>NC_053036.3:317858687-319251187 GCF_002575655.3 Aegilops tauschii subsp. strangulata
AATTGCTCGACAGTAATTTGTTCACCCACCGTAATACTTATGCTATCTTGAGAGAAGCCACTAGTGAAACCTATGGCCCCCGGGTCTATTTTTCATCATATAAGTTTCCAGTCTATTTTTAGTTTGCAATCTTTACTTTCAATCTATATCATAAAAATACCAAAAATATTTATCTTATTATCTCTATCAGATCTCACTTTTGCAAGTGGCCGTGAAGGGATTGACAACCCCTTTATCGCGTTGGTTGCAAGGTTCTTATTTGTTTGTGTAGGTATGAGGCGACTTGCGTGTAGTCTCCTACTGGATTGATACCTTGGTTCTAAAAACTGAGGGAAATACTTACGCTACTTTGCTGCATCACCCTTTCCTCTTCAAGGGAAAACCAACGCAGTGCTCAAGAGGTAGCAGAGGGGAGTGGATGTGTGCTGCTAAGCCGGTGATCACGATAACCCGGTAAAGGATTCTCGTCGGCTGGAGATGTGTCTTGACAGTAGAACCAAGTTTGGTTCCAGTCTTTGGGGTGACTTGGCGGCTTAGCATAGGGAAAGCTGACTTCTTTCCTCTTTTGAATTGAAACCCCACCGAGTTCGGTGTTGGGTCCATCAACAAACTCTGTCTGGTGGTTTAAATAGTAGAACTCTCTGAATAAATAAACTGTGGGCTCCTCTTGAAGATAAGCTTCGCAGAACACTTGGAAATTGCAAATGTTGGACACGGAGTTGGGTCTGATATCTTGAGGGTGAAGTTGGAAAAAATGAAGCACATCACGGAAAAACTTTGAGCCGGGTGGGCTGAACCCCCGTCTCAGGTGATCAGTGAAAACAATCACTTCTTCGTCCTTGGGTTTAGGAGGATTTTCTTCACCAGGGACCCTCCAGTGAATGACCTCTTTTTTGGCTAAAGCACCAGTTGCAACGTGGTTGTTCAGGTCTTCTTCAGTGACCCGGGATTGGACCCAGTTGCAAGCAGTATATGTCTTAGCCATTTTTCGATGATCTGGAAGAAAGATTGTGCCGGTTCAAAATTATATGATTAAGCCGGCTGTCGATTTAAAGGGTAAATAACAATGAAGCATGCATAAGTGGTAAATCAGAAGATGGCATTGAAGTTATAAAGATGAGCTATTGGCGGCTTAAAATGGGACTAATGATACCTGGCGGGTTACGGTTTCTGAGTTAAGCCGCCGACCCAATTATTGATTTACATATCTCAGAGTGGCAAAATTGCTAAGTGTTGGAAAACAGATTTCACAGATTGATGCCATGATTTTGGATCTATGGCACTTCAGATAAAGGAAAAATATCTAGAACTAAAATTGTAGTACTTGAGCAGTTCACGTATCCAGATCGGATTTTCTTATGCAAAAGGAGATGCCCTAGTAAGTAAAAATGAGTACCATGACTACCGCCGCGCAGAAGGGGTACCAAGTTCGAATCAGAAATCGCGAGCTACGGTGAAAAGTGAAGATGAACTCCGACGAACTCGTGGAAACCCTAATGGGATCTATGGGAAAAGGAAGGAGGAGAACTCACCAGAGTTGTTGAATAGCGGAGGTGCGTGGACGAAATCTGGTCGATTCAGGTTGATGCAGCGGCCGTTGTTCAGGCAGTGCCAAAGGTCGACGGCGGCGGCGGAGCTCGGGCGCTGAGGCGGCGCGAGGTGGAAGACAGAGACGAGAAGGCAAGGGGGGAAAGTGCAAGGGACCCCTGGCCCTATTTATAACATCGAAAGGATAAGTGGCATGTGCGGGAATCGAGGAGGCCAAAAAATGGATATGCGACAGTGCAGACGCCTTGATTTTCAGGAGTTTATTAAAAGAGAAGATATATTATGATTTGGGCCTTGTGTAATATTAATGACAGGTGACGTCACGGCGAGTTACCACGATTTTAAAAGATGACATCACGGCGGGTTACAAGGCTTCGCAGGAATAAATGAAGATGGATTTTTTCTAAGTATTGAAATTGATATGAACAAGTTCAAATCAACCTGGGGCCTAATGTTGGGGATATAACTATTGGGTATGACCCGCCCAGGAGGGGCCGGGTTATACCGTTGGAGGTTTGTTATGACAAAGCCCATGAAGATGTTGAAGATGGCGGTTCACGAAGCAGGCTTACCGGAGGCCCAAAACCCAAGGGGGACTTGAGGCCCGGAGGTGTAAACCACCATATATGTATGACTTGTACTATAAGGCATGTATAGTTAGTCATCAAGCTGGACACGTTGTGTATGAGCCGGCCGGGACTCCGTGAGCCGGCGGGCGTCAACCTGTGTATATAAAGGGACGACCCGGTGGCGGTTCAGGACAAGAAACAAGAGATCGAAAGCTAGGTCAAATGTATTCGCTCCCTGGTAATCAAGACATAACTAATACCACCTCAAACTGGATTAGGCCTTTACCTTCGCTGCAAGGGGCCGAACCAGTATAAACTCCCTGTGTCCCTTGTCCCGTTTAACCCCTTTAAGCTAACCTAGTTGCGATGGCTCCACGACTAAGTCCTTCTGCTAGGACATCTGCCGTGACAATTCCACGACAATTATCATCAGCGTCAGTCTTCTTCTTGAAGATCCATTTATTCTCTATGGCTTGCCGATCATCGGGCAAGTCAACCAAAGTCCACACTTTGTTCTCATACATGGATCCCATCTCAGATTTCATGGCCTCAAGCCATTTTGCGAAATCTGGGCTCATCATCACTTCCTCATAGTTCGTAGGTTCGTCATGGTTTACTAACATGACTTCCAGAACAGGATTACTGTACCACTCTGGTGCGGAACGTACTCTGGTTGACCTACGAGGTTCGGTAGTAACTTGATCAGAAGTTTCATGATCATCATCATTAACTTCCTCACTAATTGGTGTAGGCATCACTGGAACTGATTTCTGTGATGAACTACTTTCCAATGCGGGAGAAGGTACAATACCTCATCAAGTTCTACTTTCCTCCCACTCACTTCTTTCGAGAGAAACTCCTTATCTAGAAAGGATCCATTCTTAGCAACGAATATCTTGCCTTAGGATCTATGATAGGTGTACCCAACAGTTTCCTTTGGTATCCTATGAAGACGCATTTCTCCGATTTGGGTTCGAGCTTACCAGGTTGAAGCTTTTTCACATAAGCATCGCAACACCAAACTTTAAGAAACGACAACTTAGGTTTCTTGCTAAACCACATATCATATGGTGTCGTCTCAATGGATTTAGATGGTGCCCTATTTAACGTGAATGCGGCCGTCTCTAAAGCATAACCCCAAAACGATAGTGGTAGATCGGTAAGAGACATCATAGATCGCACCATATCTAATAAAGTACGGTTATGACATTTGGACACACCATTACGCTGTGGTGTTCCAGGTGGCATGAGTTGCGAAACTATTCCACTTTGTTTCAAATGAAGAACAAACTCAAAACTCAAATATTCACCTCCACGATCAGATCTTTGAAACTTTATTTTCTTGTTACGATGATTTTCCACTTCACTATGAAATTCTTTGAACTTTTCAAATGTTTCAGACTTATGTTTCATTAAGTAGATAGACCCATATCTGCTCAAATCATCTGTGAAGGTCAGAAAATAACGATACCCGCCCCGAGCCTCAACACTCATCGGATCGCATACATCAGTATGTATTATTTCTAATAAGTCAGTGGCTCGCTCCATTGTTCCAGAGAACGGAGTCTTAGTCATCTTGCCCATGAGGCATGGTTCGCAAGCATCAAGTGATTCCAAAAGCCTATCAGCATGGAGTTTTCATGCGCTTTACACCAATATGACCCAAACGGTAGTGCCACAAATAAGTTGCACTATCATTATTAACTTTGCATGGCTTCAATATTATGAATGTGTGTATCACTGCGATGGATATTCAACAAAAATAGAGCACTCATCAAGGGTGCATGACCATAAAAGATATTACTCATATAAATAGAACAACCATTATTCTCTAATTTAAATGAATAACCGTCTCGCATCAAACAAGATCCAGATATAATGTTCATGCTCAACGCTGGCACCAAATAACAATTATTCAGGTCTAAAACTAATCCCGAAGGTAGATGTAGCGGTAGCGTGCCGACGGCGATCACATCGACCTTGGAACCATTTCCGACGCGCATCGTCACCTCGTCCTTAGCCAATCTTTGTTTAATCTGTAGCCCCTGTTTCGAGTTGCAAATATGAGCAACAAAACTAGTATCAAAGACCTAGGCGTTACTATGAGCATTAGTAAGGTACACATCAATAACATGTATATCAAATATACCTTTCACTTTGCCATCCTTCTTATCCGCCAAATAATCGGGGCAGTTCCGCTTCCAGTGACCATTCCCTTTGTAGTAGAAGCACTCAGTTTCAGGCTTAGGTCCAGACATGAGCTTCTTCCCTTGAGCAGCAACTTGCTTGCTATTCTTCTTGAAGTTCCCCTTCTTCTCTTTGCCCTTTTTCTTGAAACTAGTGGTCTTGTTAACCATCAATACTTGATGCTCCTTCTTGATTTCTACTTCCGCAGCCTTTAGCATTGTGAAGAGCTTGGGAATTGTCTTTTCCATCCCTTGCATATTATAGTTCATCATGAAGCCTTTTATAACTTGGTGGCAGTGATGGAAGAACTCTGTCACTGACACTATCATCGGGAAGATAACTCCCAGCTGAGTCAAGTGGTTATGGTACCCAGCCATTCTGAGTATGTGTTCACCGACAGAACCGTTCTCCTCCATCTTGCAACTATAGAACTTGTTGGAGACTTCATATCTCTCAACTCGGGCATTTGCTTAAAATATCAACTTCAACTCTTGGAACATCTCATATGCTCCATGACGTTCAAAACTTCTTTGAAGTCCCGATTCTAAGCCGTAAAGCATGGCACACTGAACTGTCGAGTAGTCATCAGCTTTAGTCTGCCAGACGTTCATAACGTCCGGAGTTGCTCCTGCAATGGGCCTTGCACCTAGAGGTGCTTCCAGGACGTAATTCTTCTGTGCAGCAATGAGGATAATCCTCAAGTTACGGACCCAGTCCGTGTAGTGCTACCATCATCTTTCAACTTAGCTTTCTCTAGAAACGCATTAAAATTCAAGGGAACGGTAGCACGGCCATTGATCTACAACAACATAGATATGCAAAAACTATCGGACTAAGTTTATGATAAATTTAAGTTCAAATAATCATATTACTTAAGAACTCCCACTTAGATAGACATCCCTCTAGTCATCTAAATGATTACGTGATCCATATCAACTAAACCATGTCCGATCATCACGTGAGATGGAGTAGTTTTCAATTGTGAATATCTCTATGTTGATCATATCTACTATATGATTCACGTTCGACCTTTCGGTCTCAATGTTCCGAGGCCATATCTGCATATGCTAGGCTCGTCAAGTTTAACCCGAGTATTCTGCCGTGCAAAACTGTCTTACATCCGTTGTATGTGAACGTAGAGCTTATCACACCCGATCATCACGTGGTGTCTCGGCACGACGAACTGTAGCAACGGTGCATACTCAGGGAGAACACTTATACCTTGAAATTTAGTGAGAGATCATCTTATAATGCTACCGCCGTACTAAGCAAAATAAGATGCATAAAGGATAAACATCACATGCGATCAAAATAAGTGATATGATATGGCCATCATCATCTTGTGCCTTTGATCTCCATCTCCAAAGCACCGTCATGATCACCATCGTCACCGGCTTGACACCTTGATCTCCACCGTAGCATCGTTGTCGTCTCGCCAACTATTGCTTCTACGACTATCGCTACCGCATACTGATAAAGTAAAGCAATTACATGGCGATTGCATTTCGTACAATAAAGCGACAAGCATATGGCTCCTGCCAGTTGCCGATAACTGTTACAAAACATGATCATCTCATACAACAACTTATATCTCATCACATCTTGACCATATCACATCACAACATGCCCTGTAAAAACAAGTTAGACGTCCTCTACTTTGTTGTTGCAAGTTTTACATGGCTACTACGGGCTTCTAGCAAGAAACGTTCTTACCTACGCATCAAAACCACAATGATTTTTCGTCAAGTGTCATGTTTTAACCTTCAACAAGGACCGGCCATAGTCAAATTCGATTCAACTAAAGTTGGAGAAACAGGCACCCGCTAGCCACCTTTATGCAAAACAAGTTGCATGTCTGTCGGTGGAACCGGTCCCCTGAACATGGTCGTGTAAGGTTGGTCCAGGCCACTTCATCCAACAATACCGTCGAATCAAAATAAGACGTTGGTGGTAAGCAGTATGACTATTATCGCCCACAACTCTTTGTGTTCTACTCGTGCATATCATCTATGCATAGACCTGGCTCGGATGCCACTGTTGGGGAACGTAGCATGCAATTTAAAAAATTTCCCTACGATCACGCAAGATCTATCTAGGAGATGCGTAGCAACGAGAGAGGGAGAGTGTGTCCACGTACCCTCTTAGACCAAAAGTGGCAGCGTTAGGTTAACACGGTTGATGTAGTCGAACGTCTTCATGATCCAACCGATCTAGTACTGAACGTATGGCACCTCCGAGTTCAGCACAAGTTCAGCTCGATGACATCCCTCGAACTGTTGATCCAGCAGAGGGTCTAGGGACAGTTTCGTCAGCACAACGGCGTGGTGACGGTGATGGTGATGCGATCTGCGCAGGGCTTCGCCTAAGCACTACGACGCTATGATCGGAGGAGTAAACTGTGCTTTGGGGTGCCCCCTGCCCCTGTATATAAAGGAGGGGAGGAGGAGGCAGCCGGCCAAGAGGGGCGCGCCATGGGGGGAGTCCTACTAGGACTCCACTCCTAGTAGGGTTCGCCCCCCTCCCCTTTTTCCTTTCTCATCGGAGGGGAAAAAGAAGGAGAGGGAGAGGAAGAGGGAAAGGGGGCGCCGCCCCCTCCCTAGTCCAATTTGGACTCCCATGGAGGGGGCGGCCACCCCTTGTGGGCTGTCCCCTCTCTCTCCCGTGGCCCATGAGGCCCATGACTTCCCCCGGGGGGGTTCCGGTAACCCCTCGGTATTCCGGTAAAATACCCGAACCACTCAAAACCATTCCGATGTCCGAATATCACCTTCAAATATATCAATCTTTACCTCCCGACCATTTCGAAACTCCTCATCATCTCCGTGATCTCACCCGGGACTCTGAACTAACTTCGGTCACCTAAACACATAACTCATAATACAAATCGTCATCGAACGTTAATCGTGCAGACCCTACAGGTTCGAGAACTATGTAGACATGATAGAGACACATCTCTGGTCAATAACCAACAGTGGAACCTGGATGCTCATATTGGTTCCTACATATTCTACGAAGATCTTTATCGGTCAAACTGCAATAACAACATACGTTATTCCCTTTGTCATCGGTATGTTACTTGCCCGACATTCGAGCGTCGGTATCATCATACCTAGTTTAATCCTATTACCAGCAAGTCTCTTTACTCGTTCCATAATGCATCATCCCGTAAATAACTCATTAGTCACATTGCTTTAAAGGCTTATAGTGATGTGCATACCGAGAGGGCCCAAAGATACCTCTCCAATACTCGGAGTGAAAAATCATAATCTTGATCTATGCCAACCCAACAAACACCTTCGGAGACACCTGTAGAGCATCTTTATAATCACCCAGTTACGTTGCGACGTTTGATAGCACACAAGGTGTTCCTCCGGTATTCGGGAGTTGCATAATCTCATAGTCAGAGGAATGTGTGTAAGTCATGAAGAAAGCAATAGCAATAAAAATTAACGATCATTATGCTAAGCTAACGGATGGGTCTTGTCCATCACATCATTCTCTAATGAAATGATCCCGTTCATCAAATGACAACACATGTCTATGGTCAGGAAACTTAACCATCTTTGATTAACGAGCTAGTCAAGTAGAGGCATACTAGGGACACTCTGTTTTGTCTATGTATTCACACATGTACTAAGTTTCCAGTTAATACAATTCTAGCATGAATAATAAACATTTATCATGATATAAGGAAATATAAATAAAAACTTTATTATTGCCTCTAGGGCATATTTCCTTCAGTTATATTATCGTTCTTGGATGTTTTAGAATCATTTTATATCATTTTTTGGTACTAACCTATTGACATAGGGCCAGTGCCAGTTGTTGTTTTCTGCTTGTTTGTTACATCGCAGGAAATCAATACCAAACGCAGCGAAACTTTTTGTGGATTTTTTCTGGACCAGAAGACACCAGATGGGCCAAGAAAGTACCTTAGGGGTGCTTCGAGGGGAGCACAACCCACCAGGGCACATCTGGGGGCCCAGGCGCTCCCAGGTGGGTTATGCCCCCCTCGGTGGCCTCCCGCACCACCTCTTTGCTCAATAAATACCCCAATATTCCAGAGAGCCTATGGGAGTCGATGAAAATCAATTCCAGCCACTACAAGTTCCGGAACCACCAGATCCAATCTAGACACCATCACGGAGGGGTTCATCATCCTCATTGGTGCCTCTCCGATGATGCGTGAGTAGTTCATTGTAGACCTACGGGTCCATAGTTAGTAGCTAGATGGTTTCCTCTCTCTCTTTTGATTCTCAATACAATGGTCTCTTGGAGATCTATTTGATGTAACTCTTTTTGCGGTGTTTTTGTTGGGATCCGATGAACTTTGAGTTTATGATCAGATCTATGTTTTTATCCATGAAAGTCTTTTGAGTCTTTTGATCTCTTTTATGCATGATCTATGTTTTGTTTGGCCAACTTGATCTATTTATCTTACAATGGGAAGAGATGCTTTGTGATGGGTTCGATCTTACGGTGCTTGATCCCAGTGACAGAAGGGGAACCGACACGTATGTATCCTTGCTATTAAGGACAACAAGTGTTGGAAATATGCCCTAGAGGCAATAATAAAATGGTTATTATTATATTTCCTTGTTCATGATAATTGTCTATTGTTCATGATAAATGGCTATAAAGGTGCACTACGGGTATCTCCGAAAGTGTCTATTGGGTTGGCACGAATCGAGACTGGGATTTGTCACTCCGTATGACGGAGAGGTATCTCTGGGCCCACTCGGTAATGCATCATCATAATGAGATCAATGTGACCAAGTGTTTGGTCACGGGATCATGCATTACGGTACGAGTAAAGTGACTTGCCGGTAACGAGATTGAACAAGGTATTGGGATACCGACGATCGAATCTCGGGCAAGTAACGTACTGATTGACAAAGGGAATTGTATACGGGATTGATTGAATCCTCGACATCGTGGTTCATCCGATGAGATCATCGTGGAACATGTGGGAGCCAACATGGGTATCCAGATCCCGCTGTTGGTTATTGACCGGAGAGTCGTCTCGGTCATGTCTGCATGTCTCCCGAACCCGTAGGGTCTACACACTTAAGGTTCGGTGACGCTAGAGTTGTAGAGATATTAGTATGCGGTTAACCGAAAGTTGTTCGGAGTCCCGGATGAGATCCCGGACGTCACGAGGAGTTCCGGAATGGTCCGGAGGTAAAGATTTATATATGGGAAGTCCTATTTTGGCAACCGGAAAATGTTCGGGATTTTTCGGTATTTTACCGAGAAGGTTCTAGAAGGTTCCGAAGTGGGGCCCACCTGCATGGGGGGACCCACATGAACGTGGGTAGTGGGGGAAAGGCCCCACACCCCTGGTCAAGGCACACCAAGATCCCACCTTAGAACGAATAAGATCATATCCCGAAGGGATAAGATCAAGATCCCTAAAAAAGGGGGATAACAATCGGTGGGGAAGGAAAATGATGGGATTTCTTTCCCCCACCTTTGCCAACGCCCCAATGGACTTGGAGGGCAAGAAACCAGCCCCCCTCCACCCCTATATATAGTGGGGAGGCGCATGGGAGCAGAACCTCAAGCCCCTGGCGCCTCCCTCTCCCTCCCGTGACACCTCTCCCTCTCGCTGAGCTTGGCGAAGCCCTGCCGAGATCCCCGCTGCTTCCACCACCACGCCGTCGTGCTGCTGGATCTCCATCAACCTCTCCCTCCCCTTGCTGGATCAAGAAGGAGGAGACGTCTTCCCCAACCATACATGTGTTGAACGCGGAGGTGCCGTCCGTTCGGCGCTCAGTCATCGGTGATTTGGATCACGACGAGTACGACTCCATCAACCCCGTTCACTTGAACGCTTCCGCTCGCGATCTACAAGGGTATGTAGATGCACTCTTTTCCCTCTCGTTGCTAGAAGACTCCATAGATTGTCCTTGGTGATGCGTAGAAATTTTTGAATTTCTGCAATGATCTCCAACAGTGGCATCATGAGCTAGGTCTATGCGTAGTTTCTATGCACGAGTAGAACACAAACTTGTTGTGGGCGTAGATGTTGTCAATTTTCTTGCCACTACTAGTCTTATCTTGTTTCGGCGGCATCGTGGGATGAAGCGGCCCGGACCGACCTTACACGTACGCTTACGTGAGACAGGTTCCACCGACTGACAAGCACTAGTTGCATAAGGTGGCTAGCGGGTGTCTGTCTCTCCCACTTTAGTCGAATCGGATTCGATGAAAAGGGTCCTTATGAAGGGTAAATAGAAGTTGGCATATCACGTTGTGGTTTTACGTAGGTAAGAAACGTTCTTGCTAGAAACCTATAGAAGCCACGTAAAAACATGCAACAACAATTAGAGGACGTCTAGCTTGTTTTTGCAGCATATGCCTTGTGATGTGATATGGCCAAAAGGATGTGATGAATGAAATATATGTGATGTATGAGATTGATCATGTTCTTGTAATAGGAATCACGACTTGCATGTCGATGAGTATGACAACCGGCAGGAGCCATAGGAGTTGTCTTTATTTTTTGTATGACCTGCGTGTCATTGAATAACGCCATGTAAATTACTTTACTTTATTGCTAAACACGTTAGCCATAGAAGTAGAAGTAATCGTTGGCGTGACAACTTCATGAAGACACGATGATGGAGATCATGATGATGGAGATCATGGTGTCATGCCGGTGACGAAGATGATCATGGCGCCCCGAAGATGGAGATCAAAGGAGCAATATGATACTGGCCGTATCATGTCACTATTTGATTGCATGTGATGTTTATCATGTTTTACATCTTATTTGCTTAGAACGACGGTAGCTTAAATAAGATGATCCCTCGCAATAATTTCAAGAAAGTGTTCCCCCTAACTGTGCACCGTTGCGAAGGTTCGTTGTTTCGAAGCACCACGTGATGATCGGGTGTGATAGATTCTAACGTTCGAATACAACGGGTGTAAGCCAGATTTACACACGCGATACACTTAGGTTGACTTGACGAGCCTAGCATGTACAGACATGGCCTCGGAACACGGAAGACCGAAAGGTCGAGCATGAGTCGTATAGAAGATACGATCAACATGAAGATGTTCACCGATGTTGACTAGCCCGTCTCACGTGATGATCGGACACGGCCTAGTTGACTCGGATCATGTTTCACTTAGATGACTAGAGGGATGTCTATCTGAGTGGGAGTTCATTGAATAATTTGATTAGATGAACTTAATTATCATGAACTTAGTCTAAAATCTTTACAATATGTCTTGTAGATCAAATGGCCCACGCTAATGTTGCCCTCAACTTCAACGCGTTCCTAGAGAAAACCAAGCTGAAAGATGATGGCAGCAACTATACGGACTGGGTCCGGAACCTGAGGATCATCCTCAGCTGCCAAGAAAGATTATGTCCTAGAAGCACCGCTAGGTGACGCACCCATCCTAGAGAACCAAGACGTTATGAACGCTTGGCAGCAGCGTGCTGATGATTACTCCCTCGTTCAGTGCGGCATGCTTTACAGCTTAGAACCGGGGCTCCAAAAGCGTTTTGAGCAACACGGAGCATATGAGATGTTCGAAGAGCTGAAAATGGTTTTCCAAGCTCATGCCCGGGTCGAGAGATATGAAGTCTCCGACAAGTTCTTCAGTTGTAAGATGGAGGAAAATAGTTCTGTCAGTGAGCACATACTCAAAATGTCTGGGTTACACAACCGCTTGACTCAGCTGGGAGTTAATCTCCTGGATGACGCGGTCATTGACAGAATCCTTCAGTCACTTCCACCGAGCTACAAGAGCTTTGTGATGAACTTCAATATGCAGGGGATGGAAAAGACCATTCCTGAGGTATATTCAATGCTGAAATCAGCGGAGGTGGAGATCAAAAAGGAACATCAAGTGTTGATGGTGAATAAAACCACTAAGTTCAAGAAAGGCAAGGGTAAGAAGAACTTCAAGAAGGACGGCAAGGGAGTTGCCACGCCCGGTAAGCCAGTTGCCGGGAAGAAGCCAAAGAATGGACCCAAGCCTGAGACTGAGTGCTTTTATTGCAAGGGAAGTGGTCACTGGAAGCGGAACTGCCCCAAGTACTTGGCGGACAAGAAGGCCAGCAACACCAAAGGTATATGTGATATACATGTTACTGATGTGTACCTTACCAGCACTCGTAGTAGCTCCTGGGTATTTGATACCGGTGCGGTTGCTCATATTTGTAACTCAAAGCAGGAGCTGTGGAATAAACGGAGACTGGCAAAGGACGAGGTGACGATGCGCGTCGGGAATGGTTCCAAGGTTGATGTGATCGCCGTCGGCACGCTACCTCTACATTTACCTACGGGATTAGTTTTAAACCTCAATAATTGTTATTTAGTGCCAGCTTTGAGCATGAACATTGTATCAGAATCTCGTTTAATTCGAGATGGCTACTCATTTAAATCCGAGAATAATGGTTGTTCTATTTATATGAGAGATACGTTTTATGGTCATGCCCCGCTGGTTAATGGTTTATTCTTAATGAATCTCGAACGTAGTGTTACACATATTCATAGTGTGAATACCAAAAGATGTAAGGTTGATAATGATAGTCCCACATACTTGTGGCACTGCCGTCTTGGTCACATTGGTGTCAAACGCATGAAGAAGCTCCATGCAGATGGACTTTTGGAGTCTCTTGATTACGAATCATTTGACACGTGCGAACCATGCCTCATGGGTAAGATGACCAAGACTCCGTTCTCCGGAACAATGGAGCGAGCAACCAACTTATTGGAAATCATACATACTGATGTGTGCGGTCCAATGAGTGTTGAGGCTCGCGGTGGCTATCGTTATGTTCTCACTCTCACTGATGACTTGAGTAGATATGGGTATGTATACCTAATGAAACACAAGTCTGAGACCTTTGAAAAGTTCAAGGAATTTTAGAGTGAGGTTGAGAATCAACGTGACAGAAAAATAAAGTTCTTACGATCAGATCGTGGAGGGGAATATTTGAGTCACGAATTTGGCACACACTTAAGGAAATGTGGAATAGTTTCACAACTCACGCCGCCTGGAACACCTCAGCGAAATGGTGTGTCCGAACGTCGTAATCGCACTCTATTGGATATGGTGCGATCTATGATGTCTCTTACCGATCTACCGCTCTCATTTTGGGGCTATGCTTTAGAGACTGTCGCATTCACTTTAAATAGGGCTCCGTCGAAATCCGTTGAGACGACACCGTATGAATTATGGTTTGGGAAGAAACCTAAGCTGTCGTTTCTAAAAGTTTAGGGATGCGATGCTTATGTCAAGAAACTTCAACCTGAAAAGCTCGAACCCAAGTCGGAAAAATGTGTCTTCATAGGATACCCTAAGGAAACCATTGGGTATACCTTCTACCTCAGATCCGAAGGCAAGATCTTTGTTGCCAAGAACGGGTCCTTTCTGGAGAAAGAGTTTCTCTCGAAAGAAGTAAGTGGGAGGAAAGTGGAACTTGATGAAGTACTACCTCTTGAACCAGAAAGTAGCGGAGCTCAGGAAGATGTTCTTGTGGTGCCTGCACCGACTAGAGAGGAAGTTAATGATGATGATGATCAAGGTACTTCGGATCAAGCTCCTACTGAACTTCGTAGGTCCACAAGGACACGTTCCGCGCCAGAGTGGTACGGCAACCCTGTCTTGGAAATCATGTTGTTAGACAACGGTGAACCTTCGAACTATGAAGAAGCAATGGCGGGCCCAGATTTCGACAAATGTCTTGAAGCCATGAAATCCGAGATAGGATCCATGTATGAAAACAAAGTGTGGACTTTGACAGACTTGCCCGATGATCGGCGAGCGATAGAAAACAAATGGATCTTTAAGAAGAAGACAGACGCGGATGGTAATGTTACCATCTATAAAGCTCGACTTGTCGCTAAGGGTTATCGACAAGTTCAAGGGGTTGACTACGATGAGACTTTCTCACCCGTAGCGAAGCTGAAGTCCGTCCGAATCATGTTAGCAATTGCCGCATACTATGATTATGAGATATGGCAAATGGACGTCAAAACGGCATTCCTTAACGGCTTTCTTAAGGAAGAATTGTATATGATGCAGCCGGAAGGTTTTGTCGATCCTAAGAATGCTAACAAGGTATGCAAGCTCCAACGCTCCATCTATGGGCTGGTGCAAGCATCTCGGAGTTGGAACATTCGATTTGATGAGATGATCAAAGCGTTTGGGTTTACACAGACTTATGGAGAAGCCTGTGTTTACAAGAAAGTGAGTGGGAGCTCTATAGCATTTCTCATATTATATGTGGATGACATACTGTTGATGGGAAATGATATAAAATTCTTGGGAAGTATAAAGGCCTACTTGAACAAGTGTTTTTCAATGAAGGACCTTGGAGAAGCTGCTTATATATTAGGCATCAAGATCTATAGAGATAGATCAAGACGCCTCATTGCTCTTTCACAAAGTACGTACCTTGACAAGATATTGAAGAAGTTCAATATGGATCAGTCCAAGAAGGGGTTCTTGCCTGTATTGTAAGGTGTGCAATTGAGCACGGCTCAATGCCCGACCACGGCAGAAGATAGAGAAAAGATGAGTGTCGTCCCCTATGCCTCGGCCATAGGGTCTATTATGTATGCCATGTTGTGTACCAGACCTGATGTAAACCTTGCCGTAAGTTTGGTAGGAAGGTACCAAAGTAATCCCGGCATGGAACACTGGACAACGGTCAAGAATATCCTGAAGTACCTGAAGAGGACTAAGGATAGGTTTCTCGTTTATGGAGGTGACGAAGAGCTCGTCGTAAAGGGTTACGTCGATGCTAGTTTCGATACAGATCTGGATGACTCTAAGTCACAAACCGGATACGTGTATATTTTGAATGGTGGGGCAGTAAGCTGGTGCAGTTGCAAGCAAAGCATTGTGGCAGGATCTACATGTGAAGCGGAATACATGGCAGCCTCAGAGGCAGCACAAGAAGCAATCTGGGTGAAGGAGTTCATTACCGACCTAGGAGTTATTCCCAATGCGTCGGGCCCGATGACTCTCTTCTGTGACAACACTGGAGCTATTGCCCTTGCCAAGGAGCCCAGGTTTCACAGGAAGACCAGGCATATCAAGCGTCGCTTCAACTCCATTCGTGAAAATGTTCAAAATGAAGACATAGATATTTGTAAAGTACATACGGACCTGAATGTAGCAGATCCGTTGACTAAACCTCTCCCTAGAGCAAAACATGATCAACACCAGAACTCTATGGGTGTTCGATTCATCACAATGTAACTAGATTATTGACTCTAGTGCAAGTGGGAGACTGTTGGAAATATGCCCTAGAGGTAATAATAAAATGGTTATTATTATATTTCCTTGTTCATGATAATTGTCTATTGTTCATGCTATAATTGTGTTATCCGGAAATCGTAATACATGTGTGAATACATAGACCACAACATGTCCCTAGTGAGCCTCTAGTTGACTAGCTCATTGATCAACAGATAGTCATGGTTTCCTGACTATGGACATTGGATGTCATTGATAACGGGATCACATAATTAGGAGAATGATGTGATGGACAAGACCCAACCCTAAGCATAGCACAAGATCGTGTAGTTCGTTTGCTAGAGCTTTTCCAAATGTCAAGTATCATTTCCTTAGACCATGAGATTGTGCAACTCCCGGATACCATAGGAGTGCTTTGGGTGTGCCAAACGTCACAACGTAACTGGGTGGCTATAAAGGTGCAGTACGGGTATCTCCGAAAGTGTCTGTTGGGTTGGCACGAATCGAGACTGGGATTTGTCACTCCGTATGACGGAGAGGTATCTCTGGGCCCACTCGGTAATGCATCATCATAATGAGATCAATGTGACCAAGTGTTTCGTCACGGGATCATGCATTACGGTATGAGTAAAGTGACTTGCCGGTAACGAGATTGAACAAGGTATTGGGATACCGACATCTCGGGCAAGTAACGTACCGATTAACAAAGGGAATTGTATACGGGATTGATTGAATCCTCGACATCGTGGTTCATCCGATGAGATCATCATGGAACATGTGGGAGCCAACATGGGTATCCAGATCCCGCTGTTGGTTATTAACCGGAGAGTCGTCTCGGTCATGTCTGCATGTCTCCCGAACCCGTAGGGTCTACACACTTAAGGTTCGGTGACGCTGGAGTTGTAGAGATATTAGTATGCGGTTAACCGAAAGTTGTTCGGAATCCCGGATGAGATCCCAGACGTCACGAGGAGTTCCGGAATGGTCCGGAGGTAAAGATTTATATATGGGAAGTCCTATTTTGGCCACCGGAAAATGTTCGGGATTTTTCGGTTTTGTACCGGGAAGGTTCTAGAAGGTTCCGAAGTGGAGCCCACCTGCATGGGGGGACCCACATGAACGTGGGTAGTGGGGGCAAGGCCCCACACCCCTGGTCAAGGCACACCAAGATCCCACCTTAGAAGGAATAAGATCATATCCCGAAGGGATAAGATCAAGACCCCTAAAAAAGGGGGATAACAATCGGTGGGGAAGGGAAATGATGGGATTTCTTTCCCCCACCTTTGCCAACGCCCCAATGGACTTGGAGGGCAAGAAACCAGCCCCCTCCACCCCTATATATAGTGGGGAGGCGCATGGGAGCAGAACCCCAAGCCCCTGGCGCCTCCCTCTCCCTCCCGTGACACCTCTCCCTCTCGCTGAGCTTGGCGAAGCCCTGCCGAGATCCCCGCTGCTTCCACCACCACGCCGTTGTGCTGCTGGATCTCCATCAACCTCTCCCTCCCCTTGCTGGATCAAGAAGGAGGAGACGTCTTCCCCAACCGTACGTGTGTTGAACGCGGAGGTGCCGTCCGTTCGGCGCTCGGTCATCGGTGATTTGGATCACGACGAGTACGACTCCATCAACCCCGTTCACTTGAACGTTTCCGCTCGCGATCTACAAGGGTATGTAGATGCACTCTTTTCCCTCTCGTTGCTAGAAGACTGCATAGATTATTCTTGGTGATGCGTAGAAATTTTTTAATTTCTGCATTGATCTCCAACAACAAGATGGGTTCTATTTCTACATAAATAGATATTGTCTACATCATGTCATCATTCTTATTACATTACTCCGTTTCTCCATGAACTTAATACACTAGATGCATGCTGGATAGCGGTCGATGTGTGGAGTAATAGTAGTAGATGCAGGCAGGAGTCGGTCTACTAATCTTGGACGTGATGCCTATATAATGGTCATTGCCTAGATATCGTCATGATTATTTGAAGTTCTATCAATTGCCCAACAGTAATTTGTTTACCCACCGTTTGCTATTTTTCTCGAGAGAAGCCACTAGTGAAATCTACGGCCCCCGGGTCTCTTCTCTATTATATTTGCCTTCACGATCTATTTTCATTTGCTTATATTTTCATATCTATATTTCCAAAAACCCAAAAATACCTTGTTTTAATTTATTGTTATTTATTTTATCTCGCGTTCCCGTGTGATCTATTTATCCAATCTATCATATTTTTATCCCATCTACTTGCCAATTTCTGGCGCCGTTACCCGAAAGGGATTGACAACCCATTTAATACGTCGGGTTGCGAGTATTTGTTATTTTTGTGCAGCTGCCGTTCACGTAGTGTTGTGTGGTTCTCCTACTGGTTCGATAACCTTGGTCTCATCACTGAGGGAAATACCTACCGTTGCTGTGTTGCATCATCCCTTCCTCTTTGGGGAAATACCGACGTAGTTCAAGCAGACATCAATCACCTACCTCCAGAAAAAAATCACCATTGTGCTCTCTCTCTCGTGTTCTTGCTATCAAACCCGCGGATTTCGTTCTCTTTGCTCGAAGCTCCATTTCTGAAACTATTTTGGGGGATTGCTACTTGAAAATTGTACGCAAATATGATGAACGTCTTTGGAAGGAGTTCTTCGAGGCAGAGGTCCTCAGAGGTGTCCTCTGGTAGTGGCTCAGTCCGTCGGTCTTATGTTGAACCAAGTGAAAATTCCATACGAGATGCCGCTACCAAATCATGTCTATTGCCATGCAACGATTTTTTGGTGCGTGCAGGTATTAAAGAAGAATCTGAGTAATATGGTCACAATGCCGAGCTCGGTCCCTACATTCAAGATAAGTGCAACCAACATCTCAGCCTCACATAGTCGTTCACTAAAGAATTTAAATTTCATCCTCGTGAGTCTAGAGTGTCGTTTAAACTGTATGACCATCCTTTCACGCTACCCTTAGAGACATTTTCTAAGTACTGCAAAATTCCATTTTGGGGTTCGTTGGACAAACCACCAAGATCTAAGTATGAGATATTCTTGACTAGCCTTTGCTATGGTGATACTAGAGGAGTGACGCAAGGTAGAATAAAGAGCATTCATTTTCCCTTGACTCAATACTTTGCACTATTTAATGGAAAATGCATCATAGGCAAAAAAGATTGTAGTACACTTTGTGCTCCTGACTTGAGCCTCATATGCATCGCTCTCACCGGTGTCAAAATGTTATAACCTTGGAGCGATTATTGCACGCGGGTTGCAACACAACGCTGGTAGTGAATATTTTTATGGTGGAATTTATGCCACACGTTTAGCAAGGGAGTTGGGTGTTTCACCTTGGCCTTATGACCCTATCCTACCCACGCAGTACTTAGATTTTGACGCCATGAAACGCCATAAGTTCCTTAGTGGTGAAGCCCATAATTTTACATATAACCTGCTATTTAATAAAAAGTCCGTTGTGGACACCTTTTTGCCTGCGCCTGCTCTCTTTGATGTTCACAGTAAGGAAATATATTATGTTCTTGAGAGCGAGGCCCAAGCGCATAACACGGAGGTTGTGGCTGCTCGGCGGGCTGAGGCGGCTGCACCTAGAGGCTCCGTGAGCTATCACTCCGACCACTACGCAGGCTACTGACGGTGACTATCAAGTTAGGCCAAAAGCCTAAGCTTGGGGGAGTACGTATTTCTACCAACATTACATTCATGTTCACACATTTCATTCCAGTTGTCGGTGTCCACACTTTTTCATTGTATTATCCATGCTAGATTTATTTTCTCGCTTTCTTCTTGTGTGTTCGAAAAACTTTGAGAAAATCCAAAAAATTGTTTCTTGTTTCTTTTCAGTTTTTCTTTCTAGCGTAGTTAGCTGTAGTATTAAAAATAAAACCCAAAAATATTTCTCGATTGTTCTTCTTGCTTGTTGGGAGCTTTCCTGTGTAAATAGTTTTTCTTGTTTTAGTTTTTCCCTTTAAATTTGCTTTCTTCTAGAAAAACTAAAAACTCCAAAAATATTTCAGTGTGTTTCTCTGAATTTCTTTTCTGATTATTGAGTCATACCAAGGAGAAGACCACGATGAAATTTTTGAGTGGCTCTCATATGCATTATTGTTGATCTAACAAGAGCCCAAATTACCTTGTCTTCTTCTTTGAATATTTTTTTTGCAGATTCCAGCTAGTCCACGGCACTCTTGCACTATCATTATTTTCAAGTCGTTCGGTGGTGCAAGTGAAAGGCAACAATGACGATATTTGATGAACCAGCGGTGGCAGAGAGAAACGGGTAGGAACTCAACTTGTTCTGTTTTTGTAAATATGTTTAACCTAGTACCAATGATTCAACCTATTATGATCAACCATGTTTGCAATGAAAATTAGAGATTATAGTTTCTCATGCCATGTTTAAGTAGCTAGGAGTGGATAATGACTTATCTTGGATGTTAACACTGCGTTAAAATGATTGTGATATAGTATGATGATATGGTATCCTCCTCTGAATGTTCGAGTGGCTTGACTTGGCACATGTTCATGCATGTAGTTGAATCAAAACCAACATAGCCTCTATGATATTTATGTTCATGGTGTTCATATCCTACTCATGCTAGTATCCAATGTTACTTATGCATAATGCATGTTCATGACCGTCTTCGCTCTCTAGCTGGCTGCTTCCCAATCTATTTGCTAGCCTTCGCCTGTTGGGGAACGCAGTATTTCAAAATTTTACCTACGATCACGCAAGATCTATCTAGGAGATGCATAGCAATGAGACGGGAGGGTGTGTCCACGTACCCTCGTAGACCAAAAGTGGAAGCGTTTAGTAACGCGGTTTATGTATTCAAACGTCTTCGTGATCCAGCCGATCCAAGCACCGAACGTACGGCACCTCCGCGTCCAGCACACGTTCAGCTCGATGACGTCCCTCGATCTCTTGATCCAGTTGAGGACGAGGGAGAGTTCCGTCAGCACGACGGAGTGGCAATGGTGATGATGAAGTTACCGCCGCATGGCTTCGTCTAAGCACTACGACGATATGACCGAGGTATGTAACTGTGGAGGGGGGCACCGCACACGGCTAAGAGAAGACTTGGTGTCCCTTTGGGGTGCCCCCTCCCACGTATATAAAGTGGGAGGAGAGGAGGCCGGCCATAGGGGGCCCGCGCCATAGGGGAGTCCAACTAGGATTCCCAATCCTAGTTGGAGTCCCCTTCCTTTCCAAGAGAGGGAGAGAGAGGGAAGAAGGAAGAGGGGAGAAGGAAAGAGGGGCCGCCGCCCCCCTCCCTAGTCCAATTCGGACTGGCCATGGGGGGTGCGCGCGCCATCCCTTGTGACCCTCCTCTCCTTTCCACTAAGGCCCATGAACTTCCGGGGGGTTCCGGTAACCCCTGGTACTCCGAAACTTATCCGAAACAACCCGAACCATTCCGGTGTCCGAATGTAACCTTCCAATATATGAATCTTTACCTCTCTACCATTTCGAGACTCCTCGTCATGTCTGTGATCTCATCCGGGACTCCGAACAAACTTCGGTCATCAAATCACATAACTCATAATACAAATCGTCATCGAACGTTAAGCGTGCGGACCCTACGGGTTCGAGAGCTATGTAGACATGACCGAGACACATCTTCGGCCAATAACATATAGCGGAACCTGGATGCTCATATTGGTTCCTACATATTCTACGAAGATCTTTATCGGTCAAACCGCATAACAACATACGTTGCTCCCTTTATCATCGGTATGTTACTTGCCCGAGATTCGATCGTCGGTATCATCATACCTAGTTCAATCTCATTACCGGCAAGTCTCTTTACTCATTCGGTAATGCATCATCCCGTAACTAACTCATTAGTCACGTTGCTTGCCAGGCTTATAGTGATGTGCATTACCGAGAGGGCCCAGAGATACCTCTCCGATACACGGAGTGACAAATCCTAATCTCGATCTATGCCAACTCAACAAACACCATCGGAGACACATGTAGAGCATCTTTATAATCACCCAGTTACGTTGTGAAGTTTGATAGCACACAAGGTGTTCCTCCGGTATTCGGGAGTTGCATAATCTCATAGTCAGAGGAACATGTATAAGTCATGATGAAAGCAATAGCAATAAAACTAAACTATCAATTATGCTAAGCTAACTGATGGGTCTTGTCCATCACATCATTCTCCAATGATGTGATCCCGTTCATCAAATGACAGCACATGTCTATGGTCAGGAAACTTAACCATCTTTGATTAACGAGCTAGTCTAGTAGAGGCATACTTGGGACACTCTGTTTGTCTATGTATTCACACATGTACTAAGTTTCCGTTTAATACAATTCTAGCATGAATAATAAACATTTATCATGATATAAGGAAATATAAATAACAACTTTATTATTGCCTCTAGGGCATTTTTCCTTGAGTCTCCCATTTGCACTAGAGTCAATAATCTAGATTACATAGTAATGATTCTAACACCCATGGAGTCTTGGTGCTGATCATGTTTTGCTCGTGAGAGAGGCTTAGTCAACCGGTCTGCAACATTCAGATCCGTATGTATCATGCAAATCTCTATGTCTCCCTCCTTGACTTGATCGCGGATGGAATTGAAGCGTCTCTTGATGTGCTTGGTTCTCTTGTGAAATCTGGATTCCTTTGCCAAGGCAATTGCACCAGTATTGTCACAAAAGATTTTCATTGGACCCGATGCACTAGGTATTACACCTAGATCGGATATGAACTCCTTCATCCAGACTCCTTCATTTGTTGCTTCTGAAGCAGCTATGTACTCCGCTTCACGCGTAGATCCCGCCACGACGCTCTGCTTGGAACTGCACAAACTGACAGCACCACCATTCAATATAAATACGTATCCGTTCTGTGACTTAGAGTCATCCGGATCAGTGTCAAAGCTTGCATCGACGTAACCATTTACGACGGGCTCTTTGTCACCTCCATAAACGAGAAACATATCCTTAGTCCTTTTCAGGTATTTCAGGATGTTCTTGACCGCTGTCCAGTGATCCACTCATGGATTACTTTGGTACCTCCCTGCTAAACTAATAGCAAGGCACACATCAGGTCTGGTACACAACATTGCATACATGATAGAACCTATGGCTGAGGCATAGGGAATGACTTTCATTTTCTCGCCATCTTCTGCAGTGGTCGGGCATTGAGTCTGACTCAACTTCACACCTTGTAATAGAGGCAAGAACCCTTTCTTTGACTCGTCCATTTTGAACTTCTTCAAAACTTTATCAAGGTATGTGCTTTGTGAAAGTCCAATTAAGCGTCTTGATCTATCTCTATAGATCTTGATGCCCAATATATAAGCAGCTTCACCGAGGTCTTTCATTGAAAAATTCTTATTCAAGTATCCTTTTATGCTATTCAGAAATTCAGTATCATTCTCGATCAACAATATGTCATCCACATATAATATCAGAAATGCTACAGAGCTCCCACTCACTTTCTTGTGAATACAGGCTTCTCCAAAAGTCTGTATAAAACCATATGCTTTGATCACACTACCAAAACGTACATTCCAACTCCGAGAGGCTTGCACCAGTCAATAAATGGATCGCTGGAGCTTGCACACTTTGTTAGAACCTTTTGGATCGACAAAACCTTCTGGTTGCATCAGATACAACTCTTCCTTAAGATATCCATTAAGGAATGAAGTTTTGACATCCATTTGCCAAATTTCATAATCATAAAATGCGGCAATTGCTAACATGATTCGGACGGACTTAAGCATCGCTACGAGTGAGAAGGTCTCATCGTTGTCAACTCCTTGAACTTGTCGAAAACCTTTCGCAACAAGCCGAGCTTTGTAGATAGTAACATTACCGTCAGCGTCAGTCTTCTTTTTGAAGATCCATTTATTCTCAATGGCTTGCCGATCATCGGGTAAGTCAACCAAAGTCCATACTTTGTTCTCATACATGGATCCCATCTCAGGTTTCATGGCCTCAAGCCATTTCGCGGAATCTGGGCTCACCATCACTTCCTCATAGTTCGTAGGTTCGTCATGGTCAAGTAACATGACCTCCAGAACAGGATTACCGTACCACTCTGGTGCGGATCTTACTTTGGTTGACCTACGAGGTTCGGTAGTAACTTGATCAGAAGTTTCATGATCATCATCATTACCTTCCTCACTAATTGGTGTAGGAATCACTAGAACTAATTTCTGTGATGGACTACTTTCCAATTAGGGAGAAGGTACAATTACCTCATCAAGTTCTACTTTCCTCCCACTCACTTCTTTTGAGAGAAACTGCTTCTCTAGAAAGGATCCATTTTTAGCAAAAAATATCTCGCCTTCGGATCTGTGATAGAAGGTGTACCCAACTGTCTCCTTTGGGTATCCTATGAAGACACATTTCTCCGATTTGGGTTCGAGCTTATCAGGTTGAAGCTTTTTCACATAAGCATCGCAGCCCCAAACGTTAAGAAATGACAACTTGGGTTTTCTTGCCAAACCACAGTTCATATGGTGTCGTCTCAACGGATTTAGATGGTGCCCTATTTAACGTGAATGCAGCCATTTCTAAAGCATAACCCTAAAATGATAGCGGAAAATCAGTAAGAGACATTATAGATATCACCATATCTAATAGAGTGCGGTTACGATGTTCGGACAAACCATTACGCTGTGGTGTTCCAGGTGGCGTGAGTTGCGAAACTATTCCGCGTTGTTTCAAATGAAGACCAAACTCATAACTCAAATATTCACCTCCACAATCAGATCATAGAAACTTTATTTTCTTGTTACGATGATTTTTCACTCCACTCTGAAATTCTTGAACTTTTCAAATGTTTCAGACTTATGTTTCATTAAGTAGATATACCCATATCTGCTCAAATCATCTGTGAAGGTCAGAAAGTAACGATACCCACCGTGAGCCTCAACATTCATCGGACCGCATACATCAGTATGTATTATTTCCAACAAGTGTGTTGCTCGCTCCATTGTTCCGGAGAATGGTGTAACACCCCGGATGTAACTTTCCATATTTGTAACTCCAACTCTTGCCATTTCCGGCTATGTGTTATGATATTCCCTTCATGGTCGGGTTTTGTCTTTCGTTTTGCATTTTGTTTTTTCATGCATTTCATATCATGTCATCATGTGCATTGCATTTACATACGTGTTCGTCTCATGCATCCGAGCATTTTCCCCGTTGTCCGTTTTCCAATCCGGCGCTCCCATCTCCTCCGGCGCACCCCTCTTGTTTTCTTTCGTGAGCGGGTGTCAAACGTTCTCGGAATGGACCGAGGCTTGTCAAGTGGCCTTGATATACCACCGGTAGACCACCGGTCAAGTTTCGTTCCATTTGGAGGTCGTTTGGTACTCCAACGGTTAACCGGGTAACCGCAGATGCCTTCTGTGTGTTGCAGCAAAACCCCCCTCAAAACCAGCCCAAAACTCCTCTAAGTCACTTCCATGCTCTAGGTCATTCGATCACGATCGTGTGGGTGAAAACCGCACCTCATTTGGACTCTCCTAGCTCCCTCTACCTATATATATGCCTCCCCTCCCGAAATAAATCGCAGATGAAACCCTAGCATTTTTCCCCGCCGCCGCCGGACACGTCCGTACCCCGCCGGACAGGTCGCGCCGCCGCCTCCAGCCACCCACGGGCTGCCACGTGGCCCACGCCGCCCCCGCCGGCCCGCGCCGCCGGCGCCTCCTCCTCGCCCCGCGCCGCCGCCGCGGTCGCCGCCGCCGGCCGCCGTGCCCGCCGGCGCCCGCATCGCCTCCGCCGCCGCAGCTCGCCGCCGCAGCTCGCCGTCGCCGCGCCCTTCTTCCTCCTCCCCACCGGCGCCTCCCCGCGCTTCCTCCGGCCCCGGCGCCTCGAGCTCCGGCCGGCGAGCTTCGCCCGAGCTCGTGCCAGATCCGATCAGGGATCCCCGTGCGTTGACTTTTCTCTTCCCCCCGAAACTTTTAAGTCTTTTATTTTGACATTACATGCACCTGTTCATCATGGCATAACTCTCTGCATATAGCTCCGTTTCGTGCGTGTAATATGTCAAATTGTTCGTCTCGTGATGCTCTTCATTTTGTTCAATTGCACCATGTTCATTTGAGTCCATATTGATGCCCAAATCTCTGGTGCAAGAGTGCTAGTTGCTCTTGTCTGCTGGTTCTTAGCAGAACTTGGAGATTTGTTATTTTTGTATCATTTAATCTGTGCATCTTATGGGCATGAGCTCTACATGTGTTTTGTTGTATGTCATGCCATCTTTCCAGTGGTGTATGCCATGTATTTTTTGTGATCTCTGTGGTGACTAGGACAAGCATGCAAACTAGGCTCCGTAATGTTTCTGATTTCAGAGACTTGGTATTTTCTCCAAGTCTTTGTCTACTGTTATTTTGTTGCCATGTAAACTTGATGCTACAGAGAGATCCATGCATATTTTAGAGATGTTTAGTAAGGATGTTTTGTAGATATTGTTGTAATTAATCCATTCCTTCCTTTGTGTGCATTTATGGAGTGCCATAGCATGACTCAATCTTGCTCTACTTTTGCTATAAAATATTTCTGGCAGATTCTTAACATGATATTCATTTTTGCCAAGCTTGTTGTAGTTGATCCATACATGCTATGCTTTTTTTCTTGCCATGGATAGCTTCTTAAACATGCCATCTTGCTGTAGATATGCTTGTTTTTCCATGCATTGCTTTGTGGTGAGTGCATCAAGCTCACCAAGATGCCTTCATATTATTGTTTCTGCCATGCTCTGTTTTCTGCTAAGTCTGAAACCTGTTATCGAAACTTGCTATGTTTACAAGGTTGCCATCATATCTTCTGGTCCTTTTTGGCTTATGGTCAGTAAGGTACTTTTGTCATATGCATCTAGTAAAATACTGCCATGCCTTGTTTTGCCATGTTAAGTTCCTGTAGCATGTTGTATTCGTGCTCTGAACATTGCTACCTGATGCTGTTTTCTGCCATGTCCGGTAATTTCACTAAGTCTGTGAACCTGTTATGTTTTGCACTTTTGCCATGCTTGTTTGAGCCTGTTATGTTGTGATCTAGCCGGAGCTCAGTGTTCATCTTTTGTCAAGCATCTCCTGTAGATTACTGCCATATGCTTTGTTGCTATGTTGGAGTGCTGTAGCATTGTTACTTGTTGGATTCTAAGTGCTATCATGCTGTTAATCGCAGATTCATATCATTCTTGTTTTGCTTGCCATTTGCAAACCATGCATCCGTTTCCGGTGATCTTTATATCGATTTCAACCGAAATCATCTCATCTTTCCAGTGGCATGCTTGGTTTGCCAATTTAATGCCTTGTTCATCATTTTTCTTCCGGAGCACGCATATGCATCGCATACCATATCTTGCATATCATTCATGTTTTGCATCATGTTGCTTGTGCATTCCCCGTGATTGATTGTGGTTCTGTTGCTTATGTTCTTGTTTTGAGTAGAGCCGGGAGACGAGTTCGTGAATGAGGAACCTGTTGAGTACGCTTACGAGGATCAAGCTTTCGACAACTCTGAGAACCTTGCAGTCAAGATGACCACCCCTCGAAATCACTTCTATCTTTGCTTTGCTAGTTGTTCGCTCTATTGCCATGATGCGCTACCTACCTTTTGCTATATCATGCCTCCCATATTGCCTTGTCAGCCTCTAACCATCCTTTCCTAGCAAACCGTTGTTTGGCTAAGTTGCCGTTTTTGCTCAGCCCTTCTTATAGCGTTGCTAGTTGCAGGTGAAGTTGAAGTTGGTTCCATGCTGGAACATGGATATGTTGGGATATCACAATATCTCTTATTTAATTAATGCATCTATATATGTTGGTAAAGGGTGGAAGGCTCGGCCTTATGCCTGGTGTTTTGTTCCACTCTTGCCGCCCTAGTTTCCGTCATACCGGTATTATGTTCCTTGAGTTTGCGTTCCTTACGCGGTTGGGTGATTTATGGGACCCCCTTGACAGTTCGCCTTGAATAAAACTCCTCCAGCAAGGCCCAACCTTAGTTTTACCATTTTCCACCTAAGCCTTTCCCCCGGGTTTTCGCGAGCCGAGGGTCATCGTATTTTAACCCCGGGCCAGTGTTCCTCTGAGTGCTGGTCCAAACTAGAGCACCGTGCAGGACCGTCCCTTGGCAACTTGGGTTATGTTGGTACCTGTACGCTTCGCTTATCCGGTGTGCCCTGAGAACGAGATATGTGCAGCTCCTATCGGGATTTGTCGGCACATTCGGGCGGCTTTGCTGGTCTTGTTTTACCATTGTCGAAATGTCTTGTAGACCGAGATTCCGAGACTGATCGGGTCTTTCCGGGAGAAGGTTTATCCTTCGTTGACCGTGAGAGCTTATGATGGGCTAAGTTGGGACACCCCTGCAGGGTATTATCTTTCGAAAGCCGTGCCCGCGGTTATGAGGCAGATGGGAATTTGTTAATATCCGATTGTAGAGAACTTGTCACTTGACCCAATTAAAATACATCAACCACGTGTGTAGCCGTGATGGTCTCTTCTCGGCGGAGTCCGGGAAGTGAACACGGTTTGAGTTATGTATGACGTAAGTAGGAGTTCAGGATCACTTCTTGGTCACTACTAGTTGACGACCGCTCCGCTGCTTCTCTTCTCGCTCTCTTTTGCGTATGTTAGCCACCATATATGCTTAGTGCCTGCTGCAGCTCCACCTCTTTTTACCATCCTTTCCTACAAGCTTAAATAGTCTTAATCTCGCGGGTGTGAGATTGCTGAGTCCTCGTGACTCACAGATTCTACCAAAACAGTTGCAGGTGCCGACGACGCCAGTGCAGATGATGGGATCGACCTCAAGTGGGAGTTCGATGAGGAACGTGGTCGTTACTATGTGTCTTTTCCTGATGATCAGTAGTGGAGCCCAGTTGGGACGATCGGGGATCTAGCATTTGGGGTTATCTTATTTTCATTTGGATCTTGACCGTAGACGGTCTATGTGTGTATTTTGGATGATGTATGAATTATACTTATGTATTGTGTGAAGTGGCGATTGTAAGCCAACTCTTTATCCCATTCTTCTTCATTACATGGGATTGTGTGAAGATGACCCTTCTTGCGACAAAACCACAATGCGGTTATGCCTCTATGTCGTGCCTCGACACGTGGGAGATATAGCCGCATCGTGGGCGTTACAAACGGTGTCTTAGGCATCTTGCCCATGAGGCATGGTTCGCAAGCATCAAGTGATTCCAAAAGTCCATCAGAATGGAGTCTCTTCATGCGCTTTACACCAATATGACCTAAATGGCAGTGCGACAAATAAGTTGCATTATTATCCTTGCATCTTTTGGCTTCAATATTATGAATATGTTTATCACTACAATCGAGATTCAACAAAAATAGACCACTCATCAAGGGTGCATGACCATAAAAGATATTACTCATATAAATAGAACAACCATTATTCTCTGATTTAAACGAATAACCGTATCGCATCAAAAAAGATCTAGATATAATGTTCATGCTTAACGCTGGCACCAAATAATAATTATTCAGGTCTAAAACTAATCCCGACGACAGATGTAGAGGTAGCGTGCCGACAGCGATCACATCGACTTTGGAACCATTTTCCAGGCGCATCGTCACCGCGTCCTTAGCCAATCTTCGTTTAAACCGTAGCCCCTGTTTCGAGTTGTAAATATGAGCAACAGAACCAGTATCAAATACCCAGGCGCTACTACGAGCATTAGGTACACATCTGTATATCAAATATACCTTTCACTTTGCCATCCTTCTTATCCGCCAAATACTTTGGGCAGTTCCGCTTCCAGTGACCAGTCCCTTTGCAGTAGAAGCACTCAGTCTCAGGCTTAGGTCCAGAATTGGGCTTCTTCACTTGAGCAGCAACTTGTTTGCCATTCTTCTTGAAGTTCCCTTTCTTCCCTTTGCCCTTTTTCTTGAAACTAGTGGTCTTGTTAACCATCAACACTTAATGCTCCTTCTTGATTTCTACTTCCGCAGCCTTTAGCATCGCGAAGAGCTCGGGAATTGTCTTATCCATCCCTTGCATATTATAGTTCATCACGAAGCTTTTGTAGCTTGGTGGCAGTGATTGAAGAACTCTGTCAATGACACTATCATCAGGAAGATTAACTCCCAGTTGAGTCAAGTGGTTGTGGTACCCAGACATTCTGAGTATATGTTCATAGACAGAATTATTCTCCTCCATTTTGCAGCTGTAGAACTTATTGGAGACTTCATATCTCTCAATCCGGGCATTTGCTTGAAATATTAACTTCAACTCCTGGGATATCTCATATGCTCCATGACGTTCAAAACGTCGTTGAAGTCCCGATTCTAAGCCGTAAAGCATGGCACACTGAACTATCGAGTAGTCATCAGCTTTGCTCTGCCAGATGTTCATAACGTCCGGAGTTGCTCATGCAGCGGGTCTTGCACATAGCGGTGCTTCCAGGACATAATTCTTCTGTGCAGCAATGAGGATAACCCTCAAGTTACGGACCCAGTCCGTGTAATTGCTACCATCATCTTTCAACTTAGCTTTCTCTAGGAACGCATTAAAATTCAAAGGAACGGTAGCACGGGCCATTGATCTACAACAACATAGACATGCAAAATACTATCAGGTACTAACTTCATGATAAATTAAAGTTCATTTAATCACATACTTAAGAACTCCCACTTAGATAGACATCCCTCTAGTCATCTAAATGATCACGTGATCCATATCAACTAAACCATGTCTGATCATCACGTGAGATGGAGTAGTTTTCAATGGTAAACATCACTATGTTGATCATATCTACTATATGATTCACGTTCGACCTTTCGGTCTTAGTGTTCCGAGGCCATATCTGTATATGCTAGGCTTGTCAAGTTTAACCTGAGTATTTTGCGTGTGCAAAACTGGCTTGCACCCGTTGTATGTGAACGTAGAGCTTATCACACCCGATCATCACGTGGTGTCTCGGCACGACGAACTGTAGCAACGGTGCATACTCAGGGAGAACACTTATACCTTGAAATTTAGTGAGAGATCATCTTATAATGCTACCGCCGTACTAAGCAAAATAAGATGCATAAAGGATAAACATCACATGCAATCAAAATAAGTGATATGATATGGCCATCATCATCTTGTGCGTTTGATCTCCATCTCCAAAGCACCGTCATGATCACCAAAGTCACCGGCTTGACACCTTGATCTCCATCGTAGCATCGTTCTCGTCTCGCCAACTATTGCTTCCACGACTATCGCTACCGCTTAGTGATAAAGTAAAGCAATTACATGGCGATTGCATTTCATACAATAAAGCGACAACCATAAGGCTCCTGCCAGTTGCCAATAGCTTTTACAAAACATGATCATCTCATACAACAATTTATATATCATCACGTCTTGACCATATCACATCACAACATGCCCAACAAAAACAAGTTAGACGTCCTCTACTTTGTTGTTGCAAGTTTTACGTGGCTGCTATGGGCTTCTAGCAAGAACCGTTCTTACCTACGCATCAAAACCACAACGATTTTTCGTCAAGTGTGCGGTTTTAACCTTCAACAAGGACCGGGCGTACTCAAACTTGATTCAACTAAAATTGGAGAAACATACACCCGCTAGTCACCTGTGTGCGAAGCACGTCGGTAGAACCAGTCTCATGAATGCGGTCATGTAATGTCGGTCCGGGTCGCTTCATCCAACAATACTGCCGAATCAAAGTAAGACGTTGCTGGTAAGCAGTATGACTATTATCGTCCACAACTCATTGTGTTCTACTCGTGCATATAACATCTACGCATAGACCTGGCTCGGATGCCACTGTTGGGGAACGCAGTATTTCAAAAATTTACCTACGATGACGCAACATCTATCTAGGAGATGCATAGCAACGAGACGGGAGAGTGTGTCCACGTACCCTCATAGACCGAAAGCGAAAGCATTTAGTAACGCGGTTGATGTAGTCGAACATCTTCCCGATCCAACCGATCCAAGCTCCGAACGTACAACACCTCTGTGTTCAGCACACGTTCAGCTCGATGACGTCCCTCGATCTCTTGATCTAGTTGAGGACGAGGGAGAGTTCCGTCAGCACGATGGCGTGGCGACAGTGATGATGAAGTTACCGGCGCAGGGCTTCGCCTAAGCACTACGACGATATGACCGAGGTGTGTAACTGTGGAGGGGGGCACCGCACACGGCTAAGAGAAGACTTTGTGTCCCTTTGGGGTGCCCCCCTCCCACGTATATAAAGGGGGGAGGAGAGGAGGCTGTCCATAGGGGGGCGCACCATAGGGGAGTCCAACTAGGATTCCCAATCCTAATTGGAGTCCCCTTCTTTTCCAAGAGAGGGAGAGAGAGGGAAGGAGGAAGAGGGGAGAAGGAAAGAGGGGCGCCGCCCCCCTCCCTAGTCCAATTCGGACTGGCCATGAGGGGGGCGCACGGCCTCCCTTGTGGCCCTCCTCTCCTTTCCACTAAGGCCCATGAAGGCCCACGAACTTCCCGGGGGGGGTCCGGTAACCCCCGGTACTTCGAAACTTATCCGAAACGACCCGAACCATTCCGGTGTCCGAATATAACCTTCCAATATATGAATCTTTACCTCTCGACCATTTCGAGACTCTTCTTCATGTCCGTGATCTCATCCGGGACTCCGAACAAACTTCGGTCATCAAATCACATAACTCATAATACAAATCGTCATCGAACGTTAAGCGTGCGGACCCTACGGGTTCGAGAACTATGTAGACATGACCGAGACACATCTCCGGTCAATAACCAATAGCGGAATCTGGATGCTCGTATTGATTCCTGCATATTCTACGAAGATCTTTATCGGTCAAACCGCATAACAACATACGTTGTTCCCTTTGTCATCGGTATGTTACTTGCCCGAGATTCGATCGTCGGTATCTCAATACCTAGTTCAATCTCATTACCGGAAAGTCTCTTTACTCGTTCCGTAATGCATCATCCCGTAACTAACTCATTAGTCACATTGCTTGCAAGGCTTATAGTGATGTGCATTACCGAGAGGGCCCAGAGATACCTCCCCGATACACGGAGTGACAAATCCTAATCTCGATCTATGCCAACTCAACAAACACCATCGGAGACACCTGTAGAGCATCTTTATAATCACCCAGTTACGTTGTGAAGTTTGATAGCACACAAGGTGTTCCTCCAGTATTCGGGAGTTGCATAATCTCATAGTCAGAGGAACATGTATAAGTCATGATGAAAGCAATAGCAATAAAACTAAACGATCAATTATGCTAAGCTAACGGATGGGTCTTGTCCATCACATCATTCTCCAATGATGTGATCCCGTTCATCAAATGACAGCACATGTCTATGGTCAGGAAACTTAACCATCTTTGATTAACGAGCTAGTCTAGTAAAGGCATACTTGGGACACTCTGTTTGTCTATGTATTCACACATGTACTAAGTTTCCGTTTAATACAATTCTAGCATGAATAATAAACATTTATCATGATATAAGGAAATATAAATAACAACTTTATTATTGCCTCTAGGGCATATTTCCTTCATCGCCTGTACTAAGCGGGATTACTGCTTGTGCATCAAAATCCTAAAACCCAAGTTATTCCAGATGAGTCCACCATACCTACCTATATGCGGTATTACCCTGCCACTGCAAGTAAATTTGCATGTGCCACCTCTAAAAACTTCAAATAAATATCCTTTTTGTGTGCCTGGATTGTTCACGGAGCGACAGGAGGTAGTCAGTATCTTCCATGCTAAGCGGGTTATTCTCATGATGAGTGTTTATTCACTCGTCCTTGCACGAGAGGGCGGTAATAGGGATTCCTAGTCCCGAAATCAAATTGCAAATAATTAAACAAAACTCCCCCAGGACTGATGTTGGTATGGACGGTACCCGTGGATTCGGTTAGTCATGGAGTGTGTTTATTGGTGGAGGGGGAGTAAATCTTTACTTTTTATCGCTTGGGAACCGCCACTAATGTGTTTAGCATGGAAGATACCGATAACTAATGGTCGCGAAGTAAATAAGAAGGGTGCATTTCTCAAAATTTCATTTACCTCTGTTTTGAGCTCTAGCACCGCTGCAAATCACTGCTCCCTCTGCGAAGGGACTATCTATTTACTTTTATGTTGTGTCATCACCTTCTCAAATAAGCGCCAGATCCTGAGAGCACTATTGTCATCCTCATGCATTGTGTGTTGCTAATGTTGGGTGCATCATGACTGGATCTTTTCTACCATGAATTATAATTTTTAGTCGCAGCTTGAACTTTGGAGGTGCTCTGCATTTATGTTTTGTGGTCTCAAAAGGGGCTAGCGAGATACCACTGTTGTCATATTATATCATGGTTATTTTGACAAAGTGTTGTCATTTGAGATATCTTATTATTGCTTGCTATTTGATTATGCCATTGATATGAGTTAATGTAATTTTTAAGAGCTATTGTCGACATGGTTAGTCATGATCTTTGCTGAAAACCTGGGTGCTACTTAAGCTTATTTATTTTCAAGAGCAAAAGAGTTCGTAAAAGTTTTTATTTTTCACTTTCAGTTTATCAACTGAATTGCTTAAGGACAAGCAAAGGTTTAAGCTTGGGGGAGTTGATACGTCTCCATCGTATCTACTTTTCCTAACACTTATCCTCTTGTTTTAGACTCTAATTTGCATGATTTGAATAAAACTAACCCGGACTGACGCTGTTTTCAGCAGAACTACCATGGTGTTGTTTTTGTGCAGAAATAAAAGTTCTCGGATTAGAACGAGACTTTGCGAGGATTTTTATATAATAAAAGAGAATTACTGGAGCCAAGAACCATCGGAGGGGGGGCCCTGGGTGAGCACAACCCACCAGGGAGCGCCCCCCTCCAGGCGCGCCCAGGTGGGTTGTCCCCACCTGGTGGCCCCGCAGACCCTGAATCCAACTCCATAAATACCTATTTTTCCAGAAAAAAATCAGGGAGAAAGAATTATCATGTTTCACGAGACGGAGTCGCCGCACCTCCTGTTCTTCATTGGGAGGCCAGATCTGGAGTCTATTTGGGGCTCTGGAAAGGGGGATCTTCGATCTTCGTCATCACCAACCCTTCTCCATCGCCAATTCCATGATGCTCCGCACCAAGAGTGAGTAATTCCTTCGTAGGCTCGCTGGTCGGTGAGGAGTTGGATGAGATTCATCATGTAATCGAGTTAGTTTTGTTAGGGCTTGATCCCTGATCCACTATGTTCTGAGATTGATGTTGATATGACTTTGCCATGCTTAATGCTTGTCACTTTGGGCCCGAGTGCCATGATTTCAGATCTAAACCGTTTATGTTATCACCATTATATCTATGTTCTAGATCCGATCTTGCATGTTATATTCACCTATTACGTGTTATGATCCGTAAACCCCGGGGTGACAGTAGTCGGGATACTTTCCGGTGATGACCGTAGTTTGAGGAGTTCATGTATTCACTTTGTGTTAATGCTTTGTTCTGGTTCTCTATTAAAAGGAGGCATTAATATCCCTTAGTTTCCAATTGGACCCCGCTGCCACGGGAGGGTAGGACAAAAGATGTCATGCAAGTTCTTTCGATAAGCACGTATGACTATTTACGGAATACATGCCTACATTATATTTATGAACTGGAGTTAGTGCCATATCACCCTAGGTTATGTCTGTTATATGATGAATATCATCCAACGAATTCACCGATCCAATGCCTACAAATTTATCTTATATTGTTCGTGCTAAGTTACTACTGTTATTGTTACTATTACACTTGCTACAAAATCATTACTATCACTATTACTGTTACTACTGTTGTTGCTACTACTATCAAAACTATTATACTACTTTGCTACTGATCACTTTGCTGCAGATAATTAATCTCCACGTGTGGTTGAATTGACAACTCAGCTGCTAATACTTGCAAATATTCTCCCTTTGTGTCGAATCAATAAATTTGGGTTGAATACTCTACCCTCAAAAACTGTTGCGATCCCCTATACTTGTGGGTTATCACATGCTATAAAGGCAAGGTAAGGCGTTGGCATTGCAACATACTAAAGCTCCTGTTATTGTCCAATCGGACTCCTCAAAAGTATTGTTACCTCTGTCAAGGGAAGGCCTCTCGAGATCGGCATATGGTCATTTGATGGCAGAGATAAAGTTCTTTATGGAAGGGAGAGAGTTTATTCCCACAATAATCAAGCATGAGCAAAATAGGGTGGCAGATCGGTTGGCGTCGTATAGTCGAGTAGAAAGTAGTACTGTTGTATGGCTATGTAGCGCACCACCATGTATGAAGGATCTTTTGCCTCTCAATTGTAACCCTATTATGATGGAATAAAACTCTTTTCGGATCGCAAAGAAAAAACACTCATCATGTTTGTCCCCCGAGCGCGCAGTTGGAGTAATGTTGGTGCATCTTATCAACCCGAGCACGCTAAGTTTCTTTGTTTTATTTTCTTTCTTTCTTTTATATATTATTGAAAAGGTGCTTGAAATTCCCATTTCCAAACTTTTGCATTGATCAATACATGTATCCATATTAGAAAATCATCACACATATAGCTCGCCACAAAGTTTGAAGCAATAAAGCACCAACGATGTACACAACTTAACCATTAAAAGTGTATTGTTAGACCCTGTCCATATTCAACTAAAAAAAGAGTTTCATTCATATTAAGTAAAAATAGCCCCACCACTTCGAGCGTAAAATGGTTGTTTCATGACTATATCTTGGAAAGAGAGTAAATAATTTTATGATCACGAGACCTGGTGGGACTAGCCATCTTCCTATCCATAAGGACAAATGTTGAGTGGTCGACTTCACACAAAATAGTGAAGAATAATTAACAAAAACATATAAATAGAATAATGTATCTTATCAGTGTTCAGATCATACACATACTAGGGTTCCTTCATATCCCCAAGAATTAGGGGTTCTACTCGTACATGAATGTAATGGGCATAAATAAGGGAGACAAGTTACTAGACAACATCATGTTGGGGAAGGAGAGGGACGTGTCGATGATGGTGATGAAGGTGGCAGCATTGAGAGAGATCCCCTCTTCCTTCTTCCTGGTCTTGGCCCTTTCTCTATGATGGAGATGATCTTTGTGCAACAATGGAGGTGTGGCAGCTTGAGATGGATAGTGACAGCATGTGGGGGAAGGAGTCCGACGGTTACTATTGGTGTTGTATATATAGCCGGCCTCCACGGGTATGCTCCGTCATGTGTCTTCTTCCTTTGATCCAAGGGCTCTAGAGGGGTCTAAACCTCTCCCAATACCTTCCTCGATGGTCAAGTATCTCGTATAAAATGCGAACGAAATTGGTGAAAAATGACATAAATTAGAGCCACATCCCGTGATAAGGCGAGGTTGACTTCGGGAGAATGAAAACAGTGGCGCGTTAACGGTAGTGATTGTTCGGTGGTCCAAAGATCACAATGTAATTTTTATTATGTTTGAGGTGCTTTATACTTCTGATGAATTTTTTATAATAGATCAGAGTCCTTAAAAAAACTGGTGACATTATTTTTTACTAGCAAAAGAGCCCGTGCGTTGCAACAGAAGAAAAAAAATCCCACGCTCCTAACCTAATAATCATGACTGAAGACCCCAATAGGTCCACGTGCACCCAATTGTATCACCGATTATCCTCTATCTCACCCTTGTCGACGGTGGCTTTAGTGCTTACACAATCACAACCACTTTTAATGAGGTCAATCCTAAGGTCTATCTTTATTTCCGCAAAAGATCACAAATTTGCTTTCCTTTTTTCCTACGAGGTTTTTTCGAGGTGTGCATGCGTGATTATAGATGTTTTCTATTGTCTCCGGTCTGGTTTTGTTGAGATGTTGATTTCTAATATGGATCTAAAATGATAAGAAAAAAATGTATCATGCACTATTGATTAAGGTTGCATCCTAAAAGACAATTTAAAAATAATTAATAGGTAAAACATCATCATATTCGGATTCTACAAATTTTTAATCAATTTTCATATATAACATGTTAAAATAGGAGTTGGGTTTAAAAGATATGGATATTTTTAAAATGCCTTTGAATCTGTCCCTAAACTGCATTTAAAAATGGTTAGGAGGTAAAAAAAACATCATACTCATATTGTACACAATTTTCTTATAATTTTCATATATAACATGTTAACATTGAAGTTAGGATTTAAAAGATATGGATATTTATTGATCTGTCCAAAAAATATACGTTATTTTCTAGATGGACCGTGGGTTAATTAATCAAAATATCATGAGGTTTTTCTGCCAAAATCGATATCTCACCTAAAATAGGACCACAGACTTTTTTTCTTGTCTCATTTAAAACAGGATTGCGGGTTGATTTTAGAAAAGAGGAGGCACTTTTCTGCAAAAAGCACGAGGGACGGGCATAAGCCCTCTCATTAATAACAGGGGTATATAGATGTATTAAACGTTCCATACTACCTTTATTTCAAACAAGGAGAGAACTATGAGCTTATGATGAGGGCGGGTTGTATTATAATTGTAGGCGGGCTAGTCTCGGCAATTCAACATCACGAGTTCACGACCCTTCCAATAGCATTGGAGCGTGTTTTCCTTCGCCTTTTTAGTACAACTAAAACTTTTATGGGTTTTGTATCTGTTTTACGTGTTGGCTTAGGTGGGTCATGCACATCTCCAGCAGATGCTGGAAGTCGAATCCTTTTGTGGTGTATTAGAATTCTACTAGATACATGTCAACAATAGACGACGAAGGATTTCCCCTCGTTTTATATTATAATAAGGCATCACATCCAGCAATACAACAACCATACAACAAAAGAAAGAAAAGCGCAAGAACGATAAAGATACAAGACACCGGAAGATCCGATAACTCGGCTAACCCAATCCTGCATACGACACGACAAAGACAGGGAAGTAACCCGCAGCCGGAGGAGGCCACGCACCGTCAACTCCACCGAGGCCCAAACAACATCGATCCAGAAGTCGTCTCTACCTCCGAAGAAGGTCCCCTGCCCTCTTGCCCCAGACCGTAGGGCGCCACACCGTCGGCAGGTAAAGCCACTCACCCGAGCGGAAGGTCGGACCAACAGGACGCCACGGAGAGGACGCAAGCACGTCCGCCTCACCGCGCACCGCCACAACCCATACTTCATGACCGCGCAGCCCGGATCAACGTCGACCAAAAGCAGCCGAGCAGGAACACCACTGAGGAAGACATCCCTCCACCTGCGAAGCCTCGACCACCCATCCGCCGAGCAAAGGTGGCGCCTTCAAGAAGGACCACGACGCCATTGCGCCATCACCACCCAACCGGAGGTTTGGGCTTTCGCCCAAGTCGCGGAGGAAGAGGGTGGGGGGAGGACCTCAATGCCGCCCCTAGAGGAGACGTCGGAGCGTCACCGGCACCATGGGCGTAGCCGTAGCCCAAGGGTTTGCCCCGGTCCATACCCACCAAACGCTCCATCCCCAACCAGTCGCGAGCACCAGGCACACGGATGCCCGTGTCGCAGACTGGCGAGGCAAGAAGAGGCGCAGGGGAGGGGGCCGTCGCCGTCAGATCCGCTCCAAGGGGTCAAGGGGAAACCCCCGGAGGCAGCTCCGAGCCCACCGTCAACCCGCCGCCAACGCGGCCAGACATAGCGACCTTCCGCATCAGCACCGGCCACCCACCGCAGGGGAACCGGTGCGCCGGCCGGCAGTGGCCGCCACCACAGATCCGACGCCGCACGAGCAGGAACCCCCGTCCGCGCACGCGTAAGATCCACCACCACATGGCCCTTCGCACGGCCGCCAAGCACCGATCCCGCGGCTGCCGCCCGCCGCCTGCTAGCGCTGCGCCACCACCTGTCCTCGCCGGCCCGGACCAGCCCTCGACCGAGCAGGGAAAGAGATGCCCCGCCGTCGCCAACGCAGATAGGGCTTCGCCCCTCCGCGCGAGCCGGCGGCGGCGAGGGGGGAGGGGGTCGGAGGCCGACGGCTAGGGTTTCCCCTCCGCGGCGCTCGCGGGAACGACCGGGAGGGGGGAGGTGTCTTTCATACATGTCAACAATAAAAGCAGTTTTTAGGTAAATCAGTTTAAAATATCGGTTTGACTACACCAGACCATATACTAAGTTAAGGAATGATGATAGGGCAGTTGCTGTTTTGCCGAAAATACCATAAAGCTGCTAATCACAGTCAAAGTTTTGAGTGTACTGAACTAAAATCAAACTACGTAGGAGTAGAAAGAATTATTATCTAGAGCGTGAAAGTTAAAGTAAAAAAAAAAAAAGCCTCCATTGCCGGGATTTGAACCCGGGTCGCCTGGGTGAAAGCCAGGTATCCTAACCGGGCTGGACAACAATGGACAAGTGACGTCTTTGTGGGACAGAGTTTTACAATCAGTGGAATAGCAGCCAATTATAGTTTTTTTATTGCGGAAAGTAGCCAATTATAGCTGTACAAATTTTGTACCGCCATGTCTCGTTTCGTGGCCAGCAAATCACTGATTCGTGAAATTCACATAGAATTTTATTTTTGCAAATTAAATTCACATAAAACTTTAAGACTGCATGTCTAGAATTTCATTGTTCTATCGGTGTCGTGACACATGTGTCCACATTGCGAAAATAGTAAGAGATTTTCTTACTAAATACCATTTTCGGAATGGAGTGCGTTCCCGATATCCCCCTCCTAACCGCCAAATATGGAGGCATGCGCCTTGCGGGCTAAATTTGAAGCACCCTCCAAATTATGACGATCGAGGCGGGACGACGATTCTGCTAGAGTTGCTCTTAGTATCAGCCCCTTCTAGTTCACATTCTTGGGCGCACCGCTGAGGTTTTCTCTATCCTAAACCAATCAATTTGGCTGTAAAAAAAGTTTCTGAAATATTTACCGTGATTATGTGTTAAAGTAGCAGGTTATATGCTATATGTTGAGTTAGCAGGTCATGTTGTTTTCTTAGTTCATGCCTGTGTGGTAGTATGACAAGAAGTGATTGCGGCGATGACTTCAAAATCAATTTGGCCTGGCAAGTGCAGCTCAATTTTTTGTCTGGGAAATACAGTACTATTTCCATTTCAAAATAGAGGAAGTCCCAGCTAATGGCTCACAGTCATTTACTGCGACGTAGAGAGATTTATTGCCGCAGACTGCAGTAAACTGGAGCAGTGGCAACAGGTGCAGGCTTGTCTGCATCTTGTCCTGTTCAATTGGTACTCTATGAAAGATTGAGACACCACTGAGCCCTTGAGGTTGGTGAAATGGCGAGGAAGAAATGAATGCCTGATACTTGTGTTGATATTCCATCTCTACTTCCCATTTGCCATTACTACACCTGACATGATACAGTCGTTGTTTCGCCTGAAATCAGCGACCTCAGATCACTAGTGTTTTTACAGTCCTTTTTTAGCTTCCAATCAAAGCACTTCACAAAGGATGAAAAGGAAGAAGAATTCAGCTGGGCACATGGAATTCGTACACCAATCTATTCACCGCTTGAGAAAATCTCGTAAGAATTTTCGCATTAAAACCAAAAACCCTTCTCCCCCTTAATTAAGCCATGCTATTTCCCTAGAAGGCAAATTAAGGTCTGAAACTGCTGCACGCGATACTCGCCGGCTAATAGTGTAGCGTGTCCCAGCTTTTAGTGGAAGCAAAAAAAAGAAGGCTTTTCTCTACTCACATTTGTGTCTTCTTTTTGCCTTTTTATTTGAAAAAAGAATGTGCTTTTTTGTTCGCCTTTGTTGCATAATAGTAATAATAATGTCTGCCGTTTGTGCAATGTGGTAATTGAAACCCTTTAGTTCTTCCCCCTTTTGACCCCTTTTGGCTTTTGTTGCATGCACGGGCCTTTCATTTTCATCTTTTTTCCTCACATATATTTGCTTGCTGCTTTCGCCTTCGTGTTTTTTGATGCATGTCTCTGTCTCTGTTGGGCGCACGTATCATTGACCTTTTGGTGCTTTTACGTGCATGCATGCAGATGCAGGAGCAGGAGCACGATTCCGGTGACAAATGCTGCTCTATTTAGTGAGCTCGTTTGGTTAAGACATCCATCAGGATTCACTTGTTGCAGGCTATATTTGCAGCTGATGCATGTTAAACATGATATATGGTTAGGCGAGTAGTCAGGAGAATATTGTGGTTTATCCTTTTGTATTCTTATCTCCTCCTATCGCCTCCATGTAAATCTCTCACGGTTGATCTACAACCGAACCTTGTACTCCAAGCCACAATCAATATATAAACATGCGGGCTCCTATGTATGGGAGTTGAGACGCTTCATATAACTTTCACATGGTATACAGAGCCTACCTCTTCCCCTACGTTTAGCCTCCATCCCCCCTGCCGCAACCCTCCAGAACCATCATCTTCCTTACCGCACCACCATGTCTTCTTCCAGCCAAATCGTCTCCCCCGGCCTCAACTACACAACCTCAGAACCCCTTACCAGAACCAACTACGTTCTCTTGCGAGCCCAAGCTCGCTCCCAGATCATGGGGGCATGGCTATATGGGTATATCGATCAAACAACCCCCGAGCCTTCCAAAACCATAGTCACAAAAACCACCGATGGGAAAGATCAGATCGCTCCCAATCCTGCCTACAACCCTTGGTTAGTCCAAGATCAACAAATAGTGGCCTACCTGCTCCGAAACCTCTCCAAAGAAGTCCTGATTCAGGTTGCCTCCCTAGAAACATCCCACGGCATATGGTCTGCCCTCGCAAACATGTTCGCTGCACAATCTAGGTCTCGCATCAACAACTGCCGCCTTGCTCTTTCCAATGCCCAAAAGGGAACCCAGTCTGCCGCTACCTTCTTTGGCCACATGCTATCTCTCTCAGATGAGTTAGCAGCCGCTGGCAAACCCATAGGCGAGGATGAGCTCGTTTCTCACATCATAGCCGGGCTTGATATGGACTACCAGCCCATTATCTCTGCCCTTGACGTCCGAACTGATACAGTTTCTGTCGACGATCTCTTCGCGATGGTGTCCAACTTTGATCAGCGCGTGGAGATGTTCCACGGCACCGGGGCTGGCTCCTTCAAATCCTCTGCTAACGCGGCCTCTCGGGGTCGTGGCGGCGGCGGTCGCTATTCTCCCAAGAACAGCGGCGGCAACGGATCCCGTAATGGTGGAAATCAAGGAGGTGGCGGCGGCTATCACAACGGCGGTGGTGGTCGCGGCCACTACAACAACAGTGGCGGCGGTGGCGGCAGCCACTACCAAAACTCTGGTGGTGGTGGTGGTGGTGGCTACCAGAACTCAGGCGGCAACAACAACTCCAGGCAGCGCCCCTTCTACAACAACAACAGAGGGCGTCCAGCTTTTCAGGGGTATGATGGCTATGAAAATAAATGTCAGATATGCAAAAAAAAACTAACCATATTGCCAAGGACTGTGACTGGCGCTACGCGGAGGACAACTCTCGCAAGAAGGTTGCAGCAGCCGCCGTGGACAACTCCTATAGGGTCGATACCAATTGGTATGCTGACTCTGGCGCCACCAACCACATCACCCATGAACTTAAGAAGGTGACGATGCACGAGAAGTATGGTGGCAGTGATCAAATTCATAATGCAAATGGTGAAGGTATGAACATAGATCATGTTGGTCATTCAATTATCAAAACCCTGCATCGTGATATTCATCTTAGAAATATCTTGCATGTTCCAGAAACCTCGAAAAATCTTCTTTCTGTCCATCGCATTGCTCTTGATAATCATGTGTTTCTGGAATTTCATCCTTATTTCTTTTTGATCAAGGATCAGGTCACGAAGCAAGTTCTCTACCGAGGTAGATGTGTGCATGGGCTATATCCGTTGATCCCTCAGTTCCGAAGATTCAATAAACAAGTTTGCAGTGTCATCAAACTCTCCCCGGAATGGTGGCATGCACGCTTAGGACATCCATCTTTTTTTATTGTTCAACAAGTGCTTAGAAATAATCAGCTCCCATGTGTCGGTGAGCGTAGTTCTGAAACTATTTGTGATTCTTGTCAACAAGCAAAATCTCATCAATTGCCATTTCCAGTGTCCACTAGTGTTTCTACCAAAGCTTTGCAGCTTATTTTTTCTGATGTATGGGGTCCGGCCCCCTCCTCTGTTGGTAGACACACCTATTACGTTAGTTTCATTGACGATTACAGTAAATTCACCTGGATTTACCTTCTTAAAAACGCTTCGATGTGTTTCAAGTTTTTTAGAATTTTCAAGCACTTGTTGAACATCAATTCGATACCAAGATTCTTGCCGTCCAGTCCGACTGGGGCGGTGAATATGAGAAATTAGACTCGTTTTTTCAAACACTTGGTATTTCTCATCACGTTTCATGCCCACATGCACACCAGCAGAATGGTTCTGCCGAACGTAAACACAGGCATATTGTTGAAGTAGGCCTTGCCCTACTTGCTGGCGCCTCCATGCCTCTTAAGTTTTGGGATGAGGCATTCCTCACCGCTGTTCATCTCATCAACATCCTTCCCAGTCGTGTCATCAATAATGAAACACCCATGCAATGACTACTTCACACCCATCTAGACTATAACACCCTTCGTGTTTTTGGCTGTGCCTGTTGGCCTAATCTTCGCCCCTACAATTCTCATAAACTCATGTTCCGTTCCAAACAATGCGTTTTCCTTGGCTATAGTGCAAAACACAAGGGCGTCAAGTGTCTAGATGTTTCAACTGGTCGCGTCTACATATCCCGTGATGTTGTTTTCGATGAAACAGTCTTTCCTTTTGCCCATCTTCATCCTAATGCCGGTGCCCTTCTCCGAAAAGAGATTCTTCTCCTTCCCTCCAACTTATCTAGTATTAATCACGGGGATGATATTTTGAATGATCACTTGACTAACCCTTCTGACCATGCATTTGAGCCTCCTGTTACAGGACATGATGGTGACGCAGCAGAAAAAAATTTGGTCGAAAATGATCCAGCAGCCTCCTCCAACAGGCCATATTTCATGTGTTCCCCGAGCGGACACATCCCTGCTCCCGTATCTGCATCGGGATCGGGGGTGCCAGGTCTGGCACGATCCTCCTTGGGATCCTCGCCTTGCCAGGAGGGCAGGGGCAGCGAATCTGCGCCCCGGGCGTCGCGCCAGCCTGCAGTTGCCACGCGACCGCGGTCGGACCCAGCGCCCCATGCGCGTGCGGCCTCGGGTGAATCACCGCGTCGTGACGCGCCTCCACCAACCCCCTCGCGGCCTGCGGACCGGTCGCCTGTGCGGTTTCCTCCTGAGCCGCGGGTGTACGTCCGGCGGGCCCCGCCTCAGCTCGGGGCTGTGGGATCTGGTGTGGCTGCTGCTGGCTCGCCCGCCTCTGCTGTTGAGTGTACCCCACCTCCGTCAGCCACAGCCGATCCCGCGGGCGACAGCGCACCCTCGGGATCGCCTCTGAGCAGGGTCTCGGATCCTCTGTGCATGCATCTTCTCCAGCGATCCAGCAGCTTTCTCCACCACGCACACGTCTTCGCGCATGGGTAATTGATCCAGTAAATTATAAAGTCAAGTATGGCCTAACTTGCTCAACAGGAGAACCAAGCACTTTTCGCGAAGCCTGTGCAGACCCAAAGTGGAGAAAGGCCATGGAAGAAGAGTTTCAAGCACTTCAGAAAAATAAAACTTGGCACTTGGTTCCTGCACATCCAGGTAAAAACCTAATTGATTGCAAGTGGGTATTCAGAATAAAGAAAAAGTCAGATGGTACAATTGACCGTTACAAAGCCAGACTCGTTGCAAAGGGGTTCAAGCAAAGGTATGGGATAGATTATGAGGACACGTTTAGTCTTGTTGTCAAAGCTGCCACTATCCGTCTTGTTCTATCCATTGCTGTTTCCAGAGGATGGTGCCTTAGACAGGCTGGATAAATCTTTGTATGGACTAAAGCAGGCTCCTAGAGCGTGGTACTCTCAGTTGAGTTCAAAACTACAAACACTTGGTTTTCGTCCATCTAGATCTGATACATCATTGTTTATTTATAATAAGTCAAATACGGTCCTATTTGTTCTTATTTACGTTGATGATATTATTGTCACCAGCTCATCCAATGATGCAGTCACAGCCTTACTGAAAGATCTTAACTCAGAGTTTGCTCTCAAGGATCTAGGAGATCTGCATTTCTTCCTTGGTATTGAGGTTAAGAAAACTCAAGAAGGTGGTCTCCATCTCTCTCAAGAAAAATATGCAATTGATCTCTTGAATAGGGTAGGTTTGCAAGGTTGTAAACCGTCACCTACGCCATTATCCAGCACAGAAAAGTTGTCTCTTGCAGAAGGTGAAATTCTGAACCAGGAAGATGGCACCAAATATAGGAGCCTGGTAGGCGCACTCCAATACTTAACATTAACCAGGCCTGATATTTCTTTTGCTGTGAATAAAGTTTGTCAGTTCCTTCATGCTCCCACTTCATCACATTGGACTGCTGCAAAGCGTATATTGAGATATGTGAAAAATACTTTGAGTGTTGGTCTCACTTTTAATAAGTCATCATCCACACTTGTCAGTGCTTTCTCTGATTCTGACTGGGCAGGATGCTTGGATGATAGACGATCCACATGTGGCTTTGCAGTTTTCTTTGGGCCAAACTTAATATCATGGTGTGCAAGGAAACAGGACACCGTTTCCAGATCGAGTACTGAAGCAGAATATAAGGCGCTAGCAAATGCTACAGCAGAAATTATCTGGGTCAAGTCTATGTTGAAAGAACTTGGGCTGACTCATATACAGACTCCATGTCTGTGGTGTGATAATCTTGGTGCCACATACTTGTCAGTTAATCCTGTCTTTCATGCTCGCACAAAGCATATTGAGATTGATTATCATTTTGTCAGAGAAAGAGTTGCCAACAAGGAATTGGAAATTCGGTTTGTGCATTCCAAGGACCAAGTTGCGGATGGCTTTACAAAAGCGCTTGCTACAAAACCATTTGAGGAGTTTAAACGTAATCTTAACTTGGTCAAGTTATGATTATGGGAGGGTGTTAAACATGATATATGGTTAGGCGAGTAGTTAGGAGAATATTGTGGTTTATCCTTTTGTATTCTTATCTCCTCCTATCGCCTCCATGTAAATCTCTCACGGTTGATCTACAACCGAACCTTGTACTCCAAGCCACAATCAATATATAAACAAGCGGGCTCCTATGTATGGGAGTTAAGACGCTTCATATAACTTTCACAATGCAGACCGGAGAGGATTATCTTCTCTGATGACTAAAGCTACCACTTCAAAGTTCAAAGCAAAGAAAAGCTGGTACTGCAAAAGACCTCCCCTTTGCGCTTGCCTATAAATAACGGAGTAGTACGAGCTGGAACAGGAATTAGTTGGATGATTACCCCAACTTGTTTTGTACAGCTAGCAGCATCCGTGTGGACTTGGGTACAAGATATTGGATTCTCCTGTCTTTTGACTTTGCAGTAAACAAGAAGAAAACGGCTCAGTAACCTAGGGCTAGGGAGAAGACCTCATCGAGACACTAAATAGTTTGCACACTTGGACTTGGGTGCATTTAGATAAGTTAACATGTATCAAGCATTCATTGGTAACATGTGAGCTAGCATCTTAAAACTTGTCAAAAGTACTCCCTCCGTCCGGAAATACTTGTCATCAAAATGGATTAAAAGGGTTGTATCTAGAACTAATATAAGTCTAGATACATCCCTTTTTATTCATTTTGATGACAAGTATTTCCGGACGAAGGGAGTATTTTCTTAGTGCTTCACTTCAAGCTCCAACTAGTAACATGATGAAGTACTTTTTTGACAAATCTACACACATGCATGATTTCCAAACACTCAATATGATTTTAAAATTAATACTGGTATTTTGGAAACTGTCTCACTGTTTTTTAGAAAAACATAACACATACTGTTCACAAGATGAGTGAACAGTATATGGGGTGCCACTTAAATTTAGTCTCCTGCCACAGTAAGGGTTGGTTAGTATCCGACCATATCAGAGTCATGCATAATCGAACCTCCATAATTATAGATCACACCACAGATCTGAAGATCCATGTGAGAGTTTCATACAATTGTTCAGATTCCAGACTACGACTGCGTCCGGCTGTCTTCCTGTCTGTCCATCCTGTTATCTTGTTATAGTTGCTCTGCTGTGCATAGACATTTTGCATCATCTTACAATCATCAGGACAATTGAGGACACTGTTACGCTAATGGACATAAACCAGTAACATGAATGCTGACTCGAACAATTGTCCTATTATGTTGATCAGATCATATTCATATCTATTTTAATATTTGTCAGTTTCTTTTTAATTTGCCAAAAAATGGAACCACATGTCCTTTAGAAGTTCCATCATCATCCTGAGGGTGAAAAAGTAGATACGGGGAAAGCTTAGCAAGACTCACAAACAGGATACAGATGATGTGGGTTCAGCATGTTTGGGTTGTAAATTGATCTGAGAAAAGAGTAACAAAAGAGGGAGCTGCTACACTTTTTTGTCTATCCTTCACTTTGTCTAAGCCTACACGCCTACTATTAACTAGTTAGCCCATGCACCAAATCAGATGCAAGCAAAGAGATATCCATCCAAAGGAGACAGGCAGAGACAACATTCCACACCCAAAATTATTCCGGTGACAAGCAAGAAGCTGGCTTAGTGCAGAGGACAAGTAGTTAGTTGTAAATGAGGCTTTCTTTTGAGAAGAGAAAAGAGCACTAGCAGTTTTTAGTCCCAAACAAGAGGAAAAGCCCAAGAGAGCAAGGCCTTCCTTTTATCCCCCCACGCACACTTTCACCGCTTTTGAGGCCACCCCTGCACCTTTCCTTCCATTCTTTAGGCCTGAAGAAGGTTTCAAGTTTAAACATTCTATTCTTAGGACAAAACTTGCGGTTTTGTCTCCTAATGCCTGGTTTTTACTCCTGATTTGTACTCCTATGTAGTATGGTCCACCATTTCCATGCTGCCGGAAGCTTTTGTTTAACAGCTCTAGATGATGGAGCCTTTCACCAATAAGCAGTCACTACCACTGTTCAAGTGTTTTTTTTTTGAACTTTTTTTTTGGAAAAGGAGGAAAAACCCCGGCCCCTGCATCTTTTTTTAACATAGTGCATGCCCTCCTTTCTTTACCTTTTTATTTTTATTTGAAAAATGATAGTACAAGAAGAGACAATGAGGTTAGAGCATCTCCAGCCGTTGGCCCCCAGGCGGCGATTTTACCCGCCCCCTGGGGGCGAGCCGGCGCTAAAATCGGCGCGGGGTGAGCGGGTTCCCAGCAGCTCGCCCCAGGGTCGCCCCCAGACGCGTTTTTTTTATTTTAAAAAATTTGAATTCGGCTAAAATTCGGCAAACTTGATATTCATATTAAATATGTTCGGCGTTTTACATAAATTATTTAAAAAAAGCAATCTAAGGGGCGAAGAAGCCGATCAGCGTGGCAAAGTCGCCGACGTCGTCGTCGGCTTTCTCCTTCTTGATGGCGCGGCCTCCCGTGCTGGACCCCTGCCCGACGGCTCCATGGCGGACAGGCGGTGGCGGCGTGTCGTCGTCGTCGTCGCTGTCGTCGAGGACAACGATGCCTCCCTCATCCCGGCCACGACGACGAGCTTCGAACCGCGCGAGGGCGGCCACTGGCGCTCCCTCTCCGCCTGCAGCCAGTCGTCGCGTGCCCATTTAAGGGCCGCCTCGTCGTCGAGCGCCTCCTCCTTGACGCCACCGGCGAGCCCGGGCTCCGTCTTCACGACGGGGAGCCTTGGCTCCGTCTTCGGCTTGACGAGTCCGGGAGGGGCCGAGGACGAGGCGCGGCCGCCGCCTTCGTTGATGACGATGCCGGCCGAGCGAGTGCGCCGGCCGAGCGGGGTCTCCGCTGCGGGCTCGGCCTTGACGCCGAACACCGCCGGAGAGCCAGAGGAGTGGGAAGAGGAGTGGGAGGAGGAACGGGACGAGGACGACGAGCCGGAGACGAACCTCCTTGGCATCCATTGGCCGGCGCCGCGGCGGGGCACCGGAGCGGCGGCCGGTCCTCGAGGGTATGCGAGCGGCGGGTTGTTGCCGCCCTCGAGGTGCGCGAGAACCTCGCGGAGCGTCCGGCCGGGGACGGACCACCACAGGCGTCGCCCCTCGCTGTTCCACCGGCCGCCCGCCACCACCGGTGCCCCGTTGGTGGAGGCGAGGCGTTGCTCCTGACGGCGCTGGAAGTATGCTGCCCACGCCTCGTGGTTGTCGGCGGCGTACTGCGGGGAGGCGCGCTGCTCCTCGGTAGCGACGACCGAACGAGGTTGTGACGCCCTCGACTCAATCGTACACTAATCATACACGCAAATGTGTACGATCAAGATCAAGGACTCACGGGAAGATATCACAACACAACTCTAGACACAAAATAAAATAATACAAGCTTTATATTACAAGTCAGGGGCCTCGAGGGCTCGAATACATAAGCTCGAAATCACAAGAGTCAGTGGAAGCAACAAAATCTGAGCACAGACATGAGTTAGACAAGTTTGCCTTAAGAAGGCTAGCACAAAAGCAACAACGATCGAAAAGGCAAGGCCTCCTGCCTGGGAGCCTCCTAACTACTCCTGGTCGTCGACGGTCTCCACGTAGTAATATGCATCGGCGGTGGCATCTGGCTCCTGGGCTCCGACATCTGGTTGCATCAACCGGAAAGAAGAAGAAAGGGGGGAAAGGGGGAGCAAAGCAACCGTGAGTACTCATCCAAAGTACTCGCAAGCAAGGATCTACACTACATATGCAACATTATCAAAGGAAGGCTGTATATGTGGACTGGGCTGCAGAAATGCCAGAATAGAGAGAAGGCCTAGTCCTATCGAAGACTAGCATCTTCTGGAAACCACCATCTTGCAACAACAGGAGGGAGTAGAGTAGCATAAAGTAAAGTAGTAGTAGTGTTATCAACCTCGGCCAGAGATCCTTTCTCGACTCCCTGCGAGAAAGCAATCCCAGAGCCATACTATCCAGTTATCATCGCAATCCATTACTCATCACAAGTATCCAGTTCTAGTTGTATCGATCGGGATACAACTCCAAGTGTCCGTTACCGTAGGACGGGCTATCGATAGATGTTTTCTTCCCTGCAGGGGTGCACCAACTTACCCACCACGCTTGATTAACTCCGGCCGGACACACTTTCCTAGGTCATGCCCGGCCTCGGCCAAACAATACGCCGCAACCCGACCTAGGCTTAATAGAGAGGTCAAGCACGCCGGACTAAACCTATGCCCCCAGGGGTCATGGGCCATCGCCCCGGGAACTCCTGCACGTTGCGTGGGTGGCCGGTGAGCAGACCTAGCTACCTCCTTAAAAAAGGCAGTAGCTTACCAGTCCAACCCGGCGCGCGCCGCTCAGTCGCTGACGTCTATTAAGCTTCGGCTGATGCATACGACGCAGAACGCCCATACTATGCCCACGTGATGGTTAGTGCTATCAGGCCAGAGGCCCCTCGGATCAAATATCCAAATCGTAGTGGATTAGGAACACGCGGTAACAAGGAAAGACTCACGAAAGATGTGACCCCGTCGCCCCGTCTCGAGGACTTGCGGCAAGGGCTAGGAATGTCCGGCCACGCCTCATAATTATCTCGCGGGCACCTTCCAGGTCAACCCGACTCCACATCACTCGCAATTATGCTCGCGCGGGTACCCATCAGGGTCGACCCGTCTTTAGTAACATGGTTCGGTGTAAAGTCATAGTAACCATAGTAACCGTGTGTCCAAACATCAAGGGGAAAACCCGAGGAATCACCCCTGGTGAATTCCACTCGATGTAATCATCAAGGTGAACGTAAGAGGGACCACCCTCGAGGTTCACACTTGAGGGGTTGCACGACAGAGTCGTATCGGAAGTGGTTAAGGCGGAATCACCCTCGATGCCCACGACCGAATAACTACACTAGCGAGTTAACATCAGAAGTGCTGATGAGGCCTCACCCTCGGCACTCGATAGTAACCCAGTAGTGTCGAGCAACTAAGGGGAAGTGATGTGCGGTGTCGGGGCCTGGTCTTCGATCCCGTTGATCGGGTCTTCGATGATGAAGCAGGGGCAACAAGGACAAGGTGGGGGTCACTGGTGGATCACTAACCAACCTATACTAAGCAGTTTAGGATAAGCAGGTAGGTAACAATGAGCAGGTTACAAAAGAGGCTATGCATCAGAATAGGAGCAAACAATAACAATAGCAAAATCTAATGCAAGCATGAGAGAATGGAATGGGCGATATCGGGATGATCAAAGGGGGGGCTTGCCTGGTTGCTCTGGCAAGGAGGGGTCGTCGTCGACGTAGTCGATCACAGGGGCGGCACCGGTCTCGGGGTCTACCGGAGAGAAGAGGGGGCAGAAACAATAAATATAAAAGCAAGCATAGCATCACAAAGCATAACATGGCAATATGTTGTGCCGGGTGTGACCTAACGTATGGCTACACAATAAAGGTGAAGGGGAATTCAACCGGGAATGTATTCCCGGTTCCGGACCTGTATCAAACAGATGACCAGAGGGGGAATGTTCCATGTTCAGCATTATAGGGGCATGTGACAGATGAACGGACCGCGTATTCGGATTCGTTGGATTTTTCTGACCAACTTTCATGTAGAAAACATTTTCATCGGAGTTACGGTTTATTTTCTATGAATTTATAAAGGTTTAAACATTTTCTGAAATGATTTAAATTAACAGAATTAACAGAAAAGGAAATATGACGTCAGCATTGCGTGGGGATGATGTCAGCGGTCAACGGACACTCTGACCAGGTCAAAACTGACCTATGGGTCCAGTGGGTCCCACTGGTTAGTGACTGGACTAATTAACAGTGGTTAATTTAACTAAACTAAGTTAATTAGCTAGTAGGCCCCACCTGTTGGTGTCTAATTAGTTTAACTAAATAAGTTTTATTACTAAAACGTTGATTAAAGGAATGGGGCCTGCCTGTCAGTGGCTCTGGGCTGCCCAGTCAGCGAGTTGACTGGGTCAACACAGTCAACAGGGCCCCATGGGCCCACACGTCAGCCTCACAGGGGAGGCCACGCGGTGCCACGTCGGACGCCGGCGACGGAGCGGCTCCGACGACCAAAGAAACGGCGGCGCCTCGCCGGAGTTGGCCGGAGCCGCGCTACAGGGGGCCTCCGGACCTGCGGCTTGGACCTAAGGGTGCGGCCCGGCGCCGCGCACACGATGGTGACGACGACCGGAGCATCGCCGGTGGCGAGCGGAGGCGGCAGCGGCGTTCGGGAGCGCGTCGGGAGAAGCCTACAGGGCGCCAAACCGGCCGCGGCTGGTCGCGTTCGAACGGGGAGTGAGCGGCGCAGCTGGTGGTGGTGGTGGTTTCGCCGGAATCGGCACTGGCGACGAGCGGAGGCGGCGGCATTCTCGGGCGCTCGTCGAGCTAGGTGCTTAGGGGGCACGGGAAGGTGCGTGCGCGTGCGCGTTGGTCTCCTGGGAACTCCAGGAGCACAACGGTGAGCTCGGGCGAGCGTGTCAACAGCCACAATGACGGCAACGAGCTCGTCGGCGGCGACGCGTGTGGGTGCTAGCGGAGCGGTGGTTACGAGCGGCGAAAAGCTTCGCGGAGATAGGGAAAAGGGGGAGAGGCTCACCGTGCGGCTCACACGTAGGCCCGTGACGGCTTTGGAGCTGCAGAGGTCGACGGAGACGGAGAAGATCGCCGGAGCCCGAGAAGAGAGGGGGCGGCTCGATCCGCGGCCTGCGGTGCTCCTCGAGCTCGATGGCGAGGCGTAGTCGAGGTAGAGGTCGACGGCGCGTCTTGTGGACGTGCTGGCGAGGCGCGGGGTGTGCGGTGGCCATGGCTACGGCACAGTCATGGCGACAGCGGCGCTCGGTTGAGGTGGGGAACGAGGGGTGGGGAGCAAGGAGGGATCTGGTAGGAGAGGGAGAGGCAGAGCGGGCGACAGTGGTGAGCGGGGGAGAGGACCGAGGCGTCCGGAGCCTTATCCCCTCGCCGGGCGTCGCCGGCGAGGTGGTTGGACGGCGACGGGCGCGCGCTGTCCCGCCCGGTCGGAGGAACAGGAAGCGACCGGGGAGGGGGTGTGGGCCAGCCTGCTGGGCCAGTTGGCTCGGGCCAGGCACTGTGCACTTGGCCCAGTGCATAATGGCCTGTGCTCTTTCTCTTTCTTTTTTTAACTTTTGCTTTTTCTTTTAGCAGCTTTTGCATTTTCTTTTAGCCACAATTGACTTTGCAAAAATATGCCACTGGCCAAAACAATTTTAAACAATTATTGGGCACTGTCACAAAAAGTTTGGGGCCATCAGGAGTTGTCCAAGCATTTTAGAAAATGAAAAGGACATCTTAAATACTGCTGGACCAGATAATAAATTCTCAGGGGCAAATTTGGGAATTCCAAAAATGTTGGCTTCAACATGACAAATATCTAGGGATTATTTGCCATAGGATGAACTATTTTATTTGCATGAAAGAAGACGCAAATATTTGACATGCAATTTGAATTAGAATTTGAAGCAGATTTTGGACAAGTGGCATTTTGGCATGATGATCATGATGACATGACCTTCATTAGGGGGAGATTACTGTAGTGTGATGCTGGGGATGTTACAGAGGTCGACTTCGCCGGCGAAGTAATCGGGGCGCGCGACGACATCCGGCAGGGGGGATGGGGACGCCTCCGGCGCTGAGCCTCCATCTTGTCGGCCCAGCGCGCATGTTTGGAGGCGCCGGAATGTTCGCCTTGAACAGCATGTACGCCTCCCACGTCTGCAGCAAGCGGCGGCCAAAGCCGTTAGCCGCCGCTTCGTCGCTGGTGAGTCGCTCGCACATTGTAGTGGATGGGGCTGGGAGAGAGGAGAGGTTCGTCGGTGGCGGAGAGAGAGATAGAGAGGTTCGGCGGCGCTGGAGAGAGACAGAGAGCACGGCGTCTGTGGCCAACGATGGGAGGGGGCGACGCTTTTTATAGCCACCGGGGAGGCGTGTGTACGCGGGACGGGGAGTGAGGCGGCGCCGCGCCGCCCGTGAAGAGCCGCCCCGTGAGGAATCAATGGAAGGCTGACTGGCGGCAGCCTTGGCATTGATTCCCCGCGGGAAACCGGGGCATTCCCGGGACGACGAGGCGAGTGTCGCTAACTCAGCGGGCCCGCGGCTCTTTCGCGCCAAAACCATTTCGCCCGGCACCCCCGAGCGCCCCCCAGCGCGTCGGGTTCGACCTGGGTCCGCCGGCGCCGAATTCGGCCCGAGCCGGCGAAAATTGGGCTTCTGGGGGCGCGACTGGGCCGATTTTTGTGCGCCGGCGCGAAAAATCGCCTGGGAAGGGCGTGTTGGGGGCTCGGCTGGAGATGCTTTACATGTAGCTTTTGAATTCTCCACTGAGGAAATAAATGAGCAAACTTTTCTGGTGTGTGTGGTGGTTAGGCTGGTTAGTAAATGCCAGAGTCAAAGATCCTATATATCATCCTACAGTTGCTATAAATGTTGTAGCAGATCCCTTGCACTCATATCATATGTACACTCTGTTGTTCACTTGTCCATCAATGCCACAGCGATCTCCATGTGATGAAAGGGAGAGGAAATGCTAGCAGTACGTACCAGGACAGAGATTTTGAAATGTGTTCTTCTCTTGACTGTCACATCTTGGAAAACCTACACACTGCAATTGAAACTGTGCGCCAGGGTTAAGCAGAGACATACTATTAGTCCTAAATGTACTAGTAGTACGTACAGGCACTGCTTAATTAAGGATGTGCTGCATTGATGTGGCATTGCTTCATGTGCCCATTGGTTGGGGGGCCTGCTCCATTTTTATATGGTTGAAATCTTGGAGCAAGAAAAGCGAGAGAGCAGCCCTAACGCTTGCGTTGGCATTTGTCACCAAGCATTGGCTTATTAGCAAGACAATCTTCCATTAATCTAATCATAGAATCTCTCAGCTTCACAGTCAGCACATGAAATTAGTGACGTACTACTGCCCATGGTCAGGGTAGACATAAAAATAGAAATGAATGAAAAATTGAAAACTAGCACACAAATAACCGAGTACTCCTGCTAGCCGTGAAGCTATTTTTTTTCCTCTGAGCTAGTCGGGTTAAAAAGGTGCAGCATAATTAAGAAAGGCAAAGGGAAAAAGAGCCGTCTGTTTTGTGGAGATCTTTATGCCAGTTCCTTTTTGCAGTTGCAGGCAACACGCACACATGCTAATCGGCTCATGGTGATGTTGTTGCGTGTGGATAATTGGGGTGTTTCTGTTCTGCGGATAATGAGGCTTTGCAAAATGTCCACTATCTCCATCTGTTCAAAAAAGAAAATGTCCACTACCAGTAGAGTAGTTACTTTGACCTGAGGAGTAGGTGCTGGTGGGTAGATGGCACCGGTGGCTATGTATGTGCAGGGCAGGGCAGAGCTTCTTGGAGCCTAGTGTGCCTTTCTGAAGCCACCATTCTGCTCGCTTGCATCATTGGGTTGGGTGCTCCCTCTCACTCTCCCGCTTCACCGCTCCAGCCTTCAACTCTCTTTCTCCCACCTCTGCTCCACTGCTCCAGCCTTCAATTAATTCCGAGCACTCCACCAGCTAAATTGTGTGAGTTCTCTCTCTTCTCTTTCTTTTGTATTCTTCGTTGCATTTCTCTCCCTGCGTCTTGGCGCAAGCTTGTTCGGTTCTTGATCAGTTGCACTGCCATGGTTTTTCTCCTGAGTTGATGCTGATTTCATCCAGTTCTTGGTTGGCTTCAAGAATGAGAGAGATGGAGGCACTGGAGAAGAAAGACCACAGATCCTTGGCCAAAGCCAAACCACTCAAGCCCTCCTACAACTACAATGCCCCATCCAGGCACAAGCGTTCCAAGAGGTTGGTGGAAACATCATCTTCTCCTCTGCAAATTTCCTCCTTCTTTTTCTCATAAGTGCTCATCAAAATGTTTTTATGCTTTGTAATGGCAGTGATTTGGAGGAGAAAAATGCCAAGGATGCACTGCATTCTTCGCAGAAAGCGTCTCATAATCACCCAAAGTTGGTAAGTTTTTGTCCTTTTTCTTGTGCTCCAGATAGTGCCAATTTGAGATTTTTCCCTTTTTTTGTGGTGTCTTCTAGAACGCTAGAAACTCAAACTCTCATCTGCAGAGCGAAACCAACAAGGGAGTCCAGCCCAAGACTGACACGCAAGACTCCCTCAGAAAAGAGGCAAGCACCCAGCATTTTATTTTTATTTTTTTTGCTGTTCTTAGCTCACAGGCAGAAGAAATCAGAGACTGCATCTTGAAAGAATTGTCACAGCATTTTCATCTCCGGATGCTGAATTGCACCCAGCATCATTTTGGTCTAATGATGCTCTGATGCAGATTGTGCAGCTGGAGAGGCACCTTGACGATCAGCAAACGGTGCGCGGCGCACTGGAGAAAGCGTTGGGTCCCAACCCTGCTCCGCTCACTCTCTCCAATGAGAGCCCAATCCTCCAGGTGACACTTATAGTTTTATTATCAGGGAATCTATCTTTCATTTTAACACCATCTGTTAATTCATGAATAGTACAGTAGTATATGTTCATCAGATGAAAGAAACTGATGTTTTTTCTTTTGGCAGCCCACTAACCAGCTGATAAGGGAGGTTGCGACATTGGAGCTGGAGATCAAGCACCTGGAGCAGTACCTCCTAACACTGTACAGGAAGGCATTTGAGCAAGCGCCCACATTGCCATCCTCACTTGCCGTCCGTCAGGAGGAGCCGGCGCCGCCAAAGCCGTCGGTGAGCTCACGGTCCGCGCTGATGGAGGAAACGCCCAAGCCAAAGGCCACCGCCGGAAGAGGTGGCGATGCAATGCTCCATTACAGCTGCCCTCCCCTTAGCAAGAGGAGGAATGGCACGATGATGGAGGACTGCTCTCCGTCCACATGCCCAACCAAGGCCATGGACTCTGATCATGGCCTGCGCAGCCAGTCCGCGCTGTCGTTCCGCGGCGTGTGCTCGTCGAGGATATCGCCGTCGGAGGAGAGCCTGGCGAGAGCTCTTCGCTCCTGCCACTCTCAGCCTTTCTCCTTCTTGGAGGTGATCCATCTGAATTTGCTAATTCGACAGTTGGCTCAGTTGTTTCCTGTTGCACTTCAGACAGTAACATACTCCTAGTAACAGAAACTTCACTGAAATTTGAATATATGTGCTGCAACGGCAACATTCAAATTCAAAATGGTTGATGTTACTGCTGCAAACTGTTGCAAGGTTTTAAATTCTGTTACTTATCAGCTAACTTGGCTGGTATTGTTAATGTTATTTCACAGGAAGGAGAGGCTGCTACTACATCAGGAGTGGTAAGCCTGGCTGACTATCTGGGGACCAATGTGGCTGACCACATCCCTGAAACCCCCAACAACCTTTCGGAGGAGATGGTGAGGTGCATGGCAGGGGTGTACTGCAAGCTCGCAGATCCACCTCTGGTGCACCACCGTGCATCGTCGTCGCCGACGTCGTCGCTCTCCTCGACGACGAGTGTGGTCTCGCCACAGTACCTTGGGGACATGTGGAGCCCCAATTGCAGGAGAGAAGCCACTCTGGACTCGCGGCTGATCAACCCGTTCCACGTGGAGGGGCTCAAGGAGTTCAGTGGACCGTACAACACCATGGTTGAGGTCCCATCGATTTCCCGCGACCGCCCGAGGCTTAGAGAAGTCGAAGATTTGCTCCAAACTTACAGGTGAGTGAGTTTTTACCTAGTCTCCTCAAATATATGAAAATTCTTCTGTTCTTTTGTTCAGTGCTACTAATGTGGTATGAGCAGTTGTGAATGAGCACTGATAGGTTTGACGTTTTCAGGTTAATTCTGCATCGGTTGGAGACCGTCGACCTCCGGAGGATGGCGAACGAGGAGAAGCTCGCCTTCTGGATCAACATACACAACGCATTGTTGATGCATGTAATGCTTGCTTGCTCCCTGGTCCATACTACTACTCACATACATACAGTATATATTTGTCTGAATGAGTGAAATGATGAAGCGTTGGCACAAACTCCCACAGGCTTACCTCAAGCATGGCATCCCGCAGAACCATCTGAAGAAGACATCACTTCTTGTCAAGGTAAGGTGGGACAGCTGAATCATCGAAAGCAAGCGCCCTTCTTCTTCTTGCTGCTTTCTTGGGATGTGACACTGACAGAGGGAATTTCTTTTCCTCGAAACAGGCTGAGTGCAAGATCGCCGGGCGCAGCATCAACGCGGCGGCCATCCAGGGGCTGGTCCTCGGATGCAGCACCCACTGTCCCGGACAGGTATGTACTCCCAAACCATGTATGATTTGGTCAAGAAGGCATGGTGCTGCTGATCGAGTGGTAGTATCTCCGATGCTGCATCATTTGGTCAAGAAAGCATGGTGCAGATCGAGCACAATGTTCCTGCAATACTTGATTAAATGTCTGGACAGATTTTGATTTTTACCCGTTTGGCCGGCGCGTGCAGTGGCTGAGGACTTTGCTGCAGCCAAGGATGAAAAGCAGAGGGAGCAAAGCAGGGGGGCAATGGCAAGCCTTTGCCATCCATCGGCCCGAGCCTCTTCTGCGCTTCGCGCTTTGCTCCGGGAGCCACTCCGATCCCGCGGTATGAACCAACTCCACCTCCTCTCTAGCTAGCAAAAGATGCTCCCAAAAGACACAACACACTTAGCATCGAGACATACATACATACATACACTGCTGCGAGACTTCTTTTGACTAATTCGATGTGGAAGAAACATGAGTAGAGTGGAACAAATGTTTTCGAAAGTGATAAAAGCTAAATGCACCGCACCATGACATAATGATGAAACAAAACTTAACTTGACACCCCTTTTTCTTTCTCCATGGAACGTTGCTGCATCTTTTCTTTTGTTGGCCAAAGTACCAACCAGCAGTCCAGCAGTAGATTACTGATCCATGCATGGCGTGACGGGCATGCAGGTGAGGGTGTACACGCCGAAGCGGCTGTTCCAGCAGCTGGAGGCGGCCAAGGAGGAGTACATCCGCGCCACGGTGGGGGTCCGCCCGCCGGACCATCAGCACTGCCGCGGCAGGGTGGTGCTTCCCAAGCTGGTGGACGCGTACGCCAGGGACGTCGGCCTCTCGCCGGAGCGGCTCCTCGACGCGGCGCAGCGGTGCCTGCCGGAGAGCGTGCGGGGAGCGGTGCAGCGGTGCCGGCAGCAGCAGCAGCAGGGGACGACGGCGAGTAAGGCAGTGGTGGAGTGGGCGCCGCACAGGCAGAGCTTCCGGTACCTGCTCGCCAGGGACCTCGCGTTCCCGCACCTCAGCTGATCACAGCTTCCAGGGGCATTGGCCGTCACCGGCATGGTTCCCATGGCTTGGCCTTTGCTTGACTTGACTTCATTGATTAGTGGCAGTGAACGAGATTAATTAAGTCATCACTAAATTGTTGATAGATTTGGTTCTAGGATTACACTACTTATCTCCATTCTCTTGTGTGTATCTACTTTGTCCAAGGAGATGCGCGCGCTGTAAAGAGATTTTGCCTTTTGTAGATAAAGATATGATGGAGGATGAGACCAATTGTTGTTTCAATCTTTTACAGGAATTTTTTTACTGTTAGTGTTGAGTGCAGGGGCGGGCCCAGGATTTAAAGAGGGTGTATTTAGAAAAAAGTAAGACTAACAATTCTTTAATAGCCTAAAGCCTATAATGGGGTATAATTGAATATGTAAAAGAGTGCTGATTTTTAGAAGTAATGATCATTGTCACGTTGTTACAAATTTACAGAAATTCTCACATTACAAATTCGCATCACAAATCATGAACATTTTTCTCTTTAAAACACCTCCCATGCATTAATTAAGTAAAATGTTATTACAATAGTTCATTACATATTTTTTGAAATAAAACTTCAACTTTATTAATTAGAAATAATTGTTACATCGTCCATAAAAGGTACAATATCATTCATAGGCTCCTCGAACCAATCCCTAGTGGCTGAAAATTTCGCGAACCTAGCTATTTCATGGGTTACCTTATTTGCTTACATGTTACAATGATCAAATCTAATTATAGAAAAATCACAAGCCAAAAAGTAACGGTTATCAAAAGCTGCAGCTCCCGCTCCCGCGAGTGTCCTCTGGTCTTTATTGTGTCAATCACTTTCATATTGTTCGGGTTTACAGTGAGGCAGTTGCAGCCCGCCTTCTGTGCAAGGAATAAACCAAACTTTAAAGCCAGATCTTCTGCTGTTAATACATCATCACATCAATCAATCCTCCAGTTTTCACCAACGACGAACCTTCCCTTATCATCTCTAAGGACCGCCCCAGCTGTACCTTGAAGTAGATCATGATCAAAAGCGGCATCAACATTCATCTTCACGAAACACCTAGGAGGGATGCTCCATCCCCCTGATTTACAAGTTGCTCTGAGGAAGTATGCATTAACATAGTTTGCCTTTATGGCATGAGCCCCCATCAAAGTTTAATTTGCATCCTGAAACTTTGCTTCAAGAACCAGTTTACGTCTATCACATCATAAATACTAACTTGTTATAGCGATCAACTCACGTACATTCTGGATGCCCATAATAGTTAATTCATGATCTTGCATAAGGAGTAAGAATTCTAATACCGCCTCTCCCGCACGACCAACAACACAAGCTTTATTGGTCACCTTGTGCAGACCTAATTTTCCCCAAACTTCTTTCGCCTTCTGACACCGAGACAAGACGTGTTTTGTATCTTTCGGATCATTCGAGCATGATGGGCAGATGGGCGAAACTTTTATATGTCTATTAGCAAGTGTAACACGACATGGGAGGGTTCCATGTAAGTGTACGCCGTATGAATTTTTTATCTTTGCCGGACAGGATAATTTCCAAATCTTACCCCAAATAGGGTTGACATTGGTTCTACCCATTCCATTTGCATGTTGCAATTTTTTCCCATGTTGTTGGTTCCATTCTTCCAAATAAGCTGATCGAACAGTAAACATACCATTTTTTGTATAGCTCCAAGCAATAAAATCCGTCATATTATGCATGGGAAGTGGAATTGCAAGTATCCTGTGAGCATCAATTGGCCATAATGTTTGTCTCATCAAATCTTCATCCCACGAATTCATGACTGGGTCAATAAGTCCACAAACCTTTGATAGAAGATGCCCCTTGCTAGGACTAATAATTTTCCTATTCGCACAGTTAGGGATCCAGGCATCTCTCCAAATATTATTATGTCCATTTCCAACTTGCCAGATATAACCATTTTTTAGAGAATTCACTCCCCCCTATAATACTTTGCAAATTGTTTGAAGCACCCACAGAACCGGAAGCGCCCCTTGTTTAGGACGACCCTTTTTTGAATGCCAAAGTCACTGAATGAAGTAAAAGAGGAACCCTTTTTTAGAGTTGCACTCATTAAATCGCCATCTGGGAAATATTTATTATCAAGCAGGCACCACGCTTGTTTGGCCAACAATGCCAAATTGAAACAGTGTATATCTCGAAAACCCATACCTCCTTGGTCTTTTGGGACACACATCTTCCACCAGCCATCCAATGCATTCTCTTCTGATTGTCCTCGTCACCCCACCAAAATTGCGACATCGCGTCAATGATTTCTTTACAAGTTTTTTAGGAATTTTAAAGACGAACATGGCATAAGCTGGGATAGCTTGTACAACAGATTTGAGCAAAATTTCCTTTTCTCCTACGGATAACAATTTTTCTTTCTATCCACTAATTTTCATAACAATTCGATCAATCAGGAATTGGAAACAATCACTTTTGTCCATACCCACAATTGCAGACAAACCCAAATACTTATCATTGAGTGCTTCAGTCATAATATTCATAATTGTACAGATTTGCGCCTTGTCTTGCACTTTGGTACTGGGACTAAAAAGTATAATAGACTTACCAACACTCACCATCTGCCCTGAGGCAGCACAATAGAAGTCCAAAACCCGATTTCAACACCTCCGCATTCATAGAATTTGCTTCATAAGGATTAGAGAATCATCGGCAAAGGGAAGGTTTGAAATCAATGGTGCATTCCTGCTAACCTTTATTCCTGAAATGTTTCCATTCTCCTCTGCATTAGCTAATAGAGCGGTCAACCCCTCCGTACATAACAAGAACAAGTGTGCAGAGAGAGGGTTTCCCTGCCTCAATCCTCTAGTAGGTTTAAAACTCTCAGTTTCTTCTGTATTAAAACGAACCTGCTATTCCACTGAGGTTACACATTGCATAATTAAATTTATCGGTTCTCACTACAAAAAAAAGACACATCCGTGACATTTTGGAACGAACGAAATTTTTTTCTGTCATACTTATGACACTTGTATGACGATAATTGTGACAAAACCCGGTATCATCATAGATGTGGTGGGGTCCTACTTCTATGACAAAAAATCATGACATAAAATGGGCTTTTCGTCCTGGGCGGGCCGGAGATGCAGCTGCATGACATTCTTTGGGCCGTCCATGACGGAAAAAACCGTGGTAGAAGTGAGGGCGCGGAAAATATCGGGGAGTCCCCGGTTACGCTGGGTGGTCGGGGGCCGAGCGATGCGCGTTTCTCTCGGATGTACGCGCGTGTGTGCGAGGCGTTGGGCTCTAACTAAACCCGAGCGAGGCGTTGGGCTCTAACTGAACCCGAGCGAGGCGTTGGGCTCTAACTGAACCCGAGCGATTGCACTGCAGGCTACGCGTTACTGAACCCGAGCGATCAATCGATGGCTGTTAACTGAACCCGATCGAGCGATTCCTTCGCTACTGCTGCTAACTGAAGCCGATCGATGCTGCCTCTAGATGAACAGTGAGCGTTGCGGGGGAGGGGTTGGATGAACAGTTCCCGGTGGGGGTGGATGAACAGGACCCCGTGGTGTTGCCTCTGGATGAACAGTACCCCGATCAATCGAGCCGGTTGGAGCTGGATGAAGAGGACCCCGTGGAGGGCAGGATGAACAGGACCACCCCGTGGAGGGCAGGATGAATAGTAGACGATGGAGGGCTGGACGAACAGTAGCCCCGTGGAGGGGTGGTTGAACAGGAGCCCGTGGAGAGGGCTGGTTGAACAGTAGCCGGTGGAGTAGCGCGCGGTGGAGGCTGGATGAACAGGAGCCCGTGGATGAACAGTCGCAGGTGGAGGCTGGAGGAGGTCGACGGTGGATGAACAGTAGCCCGTGGAGGCTGGAGGGGGTCGACGGTGGACATGAACAGGATCCCGTGGAGTCCCGTTTTGCAGTACACCACACCCCTCCCGATGAACAGGACCCCCGTTTCGACCATAGCGCTCCAACACAAGTTCGTTTCCTCCGTTTTGCGGTACGTCACACCCCTCCCGATCAACAGGACCCCCGTTTCGACCGTAGGAGGTCCGTTTCCTCCGTTTTGCGGTACGCCAGACCCCTCCCGACGAACAGGATCCTGTTTTGAACGTGGCCGGTCGAACACAAGGCCGTTTCCTCTGTTCTGTGGTACGCCAGGCCTCGTTTCCATCAGTTGTTCTGTCCAAGCCCTCCCGATGAACACGACGACGCATTCCGTTCCGACCCAGCCGGTTGGCTCCCCATGAACACGACGACGACGTTGTTTCTCCGTTCCGACCCAGCCATGTACACGAGCCCTGGCCGTACGTACGCGCGAGTAGGCGTTCGAGACCCCGCCCGTATGTACGTACGTGGCCGTATTTACTTTCCATCACCCTGGCCGCTGTACGTACGTGTACATGCTACGTGCGCGCCTCTACTACGACACGTGCGCGCCTCTACATCGACCAGTATGTACGTACAAGTTCGCGGCCAGAATGACAACGCTACGTACGCTTCGACCAGGTGGGTCCCGACTGTCAGGCACTTCCTTGCCTGCGAAGATGTAGCTGGTGGGTCCCAGCAGTTAGGGGGGCGAATCATTTTTTTGTTTTTGCCCGAACGCACTTCCTTGCGTGCAAAGATGTAGCTGGTGGGTCCCAGCAGTCAGGGGGAAATGTTTTTTTCACGAAATACGGTGGCCCGTCCGGTGGGTCCCCGCTGTCAGGTGGAGGAATAATTATTTTGCGCGTAATAAGGAGGCACTTCCTTGCTGCGGCCGTGGACCCAGCTGTCAGCCTCTCCACGTACAGTCCACGTCCGATGGAAGCCGTTCCTTGACCACGTTGACCACGCCGCGCCGAGAGCACCAGGGCGGTGGACGACGGCGAGGCCTAGGAAGGGGACGACGCGGAGCCGGGGAAGACGCGGCAGTGGAAGCCCACGCGGAGAGGAGTACGAGGGTTCACTGGTTCGGCTGCGGTGTGAGGCTGCCGTCGCCGCAGGGCATGGCCAGCGGTGGGAATAGTAGGGGGCGGTGAGGCCTCCGCGGCAGCACAGTCGGCCACGGGAGGCAGGAGCATGCAGCACGACCGGCGCTGCTTTGGGCAGTTGGAGTAAGAAGACCAGAGGTTGAAGAAGCACTATGGCCGTTGGATGGACATCGTACGGTCACTGGAGCTAAAATCGTTCATATTGACTAAGTTGATAAAGCACTCCGTCCCCGTCAACTTAATAGGCCCACAAGTCAGCCTTCCACCAAGGTGGGTCCCAACCAGCAGGGGGAGTATTCATTTTTTTGTGCGTAATAAGGAGGCACTTCCGGTGGGTCCGAGCTGACAGCAGGGGGAACGTTTTTTCGCGCAATACGGTGGCCCGTCCGGTGGGTCCCAGCAGTCAAGGGGGAAACGTTTTTTTCGTGAAATACGGTGGCCCGTCCGGTGGGTCCCTGCTGTCAGGTGGAGGAATCATTATTTTCCGCGTAATAGGGAGGCACTTCCTTGCTGCCGTCGTGGACCCAGCTGTCAGCCTCTCCACGTACAGTCCACGTCTGATGGAAGCCGTTCCTTGACCACGTTGACCACGCCGCGCCGAGAGCACCAGGGTGGTGGACGACTGCGAGGCCTAGGAAGGGGACGACGCGGAGCCGGGGAAGACGCGGCAGTGGAAACCCACGCGGAGAGGAGTACGAGGGTTCACTGGTTCGGCTGCAGTGTGAGGCTGCCGTCGTCGCAGAGCCTGGCCAGCGGTGGGAATAGTAGGGGCAGTGAGGCCTCTGCGGCAGCACAGCCGGACATGGGAGGTAGGAGCATGCGGCACAACCGGCGCTGCTTTGGGAGGCTGGAGCAAGAAGACCAGAGGTTGAAGAAGCACTACGGCCGTTGGATGGACATCGTATGGTCACTGTAGCTAGAATCGTTTATATTGACTAAGTTGACAAAGCCCTTGGTACGCGTCAACTTAGTAGGCCCACAGGTCAGCTTCCGAAACGATGCGCCCCAGATGTCAGGGGGAGGAATCATTTTTTGGGCGGGTGAAGCTAGAATATCCGAGATTGAAGAAGAAGCATGGCATCCGTTGGATGGACATCCAACAGCCACTGCTGCTAGAACCGTGTGTTGACTATAAGTTGACAAAGCCTTGCATACGCGTTAACTTTTTTTTGAAGGGACACGTCAACTTAGTAAGGCCACAAGTGCGTGGCAGAGAAGTTATAGCCCATTTGTGATTTGTAAGAATGTGCAGCCAATTTTTGAATTCTAATAGAATTTACTACAGCCCATTTACAGTTTGTTAAAAGTACAACCCATTTCAACCAACCGTTCAAAACAGAATTCAATAAAATTTCCCACATTTTCATGGGATCCGAAATATTTTTATCCCGAAATTTCTAGTCATATTAAATACAATTTCAATATAAATTTATATTACGTAAAAGTCCAACGAAACATTGCGCTCTAGGAAAGATTTTATTAAAATTTTCAATATCCAAAAATAATATTTTATAAAGTAATTACGTGTTTGGTGTATTTATTATAGTTACTGCCCAGTTTTTATAATTACATCCCATTTATTATTTCTTAAAGCCCATTTTCTTGTTAAGCCTAACGCATCCCTCCTAGGAAAGATTTGCAGCCCAGCGGGGCGGAGAATAACAACTTAACCTTGCCTGGGTATTCCTAAAAAAAAGTATAGCTGGGCTAGCCATTTTCAGCTTGAAAAAAATTAATATCTGGGCTGGATATCTGGCCTGGGCTAGACGGGCCACAGCCCGCCCAGTTAATAGCTGCAGCGATGTTTTCGTTGTTGTTCAGAGGAGAAAAATTAATATCTGGGCTAAACATCGCTCAATAAAAACTCTGCAGTGCTCACACCTAAAAAACACAAATACTGCTCGAGCTGCTTGGTCCCAGCTGTCGGCCGCTTCTTGTGCAATTCTCTCGTTTATTGACTACATAGGTTGACAATGGTGTGGGACCGTGATGTCAGGAAACCAGGAGGAAGCAAAAAAATTATAGTTTTATATACTAATAAGGAGGCACTTGCTGTCATCCTCTCCAAGTAAAGTCATCTCCTCATCCTCATGTCCGTTGACCATGTTGACAACGCGAGACGGCGGCGCCACGACGAGCGCAACAACTCGAAGGACGACGGAGAGGGCCTCGCGGGCCCTACGGATGGTCTGATACAGCGCCCGCTGCTCATTCGGGAAGCCAGGATCATAGGGCCACATGTCCGCGACGGCATTGTCGTTCGCTTGTTCACGGTGCTCATTGAGGAGACGGAGGTTGCAGCACAGGTCCTCCTGTGCTGGTAGCTCTTCCGCCATTAGGGCGTCGAAGCGCGGCCACACCTGCTCTATGGTGAACACGGCATGAACCGGCTTGGACAGTGGCGCCGGCTCCTGGTCGGAAGCTACGTCCATCGTTTGATTGTCGTCGCTCAGCTCGGCGAGGTAGCTGGCGAGCCAGCATGTCCGGCTGCTGAACCGACCCGCTGCCAAGCACGAGTCTGATTGCCCTGGCCCAGCCAGACCGCCTCCCTCGCCCGCGCGCGCTTTCCGCCCAAAACGGTCAGCGCCGCCCGCCCCGCTTCCCGGTGCATGCGATTGCTCCGCCTTCAATCGACACAATTGTCATCCGTCCGTCCTTGTGCCGCCCACATTAATGATACGCGGTTGCCGAGGCGGCTACTCCGGGGCCACACGTCCGTCCCTCCGCCGCCCACCATTGCTATATAAACTGCTGCCCTGGCCATAGCCGCAGTCATCCGCATCCGTTCCTATTCTCCTGTCCACACCACTACTGCCCACCATGGCTTCCTCGCACTCCAGCGCTCTTCGGGACGGGCGGACGACGGACCACAAGTAGATGGCAGCCATTGCTGCCGACTGGCTGGCCGGCAGGCAGCCGAAGGACGACGACGTCCCAATGGAGAACATGGTAGTCGACGATCCGACGCCAACCCCCTCCTCCGCGCCATCCTCGCCGGTGCATTGCACCATGACCATCGGCGAGGCCCGTGCACAATATATGGACACAGTGAGGCAGAAGCGTGAGGAGCAGTTCCGGGAGGCGCAGACCAACGCCGCCTACAACCACCATCTCCTTCAGGAGCACCTGCAGGCGGAGGAGCAGATCGCCGCGGAGCGGGCGGAGCAGGAGGCGCTGCTCGACTCGTACTGCTCCGCCCGCGAGGGCCGCCTCGAGCGCTGGCGGTACCGCATGTGGGTGGCAGAGGCTGCGGCCGCCTACAAAGAGGGCGATGAAGTGGCGGAGGCGCTGTTTGGCGAGACCGAGGACGAGGCAGAGGACAATGTCGGCTCTGACGAGTCCCTGCTCCGCTAGCGTCGACGAGGCCCTGCTCCGCGAGGCCCCATGGTGCCAACAACGAGGCAAAGGACACCGCCGGCTCCGCCGAGTCCCCACCCTACCGGTAACGAGGGGGAGGATTTCCCCCCGCTCCGCCGAGGCGCCGCCTGCCGGCAACGAGACAGAGGACATCGCCGGCTCCGCTGAGGCCCCGCCCCGCTGCCAACGAGGCCGCGCCACACAGAAAACGAGGAAGAGTAGAACATGATAGGTCGCCGCCGCTCGGGTCCAAGTAAGGCCACCGCTGCTACCCTCCGGTTGCTGGCACTGAGCTGTACATCATGGAGCAATTCTATTATTACAGGATGATTAAAGAGCGCTCCGTGGTTGAGCAAGCTCATGAGATACAGTCATTTGCTAGAGAACTTGAGCACTGCAGTTGTATGCTACCGAACAATGTGCGAAGTAAAAAGGAACAGAAGGAGTACAAAGAGTTTGAGCAGCTTTTTAGCGTTCCTGTACATTGCAATCACAGCGATTCACATGTCATAGAGAACATTCAAAACAATCGATGATTATGCATCTCAGCGATTCACATGTCAGAGCCAATATTTACTTCACAACTAAAGAATAAAGAAAAAATGGATCGACGCTGCTGACAGCAAAGGGCGTCCCATTCGAAAATATCAAACGCATGTCTTCTTGCTAAAATCAACATTCGACGCACCTCCTTTCTTGTGGTGGAAATGAATGATTCGATGTATCCATGAACATTTTGTGCAGTTCCCATTGAGATCAAGCTGAGCACCCCTGTTTGCACAAATACAAAAAAAGTGATTAGTATAAAGCAAACTGTATTATGAATTGACAGTTTAAACAGGCACCTACATGGTCCATGTAGAGCACACTTTTACAAAAATGGAACTCACCGGAAAGAATCCTAGAACAACATTGTACTCGCGCATCACAGCAAGAAAATGGAGATTTGTCAGTCCTTCTGAGCTGAAGTTAGTTTGGTCTTGTGGGGGGTAATGTAACCATCCTTCAACTTCTCCTTCTGATGAGAAGATAGACAGGGCTTCTTCATCCTGGCATAATCGGAACTAGTCACTTCACGTACTCCATATTCTTCTTCAGAGGAGGATGATCCTGTTGTGCAAAGACAAGAGGATAACTAAATGCTAGCATCCCTGTTTGCTCAAAAAAAGGAAAGGAAATATTTAAAACAGCACAGATGAACCACTTCTTAAGGACAATTCCACATTTTGATGACAGCATCTAAACAGTAGCACAACACTAATAGAGATGACAAAGCTCAATCATATGGATGAAATCAGTGGGCGAGTACCAACCTTTGTCAGGAGGCTTATTGTGTAGAGCATACAGATGAAGCACTTCTCCGGAACCATCTGTTGCTATCTACTGTGGTGGCCATGCTTACTATATACTCCTTGATTAGATTAATGTTTCCAACATCTTCTTGTGCAGTTCCACTAAAATATATGGTATCTTCAAAGAAGATCCCTGTTTGCACAAGTAGAGATAATTACTTATTACATTAAGAGTGGCATCAAATCAGTGGAAAAATAATTTCTCGTTCCAGCCGTAGCAATAAATTAAGATGCAAAACTATATCATTACTTGTGTCATCATAGTTCCAGTGCTTCATTACAACAGCAGGAGTTGATTTTTTTTCTTCCGCTTGTTCTTCCCCTTCATCACTTGGTTCAATAACAGACAAGCTTCGCCTTCAATGTAAGATTTGGCATGTCAATTAGGTTGCACAAGTATAGCACCAAACAATGACATTAATTTTCTGATGCAAGTGGCAAAATACAGGCCAACAGTTGTGAAATACCCTTATCTTACCTATATGGGATATTACGGTGCACATACAGATTGGAAGTCTTGTCTCCATTTGTGCAGTTCACTAAAATCAAGCAACATTACCATACAAGTAGCACAACATGTGAAAGAAGGCTAGTACTGACCTCTCATGATGCGGAATTCAAACAACTCACAAGAAGAAGATCTGAACCAAATTTGCCAACACGGATAGGAAGTAAGATCTCCTCTTGTGCAGTTCCACTAAGATCAAGCAATCAAGCAACGTTGTCGGTGTGACATTTTGGTTGAACTGCACAAAACACTCTTAAAACAAAAGTGTTTTGTGCAGTGCAACAAAAGGTCACAATGGCAATGAGGTGAAGTAGATAACCCTGTTTACATAGAGGTGCAAAGGAAACAAATAGTGGTCAATAACGGTGGATGACACAGAAGCCAACAAAAAGAAGCATCTACTTTATCTAAATGGGGAAGAAAGCAAGACAGTAGCATTTCTCAAACGGTGGCACTGATTAATATTAATAGAGAGATTATATTAACAATAAAATTCGTTAAACATGTAATTTGCTTCTAACTGTGGCATTGCATCAATTTTCCAGCGGCATTAGGGTGTTTGTTTACAGGGAAATTTTAGTGGAGGGACTAAAAAAACTCCGTGTCAGTCCCATCTAAACCAAACAGGAGGGACTTTTAGGGACTAAAAGTGGGCATTTGGGACTAAAGAAAGAAGACCCCGAGGGAGAGTCTTTTTGGGACTTTTCCAACAGTTGCCCCTGCCACGCATCGCACCTTGTCTCTATTAGTTCACTACTAGGGGTAACATGGTCTTTTAGCATGTCATTTTATAACCTCTAGTCCATGTTTAGTCCCTGGAACCAAGCAGGTAGGGACTAGGGAGTTTTTAACCAAACAGGGCCTTAGATTGCACGGGACAGTGGACGCACCAGCACCATGTGCATCTACCGATGTACTAGGGTGATGCACACTCTGTTGCAACAAAGAACAAACAACCAAGGAGCATATTTGTGTTGGTCCCAGTTTTGTTATCTTTAGACACCTTTCCCGATGTGAGCGCAGCAAATCTAGTCCTGCTCAAACTCTACAGCCTTGTCCCCCAAAACAAAAGATCAGTTCGTTACAGATGTGTGTACTGCGTTTGTCATTGTTTTCCCTTTTCGACCAACGTAGGTGTTGGATAGCCAGTCTGTACTAGTACTTTCCCCACTTCCTTTCCTCTGTGAACCACGTCCTAGATTTATGCTATACAACTTTCCCCACTACTTTCCCCCATTCCTGTCCTCTTTGAACCACGTCTTAGATTCATGCGATACAACTTTCCCCACTACTTTCCCCCTTCCTTTCCTTTTTGAACCACGTCCTAGATTCATACTATACAACTTTTCCCACTACTTTCCCTCATTCCTTTCCTCTTTGAACCACGTCCTAGATTCATGGTATACAACTTTCCCCCCTACTTTCCTGTTTGATCCAACACCTAGATTCGAGTGCAGAAGCGGAGAAAGACCACATGCAGCTAGAGCAATGCATGTGGAATAAGTAAATTATAACTTAAGGTTCTTGGGGTGTGGTTCGGTGGGCGACCGGAGGCCGTTCGACCCACACTATGTACGACGGCGAAGAAGAATGGGTCGGAGGCCCTCCCGCGCCGCCGCTGGGTGAAAGTGAATAGCTGCGCTGGTAGTGGATTCCCTCCCTCGCCGACGGCGACATCGTTAAGCCTCCTTCCCTTCCCGACGGACGGATCCTGTCGGCTCTTTGACCAGCAGTGAGGGGAGAGACAGAGGCCATCGAAGTCTTGTTTAGATCTAGAGAGGGTGAGAGAGTGTTAAGAGAGCAACTACAAGTGAGGGGAGAGAGAGAGCCCAACGAAGTCTTGTTTAGGTCTGGAGAGGGTGAGAGAGTGTGAAGAGAGCAACTACAAGCGCTGAGGCTCCAGCGTGTATATATATACTGGAGAGAGTGTGAAGAGTGCAAACCCTAGAAAACAAGCGCCGAGGCTGCAGCTTATACGTGATGAGGTGATTATACGGTCACTACGAGATCGTATAGCTCCGTATCCATCCATTTTGACCAGTCAAAGAATCCTCCTGGCACGAATTATGCTCAAGTGTAATTATCGAACCCGAGACCTCAAGTTTGATGAGCGAACAGGCTAACCAGCTACACAACCCTCCCGTTATGTTCAACGAGAGGAAAATAACCTTTTATACATTCCTGCATTCGTGTGACAAGCATGCCGTGTTTTTTGTGTGTGTGGAAGTCATTGGGATTTAAATCATAATCGTGTCATGTGGCTTTGGTGGTAAGACTATCCACAGTGGTGCAGAAATAATGCAACCTTAGTCACCTTACCTCTCTCCACGTAGTACGTTGGGTCCCACCAGTCAGAGGGTGAAACAAACAAATTAATAAGAAAAATTAAAAGTGCTAGCGGTGTATCTTACCTCACACATCTCGCTACTGCTCGGGAACACTGTCCAATTGATCCCTCTGTTCGCTCACGTACTATTTTAAGTGAATCCTTATTATAACATGCACACAATTTTGGGCACTTGTATTCGACCTAAGTCAGTGTGCCACCATATCTCGTACGACTCCCTCCGTCTAGGTAATAAGTCACGTTAGAAGGTGCAGCGGGACCAAGGTGCAAGCAGATTGGAGGAGAAGGAGAAACTTGACCGGTCATTTCTCCAATCAAATCCCTGATTTCTGTCTCTAAACGCAACAATTAATCCAAACAACTAAGAGATGCCTCTTGTCTTCTTGTACGTACTCCATTTGTATCTCACTTCCCGTGGCTTCGCACTCGCACGATTTTCCTATTCTATGAACCTGTGTGTGCATGTGCGTGTGCGTGTTTAACAGCATGTGTGTGTTAGAGAGAGCGACAGATCGACCTACTCCTACAGAGAGATGGTGTGTGGTGTACGATTTTAGCCGTGAGAGTCGGTGCATCCTCTCGTTTCCGGGCGTCCGGTAGGGACAGGGGGACAACTGACACGCCCGCTCCTGACCAGCCTGGCCCACCCAAAGCCCCTCCATCGCCCGCGCGCGCTTCCCGCCCGAAACCGTCAGCGCCGCTCCAAAGAATTGGTGCCGCATTCATGCCCGGGCAGAGCGGACGCGACCTCTCACTGGCGCCTGCGTTGAAGGGAGAAGCAGATTCAAGAGTGATGGTTGCTTCGTCCGTCCAACTTACCGCTGGGTCTATGTGATTTGACGGCTCATTGGTCATTATTACTTAGGTGGTAGGACTGCTGGATGTCCCACGCTTTCGGCGAAAGCAGGTACTACTAGATTACAATTTTCTCCATTCTTACGGCGGAGGAGTGCAAGAGCAGTGAAAACATGCAGGCTCAGTGATTACATGGCCCACCTCGCACTATCACCATATTTTCTGGACACCGTGCGACACCTAACTCTTTACATAGTACTCCCTCCGTTCCTAAATATAAGTCTTTGTAGAGATTCCACTAGGTGGACTACATATGGAACAAAATGAATGAATCTACACTTAAAATGCATCTATATACATCCGTATCTGGTTCATGGTGAAATCTCTACAAAGACTTATATTTAGGAACGGAGGAAGTACTTGTATAGTACGTACTATAATTTATCAGCGAGATAGTACAATGCTATGAAGCTTCCAGCTTCTGTTACATGTATCTTGCATCCAAGGTTGCCCGTTGCAACATTTCATCAAATACAAAGGAGATTAACATGCATGCTATTGCATCTCAATGATTGATAGATTATAGCAAATATGTACTCCCTCAGTTCCAAAATAAGTGTCTCAACTTTATGCTACATACGGAGCAAAATGAGTGAATCTACACTCTAAAATACGTCTATATACATCAGTGTTTGGAGTATGTACTAGTAGTTCATATTGAAATCTACTAAAGGACATGTATATTCCAAACAATATGATAATGTGTTTAACCAAGGTAGTAGGGACGAGGAGTAAATGGAGGGAGTAGTAAAATTTTCTCCTCGTCCTGCGAGCCACCGCGCGCGTGGGCGAGGGAGCGGGCGTAAGGCGTACAGTACTACTACTCATGCACTCCCTAGCCATTAAAACAGAGATAGCTAAAGAAAGAAACGATCCATGCAGTCCCTAGCCCTTGAACCGTAAACCCTAACCAGGCTTTAATTTGCTGGCAACGTCGGCGCTTCCTAAGAAATGAAGTTTGCAACCCTTCGACCATCGGATCATTTTGTGCAGTTTCACCAAAATCGAGATGAGCATCCCTGTGGCAAAGAAATTGAAGAAGTGTGATTAGAATAAGATTACTGGGACTAGTTGATGAGACATAAACTCATCACAAATACAGTACGTAGAAGCCAATAGAGGTATGTGCGGGGCAAAGAAGTAGAGAAATATCCACATGGAGAGATGTGGGCAGCTGGAGCAGTGGTGCAAGCCGGCTGTAAAGGGAGTTGTACCTGAGGGATGTCGGGACGTAGCTCAACCTAGAGGAGGGCGGCGGGAGGAGGCAACTACCCACGTCGCGGCAGTGAGCAATGGACGAAGGCAACCTCACCGGCTTTGTGAGAGAGAATGGTGGGGACCCCTGATCGGGACGTGCCGACAGTGGGTTTTCACCGTCGGCGACGGCGGCCGCATCTACACTAAGCATCCACCCCTTCCCCCGGTGGACGTGATCCGCCGGGATGTTAGAGATGTGGCCACATTGGTTTTGTGCGAGAGAGTGTGAAAACTGAAGAGAGCAACCCCAGCAAGCAACCGTGTAGGCTCGTCCTGCCTATGTATATAGTGGAGCGGTTTCCTTTTCTCTCCATATGAACCAATTTATATTGCGTACGTGCCACTGAAGAAAAAAAAACTTTATTTATAAATGACGCGGCACCTACTACTCGTTCTCCTATAAACCTTGCGCTTGGCATCTCCAAACTATTAACCTTGCGATTGGCTCTTCGCCTCTTCGGGAAGTCGAGCAATAATGGTACTGTAGTATATATCGTTCTGGCTATATGAGACCGAATGAATTGCTGCACGTCCACCACGTGGCGAGGGTCGAGGGGCGAGGGAGAGTGCGTACTATTACGTCCTTTCAATATGGACTACATACGGAGCAAAATGAGTGAATCTATACTCTAAAATACGTCTATATACATCAGTGTTTGGAGTATGTACTAGTAGTTCATATTGAAATCTACTAAAGGACATATATTCCAAACAATATGATAATCTCTCTAACCAAGGTAGGGACGAGGAGTAAACGGAGGGAGTACTAGTAAAAAAATTCTCCTCGTCCTGCGAGCCACCGCGCGCGTGGGCGAGGGAGCGGGCGTAAGGCGTTGTAAGCAAGCTTCACCTCATCCTGCGAGCCACCGCGCCCGTGGGCGGGGGAGACGGCGTACTAAGCAAGCTTCTCCTCGTTCTGCGAGTTGACGGGACACATCAAAAGTACTCCAGTGTATAGAGCCTTGCCTCTAAGGTAGGCCCCACATGGTTTGCCTCTTTTTTAACATAACGCGTCAAGTCGCAATTTGTTTGTTCACCCGTGGTAGACGATCCTCCGTCCATCTAGTGGACAACCAGTACACATGTCAAGTTACCACATGGGCTTCCTTTTCGTACAGAAATGAGCTCCACCGTGTACCCGCGCGGGTGTGTTTGGGAAAGAGACGGGAGTACGTGCACCGTGCGTGCACCTCTTCTCTTCGTGCACATCCCCCACCTACGTGGGTGTGTGTGAGAGATACAAACCTAGACAAATGGCTTGTGCGTTTGTGAGTGTTTTTTGTTTTGGGGGGGAGGTTGATTTCGTGAATGTATTTGTGGGAATATGTGTCGATGACATCTCAAACAAAATTTTGCATGCAATGTGTGTGAAATGGAGGCCTATCCATATCATATATAGCGGGTCGGGCGATCCACGAGAAGAGAGGGAGGGGTCATAGATATCGATAGAGTCAAAGAGAGGATCAAGTGGGTGGGTGCGAGATCGATGAAGAGAGACATCGAAATTGTGTGTGTGTGCAAGTCAAAGATATAGGGCGACTGACCTAGCTACCGGAACGTCAGAGGGCATAGGTCAACTTTGTGTGTGGCAGGGAGACATGACTAGAGCGCTCGATGTATCGGTGTGTGTGTGTGTGTGTGTGTGTGCGAGGGGGTGGGGGCTGGGGTAGGCAGAGGCCTAACTATAGAGGTAGAACGACTCGTATATGTGTTGAGAAGGAGAGACCCAGCTATGTCTTGAGGGAGATCGGTCGACATCCATACATAACTGAAGGACGGGAAATAGGATGGGATAGAGAGAGAGAGAGAGAGGAGAGAGAGAGAGGGAGGGAGAGGGGTAGAGTGCTGGATGGGTGATGGAGTTGCTTCTCGAAGATGGTGGGAGAGGCCTACTAAACAAACTGAGGGTGGAACTGCAATATTATCAATAAGAGTGGGAATGTGTTTCTGTGTGTGCCTGTGCGTGATAGATCTGTCGGGACACATACATGGATGATGAAGGGGAACCATGTGTTTGGTAAGCAAACCTAACTAGATCGGTAGATCAATTGTTGTTTGTCGGAGGAAGGGAGAGACATAACTAATGAGGTAGATCGATCAACGCGTGGGGAAAAACGAGTTATAAGGACCTAGCTAGCTATATGTATAGCGGGAGATCAGTCGGCGTACGTCCATTTGTTAGAGGCAAATAAGGCGCGGCGAGACGGATAGACAGAGAGAATGGAGCTAGGAGGTGGTGCGAGAGGCCCAGCTACTAGCTAGATAGGGAGAGGAGTGTGCGGTTGTGAGATCGATGAAAAGAGGGGCGAGAGTTTATACGTGAGTGGGACCGTATGAGAGACACGAGGCAAGGACACATAAAGGAGGAGATTGAAGGTGCGTGTGTATGTTGTAGGCAGACATCGCTGGAGAGGTTTATCGATCGGTGTGTGTCGGAAAGGAGTTGTGGAGACAGTGGGAGAATGACCTAAAGAAAAAAAAAATGTGCGCGATGGATAGAATGCTGAGGGAGGGGGAGGGCGAGGAGGGCGTGTGCATGCACGAGAGAAAGTTAGTGGTAGCTACAAAGGTTAGAGGATTGTGTGGGTGTAAGAGACTAAAAAAGATCATAATTTGATATGAAAGTGGATTCATATATTTGAATAGGAGATCATAGTGTTTTAAACATATGCATGCATGAATATAGCGGTGATACGTGTGTTGTGGTTTTGCACATGTTATACCATAATGTGATAATGCATGGCGTTTGCAACTCACAGCTAAATGTCGAACAATCTAAACCATACTATACATCGAACAATCTCACATTTTATTTGAATTTGTGATAATGTGTGGCGTTTGCAGCTTACAACTTAATATCAAACAATCTAAACAATACTATATATCGAACATTGTCACATTTTATTTGAATTTGTGCTAATGTGTGGTGTTTGCAACTCACATCTAAATACTTGTAGGCGTAGGGGGCGGGGCACCATACATAATGTGATAAACACATTATACATATGAGACATGGTTTAGTTTGTAAAGATATAGCTAGAGCTTGAAATGTACTATGATTTGAAATCAACATAAAGTGGATTCAAAAAATCGAGTTCGAGTTCATATAGTACACATAGTTCATATGTAACTCGAGATTAATCATATGGTGTGCTGCGAAGATAATACACAAACGATTGTTTAACTTGACAATAATGATGATTGTAGATCTTATTAAAACAGAGAAACGAATTCAAACGCTTTGACTTCACAACAATCATTATCATAGATCTTATTCAAATAGAGAAAGAATTCAAATTTAGTTAATATTGAAGTGGTAGTATATACGTTTGGAATGCACTAAAACGTTCATTTGAGTACTAGGTTGCAGGCATTATACACGTAGCGAAATATTTTAATTGAACATAACATGAATTCAAAGTTTTGAATGACATTTGTAGTGCGAATTGATTTGGTACAGTACACGTTAGGCTTGTCCGGAAATTTCAACCCGCGCCTTGTTAGCCTGAAATATTTAAGATATATCTTTGTCTCGTTGTGCTCCGACAACTCCCTCCATCTCAACCCGCGCCTTGCTATTCCAAAATTACAACGCGCGCGAAAACTCCCACCTCCTGTGAAATCCCGACACGCGAAATCCCGTGATACCCCTGAACCGACAGAACCGCCTCAAATCGGTGGGGGTACTTTCGTAACTTACCCCACATTTCAGACAAATGTGTCCCTAAGCCATGGTTCCCCACTCCCATCCCATCTGCCCACCCATTCGTACACCGAGGCCGGGAAAACCCGCGAAGCCCCACACCCTCCTCCGTCCGCCACCCAGCTAGAGCCTCTTCCCCGACGACGTCGTCCACAGCAACACCTCGACGTCCCTCATCCACCGTACCGGATGAGGATCCTCGTCGATCTGGTCGTCCCGCCGGTTCAGCCACCCCGTCCTCCACCTCCAAGGATCTGCCCTGACGTTCCCCTCGTCTTTCGCGCCACCTCCATTCCCACACCGCCGTCTTCACCTACACCACCGGAAGAGCATCAGCATCACCGTTTCCTCGGATGAAGTTGCGGCCAAATCGGCGCCACCAAAGAGGTTGTACACTAATCGCCGCATTTTCTTCTTGATTCGATCTCACGGTGTTGGCTTCGTGACATCGAAAGGAAGCTGATTATTGCTCAGTGTTCAGATCATGAGAAGGTGCTTTATGCACCCCACTACCTTACTGGAGCAGCTGCAGCATGGTGGGAAAACTTCCTGCACATGCATCCCAGTGAACACAACATCACCTGGGAAGAGTTTAAGGAAGGCTTTCGTGGGGCACACATCCCCAGGAGCATCATAAAAATCAAGAAAAGAGAATTTGATGACCTCAAGCAGAGGGGCATGTCAGTGACAGAATACAACGGTCAGTTTACCCAGCTATCTCATTATGCCTACGATGAGCACATGACAGAGAACAACAGGATGGAAAAATTCTTGGACGGCCTGGCACCGGCACTAAGATGCCAACTGGTTGTGCACACTTTCCCAGATTTTAAAACTCTGGTGGACAAGGCCATTACCTTGGAGAATGAGCGCCGTAGTCTGGAGGATATCCGTAAGCGAAAGAGGGATAAGACGACTCTTGCTCGCAACAACCGAAGCAAGACTGATGTTCAGAGGACTGAAGCAAGGAAATCCAGGACTACTGATCTAAGGCCAACCAGACAGTTTCATTCCAGGGACAAGGACTTCACGTGCCGTCCAGGGGTCACATGCTATGCTTGTGGTGAAGAAGGGCACTATGCTAAACAGTGCCCAAAACCAAGGAACTCGGCCCCCAAGCCGAACAATGGTGGGAACAATCCAGCCCCCAAGCGCAACAATTTCAATCCCAGCAACAATCACAGGAAGGGCCACCTGAACCATGTGACCAGGGAAGAAGCGCAGAATGCCCCAGGCATCATGCTCGGTACGTTCCCTGTCAACACAGTACCTGCCACGGTTTTGTTTGATTCTGGAGCTTCCCATTCGTTCATTTCGAAGAGTTTTGTTTTACAACATAGTTTTCCGATACTTCCCTTGGAAAAATGTATGATCATCAAGTCCCCCGGAAATAAGCAGATCGCTCAGAGCGACTGCCAAGGAGTGATCATTGAGTTCAAGGATTAAAGTTTCAAGCTAATCTCATTGTGTTGGAAAATAAAGGACTGGATGTCATCCTAGGGATGGACTGGTTGACCACCAACAAAGGATTTATTGACTATTTCAATCGGACTGTGATTCTCACTTATCATCACGGCAAGACAATAAAGGTTACAGCTCAAGAAAGGCCACGGTCGCGGCAACCAAAGATGAACAAAGTGGACATTTCAGAACTGAGAAAAGTTCCAGTAACGTGCGAGTTTCCAGACGTATTCCCTGAAGAACTACCAGGCATGCCACCAGACCGAGAGATAGAATTCAGCATCGAACTAGCACCTGGCACCGCTCCCATCTATAAGAAACCTTATAGAATGGCACCCTCAGAATTGGTAGAGTTGAAGAAGCAGATAAAGGAATTATTGGACAAAGGATTTATTCGAGCCAGCTCCTCACCATGGGGTTCACCAGTGTTGTTCGCCAAGAAAAAGGATGGGACACTGAGATTGTGTATAGACTATCGAGCTCTCAATATGGTCACCATCAAAAACAAATATCCGATGCCACGGATAAATGACTTGTTTGACCAGCTCGCTCAAGCCAAGGTGTTCTCAAAAATTGATTTAAGATCGGGATATCATCAATTGAAAGTATGGACAGAAGATATCCCTGAGACAGCGTTTACCTCCAGATACGGATTGTATGAGTTCACAGTAATGCCGTTTGGACTGACGAACGCCCCCGCATATTTCGTCCACCTCAGGAACAAAGTGTTTATGAAATTTATGGACAAATTTGTTGTGGTGTTCATTGACGATATTCTGGTATATTCAAGGACACCAGAAGAGCATGCTGAGCATCTCAGAATTGTTTTGGGAGAATTAAGGAAACATTAGTTGTACGCCAAATTTAGCAGTGTGAATTTTGGCTAAGGCAAGTTGGTTTCCTAGGCCATATATTAACCCAAGAAGGCGTGGCCGTAGACCCAGAAAAGGTCAAAGCCATACTTGACTGGAAACCACCAGCCAACGTGACAGATGTGCGGAGTTTCCTAGGAATGGCCGGATATTACAGAAGATTTATTGAAGGATTCTCCACTGTGGCAAAACCAATGACACAGTTGCTCAAGAAAGACAAGAAGTTTGTATGGACGGAAGCATGCGAGGAAAGCTTCCAAGAACTCAAGAAGAAACTAACAACTGCACCGGTCTTAACTGTGCCAGACATACACAAGAGTTTTGAAGTATATTGTGACGCATCCTGGAAGGGCTTCGGATGTGTACTAATGCAAGATGGCAAAGTGGTCGCGTATGCTTCCAGGCAACTACGGAAGCATGAGGAAAATTATCCAACTCACGACTTAGAGCTAGCAGCGGTCATCCATGCACTCAAGGAATGGAGGCACTTTCTGTTGGGAAATCGTTGTGAAATATATACGGACCATAAGAGCCTTAAATATATTTTCACACAACCAGAGCTAAATTTACGCCAACAACGCTGGTTGGAATTGGTCAAGGACTATGATGTCGGCATTCACTACCATCCAGGGAAAGCAAATGTAGTGGTAGATGCTCTTAGTCGGAACCCCAGCCTGGGCAACGACAGTCCACAAGATTTGATGCCTGAGTTTCAACAGGAGTTCGCTAGACTCAACATGGTGTTGGTATCTGAGGGCACCGTATCAAATCTGGAAATACATCCCACCCTAGTGGAACAAATTAAGAAGGCTCAGCAAGGGCACCCCACCATCGAAGGAATAAAGAGGAAAATGAGCCTTGGCAAAACTTCAGAGTTCGTCACAGACAAGGAAAGAATATTATGGTACAGGGACAGACTTTGCGTACCAAACATTGAAGAACTCAAGAAACAAATCCTAACCGAAAGCCACACCGGTCCATACTCGATCCACCCTGGAGGAACCAAAATGTACAAAGACATTCAGGAAAGATTTTGGTGGCACGGTATGAAAAGAGATATAGCCGCATTTATTGCTTGTTGCGATTCTTGTCAGCGCATTTAAGCCGAGCATCAAAAGCCAGCAGGGCTACTCCAGCCAAACAGGATACCTGAGTGGAAATGGGATGAAATTGGAATGGACTTCATCGTCGGGCTACCTCGATCACAACGCGGAAATGATGCCATATGGGTCATCACAGATAGGCTAACCAAGGTGGCACATTTCATTCCCGTGAAGACGACCTACTCCACTCAAAGACTCGCCAAGCTTTATCACTCCCGTATAGTTTGTTTGCATGGAGTCCCAAAGACTATAATATCCGACCGAGGCACTCAATTTGTCTCTAAATTCTGGGATCACTTACAACAAGCTCTGGGCACTCAACTAACATTCAGTACAGCGTACCACCCCCAGACTGATGGACAAACGGAACGCGTGAATCAAATCCTAGAGGACATGCTGAGAGCCTGTGTGCTCACCTACGGATCCAGTTGGGAAGAAAGTTTGCCGTATGCCGAGTTTGCTTACAACAACAGTTACCAAGCCAGCTTACAAATGGCACCCTTTGAAGCATTGTACGGAAGGAGGTGTCGTACCCCACTAAATTGGTCAGAGACAGGTGACAGTCGTATCTTCGGCCCATACATGCTCAAGGATGCCGAGGAGAAAGTTAAATAGATCAGGGACAGACTCAAGATCACAATTGAGAAAATGTGTGAGTAACCCGGAGAAGCATGTATCTCATGAAATTATTGATGTGCAACCAGACCTCACCTACAGAGAATGGCCAGTAAAGATATTTGAAGAGTCTGAAAGGAGGACCCGGCAGAAAACGACGAAATTTTTCAAGGTTCAGTGGAGCAATCACACCGAGGATGAAGCTACATGGGAAAGAGAAGATTTTCTTCAGGCAGAGTATCCATATCTATTTGAGGATCAGCAGAAATCTCGAGGACGAGATTTTTCCTAAGGGGGTAGGTGCTGTGACACCCAAAATTTTATTTGACTTTTTCAAACTTTTTGAGGGAGGTTATTTAAATTTTTCTTCTGAAGAACTCTCCCTCTCAAAATATTTTCTTTTATGGCAAGTGTTTTGTTTTGGATTCACCCAAGACTTGGTCCTTGGTCTTGGAGGTTTTCCCTTTTTGTTTGGACTCAAAACCAAATGCTTTTCACTTGGAAAAATTTCTTTTGAAAATCTTTTAAAGGGCCCTATGGTATTTGAGTGATCTTTTTCCCCTTCCAAAAATCCCTCTTGCCATGACCTAAGTGGAAATCCACTCCCATAAGCCTTTCCCCATCTTTGTGTCGAGTTACTTTTCAAATCCAGCAGTTTGAACCTCCCCATAATTTCTTTTCCATTTAATTCTCATCAAAAACAATTTCTGCCTTCTATTCTAGCTCTTGGAGATTTTCAAAGGAGCTACCCTTTCTGCTTTGAGTTTTGCCTCCAAACCAATTTCCCTAGCTAGTCCTTTGAGCCCTCAACCAAGATCCATGAAGATCCACTGGTCTCCAGTTCAAATATTTCAAACTATACTTGCTGCAAGTTTGGACCAGATTTGCCAAATTTGATGAAATTCATTTGAATTCTTCTCCTAAAAATCTGAGAAAATTCAGGCAGCCTCTGGGTGCATTGAGAGGTCACCTCACCAAGTCCCAGCTCCAGAATTTTTTTTCTTCATGCCAAATCATTTCATCGAACACCTGCTGGACACTGTTGCTATCATGTTCAGTTAATTCAGTAACAGTTTCAGAGCTGCTGTCGTTTTCTTCAGAACTTGTTGTCGATCTCGACAGTGCCGCGGTGGCGCCTTGCTCCCCGTCCCCTCCCTCTTGTCCCTGCGCCGCACGAACACCTGGAAGGTTGCGGGCGTCGGCGACGAGCAGGAGGAGGTGCGCCACCCCATGAGCGACGGCAGCGGCGGCTTTGCGGCCGCCAGAGAGGGGCGCAGCGTAGACGGCGCCGTCCAGCGCCGCCCAAGCCACCGGAGGCCGCCGCGTGGCCATCCACTCCCCCGTGCGCGCTGCCACCCTCGTCGTGAACTGCTAGGCGCGGAGCGCGCGCTCTGCCATAAACTCCCTGCCCAACCACTGCCTCGCCGTAATCGCTCGCCGGAGATTTCCCGTTCACGGCCACCCCCTCGAATCGCCTATAAATAGAGGCCCCGAGCTCGAACTCGAACCCACACCACCTCTGCACTCCTCCAACACCACGCCTAGCCACTGGAAGAGCCCCGAGGGAGCCTCCTTCCCCAACTCCGGCCGCCGCGACCCGCCACGGGATCCAGCTCGATTCGCTCCCATGCGTGCACCTCTACCTCTCAGCTCTTGCCAGTAGCTTCCTTACGCATCTACTCTCCTGACCCGCGCTTCAATTTGGAGTTTGCAGCACCCACCGGAGTTCTCCACCATCGCCCGAGCCGCCGTCCGCCGGAGAAAGTGTCGCCGTCGACGTGGTGCTCTCCGTCGACCAAGACCACCACCCACCGACGCGGAAGGACGCACTGAACCTCTTGGTACACTCCGATCTCCCTGCCTCGCCGTGGTTCAACGCCGGCGACCACCGCAGTCTTCGGGCGCCGGCGAGGTTTTTAAACCTGACATGTGGGACCCCCCCGTCAGCCTCTCTTCTGTTTCTCTCTCGAACCGTTTTTTGTTGGCGCCTTCGGGCAAATACGTTTTCTTTTTGGGCTGGCGTGTTTCTTTCCGAACCGTTTTTTGTTTTTCTCAGTTAAGTCCCTGGATCTTTTCTGTTTCACCATAGATTAGTCCCTGGACTAAAACTCTTATAACTTTTTAATAAAAGATGATTTTTGAGTGATTCTTTTTCTGCCAGTCTTGTATTTTTGTCTATTTTTATAGTATTTATTTGGAAAAAAATTGGAACAAATTTTATGCACGCGTTAATTTTCACGTTAGTGTACGTTTTCGCCATACCGTAGGTTCCGGAAGAGGTGACGGAGCCGCGAACTTCGCCGAGCTAGACTCCGACTTCTCTGAACCAGGCAAGCATGTTTGAACCTTTGATATGACGGGTGTTTTGCATGTTTGCTTGAATGGTTTGTGCATGGCATGTGAGCATCGGTGAGTATCTCGTTGCATGTGAGGCAACTATCCGTGAGTTCCGAAGTTACTGTGATTTCTGATGAGAGATGGCCTAGTCATGTGGTGAAATGAAAGGCAGTAAGGTGGTATTGTTGTAGCATGCCAGCCTTACGACATCCGATAAACTCCGACGTCAACGTGGACTGAGTCACGTTACCGTTCTTCCCCTTCCGTGCCGCCACATGTTTTCTGCAAAGAGTACGGTTTAGTAAGTTGATAACCTCTTTCCGTGTACACACCAAATGGAGGGGCCGGGATGAGGGTTCCATGGCCCTGGATTAAAGCCAGTCATCCGGTCAGGGGGCATGGGTGTTTCCGGTTGGGACCGAGAGGGGGGCACCCCTTAGAGCGCGCGTATATAAATTTGATCCCATGCTACGCGAGGTTGTAGCCTCCCCGTCTCAAAGTTTTTCTTGAACGTTGCCGAGGGTGATTCCTGGCTTCGGAATGTTGAATGGGTGTGTACTGGTTAGATGTGTTTCTTCCAAAACACCGTAAACGGAACTAGTCCCCGTGACTACTGAAATCCGTTGGCTGTGGTTAAAGTACAAACTCTGCAGAGTCAAATCCTTCCGAGTCATCGTATCCATGGTCAAGGACCGTGACCAGCGTATCCATATCTATGTCACATCCTCGTGGTATTTTTCCCCGGTGAACAAGTTTGAGTGGTAAATCGGTTGAACGTTATTCCTGTGGATGGACTAACCCTGTTGTTTATCGCATATCTGAATATTCCCTTGTTGTGATATTAAATTCATGAGCTACTAAATTTTAAGTTGTGAAATATAAGCCCTTTATGTGATGTCGCGCAGACGTCCGACTGTGGCACTCTTACTTTGGATATAAGCCCTTTATGTGATGTCGCTCAGACGTCCGACTGTGGCACTCTAGTTATTTACTTTGATATAAGCCCTTTATGTGATGTCGATCAGACGTCCGACTGTGGCACTCTTGTTATTTACTTTGGATATAAGCCCTTTATGTGATGTCGCTCAGACGTCCGACTGTGGCATGCACTGTTATTTACATTCTATTATAAGCCCTTTACGTGGCGTCGCCTTGACGCCTGACTGCGGCATTGTTATTTCTTTTGTTTCCTCTCGAGGAGTCATTCAGACACTCGTTTGGCCCTCGGTATTATTTTGGGATTTCGGGAGGACTACCGCCCGACTTCTCTTTTATTTCCCATGCATTATTATCTCTATGTCTGAGTGCGCTTATTAATATGTTCATATGCATCATGTTTACATTTGTTATATACTATGTCCGAACTGTCTTGCGAGTACTTTCATAGTACTCACCTGGCTTGTTGATTTGGGCAGATGTTGACGAAGGCGATCTCATGGATGAAGAGTTTGATAGTGAGTCCGACGCCTAGAGGAATCCATGTTAGTCCCGTGCGATCCTGGATATTGGTCACTTGTATCATATACGCTTCCGACACCCACAATAAGTCTCCTCGAGCCTCACTCCGACGCTCGAAGAGCTGTTAGTTTTCAGGAGTCATATCACCCACTGCGCTGTGATATATCCACCACCGCTTTTATCGTGAGTTAGTAGTTATGCCACCCTATCCTCCTTTATGTATTATTGGCGCGCTTGTAATAAATTGTTGAGCAGTCTCCGCTCAACCTTGTATTATATTCAGTACTCCTGGTATTTTTCTTCTGTGATCAAGACTTTGTCTACCAGTAAGAAGGAATTCTTCTCTACTGGTCCGTAAAAGGGATCGGTCTCTCAATAAATATTTTTATTGGAAAACCGGTCGTGACATTTATACATCAAATATGTCAACTGCTTAGTTTAGACATGCTTTGTGTGAATGCCATCTGTTTAGTTTATTCATCGTTTATGTGAATTATGCAATGCCATCTTTTTTAGCCAGTCATCATATATGTGAATTTTGCAATGCCATCCTACTTAGCCAGTCATCTTATATGTGAATTATATCAGGCCATCCTTTTTTTTGTTACGTATTACATTTGTCAACAATGTTAGTACATTCAACTACTCTTCGTGTGCATCAGCCATTTGACACGGTGATGGAAAATTCTGGAGTGAAAACAAGGTCTTCAGAGCAGACTATGCTATCTGACGAAGCACATATCTCGCTGGTTACGGATAGCTCCTCAGAGGAGGATTCAGAGACAGATGACCAGTCCTATTCCCCCCCACCCCGAGGTGCATGCTCTAACTTGGCGGGGTTATGTTGCTCATATCGTGCGTATGGTATCTTGCATTGCTATGTAATTTGCTTAGTTTAAACATGATTTGTGTGAATGCCACCTGTTTAGTGTCTAATTACGATATATGTGAATTATGCAATGTCATCTTTTTGCAAGACATTATATATGTGAATTATGCAATGCTATCTTGTTGCAAGGCATTATATATGTGAATTATGCAATGCCATGTTGTTTAGCCAAGCGTCATATATGTGAATTATATCATGGCGTCCTTTTTTTGTATTTCTCATTGCTTTTGTTGACAATGTTTATATATTCAACTGCTCTTCCTGTGCATCAGCCATTTGAATTGGTGATGGAGAAATCTGGAGTGAAAACAAGGTCTTCAGAGCAGACAATGCTACCTGGTGAAGCAGATTGTTGCTGGTTACAGATAGCTCTTCAGAGGAGGATTCAGAGGCAGATGACCAGTCCTATTATCCCCCTGAGGTGTATGCTCAAAATTGGCAGGGTTATATTACTCATATCATGCATATGTTGTATTGCAATGCTTAGTTTTTACATCATATACACGATATTGAATGCCATCTCCTTAGTTGACACATCATATATGCGATTGCCCTCTTTTCACTTCCTTAGTATATAAATCATATATTTGAATTATATCATGCCATGATGTTTACATAGACAACATGTATCTGAATTATGGCATGCCAACCCATTTTCTAAAGACATAATATAGTTATATCATCTCATCCTGTTCACATAGTCATCATATTTTGAATTATGTCATTCTATCCGTGAATTATATCATGCCATCATGTTTCCATCGACGGCATGTTTGTGATTTATGGCATGCCAACCACTTTAATAGACACATCGTATAGTTATATCATGTCATCCTGTTTACATAGTCATCATATTTTGAAGTATGTCATTCTATCCTGTTTAGTTAGCCATCATACATGTGAAATTGTGTCATGCTATCCTGTTTAATTAGCCATCATATATTTGAAATTATGTCCAGCTATTCTGTTTGGTTAGACAACAATGAATTATTTCATGCCCTGTTTTCTTCCCTACTATCCATTGCACCTGTCTATCTTACAATGTCTGTACATTCAATTACTTTTCTTGTTTATCAGCCATTTCAATTGGAGGGGGTGATGGCAGTATCTATGGGAGTAAAAACACGGTCTTCAGAAAAGATCGTGCTACCTGTCGATGGAGATAGAACCACGGTTGTACTTGCCCAAGAACCAGCCCCACCACACATAACCCAGACTCACGCAGATTGTACCCCTACCCAGTTGGACAGAGAACCAGCTACACCCCTTCTAACCCCAACCCCAGCAGATAGTAACCCAGTTCCCGTTGACACAGCACCGTCTCCACCAGAGAGCAACCAAACACGAGCAGTTAGTAAGGCAACTCTAGTGCCCAAAGCACTAGGACCACCACTCCGAACCCCAAGTCAACACTTAAAGCAGAAGAAGAATTGTTCTCAGGTCAGGTTCCGTAGCTATGGTTCATACTACTTTGCTCTTGCATCACTGTATTTACTCATACCAACTAATTTCAAATTTGAAGGATGCAATTGAAACTCCAATGGCGCAACAGGTATGTTTTAAACCTGTTTCTTTAACGTGTTTGCTGTTGTAACTTGCTCTATGTTGATTTCAGTTTCAATTGAATAAACAGTTATGTTCTCATGCCATGCACATTACAAGTGTTGTTATTGCTGTGTAGTTTCCCACACTTATATTCTGTCTATGCTGCTTTGTCTTAAATAGATATGATTCGAACTGTATCTATCTTGATTTGGCAACATAAACTAGAATGATATAGACCATACAGTGACCATACTACATAGATATATGTTTGTTTCATGCTGTTATCATGTCCACCTTACTACTGAACTGGTTTACCAAAATGAGTTTCATATACTACATTGTAAACATGTGATGTGTTTGTTTGTTTCTCCTTTAGAACGTGGATAAAATATTGGAGAAGAGTACCCTGTTATGCAATGGTAAAGGAAGAAATGCAGATCAGGTTCAAGATAGTGAGACATCCCTCTTGTTCTCCAAGAAAGCTGATAAAAACTATACTGAAGACACGGAGACAACCCCAAAGTCCTGTCTTGATGTAGTGTTCGAGTTACTGGCTACTACTGCTGGCACCAGCTCTTCGTACTCGCTGCCTGAATCAGTTCGGCTTCTTGAGTCTCAACTTAAAGTTGAAAGACATCCATCAGATGTTATGCGACATGAAGCCGAAGGACTGAGGAAGTCCCTGCAGAATTCAGATGCATACTTTCTGGTGCAACAACAAGTGCTGGAGGATTTAAGCGCCAAACAAGAGAAAGTTAATAAGCTTGCTAAGCATCTTGCCAGCATTATGGGTACCCAGGATATTGTTTCTTGAGCTCTTCTGAAGTGGTTTGAGTTCTGGACTTGTTTTGCTGCAGCGTTTATATGCTGCTTTGTTCCCTATATTTGCATTTGTGGCGAACTTTGATGCCCAGTGGATGTAATATGTGTAATAGCCGTGATAGCCTAGCGTAAGTTACTTGCTTATTTATTTCCATTGTCTTGTTTATTTTTTTCTTGTAGTCAGTGCAGTTCTTTTTCCGCGGTTTGCTAGTGGCCGGAATAACCTACTTTTTAAAACTAGGCCACATTAACAATGGGCTACATATTTACTGTAGTTAACATGGGCCTCCTACGGGCCGTAGAAACAATGGGCCTTCTAAGGGCCGTAGAAACAATGGGCCTTCTACGGGGCGTAGACACAATGGGCCTTCTACGGGGCGTAGACACAATGGGCCTTCTATGGGCCGTATCATCAACGGGCCTTCTACGGGCCGTATGATCGGTTGGCCAAACATGGGCCAATAACAGACCAGATTATGGCCGTAAATGGGCTAGAGTTGAAATTGTCCGTTCATGGGCCGACCATAACGGGCCGTCGTTAATAGGTCGTATTTGATGACGCTATGAAAACGGCCCAACGTATTAACGGGCCACAAACGGGCCAACTGTAACCACGGGCTGTATTTGGCCCACAAGCAGAAAATGACAGTAACGGGCCGAAAGTAAACGAATGCTGGAAATGAGCCCAAGAATAAATGGGCGCTAAGAAGGCTGAAAGATAACATGGGCTGGAAACGGCCCAACGGAATAATGGGCCGTTAATGGGTATATAGTGATACACTATTCATTACGGGCTAGTTTTACCACGGGTCGTTAATGGGCCGAGGGTTACTAAGGGCCTCATATGGGCCAAAAGATGTCATGGGCCATACATGGGCCGGAAGTTAATATGGGCTGGAATTATATTGGACGGCCCAGATGACGCTACTAGGCCTAATTCGGATAGGCCGTAAACGGGCCCTGGGTTAGCGGGCTGTAAATGGGCTATATGCGAACAGGCCGTTAACAGGCTTGCCGTGGGCCGGCCCGCCACCTTTTGACCAAGTCAAACGGGCCGGCCTTTTCACAGGAATGGGCCTCTGTTGGGCCGTGCCACGTGTCAACGTATCATAGGCGCTTTGGGTCCAATGAGTGGATGACGTCTGTCCCAATGGTGAGCTGACACGTGTTTCCTCCAGCTAATGATGATTTTACACGTGGAAAATCCCCATTGGTCGGGGCTGTTAACGGGTTATCGGATCCAAAACCGGACCCGATAGCTTAACGGCGTTCCGTTACGGTGGCTGCCACGTGTCGGTCACCCTTGACGAAAGCACTTCTATGACGCGCGATTTATCGTCATGGAAGTGGACACTTCCGTGATGATAATTTTGGTAATGTCATGGAACACTTCTACGACAGCACATGTATGACTATCTTGATTCTGTCATAAATTTGTCATGGATGTACATCCATGACACAAAACGTGACCTACTGTGACAAACACGTATCATCATGGAAGTGTTTTTTTTGGTAGTGTCCCTTGAAATCCCAATCTGAGCATAATCTCCTTCAGAAAAGAGCACTCTACTCGGTCATATGCTTCGTGCATATCTAGTTTAATAGCACACAAGCCCTCTTTACCATTCCTTTTTTCTTTATAGTATGGAAGCGTTCATATGCCACTAAAATATTATCTGTAATCATTCGTCCTAGCACAAACGCACTCTGAGTCATGCTGATAATATCTGAAAGGATTATCTTCAAACGGGTCGCAATCATTTTTAAAATTACCTTGTACACGGCATTACACGGACTAATTGGTCGGAATTGAGTTACCTTTTCAGGAGAATTAATCTTTGGGAGCATTACAATTGTTGTCTCATTCCACCCATCAGGTATGGTACAAGTATTCACCGCTCGGAGTACCTCTTCGGTCAGGTCATCCCCCAACATACACCAAAATCTTTTATACTAGCATGTAACCCATCTGGACCCGCACTACTAGGGAAATGCTTATAGGTAGGACATCAGTAGTAGCGCTGGAAAATAACAAGCGCTGCTGCTAATTAGCAGTAGCGCTGGTCTGGGGCAGCGCTACAAGTAATGCTTTAGTAGTAGCGCTAGAAATGGAAAAAGTGGTACTACTAAGTGGGACCCAACGAGCCCATCGACGCTAGCTGTAGTAGCAGCGCGGCCCAAAATACAGCGCTACTGCTAAGATTTTAGCAGTAGCGCTTGCTTTGACAACACTACTACTGCTAATGGGCCCCACTTAGTAGTAGCGCTTCTCCTGGCAAGCGCTAATACTTAGCACCATAGCAGTAGCGCTGTCTAGAAAACAGCGCTACTGCTAGGCGTGGCTGGTGCCACCTTTTGACCCCCCTCCTTACCCCTCTCCCCTCTCTAAGTTAGTTCTCCACCATTTTCCCTTCTTCTCTCTTACCTCTACCTCTCTTCTCTCCCCATTAATGCCCCGCTCCACCATAATTCTCCTTCATAAATGGCCTCTCATCTCTATCTAGCTACCTCATTTATTTGGCTCTCCCTCCTTCCATACATATAGGTCTAGCTAGCTCATCTCTCTCCCTCTCCATTAGTTAGCTAGAGTCATCTCTCCTCCTGATAATCCCCAAGTGCAAGGAATCATCGTAGCAATCTCCAAAGATGGAAGTGATAAGTATGGAGTGTCGAACCCACAAGGAGCTAAAGGTAAGATCAATATTCTATCAAGTCCTATCTGCCACTGATACGACTCTACGTACACCGAACGTTTGCTTCCAACTACAAACGAGAAATAAAACTACGTTGTGGGTATGAAGAGGATAACTTTGCATCATATCGAAGAACTAAAATATAAAAGTAGGTGCTGTTATCATAAAGTTAGAATATATTACTATATATTATAAATAGCGAGTGTGGAATAATGATGGATCGGTGTGCGGAATTGTCCTAGGCAATTGTTAACAAGATCGGTAGTTGTCATTGCAATTTTATGAGGGAGAGGCATAAGCTAACATACTTTCTCTTCTTGGATCATATGCACTTATGATTGGAACTCTAGCAAGCATCCGCAACTACTAAAGATCATTAAGGTAAAACCCAACCATAGCATTAAAGCATCTAGTCCCCTTTATCCCATACGCAACAACCCCCTTACTCGGGTTTAAGCTTATGTCACTCTAGCAACCCACTATACGCGAATCATGAACGTATTGCAACACCCTACAACGGGAATCCTTCACGTGTGTGCGGCACGAAAGGCACCGTAGGACAACACCAAAATAAAACATACAACTCAAACCAATCTAGATCATCAATCAACCCAAAAGACAAAGGAAATCTACTCAAAACATCATAGGATGGCAACACATCATTGGATCATAATATGTGGCATAAATCAGCATGTTCAAGTAGGGGATTACAGCGGGGTGCGGGAGAGTGGACCGCGTAAAAGAGATGAGGATGGTGATGATGATGGTGATGTTGATGAAGACGATCACCGCGGCGATGGTTCCCCCGATGGCACTCCGGCACCATCGAGAGAGAGAGAGTGAGGGGTAGGTTCTCCCCCTTGTGCTTCCTCCTCCATGGCCTCCCCTAGATTGGGAGAGGTTCTCCCTCTGGTCCTTGGCCTCCACGGCGATGATGGCCCCCTCCGGGATCCTCCTTCACGGCCTCCGGTGATGATGGCCCCCTCCGGCAGGGTTCCAGAGAGGGCCTAGATTGATTTTTCGTGGCTACAGAGGCTTGCGGCGGCGGAACTCCCTATCTAGGTTTATTTCTAAGGTTTTTGGGATTTATAGGGGGTGTTGGCGTCGGGGACAAGTCAAGGGGGCCCGCGAGGCGATGACAAGGTAGTGGCGCGCCCTAGGGGGTTGGGGGTGCCCCCCCCTTGTGGTTACCCCGGGACTCTTCTTTGGTATCTTATCGCTCCAGTATTTTTTATATTTTCCAAAAATATTCTCTGTAAATTTTCAGCCCATTCCGAGAACTTTTATTTCTGCACAAAAGACAACATCACGGCAGTTCTGCTGAAAACAGCGGCTGTCGGGGTTAGTTCTAATCAAATCATACCAAAATCATATAGAATTGTTGTAAACATGGCATGAATACTTCATAAATTATAGATACGTTGGAGACGTATCACCTCCCAACAACTAGATCTAGCTAGCTATTTAGCCATCCACACACTTTCGATCGTCCCTATAGGTAGCGAAGGCCTCATCTAACCGTGCTCGATCTCTCTCGGAGATAGGTGAGTAAAAAGTTGTGCACTTGAAGAATGGGAATATGTGTGTTTGAGATATGGAGAGATTAGTGCGAGTGACATGCGCCCGAGTTGCTTATGTTTTGCCGAAATGTCGATTTATTTCCGTTTTGGTGAATTTCGAGCAAACTCGATATGTCCTATTTTTAGGCAAGGTCATGCCAAATTTTTATATGACTTTGATGCATGCTTCTTATACCGTGCAGTCGGTCATGAAGGTGAGTGGATGGAAGGTGGAGCGGTACTTGCAATCCGCGGTGGTGGACACGTATGCAAATAATCAGACTAGGATTATATGTCCGTGTACAAGATGCAAATAAGGAGTCCTTTTGGACCCTTTTTATCGTGGCAGTTTGAATGTGCACCTGCTGATGAATGGTTTCATCGATGGTTATACTCGGCGGATAAGTGAAGATGATGATGAAGACGTCCACATGGCAGGGAATAACGACATGGGGCTAGACGAAGAGATGATCGATCGACACGAAGACGGTGGCACCGGACATGGCGGCGGGGAAGAGTCCGGACATGGCAGCAGTGGAGAAGATTCCGAACACGGCGAAGAAGAGTCCAGACATGGCGCAGAAGGGGTGGCGGTCACACTGCAGTCTTCGATGCTACTAAGTGCAGTCGTGCAGGACCCTCACGTTTGAGACCACCTTCGCAAGAGTACGACTAGCGAGAGAGCTGCTTCTAGAGAGGAGGCCAAGCTGGCCAAACTTGAAGTAGACTCGAAGACTCCATTGTATGACGGTTGCGATCCCGAGGTGACCCGCTTGAGTTTCACGCTCAAAATTCTAAAGACGAAGGTCAAAAACAAATGGACAGACAAAAGCCTCGATGAGCATTTGAAGTATCTACATAATAAAGTTCTTCCCGCAAGGAACTTGTGTCCTACTAGTGTCGAGGAGGCCAAGAAAATCGTCTGACCTCTTGATTTGCCGCACATTTGATACCACGCATGCATCAACGATTGCATCATTTATGGGGGGGGAGCACATGGAAAAAACCAGTTGTCCAATGTGCAATGCTTCTCGATACAAGAAGACAGGAAAGAAAGCTCCTCAGAAAGTTATATGGTACTTTCCGATCACTCCCCGTCGGCAACGGTATTTCATAAATCCTAAGGAAGCAAAGCTCATGCGCTGGCACGCGGAGAGGAAGAAGCCTGACGATGGAGATGATCTGAAGCTGAGACACCTCGCAGATGCTAGCCAGTGAAGAGCATTCCACGCCGTATATGGATTTGCTACAGAAGATCCAAGGAACATCGTGCTTGGTGCGAGTACCGATGGCATGAATCCGTTTGGAAACCAGAACACCAACCACAACACATGGCCCGTCTTTGTATGGATGTACAACCTCCCCCCATGGAAGTGCATGAAGACAAAGTACATACACATGAGCATGCTGATTCAAGGGCCGAAAAACTGGGAAATAATATTAACCAATATATGGGGCTTCTGAAAGAGGAGCTAGACACGTTATGGAAAACACCGGCTTGGACATGGGGCGCCAGCAAAGGAGAGTATTTCTATATGAGAGTCGCGCTGATGACGACGGTGCACGACTATCTCGATTACGGGTACACCTCAGGCCAGGTGTGCCACAGATACTGCAGATGCACGAGGTGCATGGATGATACAACGTCTCAGCAGCTTACGTCAACGAAAGATGGCGGGTGTGGGAAAATCGTGTACATGGGGCATCGTAGATGGCTCGAGAAGGATGGCCTGTGGAGAAAACGTGGATATCTATTCAATGGTTTGGCTGAGCATCGAGGACCTCCACGTAAGAGGAGCGGCGCCAAAATCAACGAGCTGTTGAAAAACTGGGAACAGTTCCCCGCGCCGGGAAAGATGAAAAAGGCGTCTCATTGCCTTGGTACTTGGCCCAATCACGACACGCCTCATTGCCTTGATCAAATGCATATCACGAAAATGTCCTCGAGAGCTTGCTTGGTACACTAATGAACATGCCGGAGAAGACCAAGGATGGGCCTAAGGCAAGGAAAGACTTGGAAGATTTGAAGATCAGGAAAGATATCCACATGCCACCCCATAAAAAGGCGACGGAGGAGACGGAGACGGAGACGGAGGAGGGGTAATGGGGCAGAAAATTCAACAAGAAGGAAGATAATTATTGCCCCCCTTCTTGCTTCAGCTTAAGTGCGAAGGAGATCGATCAATTCATCAAGTGCCTTACGGGAATCAAAGTCAGTTCCGGTTACTATGGGAAGATAAGCAGATTTCTAGACACCAAGAAGAAAAGGTTCAGTGGGATGAAGTCTCATGACTGTCACGTGATGATGACGCAGATACTCTCGGTTGCCATTAGAGGGATAATGGACAAGCACGTCCGTGACACGCTTACTGGTCTCTGCAACTTCTTTGATGTTATCTCTCGAAAGTCCATCAGTGTGAAGCAGCTCCGAAGGCTACAGGAAGAGATCACTGTCATACTATGTGAGCTTGAGATGTACTTCCCGCCCGCATTCTTTGACGTCATGGTGCATCTGTGTGTCTAAAGGAAATATGCCCTAGAGGCAATAATAAAGTTGTTATTTATATTTCCTTATATCATGATAAATGTTTATTATTGATGCTAGAATTGTATTAACCGGAAACTTAGTACATGTGTGAATACATAGAAAAAACAGAATGTCCCTAGTATGCCTCTACTTGACTAGCTCGTTAATCAAAGATGGTTAAGTTTCCTAAACCATAGACATGTGTTGTCATTTGATTAACGGGATCACATCATTAGGAGAATGATGTGATGGACAAGACCCATCCGTTAGCTTAGCATATTGATCGTTCAGTTTTATTGCTATTGCTTTTTTCATGACATATACATATTCCTCTGACTATGAGATTATGCAACTCCCGAATACCGGAGGAACACTTTGTGTGCTATCAAACGTCACAACATAACTAGGTGATTATAAAGATGCTCCACAGGTGTCTCTGATGGTGTTTGTTGAGTTAGCATAGATCGAGATTAGGATTTGTCACTCCATGTATTGGAGAGGTATTTCTGGGCCCTCGCGGTAATGCACATCACTATAAGCCTTGCAAGCAATGTGACAAATGAGTTAGTTGCGGGATGATGTATTACGGAACGAGTAAAGAGACTTGCCGGTAACGAGATTGAACTAGTTATGATGATACCGATGATCGAATCTCGGGGAAGTAAGATACCAATGACAAAGGGAATGACGTATGTTGTTATACGGTTTGACCGATAAAGATCTTCGTAGAATATGTAGGAACCAATATGAGCATCCAGGTTCCGCTATTGGTTATTAACCAGAGATGTGTCTCGGTCATGTCTACATAGGTCTCGAACCCATAGGGTCCGCACGCTTAACGTTCGATGACGATTTGTATTATGAGTTATGTGTTTTTTTGACCGAAGTTTGTTCGGAGTCCCGGATGAGATCACGTACATGACGAGGAGTCTCGAAATGGTCGAGACATAAAGATTGATATATTGGACAATACTATTCGGACACCGGATGAGTTCCGGGAGGTACCGGATAATTATCAGAGTGCCGGAGGGTTATCGGAACTCCCCGGGGGAACTAATGGGCCATGATGGGCCTTTGTGGGGAGAGAGAAGGGCCATAACGGGGCTGACCGAATTGGACTAGGGGAAGGGGGCGGTGCCCCCCTTTACTTCCCTTCTCCCTCTCCCTTTCTTCTTTCCCCTCTTCCTCGGGTGGAATCCTACTAGGACTTGGAGTCCTAGTAGGACTCCCCTCTCCTGGAGCGCCCTACAGGCTGGGCCGGCCTCCCCCTCCCCTCTTTTATATACGGGGGCAGGGGGGCACCCTAGAACACAGAAGATCAATTGTCTTAGCCGTGTGCTGTGCCCCCCTCCACAGTTACACACCTCGGTCATATCGTCGTAGTGCTTAGGCGAAGCCCTGCGCCAGTAACTTCATCATCACCGTCGCCACGCCATCGTGCTGACAGAACTCTTCCTCGGCCTCAACTGGATCAAGAGTTCGAGGGACATCATCGAGCTGAACGTGTGCTGAACGCGGAGGTGCCGTACGTTCGGTGCTTGGATCGGTTGGATCGCGAATACGTTCGACTACATCAACCGCGTTACTAAACGCTTCCGCTGTCGATCTACGAGGGTACGTGGACACACTCTCCCGTCTCATTGCTATGCATCTCGTAGATAGATCTTGCGTGATTGTAGGAAACTTTTTGAAATACTGTGTTCCCCAACAGTGGCATCAGAGCCAGGTCTATGCGTAGATGTTATATGCACGAGTAGAACACAATGAGTTGTGGGCGATAATAGTCATACTACTTACCAGCAACGTCTTACTTTGATTCGGCGGTATTGTTGGATGAAGCGGCCCGGACCGACATTACATGACCACGTTCATGAGACTGGTTCTACCGATGTGCTTCGCACACAGGTGGCTAGCGGGTGTCTGTTTCTCCAATTTTAGTTGAATCGAGTTTGAGTACACCCGGTCCTTGTTGAAGGTTAAAACCGCACACTTGACGAAAAATCGTTGTGGTTTTGATGCGTAGGTAAGAATGGTTCTTGCTAGAAGCCCATAGCAGCCACGTAAAACTTGCAACAACAAAGTAGAGGACGTCTAACTTGTTTTTGCAGGGCATGTTGTGATGTGATATGGTCAAGACATGATGATATATAAATTTTTGTAACAGTTATCGGCAACTGGCAGGAGCCATATGCTTGTCGCTTTATTGTATGAAATGCAATCGCCATGTAATTGCTTTACTTTATCACTATGCGGTAGCGATAGTCGTAGAAGCAATAGTTGGCGAGACGACAACGATGCTACGGTGGAGATCAAGGTGTCAAGCCGGTGACGATGGTGATCATGACGGTGCTTTGGAGATGGAGATCAAAGGCACAAGATGATGATGGCCATATCATATCACTTATTTTGATCGCATGTGATGTTTATCCTTTATGCATCTTATTTTGCTTAGTACGGCGGTAGCATTATAAGATGATCTCTCACTAAATTTCAAGGTATAAGTGTTCTCCCTGAGTATGCACCGTTGCTACAGTTCGTCATGCCGAGACACCACGTGATGATCGGGTGTGATAAGCTCTACGTCCACATACAACGGGTGCAAGCCAGTTTTGCACGCGCAGAATACTCGGGTTAAACTTGATGAGCCTAGCATATGCAGATATGGCCTCGGAACACTGAGACTGAAAGGTCGAACGTGAATCATATAGTAGATATGATCAACATAGTGATGTTCACCACTGAAAACTACTCCATCTCACGTGATGATGGGACATGGTTTAGTTTATATGGATCACGTGATCATTTAGATGACTAGAGGGATTTCTATCTAAGTGGGAGTTCTTAAATAATATGATTAATTGAACTTTAATTTATCATGAACTTAGTCCTGATAGTATTTTCATATCTATGTTGTAGATCAATAGCTTGCGATGTAGCTCCCCGTTTATTTTTTGATATGTTCCTAGAGAAAAATAAGTTGAAAGACGATAGTAGCAATGATGTGGATCGGATCCGTGATCTGAGGATTATCCTCGTTTCTGCACAGGAGAATTATGTCCTTGATACACCGCTAGGTGACAGACCTATTGCAGGAGTAGATGCAGACGTTTTGAACGTTTGACAAAGCTCAGTATGATGACTACTTGATAGTTTAGTGAACCATGCTTTACGGCTTAGACCCGGGACTTCAAAAATGTTTTGAATGCCACGGAGCATATGATATGTTCCAAGAGTTGAAATTGGTATTACAGACTCTTGCCCATGTCTAGAGGTATGACGCCTCTGACAAGTACTTTGCCTACAAGATGGAGGAGAATAGTTCAGCTAGTGAGCATGTGCTCAGGTTGTCTGGGTACTACAATCGCTTGAATCAAGTGGGAGTTAATCTTCCAGAGAAGATAGTGATTGACAGAGTTCTCTAGTCACTATCACCAAGTTACTAGAACTTCGTGATGAACTATAATATGCAAGGGATATGACGAAAACGATTCCCAAGCTCTTCGCGATGCAGAAATCAGTGAAGGTAGAAATCAAGAAATAGCATCAAGTGTTGATGGTTAACAAGACCACTAGTTTCAAGAAAAGGTGTAAGGGAAAGAAAGGGAACTTCAAGAAGAATAGCAAACAAGTTGCTGCTCCCGTGAAGAAGCCCAAAGCTAGACCCAAGCCTGGAACTGAGTGCTTCTACTGCAAAGGAAATGGTCACTGGAAGTGGAACTACCCAAATACTTGGCGGATAAGAAGGATGGCAAAGTGAACAAAAGTATGAATGATATACATGTTATTGATGTGTACTTTACTAGTGTTCATAGTAGGCCCTGGGTATTTGATACTGGTTCAGTTGCTATGATTAGTAACTTGAAACAGGAGTTACAAAATGAACAGAGACTAGTTGAGGGCGAGGTGACGATGTGTGTTGGAAGTCATTCCAAGGTTAATAAGATCACCATCGTACACTCCCTTTACCTTCGGGATTAGTGTTGAACCTAAAATAAATGTTATTTGGTGTTTGCATTAAGCATAATATGATTGGATTATGTTTATTGCAATACGGTTATTCATTTAAGTCAAAGAATAATTGTTATTCTGTTTACATGAATAAAACCTTCTATGGTCATACACCCAAGGTGAATGGTTTATTGAATCTCGATCGTAGTGATACACATATTCATAATATTGATGCCAAAAGATGCAAAGTTGATAATGATAGTGCAACATACTAGTGGCACTGCCGTTTAGGTCATATTGGTGTAAAGCGCATGGAGAAACTCCATGCGGATGGACTTTTGGAATCACTTGATTATGAATCATTTGATGCTTGCGAACCATGCCTCATGGGCAAGATGACTAAGACTCCGTTCTTCGGAACAATGGACCAAGCCACTGACTTATTGGAAATAATACATACCGATGTATGCGGTCCGATGAGTGTTGAGGCTCGCGGCGGGTATCATTATTTTCTGACCTTCACGGATGATTTGAGCAAATATGGGTATATCTACTTAATGAAACATAAGTTTGAAACATTTGAAAAGTTCAAAGAATTTCAGAGTGAAGTGGAAAATCATCATAACAAGAAAATAAAGTTTCTACGATCTGATCACGGAGACGAATATTTGACTTACGAGTTTGGTCTTCATTTGAAACAATGTGGAATAGTTTCACAACTCACGCCACTTGGAACACCATAGCGTAATGGTGTGTCCGAACGTTGTAACCATACTTTATTAGATATGGTGCGATCTATGATGTCTCTTACCGATTTACCACTATCGTTTTGGGGTTATGCATTAGAGACAGCTGCATTCACGTTAAATAGGGCACCATCTAAATCCGTTGAGACGACACCATATGAACTATGGTTTAGCAAGAAACCTGAGCTGTCGTTTCTTAATGTTTGGGGCTGCGATGCTTATGTGAAAAAGCTTCAACCTGATAAGCCCGAACCCAAATCGGAGAAATGTGTCTTCATAGGATACCCAAAAGAGACTACTGGGTACACCTTCTATCACAGATCCGAAGGCAAGATATTCGTTGCTAAAAATGGATCCTTTCTAGAGAAGGATTTTCTCTCGAAAGAAGTGAGTGGGAGGAAAGTAGAACTTGATGAGGTAATTGTACCTTCTCCGTTATTGGAAAGTAGTTCATCACAGAAATCAGTTCCAGTGATTCCTACACCAATCAGTGAGGAAGTTAATGATGATTATCATGAAACTTCTGATCAAGTTACTACCGAACGTCGTAGGTCAACCAGAGTACGATCCGCACCAGAGTGGTACGGTAATCCTATTCTGGAAGTCATGTTACTAGACCATGATGAACCTACGAACTATGAGGAAGAGATGATGAGCCCAGATTCCGCGAAATGGCTTGAGGCCATGAAATCTGAGATGGGATCCATGTATGAGAACAAAGTATGGACTTTGATTGACTTGCCCAATGATCGGCGAGCCATTGAGAATAAATGGATCTTCAAGAGGAAGACGGACGCTGATAGTAGTGTTACTATCTACAAAGCTCGAATTGTCTAAATTTTTTTTTCGACAAGTTCAAGGTGTTGACTACGATGAGAGTTTCTCACTCGTATCTATGCTTAAAGTCTGTCCGAATCATGTTAGCAATTGCCGCATTTTATGAAATTTGGCAAATGGATGTCAATGCTGCATTCCTTAATGGATTTCTTAAAGAAGAGTTGTATATGATGCAACCAGAAGGTTTTGTCAAACCGGAAGGTACTAACAAAGTGTGTAAGCTCAGCTCCAGTGATCCATTATGTACTGGTGCAAGCATCTCGGAGTTGGAATGCACGCTTTGATAGTGTGATCAAAACATATGGTTTTATACAGACTTTTGGAGAAGCATGTATTTACAAGAAAGTGAATGGGAGCTCTGTAGCATTTCTGATACTATATTTGGATGACATATTGTTGATTGGAAATAATACAGGATTTCTGGATAGCATAAAAGGATACTTGAATAAGAATTTTTCTACGAAAGACCTCAGTGAAGCTACTTACATAATGGGCATCAAGATCTATAAAGATAGATCAAGACGCTTGATAAGACTTTCAATGAGTACATACCTTGATAAGATTTTGAAGGAGTTCAAAATGGATGAGTCAAAGAAGGAGTTCTTGCCTGAGTTGTAAGGTGTGAAGTTGAGTAAAGACTCAAAACCCGACCACGGCAGAAAATAGAAAGAGAATGAAAAGTCATTCCCTATGCCTCAGTCATAGGTTCTATAAAGTATGCTATGCTGTGTACCAGACCTATTGTGTACCTCACCATGAGTTTGGAAAGAGGGTACAATAGTGATCTAGGAGTGGATCACTGGACAGTGGTCAAAATTATCCTTAGTGGAATAAGGACATGTTTCTCGGTTATGGAGGTGACAAAAATTTCATCGTAAAACGTTATGTCGATGCAAGCTTTCACACTGATCCGGATGACTCTAAGTCTCAATCTGGATACATATTGAAAGTGGGAGCGATTAGCTAGAGTATCTCCGTGCAGAGCTTTGTAGACATAGAAAATTTGCAAAATACATACGGCTCTGAATGTAGCAGACCCGTTGACTAAACTTCTCTCACAAGAAAAACATGATCACACCTTAGTACCCTTTGGGAGTTAATCACATAGCGATGTGAACTAGATAATTGACTCTAGTAAACCCTTTGGGTGTTAGTCACATGGCGATGTGAACTAATCACATAAAGATGTGAACTATTGGTATTAAATCACATGACGATGTGAGCTAGATTATTGACTCTAGTGCAAGTGGGAGACTGAAGGAAATATGCCCTAGAGGCAATAATAAAGTTGTTATTTATATTTCCTTATATCATGATAAATGTTTATTATTCATGCTAGAATTGTATTAACCGGAAACTTAGTACATGTGTGAATACATAGACAAAACAGAATGTCCCTAGTATGCCTCAACTTGACTAGCACATTAATCAAAGATGGTTAAGTTTCCTAAACTATAGACATGTCTTGTCATTTGATGAACGGGATCACATCATTGGGAGAATGATGTGATGGACAAGACCCATCCGTTAGCTTAGCATATTGATCATTTAGTTTTATTGTTATTGCTTTCTTCATGACTTATACATATTCCTCTGACTATGAGATTATGAAACTCCCGAATACCAGAGGAACACTTTGTGTGCTATCAAACGTCACAACGTAACTGGGTGATTATAAAGATGCTCTACAGGTGTCTCCGATGGTGTTTGTTGCGTTGGCATAGATCGAGATTAGGATTTGTCACTATGTGTATCGGAGAGGTATCTCTGGGCCCTCTCGATAATGCACATCAATATAAGCCTTGCAAGCAATGTGACTAATGAGTTAGTTGTGGGATGATGTATTACAGAACGAGTAAAGAGACTTGCCAGTAATGAGATTGAACTAGGTATGATGATACCGACATTCGAATCTCGGGGAAGTAACATACCGATGACGAAGGGAATGACGTATGTTTTTATGCGGTTTGACCGACAAAGATCTTCATAGAATATGTAGGAACCAATATGAGCATCCAGGTCCCGCTATCGGTTATTGACCGGAGATGTGTCTCGGTCATGTCTACATAGTTCTCGAAACCTGTAGGGCCCACACGCTTAACGTTCAATGACGATTTGTATTATGAGTTATGTGTTTTGGTGACCAAAGTTTGATCGAAGTCCCGGATGAGATCACAGACATCATGAGGAGTCTCGAAATGTTCGAGATATAAGATTTATATATTGGATGATGTTATTCGGACACCGGATGAGTTTCGAGAGGTACCGGATAATTATGGAGTGTCGGAGGGTTATCGGAACCCCCCGGGGGAACTAATGGGCCATGATGAGCCTTAGTGGGGAGAGAGTATGGCCACAAGGGGGTTGGCCACGCGCCCGCCCCCCTTGGGTCTGAATTGGACTAGGGGAAGGGGGCGGCGCCCCCTTTCCTTCCCTTCTCCCTCTCCCTTCCTTCTTACCATTCTTCCTCAGGTGGAATCCTACTAGGACTTGGAGTCCTAGTAGGACTCCCCTCTCATGGCGCGTCCTACAGGGCCGACCGGCCTCCCCTCCCCTCCTTTATATACGGGGACAGGGGCACCCTAGAACACACAAGATCAATTCTCTTAGCCGTGTGCGGTGCCCCTCTCCACAGTTACACACCTCAGTCATATCGTCGTAGTGCTTAGGCGAAGCCCTGCGCCTGTAACTTCATCGTCACCATCGCCAGGCCGTCGTGCTGACGAAACTCTCCCTCGGCCTCAACTGGATCAAGAGTTCAAGGGACGTCATCGAGCTGAATGTGTGCTGAACGCAGAGGTGTCGTACGTCCCGTGCTTGGATCGGTTGGATCGCGAAGACGTTCGACTACATCAACGGAACGACGGAACGACTTTGACAGGGCTAACTTAGTAGTGCTACAACACCTAGATGTGGTAGATGATTATGTGACACTGCACAAAGAAACCATCGCAAAGAAGTACCGTGATAAGGGGATGCGCAAGACGGACGACGAAGTTACTGTAGAGCACAGCGCCACTTTCTTGCATTGGTTCAAAGAGCAAGTTCTTGCTAATCCCCCGGAAGAGGGCAGTTCGGACGGATTGCTCATACATGCCTTTCAGATGGCCCCGTGCCCAAACTCGTGACCTATCAGGCATACGATATCAATGGGTACACGTTCTACACGGAGGCCAAAGACATGGACAGTGATTACCAGAACTCAGGGGTGACGATTGAATGCGTGACCGATACGTCTCCAACGTATCTATAATTTTTTTGTTCCATGCTATTATATTATCTATTTTGGATGTTTTATATGCATTAATATGCTATTTTATATGGATTTTGGGACTAACCTATTAAGCTAGAGCCCAGTGCTAGTTTCTGTTTTTTCCTTGTTTTAGAGTTTTGCAGAAAAGGAATACCAAACGGAGTCCAAACGGAATGAAAAGTTTCGCGATGATTTTTCTTGGACCAGAAGACTTCCAGAGGGCTTGGAGTGCAAGTCAGGAAAGCCACGAGGCGGCCACAAGGTCGGAGGGCGCGCCCAGGGGGGTAGGGCACACCCCCCACCCTTGTGGGCCCCTCGTGACTCCACCGACCTATTTCTTCCGCCTATATATTCTCAAATATCCCAAAACCTTCTAGGAGAGCCACGAAACCACTTTTCCACTGTCGCAACCTTTTGTACCTGTGAGATCCCATCTAGGGGCATTTTCCGGCATCCTGCCGGAGGGGGATTCGGTCACGGAGGGCTTCTACATCAACACCATTGCCTCTCCAATGAAGCATGAGTAGTTTACCACAGACCTACGGGTCCATAGCTAGTATCTAGATGGCTTCTTATCTATCTTTGATTCTCAATACAAAGTTATCCTCGATGTTCTTGGAGATATATTCGATGTAATACTCTTTTGCGGTGTGTTTTTCGATATCCGATGAATTGTGGATTTATGATCAGCTTATCTATGAATATTATTTGAATCTCCTCTGAATTCTTATATGCATGATTTGATATCTTTGCAAGTCTCTTCAAACTATCGATTTGGCTTGGCCACCTAGATTGGTTTTTCTTGCAATGGGAGAGGTGCTTAGCTTTGGTTTAATCTTGCAGTGCTCGATCCTAGTGACAGAAGGGGAACCGACACGTATTGTATTGTTGCCATCGAGGATAACAAGATGGGGTTTTCATCATATTGCTTGAGTTAATTCCTCTACATCATGTCATCTTGCTTAATGCATTACTATGTTCTTTATGAACTTAATACTCTAGATGCATGCTGGATAGAGGTCGATGTGTGGAGTAATAGTAGTAGAAGCAGAATCGTTTCGGTCTACTTGACATGGACGTGATGCCTATATTCATGATCATTGCCTTAGATATTGTAACATCCGAAATTTTCAATTTGGAATGTTATGCATTAGATCATCATTGCATATCATATTTTATTGTATTTTGACTTGATCCTAGAAATTCTAAGCAACTCAAGGACCCACGGAGAGAGTTGGGGATTTCGTTATTTTCATATTTGAGTTTTCTCAAATTTTGAAAAGAGGATCGTTTGATTTTAATTATTTTCTCTTCGAATATTTCTTTTATGAAAATAAAAGAGAGTGGATAAAATGACTTACCCAAAATAAAGAAAATTGGAGATTTAATATTAAAATCAAATAAGATTTTTATTCGGAGTTTTATCGCTATTTTATTTCAATTAGGAAAATATGCGTTTTTCAAAATTGCATTAGAGTCCCAAATAAATGTTCACCTTGTCCGGTACATTTTTAGAGGACGGGGAAAAATTATTTCAGGATTTTTGGAGTCCGTTTAGTATTTATTTTATTTGTTTTTCTGCGTGGAATTATTTTTTTAAAACAAAAAAAGTCAACCGACTTACCGGGCCATGTCCGACTTGGACAGTGCGCCCGGGCGGCTTCATAAGCCGAGGCCCGTGACCCCGAGGCCCAAGTTGCTAGCCCCGCCCAAACCCTAGCCCCGCCGCCGCTAGCGCCGCCGCCGATGCTGCCGCTGCCGCCGCTCGCCGCCGCCGCCCGCCGCGCCGCCGCCGGATGCCGCCCCACCGCCGCCGCCCGACCCCACCGCCGCCGCCCGACCCTGCCGCCGAAGCCGCTCGCCGCCACCGCCGCCTCGCCGACCATCGGAGGTAGCCGCCGCCGCCGTCGGTTTTTGCGAGAAAACCGATCGGTTTTGTTCCAAAACCCTAGATCTTTTTTTTATTTTTAGATCGGTTTTTTCGGTTTAGTTATTTAGCGACCGCCCGTTCATACGTTCATTTTAACGAACGGTTTTCACCGATTAGCCGCAGACAGCGAACGTTCGTTCATGAGCCTGTTCGTCAGTTTTTCATTTTCTCGGATTTTTCGCGATTATTTTCGATCGTGATTTCTGATCCGATTTTCGTTTTAGTTTATCTTTTCGCTCGTTTATAGGAATCATGCGATTCAAGTGCTAGAGTTTCGTCTTGAAGCCCTCTTTCTGTTTAATCAACTTAAACAAGTTTTTGCTACTTTAAATTTGACTTTAGTCCAGATTAGTAATCGAAGCTTGTTTCTTTCGCAATTCGAGTTTCGTTGCTTCGTTTGATTTGATTATTTTTGCAAACCGGAGTTCTTCAGTTGAACTTTCTGGTTGGATCTTCTTATTTGAGTTTTACCCGTGCTTCTTGCTTGATTGCTTATTGTATGCTTGTTTGTTTGCGATAGAGTACCCGTAGTGCGAAGCGTGCTACTACGAGTCTCTAGGTTTCACGGATCATCAGCAAGGCAAGTAACACTTTGATCATACCTCTTTACTACCCAGTTTTATTGCATTGGATCTATCCTCAAACAATTGCATGGTTAGGATCTGATTAAATTGTGGGTTTGGGAAGTAGATGAGGTAGTACCTATTCACCTGTTTATTATCAAACCTATGGGAGTTACTTCTACGTTGCTTATAATGCTATGCTATGCTCGTAGATGTGGATTGGGTTTGAGTGTATTCATGACAGATGTGAGTATTGTTAATTAATGGTTAACTTAAGGTGGCAACTTTAATACACATCTGGGTGGATTGAGGCACCTGGGGAACCCAGTGTTGCCTTTATTTTTGGAAATCCCGGGGTACCGTGTGATTCTCCTATGGACTGCCACCCAGGCTCAAAGGGATCATAAGATTATTCATGCTAGAAACTTCCGTGTGCAGCCACATGCCATTATGGGCTCTGGCATAGTTGAGTAAGTTGTGGGAAACCTTTCCATGATGGGCAAGTAGATATAGGGGATTGTAGGTGTACCGACCTATCTATCGGTTAAGGAGACCTCTTCAGAAAGACCGTGTCTCGGTCACCCGTTTCTCAAACATTATGCAGTGCGAGAAATCCAACGGAGGAGATCGAGTCTTGTGGGGAAAAGTGCGCCAACCTCTGCAGAGTGTACAAACTAATCATGGTTAGCTGTGTCCCCGGTTATGGACATCTTGTGTATCTAGTTCTTGGATTATGATGTGGATCTCATCACTATTAATATAATTTGATTGGGTTTAATGATGATGCTTAATTGGGATTGAGTTGGGTGAACCTTCTCAGTGTTTAACAACCACCATGATAGTTAAATCCAATTTATTCCTTTGTTGTAGGAAAAAATTGGCTTTCCGCAAAACATATTAACCATACAGCCTCCACCAGCCAGATATGCATGTAGTTATAGCATTATTCTGTTCATTACTCTCTTGTGTTATATTGTCAGCATATTCCATGTGCTGACCCGTTTCGGGCTGCAACGTATCATGTTACAGACTTTTCAGACTACGAGTAAGGAGCCATAGGTCGTTGTCTTTCACTCAGTGATGCCGTTGGAGTTGATGGACTCACTTTTTCTTCCAAGCCTTCCGCTGTTATCGTATTAGATGGCCTTAAGCCATATTTATTGTAATATGTTCTCTTTGGAGACAATCGATGTAATAAGTGTGTGATTGCTACTCTGTTATAAATCCTCTAGTACTGTGCGTGTCAGCATTACCGATCCAGGGATGACACTGATGCACAGAGATCAGACTGTTTGAGGTCTAGTCGCTACAAGATGGTATCAGAGCACATGCTGACTATAGGACACGACCACTAAGCTAAAGCCCTAGATCACTACTCTCTTCTCATTTCTGACTCCTGTCCATTTTCTACACTTTAGGATGGCGAACGCAAGGAACACGTTTGCACAACCGGATGAAGACACACCTTTTGGACGCCACTTGAAGGAAGTCACTAGGTACCTGAACATCGGAATACCAAGCTTCACCGGGACTTACAATGCCACTTTACCAGAAGAGGAGCGCTGGATGATTCAAGTTCAAGTTCCAGGAAGGACATTTACGCTAGTCACTGAGCCCATAAGAGTTTTCCTTTGATGCACCAACCTGGAGTCTAGGAAAGAGTATGGCAGCCCACATCACCATGGGACGCATTGGAGAAGTTTAGCACAAGGATCTCAAGGATAATATCTACCAGATTTGTGGGTGCCGAGATGAGCAATGGGAGATGATCAGCACTAGGAAGGATAGATCCATTGCAGCTTTCATCCAGAAGTTAAACCAGCACATTAGACGCCAGGAGAACCAGATGTGCGCAGGCATGACAGATTTGAAGAAGGCGATGACAAGAATCACGGAGCTGGAGGAAGAACTCAAGTCTACACGCGATGGATATGTGGAGGAAATCGCAACACTATTGGAGAAGAATGACGACCTGATAAAGAAGATCGGAGTATTCATGGGAGATCCCGCGCCAGGAGGAGAAGAGGACGATTACACTTGCCCGGAGAACTACATCATCATCGACGACACCGACTCGGACCCCGACGATAGCGATGATGACTTTGTTGATGAAGCTGGAGCAGATATCATGGAGTCTCCGACCGATCAATTTTTCTAGTCGACCACCATATTAGTAGTAGTATTCCACCATGTATATAGTATAGTGCGAGCACTTTTATAACGATGGTTCTAGACCAATTGTATGCCTTGCTTGATTGATTGAGTGATATGATTGTGTTTGTCTCATGTGCACATGGGTAGTGTTTTCCCCCTAGACCTCATTCTACTCTGTTTTCTCATCTTTTCTAAACCCAGCAGATGCCTCCGAGACGCGACAATGGATTTTCTTTCCGACCGGAGCTCACTCAGTTGATCCAGCAGCATAATGCATTGATGTAGATACTAGTCCAGAATCAGAATCAGGGGAACAACAACAACAACAACCCACCACCACCACCTGTTGATCACTTAGCCCGTTTTCTAAGGCTGAATCTGCCGGTGTTCTCCAGTAGCACCGAGCCGATAGTTGCAGATGATTGGCTCCGCAAGATTGAAAGGGAGTTGACCACTGCAGGATGCACAGATGCGGAGAGAGTGCGTTTTGCCGCACATCAGCTTGATGGACCCGCAGCATCATGGTGGGAGAATTTCACAGCCACTTACCCCATCGACACTGTTACATGGGACCAGTTCCAGCAGGCTTTTCGCACTGCCCATGTATCAACAGGAGCTATGGCCATGAAGAAGCGCAAGTTCCGCAACTTACGCCAAGGAGGGCGCACCGTTGGCCAGTATGTGGATGACTTTAGTAAGCTAGCACGTTATGCCCCAGATGACGTCACTACAGATGCAGCTAAGCAGGAGAAGTTTTTGGAAGGACTGAATGATGAGCTGAGCATGCAGTTGATGGTGGCAAATTTCAATAACTACCAGGAGTTGGTAGATAGAGCTCTCATGATTGAAGGGAAGCAGCAACAGATTGACAACCGCAAGAGGAAGTATGGACAAGGGAAGTATAATTCTAGAGCTCAGCAGAGACCCCGTTTCACCCCGAACTCGGGAGGACCCCTTCAGCATAACCATGGAGGTCACAATCACACTGGAGGAAGTTCGCATAACCATAGTGGCTCCAAGAACGGGAATGGTAATGGAGGAAGCAACGGCTAGAACCGTTCCAACCCAGCAACGCCCGCCAAGAAAGATCTAAGCCACGTTACTTTCTACAAGTGCCAGAAGACTGGACATTACGCCAATGAATGTCCTGAAGCTAAGAATGGAAACGGCAATGGAAGTTCTGGGAAGAAGCCCAACCCTTTCAACAGGGGACAAGTGAACCACGTTAACGTGGAGGAGGTTGATGCCCAGCCAGATGCAGTAATAGGTAAGTTTTGGTTAAGTCATTTACTGCAGTCGTTCTTTTTGACATTGGTGCATCGCATTCATACATATCAAGGGGATTTGTGGATAAGTATAAACTGCCCACCAAAGTTCTTAGTACACCTATGTTAGTGAGCTCGCCAGGAGCAGAGTATATGGCAAGCCAAGGATGTGTTCAGATGCCATTGACCATAGGTAGGCATGTTTTCCCCTCAGATCTGATAATTTTGGAGTCGCAAGGTTTGGATGTGATTCTGGGTATGGATTGGCTATCGATGTATGGAGGAAACATCGATTGCGCCAGTAAGTCAATTTTTCTCACCACCCCAGAAGGAAGAAGGATCAAGTATGTATCCCGGCATGTGCCGAATAGGACTCAAGCAAATTCCTTATCAGGAGTTGTACAGGAGGAAGTACTAGTGGTGAAGGATTTCCCGGATGTATTTCCAGAAGAGTTGCCAGGCATGCCACCAGATAGAGACATTGAGTTTTTGATTGAGCTTTTTCCAGGCACAGGGCCAATATCTAAGAGACCGTACAGAATGTCCGCAAAGGATTTGGAGGAAATTAAGAAGCAGATTAAGGAGTTACTGGATAAAGGTTATATTCGCCCAAGTTCGTCACCTTGGGGATCACCAGTGCTTCTAGTGGAGAAGAAGGATGGACCATTGAGGATGGTTGTTGATTATCGAGGATTGAATGAGGTGATGATCAAGAACAAGTACCCACTGCTGATGATCAATGATTTGTTTGATCAGCTGCAAGGAGCTAAGGTGTTTTCCAAGATCGATCTGCGATCAGGGTACCACCAGCTAAAGATTCAAGAGTAGGATATACCTAAGACAACTTTTACCACGAGGTACGGGCTATATGAGTATACCGTTATGTCATTTAGCCTGACTAACGCACCTGCCTACTTTATGAACATGATGAACAAGGTGTTTATGGAGTTTTTGGATAAGTTCGTTGCGGTGTTCATTGATGATATTCTGGTCTACTCGAAGAATGAAGAGGAGCACAAAGAGCATTTGCGTTTAGTACTTGGGAAGCTCAGAGAACATCAGCTATACGCCAAGTTCAGCAAGTGTGAGTTTTGGTTGAAGGAAGTTGGATTCCTTGGACATGTTATATCCGGAGAAGGAATAGCGGTAGACCCCACCAAAGTTGTCACTGTGACAAATTGGGAGGCACCCACGTCAGTTGGATAGATCCGGAGTTTTCTTGGACTCGCAGGATACTACCGGAGGTTCAGTGAGAATTTCTCGAAGATTGCAAAGCCTATGACGGAGTTGTTAAAGAAGGACACCAAGTTCAAATGGACGGAGGAATGTGAGGCCAGTTTTCAGGAGTTGAAGAAACGCTTGGTTATATCACCAGTGTTGATTCTGCCAGATCAACGCAAGGATTATGAAGTTTATTGCGACGCTTCTCGTCGAGGACTTGGAGCCATACTTATGCAGGAGGGAAGAGTTGTTTCATATGCCTCACGGCAGCTTAAACCCCATGAGTTAAATTATGCTACACATGATTTGGAGTTAGCAGCCGTAGTGCATGCGTTGAAGACTTGGAGACATTTTCTCATCGTAAACCATTGTGAGGTATACACGGATCACAAGAGTTTGAAGTATATCTTCACGCAGAAGGAGTTGAATCTCAGGCAGAGGAGATGGTTGGAACTCACTAAGGATTATGATATGAAGTTGCATTATCATCCCGGAAAGGCTAACGTAGTAGCCGATGCGTTGAGCCGCAAGAGTCATGTCAATACACTCATGACCGGAGAGTTACCCAAGGAGTTAGCAGGGGATCTTCGAGAACTATGTTTGGAGATAGTTCCGAGAGGCTATGTAGCAGCATTGGAGATTCAGTCTACTTTGATGGATAAGATCAGAGAAGCTCAGAAGACGGACAAGGAGATTGCCGAGATAAAGGAAAGGATGAGCAAAGGAAAGGCTAAAGGATTTCGTGAGGATGAGCACGATACCTTATGGTTTGAGGACCGCGTTTATGTGCCAAATGATCAGGAGATCAGGAAGCTGATTTTGCAGGAGGCCCATGATTCGCCATATTCGATTCACCCAGGAAATACTAAAATGTACCTGGATTTGAAGGATAGTTTCTGGTGGACCGGAATGAAGAAGGATATTGCGGAGTATGTAGCAGTTTGTGATGTATGTTAGAGAGTGAAGGCAGAGCATCAGAAGCCAGCAGGATTGCTACAACCATTGCCGATACCCGAATGGAAGTGGGACAAGCTAGGCATGGATTTTATCACGGGATTGCCTAGGACTCGTTCAGGCTATGACTCGATATGGGTTGTAGTCAATCATTTGACGAAAGTAGCTCATTTCATCCCAGTGAAGACCACTTACACCAGTGCTAAGTTGGCAAAGATATACATGACCAGGATCGTATGTGTGCATGGAGTTCCAAGGACCATTGTATCAGACAAAGGAACCCAGTTTACCTCAAAGTTTTGGAATCAGTTGCATGAAACTTTGGGAACCAGGCTAGAGTTCAGTACAACTTTTCACCCGCAGACAGATGGACAGACTGAGAGAGTCAATCAGATTTTGGAGGACATGTTGAGAGCTTGTGCGCTAGATTATGGATCTAGTTGGGACGACAATTTGCCTTACGCAGAGTTCTCTTACAACAATAGCTATCAAGCCAGTTTTAAGATGGCCCCTTTCGAAGCATTGTACGGAAGGAGGTGCAGGACACCGTTGTTGTGGGACGAAGTTGGAGACCGACAGTTGTTTGGACCAGATTTGATTAAAGAGTCTGAAGAGAAGGTTAAGCTGATTCACGATAGACTCAAGGTAGCCCAGTCCAGGCAGAAGAGCTATGCGGATTCTAAATGCAAGGAGACAGTTTACTAAGTTGGAGACATAGTGTATCTTCGTGTATCACCACTCCAAGGAGTGAAGCGCTTTGGAGTTAAGGGAAAGTTAGCACCACGTTTTATGGGACCATACAAAGTTTTGGAACGTATGGGAGAAGTTTCTTACAAGTTGGAATTGCCCGAAGGATTGTCAGGAGTTCATGATGTGTTCCACGTTTCTCAGTTGAAGAAGTGCCACACAGAGATGGGTGATATCCCTCTGAGAGATACAGTGCTACTGGAAGCGATTCAGTTGGATACCGATTTGACCTACGAGGAGAAGCCTGTCAAGATTCTCGAGTTTGCCAGCCGAGTTACACGCAGCAAAGTTATCAAGTTTTGCAAGGTTCAGTGGAGCCACCATACTGAAGATGAAGCCACCTAGGAACGAGAGGAAGACCTACGGAAGGATCACCCTCACCTATTTTCTAGCCAACCCGAATCTCGAGGGCGAGATTCATCTTAAGGGGGGTAGGTTTGTAACATCCCAAATTTTCAATTTGGAATGTTATCCATTAGATCATCATTGCATATCATATTTTATTGCATTTTGGCTTGATCCTAGAAATTCTAAGCAACTCAAGGACCCACGGAGAGAGTTGGGGATTTCGTTATTTTCATATTTGAGTTTTCTCAAATTTTGAAAAGAGGATCGTTTGATTTTAATTATTTTCTCTTAGAATATTTCTTTTATGAAAAAAAAAGAGAGGGCATAAAATGAATTCCCCAAAATAAATAAATATTGGAGATTTAATATTAAAATCAAATAAGATTTTTATTCAGAGTTTTATCGCTATTTTATTTGAATTAGGAAAAATATGTGTTTTTCAAAATTGCATTAGAGTCCCAAATAAATGTTCACCTTGTCTGGTTGATTTTTAGAGGACGGGGAAAATTTATTTCAGGATTTTTGGAGTCCGTCTAGTATTTCTTTTATTCATTTTTCTGCACGGAATTTTTTTCAAGTCAACCGACTTACCGGGCCGTGTCCGACCTGGACACTGCGCCCGGGCGGCTTTATAAGCCGAGGCCCGCGACCCTAGCCCCGACGCCGCCCAAACCCTAGCGCCGCCGCCGGAGCTGCCGCCTCGCCGCCGCCGCCCGACCCCGCCGCCGGAGCCGCTCGCCGCCGCCGCCTCGCCGTCCGCCAGAGGTAGCCGCCGCCGCCGCCGTCAGTTTTTGCGAGAAAACCGATCGGTTTTTTTCAAAACCCTAGATCCCGTTTTTTAGATCGGTTTTTTTCGGTTTAGTTATTTAGCGAACGCCCGTTCGTACATTCGTTTTAACGAACGGTTTTCACCGATTAGCCACAGACAGCGAACGTTCGTTCGTTAGCCTGTTCGTCAGTTTTTCTTTTTCTCGGATTTTTCGCGATTATTTTCGATCGTGATTTCTGATCCGATTTTCGTTTTAGTTTATCTTTTTTGCTTGTTTATTAGAATCAGGCGATTCAAGTGCCTAGAGTTTCGTCTCAAAGCCCTGTTTCTGTTTAATCAACTTAAACAAGTTTTTGCTACTATAAAATTTGACTTTAGTCCAGATTAGTAATCGAAGCTTGTTTCTTTCGCAGTTCGAGTTTCATTGCTTCGTTTGATTTGATTGTTTTTGCAAACCGGAGTTCTTAAGTTGAACTTTCTGGTTAGATCTTCTTATTTGAGTTTTACCCATGCTTCTTGCTTGATTGCTTATTGTAAGCTTGTTTGTTTGCGATAGAGTACCCGGAGTGCGAAGCGTGCTACTACGAGTCTCTAGGTTTCACGGATCGTCAACAAGGCAAGTAACACTTTGATCATACCTCTTTACTACCCAATTTTATTGCATTAGATCTATCCTCAAACAATTGCGTGGTTAGGATCTGATTAAATTGTGGGTTTGGGAAGTAGATGAGGTAGTACCTATTCACCTGTTTATTATCAAACCTATGGGAGTTACTTCTACGTTGCTTATAATGCTATGCTATGCTCGTAGACGTGGATTGGGTTTGAGTGTATTCATGACAGATGTGAGTATTTTTAATTAATGGTTAACTTAAGGTGGCAACTTTAATACACATCTGGGTGGATTGAGGCACCTGGGGAACCCAGTGTTGCCTGTATTTTTGGAAATCCCGGGGTACCGTGTGATTCTCCTATGGACTGCCACCCAGGCTCAAAGGGATCATAAGATTATTCATGCTAGAAATTTCCGTGTGCAGCCACATGCCATTATGGGCTCTAGCATAGTTGAGTAAGTTGTGGGAAACCTTTCCATGATGGGCTAGTAGATGTAGGGGATTGTAGGTGTACCGGCCTATCTATCGGTTAAGGAGACCTCTTCAGAAAGACTGTGTCTCGGTCATCCGTTTCTCAAACATTATGCAGTGCGAGAAATCCAACGGAGGAGATCGAGTCTTGTGGGGAAAAGTGTACAAAGCTCTGCAGAGTGTACAAACTAATCATGGTTAGCCATGTCCCCGGTTATGGACATCTTGAGTATCTAGTTCTTGGATTATCATGTGGATCTCATCACTATTAATATAATTTGATTGGGTTTAATGATGATGCTTAATTGGGATTGAGTTGGGTGAACCTTCTCAATGTTTAACAACCACCATGCTAGTTAAATAAAATTTATTCCTTTGTTGTAGGAAAAATTGGCTTTCCGCGAAACATATTAACCATACAGCCTCCACCAGCCATATATGCATGTAGTGATAGCATTATTCTGTTCATTACTCTCTTGTGTTATATTGCCAGCATATTCCATGTGCTGACCCATTTCGGGCTGCAACATATCATGTTGCAGACTTTTCAGACGATGTGTAAGGAGCCATAGGTCGTTGTCTTTCACTCAGTGATGCCGTTAGAGTTGATGGACTCACTTTATCTTCCAAGCCTTCCGCTGTTATCGTATTAGATGGCCTTAAGCCATATTTACTGTAATATGTTCTCTTTGGAGACATTCGATGTAATAAGTGTGCGATTGCTACTCTGTTATAAATCCTCAAGTAATGTGCGTGTCAGCATTACCGATCCAGGGATGACACTGATGCACAGAGATCAGACAGTTTGAGGTCTGGTCGCTACAGATATCGTCATAACTTTGCGCTTTTCTATCAATTGCTCGGAAGTAATTTGTTCACCCACCGTAATATTTTCTATCTTGAGACAAGCCTCTAGTGAAACCTATGGCCCCCGGGTCTATTTTCCATCATATAAGTTTCCGATCTACAATCTTAGTTTCCGATTTACTTTCTTTGCAATCTTTTACTTTCCATTCCATAAACCAAAAATACCAAATATATAACTTTACCGTTTATCCATCTATATCAGATCTCACTTTGCAAATAATCGTGAAGGGATTGACAACCCCTTTGTCGCGTTGGGTGCATGTTGGTGTTTGTTTGTGCAGGTATTCGGTGGCTTGTTGCGTTGCCGCCTACTGGATTGATACTTTGGTTCTCAAAAGCTGAGGGAAATAATTACTCTACTTTGCTGCATCACCCTTCCCTCTTCAAGGGAAAAGCCAACGCAAGCTCAAGAGGTAGCAAGAAGAATTTCTGGCGCTGTTGCCCGGGAGATCTACACCAAGCCGAGACATACCAAGTACCCATCATAAACTCTCATCCCTCGCATTACATTATTCGCCATTCGCCTCTCGTTTTCCTCTCCCCACTTGTAAAACGATTTTCGAAAAGATTTGCCTTTTCTTCGCCCTCCTTCCTTTCGTCTTCTTCATCTGCCTTTTGATTGCTCGATTGCTCGATTTGTTTGCCGCCACCATGTCTGAAACTGGGGAGGTTATCGCTGAAAATCTTGAGGAGAATCTTGAAACTTGCTCTTTGGATCCCAGAACTGAAAAGCCTCCTTATTACAAAACTAAAGTCTTTCGTATAGGAGATGGTAATATTATTGGGAAAAGTGTTATCCAAGAATTCTTTGATTGTACGGGATCCTTACCTATTAATAAAAGAATTATTCTTCTTGAGACAAATTGTTACGCTTATGCTATTGTCATGCTTGTTGAGAAATTAGAAAGAAAATTTGTGCATCTTCATCCTGCGTTGCAAACGGTGTTTTATGAACTTCCTAAAATCAATCATCCTATAGCTAAAAAGATTGCCACTATTATTCTTATGCGTGAATTTGATTTTGTTATCCAAGAATCTGGGGATATTTTTGCTTTCTATAAAAAGGATGTTGAACACCCTCCAATTATAGATATCCTTCATGATAAACAAACTATGCGTAGTTTGGAATCTAGGGATTATCAATCTTATAGTGAAAATCCTAGGAGAAGAGTTCCCCATTCAGAGATCTCTCAATCTTTGTATCTTGAAACCTTTGAAGAGTTTGATTGGCTAACTAGGTGAATTTATGTAGGACTTAATAGAGATTGGTTGAATAAAAAGATGAAGGAACCTTTTAAAAACGAGCTTTGTATCCTATATGATGATATATACGGTGATGATCCCAGTTATGGTTTATGATTGTTAAAATTACCAATCAAAGCCCTTTCCATGATTTAAGTTCATCCACTAGGAGGTAAATAAAGCAAAGGATAGAATTGCTTAGACGGGTTTTGGAGGATTTGATGAGAAAAGAATTACATACTGAAGACGAGAACACTTAGATCTATTCGTGTTTTATGCCTAGCTAAGGGCGTTATACAATAGCGCTTGTTGGGAGGCAACCCCATTTTATTTTTTGTTTTTGCTTTTTAGGTCCTGTTTTGCAATAAATATTTCATCTAGCCTCTGGTTAGATGTGTTTTTGTGTTTTAATTAGTGTCTGTGCCAAGTAAGACCTTTGGGATAGCTTAGGTAATAGTTGATTTGATCTTGCTGAAAAACAGAAACTTTTGCGCTCATGGAAAAAAAATTCATTTTTAGCAGGAGCGTGATAAAATACTGATTCTTTTTGCACAAGATTAATAGACAAGTTCCCTAGGACTTCCTAATTTCTCAGGATTTTTGGAGTTACAGAAGTATTCTAAATATCCAGATTGCTACAGACTGTTCTGTTTTTGACAGATTCTGTTTTTCGCGTGTTGTTTGCTTATTTTGATGAATCTATGGCTAGTATCGAGGGGGGGGGGTATGAACCATAAAAAAGTTGGAATACAGTAGATATTACACTAATATAAATAAAGAATGAGTTCACAACAGTAACAAAAGTGGTGATTTACTTTCTTATACTAACGGAGCTTACGAGATTTTCTGTTGAGTTTCGTGTTGTGAAGTTTTCAAGTTTTGGGTAAGGATTTGATGGACAATGGAATAAGGAGTGGCAAGAGCCTAAGCTTGGGGATGCCCCGGGAAGGCATTCCCTCTTTCGTCTTCGTCTATCGGTAACTTTACTTGAGGCTATATTTTTATTCACCACATGATATGTGTTTTGCTTGGAGTGTATTGTATGATTTGAGTCTTTGATTTTTAGTTTGCCACAATCATCCTTGTTGTACACACCTTTTGGGAGAGACACGCATGAATCGTGATTTATTAGGATACTCTATGTGCTTCACTTATATCTTTTGAGCTAGGCAAAATTGCTCTAGTGCTTCACTTATATCTTTTAGAGCACGGCGGTGATTTTATTTTATAGAAATTGATGAACTCTCGTACTTCACTTATATTATTTTGAGATTCTTTAAAACAGCATGGTAATTTGCTTTGGTTATAAAATTAGTCCTAATATGATAGGCATCCAAGAGGGATATAATAAAAACTTTCATACAAAGTGCATTGAATACTATGAGAAGTTTGATTCCTTATGGTTGTTTTGAGATATGAAGATGGTGATATTAAAGTCATGCTAGTGAATAGTTATGAATTTGATAAATACTTGTGTTAAAGTTTGTGAGTCCCGTAGCATGCACGTATGGTGAACCGTTATGTGATGAAGTCGGAACATGATTTATTTATTGATTGTCTTCCTTATGAGTGGCGGTCGGGGACGAGCGATGGTCTTTTCCTACCAATCTATCCCCCTAGGAGCATGCACGTAGTAAATTGTTTCGATGACTAATAGATTCTTGAAATAAGTATGTGAGTTCTTTATGACTAATGTTGAGTCAATGGATTATACGCACTCTCACCTTTCCGCCATTGCTAGCCTCTCTACACTACAAAAAAAATACACTTCCGTGATGATACGTGTTTGTCACAGTAGGTCACATTTTCTGTCATGCATGTACATCCATGAAGATTTTATGACAGAATCAAGATAGTCATACCTGTGCTGTCGTAGAAGTGTTCCATGACATTACCAAAATTATCATCACGGAAGTGTCCACTTCCATGGCGATAAATCGCGCGTCATGGAAGTGCTTTCGTCAAGGGTGACCGACACATGGCATCCACCGTAACGGGTCGCCGTTAAGCTATCGGGTCCGGTTTTCGATCCGGTAACCCGTTAACAGCCCGGACCAATGAGGATTTTCCATGTGTAAAATTGTCATTGGCCGGAGGAAACACGTGTTGGCTCACCGTTGGGACAGATGTCATCCATTCATTGGACATGAGGCGCCTATGATAGGTCGACACGTGGCACGGCCCAACAGAGGCCCATTCTGGTGAAAAGGCCGGCCCTTTTGACTTGGTCAAAAGGTAACGGGCCGGCCCACAGAAAGCTTGTTCCTATATAGCCCATTTACGGCCCGCTAACTCAGGGCCCATTATGGCCTATCGGAATTAAGCCCAGTAGCTTCATCTGGGCCGTCCAATATGATTCCAGCCCGTTGTAACTTCCGGCCCATGTATGGCCCATGATGTCTTTCGGCCCATACGAGGCCATTTGTAAATCTTGGCCCATTAATGGCCGTAGTGAATCTGGCCCGCAATGAATAGTGTATCGCTTCATATCCACTAACGGCCCATTATTTCATTGGGCCGTTTCCAACCCGTGTTATCTTTCGGCCTTCTCAGGGCCCATTTATTCTTGGGCTTATTTCCAGCATTCGGTTACTTACGGCCCGTTACTGGCCTTTTCTGCTTGTGGGCCAAATTCAGCCCATGGTAACAATCGGCCCGTTTGCGACCTGTTAATCCGTTGGGCTGTTTTCATAGCGTCATCAAATACGGCCGATTAACGACGGCCCGTTATTGTCGGCCCATGAATGGGCGATTCCAAATCTAGCCCGTTTACGACCCATAATGCGGTCTGTTATTGGCCCATGTTTGGCCGATCGATCATACGGCCCGTAGAAGGCCCATTGATGCTACGGCCCGTAGAAGGCCCATTGTTTCTACGGCCCTTACAAGGCCCATTGTTTCTACGGCCCATAGGAGGCCCATGGTAACTAAGTAAATATGTATCCCATGGTTATTGTGGCCTAGTTTTAAAAAATAGGTTATTGCGGCCAAACCGCGGAAAAAGAACTACACTGACTACAAGCAAATAAATAAACAAGACAACAAGGAAATAAATAAGCAAGCAACTTAAGCTAGCCTATCATGGCTACTACACATATTACATCCACTAGGTATCAAAGTTCGCCACCAGTGCAAATATAGGGAACAAAGCAGCATATCATATACACTGGTTGTCAAAGTTGGCGACCAGTGCAAATAAACGCCGCAGCAAAACAAGTCCTAAACTAAAACCACTTCAGAAGATCTCAAGAAACAATATCCTGGGTACCCATAATGCTGGCTAGATGCTTAGCAAGCTTATTAACTTTCTCTTGTTTGGCGCTTAAATCCTCCAGCGCTTGCTGTTGCACCAGAAAGTATGCATCTAAATTCTGTAGGGACTTCCTCGGTCCTTCAGCTTCCTGTCGCAGCGCATCTGATCGATGTCTTTTAACTTGAAGTTGAGACTCAAGAAGATGAACTGATTCAAGCAACGAGTTCGAAGAGCTTGTGCCAGCAGTAGTGGCCAGTAACTCGAACACTACATCAAGACAGGACTTTTGGGTTCTCTCGCTGTCGTCAAGATAGTTTTTATCAGCTTTCTTGGAGACCAACAGGGATGTCTCACTATCTTGAACCTTATCTGCATTACTTCCTTTACCATTGCATAACGGGGTACTGTTCTCCAATATTTTATCCGGATTATAAAAGAGAAACAAGCAGACACATCACAGGTTTACCATGTTGTATATGAAACTCATTTTGGTAAATCAGTTCAGTAGTAAAGCGGACAAGATAACAGCATGAAACAAACATATATCTATGTACCATGGTCACTTTATGGTCTATATCATTCTAGATTTTGTTGCCAAATCAAGATAGAGACACAGTTCAAATAATATTTGTTCAAGACAAAGCAGAATAGACAGAATATAAGTGTGGGAAACTATGGAGCAATAACAACACTTGTAATGTGCATGGCATGATAACATAACTATTTATTCAATTGAAACTGAAATCAACATAGAGCAAGTTACAACAGAAAACCAGTTAAAGAAACAGGTTTAAAACATACCTGTTGCGCCATTGGAATTTCAATTCCATCAAATTAGAAAATAGTTGGTATGAGTAAATACAGTGATGAAAGAGCAAAGGAGTATGAACCATAGCTACAGAACTTGACCTTAGAACAATTCTTCTTCTCCTTTAAGCGTTGAGTAGGGATTCGGAGTGGTGGTCCTCGTGCTTTGGGCACTGCAGTTCCCTTACTAACTGATCGTGTTTGGGTGCTCTGTGGTGGAGACGGTGCTGTGTCAACTGGAACCGGGTTACTATCTTCTGGGGTTGGGGTTAGAAGGGGTGTAGCTAGTTCTCTGTCCAATTGGGTAGGGGTACAATCTGCGAGAGTCTGGGTTATGTGTGGTGGGGCTGGTTCTTGGGCAAGTACAACCGTGGTTCTATCTGCATCAACTGGTAGCACTATCTTTTCTGAAGACCGTGTTGTTACTCCCTTAGATACTTCCATCACCCTCTCAAATTCAAATGGCTGATAAACAAGAAAAGTAATTGAATGTACAGACATTGTATGATAAGACAGGTGCAATGGATAGTGGGGAATAAAAGAGGGCATGAAATAATTCACATTTATGTTGTCTAACCGAACAGGATAGCATGACACAATTTCACATATATGATGGCTAACTAAACACGATAGCATGACACAGTTTCACATTATGATGGCTAACTAAAAAAGATGGAAAGACATAGTTCAAAATTTGATGATTATGTAAACAGGATGACATGATATAACTATATAATGTGTTTATTAAATAGGTTGGCATGCCATAATTCACATACATGCCGCCTATGGAAACATGATAGCATGATATAATTCACGGATAGAATGACATAATTCAAAATATGATGACTGTAAACACTAAACAGGATGAGATGATATAACTATATGATGTGTTTATTAAATGGGTCTCCATGCCATAGTTCAGATAGATGATGTGTCTGTAAACATGATGGCATGATATAATTCAAACATATGATTTATATAGTAAGCAAGTAAGCAGATGGCAATCCATATATGATGTAAAAACTTAGCAATGCAAGACAACATGCATGGCATGGGTAATATAAACCTGCCAAGTTTGAGCATAGACCTCAGGGGGGAAATAGGACTGGTCATCAGTCTCTAAATCCTCCTCTGAGGAGCTCTCTGTAACCAGCAAGATGTCTGCTTCAGCAGGTAGCATTGTCTGCTCTGAATACCTTGTTTTCACTCCAGATACTTCCACCACTGTTTCAAATGGCTGATGCACAGGAAGAGTGGTTGAATATACAAATGTTGTCGACAAATGGAACACGTAATACAAAAAACTGATAGCATGATATAATTCACATATATGATGATTGGCTAAACAACATGGCATTGGATAATTCACATATATAATGCCTTTGCAACAAGATAGCATTGCATAATTCACATATATAATGTCTTGCAACAAGATGGCAATGCATAATTCACATATATGGTAATTAGACACTAAACAGGTGGCATTCACACAAGGCATGCCTCAACTAATCAAATGACATAGCAATGCAAGACACCATACACATGATATGAGCAACATAACCCTGCCAAGTTAGAGCATACACCTTGCGGGGGAAATAGGACTGGTCATCTATCTCTGAATCCTCCTCTGAGGAGCTATCCATCACCAGCGAGATATGCGCTTCGTCAGATAGCATAGTTTGCTCTGAAGACCTTGTTTTCACTCCAGAATTTTCCATCACCATGTCAAATGGCTGATGCACACGAAGAGTAGTTGAATGTACTAACATTGTTTACAAATGTAATACGTAACGATAAAAAAGGATGGCCTGATATAATTCACATATAAGATGACAAGATAAGCAGGATGGCATTGCAAAATTCACATATATGATGCCTGGCTAAACAAGATGGCGTTGCATAATTCACATAAACGATGAATAAACTAAACAGATGGCATTCACACAAAGCATGTCTAAACTAAGCAGATGATATATTTGATGTATAAAGTAAGAAATGCAAGGCACCATATGCATGATATAACCAACATCAGCATGCCAAGTTAGAGCGAAGACCTCGGGGGGTAAATACGAGTGGTCTTCTCCTTCTGAATCCCCCTCAGAAAAGATATCTTCCTCTCGATTACAATCTGAAATGGGTGGAGGGGGGGCTGCCTTTGTGCCTACCATGGAGCAACGTCTGCAAGAAGTTTTATTGCCACGCATGGCTCGTCTCTTTTGCTCTACATGTTCAGTTCCATTGTCTACAATAACTGACATGCATAGGAATAAAACATAGTGAGATTATGTAAGGAGTGCATGCAGAAATCCAGAGTGATGGTAGCAACCTGTGGATAGACCCAAAACCAATGATAGCAGGCAGATAATGACTTCAGTTAAAAAATACAGATAATGGCTTCTTTACTGTTTGTTTCCCACCCAACATGAAACTCATAGTAGACACCAGAGATTAACCAGATAGTAGATAGATACTATTGATTGCGGCCCCGATATGTACCCCACAACCATTTAGAAACTCAAGTTTGACCATTAGTTTGGAGCTGACTCAGAGTCTATTCGGTGAATAGGACGATAAAATAGCATGTAATATTAAGCGATGTGATAACCCACAAGTATAGGGGATCGCAACAGTTTTCGAGGCTAGAGTATTCAACCCAAATTTATTGATTCGAGACAAGGGGAGCCAAAGAATATTCTCAAGTATTAGGAGTTGAGTTGTCAATTCAACCACACCTGGATAACTTAGTATCTGCAGCAAAGTATTTAGTAGCAAAGTAGTATGGAAGTAACGGTAACGGTAGAAAATGTAATATTTTTGGGTTTTGTAGTAATTGTAACTGTAGCAACGGAAAAGTAAATAAGCGAAGAACAATATGTGAAAAGCTCATAGGCATTGGATCGGTGATTGAGAATTATGTCGGATGTGGTTCATCATGTAACAGTCATAACATAGGGTGACACAGAACTAGCTCCAATTCATCAATGTAATGTAGGCATGTATTCTGAATATAGTCATACGTGCTTATGGAAAAGAACTTGCATGACATCTTTTGTCCTACCCTCCCGTGGCAGCGGGGTCCTAATGGAAACTAAGGGATATTAAGGCCTCCTTTTAATAGAGTACCGGACCAAAGCATTAGCACATAGTGAATACATGAACTCCTCAAACTATGGTCATCACCGGGAGTGGTCCCGGTTATTGTCACTTCGGGGTTGCCGGATCATAACACATAGTAGGTGACTATAGACTTGCAAGATAGGATCAAGAACTCACATATATTCATGAAAACATAATAGGTTCAGATCTGAAATCATGGCACTCGGGCCCTATGACAAGCATTAAGCATAGCAAAGTCATAGAAACATCAATCTCAGAACATAGTGGATACTAGGGATCAAACCCTAACAAAACTAACTCGATTACATGATAAATCTCATCCAACCCATCACCGTCCAGCAAGCCTATGATGGAATTAATCACGCATGGCGGTGAGCATCATGAAATTGGTGATGGAGGATGGTTGATGATGACGACGGCGACGGATTCCCCACTCCGGAGCCCCGAACGGACTCCAGATCAGCCCTCCCGAGAGAGTTTAGGGCTTGGCGGCGGCTCCGTATCGTAAAACGCGATGAATCTTTCTCTCTAATTTTTTCTCCCCGAACATGAATATATGGAGTTGGAATTGAGGTCGGTGGAGCTCCAGGGTACCCACGAGGCAAGGGGCGCGCCCCCCACCCTCGTGGAAAGGGTGTGGGCCCCCTGCATTGATTCTTTCGCCAGTATTTTTTATTATTTCCAAAAATAATCTCGGTGAAGTTTCAGGTCATTCTGAGAACTTTTGTTTCTGCACATAAATAACACCATGGCAATTCTGTTGAAAACAGCATCAGTCCGGGTTAGTTCCATTCAAATCATGCAAGTTAGAGTCCAAAACAAGGGCAAAAGTGTTTGGAAAAGTAGATACGACTGAGACGTATCACGATGCATAGCTTAAGCAGACACGAAAGAGTGCGACCTCTCTTGCGGACCCGTGTAGTCCTCGAGGTCATCTGCACGGTTGATGATGGTAATGTAGTTGTCATGGCTGCCAGCGGCGGGGAAGAAGATCTGATGTGGCGAAAGACAGTCTGGAGGCCGGATCTCTGTTGTGCTGGACCCTTCTGTCGTTGGAGCAGCTGAGCTGGGGTGGACGACATTGCAGCAGGAGCGGGACAAACCACACAAGGTTTTCTTTGACAACTATCTGTAAGAGAAGTAATTCTATAAGGGCTCATTTGAATTGGAGGATTCTAACAACATAGGGATAGGAAATACACAGTAATAGGATAGGAATGCACGTGCAAAACAGAGAATTTAAAAACACAGGATTTCTGCCAATCTGGGTGTTTGGTTCACAAGAATTGGAAGATCACACAATGCAAAGAAGCATGGTGAGATTAAGTCAAACCACAAGAAAATGTACGGTTATAATGCTATTATGCAACTATCTCTTAGTTTTGTGCTACATGAATCGGAATTTGAAAAGGAGGACAAGTGGATATTAAAATTCCTACGGTTTTTCTTTCAAGGAGACACTAAAGGAACAAATCCTACAGTTTTCCCTTGCTCCATTCCTTTGAACCAAATGCATGAATAGTGGTACCATAGGAAACTTTCCAATTCCTACATTTTCTTCACTTTTCCTTTCAAGCACTGGTGACTCTAGCAGGCAGGCTTGAGCAAGGAAAAGCCTACACTCAAAAAATGTTTTTGTGCTACTTCTACTACTTTGGACCCAGGCCACTGCCCTACTAGCTCAACTCCCAGGCCCATCGACAAATGCACAGCTCAATCACGCAGAGATTAATAATGATGGCGTTCAAGAGAGTCCATCACGGATAGCTAAGTTGCCTGGTACCTCACTGCTTGTCATATAGTAGGAGAAACTAAACGTATTTCACGTTACTGCATGTGCTCAGTGGACAATATATATAACATGTAGAGTAAAAAAAGAGATGCAACAAGTGTACAACCTCTTTGGCGAAGCGATGTCAATCTCAGCGTGATTGGGTTGGTCGGTGAGGATGATCCGGCTGACTTGGCTGTCGGAGGAGGGGAACAAGATCTTAGGCATCTTGAGATGGAGCCCGGGGTATTGTTCCGCTGTGATGGAGGGTTTCGTCGTTGGAGCAGCTCCGGTGAGTTGTACGACGCCGAGGCTGAAGTAGGACAAGAGAGACAATGTTAACCTGAGTGGAATTCTAATAGCATCTCCAATAGATGATGTAAAATACATAACCACAAAGTGCTAGATGTAAAATACATCAGCCGCTCATCTCTGAACTTAACTGTCGAAACTGAATTTAACTGTCGAAACTGAACTTAACTGTTGAAACTGAATTTTGCTGTCGAAACTGAATTGTTCTGTCGAAACTGAACGCACTAGTAGCAGAAAAGCAGTAGCAGCAGCAGCAGCGCGTGCAAGAGCCGGGGCAGCTGGTCGTGTAGCAGCATCAGGTGAGGCTACCCTGAGCCGCCAGCCACCACCGGCCAAACAGCCGCCCCCCGCCGCCCGTGGCTGGCGGTTCGCTGCCCCGCCAGCCTCGAAACCACTCCCCACCGCCAGTCCGCCACCGCCCCGGCCATCCCTCTAGGCCCCCCCCCATGCCGAGCTTTTTCTCCAGCGATCCCCAGGCCACCGCCCCACCACCGCCGATGACCACCGCCCCCACCCTAAACCCTAAGATAGATACTAGGGTACCTCTCCGGCGAGCCCCCCTCCCCACTGCGACTGAAGTGTAGCTAAATCGGAGCAGCATTGCAAGAAAGAGCGAGAGCAGCAGCGCGAGCAAGAGCAAGAGCAAGAGCAGACCAAGCAGGGGACCGAGAGCAAGAGCAGAGCAGCAGCGCGAGCGAGTGCTAAAGCAGCAACAGCTCCTACTGATGTGGACGTCGCCGCCGAGGGGGCGCCGCCGTGGATGGAGCCGCGTCATGTCGGCTCGGGACCGAGCGTCGGCAGCACCGTGAGATCGAATCAAGAAGAAAATGCGGCGATTAGTGTACAACCTCTTTGGTGGCGCAGATTAGGCCTCAGCTTCATCCGAGGAAATGGTGATGATGATGCTCTTCCGGTGGTGCAGGTGAACACGGCGGTGTGGGAATGGAGGTGGCGCAAAAGACGAGGGGAACGTCGGGGCCGCTCCTTGGAGGTGGAGGACGGGGTGGCTGAACCGGCGGGACGACGAGATCGATGACGGATCCTCATCCGGTACGGTGGACGAGGGACGTCGAGGTGTTGCTGTGGACGACGTCGTCGGGGAAGAGGCTTCGGCTGGGTGGCAGATGGAGGAGGGTGTGGGGCGTCGCGGGTTTTCGCGGCCTCGGTGTACGAATGGGTGGGCGGATGGGATGGGAGTCGGGAACCATGGCTTAGGGACGCGCTTGTCCGAAATGTGGGGTAAGTTACGAAAGTACCCCCATCGATTTGAGCTAGGCGGTTCTTTCGGTTCAGGGGTATCACGGGCATTTCGCGTGTCGGGATTTCACAGGAGGTGGGAGTTTTCGCGCGCGTTGTAATTTTGGAATAGCAAGGCGCTGGTTGAGATGGAGGGAGTTGTCGGAGCACAACGAGACAAAGATATATCTTAAATATTTCGGGGTAACAAGGCGCGGTTTGAAATTTCCGGACAAGCCTAACGTGTACTGTACCAAATCAATTCGCACTTCTGTCGACGAAAATACAAAAAGAAATCAATTCACAACACACAAGAGAGTCTAGTCCCGTGTACTGTACAAAATCAATTTGCACTACAAATGTCATTCAAAACTTTGAATTCATGTTATGTTCAATTAAAATATTTCGCTACGTGTATAATGCATGTAATTTGCTACTCCAATGAACGTTTTAGTGCATTCCAAACGTATATACTACCGAACTAAATTTGAATTTGTTTCTCTATTTGAATAAGATCTACAATAATGATTGTTGTGAAGTCAAACCATTTGAATTTGTTTCTCTATTTTAATAAGATCTACAATCATCATTATTGTCAAGTTAAACCATCGTTTGTGTATTATCTTCATAGCACACCACATGATTACTCTCGAGTTGGATATGAACTATGTCTACTATATGAACTCGAACTCGATTTTTTGAATCCACTTTATGTTGTTTCCAAATCACAGTACATTTCAAGCTCTAGCTAGATCTTCATAATCTAAACCATGTCTCATATGTATAATGTGTTTATCACATAATGTATGGTGCCCTGCCCCCTACGCCTACAAGTATTTAGATGTGAGTTGCAAACACCACACATTACCACAAATTCAAATAAAATGTGAGATTGTTCAATATATAGTATTGTTTAGATTGTTCGATATTTAGTTGTAAGCTGCAATCGCCACACATTATCACAAATTCAAATAAAATGTGAGATTGTTCGATGTATAGTATGGTTTAGATTGTTCGACATTTAGCTGTGAGTTGCAAACGCCATGCATTATCCATTATGGTATAACATGTGCAAAACCACAACACACGTATCACCGCTATATTCATGCATGCATATGTTTATAACAATATGATCTCCTATTCAAATATATGAATCCACTTTCATATCATATTATGATCTTTGTTAGTCTCTTACACCCACACAATCCTCTAACCTTTGTAACTAGCACTAACTTTCTCTCGTGCACGCACACGCCCTCCTCGCCCTCCCCCTCCCTCGGCATTCTATCCATTGCGCACATTCGTTTTTTTTCTTCAGGTCGTTCTCCCACAGTCTCCACAACTCCTTTTTGACGCACACTGATCGATAAACCTCTCCAGCGATGTCTACCTACAACATACACACGCACCTTTCATCTCCTCCTTTCTGTGTCCATGCCTCGTGTCTCTCATGCGGTCCCACACACATGTAAACTCTCGCCCCTCTTTTCATCGATCTCACAACCGCACACTAGCTAGTAGCTCGGCCTCTCGCACCACCTCCTAGCTCCATTCTCTCTGTCTATCCGTCTCGCTGGGCCTTATTTGCCTCTAACAAATGGATGTACACCGACCGATCTCCCGCTATACATATAGCTAGCTAGGTCCTTATAACTCGTTTTCCCCACGTGTCGATCGATCTACATCATTAGTTATGTGTGACACCCAGATAATTAGACTACAGTATTTCCCTGCTAATGATGCCACGTCATCTCTGTTACTGTAGTTAATCTCGGATTAGTTCAAAACCTATTCAAATTCAATATTGAATTAAAGGCAAACAACAAAAGTTTTCAAACTTTAAAACTAAAATGTTCGGGTTGTGCCAAGTAATGCAAAGTTAATTGTGGTGAAGAAACCCCACTTTTATAAAATGTTTTAATACTCTAAAATGATTAAAACAGTAGTTGAAATGATTAAATAAGTGCCTTTGATATTTTATAAAATGATAGACTATTTTATTTTGAGGTAAAACTTTTTAGGGTAGTGGGTTATTTTGAAACACTATTTTTGGTGCTATTGTCATATTTTACTAAACTAAAAATAAAGTGTAACTAAAATAAAACAGAAAAGAATAAATAAAAGGAAAAGAACAAATAAAGAAAAAACAAAAGAAATTAAAAGCCCCCTCCCCCTCACTGGGCCTCGGCCCAGCTGGCCACTCGGCTAGCCAGTCCGGCCCAGCCGGCGCCCCACTCCCCTCCTCCATATCCCCACTCCAGGGAAAACCCTAACCCGTAACCCCCCACTCAACCCCCCACTACGCTCTCCTCCCCCCCGATCCGATCTGGATCGGGGCTTGCCTCATCGCCCCCGACGCCGCTGGACCCCGCCGTTGCTGGAGCCACCTCACGGAGCCGCCCTGCCGTTCGCTGGTCCTCCCCGCCGGACTGCCTCCCCTACGTCCGCGTCGTCCCCATCCCCCACCTCGAACCCCGCAGCCATTTTCCCTACGTACCCGCGGTGAGGCCCCCGGCCTCGCTTCCTCTTCCCTTCCCTTCCCCATTCGGTCACCGCAGCCACTACCGCCGCCCGCGCGCCCGACGCCGTGCTCCCCGCGCCCGTCCCGCGGTCGCCACACCCGTACCGCGCCCGATGCGCACACCCCCGCCTCCGCGCACCGTTGCCCACCCCCGGCCGCCCGTGTCGGCCAAGCCCCGTCTGCTGCCCTCGCCGTGTCCGCCTCGCCCAGCCCCGCTGCTGCTTTGCTCTGCTGCGCCGCCGCGCTCACCGCGCCCTCGTGCGGCGCTCGCGCCCGCCATCGACCGCAGCTCCCGCTACCGCCCTTGCCTCCGCCGCCGGCCGCTCCCCACCAGGCCACGCCCGGCCTCCCGGCCGCGCGCCCATGCGCCGGCCTCGCTGGCCTCGCCCGTAGTCGCCACCCACGCTGCTCGCCCGCAGTCGCCACCCACGTCCCGCCTCGGCTCCTCGTCGCCCGCTAGCGCGCCGCCGCCCCAGCACGGGTCCGACGGCTCCTCTGGCCGCCGCCCGCAGGACGCCTCCGTCGCTCGCCGCCGCTCGCCTAGCCCCGCCACGCCGCGTCGCTGCTCCGGCCGCAGCCACGGGCCACGCGCCGGCCCCCCTTTACGCGTCGGCCGCAGCGCCCTATCGGACAGGCTGGTGCCCGTCGCCCGGCGCCCGTAACCGCCACCCACGCCCGTTAAGGCCCCTGTGACAATGACAGATGGGGCCCACGCCCTTAGAACGTTTAAAAAAGTATAAATAAAAATGAAAATAATAAATTAATTAATTAATCAGTGAATTAATTAAGTTCATTGACTCTATTTAGTTGATCTAATTAATTAGGTAGTTTAATTAAACAGTAATTAGATTAGCTAAACCTTAATTAGAATAATCAGAGTATGACAGCTCGGACCCACACGTTAGTTTGACCCAGTCAACGCCCTATTGACTACTGACGTCATGCTGACATCATGATGACATCAGCTTGCACTATTCTGGATAATGTTTATTTAAAATAATTAAATAAATTCTAAAAATAATTAAAACTTTAGAAAATCATATAAAATAATCCGTAACTCAGATGAAAATACTTTGTACATGAAAGTTGCTCAGAACGACGAGACGAAGCTGGATACGCAGCCCGTTCGTCCGCCACACATCCCTAGCATAGTGAACACACAACTTTCCCCCTCCGGTTCATCTGTCCGAAAACGTGAAACACCGGGGATACTTTCTCAAAAGTTTCCCCCCTTCGCCAGTATCGCCTACTACTGCGTTAGGGCACATCTGGCACCGTTACTTGTCATGTCATGCATCGATATGCATTTGCTTGCATTGTATTCATTGTTTCTTCCCCTCTTCTCTCCGGTAGTCTACGAGACTGACGCCGCTGCTGCCCCGGTCGACTACGGTGTTGACGACCCCTCCTTCTTGCCAGAGCAACCAGGCAAGCCCCCCCCCCTTGATCACCAGATATCGCCTATTCCTTCTCTCTACTGCTTGCATTAGAGTAGTGTAGCATGTTACTGCTTTCGGTTAATCCTATTCTGCTGCATAGCCTGTCATTGTTGCTACAGTTGTTACCCATACCTGCAATCCTAAATGCTTAGTATAGGATGCCAGTATTCCATCAGTGGCCCTACATTCTTGTCTGTCTGCTATGATATACTATCGGGCCGTGGTCACTCGGGAGGTGATCACGGGTATATACTATATACTTTATACATGATACATGTGGTGACTAAAGTCGGGTCGGCTCATAGAGTACCCGCGAGTGATTCACGGATTGGGGGCTGAAAGGACCTTTGTCCCGACGGCCCTCTGGGTGGATCTTTGTGGCGGAGTGACAGGGCAGGTTGAGACTACCTAGGTGAGAGGTGGGCCTGGCCCTGGTCGGCGTCCGCAGTTACTTCAAAATTAACACGCTTAACGAGATCTTGGTATTTGATCTGAGTCTGGCCACTGGCCTATACGCACTAACCAACTACGCGGGAACAGTTATGGGCACTCGACGTCGTGGTATCAGCTGAAGCCTTTGTGACGTCAGCAATTGAGCGGCGCGCGCCGGGTTGGACCGCGTAACGCAACTTCCTTTGAAATGGAGGTTGCTAGGTCTGCTCACCAGCCGCGTACGCAACGTGCAGGTGTGAAATGGGCGATGGGCCCAGACCCCTGCGCGCATAGGATTTAGACCGGCGTGCTGACCTCTCTGTTGTGCCTAGGTGGGGCTGCAACATGTTGATCTTCCGAGGCCGGGCATGACCCAGAAAAGTGTGTCCGGCCAAAGGGGATCGGGTGTGTTGGGTAATGTGGTGCACCCCTGCAAGGAAGTTTATCTATTCGAATAGCCGTGATCCTCGGTAACTGGACAACCCGGAGTTGTACCTTGACCTTATGACAACTAGAACCGGATACTTCATAAAACACACCCTTCCAAGTGCCAGAGATAACCCGGTGAGCGGTCTGACACAGGGCGATGAGGGGAGGATCGCCGGGTAGGATTATGCTATGCGATGATTGATGACCCACAAGTATAGGGGATCTATCATAGTCCTTTCGATAAGTAAGAGTGTCGAACCCAACGAGGAGCAGAAGGAAATGACAAGCAGTTTTCAGTAAGGTATTCTCTGCGAGCACTGAAATTATCGGTAACAGATAGTTTTGTGATAAGGTAATTTGTAATGAGCAACAAGTAATGAAAGTAAATAAGGTGCAGCAAGATATCCCAATCCCTTTTGTAGCAAAGGCAAGCCTAGACAAACTCTTATATGAAGGAAAACGCTCCCGAGGACACATGGGAATTATCGTCAAGCTAGTTTTCATCACGCTCATATGATTCGCGTTCGTTACTTTGATAATTTGATATGTGGGTGGACCGGTGCTTGGGTACTGCCCTTTCTTGGACAAGCATCCCACTTATGATTAACCCCTATTGCAAGCATCCGCAACTACAAAAGAAGTATTAAGGTAAACCTAACCATATCATGAAACATATGGATCCAAATCAGCCCCTTACGAAGCAACGCATAAACTAGGGTTTAAGCTTCTGTCACTCTAGCAACCCATCATCTACTTATTACTTCCAAATGCCTTCCTCTAGGCCCAATCAATGGTGAAGTGTCATGTAGTCGACGTTCACATAACACCACTAGAGGAGAGACAACATACATCTCATCAAAATATCGAACGAATACCAAATTCACATGACTACTAATAGCAAGACTTCTCCCATGTCCTCAGGAACAAACGTAACTACTCACAAATCATATTCATGTTCATAATCAGAGTGGTATTAATATGCATAAAGGATCTGAACATATGATCTTCCACCAAATAAACCAACTAGCATCAACTACAAGGAGTAATCAACACTACTAGCAACCCACAGGTACCAATCTGAGGTTTTGAGACAAAGATTGGATACAAGAGATGAACTAGGGTTTTAGAGGAGATGGTGCTGGTGAAGATGTTGATGGATATTGACCCCCTCCTGATGAGAGGATCGTTGGTGATGACGATGGCGATGATTTCCCCCTCCTGGAGCGAAGTTTCCCCGGCAGAACAGCTCCGCCGGAGCCCTAGATTGGTTCCGCCTCGTGGCGGTAGTGTTTCATCCCGAAAGGTTGCTTATGGTTTTTTCCAGGGTAAAAGACTTCATATAGCAGAAGATGGGCATCGGAGGCCTGCCAGGGGGCCCACGAGGCAGGGGGCGCGCCCAGGGGGTAGGGCGCGCCCCCACCCTCGTGGATGGTGGGTGGACCCCTCTGGTTGATTCTTTCGCCAGTATTTTTTATTAATTCCAAAAACTGCCTCCGTGAAGTTTCAGGACTTTTGGAGCTGTGCAGAATAGGTCTCTAATATTTGCTCCTTTTCCAGCCCAGAATTCCAGCTGCCGGCATTCTCCCTCTTCATGTAAACCTTGCAAAAGAAGAGAGAAAAGGCATAAGTATTGTGATATAACGTGTAATAACAGCCCATAATGCAATAAATATTGATATAAAAGCATGATGCAAAATGGACGTATCAACTCCCCCAAGCTTAGACCTCGCTTGTCCTCAAGCGGAAGCCAATAACGAAAAATATGTCCACATGTTTAGAGATAGAGGTTTCGATAAAATAAGATACGGACATGAGGGCATCATGATCATTCTTATAACAGCAACATATATAAATATTGTCATATGATTTCTTATGCTCAAGTAATAATCTATTCACAATGTAAAGTATGAATCAGAAACTTCATTGAAAACCAACAAACTATAATCTCGGTCATTGAAGCAATTGCAATTTATCATAACATCAGAAAGAGTCATTATAAGAGCTTTTCAGCAAGTCCACATACTCAACTATCATTTAGTCTTTCACAATTGCTAGCACTCACGCAATACTTATGGGTATGGAGTTTTAATCGGACACCAGAAAGATAGGGGCTTATAGTGTTGCCTCCCAACCTTTTACCTCAAGGGTAATGTTAACAATAATAGTTCATGCTAACTTACATCCAATTGGATATATATATATATATATATATATATATATATATATATATATATATATATATATATCAGGATCTTTCCAACACAATGTGCTTGCCAAAGGATAAAGTGTAAAAAGGAAAGTTGAAGATCACTATGACTCTTGTGTAAAGTACAAGACAAGAATAAAAGATAGGCCCTTCGCAGAGGTAAGCAGAGGTTGTCATGTGCTTTTATGGTTGGATGCACAAAATCTTAATGCGAAAGAACGTCATTTTATATTGTCACTTGTGATATGGACCTTTATTATGCAGTCTGTCGCTTTTATTGCTTCCATATCACAAGATCGTATAAAGCTTATTTTCTCCACACTAATAAATCATACATATTTAGAGAGTAATTTTTATTGCATACAACAATGACAACTAACTTGAAGGATCTTACTCAATCCATAGGTAGATATGGTGCACTCTCATGGCAAAACCGGGTTTAAGGATATTTGGAAGCACAAGTAGTAGCTCTACTTGGTGCAAAGAATTCTGCTAGCTTGAGAGGGAAAGGCAAGCTCAACATGTTGGATGATCCATGAAAATATACTTTATTTCGGATATAAGAAAACATAACCCGTTACGTTGTCTTCCTTGTCCGATATCAACTCTTTAGCATGTCGTATTGTAATGAGTGCTGACAATCATAAAAGATGTCCGAGATAGTATATTTATATGTGAAAACCTCTCTTTCTTTATTACTTCCTATTAATTGCAACGATGTCCAAAACTATGTTTGTCAACTCTCAACAACTTTTATTCATCATACTCTTCATATGTGAAGTCATTACTCTCCATAAGATCAATACGGTCTCTTTATTTCTTTTTATTCTTTCTTTTTCTTTAATTCCCTCAAGATCATAGCAAGATAATCAAGCCCTTGACTCAACACTAATCTTTATTATATATAGCTCACGGACTCGATGACATAGAAGGATCATAAGGCAAAACTCAAAACTAAATCATACTAAAACTTTATTCTACTAGATCAAGATATTACCAAAAGGATCGAACTCAGAAAAACGGTAAAGATAGGAGTGCGATGGCGATACGATACCGGGGCACCTCCCCCAAGCTTGGCAGTTGCCAAGGGGAGTGCCCATACCCGATACTCAGTTCTCCTTTGCTGATGAAGAAGATGGTGGTGATGATGGATAGTCGCACATTGAGCATAGGAGATCCTCCAATTTGCACATAATGCCCTTGAGTGCGGTGATATGCTCCTTCAACAAAATATTTTCACGTGTGAGATACTTATTTTGTGTGCGAGCTAACTCAATCATCTTGAAAGCTTCAATCTCTGTTGGGGTAAGAAGATTGTGATGAGGTTGGAGGATGTCTTCGTCTTCTGCTGCCGGAGCTTGGTCCTCCATGGCCTCCTTGATCCCATCATCCTTGTTGATCTCCCCGGGTTCTTCTCTCTTCAACTCTATCTTCATTAGCCAAGCATCATTTCCCTCGTTGTTGGAGGAAGGGGACGACATGATGCCAGACCTTGACAACTCTGGCAGAAAACAGCTCGAAACAAAAATAGAAGATATATGCGTGGTACGGTGGTCAAAACCTTCGGGAGATTATATAATGATTTTTTACCGACCGAAAGAAGTATCGTGCAAGAAAACGGAGTCTGGAGGGCACACGAGGTGCCCATGAGGCAGGGGGCGCCCAGGGGGGTAGGGGGCGCCCTCCACCCTCGTGTGTGCCTGATACATCCATTTTGCATCATGCTTTTATATCGATATTTAATGCATTATGGGATGTTATTGCACATTATGTCCCAATACTTATGCCTCTTCTCTCTTATTTTATAAGGTTTACATAAAGAGGGAGAATGCCGGCAGCTGGAATTCTGGGCTGGAAAAGGAGCAAATATTAGAGACCTATTCTGCACAACTCCAAAAGCCTGAAACTCGACGGAAGTTATTTTTGGAAATAATAAAAAATACTGAGCGAAGAAAATACCAGAGGGGGCCCACACCCTCGACACGAGGGTGGGGGCGCGCCCTACCCCCTGGGCGCGCCCCCTGCCTCGTGGGCCCCCTGGTGGCCCTCCGGTGCCCATCTTCCGCTATATGAAGTCTTTCGTCCAAGAAAAAAATCATAAGCAAGCTTTCGGGATGAGACTCCGCCGCCACGAGGCGAAACCTTGGCGGAAACAATCTAGGGCTCTGGCGGAGCTGTTCTACCGGGGACACTTCCCACCGGGAGGGGGAAATCATCGGCATCGTCATCACCAACGCTCCTCTCATTGGGAGGGGGCCAATCTCCATCAACATCTTCACCAGCACCATCTCCTCTAAAACCCTAGTTCATCTCTTGTGTCCAATCTTTGTCTCATAAGTCTGGGATTGGTACTTGTAGGTTGCTAGTAGTGTTGATTACTCCTTGTAGTTGATGCTAGTTGGTTTATTTGGTGGAAAATCATATGTTCAGATCCATTATGGATATTAATATCCCTCTGATTATGAACATGAATATGCTTTGTGAGTAGTTACGTTTGTTCCTGGGGACATGGGAGAAGTCTTTCTATTAGTAGTCATGTGAATTTGGTATTCGTTCGATATTTTGATGAGATGTATGTTGTCTCTCCTCTAGTGGTGTTATGTGAACGTTGACTACATGACAATTCACCATTATTTGGGCCTAGAGGAAGGCATTGGGAAGTAATAAGTAGATGATGAGTGAGGGAGTCCCGGATTAGGGGGTCCTCGGACAGCCGGACTATATACTTTGGCCGGACTGTTGGGCTATGAAGATACAAGATTGAAGACTCCGTCCCGTGTCCGGATGGGACTCTCCTTGGCGTGGAAGGCAAGCTTGGCAATACGGATATGTAGATCTCCTCCCTTGTAACCGGCTATGTGTAACCCTAGCCCCCTCCGGTGTCTATATAAACCGGAGGGTTTAGTCCATAGGACAACAACAATCATTCCATAGGCTAGCTTCTAGGGTTTAGCCTCTACGATCTCGTGGTATATCAACTCTTGTAATACTCATATCATCAAGATCAATCAAGTAGGAAGTAGGGTATTACCTCCATCGAGAGGGCTCGAACCTGGGTAAACATCGTGTCCCCCGCCTCCTGTTACCATCCGCCTTAGACGCACAGTTCGGGACCCCCTACCCGAGATCCGCCGGTTTTGACACCAACATTGGTGCTTTCATTGAGAGTTCCATTGTGCCATCACCACAAGGTTTGATGGCTCCTTCGATCATCGGCAACGATGCGATCCAGGGTGAGGTTTTCCTCCCCGGACAGATCTTCGTATTCGGCGGCTTCGCACTGCGGGCCAACTCGCTTGGCCATCTGGAGCAGATCGAGATCTACGCCCCTGGCCATCAGGTTAGGTTTGGAAACTTGAATTATACTGCCAACATCCACGAAGACTTGATCTTTGACGGATTCGAGCCCATGTTAGGTGCGCTGCACAGTCACGACCAACATGATTTAGCTCTGCCGTCGGACAGTGCTCGGGAGATCACACCTGTGACTACTCCGGCCCTCAAACCGGAGAAGATTACGTCATCCAAGAACGGGTGGATGGACCCCGCCTCGGAGGCCGCACACTCAGTGGCGATAGAGCCGAATACTGACTTCACCTCCTACGAGACCCGTTTTGCCGAACCGTTGGATTCGTCCCCGGCCGCGGGCCCCGAACTGCTTGTGTCGGTGCCTAGTGAATCTGATCGGGCACCGATCTTGGAGTTTTCCTCCGCGGATATCTTTCAGCACTCGCCCTTGGGTGATGTGCTAAACTCATTGAGGTCTCTCTCCTTGTCAGGAGACCCTTGGCTGAACTATGTCCGGCTAGAGTGGGATGCGGACGACGAAGAAATTCTCTCCCCACCCACCACCCACTTAGTAGCCACTGTCGATGATATAACCGACATGCTCGATTTCGGCTCCGAAGACATCGACGGTATGGACGACCATGCAAGAGACGAACAGGAACCATCGCCCACAGGGCGCTGGACAGCCACTTCATCACATGATATATACATGGTGGATACACCCAAAGAAGACAATGACGAGGAACGGGAGGATGCAGCGAAGGATAACCCCCTCGAGAAGCAACCAAAGCGACGACGCAGACGCCGCTCCAAATCCCGCCTCAGCAAAAACAGCGATAACAGCGCAAGAAAGAATGAGACCCCGGCCGACTCCAAAGCAACAGAGCAGGACGAGCCAGCGGACGGCGAACACAGTACGGAGCCACTGTCCGATCACGGCGACGCCGAGGGTAGAAATCATCAACCTGTCTCCGGAGAGGAGAATAGTCTGGATGACGATATACATATCATCCCGGAAAGGAACTTGGAACAAGAGAACCTCCACAGAAGGCTTATTGCCACCGCGAGGAGTCTTAAGAAGTAGAAACAAAGGCTTAAGGCCGTGCAAAATACACTCATCAGTAGATGGAACAAAGTGCTGGACACTGCGGAAAAGTACGGTGGCAGTCGCCACACAAAGAGTTACCCAAAGTGCAAGCTGCTGCCTGAATTCGATGACGAGGCCTTAGAGCCTACACAGCAAAAAAATAAAACGGCCGACCGGTCGGATCGACCACCTCGTGGCCGCGATAGGGTGGCTAACGAGGCTGCACATAAGTCAGCACACGAGTCACGTGAGGACTCGCATCAAAAAGCCGGCATGACCAGATCCATCTACGGATCTAGGAAGCGCACTCCAGCGCAAAATCAAAACCGAACACTACAACAACCAGAACGCCATGACACATCCAAATATAGGGGTGCAGCGTACCCCCTATGCTTCACCGATGAGGTGCTAGATCACGAATTTCCAGAGGGATTCAAACCCGTGAACATAGAGGCGTACGACGGAACGATAGACCCTGGGGTCTGGATTGAGGACTTCATCCTCCATATCCATATGGCTCATGGAGACGATCTCCACGCCATCAAATACTTGCCCCTCAAGTTGAAAGGACCAGCTCGGCACTGGCTGAAGAGCCTCCCCGAAAGTTCAATTGGAAGTTGGGAGGAGCTTGAGGATGCTTTTAGGGCTAACTTTCAAGGGACCTATGTCCGACCTCCGGACGCAGACAATTTAAGTCATATAATTCAACAGCCCGGAGAGTCAGCCCGAAAACTTTGGAACAGATTTCTTACTAGGAAGAATCAAATCGTCGACTGCCCGGACGCCGAAGCCTTAGCAGCTTTCAAACACAGCGTCCGAGATGAATGGCTCGCCAGACACCTCGACCAAGAAAAACCGAGGACAATGGCAGCCCTAACAAGCCTCATGACCCGCTTTTGCGCAGGCGACGATAGCTGGCTGGCCCGTAGTAGCACCAGCGACCCAGGCACATCTGAAGTCGGGGATGACAATGGAAAACCATGACGCAGTAAAAGCAAGTGTCAAAATAACGAAGACAGCCCAGACAACACGGCGGTAAACGCCGGATTTAGGGGCTCTCGACCCGGTCAGCGGAAAAAGCCTTTCAAAGGCAACAGAGATGGACCGTCCAGCCTAAACAAGATTCTAGACAAATTATGTCAGATTCATGGCACCTCCAATAAACTGGCAAATCACACCCACAGAGAATGCTGGGTCTTCAAGCAGGCCGGCAAGCTAAACGCCGAACACAAGGGGAGGGAGACACCAAGTGAAGACGAGGATGAGCCTCGCCAGCAAAACACTGGGGGACAGAAAAAATTCCCACTAGAGGTCAAAACAGTGAACATGATTCACGTAAAAAAAAGACGGAGCAAACATGCGCTCCGAGACATATGCGCCGTAGAGCCCGTCACCCCTAAGTTCAACCCTTGGTCGGCCTGCCCGATCACTTTTGATCGCAGGGATCACCTGACAAGTATCCGGCACGGAGGATTGGCTGCCTTGGTGCTAGACCCAATTATCGACGGATACCACCTCACCCATGTCCTCATGGACGGCGGCAGTAGTCTTAATCTGATATATCAGGACACAGTCCGCAAAATGGGGATAGACCCGACAAGAATCAGCCAAAGCAATACTACCTTTAAAGGAGTAATACCAGGCCCAGAGGCCCGCTATACGGGCTCTCTAGTGCTAGAGGTTGTATTTGGTTCTCCCAACAACTTCTGAAGTGAAAAGTTAACCTTCGACATCGCTCCATTCCGAAGCGGCTATCAAGCACTACTCGGAAGAACAACTTTCACTCGTTTTAATGCAGTACCGCATTATGCTTCTCTTAAGCTTAAGATGCCCGGTCCACGTGGCATCATCACAATTAGCGGAAATGTTGAGCGTTCCTTATGCGCGGAAGAACGTGTGGCGGCTTTAGCAGCCGAACACTAAACGGCCTCTCCAACCAGAATAAATGATCGGTCATCAAGACCGCGGACATGGCTAGACGAGTCCGGCGCATCACTAGCTGTAACAGCTTAGATAAACCTGAGATTGGGGGCTTCCCGCATGTAAAAAGGACTACAGTTCGGCTCGACCTTACTTATCTTGAATTTTAATGGTTTATTGAGAATAACCAATTTTTCGCACGACAACTTTCACCTAAGTTCTTCTCTTTTACAGGTGATAATCGTGCTACACCCTTCCAGGATATGGCACAACGGAGACACAGGCGCAGACGTGCAGCAGGGCCCCGCTCAAAGGTTTCTTTTTAGATTAAGACCATGTGTAGACCTTTTTTACTGTCTCTTGTTGCTTCACATCCTCCAGATACTCAGTATAACCAAGAGGGATGCTGACGTTATTGGCATTTTGCCACGTCAGAATGATGCACGTACCCGGACACTCAGGTTTCATTATCAAGGGCGTTACTCAGCCCGGTATATGTTGTAAAGACCGAATACCTTAGGGAGTGTTCGGCGTCGCGAGTTTGGCCTTATATGCATCAGCTCCGAATCATGTCTTTGGTCAAATGCTGGGTTTGCCCGGCTCCCGCGTTTTGCTACCTTACGTTCCGCTCTATCGGCTAAGGTGGCACCGGGAGAACTACTGCGATTGTGCCCTGGTTCATCCGGATGAGCACCTCAGTAGAGAAAGCCAAAAACTGAATGTCATGATAAAGCGCGAGACTGGTCAACCACTCAATGACTTAGCGGAATCTTTGGGATTCCTCCGCATCAACGAAGGGCCGGTTTTCCCGGTCATGTACGTACGCGCCCCGGACTTGGATGAGCGCGGAAGTACCATGGGCTATACAGTAGCCCCACTGTCAAACTCCTATGGTAAGTGAAAGTGTTAAAGCAATATAGTCTGATTGCCTCGTTCGCCGCGCTACCACCTCCTTAATGGACCAAGACGTTGGATCAAGTGTGAACACGCGCTTTTGCAAACACCCCCGCATTATATGCATGGGGGCTGAAGCCGACGACTGCAAACTTTCAGGTTATATACATAAACGGCCGCAAAGGAGGCATCATAATACTTTCAGGCAAAAGTATAAACACAGCCTTTATAATTTAAATAGCATTGTTCTTACAACCGAGATACATGTCACTTGAACATGACACTCTTCGAGCACTGAGCCTCTATTAAACGAGGACCTTCCAGGACTTCTTCAAAATAGTGCTTGGCCGAAACCTAGCCTACTACCGAATTCTGGGTTGCAATAGCAGTGGCCTCCATCTCTGCCCAGTATGTCTTGACACGGGCAAGAGCCATCCGCGCACCCTCTATGCACGCCGACCTCTTTACAGCGTCGATATGCAGCACATCACCAAGGAATCGTTGCACAAGACCAAAATAACTATTCGGCCTTGGTCCTTCCGGCCAGAGACGATCCACGATAGACCTCATGGCAAGCCCAGACAACCTATGGAGCTCGGCCCACTCGGCCATTTGCTCATTTAACAGCAGCCGACGCGCTGGAGCATTGAACTGCGACCAGAACAACTTTTCCACTTTGTGATCTTTTTGATCTTCGAAAAACATGGTCACATCAGCAGCACTCGCTGCCAAATCCAGGTACGCGTCCGCAGAACTCCATAATTGATACAGAAGGGCATACTTAGGATCTCCGAACTTCGTCCGCAACAAAAAGGGCTTCCCAGCCGTGATATTTCCGGCTTGACGTAGCTCCTCCTTCGCCGCTCTGATTCTAGAGCGGGTTTCCTTAGCTGCTACCATGGCTTTCTCCAGGTCCGCCGTCTTCATTTGACTTTCCCTTTCAAGAAGCTCATAACGGTCGGTGGCATCTTTCAACTCAACAGCCATCTTGGCTATTTTCTCTTTGCTCTCGCAATGTGCAGCCTGTTCTTCTCTTAATTCTTCAACCACCTTTAGGGCGGCCGCATCACTCCTCCTGGCTTGTTCCTTATCTCGGGCAAGTTCCGCCCGAAGGGTCTCCACGGCGGCAGCTCCATCTGCAGTCACAACATATTATAGATACTAGCATCATGCCCCTCTTAATATATGTTGACCATCGGAGAATACATACCATGTGCCTCGTCAAGCCGCCTGTTTACAAGCACGATGTCGGCATCCGCCGCATCAAGTTGCCGCTTCAGTTCGGCAAACTCCCCAGTCCGGCTAGCCACCGGACCCTCAGCACCTGCACATGAAGGCGGCATGATTATTACCTGGGACTATGATCCTCTGTTTGCCGCCTTTTTCGACAGTAACTAGAGTCTCAGGGGCTACTATCTGCATAGGGCACACCTAGTGTGTGCGGTACCGTCAAAAATATGCATATTACTTTGCATACCTCAAAGCCTCTCAGCAGGCTCATAAAAGCTTCATGCAACCTGCTTTCGGCGGATGAAATCCTTTCAACCATCGTACCCATTAACGTACGATGCGCCTCTGAGATAGCCGCTTGCTCTAGAAGACTCATCAATGCATCCGGTCGCGCACCGGACAGCCCCGGACTTTGTCTGTTGCTCCCTTTAGGAGCCGAATACTCCGGACTTCGGGAAGCCGAAGGATTACCTTCTGGCCTTGGCGGATCAGGAGAAATCCTCTATGAAGACACCTCTGGGTCGCCCGCCTCATGAGGTGGGGAGGCATGGGGAGGTTTTTCGCTCTCCATCATCTCCGGAAGAAGATCCCCCGAAGACGAACTCTATCGAGAAGGGCTACGATCCGAACTACAAGACATACGTCTCCGTTATTGTCCTCGGAAATAAAGTAGGATATGTTTACTATAAAGTACTTTTGTCTACTTACAGCTCGGTGGGTGGTTGACCCCCTTGCGGGCACTGTGCGGTAAGGATACCCTCCGGGGTAGGACCCCCTGACGAAGATTTCTTCCCTCGTTTGGAAACCATTGTTTCCAAGTCTTCAGAGGCGGTCCTCTTCCTTCCTTGGGGAGAGGGGATTTTAGATTCTTCTCCCCGGTTATCCTCCTTCGCGGAGGCACTAATTCCCCCGGTCTGGATGAATAATGAGTGCGGCCTGCTTTCGGCTTCTTTATTCCCCCTTTATCTTCCCCTGATGGCGCGTGATAAGGCGCGAGCTCAAGCATTCTGGCCAGTACTGGATCTGTTGAGCCTTCGGGAAGGGGGGCCGAACACATGATCATCTTCGCCTTTTTTACCCAGTCCTGGTCAAAGAGCGACCTTTCAGGATGATGTTATGATGAATAAAGAGACAGCATGTTCGGCCAAAGAACTACTTACTTGGGTGTCTGGACAATTGCAGTTTAGACCCGCATCCTCGGTGGTGTCCGGACACTTTATTCGTGATCCGAAGAACAATCTGTACATCTCTTCGAGCGTCACGCCGAAGAAGTGCTGAATAGTTTGCGGTCCTTCCGGGTTGAACTCCCACATACGGAGAGGTCGACGTTTGCAAGGCAGGACTCGACGAACTAGCATGACTTGCATTACCTTGACAAGGCTGACATCTCTCTCGAGGAGATCTCGGATGCGACTCTACAATATCGGCACATCATTTACTGGCCCCCAGTCCAGCCCCTTGTTGACCCATGACGCCAGTTGTGGCGGGGGGCCCGAGCGGAAGGCAGGGGCGGCTACCCACTTAGTACCTCGGGGAGCCGTGATGTAAAACCACTCCCGTTGCCATAAGCTGGACACCTCCGGGAAGGAACCCTTTGGCCATGGAGCATCGGCGCCTTTGCTTATTATGGCACCTCCGCATTCTGCGTGTCACCCATTAATCATCTTCGACTTCACATTAAAGGTCTTGAGCCATAAGCCGAAGTGTGGGGTGACGTGGAGGAAGGCTTCACACACGAAGATGAACGACGACATGTGAAGGATGGAATCCGGGGCCAGATCATGGAAATCGAGCCCGTAATAGAACATGAGCCCTCTAACAAAGGGATCTAGACTAAAGCCTAGCCCTCGGAGGAAGTGGGAAACGAATACGACACTCTCGCTGGGTTCGGGAGTGGGAATGACCTGCCCTCGAGCAGGCAGCCTGTGCGAGATTTTGGCGGTCAGATACCTAGCTTCTCTTAGCTTCTTGATGTCCTCCTCCGTGACAGAGGAGGGCATCCACCGATCTCGAAGGTTGGATCCGGACATGATTTAAGGTCCGATGCGCCTAGCCTGCCTTGGGTGTTGGAACTCAAGGTGGGGGAAGGATTCGATTGAGTGCGAGAAGAAAAGGACAGGCCTTGGCCCCTTTATAAAGAGGGCGAATATCAAGAGTCCTCCGCGTGGCCGTTTGGAACTTGCCTAAAATTGAGGAGTCATACCAACAGGCACTATTGGGTTACCCATACCCGTATTGATGAGAATCCCGTGATAGGGGGAACACGATCTCTGCTTCGACAAGACGTGCCAATAAAACCGCCTCGCGAAACATGCAGTGGCAGGCTAGGAGAAATGGTTCGAATAATGACCAGGCCGTGGTGTGGTGTCACATTATGAAAAGTTGTCAGCAGATTAGATTTGTGGAAATATTATTTTCTCTATGGTGGTATGTGGAATTTGTTTTGTAGAGCCTGACACTATCCTTGTGTTCAAAATCTTTTATGGGATATTCGGAGGAGGAACCTGCCTTGCAATGCCGAAGACAATCAGCGCGCCGGACTCATCGTCATTGAAGCCTGGTTCAGGGGCTACTGAGGGAGTCCTGGATTAGGGGGTCCTCGGACAGCCGGACTATATACTTTGGCCAGACTATTGGGCTATGAAGATACATGATTGAAGACTCCGTCCCGTGTCCGGATGGGACTCTCCTTGGCGTGGAAGGCAAGCTTGGCAATACGGATATGTAGATCTCCTCCCTTGTAACCGACTCTGTGTAACCCTAGCCCCCTCCGGTGTCTATATAAACCAGAGGGTTTAGTCCGTAGGACAACAACAATCATTCCATAGGCTAGCTTCTAGGATTTAGCCTCTACGATCTCGTGGTAGATCAACTCTTGTAATACTCATATCATCAAGATCAATCAAGCAGGAAGTAGGGTATTACCTCCATCGAGAGGGCCCGAACCTGGGTAAACATCGTGTCCCCCGCCTCCTGTTACCATCCGCCTTAGACGCACAGTTCGGGACCCCCTACCCGAGATCTGCCGGTTTTGACACCGACAATGAGTTGCTAGAGTGACAGAAGCTTAAACCCTAGTTTATGCGTTGCTTCGTAAGGGGCTGATTTGGATCCATATGTTTCATGCTATGGTTAGGTTTACCTTAATACTTCTTTTGTAGTTGCGGATGCTTGCAATAGGAGTTAATCATAAGTGGGATGTTTTTCCAAGTAAGGACAGCACCCAAGCACCGGTCCACCTGCATATCAAATTATGAAAGTACCGAACGCGAATCATATGAATGTGATGAAAACTAGCTTGACGATAATTCCCATGTGTCCTCGAGAGCGCTTTTCTCTATATAAGAGTTTGTCCAGGCTTGTACTTTGCTATAAAAAGGATTGGGCCATCTTGCTGCACTTTATTTACCTTTGTTACTTGTTGCTCGTTACAAATTACCTTATCACAAAACTATCTGTTACCTATAATTTCAGTGCTTGCAGAGAATACCTTACTGAAAACCGCTTGTCATTTCCATCTGCTCCTCGTTGGGTTTGACACTTACTTATCGAAAGGACTACGATAGATCCCCTATACTTGTGAGTCATCAGGAGTCTTTTCTGGCGCCGTTGCCAGGGAGTGAAGCGCCTTTGGTAGGTGGAATTTGGTAAGGAAAAATTTATATAGTGTGCTGAAATTTAGTGTCACCTGTCAATATGCAATGTAATCCTTTGAGGGGCTTGTTTGGGATATCTTCACCTCGACCAGTAGAGCAAAGGGTTTCCCCTCAACCTACTGAACCTACTGAAAATGAAAATGTTTACTTTGAAATTCCTTCGGGTATGATAGAGAAACTGCTAGCTAATCCTTTTGCAGGAGATGAACATGGCATCCCGATTTACACCTAATCTATGTGGATGAAGTTTGTGGATTATTTAAGCTTGCAGGTATGCCCGATGATGTTATCAAGAAGGTCTTCCCTTTCTCTTTGAAGGGAGATGCATTGACATGGTATAGGCTATGTGATGATATGGGATCATGGGACTACAAACGGTTGAAATTGGAATTCCATCAGAAGGTTTATCCTATGCATCTTGTTCATCGTGATTGTAATTATACATATAATTTTTGGCCCCGCGAAGGAGAAAGCATCGCTCAAGCTTGGGGGAGGCTTAAGTCAATGTTATATTCATGCCCTAATCATGAGCTCTCGAGAGAAATGATTATTCAAAAATTTTATGCTCGGCTTTCTCACAACAATCGCTCCATGCTCGATACTTCTTGTACTGGTTCTTTTATGATGAAGACTATTGAATTCAAATGGGATTTATTGGAAAGAATTAAATGCAACTCTGAATATTGGGATCTCAACGAAGGTAAGGAGTCAGGTATAACACCTAAGTTTGATTGTGTTAAATCTTTTATGGATACCGATGTTTTCCGTAAATTTAGCACTAAATATGGACTTGACTCCGAGATAGTAGATTATTTTTGTGAATCTTTTGCTGCTGATGTTGATCTACCTAAGGAGAAGTGGTTTAAATATAATCCTCCCATTGAAGTAAAAGTAGTTGCACCTATTAAAGTTGAAGAAAAGACTATCACTTATAATGATCCTATTGTTCCTACTGCTTATGTTGAGAAACCATCCCTGTTAGAATTAAGGATCATGCTAAAGCTTCAACTGTAGTAAAAAAAGTAATATTAGGACACACAAACCCCCTGAGCAAGTTAAAGTTGGACCGAATATTGCTATGGTTAAAGATCTCTTGGCTGATAATATCGATGGGCATGTTATTTACTTCTGTGATGATACTGCTAGAATTGCTAAACCTAGTGCTAAAGATAAACATAGACCTGTGGTAGGCATGCCTGTTATTTCTGTTAAAAATAGGAGATCATTGTTATCATGGCTTATGTGATATGGGTGCTAGTGCTAGTGCAATACCTATTTCCTTATACAAAGAAATTATGCATGATATTGCACCCGCTGAGCTAGAAGATATTGATGTCACCATTAAACTTGCCAATAGAGATACTATTTCACCAATTGGGATTGTTAGAGATGTTGAAGTCTTGTGTGGGAAAGCTAAATATCCTGCTGATTTTCTTGTTCTTGGTTCCCCACAAGATAGCTTTTGTCCCATTATATTTGGGAGACCCTTCTTGAACACTGTTAATGCTAAGATAGATTGCAAGAAGGATGTTGTTACTATTGGCTTGGATGATATGTCTCATGAGTTTAACTTCTCTAAATTTCATAGACAACCTCGTGATGAGGAATTGCCTAGTAAACATGAAATAATTGGTCTTGCTTCTATTGTCGTACCTCCTAGTGATCCTTTAGAACAATACTTGCTAGACCATGAAAATTATATGTTTATGAATGAAAGAAGGGAAATAGATGAAGTATTCTTTAAACATGGACCTATTCTGAAACACAATTTGCCTGTTGAAATCCTAGGGGATCCTCCTCCACCCAAGGGTGATCCCGTTTTTGAGCTCAAACTGTTGCCTGATACTCTAAAATATGCTTATCTTATTGAAAAGAAGATATATCCTGTTATTATTAGTGCTAACCTTTCAGAGAAGGAGGAAGAAAAATTATTGAAAACTCTGAAGAAGCACCGTGCTGCTATTGGATATACTCTTGATGATCTTAAGGGCATTAGTCCCACTCTATGTCACCCCAAAATAAATTTGGAGAAAGACGCCAAACCAGTTATTGATCATCAACGAAGGCCGAATCCTAAGATGAAAGAAGTGTTAAGAAAGGAAATATTAAAGCTCCTTGAGGCAGGTATAATTTATCTCGTCGCTGACAGTCAGTGGGTAAGTCCTGTCCATTGTGGCCCTAAGAAGGGAGGTATTACTGTTGTTCCTAATGATAAAGATGAATTGATTCCGCAAAGAATTATTACAGGTTATAGGATGGTAATTGATTTCCGCAAATTAAATAAGGCTACTAAAAAAGATCATTACCTCTTACCTTTTATTGATCAAATGCTAGAAAGATTATCCAAACATACACTTTTTGCTTTCTAGATGGTTACTCTGGTTTCTCTCAAATACCTGTGTCAGCTGATGATCAAGCAAACAGCACTTTTACTTGCCCTTTCGGTACCTTTGCTTATAGACCTATGCCTTTTGGTTTATGTAATGCACCTGCTACCTTTGAAAGATGCATGATGGCTATATTCTCTGACTTTTGTGAAAAGATTTTTCAGGTTTTCATGGACGATTTCTCCGTTTATGGATCCTCTTTTGATGATTGCTTGAGCAACCTTGATCGAGTTTTGCAGAGATGTGAAGAAACTAACCTTGTCTTGAATTGGGAGAAGTGCCACTTTATGGTTAATGAAGGCATTGTCTTGGGGCATAAAATTTCTCAAAGAGGTATTGAAGTTGATAAAGCTAAAGTTGATGCTATTAAAAAGATGTCGTATCCTAAGGACATCAAAGGTATAAGAAGTTTCCTTGGTCATGCCGGTTTTTATAGGAGGTTCATTAAGGACTTCTCAAAAATTTCTCGGCCTCTGACTAATCTATTACAAAAAGATATACCATTTGTCTTTGATGATGATTGTGTAGAAGCATTTGAAATACTTAAGAAAGCATTAATCTCTGCACCTATTGTTCAGCCTCCCGATTGGAATTTACCCTTTGAAATTATGTGTGATGCTAATGATTATGCTGTAGGTGCTGTTCTAGGGCAAAGAGTTGATAAGAAATTAAATGTTATTCAATATGCTAATAAAACTCTAGATAGTGCCCAGAGAAATTATGCCACTACTGAAAAAGAATTCTTAGCAGTTGTATTTGCTTGTGATAAGTTCAGACCTTATATTGTTGATTCTAAAGTAACTATTCACACTGATCATGCTGCTATTAGATATCTTATGGAAAAGAAAGATGCTAAACCTAGACTTATTAGATGGGTTCTCTTGCTACAAGAATTTGATTTGCATATTATTGATAGAAAGGGAGCTGAGAACCCCGTTGCAGACAACTTGTCTAGGTTAGAGAATGTTCTTGATGACCCACTATCTATTGATGATAGATTTCCTGATGAACAATTAAATGTCATAAATGCTTCTCGTACTGCTCCATGGTATGCTGATTATGCTAATTACATTGTTGCTAAATTTATACCACCTAGTTTCACATACCAGCAAAAGAAAAAGTTTTTCTATGATTTAAGACATTACTTCTGGGATGACCCACATCTTTATAAAGGAGTAGATGGTGTTATTAGGCGTTGTGTACCTGAGCATGAACAGGAACAGATCATATGCAAGTGTCACTCCGAGGCTTATGGAGGGCACCACGCTGGAGATAGAACTGCACACAAGGGATTGCAATCCGGTTTTTATTGGCCTACTCTCTTCAAGGATGCTCGTAAGTTTGTCTTATCATGTGATGAATGTCAAAGAATTGGTAATATTAGTAGACGTCAAGAAATGCCTATGAATTATTCACTTGTTATTGAACCATTTGATGTTTGGGGCTTTGATTATATGGGACCGTTTCCTGCCTCTAATGGATATACACATATTTTAGTTGATGTTGATTACGTTACTAAGTGGGTAGAAGCTATTCCAACTAGTAGTGCTGATGATAACACCTCTATTAAGATGCTTATAGAAGTTATTTTTCTGAGGTTTGGAGTCCCTAGATATTTAATGACTGATGGTGGTTCACATTTTATTCATGGTGCTTTTCGTAAAATGCTTGCTAAGTATGATGTTAATCATAGATTGCATCTCCTTATCACCCACAGTCTAGTGGTCAAGTAGAATTGAGTAATAGAGAGCTCAAATTAATTTTGCAAAAGACTGATAATAGATCTAGAAAGAATTGGTCCAAGAAACTTCATGATGCATTATGGGCCTATAGAACTACATATAAAAATCCTATGGGAATGTCTCCGTATAAAATGGTTTATGGAAAAGCATGTCACTTACCTCTCGAACTAGAACATAAGGCATATTGGGCTATTAAAGAGATCAATTATGATTTCAAACTTGCCGGTGAGAAGAGGTTATTTGACATTAGCTCACTTGATGAATGGAGAACCCAAGCCTATGAGAATGCCAAGTTGTTTAAAGAAAAAGTTAAAAGATGGTATGACAAAAGGATACAAAAGCGTGAGTTTAATGTAGGTGACTATGTGTTGCTATTCAACTCTCGTTTAAGATTTTTTGCAGGAAAACTTCTCTCTAAATGGGAAGGTCCTTACGTTATCGAGGAAGTTTATCGTTCCGGTGCCATAAAAATCAACAACTTCGAAGGCACAAATCCGAAGGTGGTGAACGGTCAAAGAATCAAACATTATATCTCAGGTAATCCTATAAATGTTGAAACTAATATTATTGAAATCGTAACCCCGGAGGAATACATAAGGGACACTTTCCAGAACATTTCAGACTCCGAAAAGGAATAGGTATGTGGTACGGTAAGTAAACCGACTCCAAAACAGTTCTAATGGCAATTTTTCTTTGTTTTTGAATATTTGGAAAAATAGGAAAATAAGAAGCAATCCGGGAAGGACACGAGGCCTCCACGAGGGTGGAGGGCGCGCCCTACCCCCTAGACGCGCCCCCTGCCTCGTGGGCACCTCGTGCGCTCTCCGGACTCTGTTTTCTTGCATGATACTTCTTTCGGTCGGTAAAAATTCATTATATAATCTCTCGAAGGTTTTGACTCCTGTATCACGCAAATATCCTCTGTTTTCATTTTGAGCTGTTTTTCTGACAGATCTAGATCACCATGATGTCTCCAAGCGCCCCCAAGGACAAGTTCTTCGAGAAGGTCATCAACCCCTACCTCGCGGAAGTGCTGCAACACCCTCAAACCATTGAGATGTGTGATGGGTTCTTGCACATCCGTGATGTTGAGGGACCAAGGAGGACAGGAAGCGTGGAGACAAGGCTCGAAGCAATGGAGCAACAAGTTTTCAAGTGCCAGGGGATGGTGGAACGCGGACTCAACGCCAACCACATGATGATCACGGAGTTCACCAACAACCACAAGCTGGATGCCAAGAACATTGGGGAGACCATCTTCAAGCTTAACGAGAAGATCGAGCACCTCCAAGCCCAAATCTATGACCTGGAAAACCAAAATTGTGAGTATGAATATAGATTCAAGAGGATGAGTTTGGCTGCAGATTTGAGGATCCCGGAGACTCGATCATCCTTCTATGATGGTGAGCCTATGCCTTGGAAGATGCACGACAAGCCCACATCATCAACAACTCCACCACCCTCTTCACCGGCAAAGGAGATCTAATCACATGGGTATGGGCACTCCCCTTGGCAACTGCCAAGCTTGGGGGAGGTGCCCCGGTATCGTATCACCATCACACTCCTATCTTACCGTTTTTCTTAGTTCGATCCTTTTAGTAATATCTTGATCTAGTAGAATAAAGTTTTAGTATGATCTAGTTTTGAGTTTTGCTTTATGATCCCTCTATGTAATCGAGCCCGTGAGCTATATATAATAAAGATTAGTGTTGAGTCAAGGGCTTGATTATCTTACTATGATCTTGAGGGAATAAAAGAAAAAGATAGAATAAAAAGAAATAAAAAGAGATCATATTGATCTTATGGAGAGTAATGACTTCACATATAAAGAGTATGATGACTACAAGTTGTTGAGAGTTGACAAACATAGTTTTGGTCATCGTTCCAATTAATAGGATAAACAAAGAGAGGTTTCACATATAAATATACTATCTTGGACATCTTTTATGATTGTGAGCACCCATTAAAATATGACATACTAAAGAGTTGATGTTGGACAAGGAAGACAACGTAATGGGTTATGTTTTCTTATATCTGAAATAAAGTATATTGTCATGGATCATCCAACATGTTGAGTTTGCCTTTCTCCCTCATGCTAGCCAAATTCTTTGCACCAAGTAGAGATACTACTTGTGCTTCCAAATATCCTTAAACCTAGTTTTGCCATGAGAGTCCACCATATCTACCTATGGATTGAGTAAGATCCTTCAAGTAAGTTGTCATTGGTTCAAGCAATAAAAATTGCGCTCTAAATATGTATGATTGATTAGTGTGGAGGAAATAAGCTTTATACGATCTTGTGATGTGGAAGAAATAAAAGCGACGGACTGCATAATAAAGGTCCATATCACAAGTGGCAATATAAAGTGACGTTCTTTCGCATTAAGATTTTGTGCATCCAACCCTGAAAGCGCATGACAACCTCTGCTTCCCTCTACGAAGGGCCTACTTTACTTTTATCTTCTACCTTATGGAAGTGTCATGGTGATCTTCACCTTTCCTTTTTACATTTTATCCTTTGGCAAGCACAGTGTGTTGGAAAGATCCTGATATATATATCCAATTGGATGTAAGTTAGCATTAACTATTATTGTTGACATTACCCTTGAGGTAAAAAGGTTGGGAGGCGAAACTATAAGCCCCTATCTTTCTCTGTGTCCGATTAAAACTCCGTAACCACAAGTATTGCGTGAGTGTTAGCAATTGTTAAAGACTAAATGATAGTTGAGCATCTGGACTTGCTGAAAAGCTCTTATATTGACTCTTTCTGATGTTATGATAAATTGCAATTGCTTCAATGACTGAGATTATAGTTTGTTAGTTCTCAATGAAGTTTCTAATTCATACTTGACATTGTGAATAGATTGTTACTTTATCATAAGAAATCATATGACAATATCCATATATGTTGCTGTTATAAGATTGATCATGATGCCCTCATGTCTGTATTTTATTTTATCAACACCTCTGTCTCTAAACATGTGGACATATTTATCGTTATCGGCTTCCACTTGAGGACAAGCGAGGTCTAAGCTTGGGGGAGTTGATACGTCCATTTTGCATCATGCTTTTATATCGATATTTAATGCATTATGGGCTGTTATTGCACATTATGTCACAATACTTGTGCCTATTCTATCTTATTTTATAAGGTTTACATAAAGAGGGAGAATGCCGGCAGTTGGAATTCTGGGCTGGAAAAGGAGCAAATATTAGAGACCTATTCTGCACAACTCCAAAAGTCCTGAAACTCCACGGAAGTTATTTTTGGAAATAATAAAAAATACTGAGCGAAGAAAATACCAGAGGGCGCCCACACCCTAGCCACGAGGGTGGGGGGCGCGCCCCCCTGCCTCATGGGCCCCCTGGTGGCCCTCCGGTGCCGATCTTCTGGTATATGAAGTCTTTCATCCAAGAAAAAATCATAAGCAAGCTTTCGGGATGAGACTCTGCCGCCACGAGGCGGAACCAATCTAGGGCTCTGGCGGAGCTGTTCTGCCGGTGACACTTCCCTCCGGGAGGGGGAAATCATCGCCATCGTCATCACCAACGCTCCTCTCATCGGGAGGGGGCCAATCTCCATCAACATCTTAACCAGCACCATCTCCTCTAAAAATCTAGTTCATCTCTTGTGTCCAATCTTTGTCTCATAAGTCTGGGGTTGGTACTTGTAGGTTGCTAGTAGTGTTGATTACTCCTTGTAGTTGATGCTAGTTGGTTTATTTGGTGGATAATCATATGTTCAGATCCATTATGCATATTAATATCTCTCTGATTATGAAAATGAATATGCTTTGTGAGTAGTTACGTTTGTTCCTGAGGACATGGGAGAAGTCTTGCTATTAGTAGTCATGTGAATTTGGTATTCGTTCGATATTTTGATGAGATGTATGTTGTCTCTCCTCTAGTGGTGTTATGTGAACGTCGACTACATGACACTTCACCATTATTTGGGCCAGAAGGAAGGCATTGGGAAGTAATAAGTAGATGATGGGTTGCTAGAGTGACAGAAGCTTAAACCCTAGTTTATGCGTTGCTTCGTAAGGGGCTGATTTGGATCCATATGTTTCATGCTATGGTTAGGTTTACCTTAATACTTCTTTTGTAGTTGCGGATGCTTGCAATAGGAGTTAATCGTAAGTGGGATGTTTGTCCAAGTAAGGACAGCACCCCAGCACCGGTCCACCCGCATATCAAATTATCAAAGTACCGAACGTGAATCATATGAATGTGATGAAAACTAGCTTGACGATAATTCCCATGTGTCCTGGGGAGCGCTTTTCTCTATATAAGAGTTTGTCCAGGATTGTCCTTTGCTATAAAAAGGATTGGGCCATCTTGCTGCACTTTATTTACCTTTGTTACTTGTTGCTCGTTACAAATTACCTTATCACAAAACTATCTGTTACCTATAACTTCAGTGCTTGCAGAGAATACCTTAATGAAAACCGCTTGTCATTTCCTTCTGCTCCTCGTTGGGTTCGACACTCTTACTTATCGAAAGGACTACGATAGATCCCTTATACATGAGGGTCATCAGTGCCTCGTGTCCCTTTCGGACTACTTCTTAATTTCCTATTTTCTTAAATATTCCAAAACGGGGAAAATTGCCATTAGAACTGTTTTGGAGTCGGTTTACTTACCGTACCACATACCTATTCCTTTTCGGAGTCTGAAGCGTTCTGGAAAGTGTCCCTTATGTATTCCTCCGGGGTTACGGTTTCAATAACATTGGTTTCAACATTTATAGGATTACCTGAGATATAATGTTTGATTCTTTGACCATTCACCACCTTTGGATTTGTGCCTTCGAAGTTGTTGATTTTTATGGCACCGGAACGATAGACCTCCTCGATAACGTAAGGACCTTCCCCTTTAGAGAGAAGTTTTCCTGTAGAAAATCTTAAACGAGAGTTGAATAGCAACACATAATCACCTACATTAAACTCACCACACAGATCTATCACGCACAGGAACACACAGAAACACATCGCCACTCTTATTGATAATATTGCAGTTCTACCCTCAGTTTGTCTAGTAGGCCTCTCCCACCATCTTCGAGAAGCAACTCGATCACCCATCCAGCACTCTACCTCTCTTTCTCTCTCTCTATCCCAACCTATTTCCCGTCCTTCAGTTATGTATGGATGTCGACCGCTCTCCCTCAAGACATAGCTGGGTCTCTCCTTCTCAACACATATACGAGTCGGTCTACCTCTCTAGTTAGGCCTCTGCCTCCCCCCTCCCCCACCCCCCCCACACACACCGATACATCGAGTGCTCTAGTCATGTCTCCCTGCCACACACAAACTTTCCCTGTGCCCTCTGACGTTGCGGTAGGTTAGTCGCCCTATATCTTTGACTTGCACACACACAATTTCGATGGCTCTCTTCATCGATCTCGCACCCACCCACTTGATCCTCTCTTCGACTCTATCGAGATATATTACCCCTCCCTCTCTTCTCGTGGATCGCCCCTCTATATATGATATGGATAGGCCTCTATTTCACACACATTGCATGCAAAATTTTGTTTGAGATGTCATTGACACATATTCCAACAGATACATTCACGAAATCATCCCCCCCCCAACAAAAAACACTCACGAACGCACACGCCATCTGTTTAGGTTTGTATCTCTCTCACACACACCCACGTAGGTGGGGAACGTGCACAAAGAGAAGAGGTGCACGCACGGCACACGTACTCCCTTCTCACGGTGGAGCTCATTTCTATACGAAAAGGCAGCCCACGTGGTAATTTGACACGTGTACTGGTTGTCCACTTGATGGAGGATCGTCTACCACGGGTGAACAAACAAATTGCGACTTGACGCGTTATGTTAAAAAAGAGGCAAACCATGTGGGGCCTACCTTAGAGGCAAGGTTCTATAGACTCGAGGTGCTCTGTACGTATTACTTTTGATGTGTCTCGTCAACTCGCAGAACGAGGAGAAGCTTGCTTACTACAGCGTCTCCCCCGCCCACGGGCGTGGTGGCTCGCAGGACGAGGTGAAGCTTGCTTACTACTACTCATTGTATATTGGTTTATTGGTCCCCATTGTATATTGTGTCAAATTTTGACTATAGATTGAACTAACAAAACGTTCGTGCATGTTACCAAAAGTTACATCATTGAAAACTATGTTGAAATACGAATCCAACGATATAATTTTTATTGACATGCATTAACATTTTGTTAGCTAAATATTTGGTAAAAATTTGGCACGAACTACAAAGGTGACCTATAAACCAGGACGGAGGTAGTAGTACTACGCCTTACGCCCGCTCCCTCGCCCACGCGCGCGGTGGCTCGCAGGACGAGGAGAAAATTTTACTACTCCCTCCGTTTATCCTCGTCCCTACCTTGGTTAGAGAGATTATCATATTGTTTGGAATATATGTCCTTAGATTTCAATATGAACTACTAGTACATACTCCAAACACTGATGTATATAGACGTATTTTAGAGTGTAGATTCACTCATTTTGCTCCGTATGTAGTCCATATTGAAACGGACGTAATAGTACGCACTCTCCCTCGCCCCTCGACCCTCGCCCACGTGGTGGACGTGCAGCAATTCATTCGGTCTCATATAGCCAGAACGATATATATTGCAGTACTATTATTGCTCGACTTCCCGGAGAGGCGAAGAGCCAATCGCAAGGTTAATATTTTGGAGATGCCAAGCGCAAGGTTTATAGGAGAACGAGTAGTAGGTGTCGCGTCATTTATAAATAAAGTTTTTTTCTTCAGTGGCACGTACGCAATATAAATAGGTTCATATGGAGAGAAAAGGAAACCGCTCCACTATATACATAGGCAGGACGAGCCTACACGGTTGCTTGTTGGGGTTGCTCTCTTCACACTCTCTCGCACAAAACGACTGTGGCCACATCTCTAACATCCTGCGGATCACGTCCGCCGGGGAAGGGGTGGATGCTTAGTGTAGATGCGGTCGCCGTCGCCGACGGCGAAAACCCACTGTCGACACGTCCCGGTCAGGGGTCCCCGCCGTTCTCTCTCATAAAGCCGGTGAGGTTGCCTTCGTCCCTTGCTCAATGCCGCGACGTGGGTAGTTTCCGCCTCCCACTGCCCTCCTCTAGGTTGAGCAACGTCCCAACATCCCTCAGGTACAACTCCCTTTACAACCGGCTTGCACCACTGCTCCAGCTGCCCCACATCACTCCATGTGGATATTTCTCTACTTCTTTGCCTCGGACGTACCTCTACTGGCTTCTACGTACTGTATTTGTGATGAGTTTATGTCTCATCAACTAGTCCCAGTAATCTTATTCTACTCACGCTTCTTCAATTTCTTTGCCACAGGGATGCTCATCTCATTTGGTGAAACTGCACAAAATGATCCGATGGTCAAAGGGTTGCAAACTTCATTTCTTCAGAAGCTCCAAAGTTGCCAGCAAATTAAAGCCTGGTCAGGGTTTACGATTCAAGGGCTAGGGACTGCATGGATCGTTTTTTTCTTTAGCTGCCTCTGTTCCAAAATAAGTATCAACTTTAGTAGTACTACAACTTTGCACTAAAGTTTGCATAAAGTTGAGACACTTATTTTGGAACGGAGGGAGTACATATTGGCTATGATCTATCAATCATTGAGATGCAATAGCATGCATGTTAGTCTCCTTTGTATTTGATGAAATGTTGCAACGGGCAACCTTGGACGCAAGATACATGAAACAGAAGCTGGAAGCTTCATAGCATTGTACAAATTTATCTCACTGATAAATTACAGTATGTACTATACTAGTAGTACTATGTAAAGAGTTAGGTGTCGCATGGAGTCCAGAAAATATGGTGATAATGTGAGGTGGGCCATGTAATCACTGAGCCTGCGTGTTTTCACTGCTCTCGCACTCCTCCGCTGTAAGAATGGAGAAAATTGTAATCTAGTAGTACCTCCTTTCGCCGAAAGCGTGGGACATCCAGCAGTCCTACCACCTCAGTAATAATGACCAATGAGCCGTCAAATCACATAGACCCACCAATAAGTTGGATGGACGAAGCAACCATCACTCTTGAATCCGCTTCTCTCTTCAACACAGCCTCCGGTGAGAGGTCGCGTCCGCTCTGCCCGGGCATGAATGCGGCACCGATTCTTTGGAGCGGCGCTGACCGTTTCGGGCGAGAAGCGCACGCGGGCAATGAAGGGGCTTTGGGTGGGCCAGGCTGGTCAGGAGCGGGCATGGCAGCGGTCCGCCTGTCCCGACCAGGCGACCGGAAGAGGATGCACCGACTCTTGCAGCTAAATCGTACACTACACACCATCTCTCTGTAGGAGTAGGTCGATGTGTCGCTCTCTCTAACACAAATATGCTGTTAAACACACACGCACACGCACACGCACACACAGGTTCATAGAATAGGAATATCGTGCATGTTACTAGTCCAAGTTACTCACGACTATGACTAGCCTAAGCAATGTAACCAAACGCTCCTTACTCTGCCTTGTTATCTCCCTCGGAAACCCAATGCATGGAGCGCAACTACGTGTTGATCAGTCAAGAAATCAAAGTTGGCTTGCATGCGAGTAAATACGTGGCCCTGCATGGTAGCTAAAACGGCATCTCTTAGTTGTTGGGATTAATTGTTGCATTTAGAGACGGAAATCAGGGCTTTGATTGGAGGAAGGACCGGTCAAGTTTCTCCTTCTCCAATCTGCTTGCACCTTGGTCCCGATGCACCTTCTAACGTGACTTATTACACCTAGACGGAGGGAGTAGTACAAGATAGTATGGCACCCTGACTTAGGTCGAATACAAGTGCCCAAAATTGTGTGCATGTTATAATAAGGATTCAGTTAAAATAGTACGTGAGCGAACAGAGGGATCAATTGGACAGTGTTCACGAGCAGTAGCGAGATGCGTGAGGTAAGGTACACTGCTGGCGCTTTTAATTTTTCTTATTAATTTGTTTGTTTCACCCTCTGACTGGTGGGACCCAACGTACTACGTGGAGAGAGGTAAGGTGACTAAGGCTGCATTATTTATGTACTACCAACACTGCTTTAAATCCCAAAAGACCTTACCACCAAAGCCACATGACACAATTATGATTTAAATCCCAATGACTCGCACGCAAAAAAACACGGCATGCTTGTCACACGAATGCAGGAATGTATAAAAGGTTATTTTCCTCTCGATGAACATAACGGGAGGGTGGTGTAGCTGGTTAGCCTGTTCGCTCATAAAAATTGAGGTCTCGGGTTGGATAACTACACTTGAGCATAATTTTGTTTTTGTTCGACTTCTTTCTTCCACCCAATGACAAGTAGGCCCCGCATGACAGTGAGAGAAAGTGATCTGGGGCGGTGCCAGGAGGATTCTTTGACTCGTCAAAATGGATGGATACGGAGCTATACGATCTCGTATGGACCAAATAATCACCTCATCACGTATACGCTGCAGCCTCGGCACTTGTTTTCTAGGGTTTGCACTCTTCACACTCCCTCTCCAGTATATATATACACGTTGGAGCCTCAGTGCTTGTAGTTTCTCTCTTCACACTCTCTCACCCTCTCCAGATCTAAACAAGACTTCGTTGGCCTCTCTCTCTCTCCCCTCACTGCTGGTCAAAGAGCCGGCAGGATCCGTCCGCCAGGAAGGGAAGGAGGCTTAACGCTGTCGCCGTCGGCGAGGAAGGGAATTCACCACCAGCGCAGTTGTTCGCTTTCACCCAGCGGTGGCGCGGGAGGGCCTCCGACCCCTTCTTCCTCGTTGTCGTACGTAGTGTGGGCCGCACGGCCTCCGGTCGCCGACCGAACCACATCCCGAGAACCTTAAGGTATAATTTACTTATTCCACATGCATTGCTCTAGCTGCATGTGGGCTTTTTCCGCTTCTGCACTGGAATCTAGGTGTTGGATCAAACAGGAAAGTAGCGGGGAAAGTTGTATAGCATGAATCTAGGACGTGGTTCAAAGAGGAAAGGAATGGGGGAAAGTAGTGGGGAAATTTCTATAGCATGAATCTAGGACGTGGTTCAAAAAGGAAAGGAAGGGGGAAAGTTGTGGGGAAAGTTGTATAGCATGAATCTAAGACGTGGTTCAAAGAGGAAAGGAATGGGGGAACATAGTGGGGAAAGTTGTATAGCATGAATCTAGGATGTGGTTCAAGGAGGAAAGGAAGGGGGGAGTACTAGTACAGACTGGCTATCCAGCACCTACGTTGGTCGAAAAGGGAAAACAATGATAAACGTAGTACGCACATGTGTAACGATCTGATCTTTTTGTTTTGGGGGCAAGGCTATAGAGTTTGAGCATGACTAGATTTGCTTCGCTCACATAGGGAAAGGAGTCTAAAGATAACAAAACTGGGACCAACACAAATATGCCCCTTGGTTGTTTGTTCTTTGTTGCAACAAACTGCGCATCACCCCTTCATACATCGGTAGATGCACATGGTGCTAGTGCGTCCACTGTCCCGTGCAACTCTTTAGTTGTTGTTAATCTAAGGCCCTGTTTGGTTAAAAAGACCCTAGTCCCTACCTACTTGGTTCCAGGGACTAAACATGGACTAGAGGTTATTAAATAACATGCTAAAATACCATGTTACCCCTAGTAATGAACTAATAGAGACAAGGTGCGATGCGGGGCAGGGGCAATTGTTGGAAAAAGTCCCAAAAAGACTCTCCCTCAGGGTCTTCTTTCTTTAGTCCCAAATGCCCACTTTTAGTCCCTAAAAGTCCCTCCTGTTTGGTTTAGATGGGACTGACATGGACTTTTTTTAGTCCCTACACCAAAAAGTCCCTGTAAACAAACACCCTCTAATAATGCCGCTGGAAAATTGATGCAATGCCACAATTAAAAGCAAATTGCATGTTTAACGAATTTTATTGTTAATATAATCTCTCTGTTAATATTAATCAATGCCACCGTTTGAGAAATGTTATTGTCCTGCTTTCTTTCCCATTTAGATAAGTTAGATGCTTCTTTTTGTTGGCTTCTGTGTCATCCACCGTTATTGACCACTATTAGTTTCCTTCGCACCTCTGTGTAAACAGGGTTATCTACTTCACCTCGTTGCTATTGTGACCTTTTGTTGAACTGCACAAAACACTTTTGTTTTAAGAGTGTTTTGTGCAGTTCAACCAAAATGCCACACCGAAAATGTTGCTTGATTGCTTGATATTAGTGGAACTGCACAAGAGGAGATCTTACTTCCTATCCGTGTTGGCAATTTTGGTTCAGATCTTCTTCTTGTGATTTGTTTGAATTTCGCGTCATGAGAGGTCAGTACTAGCTTTCTTTCACATGATTGTGTAGTGTGCTTTCATATGTTGTGCTACTTGTACGGTAATGTTGCTTGATTTTAGTGAACTGCACAAATGGAGACAAGACTTCCAATCTGTATGTGCACCGCAATATCCCATTGAGGTAAGATAAGGATATTTCACAACTGTTGGCATGTATTTTGCCACTTTCATTAGAAAATTAATGTCGTTGTTTAGTGCTATACTTGTGCTAATTAACATGCCAAATCTTACATTGAAGGCGAAGCTTGTCTATTATTGAACCAAGTGATGAAGGGGAAGAACAAACGGAAGAAAAACAAAAATCAACTCCCGGTGCTGTAATGAAGCACTGGAACTGTGGTGACACATGTAATGATATAGTTTTGCATCTTAATTTATTGCTATGGCTGGAACGAGCAATTGTTTTGCCACTGATTTGATGCCACTCTTAATGTAAAATGTAATTATATGTACTTGTGCAAACAGGGATCTTCTTTGAAGATACCATATATTTTAGTGGAACTGCATAAGAAGATGTTGGAAACATTAAACTAATCGAGGAGTATATAGTAAGCATGGCAACCACAGTAGATAACAACAGATGGTTCCGGAGAAGTGCTTGATCCGTATGCTCTACATAATAAGCCTCCTGACAAAGGTTGGTACTCGCCCACGGATTTCATCCATATGATTGAGCTTTGTCATCTCTATTGGTGTTGTGCTACCGTTTAGATACTGTCATGAGAAAGTGGTATTGTCCTTGAGAAGTGCTTCATCTGTGCTGTTTTAAATATTTCCTTTCCTTTTTTCCTAGCAAACAGAGATGCTAGCATTTAGTTGTCCTCTTGTCTTTGCACAATAGGATCATCTTCCTCTGAAGAAGAATACGGACTACGTGAAGTGACTAGTTCCGATTATGCCAGGATGAAGAAGCCCTGTCTATCTTCTCATTAGAATGAGCAGTTGAAGGATGGTTACATTACTCCCCATGAGACCAAACTAACTTCAACTCAGAAGGATTGACATATCTCCATCTTTTTGCTGTGATGCGCAAGTACAATGTTGTTCTAGGATTCTTTCCGGTGAGTTCCATTTTCTTAAAAGTGTGCTCTACATGGACCATGTCGGTGCCTATTTAAACTGTCAATTCATAGTACAGTTTGCTTTATACTAATCACTTTTTTGTATTTGTGCAAACAGGGGTGCTCAGCTTGATTTCAATGGGAACTGCACAAAATGTTTATGAATACATCGAATCATTCATTTCCACCACAAGAAAGGAGGTGCCGATATGTTAAAGGCGTTGCAACATATAAGGGCGAAATCATACAAGCTACGCGCGAATTTGGTTGATTTTGGTGGAACTGCACAAAAAGAACAGCTGGCTTATTTAGCACAAGGTGCCATGTCAATGTCTGAACTGATGGCAAACCTTGCCCATTCCACAATCGTAGGCATTTGATATTTTGGAATGGGAAAACCTTGTCAAAGTTTGCTCATTGATGCACAAAAACAACAAGCATTTGACATTTTGGAATGGGACAACCTTGTCAAATTTTGCTCATTGATGTTAGCAAGAAGACATGCATTTGATATTTTCGAATGGGACGCCCTTTGCTGTCAGCAGCGTCGATCTATTTTTCTTTATTCTTTAGTTGTGAAGTAAATATTGGCTCTGACATGTGAATCGCTGAGATGCATAATCATCAATTGTTTTGAATGTTCTCTATAAATTGCCAGGCATGTGTGTTTGATTGCAATGTACAGGAATGCTAAAAAGCTGCCCAAACTCTTTGTACTCCAGTCAAAGTAGAGATACTTTGACTGCAGACAAAGCTTGTATGCAAACTAAAAAGGACCGGAGGGAGTACATGTGAAACTGCTGCAAATGACGTGATCACCCTGGGAATAATGCTAGTACATTTTGTTTTGCATGTTCATCCAATGCCAGTGATACAAGAATTCGAACTAATCGAACTAAATTCATTCATGCACGGTCGGATTTCATATAAACATGCCGGATTTCATTACATTTCATCCATTCTTCAACTAAAAAGGGGTGCGCGGGAGGTATAATTAATTAACCGAAGCTACCCACCTGTGTCCAGCTGAGCCGAACAGAAGCCTCTTCTCCAGCGGACTGAGCTTCAGTGACTTAGCTGCAGGTGCAGTTGTGTAACTGACATGTGGCCCAGATGCTTGTTGGGCCCACGTGTCAGTGAGCAACTGCACCAGCAGTTAAGTAGAAGCAGTGTCCTTCTCCAACATAGCTCTCCGACTCCATGTCGCCGCCAAGAAGCTAATCGGCCATCAATGGTCAACCCGCCTAGCTTGGCTTCAACAAGAGGGTAGCAACGGTGGCCTTACTTGGACCCGAGTGGCGGCGACCTACCGTGTTCTACTCTTCCTTGTTTTCTGTGTGGCGCGGCCTCGTTGGCAGCGGGGCGGGGCCTCCACGGAGCCGGCGATGTCCTTTGTCTCGTTGCCAGCGGGGCGGCGCCTCAGCGGAGCGGGGGAAATCCTCCCCCTCGTTGCCGGCAGGGTGGGGCCTTGGCTAAGCCGGCGATGTCCTCTGCCTCGTTGTTGGCGGGGCGGGGCCTCGGCAGAGTAGAGCCTTCGCCTCGGTGCCCGCGGGGTGGGGCCTCGGCGGAGCCGGCAGTGTCCTCTGCCTCGTTGTTGGCACCGCGGGGCCTCGGCGGAGCAGGGCCTCATCGACGCCAGCGGAGCGGGGACTCGTCGGAGGCGGCATTGTCCTCTGCCTCGTCCTCGGTCTCTCGAAACAGCACCTCGCCCGCTTCATTGCCCTCTTTGTAGGCGGCCGCAGCCTCCGCCACCCGCATGATGTACCGCCAGCGCTCGAGGCGGCCCTCGCGGGCGGAGCGGTACGAATCGAGCAGCGCCTCCTGCTCCACCCGCTCCGCGGCGATCTCCTCCTCCGCTTGCAGGTGCTCCAGGAGGAGATGGTGGTTGTAGGCGGCGTCGGCCTGCGCCTCCCGAAAATGCTCCTCACGCTTCTGCCTCACCGTGTCCATGTATTGCGCACAGGCCTCGCCGATGGTCATGGTGCAATGCACTAGCGAGGATGGCGAGGAGGAGGGGGTTGGCGCCGGATCGTCGACTACCATGTTCGTCGTCGTCCTCTGGCTGCCTGCCGGCCAGGCAGTCGGCAGCAATGGCTTCCATCTCCTTGTGGTCCGTCGTCCGCCCATCCCGAAGAGCGCTGGAGCGCGAGGAAGCCATGATGGGCAGTAGTGGTGTGGACAGGAGAAAGGGAACGGAGGTGGATAACTGCGGCTATGGCCGGCGCAGCAGTTTATATAGCAATGGTGGGCGGCAGAGGGACGGACGTGTGTGGCCGGAGTACCCGCCTCGGCAACCGCGTATCATTAATGTGGGCGGCAGACGGACGGACGGCACTTGTGCCGTTTGAATGCGGAGCAATCACCTGCACCGGGAAGCGGGGCAGGCGGCGCTGACCGTTTCGGGCGGAAATCGCGCGCGGGCGAGGGAGGCGGTCTAGGTGGGCCAAGGCAGTCAGACTCGTGCTTGGCAGCGGGTCGGTCCAGCAGCCGGACATGCTGGCTCGCCAGCGAGCTCGCCGAGCTAAGCGACGACAATCAGACGATGGACGTAGCTTCCGACCAGGAGCCAGCGCCACTGTCCAAGCTGGTTCATGTCGTGTTCACCATAGAGCAAGTGCGGCCGCACTTCGACGCCCTAATGGCGGAAGAGCTACCAACGCAGGAGGACCTGTGCTACAACCTCCATCTCGTCAACGAGCACCATGAACAAGCGAACGACAATGCCGTCGCGGACATGTGACCCTATGATCCTGGCTTCCCGAATGAGTAGCGGGCGCTGTATCAGACCATCCGTAGGGCCTGCGAGGCCCTCTTTGTCATCCTTCGAGTTGTTGACCTTGCCGAGGCGCCACCGTCTCGCGTTGTCAACATGGTCAACAAACATGAGGAATGAGGAGATGACTTTACTTGGAGAGGATGACAATGGGGACCCACCAGGGCCATAGCCGCATGTATGCAAGTGCCACCTTATTATATACTACAACTGTAATTTTTTTGGCTTCCTCCTAGTTTCCTGACATCACGGTCCCACACCATTGTCAACTTATGTAGTCAATAAACGAGAGAATTGTGCAAGGAGCGGCCGACAGCTGGGACCAAGCAGCTCGAGCAATATTTGTGTTTTTGAGGTGTGAGCACTGCAGAGTTTTTCTTGAGCGGTGTTTTTGTTTTTTTGAGACAAGAGTGATGTTTTCGATGTTGTTCAGAGGAGAGCAGGGTATTAACTGGGCAGGCTGTGGCCCATCTAGCCCAGGCCAGATATCCAGCCCAGATATTAATTTTTTTCAAGCTGAAAATGGCTAGCCCAGCTATACTTTTTTTAAGGAATACCCAGGCAAGTCTCCCCTCAACGCCGGCTCGAGCCCTTGACCGCCCTCGGCCTCGACGCCGGCCTGAGCCCCTGCCCGCCCTCGACCTCGACCTCGACACCGGCCCGAGCCCCTGCCCGCCCTCGACCTCACCGCCGCTGCCGACCTCTTCCCTGCCCGCCCTCGACCTTGTCGCCGCCGCCCTCTCCCCTGCCCGCCCTCGTTGCCGACCGCCCGAGCCCGTAAGCCTCTCCCCTGCCCTCCTCTCTCTCTGTGTGATGAACCCTAGCTACTGTTAGCAAAATTAGGACAGATGCAACTGTTGCTCTACATTAAGAAAGAGATTCAACTAAAAATTGTTAGTTTATCATCATTCTAGTATATCAAAGGATCACAGGCTAGTCCACAGAGTGTGATACTCAAGAATTTCAGGTGGAGGAATCTGCTAGGCATCATTGGTATGGAAATAGACATAACAAAACATTGATTCAAGTTCATAGGGTGATGAGCAGATAGTCAAAATCATCATGTGTATTTTAGGGCAGTGCCAAATTTAGCTAAATTAGCAAATATGTTGGTTAGGGCACTAGCAGAGAGAGAGAGAGAGCATTTAGCAATTTTTGTAGGTATATATAATAGCTATAAACAGCTAGGCAATTTTTGTAGCTATAAATAAAAAACAGTACAATTCTTTTAGCTATAAAAACAGTAGCAAATTATTTATACCTAGGCAATTTATCAAAAACAGTAGCTCCTAAAATTGCAAAATTAGGGACTTTTTTAGCTATAAATAAAACAGTGGAATTTTTTAGCTATAAATAAAAACATAAGCAATTTTTTTAGGAAATTAGCTAGGTAATTTTTGTAGATATATAAAATAGCTATAAATAAAAAATAGTAGCTCCCTTCCTAGACTTTTTTAGCTATAAATAAAAAACAATATAAAATGTTTAGTGAGGTCATTTTGCAAAGGTTTTTGGTTTTTTGAAAATACCACTATTTTGCAATGTTTAGTGAGGTCATTTCACTATGTGTACTTGCTTTATATATGTGATCCTGTGATGCTCATATGCCATTGATGTTATATGATATATGTCATTGATGTTATATGATTTTGCAATGTTGGTTGAATGTCGAAGAATATCCGAGTGGCCTATGTTTTGCCGGAATGTTGATTCATTTCCGTTTCGGCAAATTTCAGGCGCTCCATATGTCCACTTTTTAGCAAAGGTTATCCCAAAAATTTCCGTAATTTGTGCTAAAAGCTATGACATATGGAGTGCCCGGGATTTGCCGGAAGGGGAATGAATCAACATTCTGAAAAATATAGGCCCCTTTTTTCTCGTCATTATATCTTTTATTTACAATTGTTGAATAGGAAACATGTCTAGCCACGCCGAAGCTGGGGGTTCTGGTCGCCTCGAAGAAGACCCCGTCGAGGCAGCAAATCATTATTTCGATTACCTGGACGAACAACAGTTGTTGGTGCAGGGTGGCGGCAGTGGCACCAACCCCGACGCCGACACCGGCACCGACACCACCCCCGAGACCAGCAATGATGATGTCGTTGCCGGTAAAGCACCGAAGCAGAAGAGACACGAAGACCAAACGAGCTCGGCATCGGACAAATTGTGGTCACGGAGATGCACCCCAAAAAATTAGAGCCAACGGTGCTGGAGGAAGCGTGCTCGTGCTAGGGCAATCAACTAGGATGCATCCTCACGGAAACCACCAACATCAACAACGAGAACTTGAAGAAGATACCACATATGGAGCACATTGCACAATAGGTTCCTGTTCCTCGGGCAGGATGAAAACAAATTTCCGTGGGACGACGAACCCATGACAAAGATAAACAGCAAGGCGATGGTGGCGTTCACCAACAACTTGTCCGCCTGGAAAGTTAGGTGAAAAAAGCGATTGCGAAGAATGAACCGTGGTCCAAGATTCATGCTGACAATCTGTCACTAAGGAAGAGGACTTTGAGAAACTCAAGGAGACTTGCGCTAAAGAAGAAGTCAAGCAAAGGTCGGAGAAAATGAAGGTGTTCCAGGCCAGGAACACGCCTCCCCACCGCCTCGGAAGCCGTTGTTACGAGGGGAAGAGGCACGTATGGGCCAAGGAGGACGTCGAACGTGAAAGTCATGAAATCCCAGACCCCTTGGCGGAGTTCACCGACCCGCAGGAGCGTGACTAGATCAGGGCCCGGTACAAGTGGGTGAAGGAAATATGCCCTAGAGGCAATAATAAAGTTGTTATTTATATTTCATTATATCATGATAAATGTCTATTATTCATTCTAGAATTATATTAACCGAAACTTGATACATGTGTGAATGCATAGACAAAACAAAGTGTCCCTAGTATGCCTCTACTTGACTAGCTATTTAATCAAAGATGGTTAAGTTTCCTGACCATAGACATGTGTTGTCCGTTGATGAATGGGATCACATCATTAGGGGAATGATGAGATGGACAAGACCCATCGGTTAGCTTAGCATAATAATCGTTTAAGTTTTATTGCTATTGCTTTCTTCGTGACTTATACATATTCCTCCGACTATGAGATTATGCAACTCCCGAATACCGAAGGAACACCTTGTGTGCTATCAAACATCAAAATGTAACTGGGTGATTATAAATATGCTCTACAGGTGTCTCTAAAGGTGTTTGTTGGGTTGGCATAGATCGACATTAGGATTTGTCACTCCGAGTATCGGAGAGATATCTCTGGGCCCTCTCGGTAATGCACATCACTATAAGCCTTGCAAGCAATGTGACTAATGAGTCAGTTGCGGGATGATGCATTACACAACGAGTAAAGAGACTTGCCGGTAACGAGATTGAACCAGGTATGAGGATACCGACGATCGAATCTCGGGCAAGTAACATACCGATGACAAAGGGAATAACGTATGTTGTTATTGCGGTTTGACCGATAAAGATCATCATAGAATATGTAGGAACCAATATGAGCATCCAGGTTCCGAAGTTGGTTATTGATCGGAGATGTGTCTCGGTCATGTGTACATAGTTCTCGAACCCGTATGGTCCACACGCTTAACGTTCGATGACGATTTGTATTATGAGTTATGTGTTTTGGGGACCGGAGATTGTTCGGAGTCCCGGATGAGATCACGGACATGACGAGGAGTCTCGAAATAGTTGAGAGGTAAAGATTGATATATTGGACGATAGTATTTGGACAGCGGAATAGTTTCGGGACGTTCTGGATATTTATCGGAGTACTGCAGGGTTACCGGAACCCCCCGGGGAAAGTAATGGGCCTACATGGGCCATAGGGGAGAGGGGAGGTGATGTCTACTACACAACCTTCTTCTTGTAGACGTTGTTGGGCCTCCAAGTGCAGAGGTTTGTAGGACAGTAGCAAATTTCACTCAAGTGGATGACCTAAGGTTTATCAATCTGTGGGAGGCGTAGGATGAAGATGGTCTCTCTCAAACAACCCTGCAACCAAATAGCAAAGAGTCTCTTGTGTCCCCAACACACCCAATACAATGGTAAATTGTATAGGTGCACTAGTTCGGTGAAGAGATTATGATACAAGTGCAATATGGATGGTAGATATAGGTTTTTGTAATCTGAAAATATAAAAACAGCAATGTAACTAATGATAAAAGTGAGCACAAACGGAATTGCAATGCTTCGAAACAAGGCCTGGGGTTCATACTTTCACTAGTGCAAGTTCTCTCAACAATAATAACATAATTGGATCATATAACAATCCCTCAACGTGCAACAAAGAGTCACTCCAAAGTCACTAATAGCGGAGAACAAACGAAGAGATTATTGTAGGGCACGAAACCACCTCAAAGTTATTCTTTCCGATCAATCCATTGGGCTATCCTATAAGTGTCGCAAACAGCCCTAGAGTTCAAAGTAAAATAACACCTTAAGTCACAAATCAACCAAAACCCTAATGTCACCTAGATACTCCAATGTCACCTCAAGTATCCGCGGGTATGATTATACGATATGCATCACACAATCTCAGATTCATCTATTCAACCAACACAAAGAACTTCAAAGAGTGCCCCAAAGTTTCTACCGGAGAGTCAAGACGAAAATGTGTGCCAACCCCTATGCATAGATTCCCAAGGTCACGGAACCCGCAAGTTGATCACCAAAACATACATCAAGTGAATCAATAGAATACCCCATTGTCACCATGGGTATCCCACGCAAGACATACATCAAGTGTTCTCAAATCCTTAAAGACTCAATCCAATAAGATAACTTCAAAGGTAAAACTCAATCCATTACAAGACATAGAGGGGGAGAAACATCATAAGATCCAACTATAACAGCAAAGCTCGTGATACATCAAGATTGTGCCACATCAATAACACGAGAGAGAGAGAGAGAGATCAAACACATAACTACTGGTACATACCCTCAGCCTCGAGGGTGAACTACTCCCTCCTCGTCATGGAGAGCGCCGAGATGATGAAGATGGCCACCGGTGATGATTCCCCCCTCCGGCAGGGTGCCGGAACAGGGTCTCGATTGGTTTTTGGTGGCTACAGAGGCTTGCGGCGGCGGAACTCCTGATCTAGGTTATGTTCTGGAGGTTTGGGGATTTATAGGAGAGGTTGGCGTCGAGAACAAGTCAGGGGGCCCCACGGGAAGTCCACGAGGCACAGGGGCGCGCCCTAGGGGGTGGGCGCGCCCTCTACCCTCGTGGGGCCCACAGGCCTCCCCTCCGGTAACTCTTTGTTCCAGTATTTTTTATATTTTCCAGAAAAAATCTCCGTTGATTTTGACCACATTCCAAGAACTTTTATTTCTGCACAAAAAACAACACCACGGTAGTTCTGCTGAAAACAGTGTCAGTCCGTGTTAGTTCTAACCAAATCATACCAAAATCATGTAAAAATATTACAAACATGGCATGAATACATCAAAAATTATAGATACGTTGGAGACATATCAAGCATCCCAAAGCTTAATTCCTGCTCGTCCTCGAGTAGGTAAATGATAAAAATAGAATTTTTGATGTGGAATGCTACCTAACATATTTATCAATGTAATCTTCTTTATTGTGGCAAGAATATTCAGATCCATAAGATTCAAAATAAAAGTTTAATATTGACATAAAAATAGTAATACTTCAAGCATACGAACAAAGCAATCATGTCTTCTCAAAATAACATGGCCAAAGAAAGCTATCCCTACAAAATCATATAGTCTGGCTATGCTCTATCTTCCTCACACAAAATATTTAAATCATGCACAACCCTGGTTTCATCCAAGCAATTGTTTCATACGTTAGTATTCTCAAACCTTTTCAACTTCCACGCAATACATGAGCGTGAGCCATGGACATAACACTATAGGTGGAATAGAATGGTGGTTGTGGAGAAGACAAAAGGACAAGATAGTCTCACATCAACTAGGCGTATCAACGGGCTATGGAGATGCCCATCAATAGATATCGATGTGAGTGAGTAGGGATTGCCATGCAACGGATGCACTAGAGGTATAAGCATATGAAAGCTCAAAAAGAAACTAAGTGGGTGTGCATCCAACTTGCTTGCTCATGAAGACCTAGGGCATTTGAGGAAGCCCATCATTGGAATATACAAGCCAAATTCTATAATGAAAATTCCCACTAGTATATGAAAGTGACAACATAGGGGACTCTATCATGAAGATCGTGGTGCTACTTTGAAGCACAAGTGTGGTAAAAGGATAGTAGCATTGCCCCTTCTCTCTTTTTCTCTCATTTTTGTTTTTTTTTTCCCTCTCTTTTTTTGCCTCTTTTTTTAATTTTTATTATTATTATTTTTCGTCCGCAGTCTCATCCCGACTTGTGGGGGAATCATAGTCTCCATCATCCTTTCCTCACTGGGACAATGCTCTAATAATGATGATCATCACACTTTTATTTACTTACAACTCATGAATTACAACTTGATACTTAGAACAAGATACGACTCTATATGAATGCCTCCGGCGGTGTACCGGGATGTGCAATGAATCAAGAGTGACATGTATGAGAGAATTATGGACGATGGCTTTGCCAAAAATACGATGTCAACTACATGATCATGCAAAGCAATATGACAATGATGGAGCGTGTCATAATAAATGGAACGGCGGAAAGTTGCATGGAAATATATCTCGGAATGGCTATGGAATGCCATAATAGGTAGGTATGGTGGCTGTCTTGAGGAAGGTATATGGTGGGTGTATGGTACCGGCGAAAGTTGCACCGCACAAGAGAGGCTAGCAATGGTGGAAGGGTGAGAGTGCGTATAATCCATGGAATCAACATTAGTCATAAAGAACTCATATACTTATTGCAAAAATCTACAAGTCATCAAAACAAAGTACTACGCGCATGCTCCTAGGGGAAGGGTTGGTAGGAGTTAACCATCGCGCGATCCCGACCTCCACTCGTAAGGAAGACAATCAATAAATACCTCATGCTCCAACTTCATCACATAATGGTTCACCAGACGTGCATGCTACGGGAATCACAAACTTTAACACAAGTATCTCTCAAATTCACAACTACTCCGCTAGCATGACTCTAATATCACCATCTTCATATCTCAAAACAATCATAAAGAATCAAACTTCTCATAATATTCAATGCACTTTATATGAAAGTTTTTATTATATCCCTCTTGCATGCTTATCATATTAGGGATAAATTCATAACCTAAGCAAATTACCATGCTGTTTAAGACTCTAAAAATAATATAAGTGAAGCATGAGAGTTCATCAATTTCTTCAAAGTAAAACCACCGTCATGCTCTAAAAAGATATAAGTGAAGATCAATGAGTAGTCAAATAATTATGAAACTATGTGAAGACTCTCTAACATTTAAGAATTTCAGATCTTGGTATTTTATTCAAACAGCAAGCAAAAAAAGAAAATAAAATGACGCTCCAAGCAAAACACATATCATGTGGTGAATAAAAATATAGCTCCAAGTAAGGTTACCGATGAACGAAGACGAAAGAGGGGATGCCTCCCGGGGCATCCCAAAGCTTAGGCTCTTGGTTGTCCTTGAATATTACCTTGGGGTGCCTTGGGCATCCCCAAGCTTAGGCTCTTGCCACTCCTTATTCCATAGTCCATCGAATCTTTACCCAAAACTTGAAAACTTCACAACACAAAACTCAACAGAAAACTCGTAAGTTCCGTTAGTATAAGGAAATAAAATCACCACTTTTGGTAATGTTGTGAACTCATTATTTATTTATATTGGTGTAATATCTACTGTATTCCAACTTCTCTATGGTTCATACCCTCCGGTACTACTCATAGATTCATCAAAATAAGCAAACAACACATAGAAAACAGAATCTGTCAAAAACAGAATAGTCTGTAGTAATCTGTAACTCTCGGATACTTCTGTAACTCCAAAAATTATGAAATAAATTGTTGGACGTGAGGAATTTGTCTAACAATCTTCTTCAAAAAGAATCAACTTAAAAGCACTCTTCTGTAAAAAAAAATGACAGCTAATCTCGTGAGCGCAAAGTTTCTGTTTTTTACAGCAAGATCACATTAACTTTCTTCCAAGTCTTCCCAAAGGTTCTACTTGGCACAAACACTAATTAAAACATAAACCCAAATCTAACCAGAGGCTAGATAGATTATTTATTACTAAACAGGATCAAAAGGCAAAGAACAAAAATAAAATTGGGTCGCCTCCCAACAAGCGCTAACGTTTAACGCCCCTAGCTAGGCATGATGATTTCAATGATGCTCACATAAAAGATAAGAATTGAAACATAAAGAGAGCATCATGAAGAATATGACTAACACATTTAAGCCTAACCCACTTCCTATGCATAGGGATTTTGTGAGCAAACAATTTATGGGAACAAGAATCAACTAGCATAGGAAGACAAAACAAACATAACTTCAAAACTTTTAACACATAGAGAGGAAACTTGATATTATTGCAATTCCTACAAGCATATATTCCTCCCTCATAATAATTTTCAGTAGCATAATGAATAAATTCAACAATATAACCATCACATAAAGCATTCTTTTCATGATCTACAAGCATAGAAAATTTACTACTCTCCACATAAGCAAAATTCTTCTCATTCGGAATAGTGGGAGTATCATAAGAAACTCGAATACTATAAATTGTTTCCACATTAAAAGAGTAATGTTCAGAAAAAGGGTAATCATAATCATGACAAGTTTTGTAAATATAATCATCACTACTTTTTATAACATAAGTGTCATTACAATAATCATCATAAGTAGTAACTTTGTTCTCATCATAATCAATTGAAACCTCTTCCAGGATAGTGGAATCATTACTAAATAAAGTCATGACCTCTCCAAATCCACTTTTATAATTATCACAATAAGATTCAACATCCTTCAAAATAGTGGGATCATTACTTCCTAAAGTTGACACTCTTCCAAACCCACTTTCATCAATATAATCATCATAAATAGGAGGCATGCTATCATCATAATAAATTTTCTCATCAAAACTTGGGAGACTAAAAATATCATCTTCATTAAACATAGCATCACCAAGCTTGGGCCTTTTCATATCATAAGCATAATCACTCTCATCATTAATAGTATGGATAGAACCAATAGTATAACAATTATTATCATCACAATGAGTAATAGGAGCAACATCATTTGGGAGGGATGCCTTTTTACCTTTGCTTCTCCATCTTTTCTTTTTCTTCTTCGCATCATGTGTGGGTTTAATCCTCTTTTTGGAGCTCCTTATTAATGAGATTGGTTGAATAGAAAGCTCCTCCTCGTTACCTGATTCATCATAAGAAAGAATAGGAGGATATTGGGAAATCTCTTCCCTTTCATTAGTATTCTCTTCATCTTCTATTTGTTTTCTTGTCTTTATGTAATTGGAAATATAAGGATTTTCAATGCAATTCACTGCACAATACATATAAATTTCCTCTAGATCAAAATCAAGAACTTTATCCAGAACAAATTCTGGAAGATCATTAGTTATACGTTTCAATTTGTCATAACCCACAAGCAAACTAAGTTCATTACGATGCGCAAGGGAAATCAAGTGATCAAAATTTTTGGACACGATTCAGTCATGAAACAATTTGCATTGGAGATTTAAAGGATCACGTTCATTGCAAAGTTCACAAGGATGGCAAAGAAATTTTAAATTTTCAGCACAAGCATCTAGCCTCTCTTGCAACCATTTAGTTTCTAAATACTTATGCCTCTTGCAAAATCTATCTTCCCTATTTGGTGTGTGCTTGCAAGCTCTATGCACTCCACAAAAATTGACATGCTTATAAGAGATATTTTTATCATGACTAGTGCAATCATCATTAGTACTATGGATATTCAAAGAGTTCATACTAACAACATTGCAATCATGCTCATCATTCAAAGATTTTATGCCAAACATTTTATTGCATTCTTCTTCTAACACTTTGGCACAATTATCGGAATCCTTATTTTCACGAAAGACATTAAAAAGATGCAGCATATGAGGCACCCTCAATTCAATTTTCTTTTTGTAGTTTTATTTTATAAACTAACTGGTGATAAAACAAGAAACTAAAAGATTCGATTGCAAGATCTAAAGATATACCTTCAAGCACTAACCTCCCCGGCAACGGCGCCAGAAAAGAGCTTGATGTCTACTACACAACCTTCTTCTGGTAGACGTTGTTGGGCCTCCAAGTGCAGAGGTTTGTAGGACAGTAGCAAATTTCCCTCAAGTGGATGACCTAAGGTTTATCAATCCGTGGAAGGCGTAGGATGAAGATGGTCTCTCTCAAACAACCCTGCAACCAAATAGCAAAGAGTCTCTTGTGTCCCCAACACACCCAATACAATGGTAAATTGTATAGGTGCACTAGTTCGGCGAAGAGATGGTGATACAAGTGCAATATGGATGGTAGATATATGTTTTTGTAATCTGAAAATATAAAAACAGCAAGGTAACTAATGATAAAAGTGAGCACAAACGGTATTGCAATGCTTCGAAACAAGGCCTAGGGTTCATACTTTCACTAGTGCAAGTTCTCTCAACAATAATAACATAATTGGATCATATAACAATCCCTCAACGTGCAACAAAGAGTCACTCCAAAGTCACTAATAGCGGAGAACAAACGAAGAGATTATTGTAGGGCACGAAACCACCTCAAAGTTATTCTTTCCGATCAATCCATTAGGTGTCACAAACAGCCCTAGAGTTTGTAGTAAAATAACACCTTAAGACACAAATCAACCAAAACCCTAATATCACCTAGATACTCCAATGTCACCTCAAGTATCTGCGGGTATGATTATACGATATGCATCACACAATCTCAGATTCATCTATTCAACCAACACAAAGAACTTCAAACAGTGCCCCAAAGTTTCTACCGGAGAGTCAAGACGAAAACGTGTGCCAACCCCTATACATAGATTCCCAAGGTCACGGAACCCGCAAGTTGATCACCAAAACATACAACAAGTTAATCAATAGAATACCCCATTGTCACCATGGGTATCCCACGCAAGATATACATCAAGTGTTCTCAAATCCTTAAAGACTCAATCCGATAAGATAACTTCAAAGGGAAAACTCAATCGATTCCAAGAGATAGAGGGGGAGAAACATCATAAGATCCAACTATAATAGCAAAGCTCATGATACATCAAGATCGTGCCAAATCAAGAACACGAGAGAGAGAGAGAGATCAAACACACAACTACTGGTACATACCCTCAGCCCCGAGGGTGAACTACTCCCTCCTCGTCATGGAGAGCGCCGGGATGATGAAGATGGCCACCGGTGATGATTCCCCCCTCCGGCAGGGTGCCGGAACAGGGTCTCGACTGGTTTTTGGTGGCTACAGAGGCTTGCGGCGGCGGAACTCCCAATCTAGGTTATGTTCTGGAGGTTTGGGGATTTATAGGAGAGGTTGGCGTCGAGAACAAGTCAGGGGGCCCCACGGGAAGTCCACGAGGCACAGGGGCGCGCCCTAGGGGGTGGGCGCGCCCTCTACCCTCGTGGGGCCCACAGGCCTCCCCTCCGGTAACTCTTTGTTCCAGTATTTTTTATATTTTCCAGAAAAAATCTCCGTTCATTTTGAGCGCATTTCGAGAACTTTTATTTCTAAACAAAAAACAACACCACGGTAGTTCTGCTGAAAACAACGTCAGTCCGGGTTAGTTCTAACCAAATCATATCAAAATCATGTAAAAAATATTATAAGCATGGCATGAATACATAAAAAATTATAGATACGTGATAACCCACAAGTATAGGGGTCGCAACAGTTTTCGAGGGTAGAGTATTCAACCCAAATTTATTGATTCAACACAAGGGGAGCCAAAGAATATTCTCAAGTATTAGCAACTGAGTTGTCAATTCAGCCACACCTGGATAACTTAATATCTGCGGTGAAGTATTTAGTAGCAAAGTAGCATGGAAGTAACGGTAACGGTAGCAAAAGTAATATTTTTGGGTTTTGTAGTAATTGTAACAGTAGCAACGGAAAAGTAAATAAGCGGAGAACAATACGTGAAAAGCTCGTAGGTATTGGATAGGTGATGGAGAATTATGCCAGATGCGGTTCATCATGTAACAGTCATAACATAGGGTGACACAGAACTAGCTCCAATTCATCAATGTAATGTAGGCATATATTCCGAATATAGTCATACATGCTTATGGAAAAGAACTTGCATGACATCTTTTGTCCTACCCTCCCGTGGCAGCGGGGTCCTAATGGAAACTAAGGGATGTTAAGGCCTCCTTTTAATAGAGTACCGGACCAAAGCATTAACACATAGTGAATACATGAACTCCTCAAACTATGGTCATCACCGGGAGTGGTCCCGATTATTATCACTTCGGGGTTGCCGGATCATAACACATAGTACGTGACTACAGACTTGCAAGATAGGATCAAGAACTCACATATATTCATGAAAACATAATAGGTTCAGATCTGAAATCATGGCACTCGGGCCCTAGTGACAAGCATTAAGCATAGCAAAGTCATAGCAACATCAATCTCAGAACATAGTGGATACTAGGGATCAAACCCTAACAAAACTAACTCGATTACATGATAAATCTCATCCAACCCATCACCGTCTAGCAAGCCTATGATGAAATATGCCATAGAGGCAATAATAAAGTTATTATTTATTTCCTTATATCATGATAAATGTTTATTATTCATGCTAGAATTGTATTAACCGGAAACATGATACATGTGTGAATACATAGACAAACAGAGTGTCACTAGCATGCCTCTACTTGACTAGCTTGTTGATCAAAGATGGTTATGTTTCCTAGCCATAGACATGATTTGTCATTTGATTAACGGGATCACATCATTAGGAGAATGATGTGATTGACTTGACCCATTATGTTAGCTTAGCACACGATCGTTTAGTATTCTGCTATTGCTTTCTTCATGACTTATACATGTTCCTATGACTATGAGATTATGCAACTCCCGTTTACCGGAGGAACACTTTGTGTGCTACCAAACGTCACAACGTAACTGGGTGATTATAAAGGTGCTCTACAGGTGTCTCCAAAGGTACTTGTTGGGTTGGCGTATTTCGAGATTAAGATTTGTCACTCCGATTGTCGGAGAGGTATCTCTGGGCCCACTCCGTAATGCACATCACTTAAGCCTTGCAATCATTGCAACTAATGAGTTAGTTGCGAGATGATGTATTACGGAATGAGTAAAGAGACTTGCCGGTAACGAGATTGAACTAGGTATTGAGGTACCGACGATCGAATCTCGGGCAAGTAACATACCGATGACAAAGGGAACAACGTATGTTGTTATGCGGTTTGACCGATAAAGATCTTCGTAGAATATGTGGGAGCCAATATGAGCATCCAGGTTCCCCTATTGGTTATTGACCGGAGACGTGTATCGGTCATGTCTACATAGTTCTCGAACCCGTAGGGTCCGCACGCTTAAAGTTTCGATGACAGTTATATTATGAGTTTATATGTTTTGATGTACCGAAGGTAGTTCGGAATCCCTGATGTGATCACGAACATGACGAGGAGTCTCGAAATGGTCGAGACATGAAGATTGATATATTGGACGACTATATTCGGACACCGGAATGGTTCCGGGGGTTATCGGATATATACCGGAGTACCGGGGGGTTACCGGAACCCCCCCCCCCGGGGGGGGGGTTTAATGGGCCTACATGGGCCTTAGTGGAGAAGAGGAGGGGCGGCCAGGGCAGGCTGCGCGCCCCCTCCCCCTCTAGTCCGAATTGGACAAGGAGGAGGCGGCGCCCCCCTTTCCTTCTTCTCCTCCTCCTCTTTCCACCTTCTCCTAATCCAACAAGGAAGGGAGGGAGTCCTACTCCCGGTGGGAGTAGGACTCCTCCTGGCGCGCCCCTCTCCTGGACGGCCGCCTCTCCCCCTTGCTCCTTTATATACGGGGGCAGGGGAACCCCAAAGCCACAACAATTGATCATTGATCTTTTAGCCGTGTGCGGTGCCCCCTCCACCATAGTCCACCTCGATAATATCGTAGCGGTGCTTAGGCGAAGCCCTGCGTCGGTAGATCATCATCATCGTCACCACGCCGTCGTGCTGACGAAACTCTCCCTCAACACTCGGCTGGATCGGAGTTCCAGGGACGTCATTGGGCTGAACGTGTGCTGAACTCGGAGGTGTCGTGCGTTCGGTACTTGATCGGTCGGATCATGAAGACGTACGACTACATCAACCGCGTTGTGCTAACGCTTCCGCTTTCGGTCTACGAGGGTACGTGGACACACTCTCCTCTCTCGTTGCTATGCATCACCATGATCTTGCGTGTGCGTAGGAATTTTTTTGAAATTACTACGTTCCCCAACATTGGCATCCGAGCCTGGTTTTATGCGTAGATGTCATATGCACGAGTAGAACACAAGTGAGTTGTGGGCGATATAAGTCATACTGCTTCCAACATGTCATACTTTGGTTCAGCGGTATTGTTGGATGAAGCGGCCTGGACCGACATTACGTGTACGCTTACGTGAGACTGGTTCTACCGACGTGCTTAGCACACAGGTGGCTGGCGGGTGTCAGTTTCTCCAACTTTAGTTGAACCGAGTGTGGCTACGCCCGGTCCTTCCGAAGGTTAAAACAGCACCAACTTGACAAACTATCATTGTGGTTTTGATGCGTAGGTAAAAACGGTTCTTGCTCAGCCTGTAGCAGCCACGTAAAATTTGCAACAACAAAGTAGAGGACGTCTACTTTGTTTTTGCAGAGCATGTTGTGATGTGATATGGTCAAGGCATGATGCTAAATTTTATTGTATGAGATGATCATGTTTTGTAACCGAGTTATCTGCAACTGGCAGGAGCCATATGGTTGTCGCTTTATTGTATGCAATGCACTCGCCATGTAATGCTTTACTTTATCACTAAGCGGTAGCGATAGTCGTAGAAGCATAAGTTGGTGAGACGACAACGATGCTACGATGGAGATCGAGGTGTCGCGCCGGTGACGATGGTGATCATGACGGTGCTTCGGAGATGGAGATCACAAGCGCAAGATGATGATGGCCATATCATATCACTTATATTGATTGCATGTGATGTTTATCTTTTATGCATCTTATCTTGCTTTGATTGACGGTAGCATTATAAGATGATCTCTCACTAAATTATCAAAGTATAAGTGTTCTCCCTGAGTATGCACCGTTGCGAAAGTTCTTCGTGCTGAGACACCACGTCATGATCGGGTGTGATAGGCTCTACGTTCAAATACAACGGGTGCAAAACAGTTGCACACGCGGAATACTCAGGTTAAACTTGACGAGCCTAGCATATAACAGATATGGCCTCGGAACACGGAGACTGAAAGGTCGAGCATGAACCATATAGTAGATATGATCAACATAGTGATGTTCACCATTGAAACTACTCCATCTCACGTGATGATCGGACATGGTTTAGTTGATTTGGATCACGTGATCACTTAGAGGATTAGAGGGATGTCTATCTAAGTGGGAGTTCTTAAGTAATATGATTAATTGAACTTAAATTTATCATGAACTTAGTACCTGATAGTATTTTGCTTGGCTACTGATTGTAGATAGATGGCCCGTGCTGTTGTTCCGTTGAATTTTAATGCGTTCCTTGAGAAAGCAAAGTTGAAAGATGGTGGTAGCAATTACACGGACTGGGTCCGTAACTTGAGGATTATCCTCATTGTTGCACAGAAGAATTACGTCCTGAAAGCACCACTAGGTGCCAGACCTACTGCAGGAGCAACACCAGATGTTATGAATGTCTGGCAGAGCAAAGCTGATGACTACTCAATAGTTCAGTGTGCCATGCTTTACGGCTTAGAACCGGGACTTCAATGACGTTTTGAACGTCATGGAGCATATGAGATGTACCAGGAGTTTAAGTTAACATTTCAAGCAAATGCCCGGATTGAGAGATATGAAGTCTCCAATAAGTTCTACAGCTGCAAGATGGAGGAGAATAGTTCTGTCAGTGAGCATATACTCAAAATGTCTGGGTATAACAATCACTTGATTCAACTGGGAGTTAATCTTCCAGATGATAGCGTCATTGACAGAATTCTTCAATCACTGCCACAAATCTACAAGAGCTTCGTGATGAACTATAACATGCAAGGGATGGATAACACAATTCCCGAGCTCTTCGCAATGCTAAAGGCTGCGGAGGTAGAAATCAAGAATGAGCATCAAGTGTTGATGGTCAACAAGACCACTAGTTTCAAGAAAAAGGGCAAAGGGAAGAAAAAGGGGAACTTCAAGAAGAACAGCAACAAGTTGCTGCTCAGGAGAAGAAACCCAAGTCTAGACCTAAGCCTGAGACTGAGTGCTTCGACTGCAAGCAGACTGGACACTGGAAGCAGAACTGCCCCAAGTATTTGGCGGATAAGAAGGATGGCAAGGTGAACAAAGGTATATGTGATATACATGGTATTGATGTGTACCTTACTAATGCTCGCACTAGCACCTGGGTATTTGATAGTGGTTCTGTTGCTAATATTTGCAACTCGAAACAGGGGCTACAGATTAAGCGAAGATTGGCTAAGGACGAGGTGACGATGCGCGTGGGAATGGTTCCAAAGTCGATGTGATCGCGGTCGGCACGCTACCTCTACATCTACCTTCGGGATTAGTTTTAGACCTGAATAATTGTTATTTGGTGCCAGCGTTGAGCATGAACATTATATCTGGATCTTGTTTGATGCGAGATGGTTATTCATTTAAATAATAGAATAATGGTTGTTCTATTTATATGAGTAATATCTTTTATGGTCATGCACCCTTAAAGAGTGGTCTATTTTTGTTGAATCTCGATAGTAGTGATACACATATTCATAATATTGAAGCCAAAAGATGCAGAGTTGATAATGATAGTGCAACTTATTTGTGGCACTGCCGTTTAGGTCATATCGGTGTAAAGCGCATGAAGAAACTCCATACTGATGGACTTTTGGAACCACTTGATTATGAATCACTTGGTACTTGTGAACCGTGCCTCATGGGCAAGATGACTAAAACGCCGTTCTCCGGAACTATGAAGCGAGCAACAGATTTGTTGGAAATCATACATACAGATGTATGTGGTCCGATGAATATTGAGGCTCGCGGCGGATATCGTTATTTTCTCACCTTCACAGATGATTTGAGCAGATATGGGTATATCTACTTAATGAAACATAAGTCTGAAACATTTGAAAAGTTCAAAGAATTTCAGAGTGAAATTGAAAATCATCGTAACAAGAAAATAAAGTTTCTACGATCGGATCGTGGAGGAGAATATTTGAGTTACGAGTTTGGTCTTCATTTGAAACAATGCGGAATAGTTTCGCAACTCACGCCACCCGGAACACCACAGCATAATGGTGTGTCCGAACATCGTAATCGTACTTTACTAGATATGGTGCGATCTATGATGTCTCTTACTGATTTACCGCTATCGTTTTGGGGTTATGCTTTAGAGACGGCTGCATTCACGTTAAATAGGACACCATCGAAACCCGTTGAGACGACGCCTTATGAACTGTGGTTTGGCAAGAAACCAAAGTTGTCGTTTCTTAAACTTTGGGGCTGCGATGCTTATGTGAAAAAGCTCAACCTGATAAGCTCGAACCCAAGTCGGAAAAATGTGTCTTCATAGGATACCCAAAAGAGACTGTTGGGTACACCTTCTATCACAGATCCGAAGGTAAGACTTTTGTTGCTAAATTTGGAATCATTCTAGAGAAGGAGTTTCTCTCGAAAGAAGTGAGTGGGAGGAAAGTAGAACTTGATGAGGTAACTGTACCTGCTCCCTTATTGGAAAATAGTTCATCACAAAAACCGGTTCCTGTGACACCTGCACCAATTAGTGAGGAAGTTAATGAAGATGTTCATGAAACTTCAGATCAAGTTGTTATTGAACCTCGTAGGTCAACCAGAGTAAGATCCGCACCAGAGTGGTTCGGTAATCCTGTTCTGGAAGTTATGTTACTAGACCATGACAAACCTACGAACTATGAAGAAGCGATGGTGAGCCCTGATTCCGCAAAATGGCTTGATGCCATGAAATCTAAGATGGGATCCATGTATGAGAAAAAAGTGTGGACTTTGGTTGAATTGCCCGATGATCGGCAAGCCATTGAGAATAAATGGATCTTCAAGAAGAAGACTGACGCTGACGGTAATGTTACTGTCTATAAAGCTCGACTTGTTGCAAAAGGTTTTCGACAAGTTCAAGGGATTGACTACGATGAGACTTTCTCACCCGTAGCGATGCTTAAGTCTGTCCGAATCATGTTAGCAATTGCCGCATTTTATGATTATGAAATTTGGCAAATGGATGTCAAAACTGCATTCCTGAATGGATTTCTGGAAGAAGAGTTGTATATGATGCAACCGGAAGGTTTTGTCGATCCAAAAGGAGCTAACAAAGTGTGCAAGCTCCAGCGATCCATTTATGGACTCGTGCAAGCCTCTCGGAGTTGGAATAAACGTTTTGATAGTGCGATCAAAGCATTCGGTTTTATACAGACTTTTGGAGAAGCCTGTATTTACAAGAAAGTGAGTGGGAGCTCTGTAGCATTTCTTATATTATATGTGGATGACATATTACTGATTGGAAATGATATAGAATTTCTGGATAGCATAAAGGGATACTTGAATAAGAGTTTTTCAATGAAAGACCTCGGTGAAGCTGCTTATATATTGGGCATCAAGATCTATAGAGATAGATCAAGACGCTTAATTGGACTTTCACAAAGCACATACCTTGACAAACTTTTGAAGAAGTTCAAAATGGATCAAGCAAAGAAAGGGTTCTTGCCTGTGTTACAAGGTGTGAAGTTGAGTAAGACTCAATGCCCGACCACTGCAGAAGATAGAGAGAAGATGAAAGATGTTCCCTATGCTTCAGCCATAGGCTCTATCATGTATGCAATGTTGTGTACCAGACCTGATGTGTGCCTTGCTATAAGTTTAGTAGGGAGGTACCAAAGTAATCCAGGAGTGGATCACTGGACAGCGGTCAAGAACATCCTGAAATACCTGAAAAGGACTAAGGATATGTTTCTCATTTATGGAGGTGACAAAGAGCTAGTCGTAAATGGTTACGTCGATGCAAGCTTTGACACTGATCCGGACGATTCTAAATCGCATACCGGATACGTGTTTACATTGAACGGTGGAGCTGTCAGTTGGTGCAGTTCTAAACAAAGCGTTGTGGCGGGATCTACATGTGAAGCGGAGTACATAGCTGCTTCGGAAGCAGCAAATGAAGGAGTCTGGATGAAGGAGTTCATATCCGATCTAGGTGTCATACCTAGTGCATCGGGTCGAATGAAAATCTTTTGTGACAATACTGGTGCAATTGCCTTGGCGAAGGAATCCAGATTTCACAAGAGAACCAAGCACATCAAGAGACGCTTCAATTCCATCCGGGATCTAGTCCAGGTGGGAGACATAGAAATTTGCAAGATACATACGGATCTGAATGTTGCAGACCCGTTGACTAAGCTCTTCCACGAGCAAAACATGATAAACACCAACGCTCCATGGGTGTTAGAATCATTACTGTGTAATCTAGATTATTGACTCTAGTGCAAGTGGGAGACTGAAGGAAATATGCCCTGGAGGCAATAATAAAGTTATTATTTATTTCCTTATATCATGATAAATGTTTATTATTCATGCTAGAATTGTATTAACCAGAAACATGATACATGTGTGAATACATAGACAAACAGAGTGTCACTAGTATGCCTCTACTTGACTAGCTTGTTGATCAAATATGGTTATGTTTCCTAGCCATAGACATGAGTTGTCATTTGATTAACGGGATCACATCATTAGGAGAATGATGTGATTGACTTGACCCATTCCGTTAGCTTAGCACACGATCGTTTAGTATTCTGCTATTGCTTTCTTCATGACTTATACATGTTCCTATGACTATGAGATTATGCAACTCCCGTTTACCGGAGGAACACTTTGTGTGCTACCAAACGTCACAACGTAACTGGGTGATTATAAAGGTGCTCTACAGGTGTCTCCAAAGGTACTTGTTGGGTTGGCGTATTTCGAGATTAAGATTTGTCACTCCGATTATCGGAGAGGTATCTCTGGGCCCACTCGGTAATGCACATCACTTAAGCCTTGCAATCATTGCAACTAATGAGTTAGTTGCGAGATGATGTATTACGGAACGAGTAAAGAGACTTGCCGGTAACGAGATTGAACTAGGTATTGAGATACCGACGATCGAATCTCGGGCAAGTAACATACCGATGACAAAGGGAACAACGTATGTTGTTATGCGGTTTGACCGATAAAGATCTTCGTAGAATATGTGGGAGCCAATATGAGCATCCAGGTTCCCCTATTGGTTATTGACCGGAGACATGTCTCGGTCATGTCTACATAGTTCTCGAACCCGTAGGGTCCGCACGCTTAAAGTTTCGATGACAGTTATATTATGAGTTTATATGTTTTGATGTACCGAAGGTAGTTCAGAGTCCCTGATGTGATCACGGACATGACGAGGAGTCTCGAAATGGTCGAGACATGAAGATTGATATATTGGACGACTATATTCGGACACCGGAATGGTTCCGAGGGTTATCGGATATATACCGGAGTACCAGGAGGTTACCGGAACCCCCTCGGGGGTTTAATGGGCCTACATGGGCCTTAGTGGAGAAGAAGAGGGCGGCCAGGGCAGGTCGCGTGCCCCCTCCCCCTCTAGTCCGAATTGGACAAGGGGGGGCGCCCCCCTTTCCTTCTTCTCCTCCTCCTCTTTCCCCCTTCTCCTAATCCAACAAGGAAGGGAGGGAGTCCTACTCCCGATGGGAGTAGGACTCCTCCTGGCGCGCCCCTCTCCTGGCCGGCCGCCTCTCCCCCCTTGCTCCTTTATATACGGGGGCACCCAAAGACACAACAATTGATCATTGATCTTTTAGCCGTGTGCGGTGCCCCCCTCCACCATAGTCCACCTTGATAATATCGTAGCGGTGCTTAGGCGAAGCCCTGCGTCAGTAGAACATCATCATCGTCACCACACCGTCGTGCTGACGAAACCCTCCCTCAACACTCGGCTGGATCGGAGTTCGAGGGATGTCATCGGGCTAAACGTGTGCTGAACTCGAAGGTGTCGTGCATTCGGTACTTGATCGGTCGGATCGTGAAGACGTACGACTACATCAACCGCGTTGTGCTAACGCTTCCGCTTTTGGTCTATGAGGGTACGTGGACACATTCTCCCCTCTCGTTGCTATGCATCACCATGATCTTGCGTGTGCGTAGGAATTTTTTTGAAATTACTACGTTCCCCAACAGATGATGACGACGGCGACGGATTCGCCTCTCCGGAGCCCCGAACAGACTCCAGATCAGCCCTCCCGAGAGACTTTAGGGCTTGGCGGCGGCTCCATATCGTAAAACGCGATGGATCTTTCTCTCTGATTTTTTTCTCTCCGAACACGAATATATGGAGTTGGAGTTGAGGCCGGTGGAGCTCCAGGGGGCCCACGAGGCAGGGGGGCACGCCCAGGGGAGGCAGGCGCGCCCCCACCCTCGTGGCAAGGGTGTGGGCCCCCTGGCCTTGATTTTTTCGCCGGTATTCTTTATTATTTCCAAAAATAATCTCCGTGAAGTTTCAGGTCATTCCGAGAACTTTTGTTTCTGCACAAAGATAACACCATGGCAATTCTGCTGAAAACAGCGTCAGTCCGGGTTAGTTCCATTCAAATCATGCAAGTTAGAGTCCAAAACAAGGGCAAAAGTGTTTGGAAAAGTAGATACGACGGAGACGTATCAACTCCCCCAAGCTTAAACCTTTGCTTGTCCTCAAGCAATTCAGTTGACAAACTGAAAGTGATAAAGAAAAACTTTTACAAACTCTGTTTGCTCTTGTTGTTGTAAATATGTAAAGCCAGCATTCAAGTTTTCAGCAAAGATTATGAACTAACCATATTCACAATAACATTTAGGTCTCATGTTTACTCATATCAATGGCATAATCAACTAGCGAGCAATAATAATAAATCTCGGATGACAACACTTTCTCAAAACAATCATGATATGATATAACAAGATGGTATCTCGCTAGCCCTTTGTGAGACCGCAAAACATAAATGCAGAGCACCTTTAAAGATCAAGGACCGACTAAACATTGTAATTCATGGTAAAAGAGATCCAGTCATAGTCATGCCCAATATAAATTAATAGTAATGGATGCAAATGATAGCGGTGCTCTCCAACTGATGCTTTTTAATAAGAGGGTGATGACTCAACATAAAAGTAAATAGATAGGCCCTTCGCAGAGGGAAGCAGGGATTTGTAGAGGTGCCAGAGCTCGATTTTGAAATAGAGATAAATAATATTTTGAGCGGCATACTCTCATTGTCAACATAACAACCAAGAGATGGCGATATCTTCCATGCTACACACATTATAGGCGGTTCCCAAACAGAATGGTAACGTTTATACTCCCCCTCCACCAACAAGCATCAATCCATGGCTTGCTTGAAACAACGAGTGCCTCCAACTAACAACAGTCCCGGGGGAGTTTTGTTTGCAATTATTTTGATTTGATTTGCATAAAGCATGGGACTGGGCATCCCGGTGACCAGCCATTTTCTCGTGAGTGAGGAGCGGAGTCCACTCCTCTTGAGAATAACCCGCCTAACATGGAAGATACGGACAGCCCTAGTTGATACATGAGCTATTCGAGCATACAAAACAGAATATCATTTGAAGGTTTAGAGTTTGGCACATACAAATTTACTTGGAACGGCAGGTAGATACCGCATATAGGAAGGTATGGTGGACTCATATGGCATAACTTTGGGGTTTAAGGGATCGGATGCACAAGCAGTATTCCCGCTTAGTACAAGTGAAGGCTAGGAAAATACTGGGAAGCGACCAACTAGAGAGCGACAACAGTCATGAACATGCATTAAAATTAATGAACATTGAGTGCAAGCATGAGTAGGATATAATCCACCATGAACATAAATATCGTGAAGGCTATGTTGATTTGTTTCAACTACATGTGTGAACATGTGCCAAGTCAAGTCACTTGAATCATTCAAAGGAGGATACCACCCCATCATACCACATCACAACCATCTTAATAGCATGTTGGCACGCAAGGTAAACCATTATAAGCTCCTAGCTAATTAAGCATGGCATAAGTAACTATAATCTCTAATTGTCATTGCAAACATGTTTATTCATAATAGGCTGAATCAGGAACGATGAACTAATCATATTTACAAAAACAAGAGAGGTCGAGTTCATACCAGCTTCTCCCATCTCAATCAGTTTATCATATATCGTCATAATTGCCTATCACTAGCACGACCGAACGATGTGAATAATAACAATAGTGCGCGTGCATTGGACTAAGCTGGAATCTGCGAGCATTCAATAAACAGGAGAAGACAAGGCAATATGGGCTCTTGGTTAAATCAACAATAATGCATATAAGAGCCACTTCAACAATTTTATGATGGTCTTCTCCTATTGGCCCCCAAAGAAAGGAAAAGAAATAAAACTATTTACACGGGAAAGCTCCCAACAAGCAAAAGAAGAACAGGAAATATTTTTGGATTTTCTTTTAGTTATTACTACTACAGCAAGAAAGGTAAACTAGCTAAACGCTACAACTAATTTTTTTCGTTTTTCTTAAGGTTTTTCAAACACACAAGAAGAAAGCAAGAAAACCAAAATAAACTAGCATGGATATTACAGTGAAAGAGTATGAGCATCGATAGCTAGCAATGAGTGTGTGAATATAAATGTAATGTCGGTGAGAAATACGTACTCCCCCAAGCTTAGGCTTTTGGCCCAAGTTGGTCTATTGCCACGGCTGGCCTGGCAGATATCCAAAGTTGTAGCTGGGGTCGTACTGAGATGCAGCAGTTATTGCATCGTGGGCTGCAGCTTGGAGGCGAGCTATCTCAGCCCTCCTCTCGTACTCGTTCGCCTCCTCCCTGGTTATGAAATATCTCCCCTTCGCCTGAAAGTCAAAGAAAGTAGAAGCAGGGAGAGCGACGTGATAGGTGCGTCGTCTGTCAAAGATTAGTCGGTACTGGAGGAACTGGTCATTCCTCTCAACAAAACGATGACGAACCATAGCCTCATAATCTAAATACGCAGGAGGCAACTCAATATCATCCTCACGTATGGGTATATTAAGAAAATTAGCTAAACGGGTTGCATAAATTCCACCAAAGAAATCTCCATTAAATCTATTATTATGCAACCTACGTGCAACAATGGCTCCCAAATTATAATGTTTATCTCCTAATACAGCACTCCTGAGAACACTGAGGTCGGGGACACACATGTGACATGCTTCATCCTTACCATTTATGCACCTACCTATGAAGAGAGCAAAATAATGTATAGCAGGAAAATGAATGCTCCCTATGGTAGCTTGTGCTATGTCTCTAGATTCCCCCACAGTTATACTAGCAAGAAAATCTCTAAATTCAGATTTGCGAGGTTCACTAAGACTACGCCATTGTGGAAGTTTGCAAGCAGTATTAAAATCCTCTAAGTCCATAGTATAAGAATTTTCATAAAGATCAAACAGGACAGTTTGAGAATTGCGTGACGATGAAAATTCAAACCTCCTCACAAAGGAATCAGTAAGATAGTGGTACTGACGGCACTTATCTGCCTCGAAGCTCACAAGATCAGCGTTACACACATATGCGTTAAATTCTTCCTTGATTCCTGCTCGATCCATGAAGTCCTCTGAAGGCCATTCACAAGCTCGCACTTGAGCGTCCCTTGGTGGTTCATCGTCGGCATCGCGCATTGCGAGCCTGGGTCCTTGCTTCCTTGAAGGGCCACCTTGGTACATTTTCCTAAACATATTTCTTGCTCTGAAAAATTTCTGAAAATTTTAGTAACTTCAAATAAAAGTGAACCAAGCTCAACAAAATTGATAGCAACTACTCCCACAAGTGCCTAGAGACTATATCATGCATTAGAACTACTTGGAACCATATAAATTTGACATACAAGCTCAAGAACATGGTCACCTAGGCTGCACAAATTTGCAATGAATAAAGCACTAGAACAAAAACTAATTCGATCATTGGAGGAGTCACATACCAAGGAACAGTCCCCCAAAGCAGTTTTGTGAGAGGTGCTTTGAGCAAGGAGATCGAAAATCGCAGCAAAATGAGCTAGAACTCGTGCTTGAGCTGGTTGGTGATTTTTTTTTGGGAGCAAGGAGGAGTGTGTGGGTGCAGGAATAAGTGGAGGGGAGCCACCGTGAGCCCACGAGGCAGGGGCGCGCCCTGGACCATCGTGGCCAGGTGCTTGCTCCCCCTGCTGTGTTCTCAGTGCCAGATATTCTCAAATATTCCAGAAAAAATCATATTTCAATTTCGGGGCATTTGGAGAACTTTTATTTTTGGGGTATTTTTTATTGCACGGATAATTCAGAAAACTGATAGAAAATACTATTTTTTCTTTATTTCAACTAAATAACAGAAATTAAAAGGAGGGTACAGAAGGTTGTGCTCTATAACTTCATCCATCTCATGCTCATCAAAAGGAATCCACTAACAAGGTTGATCAAGTCTTGTTAACAAACTCATTCCGAATAACATGGAACCGGAGAAATTTCGAATAACACTATGTTACCTCAACGGGGATATGCACATCCCCAATAATAAGAATATCATATTTCTTCTTGACAGTAGGTAGAGGAAATTCAAAACCTCCAAAAAATAATCGATGACAATTTTCCAATAGAGTTGATACTATGAACTTGAGGTTGTTTCCTCGGAAAGTGTACCGTATGCTCATTACCATTGACATGAAAAGTGACATTGCCTTTGTTGCAATCAATAACACCCCCTGCGGTATTCAAAAAAGGTCTTCCAACAATAATAGACATACTATCATCCTCGGGAATATCAAGAATAACAAAGTCCGTTAAAATAGTAACATTTGCAACCACAACAGGCACATCCTCACAAATGCCGATAGGTATAGCAGTTGATTTATCAGCCATTTACAGAGATATTTCAGTAGGTGTCAACTTATTCAGATCAAGTCTACGATATAAAGAGAGAGGCATAACACAAACACCGGCTCCAAGATCACATAAAGCAGTTCTAACATAATTTCTTTTAATGGAGCATGGTATAGTGGGTACTCCTGGATCTCCAAGTTTCTTTGGTATTCCACCCTTAAAAGTATAATTAGCAAGCATGGTGGAAATTTCAGCTTCCGGTATCTTTCTTTTATTAGTAACAATTTCTTTCATATACTTAGCATAAGGATTCATTTTGAGCATATCAGTCAAACGCATACGCAAGAAGATAGGTCTAATCATTTCAGCAAAGTGCTCAAAATCCTCATCATCCTTTTTCTTGGATGTTTTGGGAGGAAAAGGCATGGGTTTCTGAACCCATGGCTCTCTTTCCTTACCGTGTTTCCTAGCAACAAAGTCTCTCTTATCATAACGTTGATTCTTTGATTGTGGGTTATCAAGATCAACAGCAGGTTCAGCTTCTACATCATAATGATTGCTAGGTTGAGCATCAACATGAACATCATCATTAACATTATCACTAGGTTCATGTTCATTACCAGATTTTGTTTCAGCATCAGAAATAGAAATGTCATTGGGATTCTCAAGTGTGTCAACAACAGGTTCACTAGAAGCATGCAAAGTCCTATCAGTTTTCTTTTTCTTCTTTTTAGAAGGACTAGGTGCATCTACATTATTTCTCTGAGAATCTTGCTCAATTCTCTTAGGGTGGCCTTCAGGATACAAAGGTTCCTGAGTCATTTTACCAGTTCTAGTAGCCACTCTAACAGCAAAATCATTATTCTTACTATTTAATTCATTGAGCAAATCATTCTGAGCCTTAAGTACTTGTTCTACTTGAGTGGTAACCATAGAAGCATGTTTACTAATGAGTTTAAGTTCACCTTTAACTCTAGACATATAATCACTCAAGTGTTCAATCATATAAGCATTACGTTTTAATTCTCTACCAAAATAAGCATTGAAGTTTTCTTGCTTAACCATAAAATCATCAAACTCATCTAAGCATTGGCTAGCAAATTTAGTGGGAGGGATTTCAGCTTTATCATATCTATAGAGAGAATTTACCTTTACTACCTGTGTCGGGTTATCAAGACCATGTGTTTCTTCAATAGGTGATGGATTAAAATCATGTATTTCTTCAACAGGTGGTAAATTAAGACCATGTATTTCTTCAATAGGAGGTAAATTCTTAACATCTTCAGCTTTAATACCCTTTTCTTTCATAGACTTCTTTGCCTCTTGCATATCTTCAGGACTGAGAAATAGAACACCCCTTTTCTTCGGAGTTGGCTTAGGAGTTGGTTCAGGAAGTGTCCAATTATTTTCATTAGTCAACATATTATTCAATAGAATTTCAGCTTCATCTGGTGTTCTTTCCCTGAAAACAGAACCAGCACAACTATCCAGGTGGTCTCTGGAAGCATCGGTTAGTCCATTATAAAAGATATCAAGTATTTCATTTTTCTTAAAAGGATGATCAGGCAAAGCATTAAGTAATTGGAGAAGCCTCCCCCAAGCTTGTGGGAGACTCTCTTCTTCAATTTGCACAAAATTATATATTTCCCTTAAAGCAGCTTGTTTCTTATAAGCGGGGAAATATTTAGCAGAGAAGTAATAAATCATATCCTGGGGACTACGCACACAACCAGGATCAAGAGAATTAAACCATATCTTAGCATCACCCTGTAATGAGAACGGAAATATCTTAAGGATATAGTAGTAGCGAGTTTTCTCATCATTAGTGAACAGGGTGGCTATATCATTTGATTTAGTAAGATGTGCCACAACAGTTTCAGATTCATAGCCATAGAAAGGATCAGATTCAACCAAAGTAATTATATCAGGATCAACAGAGAATTCATAATCCTTATCAGTAACAAAGATAGGTGAAGTAGCATAAGCAGGATCATATTTCATTCTAGCATTCAGAGATTTTTTCAGCTTAGCCAATAATTTCTTAAGATCACTTCTATCATTGCAAGCAAGAAAGTCTCTAGCAGTTTCTTCATCCATAACATAGCCCTCAGGCACAACAGGCAATTCATATTTAGGGGGAGAGTCTTCATCATCACTTTCATCAATATTATCAGTTTCAATAATTTCATTCTCTCTAGCCCTAGCAAGTTGTTCATCAAAAAATTCACCAAATGGCACAGTAGTATCAAGCATAGAAGTAGTTTCATCATAAGTATCATGCATAGCAGAAGTGGCATCATCAATAACATGCAACATATCAGAATTAATAGCAGAAGCAGGTTTAGGTGTCGCAAGCTTACTCAAAACAGAAGGTGAATCAAGTGCAGAGCTAGATGGCAGTTCCTTACCTCCCCTCGTAGTTGAGGGATAAATTTTTGTTTTCGCGTCTTTCAAGTTCTTCATAGTGACCAGCAAATATAAATCCCAAGTGACTCAAAGAATAGAGCTATGCTCCCCGGCAACGGCGCCAAAAAATAGTCTTGATAACCCACAAGTATAGGGGATCGCAACAGTTTTCAAGGGTAGAGTATTCAACCCAAATTTATTGATTCGACACAAGGGGAGCCAAAGAATATTCTCAAGTATTAGCAACTGAGTTGTCAATTCAGCCACACCTGGATAACTTAATATCTGCGGCAAAGTATTTAGTAGCAAAGTACTATGGAAGTAACGGTAACGGTAGCAAAAGTAATATTTTTGGGTTTTGTAGTAATTGTAATAGTAGCAACGGAAAAGTAAATAAGCGGAGAACAATACGTGAAAAGCTCGTAGGCATTGGATAGGTGATGGAGAATTATGCTGGATGCGGTTCATCATGTAACAGTCATAACATAGGGTGACACAGAACTAGCTCCAATTCATCAATGTAATGTAGGCATGTATTCCCAATATAGTCATACGTGCTTATGGAAAAGAACTTGTATGACATCTTTTGTCCTACCCTCCCGTGCCAGCGGGGTCCTAATGGAAAATAAGGGATATTAAGGCCTCCTTTTAATAGAGTACCGGACCAAAGCATTAACACATAGTGAATACATGAACTCCTCAAACTATGGTCATCACCGGGAGTGGTCCCGATTATTGTCACTTCGGGGCTGCCGGATCATAACACATAGTAGGTGACTATAGACTTGCAAGATACGATCAAGAACTCACATATATTCATGAAAACATAATAGGTTCAGATCTGAAATCATGGCACTCGGGCCCTAGTGACAAGCATTAAGCATAGAAAAGTCATAGCAACATCAATCTCAGAACATAGTGGATACTAGGGATCAAACCCTAACAAAACTAACTCGATTACATGATAAATCTCATCCAACCCATCACCGTCCAGCAAGCCTACGATGGAATTACTCACGCACGGCGGTGAGCATCATGAAATTGGTGATGGAGGATGGTTGATGATGACGACGGCGACGGGTTCCCCTCTCCGGAGCCCCGAACGGACTCCAGATCAGCCCTCCCGAGAGAGTTTAGCGCTTGGCGGCGGCTCCATATCGTAAAACGCGATGAATCTTTCTCTCTGAATTTTTTCTCCCCGAACACGAATAAATGGAGTTGGAGTTGAGGTCGGTGGAGCTCCAGGGGGCCCACGAGGCAGGGGGCGCACCCAGGGGAGGCAGGCGCGCCCCCCACCCTCGTGGAAAGGGTGTGGGCCCCCTGGCCTTGATTCTTTCGCCGGTATTTTTATTATTTCCAAAAATAATCTCCATGAAGTTTCAGGTCATTCCGAGAACTTTTGTTTCTGCACAAAGATAACACCATGGCAATTCTGCTGAAAACAGCGTCAGTCCGGGTTAGTTCCAATCAAATCATGCAAGTTAGAGTCCAAAACAAGGGCAAAAGTGTTTGGAAAAGTAGATACGACGGAGACGTATCAATACGTTGGAGACGTATCAGGAGGCAGCCCACAAGGAGTGGCCGCGCCCCCCTCCCATAGGGAGTCCGAATTGGACTAGGGGTGGCGCCCCCCTTTCCTTCTCCTCTTCCCTCTCCCTTCCCTCTTTCCCCCTCCATGAGAAGGAATAAAGGGGGGCGAATCCTACTAGGATTGGGAGTCCTAGTAGGACTCCCCCCTCTTGGTGCGCCCCCTAGGGCCGGCCTCCTCCCTCTCCCTCCTTTATATACGTGGGCAGGGCACCCCTTGGAGATACACCAATTGTTCCAAGCCATGTGTGGCGTCTCTCTCCACGGTTTACTCCTCCAGTCATATTCACGTAGTGCTTAGGCGAAGCCCTGCGCGGATCACATCACCATCACCGTCACCACGCCGTCGTGCTAACGAAACTCTCCCTCGACTCTCTACTGGATCAAGAGTTTGAGGGACGTTATCAAGCTGAACGTGTGCTAAACTCGGAGGTGACGTACGTTCGGTACTAGATCGGTTGGATCGCGAAGACGTTCGACTACATCAACCGCGTTATACTAATGCTTCCAGTTTCGGTCTACGAGGGTACGTGGACACACTCTCCCCCTCTCGTTGCTATGCATCTCCTAGATAGATCTTGCGTGATCGTAGGATTTTTTTTAAAATTGCATGCTACGTTCCCCAACAGTGGTATCAGAGTCAGGTCTATGCGTAGATGATATGCATGAGTAGAACACAAAGAGTTATGGGCGACAATAGTCATACTGCTTACCACCAACGTCTTATTTTGATTCGGCGGTATTGTTGGATGAAGCGGCCCGTACCAACCTTACATGACCACGTTCATGAGACCGGTTCCACTGACAGACATGCAACTTGTTTTGCATAAAGGTGGCTGGCGGGTGTCTGTTTCTCCAACTTTAGTTGAATCAAATTTGACTACGGCCGGTCCTTGTTGAAGGTTAAAACATCACACTTGACGAAAAATCATTGTGGTTTTGATGCGTAGGTAAGAATGGTCCTTGCTAGAAGCCCGTAGCAGCCACGTAAAACTTGCAACAACAAAGTAGAGGACGTCTAACTTGTTTTTGCAGGGCATGTTGTGATGTGATATGGTCAAGACATGATGTGATATAAGTTATTGTATGAGATGATCATGTTTTGTAAAAGTTATCGGCAACTGGCAGGAGCCTTATGGTTGTCGCTTTATTGTATGAAATTCAATCGCCATGTAATTGCTTTACTTTATCACTATGCGGTAGCGATAGTTGTAGAAGCAATAGTTGGCGAGACGACAACGCGCTACGATGGAGATCAAGGTGTCAAGCCGGTGAAGATGGAGATCATGATGGTCCTTTGGATATGGAGATCAAAGGCACAAGATGATGATGGCCATATCATGTCACATATTTTGATTGCATGTGATGTTTATCTTTTATGCATCTTATTTTGCTTAGTACGGTGGTAGCATTATAAGATGATCCCTTACTAAAATTTCAAGGTATAAGTGTTCTCCCTGAGTATGCACCGTTGCGACAGTTAGTCGTGCCGAGACACCACGTGATGATCGGGTGTGATAAGCTCTACATTCACATACAATGGGTGCAAGACAGTTTTGCACATGCGGAATACTCTGGATAAACTTGACGAGCCTACCATGTACAGACATGGCCTCGGAACACTGGAGACCGAAAGGTCGAACGTGAATCATATAGTAGATATGATCAACATAGAGATGTTCACCTTTGAAGAATACTCCATCTCACGTGATGATCGGACATGGTTTAGTTGATATGGATCACGTGATCATTTAGATGACTTGAGGGATGTCTATCTAAGTGGGAGTTCTTAAGTAATATGATTAATTGAACTTAATTTATCATGAACTTAGTCCTGATAGTATTTGCATATCTATGTGATAGATCTATAGCTCACATATAGCTCCCTGTTTTATTTTTGATATGTTCCTAGAGAAAACTAAGTTGAAAGATGATAGTAGCAATGATGCGGACTGGATCCGTGATCTGAGGATTATCCTCGTTGTTGCACAGAGGAATTATGTCCTTGATGCACCGCTAGACAGACCTATTGCAGGAGTAGACGCAGACATTATGAACGTTTGACAAGCTCGGTATGATGACTACTTGATAGTTTAGTGCACCATGCTTTATGGCTTAGAACCGGGACTTCAAAAACGTTTTGAACGCCACGGAGCATATGAGATGTTTCAAGAGCTGAAATTGGTATTTCAGACTCATGCCCGTGTCGAGAGGTATGAGACCTCTGACAAGTACTTTCCCTACAAGATGGAGGAGAATAGCTCAGCTAGTGAGCATGTGCTTAGAATGTCTGGGTACTACAATCGCTTGAATCAAGTGGGAGTTAATCTTCCACATAAGATAGTGATTGACAGAGTTCTCTAGTCACTATCACCAAGTTTCTAGAACTTCATGATGAACTATATTATGCAAGGGATGACGAAAACGATTCCCAAGCTCTTCGCGATGCTGAAATCAGCAAAGGTAGAAATCAAGAAAGAGCATCAAGTGTTGATGGTTAACAAGACCACTAGTTTCAAGAAAAGAGGGCAAGGGAAAGATAGGGAACTTCAAGAAGAATGGCAAGCAAGTTGCCACTCCCATGAAGAAGCCCAAAGCTGTACCTAAGCCTGAAACTGAGTGCTTCTACTGCAAAGGGAATGGTCACTAGAAACGGAACCGCCCCAAATGCTTGGCGGATAAGAAGGATGGCAAAGTGAACAAAGGTATATTTGATATACATGTTATTGATGTGTAATTTACTAGTGTTCATAGTAGCCCCTGGGTATTTGATACCAGTTCAGTTGCTAAGATTAGTAACTTGAAACAGGAGTTACAAAATTAACAAAGACTAGTTGAGGGTGAAGTGACGATGTGTGTTCGGAGTGATTCCAAGATTGATAAGATCACCATCGCACACTCCCTCTACCTTCGGGATTAGTGTTGGACCTAAATAAATGTTATTTGGTATTTGCGTTGAGCATGAATATGATTGGATCATGTTTATTGCAATACAGTTATTCATTTAAGTCAAAGAATAATTGTTATTCTATTTACATGAATAAAACCTTCTATGGTCATACACTCAATATAAATGGTTTATTGAATCTCGATCGTAGTGATACACATATTCATAATATTGATGCCAAAAGATACAAAGTTGATAATGATAGTGCAACATACTTGTGGCACTACTGTTTAGGTCATATTGGTGTAAAGTGCATGAAGAAACTCCATGCGGATGGACTTTTGGAATCACTTGATTATGAATCATTTTATACTTGCGAACCATGCCTCATGGGAAAGATGACTAAAACTCCATTCTCCAGAACAATGGAGCGAGCCACTGACTTATTGGAAATAATACATACCGATGTATGCGGTCCGATGAGTGTTGAGGCCCGCGGCGGGTATCGTTATTTTCTTACCTTCATAGATGATTTGAGCAGATATGGGTATATCTACTTGATGAAACACAAGTCTGAAACATTTGAAAAGTTGAAAGAATTTCAGAGTGAAGTAGAGAATCATCGTAACAACAAAATAAAGTTTCTATGATCTGATCGCGTAGGCGAATATTTGAGTTACGAGTTTGGCCTTCATTTAAAACAATGTGGAATAGTTTCACAACTCACGCCACCTGGAACACCATAGCATAATGGTGTGTCTGAACGTCGTAACCGTACTTTATTAGATATGGTGCGATCTATGATATCTCTTACAGATTTACCACTATTGTTTTGGGGTTATGCATTAGAGACAGTTGCATTCACGTTAAATAGGGCACCGTCTAAATCCGTTGAGACGACACCGTTTGAATTGTGGTTTAGCAAGAAACCTAAGCTGTCATTTCTGAAAGTTTGGGGTTGCGATGCTTATGTGAAAAAGCTTCAGCCTGATAAGCTCAAACCCAAATCGGAGAAGTGTGTCTTCATAAGATACCCAAAAGAAACTGTTGGGTACACCTTCTATCACAGATCCGAAGGCAAGATCTTTGTTGCTAAGAATGGATCCTTTCTAGAGAAGGAGTTTCTCTCGAAAGAAGTTAGTGGGAGGAAAGTAGAACTTGATGGGGTAATTGTACCTTCTCTCTAATTGGAAAGTAGCTCATCACAGAAAACTATTCCCGTGATGCCTGCACCAACTAGTGAGGAAGCTAATGATAATGATCATGAAACTTCGGATCAAGTTACTACCGAACCTCGTAGGTCAACCAGGGCACGTTCCGCACTAGAGTGGTACGGTAATCCTGTTCTGGAAGTCATGTTACTAGACCATGACGAACCTACGAACTATGAGGAAGCGATGATGAGCCCAGATTCCGTTAAATGCCTTGAGGCCATGAAATCTGAGATAGGATCCATGTATGAGAACAAAGTATGGACTTTGATTGACTTGCCCGATGATCGGCGAGCCGTTGAGAATAAATGGATCTTCAAGAGGAAGACGGACGCTGATAGTAGTGTTACTATCTACAAAGCTCGAATTGTCGCAAAAGGTTTTCGACAAGTTCAAGGTGTTGACTACGATGATATTTTCTCACTCGTATCGATGCTTAAAGTCCGTCTGAATCATGTTAGCAATTGCCGCATTTTATGAAATCTGGCAAATGGATGTCAAAACTGCATTCCTTAATGGATTTACTAAAGAAGAGTTGTATACGATGCAACCAGAAGGTTTTCTCAATCCTAGGGGTGCTAACAAAGTGTGCAAGCTCCAGCGATCCATCTACGGACTGGTGCAAGCATCTCGTAGTTGGAATATACGCTTTGATGAGTTGATCAAAGCATATAGTTTTATACAGACTTGCGGTGAAGCCTGTATTTACAAGAAAGTGAGTGGGAGCACTACAGCCTTTCTGATAAGTATATGTGAATGACATATTGTTGATCGGAAATGATGTAGAATTTTCTGGAAAGCATTAAGGAGTGTTTGAAAGGATTTTTCCAAAGAAAGACCTCAGTGAAGCTACTTACATATTGGGCATCAAGATCGCTTGATAAGACTTTCGATGAGTACATACCTTGATAAGATTTTGAAGGAGTTCAAAATGGATCAGTCAAAGAAGGAGTTCTTGCCTGAGTTGTAAGATATGAAGTTGAGTAGGACACAAAACCCGACCATGGCAGAAGATAGAGAGAGAATGAAAGTCATTCTCTATTCCTCAGCCATAGGTTCTATAAAGTATGCCATGTTGTATACCAGACCTATTATGTACCTTGCCATGAGTTTGGCAAAGTGGTACAATAGTGATCCAGGAGTAGATCACTGGACAACGGTCAAAATTATCCTTAGAGGACTAAGTAAATATTTCTCAATTATGGACGTGATAAAGAGTTCGTCGTAAAGAGTTACGTCGATGCAAGCTTTAACACCGACCTGGATGACTCTGAGTCTCAATCTGGATACATATTGAAAGTGGGAGCAATTAGCTAGAGTAGCTTCATGCAGAGCATTGTAGAAATTTGCAAAATACATACGGATCTGAATGTGGCAGACCCGTTGACTAAACTTCTCTCACAAGCAAAACATGATCACACCTTAGTACTCTTTGGGTGTTAATCACATGGCGATGTGAACTAGATTTTTGACTCTAGTAAACCCTTTGGGTGTTGGTCACATGGCGATGTGCACCGTGGGTGTTAATCACATGGTGATGTGAAATATTGGTGTTAAATCACATGGCGATGTGAACTAGATTATTGACTCTAGTGCAAGTGGGAGACTGAAGGAAATATGCCCTAGAGGCAATAATAAAGTTGTTATTTATATTTCCTTATCTCATGATAAATGTTTTGTTATTCATGCTAGAATTGTATTAACCGGAAACATGATACATGTGTGAATACATAGACAAAACAAAGTGTCCCTAGTATGCCTCTACTTGACTAGCTCATTAATCAAAGATGGTTAAGTTTCCTGACCATAGACATGTGTTGTCATTTGATGAATGGGATCACATCATTAGGAGAATGATGTGATGGACAAGACCCATCCGTTAGCTTAGCATAATGATCATTAAGTTTTATTGCTATTGCTTTCTTCATGACTTATACATATTCCTCTGACTATGAGATTATGCAACTCCTGAATACCGGAGGAACACCTTGTGTGCTATCAAAGGTCACAACGTAACTGGGTGATTATAAAGATGCTCTACAGGTGTCTCCGAAGGTGTTTGTTGGGTTGGCATAGATCGAGATTAGGATTTGTCATTCCGAGTATCGAAGAGGTATCTCTGGGCCCTCTCGGTAATGCACATCACTATAAGCCTTGCAAGAAATCTGACTAATGAGTTAGTTGCGGGATGATGCATTACGGAACGAGTAAAGAGACTTGCCAGTAACGAGATTGAACTAGGTATGAGGATACCGACGATCGAATCTCGGGCAAGTAACATACTGATGACAAAGGGAATAATGTATGTTGTTATTGCAGTTTGACCGATAAAGATCTTCGTAGAATATGTAGGAACCAATATGAGCATCCAGGTTCCGCTGTTGGTTATTGATCGGAGATGTGTCTCAGTCATGTCTACATAGTTCTCGAACCCATAGGGTCCGCACGCTTAACGTTCGATGATGATTTGTATTATGAGTTATGTGTTTTGGTTACCGAAGATTGTTCGGAGTCCCGGATGAGATCACGGACATGACGAGGAGTCTGAAAATAGTCGAGAGGTAAATATTGATATATTGGACGGTAGTATTTGGACACCGGAATGGTTTCCGGACGTTTCGGATATTTATCGGAGTACCGAGGGGTTACCGGAACCCCCAGGGAAAGTAATGGGTCTACATGGGCCATAGGGGAGAGGGGAGGCAGCCCACAAGGGGTGGCCGCGCCCCCCTCCCATAGGGAGTCCGAATTGGACTAGGGGAGGGGGCGTGCCCCCCTTTCCTTCTCCTCTTCCCTCTCCCTTCCCTCTTTCCCCCTCCATGAGAAGGAATAAAAGGGGGGCGAATCCTACTATGACTCGGAGTCCCCCCCTCTTGGTGTGCCCCCTAGGGCCGGCCTCCTCCCTCTCCCTCCTTTATATACGTGGGTAGGGCACCCCTTGGAGATACACCAATTGTTCCAAGCCGTGTGCGGCATCTCTCTCCACGGTTTACTCCTCCGGTCATATTCACGTAGTGCTTAGGCGAAGCCCTGCGCGGATCACATCACCGTCACCACGCCGTCGTGCTGACGAAACTCTCCCTCGACCCTCTGCTGGATCAAGAGTGCGAGGGACGTCATCGAGCTGAACGTGTGCTGAACTCGGAGGTGACGTACATTTGGTACTACATCGGTTGGATCGCGAAGACGTTCGACTACATCGACCGGGTTATACTAACGCTTCCGCTTTCGGTCTACGAGGGTACGTGGACACACCCTCCCCTCTCGTTGCTATGCATCTCCTAGATAGATCTTGCGTGATCGTAGGAATTTTTTTGAAATTGCATGCTACGTTCCCCAACAGTGGGACCGTGTCAATAAGATCTTTTACACGGACCCGAACACGAGGGAGTTCATGAGACTTCTGGTAATTATTATATTACCACCTTATTGTATTAGCTTCCAATCAATTCGACCACAAGTTTTGTCACATTAGTAAACCATCCACGTTCCTTTTGCAAAAAGAGCAGCACCAAAAGTTAGCCGAAAGCGACGAGATTTAAATTTTGTCATGATTTAAATTTAAGCAAGCTCATTACTCTGAAAGAAAAAATAACTCTGCCTTGGTTCGACAATAGTTCATTACACTTTTGCTTCGGTACACCACTCTAAACACATTGACATATATGATGTGCTCTTTTTTCTTGCGGCCTTTAAAAAGAAATAAAGAGCGCAAAAGGCGTGGTTCAAACTCTAGACCTCTTGGTCTAAGGAGAACCATACTAACCAACTAGGACATCCTAATGCTTGTGCCTATTTACTTCTTTTTTGTTTTCTTCTACTTTAGTTCACGGATGGGTTGGCCCATTGTTGAACAGGTTCTTCTATCACTACTTCTTTTCCATTTTTATATTTATTTTTTCCTTTTAAATAATTGCTCACACTTATAAAATTTTGTTCAAAATTTCAAAACATGTTCATTTAAAAAAATTCATAAAGTACAAAAATTCACATTTTAAAAAAATTGTACAGATGTGTCAAAAATTATGCATGCCTTTCAAAATTGCTCAGAATGTCATAACAAGAACATATTTTAAAAAGAGCGAACCAATTTTGAACACGGCCATATTTTTTGAGAAACACTAAGAAATTCGAAATTTCAAGCAAAAATCAGAAAATATGAACAAAAATTTAAAACCAATTTATTTTGAATTTCTGCAAAGATTTTTTGTACTTGTTTATAATTTTTTTAATACAAGATTATTTTCTAAATTCCAAATAAATTTTGAAAGCACGAACATTATTTAAAAATGCAGAATTGTTGAAATCACAAAAGCTGGCATGGTCCCTTGGAATGGTGATGCAACGCCCTAGAAAAAACTCGGTCATTCGAACGATGTTGAAAAAAGGTACTCTGAGACGGAACCTTCCGCCCAACCTGAACGCCCTACTCGAACTTTTTTCCATTTAAATTCGTGAACATTTTCTGAAATTCGCAAACTTTGTTTCCAAATTCATGAACTTTTTTCCATATCCAGGAACTCTTTTACACTTTTACAAACGTTTTATAGAACCCCGTGTTTTTTTTCAAATTCATAAATATTCTCTTTCAAAATTGATGAACTTTTTTTAAATCAGCCAATGCTTAGGCCGGCCCAACAGGAACCCGATGGAAGCAATGCCGTCGCGCGGTTGGGCAAGAGCGTACTTTTTTCCTATTCTATATTTTCCTTGTTTTTATTTTTTGATTAATTTATGTTTTTCCTTTTTGAACTTTATTATTTATTTTAAAACCTATTAGAAAATTTGAAGTATTTTTGGAATACCAAAAATGTTATTGTTTTCAAAAAAATTACAGATTATAAAAATGTTCTACAATTTCAGAAAATAGTCCCACTTTTGAAAAAAAATCATAAATGAAATAAATTTTTGTGTTTTAAAAATGTTGATAAATTAGAAAATTTATGCGGTTTGCAATTTGTGTACAACATCAATATTTTGCAATCTATTAACAATTTTGGAAAAGTGTTCATGTTTATAAAATTTCCATACAAAATTTGAAATTCCAAAATTATTAACAAATTGCATAAAATAATTCAGATATAATAAATTGTTCATGTTGACTGATAATGACAGAAATTGCAAATAACAAAAGTCTTGCCTTACGAGTCTACCGGAAGCACCACCTTCGAACATGACGTGCTTCTTGACATGCATGAAATGACATCAAATTTTGCAGCATGTGGACATGCTCATGACAGGCCTCCATGCAAAATTTGAAGGAATTCGGACATCGAACGCACGGTGTGTCACCTTTGGCTAGTGTTTTAGGGTTTTTTACAGACAAAATTTTTTCACTGGGATAACCCTAGATAATGCATAAAATGTCAGAACTCAATGAAGTTTATCATGGATGCTTGGCGAGGTGATGCTGGTGTGTGAAAGAAAATTGGGTCCATTTTATTGATGTGAAAAAAGTGCATCCAGACTTGGCCTACCGGTCAACCCGTACCACCACCATTGAACATGGTGTGCTTCTTGCGATGCGTGAAATGACACCAAATTTTGTCAGTATGTGGGCATGCTCATGCCAGGCCTCCATGCAAAATTTGATGGAATTCAGACGCCTAACGCACGTTGTGTCACGTTCGGCTAGTGTTTTAGGGTTTTTTCACCGAGAAAACCATAGAAAACGCATAAAATTTCAGAACTCAATGAAATTTATCATGGATGCTTGGTATGGTGATGCTAGTGTGTGGAAAAAATTAGGTCAATTTTACTAATGTGAAAAAAATGCATCCAGACTTGCGCTACCGGCCAACCCGAACCACCACCTTTGAACATGGTGTGCTTCTTGCCATGCATGAAATGACACCAAATTTGGTCAGCTTGTGGGCATGCTCATGCCAGGCCTCCATGCAAAAATTCAAGGAATTCGGACACCCAACGCAAGTTGTGTCATGTTCGGCTAGTGTTTTAGTGTTTTTCACTGGAAAAACCCTAGAAAATGCATAAAATATCAGAAGTCAATGAAATTTTATCACGATGCTTGGCATGGTGATGCTAGTGCATGGAAAAAATTTGGGTCCATTTTATTGATGTGAAAAAAAGTGCATCAAGACTTCCCCTACCAGGCTACACGAACCACCACCTTTGAACATAGTGTACTTCCTAACATGCATGAAGTGACACAAAAATTTGTCACCATGCGGGCATGCTCATGGCATGCCTCCATCCAAAATTTGAAGGAATTTGAACATCAAACCTACGTTGCGTCACGTTCGGCTGGTGTTCTAGGGTTTTTTCACGAGAAAACTCTAGAAAATGCATAAGATGTCAGAACTTGATGAAATTTATCATTGATGCTTGACAAGGTGATGCTATTGTGTGAACAAAATTGGGGTCCATTTTATTGATGTGAAAAAAATGCATCCAAACTTGCCCTATTAGTCTACCCGAACCACGGCCTTTGAACATGGTGTTTTTGTTGCCATGCATGAAATGACACCAAATTTTGCCAGCATGTGGGCATGCTCATGGAAGGCCTCTATGCAAATTTTGAATGACTTCGGACACCAAACGCACGATGCGTCATGTTCGGCTAGTGTTTTAGGGTTTTTCCATTGGGAAACTCTAGAAAATGTATAAAATGTCAGAACTCAATGAAATTTACCATGGATGCTTGGCATGGTGATGCTATGTGTGGAAAAATTTGGGTCCATTTTATTCTTTTGGAAAAAAGAAGTGCACCCAGACTTACCCTACCGGCCTACCCGAACCAGCACCTTTGAACATGGTGTGCTTCTTGCCACATATGAAATGACATCAAATTTTGCCAGCATGTGGGCATACTCATGGCAGGTCTCCATGCAAAATTTGAAGGAATTCAGACACCTAACGCACGTTGTGTCACATTCGGCTAGTGTTTTAGGGTTTTTTTCACCGAGAAAACCCTAGAAAACGCATAATGTCATAACTCAATGAAATTTATCATGGATGCTTGCTATGGTGATGCTAGTATGTGGACAAAAATTAGGTCAATTTTACTGATGTGAAAAAAATGCATCCAGACTTGCCGTACCGGCCAACCCGAACCACCACCTTTGAACATGGTGTGCTTCTTGCCATGGATGAAATGACACCAAATTTTGTCAGCTTGTAGGAATGCTCATGCCAGGCCTCCATGCAAAAATTCAAGGAATTCAGACACCCAACTCACGGTGTGTCATGTTCGGCTAGTGTTTTAGTGTTTTTCACTGGAAAACCCCTAGAAAATGCATAAAATATCAGAAGTGAGTGAAATTTTATCATGATGCTTGGCATGGTGACGCTAGTGTGTGGAAAAAATTTGGGTCCATTTTATTGATGTGAAAAAAAAGTGCATCAAGACTTCCCCTACCAGCCTACACGAACGACCACCTTTGAACATAGTGTACTTCCTAACATGCATGAAGTGACACAAAAATTTGTCACCATGCGGGCATGCTCATGGCAGCCCTCCATGCAAAATTTGAAGGAATTTGAACATCGAACCTACGTTGCGTCACGTTCGGCTAGTGTTCTAGGGTTTTTTCACGAGAAAACTCTAGAAAATGCATAAGATGTCAGAACTCGATGAAATTTATCATTGATGCTTGACAAGGTGATGCTATTGTGTGAAAAAAATTGGGTCCATTTTGTTGATGTGAAAAAAATGCATCCAAACTTGCCCTATTAGTCTACCCAAATCACCACCTTTGAACATGGTGTTTTTCTTGCCATGCATGAAATGACACCAATATTTTCCAGCATGTGGGCATGCTCATGGAAGGCCTCTATGCAAAATTTGAATGAATTCGGACACCGAATGCACGCTGCATCACGTTCGGCTAGTGTTTTAGGGTTTTTCCATTGGGAAAATCTAGAAAATGCATAAAATGTCAGAACTCAATCAAATTTACCATGGATGCTTGGCATGGTGATGCTATGTGTGGAAAATATTGGGTCCATTTTATTCTTTTGGAAAAAAGTGCATCCAGACTTACCCTACCGCCCTACCCGAACCAGCACCTTTGAACATGGTGTGCTTCTTGCCATATATGAAATGACATCAAATTTTGCCAGCATGTGGGCATACTCATGGCAGGTCTCCATGCAAAATTTGAAGAAATTCAGACATCGGACGTACATTGCGTCCCGTTTGACTAGTGTTTTAAGGTTTTTCCACCGGGAAACCCTAGAAAATGCATAAAATGTCAGAACACAATAAAATTCTTATGGATGTTTGGCATGATGATGCTAGTGTGTGAATTTCTTTGGGTCCATTGTATTGATGTGGGCATTTAAAAAAAGAAAAGAACAAAATAGGGAAAACAAAAACAACAAGAATGAACAAGAAATAAAAAACAAACAATAAACTCGTCGTTGATTGATTTATTTTCATTTTTCTATTTAATAGATCTTCAAAAATATTAAAAGTGTTCAATTTTTTGCGTGAGCATGTTTCTATTTAAACAAACAATTTTGTTTAAACGTACATTATTATTTAAACGAACAACTTTTCTATTTAATAGATGTTCTGAAATTTAATGATATTGACGTGAGCATTTTTCTATTTAAACAAATAATTTGTTAACATATTTGTACAATTTTTTAGAATACAAATATTTGCACTTGATGAACAAAATTAAAAAATGCGCACATTTTTTGAAATTTGAAAAAAAAAGTGTGAGCATTTAGAAAAAGAAATGAAAATGAAAAAGAAAAAATTAATAGAAAAAACGAAAAAGAAATAGTGATAAAAGGACCGATTCAACAATGTGCCAGCCCAACCGCGAATTGAAGTAGAGGAAAACAAAAAAGAGTAAATACGCATAAGCATTATGATGTCCTAATTAGTTAGTGTGTTTCTCCCTAGACCGAGAGTTCTTGAGTACGATTCACGTCGTCTGCGCTATTTTTTGAAGTTTGATAAAAAGTGGGTACGATGTCTGTGACGCCCCCGATTCAATCGTACACTAATCATGCACGCAAATGTGTACGATCAAGATCAGGGACTCACGGGAAGATATCACAACACAACTCTACAACATAAATAAGTCATACAAGCATCATAATACAAGTCAGGGGCCTCGAGGGCTCGAATACAAGTGCTCGATCATAGACGAGTCAGCGGAAGCAACAATATCTGAGTACACACATAAGTTAAACAAGTTTGCCTTAAGAAGGCTAGCACAAAAGTAGCAACGATCGAAAAGGCAAGGCCTCCTGCCTGGGACCTCCTAACTACTCCTCGAAGCCGAACTCCATGTAGAATCATCCTCGGGATCTCTAGCTCCTGGACTCCAGCATCTGGTTGCGACAACCAGGTATAGAAAGGGGAAAAGAGGGAAAAAAACAACCGTGAGTACTCATCCAAAGTACTCGCAAGCAAGGAGCTACACTACATATGCATGGGTCTATGTGTAAAGGGCCATATCGGTGGACTGAACTGTAGAATGCCAGAATAAGAGGGGGATAGCTAATCCAGTCGAAGACTACGCTTCTGGCCACCTCCATCTTGCAGCATGTAGAAGAGAGTAGATGGTAAGTTCACCAAGTAGCATCGCATAGCATAATCCTACCCGGCGATCCCCTCCTCATCGCCCTGTTAGAGAGCGATCACCGGGTTGTATCTGGCACTTGGAAGGGTGTTTTTTATTAAGTATCCGGTTCTAGTTGTCATAAGGTCAAGGTACAACTCCGGGTCATCCTTTTACCGAGGGACACGGCTATTCGAATAGATAAACTTCCCTGCAGGGGTGCACCACATAACCCAACATGCTCGATCCCATTTGGCCGGACACACTTTTCTGGGTCATGCCCGGCCGCGGAAGATCAACACGTCGCAGCCCCACCTAGGCTCAACAGAGAGGTCAGCACGCCGGTCTAAATCCTATGCGCGCAGGGGTCTGGGCCCATCGCCCATTGCACACCTGCACGTTGCGTACGCGGCCGGAAGCAGACCTAGCCTCGCAGGCGTTCCAGTCCAATCCGGCGCGCGCCGCTCCGTCGCTGACGTCACGAAGGCTTCGGCTGATACCACGACGTCGAGTGCCCATAATTGTTCCCGCGTAGTTGGTTAGTGCGTATAGACCAAATGGCCAGACTCAGATCAAATACCAAGATCTCGTTAAGCGTGTTAAGTATCCGCGAACGCCGACCAGGGCCAGGCCCACCTCTCTCCTAGGTGGTCTCAACCTGCCCTGTCGCTCCGCCACAAAGTAACAGTCGGGGGCCGTCAGGAACCCAGGCCCACCTCTACCGGGATGGATCCACCTGTCCTTTCAGCCCCCTCATCAGAATCACTTTCGGGTACTCAACGAGCTGACCCGACTTTAGTCACCACATGTGTCATGTATATAAAGTATATAGTATATACCCGGGATCACCTCCCGAAGTGATCACGGCCCAATAGTATAGCATGGCAGACGGACAAGAGTGTAGGGCCACTGATGGAACACTAGCATCCTATAATAAGCGGTAGGATAGCAGGTAAGGGTAACAACTGTAGCAACAATGACAGGCTATGCATCAGAATAGGATTAACCGAAAGCAGTAACATGCTACACTACTCTAATGCAAGCAGTATAGAGAAGGAATAGGCGATATCTGGTGATCAAGGGGGGGGGGCTTGCCTGGTTGCTCTGGCAAGAAGGAGGGGTCGTCAACTCCGTAGTCGAACTGGGGGTCGCCGGGAGTCTCGGGGTCTACCGGAAAGAAGTAACGGAGGGGGAACACAATAAATAATAGAGCAATCAAAGCATCACAAAGCGTAACATGGCAATACGCGGTGCTAGGTGTGCCCTAACGCGGTAGTAGGTGATACCTACGAAGGGGGGGAAACATCCGGGAAAGTATCCCCGGCGTTTCGCGTTTTCGGACAGATGAACCGGAGGTGAAATGTTGCACGTTTGCTATGCTAGGGACATGTGGCTGACGAACGGGCTGCGTATTCGGATTCGTCTCGTCGTACTGAGCAACTTTCATGTACAAAACATTTTCATCCGAGTTACGGTTTATTTTATATTCATTTTTAAAGATTTAAATCAATTTATAAATTATTATTATTAATTTAATCCGAAAATGGCTTTACTGCATCAGCATGACGTCAGCATGATGTCATCAGTCAACAGAAGTGTTGACTGGGTCAAGCTAACGTGAGGGTCCCACATGTCATACTCTGTTTATTCTAATTAGAGTTTAACGAATCTAATTACGGTCTAATTAATTAACAATAGTTAATTAGGTTACCTAAACATGATTAAATTAGTTAATTAATTTAATTAATTAATTAAATTTATTATTAATATTATTATTTTTAATCCCTTTTTTTATAAAATTGTTCTGGGGGTGGGGCCCCGCAGTTAGTGAGACAGTTTGTTAACAGGTTTTATTTATTTAAAATAGTCTAATTAGTTAGTTGGCCCAGTCTATCAGAGACTCAAGTTAGGGATTGTGTTATTTTAATTAAGTGATTAACAACGTTGGGGGCCCACATCTCTGTGGCAGTGGGGGGTGTTAGTGGGTTCAGTAACCACCGGTGCTAATCCGGCAGCTCCGGCGATCGCCGGCTGGCCGACTCCGGCCACGGGAGCTCACAAGGGTGGCGGCTTTGGAAATCCCGTTCAACGGCGAATCTGGTGGTGGTCGTGAGGCGGTCGGAGGTGGAGCGTAGAAGCGGTGGCGTTGAGCGGGGCGCCGGCGGCGCCTCTACTTGCGGGGCACGACGCACGGGATGGTCGGGAGCACGGCACATAGGGCGCGCTGGGCACGGTGAACGCGTGCTCACTGCGGGCGCACGCGTGGGCGGTCTAGCATGCGGTGACCGTGAGCGATGCGTGAGGCAGAGAAGGGGAGAGGCCCGGGGCCTCACTAGCGTTGATGGGGAGAGGGGGCGCCGAGGCGGCGTTGGCGACGGTGGAGCGGTTCGGGCGGCGCCGGCGAGGCGACGGGTGGACGATGACCTGAGGCAGGGGCACGGCGTCGAGGCGGCGGGGGCGTCCAGCAAGGCGGGGCGACGGGGAGAGCGGCGCCGTCGTCGGGGCCTCAGGCGGCGGTGGTTGGAGATGGGCGACAAGGACGACGGGGCGCCGGCGATGGGCGCAGGGGCAAGGCGTCAGGCACGCGGGGTCGATCCCGATCCAATCTGGATCGGGAGGGGGAAAGGTGGCGACGTGGGGGGAAGTGGGGGAGCGAGGCTAGGGTTTCTGGCACCCGGGGGGAAGTAGTAGCGGGCGCGGTTGGGCCTGCCTGGCGGCCCTGTAGCCTGCTGGGCCGAGGCCCAACTGGGGGGTCCTGTGGTTGCCTTTTCCTTTTCTTTTTTTATTTAATTTTACTTTTCTGTTTGCAAAATGTTTAGCACCTAAATGATTTTTATAAAATATGGGAGCTAGCTCATAAGTTGCAGTGCATTAGATTCGTGCACCAAAAATTAGTTTGGGTGAAATACTAATTCATATTAAATTTAGATTAATTAAAAGGTTATCAAATGTTGTTTTTTGCCACTGTTTGAGGTTGTTAGGGTCACTCAACTGATCCATTTAATGTTAGTTACAATTTTATAATTGCCTCTGAATTATTTGTTACTTAACGAACATTTTAGTTTTAATACTTGAAATCTTTTATTGTTTGCTTGATTTTTAATTTGAATTTGAATTTAAATTGGTTTCGAACTAACGCGAGATTAGCAACAGTAATCGAAGTGACGTGGCACATTAGCAGAGGGTTGTTGTAGCTTAATTATCCGGGCGTCACAATTCTCCTCCACTACAAGAAATCTCGTCCCGAGATTTAAGAGGTGGAGTAAGGGGGAAAGTTATGGTTATGAAATTCTAGCGAGTCTTCTTGTTCTTGGCAGCTCTTCCCGAAGAGGACGATCCATTACGTTGATGTCTTCATTCCGCTGCTTCAAGTCATCATGATGAACTCGGCATCCTTTCTCCAGGAACTCCATCGTACTTACGAAAGAATAAAGGGGTGGGTATTCGGGGAGAACGAACCTTGACAAGGTTGACTATCTGGTCAATAACATCGGGGAAGGTGGCGGAAAGTAACTCTCGAATTGAAACTTAAGAAGATATCGAGAGCCAGTAAGAAGGTACCATTAGAAGTTTAAGCGGGTAGACAATCGTTCGATGCCTGAACAAAGTGTGAAAGGGGTCCAGAGCAACGAGAAATAGTATTGCGCCTGATACCAGAATAGATGACTAGGAAGGTGGCCCATGAATTAAATACGAAGCCAAGCGTGGGGAATAACCATTAGAAACAGGGTTGTATAGGAGAGTCAGGTTTCGATCCTGTGGAACTGTGGGTTATGGGCCCACCATGTGGGTTAAAAGTAGGAAGGGCGGAGACGTCTTGCGTGATCATGCAAGCAAGGCATGTCAGAGGGTAGCCTGTCGATTATGTCGGCAACAACGTCGATACCAAGGGCGAGGGACGAAGAGAACCATTTTCCTGCTCGTTGAACGAGGCAGACCAATAGGCAAAGTTCTCGTCCATCGGTGGCTACCGGAATGTCATCAACAGTAGAAACAGGGTCTCACTGACAGAGTTGTACACCAAGGTGTTTACATCCTTCCCAAGGACAAGCAGAGCATGCTATCCGTGGCAGGGTATAATGTAGAAAACCCTTTAGGTAGGGGAGAGAATTTTCATGACATTACCCATACAGCGGTGTTTGGATAAGTGAGTAGGAAACATTTAGCATCGGACTTCAAATGTTCCTGTTGAAAATCGGAGTACCATAGACATGCATCGAGATAGCCTTGACATGGTTATCAGGTGAAGATCAGACTTTAGAAACACAAAGGATCCATCGGGAACCGCTTGTAGAATAAGTCTTACAATTTCCTCATGGAAGAAAGGATAGCCTTGCTAAAAAGGAAATGGTAACAATAGGTCCTCCGGCCAGGTGTGCTAGGCACGATATCACCTTACCGGGTCATATAAAGACCATTGTTATTACTCTTGGAAATATGTTCCCACCATCATATCTGATTGAGGTTCAGATCTAATTGGTGTCAGGATACCTCAGACTCGGGATGCCTGAGAAGAAAAGGCGCAACACCAATTAACGAGTTGACATTGTAAGATTCTCGGGAAACGAACTATGGAAGCAAGTTCTGAGACAAGGGTTCGTCATTAAATCAAGGAGAGGTGAGGAGGTGACTGATTGACTCAGCGACAATCCATTAAGATTTCCAAAAGATGGATTTCCACAACTATGTGAACAAGGAGATAACATTAGCTAGATCGAATGACTTAATTATGTATGCTCGAGGAAAACATACACAGTTAAACATTGGTTGAAATGTGCACCTGAAATATGGGCTAGGTAGCACGATCAATGTTCGAATGATGATTCAATAAGCCATAGACGTAGAATGAAACTATAGACCAATAACTTCAAAGCAATAGGGTTGCTAGGAGTTTAGAATTTACACATCATAGACCATTTGTCGGTATTTCGGTTAGAAACAACACGGGGACCAAGAAAGAATGGTGATGGTGAGAAGTATCACTGTACCAAGAATTCTTAAGAGGTGGAGTAATCCTCACGACATTCTTGACATAAAAGATGGTAATACTCCAAGGTAGAACATATCATAAGCTAGATAGCAAGGAAATCAAGATACAACACAAAATATGAACAAGCTTGTGTTGGGGGGAGGCAAGAATGTTGTCGATGATAACACAATTCATCGAGGGGCAAGGATGGTATTTCTCATCCTGAATTTCGACACACAACTTGGAAGAAGTCAAACTGTTGACAATGATCACGACAAATTTGTCGAGAGGTTTTCAAGAAGATGTAATTGATCGACGATGACATCAAGTCAAAGGAATGATGGAAGCGAAAGGTTATTGGAACCACGGGTAGGACACAAACTTGAAATCAAGTTTGCTGTTCAAGGAGAAGTGATATGACGAGGAAGATCGACGCAAGATTAGCTCACTGTCGAAATTTGTGCGCTGGGAAGGACCAGGTAGCACAGTTAAAATCGGCACGATAATTACATAGCCGAGCAGGCTAGGGATGACGTGATCGAGTACGAACTCGTAAGCAAAGGAGATTACTAAGAGTTGTTTAATCGTGATACGGACTCGATTCAGTTATCGATGTCCTTGAGTGTTTAATAACTTGGAGCCCGTGAAAAATTGGAATCAATGAGAATGTAATACTTGATGGAGAACTCATAAGAAGTTATGCAGTTCCGTGATAATCTCGAGATACCAGGGGGGTAATACTCGACTACAAACCAAAGTAGAGGTTGGACTGGGGTATTGCTCTACAGAAGAGAAGTGCTTAAACTTGTACGAAAAATGGTATTTAAAGGAGAACATGGTCGGAACCACGATTGCAAAAGGCCAGATCCCAGATATAAGATGAACTTATACCAAAGGAATAATTAATTTAAGAGAAGCTTTAATGATAAGAGCTACATCGTGTCCATGGGCATGAACATAAAGTTCAAGGTCGACTCCCACTTCTCCAATACACAACTTCTCATTTACTGCTCTCGGTTAAGAATGTTTAGAGTTTGAAAGTTTAACTGGCGGAATACCAGAAGGTTAACCCATGAAGACTTTTGGGTTCACACAATTTAAGGAAGGTATATGTTCAACCCATCGGGGCATCTTAGAAACATATACCACAATTCCATGAGTAATTCATACAAGCTCGAAAGCAGCACATGGTTGAGAAAGCAGAGGATACAATTTACCCAAGGCATTATGTATCCGAGGATGGCTCAGAAGATTATTGAATATGAAGGACGCTGTCAGATAAAATCCAAAAAAGTATTTGACGGTCCATAACAGTGCTAATGTGAGTACCGGCACAATCAAAGGAAGAAACAATGCAAAGGCACTGGATTATAGAAGCAACTGACTAATTCCAAGTTCAGATGCAAAGGAATTTATGATTTCCAAATCAAGGGATCAGAAGCAAACGCTCTGATTAAGGATGGATAACTTGAGTAAGCTTAGGGGTACAAACGACGACAATTTGATTGGTCGAGATCCAGCTCATGTTTAAAAAATGACGTCTGAGCCAAAAGAATGAATTCTAGGATATGATTGAGGATTGCGAGCATTCGCAACATATTGAATCAATGGGCTCAAAATGATATTGACAAAGGATGCCAATAAGATTACCAGACTGATGGGATTAATCATAATGCTAGTAAGCAAGAATTTCAAGAGCATTAGGATGTCAAGGATTTTTAGAAGAACGAATGGTATTTCGAAGACTTTTGTGAAATACAGGAATCAACTGTGGATGAACGGATACTCGATAAGTGTGAGCAATTATCCGTAGGGGTATTCATGTGGTAAAGAACTGCAAGGCAGTAAGCTCAAATGATTCTCGGGACAACAGAGAGTATTTCGGGACAGCTTGTAATAACAAGATCAACGGGGAATGATTGTATGAATGGCAAGTGTATGCAGTTTTCATAGGGGTTGACGGTGGAAGGAAATCGCAAATGCGATGTCACAAAGACTCGAGAAAACATCGTAGAGTAACTTCGGAATCTTCTAGTGCATCAGGCGATCATTTGAAGTGAGGGGCTCTCCGGGAGAAAGTATTTTCGAGAACCTAAAGTTAGTTTTGTTTTTAGCAAAATCATTTAACCTGAATAGAAGAGAGATCAGAGTCCCAGAGTATAGGTCAAGGTATAAAAAGATCCTAATACCACCCAATGGCGACGTGGGCCCGTAAGCCGCACATCCATGTTAGTAAAAGTTTTTCAATGACTAGACTCGACTTCGGCCAAGGAATTAAAAAGGGTGATTCCTACAGGCAGTCGGCTCTGATACCAACTTGTGACGCCCCCGATTGAATCGTATACTAATCATGCACGCAAATGTGTACGATCAAGATCAGGGACTCACGGGAAGATATCACAACACAACTCTACAACATAAATAAGTCATACAAGCATCATAATACAAGCCAGGGGCCTCGAGGGCTCGAATACAAGTGCTCGATCATAGACAAGTCAGCGGAAGCAACAATATCTGAGTACACACATAAGTTAAACAAGTTTGCCTTAAGAAGGCTAGCACAAAAGTAGCAACGATCGAAAAGGCAAGGCCTCCTGCCTGGTACCTCCTAACTACTCCTCGAAGCCGAACTCCATGTAGAATCATCCTCGGGATCTCTAGCTCCTGGACTCCAGCATCTGGTTGCGACAACCAGGTATAGAAAGGGGAAAAGAGGGAGAAAAACAACCGTGAGTACTCATCCAAAGTACTCGCAAGCAAGGAGCTACACTACATATGCATGGGTATATGTGTAAAGGGCCATATCGGTGGACTGAACTGTAGAATGCCAGAATAAGAGGGGGATAGCTAATCCTGTCGAAGACTACGCTTCTGGCCACCTCCATCTTGCAGCATGTAGAAGAGAGTAGATGGTAAGTTCACCAAGTAGCATCGCATAGCATAATCCTACCCGGAGATCCCCTCCTCGTCGCCCTATTAGAGAGCGATCACCGGGTTGTATCTGGCACTTGGAAGGGTGTGTTTTATTAAGTATCCGGTTCTAGTTGTCATAAGGTCAAGGTACAAATCCGGGTCGTCCTTTTACCGAGGGACACGGCTATTCGAATAGATAAACTTCCCTGCAGGGGTGCACCACATAACCCAACACGCTCGATCCCATTTGGCCGGACACACTTTTCTGGGTCATGCCCAGCCGCGGAAGATCAACACGTCGCAGCCCCACCTAGGCTCAATAGAGAGGTCAGCACGCCGGTCTAAATCCTATGCGCGCAGGGGTCTGGGCCCATCGCCCATTGCACACCTGCACGTTGTGTACGCGGCCGGAAGCAGACCTAGCCTAGCAGGCGTTCCAGTCCAATCGGGCGCGCGCCGCTCCGTCGCTGACGTCACGAAGGCTTCAGCTGATACCACGACGTCGAGTGCCCATAACTGTTCCCGCGTAGTTGGTTAGTGCGTATAGACCAAATGGCCAGACTCAGATCAAATACCAAGATCTCGTTAAGCGTGTTAAGTATCCGCGAACGCCGACCAGGGCCAGGCCCACCTCTCTCCTAGGTGGTCTCAACCTGCCTTGTCGCTCCGCCACAAAGTAACAGTCGGGGGCCGTCAGGAACCCAGGCCCACCTCTACCGGGATGGAGCCACCGGTCCTTTCAGCCCCCTCATCAGAATCACTTGCGGGTACTCAAAGAGCTGACCCGACTTTAGTCACCACATGTGTCATGTATATAAAGTATATAGTATATACCCGTGATCACCTCCCGAAGTGATCACGGCCCAGTAGTATAGCATGGCAGACGGACAAGAGTGTAGGGCCACTGATGGAAAACTAGCATCCTATACTAAGTAGTAGGATAGCAGGTAAGGGTAACAACTGTAGCAACAATGACAGGCTATGCATCAGAATAGGATTAACCGAAAGCAGTAACATGCTACACTACTCTAATGCAAGCAGTATAGAAAAGGAATAGGCGATATCTGGTGATCAGGGGGGGCTTGCCTGGTTGCTCTGGCAAGAAGGAGGGGTCGTCAACTCCGTAGTCGAACTGGGGGTCGCCGGGAGTCTCGGGGTCTACCGGAAAGAAGTAACGGAGGGGGAACACAATAAATAACAGAGCAATCAAAGCATCACAAAGCGTAACATGGCAATACGCGGTGCTAGGTGTGCCCTAACGCGGTAGTAGGTGATACCGACGAAGGGGGGAAATATCCGGGAAAGTATCCCCGGCGTTTTGCGTTTTCGACAGATAAACCGGAGGTGAAATGTTGCATGTTTGCTATGCTAGGGACATGTGGCTAACGAACGGGCTGCGTATTCGGATTCGTCTCGTCGTACTGAGCAACTTTCATGTACAAAACATTTTCATCCGAGTTACGGTTTATTTTATATTCATTTTTAAAGATTTAAATCAATTTATAAATTATTATTATTAATTTAATCCAAAAATGGCATTACTGCATCAGCATGACGTCAGCATGACATCATCAGTCAACAGAGGTGTTGACTGGGTCAAGCTAACGTGAGGGTCCCGCATGTCATACTCTGTTTATTCTAATTAGAGTTTAACGAATCTAATTACGGTCTAATTAATTAACAATAGTTAATTAGGTTACCGAAACAGGATTAAATTAGTTAATTAATTTAATTAATTAATTAATTAAATTTATTATTAATATTATTATTTTTAATCCCCTTTTTTATAAAATCGTTCTGGGGGTGGGGCCCCGCAGTTAGTGAGACAGTTTGTTAACAGGTTTTATTTATTTAAAATAGTCTAATTAGTTAGTGGGCCCAGTCTGTTAGAGACTCAGGTTAGGGATTTTGTTATTTTAATTAAGTGATTAACAACGGTGGGGGCCCACATCTCTGTGGCAGTGGGGGTGTTAGTGGGTTCAGTAACCACCGGTGCTAATCCGACGGCTCCGGCGATCACCGGCTGGCCGACTCCGGCCACGGGAGCTCACAATGGTGGCGGCTTTGGAAAGCCCGTTCAACGGCGAATCTGGTGGTGGTCGTGGGGCGGTCGGAGGTGGAGCGTAGAGGCGGTGGCGTTGAGCGGGGCGTCGGCGGCGCCTCTGCTTGCGGGGCGCGACGCACGGGACGGTCGGGAGCACGGCACAGAGGGCGCGCTGGGCGCGGTGAACACATGCTCACCGCGGGCGCACGCGTGGGCGGTCTAGCGTGCGGTGACCGTGAGCGATGCGTGAGGCAGAGAAGGGGAGAGGCCCGGGGCCTCACCAGCGTTGATGGGGAGAGGGCGCACCGAGGCGGCGTTGGCGACGGTGGAGCGGTTCGGGCGGCGCCGGCGAGGCGACGGGTGGACGACGACCCGAGGCAGGGGCACGGCGTCGAGGCGGCGGGGGCGTCCAGCGAGGCGGGGCGACGGGGAGAGCGGCGTCGTCGTCGGGGCCTCAGGCGGCGGTGGTTGGAGACGGGCGACAAGGACGACGGGGCGCCGGCGATGGGCGCAGGGGCAAGGCGTCAGGCGCGCGGGTCGATCCCGATCCAATCTGGATCGGGAGGGGGAAAGGTGGCGACGTGGGGGGGAGTGGGGGAGCAAGCCTAGGGTTTCTAGCACCCGGGGGGAAGTAGTAGCGGGCGCGGTTGGGCCTGCCTGGCGGCCCTGTAGCCTGCTGGGCCGAGGCCCAACTGGGGGGGTCCTGTGGTTGCCTTTTCCTTTTCTTTTTTTATTTAATTTTACTTTTCTGTTTGCAAAATGTTTAGCACCTAAATGATTTTTATAAAATATGGGAGCTAGCTCATAAGTTGCAGTGCATTAGATCCGTGCACCAAAAATTAGTTTGGGTGAAATACTAATTCATATTAAATTTAGAATAATTAAAAGGTTATCAAATGTTGTTTTTTGCCACTGTTTGAGGTTGTTAGGGTCACTCAACTGATCCATTTAATGTTAGTTACAATTTTATAATTGCCTCTGAATTATTTGTTACTTAACGAACATTTTAGTTTTAATACTTGAATTTTTTTATTGTTTGCTTGATTTTTAATTTGAATTTGAATTTAAATTGGTTTCGAACTAACGCAAGATTGGCAACAGTAATCGAAGTGACGTGGCATCATTAGCAGAGGGTTGTTGTAGCTTAATTATCCGGGCGTCACAGTCTCATACGTGTCACATATGCAGATGGGTATATAGTTTCATGAAATGACCATACTGCCCTTATACGGTTTGTGAGGGGGGGTGTACTGAAGCACGCCTCTACAAAGAATACCATCCGACCTAGTATCAAAGCTAAATTTCACAATCTGGTGTGCGGCCGAATTAGCCCTTTAATTAATCTTTTTGAGCTGAAAATTCCGAAGCAGTTTAGAGATGGATATAACTTCCTTTTTTGGATCAATGAGGGAGATGACCTGTCAAGGTTTTCATTTGCTATGAATGAAAACACAAAAGAGTAGTCATTCTCCAATATAATCCCATGAAGTGACAAGGACTTCACGTGTAGAATCCCTAGCAACGACCCCACACTCATAGCGCTAATGCTCTCCACAATGCTAGCATCAACATTTATCGTAATGTAATTCAAAGGTGGAGGCTGCCAGACCTCACTGATACCCAACGGGGTATTGATTGGTCTTAAAGCAGGCACAACTCAGATAAATATTCCATTAAATATTCTGTTCAGGTAGGCACTGGTGGGAGAATGATGGGATAGATAGCTGCATCTTGTGCTTAGGTTGATGGAGGTTAACCTTTTTGATACGCCGTATACCTTACACTGAAAACTTTTGGTCTGCAGGGTATTCTCAATTAAATCTATGCATGTAGATTTGATAAACACCGATCCTATCCTAGAGTTGTTGCATATTTGGAAAATTAAGGTGCGTTTAGAAATTAAGGTATTTATGTGATTTGTGCACAAGGAAGTGATCTTGACTAAGGACAACTTGCCAAAGCGTAGTGGGAGGGTAGTAAGCGATGTTCTTTTTGTGACCAGGACATATCAATCCAACATTTATTCCTAAAATGCCCACTAGCCAAGCTATTGATGCGTACAATACATGTGTCCGTTAATGTGTGTCCTCCCAATAGCATCTCTAGTTTATTTGGGACATGGTTAACGAGATAGACCCTAAGACAGCGGTACATATTCGAGTTGGAGTATGTACATTACTTTGGGCTCTATGAAACTGCCCGAAATGATGTCACATTTAACACACAAACCATGGCATTTTTTTTGCAGGTCATCTTCCGGGCGTCTGGATGGATCCATACATGGTCGTCACTTAGCCATGCGGATTACACAAAACTTATGGCCTACATGTGCAACCGTTGGGAGACGGTGGCACGGGATAGATACAAACGGTTTGGATGACAGTCCAACAATAGGATATGTGCTTAGTTATCTTACCCTATTTTCGGCAATTGTTGCATTTTTTTCCTTTTTATTACGACTTGTTTGCGACTTTGCGCTAAACTTTGTACTTTACCGCTACTTTGATTAATAAAATGGCTATGTACATCGCCTAATGCAGAGGCCGGGGTACTCCTCCTTTTCAAAAGAAAAGCGGCCACAACTCTCTTACCTTTGAAATCAGAGGCCAACTCTACATTGGACTGTCAAGATGAGAACGACAACCAATAATTTTCTAAATAATTAGGACAGTCGGAGATAGATTCATTTCCCTTACAAAAATAATATCATTCCTTAGGTGCCAGACTCTTTGGAAGATGAAAATGACTTGCTCTTGAACCGGAGAGCTTAATTGATCAACCAAGATAAGCAACCAATCTGGCCAGAAAAATTGAAAACCTCTTCCCTCGGAATATTCCAATTTTCTCTCAACGCCATACGCAAAGCCCTCGTCTTAGGACAAATCACCAAAGCATGACAAATACTTTCGTCTTACACCCCACAGATAGAGCACATACCCGAGGTAGCCTATTGTTCTTGACCGCCAGGCTATTAGACGCAGCACACCAAGCAAAAAATTCTCATCTTCTGAGGGACATTGGCCTTCCATACGATATTCCACACTTCCTTTCCCCATTCACACCATCCCTAGATTGCCCATAATCCTCCTTATTCTCCTTAAGCTTCATCGCCAAATTATACACACTTTTTACGGAGAACATATCGTTCTTCTCATAGTGCAACACAATAAAATTGTCGTCCCCAAGGATTGGACAACATATTTATAATCGCATCAACATCATGGGGATGAAACAAATATGAGATTAAATTCACATCCCATCTCTTCGACCCACTTACCAATAAATGAGACACTCAGTTGGTCCTGATTCTATTCTATTTAGCTGAGATTTTTAGGACAGAACTCTTGGGGATCCAATTATCTCTGAAAATACTTATATTTGATCTATCCACCACTCTCCAATTAACCCCCTTTTTAAGAGTTTCCGGTCATGCATAATATCCTGCCAAGTCACTGAAGTTGACTGCGGAAAGACCTTGTCAAGAAGATACCCCTGAGGACAATATTTTGAATCAATTTTGCACAATGTGAATCCGGTTTTACCAATAAACGTCAAGCCTATTTTGGCAAAAAGAGCCTCGTTAAATAATGAGTGATCCCGAAAACCTATACCCCTTTGCCTTTAGGTCTTGTCAGTTTATCCCATGCCATCCAAATGAGTTTTCTTTTGCTCCCCACCTATTTTTTTGAATAATCCGAGACAATTACTCACAATGAGAAGCCGGAAATTTAACCCATAGCATAGATTGGAAGAGCCTGCATAACTTATTTGAATTGAATTTCCTTTGCACCAAGCATATTTTTCAAACCAGTCCTAAAGCCTTTTCAAACCCTTGTCTTTGGTTGACTGAAACTTTCCCGCCTTCATTCTTCCCACTAGCACCGATAAGCTGAAGTATTTATCATCAAAACAATTAGTTGTAGTTTTTAATATTGCCATAGTGACACTTGATTTTCCAGAGTGCATCTCTTCTCAAACAAAATAGAGCACTTATCATAACTCAATAATTGTCTTGTTCCCTCTTAATAAAGTCTCAGAATATTTTTAGTTGTCCCATTGAACCTCATAATGTTATAGACTGAATGAACACAAGTCATGATCCGATTTTTGCATTCCTCGAGCGTGGGCTCGTGAAGGTGGGTATCTCGTGTGTCATAGTTTATCATGTATCCTATGTATCATGGTAAGGTACACATTTATATCTATACCTACTAATAAAGGAGTTAGTGCTTCATCTTGTCCTTCACGCCTTTTACAAAAAAATGTAGTTTTTTAAAACCAAACCACCGTTCTTTTTAAGTGAGTATAGAAAGACGTTTCCTTTTTGCAGAAACACCCCTGATCTTTCGGTTAATCGACTCACTCTCCTGCTTTAAGTGAGTCCAGAAAACCTTTTAGGTTTTGCACAAAAAACCCTGATATTTTGTTTAATAAACTCGTAGTCCATGGGCTAATTGAAATGCTTTAAAAAATATCCATATCTTTTAAACCCTAGCTCCAATTTTGACATGTTATATACGAAGATTAGAAAAATGTGTAGAGTCTGAATATGATGTTGTTTTACCAATTGAACATATTTAAAATGCTAGTTATGATGCAAGCTTAATCAATATCACATGACCTGTCTTTTGTCGTACCGGTGTAGATCTGGATTGGAAATCAACACCTAATGAAACCACATCGAAGACGACACCATCGGCGAGGGGGAAGGAGGATAAGCCACAATACAGATGAGATGCATGCGGACCTATTGAGGTCTTGATTCATGATTATTGGATTAGGGATGTGTGGTATCTTTTTTCTCTTAGAGCAGGTTCTTTTGCTAATGACATGTTGAAATAAGAGATGTGGACCAATTGGGGTCTTGAGTCATTGTTATTAGATTATGGGCATGTGGTTTTTTTTTCTCACAACGCACAAGCTCTTTTGCTAGTCATCGTATCCGTTCAAACAGTTTCTAGTCAGACGGGCGGTCAATAGTATTAAGTTTTTTTCATGAGAGACGGTGAGAAAAAAATAGAGTATACAGTATACTACAAATCAGAAATGCGGCAGTGCATTGGAAGGCCTAGCCCATGAGAACTTCAGTACCACAGATCTGGCCACCCACTTGAGCATAACAAGGCCCCTAAAAAAACTTGAGCGTAACAAGGCCCAAGTCCAGTCAGGTAATTCGAGAGAACGAAAGACAAAAATCTTCGGATACGCCTCCGTCAGTCCCTCTCGCAGCCACGAACACAAGACCCGCCGCTAAGTGCAAGATTGCAGCTTCCACTGCTCGCCGCCAGCAGCGGGTTGGGGGTTTAGCCAGGGTTCTGCACCCCCCGCACCGCTAGCGAAAGCCATGGAAGGGGAGGAGGAGATAGGCCTCGTCCTCGCCCGCGCCTCCGACCTTCGCTCCAGGATCTCCGCCTGCGCTGCCGCCGCACGGCCCCCGCTGCGGCTGGGCGCCGGGGAGGAGGACGACGGCGGAGAGGAGGCGGAAGAGGAGGTGGAGATGGAGAGCCTGGTAGGCATCAACGACGCGCTCGAGTCGCTCGAGCGGCAGCTCGCCTCCCTGCAGGTCCGGTTCCTATTCCTGGTTGGTCATTCGATAAAGATGGGTTTTTTGTTGTTGCTCTGCTAGCCTCCTGTTGTGTCTATAGCTATCGTTTTGTGCCACGAGCTGGAGTTGATATGGTCATGTGGTAGGTTTGGGGTTCAATTACTGCATTTTTGTTCAACGTCTTACTGTATTTTCGTGAGGAACCAAATCTAGGCTTGCTTGGCATGATGTTACAGACAGAAAAAGATTGATAGACCTAATTATTTGTTCATTGCCTGGTAGCTGCATCCAGTTACAAGCCTCATTTGGTAATCGGTATTGGACTAGGGTAAAAAGGGGTAGTGTAAAATGGATTCTGTGGTTCCGTCAGGAACATGATTGCTGGTTAACTAACGAACCTTGCTACACATATGACATTTTTGGTACGATTCTTGTCCGACACTGCTAATCAGACTGTACATACTTAGGATTGAAGCATAGTACACCGCTAGATTACTCGCCCTATGGGAATCGGACTAACAAGCGCTGGGCGCGAAGTAGTTCTGTTTACTAATTGTGGGTAAGGTACAGATTGTATTAAAACACATTTTGCGACCGACAATAGGTAGAGATTGCTGAGTGAACAGAAAATGAAAAATATCAAATGTATGTTTCACTGCGTGGTTTACAAAGAGAGATAATTTTCACTTTGCGTAGCTTATGGGAAGTATCAGTGGCCAGCACATCCGCGCATTCCTTGTTGCACAAGCTCGCATTCTTTTCTTCTTTTTGTAGTGGAAAAGCTGCTATTCCTTCATATGGAAATTCACCTATGTTTCCTTGAGTTTCTTCTTGCATGGAATATCAATTGTTAAGAACTGTATGGAATTTGCCTATGTTAGCACAAAAAGGAATGTCGTTTTGCTAGGAGACACAATCATCAATTGAGACGAAAGTTTATACTTCATGGTCACTAAACTGTAAATGTTGCTGACTTTCTGACTTTATTGTACAAGATGCTTACTTTAAGATAATGGCATAAACACATTTAATCACAATAACTCAAAGGGTATCAAACGTGCGAAGTACTTACATTACTACTGCTATATGTGCGCCCATAGATGACACTTGCCTCAAGAAATTAGTACTCCCTCCGATCCATATTAATTGTCGTTGATTTAGTACAACTTGTACTAAATCAGCAAAAATTAATATGGATTGGAGGGAGTATTTTCTTTTGGATACCAGTAACTGTACCAGGCATATGGTGTTCTTAGCTTGATACCATTTTGTGCACAAAGCTTAGTAACTCCGTCCGGGTTTATTGGGCCCCTTTGTATTTTGAGCCAGAATTGGACCATCTATATGACAAATAAAATATAAAGTATATGCTACAAAAGGCACATTGTTGGATTTGTATTTGAAAGAGTTTTCGATGATCTAATGTTTGTAACATATAGTTTATATTTTATTAGTTCAATTCATAGGTCAAATTTTAACCCAAAATAAGAGGGACCTAATAAACCCGGACGGAGGGAGTACATGTTTCTGTTTTGGAAAATAAGCAGCTTACCACCTTATTGCCATGTCAGGACCTCCAACACCAACAAAGATATGAACGAGAAACCGTCCTGAGCCAGATTGATCGCAGTCGAACATCTCTCCTTAACAAGCTGAAAGAATACAAGGGAGAGGACTGTGAAGCAATCCACGAGGCTGCTGCTTTTGCTGGTGAAAAAATCGAAAATGATGATGGTCTCATCCTACCTCCTTACTCGGGCCATGTCACCAATTCATTTGTGCTCGATGATCTCTATCCTGCAAACTACGTGTCCAAGCCCAAGTGCCTGCACAATGGACTGCGTTCTAATGGAATGACTGAAGATGGTACAGGGACAAACGGGGTGCAAAACAGAATTCCTATCATGTCGAGCCGTAATTCAGCAGGAGGGATCAGATCTTTGATTGGATGGTTGGCTAAAACAGCGGTCATGATTGTGGGCGCCGTATCAATCATGAAGGCTGCTGGCTACGAGCCCACAATAGGGAGGAGCGGCATAAAACTGGACATTGCAGGTCTGTTGGGTAAAGAGGCGGCTGGTGCAAAAGAGCAGGTTCCTCCTACTCTACAGTGCCCTCCTGGGAAGGTAATGGTGCTTGGTGGAGATGGCCGGGCGCACTGCGTTGTGAAGGAAAGAGTTGAGATCCCCTTCGGCAGCAGCCTTGATGCCCCAAATGCAAGCTACGGCTTAGGTTGAATCCGGAACCGGGCAGTGTGAATATTAGGTTCTGTTAGCTGGTCCTCTTGGTGTTGTGTAGGAACCGCGTCCACGATTTGTTTCTTGTATAATGCTCTCTACTTGGATATTTACTATGTATTTCCCTGTTTAGCCCTGAATGTTGAGCGGCTTATGTATGATGCCGCTGTTAAACCACTTGTCGTTCATCGTCGTCATGGCGGATCCATGAGTGTGTATGTTGCCTGATTGATAGCAATATATCAATGATTGCGTCCATATGCAGGCGGACACACAACCTGTTGGGGCCCTAGGTTTTTGCTCTGTGCATGTTGTCTCAATTGTTGAGCAGAGTCTGTTGCCGACCAGTGAAGGCATTTCCCGTACTTTTATACCCTGATGTATGAATAGCTTTACATGTAATCTGATTGAGAAGAGAGATGGGCTGGCATGCAGGCTTGCTGTGCAGCAGGAATCTGAACCCAGCGCATACATACGATACGGGGATGTGATGCGGAGCATCCTACGATCATCCCATGTACACTACGACGAGACCTCAACCTTACACCATTGGACACAAGGTGAACTCGCTCCTTTCCGAAGCGTCCCTTTCCGCATATAAGACATGGATGCTACTTCAAGCCCGGACCTTATGCATACTCAGGTACACCCGAGGAGACCATGGAGAGCCCAAGGACCAAGGCCAAGTGTGCGCGGTAGCAAAGGAAGGAGAAGGAAGAAGTGCAAGCTGCTACAGCAGCCGGACATCCGGCCCCTGGCCCGGACATCCGGCCTCTGAAGATGTCAACAACAGCAGCAGCCCAGCAACCGAAGTGCTACAGGTCCCGGACATCCGGCCCCTCCCGCAAACCCGGACATCCGGCCCCAGTCCGGAAATCTGGCGCCCATCACAGAACGCACCCGAAGCTGAACCCCGTCAGCCCGGACATCCGTCCAGAGGCCCGGACATCCGGCTCTTCGTGAGCCGCCGGGCATCCGGCCCCCAGCCCGGACATCCGGCACCTGCCTGTGCGCAGAGATCGGGCCAAGGGCCCGTGTATCCCCCTCTCACTTACCCCTTCGTGGGCTAACACTATATATACCCCCACCTCCTCCTAGATAGGGTTAGCATAGGTTTAGCTCATATTAGAGATAGAGCTTTGCTCATCCATTAGGATCTACTCCACGAGAGAGACCGCGGCCCCTCTACGGAGAAGATCCCCCTTGGATTCAAGACCTCCTCACGGAGAAGACCCCCTTCAAGACCAACTCACGGAGAAGAACCGGTTACCTTTGTCCTTTGTTGACTTTGGATCTTGTATCTCCTCTTGTGTTGCGAGGATCTAGCACATGTGTGGCTACATCTTGTTGGTTTGAGAGTTCCTCTTGTGTTTTCCCTTGTGATTCCCCGTGTGTTCTTCGTGTTCTTAGTTGGGATCCGCTCCTTTCGTGAAAGATCGGCCGTATAGGGTTCCACCCTACATCATCTTGGTATCATGAGCCACGTTGATCACGATTTCGGAGCCTCCCCGTTGTGTTTTCTAGCCTAGTTTTGTTGATTTTGTCCCAAATTCGAAAATCCCCACCAAAAAATAGCCCCCAATTTTTTTTGTGATTTGTTGGTGTGATGATGTTTTGTTGAATTTGATCCGTGGATTTGCTTTGTTACTTGTGGATCTAGCTTTCCCCCATTTTTTCCCACTTTCCATCCACGAAATCTCCACAATTTTGCCCCCGAAATCATCAATTTCCGCCCCCAAAATCGAGTTCCTCGAGTTCATCCTCGGATTTGGAGCCCGGACATCCGGCCCGTAGCCCCGGACATCTGGCCCCCCGGACATCCGGCCCGTAGCCCGGACATCCAGCTCCTGGAGCGCAATTTCGCGCGCGGTTCTGGACATCAGGTCTCGGAAATCCGGCCCGTGCCCCGGATGTCCGGCCCCTGACATTTCAGCCTTCCCCGTTTCACCGTTTTGTCCCTAACTAATTCATATGGAGTCCGTTTTTGACGTTCTTTAGCTCGTTTTGAAGCTATTGACATTCCCCATAACACAAAAACACTACCATCCCCATTTGACTCCATTAAATTTTTGGAACTTTGGCATCTTTGCCTAGGGCTTCCACCATAACTTCCGCAAAACCACCATAGCCTTCCGCAACCTAACCCAATTTGTTCGCCATAGCATTAGTGGTTGTTTGAGTTGCGATTCGAGTCTCCTAAGGTGTTTCGGCTACTTAGGGACGATTGCTTCTTCATCAACCACCACCATAACTTCCGCATAGGCTTGCCCACCATACACTTCCACCATCCCAACTTAACCCAATTTTGTTTGTGTTATGAATTGTGTCTCCTAAGGTATTTCGGCTACTTAGGGTCCGTGCTTCCAACTCCGACACCGTGTATAGTCCACCACCTTACACTCCACTTCCACATTGCGTCTCAAAACCCATTGTTGCATTTCCGCAATCCCTTTGAGTTTCCGCAAAACCACCACCGCATTCCCGCTACCACCATTTAACATTTGACATTTGAGATTTTGAGTTCGCGGTTTTCACGTTTCCTAAGGTGTTTCGGCTACTTAGGGACGAGTCTCCATCATCTTGGTATCTCCATCAAGATCACCACCACTCATCATCGCCAAGGACGGTAACCTCCATATCTTCTTGGTATCGTGGTATCCCTCCATTGTATATTACCTTGCAATTGCATTGATAACCCCTAGCCCATTTTGCTTCACTTGCCTATCGAGACTAGCCATTTGAGTATTGCCGGCAACGTTACTTGTGCACATTAGTGATCTACACCTTCCATTGCATACATACCATATCATATTGGTATCATATAATCTCGTGTGCCTCAAGTTTGTTCCCGCATATACAATTTCTATCTTGGTTTGTGCATTTCGCAAAGTGGCCATACATATAAAAAAAGAGAATAAGCTTTTAAGCAAAAGAGCAAAGAGCTTGTAAGCAAGTGCCATAGCATCATACCACATTGCATATAAGATTGTCATATCTGATCATCTTGGATCTTCTTGAGAGAAACAGCGGGAACCATACATATATAGCATACTTGGGATAGAAAGTTTCTCCATTTTGCATATCATAGGTCGTGCACAAGTGACGTATCCGCCTATAGAGCAATCGTGCTAGCGTCTCTCTTGAGTTGTGCAACACGAGCGTTTTCCGTGGATTCCACATTTTGTGCTCATTCCTTGGTTGCACAACCCCATTTATCTATCCGTGTGTGTGTTTCCGTGTGCCATTCATTGCTATTGGTCTACTTGTTTCACTTGCGAATTTGTGAATCTCTTTCAACATTATTGACTCTTGCTAACATTTTGCATCAAATTTTTGTGCTACTATCCTCACCGAGCTCCACCATAAGCCTTACTTGTGTAGGTGTGAGAAACCGACAAGAATTGGTACCAATTGTGCTATTTCCTTGTTACACATTGAGTGATCATTGATCCATCTTCAACATCGATCAAGGTACATTTGGTATAGTTCTTCTCTTTCTCCCACTCATATTTGCTCGAGTCTTGTGATGGATAGGCAAGGCATTTCATCTCCGGTCTTCGACAACAACGACGGCGTGAACAACTACATCACCAAATCGTCCATCTTCGAACTACAACGAGCATCGAAAGCCGCACATTATACCTTGCAAGAGCGCATCGAGAACCTCTCCATCGACATTCATCACTCTGAAGCAAGGAAAATGGACTACATCGACAACAAGCTTTCCGCACAAAAGGAGGAGCAAGATGCAAGAATGAAGGAGATTCGGGCCTTGATCAAGTCTACTTCCAATTCGTCATCTTCAAGGCGGCGGCGAGCAAGTCGACCATCTTCGGAGCGCCCAAGCGATGCAAGCGCAATTCGTCCACGTCCACATCTACATGGCGACCACCATCACGTTCGTGATCCACATCGCCATGAAGGGCAAGTCACCTCCAAGCATCATGTGCACGATGACGACGAACGACATCTACTACGAGCTCAAGTACGACAACGACACCATCAACATGAAGATGCTCGAGATGCGCCTACCTTCAAGTCCCAACAAGCCCTACTTCACGCCAAGGACAAACTTCATGAGCAAAAGAGAAGACCGCGAGACGAGCACCACCAAGACGGAGCTACGGCTACAACAACCACTTCGGCATCTTCGCCAAGAGCTATTAAGGCATCTTCGCCTTTGGACGTACGGCATCTTCGCCTACTTCCCGTGCGTTCGCCTACATCGACATCTTCAACAACAAGGCGACGACCTATGAGCGAGGGTGACACTTCCATCTTCGAAAGCCCCTCAAGGAAGATGGCCGAGCATGGGAATTTCCCTTCGGTCATGGAGACGAGCTACGAGGTGCCACATCATATGGGCCTCCAACAACAAGACGGCGACAAGAAGGTTGAGCATGGGACTATCCCTTCAACCAAGGCGGCGATAGGAGTTGACCATGGAGACATTTGCACCAACATCTCTCCGACACCCACATATGAAGAGATGCCCCAATTCCCATGTGAGGAGAGCCACACCACCATGAATGATATGAGTGGCTCCACCACATGTGACATTGAGTGCATTTCCTATGAGAGGATGAGTGTGACCACCACTAGCCCCACACATGAGAGCATGCCACACATCCTATGTGAGGTTGAGAGCCATTTGAGTGACTCCACCAACCATATGAGTGAGAGAATCTTACCGGGAGTGAGTGAGCCACAACACTTAGTGAGTGAGGTAGTTGACACGGCATGTGAGGCCACTATGATTTCTAACGACTTAACCTCTACTCCGAGTGTGTTTTCTTCTTTGGTGCTAGGTCTCCTAGATGACGACATGCCTATCCTCGACGAGTCCATACCTCAATTAGAGACGACGATGGCCATTGTGGACGACGATGCACCACCCACATGGTTCCATCAAGATGAAGATGACAACGAGTGGATCTTCGACACCTCACCTACAACACATAAGCGATGCTCCAAAGGTAACATAGGTGATGGTGCTTCTCTTGCCCCACTAGTGGAATATCTCACCAATGATTGCTTGCATGATGTTGATCCACCTATTCCCATGCTTCATGCTAGTGCGACTTCTTCATGTCATGACTTACCCATTTATGATGAATATGATGATGAGCATGTTGAGTTGCCTAGTTGTGATGCTATGCTCCATAGGATATCATGTGAAAATTCTTTTGGTCACATCATGTTCGACAACCCTTTAAACTTGTCATATGCTATGAGTGAGATCTCCCATATTGCATCATTTCAATCTCAACATAGTAACTATGCATGCCCCATTAAAATAAATCCCATTTGCACTTATGGCATAGATGACGAAATGATGGTCATTGGCTTTTGTTTTTCTTGTGATGATATTGTCATGCTTCCTTTACATGATTTACGCAATTCATCTACTATGCCATGCCATGATCACATTGTTCCAAATATGCATTGTTTTGGATGTTGTCAATATTCTCCATGTGATGTTTCCATTAATGCTCATGAGGAGACCCCCATAGTTTCCTCATACATATTAGGAGATTTTGATGCATTCCATACTTTGCATGATTCCCATAATTGCGTGCACCATATGCATTCCATGAATAATAATGCTCTACATATTTCTTGTGATGCTTTACACAATTTGAGTCTCCATTATGATATACATAATAACAAACCTCTCATGATGGATGACATGTTTCTATATCACGCATCCCATTTATTTGAGCATTGGCTATTTTGTGCTAACCAACACATGCACGTGCGCATCATGATGGATGATGTGTACATCTACCACGCACACATAATTTTTCCTTTGCCTTTGTTTTGTGTAGGTACTCATGTATACTTGTCAACCTCTCAATCCCAAGAGTTGACGAAACGAGCTCTTGAGAGCAACGACGATTTGGGATCCCGTGGACTATCCTTACCACCGTTCCATTTGCGCAAGGACTATGCGCATCTCTTCTACTTGGCTCTCACACGGCTTTGGGCTATTTACCACTTGTCACCTTATGCCCCTTCTATCGTGTTCACTTTGCATGTTATGCCTCTTTACATGACTTTGCCATGCAATTGTGACCCTTGCTTGCATCTACCCATAATTCACCATTATTCTACTCCTATGTGTATTTGCATGTTTGGTGAAGATCCTTGTTGCTATTGCCATGTTTATCATGTGCCTCATGCTATTGTTGATTCTTGTGTTGGGAGAGTCATGATGTTCCATTGCTATTTACATAGGACTTCTTGCCAATACAATGATGATACTTTCCTCATATCTCGCTTTCATGCTTGTGATATGTCATGTGCTTTATTCATGCCCACTATTTGCACACATGACATGATTGCCATGATTCCTTCTAGTATGTTGCATCTTCGCACTACTAGCTTGCTTGACTTGATCGCTATGATTACTTGCTTTGATGCATCACCCATGTTCCATTCTTACTCGCTTTCTTGGGTTGATGACATATATGTTCATGCCTCTCACATGATATATCTTGATCTTTGTCACTTGTCTCCATTAGATGCACCTCTCATATGCCATTGTAGTGAGTGCACCCATGTTATGCTTATTGATCGTGGAGACTTGGACATATTACTTGTGATGCATGCTTGCTTGTTTAAGCCTATTGTCTTTGGTTGTAGTTGCATCATATGCTTTCATACCATACGACACCTTGTCCTTTCTTATGATAATAATGATGAGAACACTTGTTGGGTATCTTACAACTCGAATGATAGGTTTTGCATTTTCGCTAACCTCATTTGTTTTTCCGAGTGTTTGTCATGTTATTTCGTTTTGAAGGATTCACAAGGCATTACTGTCATGAGACATATTGGGTATGTGAAGGCATACAAGATGCGCAACACCAACATTTTCGACATCCTCCTAAAGGTGCACTCTTTCCCTTTGAGCCCTCTTCACATAGGCATATTGGATGGGTCATTCTTTCATTGTTGTTTCCTTCTTCTTGTCTACATGATACATCTATTGGATGGAGGACCGACATTGGAGATCGACCCTATGGACCATCACATTGAGGAGCGCTCGGACTTATTGGATGCACCTTCGAACCTCCACTCATGCCACGACATCGAGCATTGGTACATCAACACTCCTTTGACACATTGCACCCCCACCTTCATATTTGTTGATTGTGCTCATACATGTCATGCTCGATGGACATATCATACCCATAGCAAATTTGCATCTTATGCATGGATTGACTCACCTTATGATTGCCTTGTTGCATCTTGTATTTCGATGTCATCCATGATATATGAGCTTGTGCACTTCCTTAGCAAATTTGTTGTGATTTTTTTTGATGGCATATTCATACATCATGATCATATTGCCTACCATCAATTGCATGATAACATAATCATTTTGAGCATACATTGCCATATTCATGCTATTGATAAACCTTCCCACTATGACATCATTTTGCACCGTGGTTGCATTGATCACATTCACTTTACATTTGTGTGCACAATAAATGCTTTTGCTCCCATGAATGCTTTACATGTCATTTTACATCATTTGGATAAGCATCTCAAGCCTTTTCATGAACAATTCCTTCGGACGAACTCATACTTACTTGATGGACACTTTGTGTGCGCTAACCATTGTATTTCCGAGTGTCGCTTGTGTTTGCTATTTTTGCATGTATACCACTTTGGAGACACCTTGCAGTACTTGGATTGCAAAATGTCTTCAACTCCATCCAACTACAAGTTCGTCCACGACTACCGTTTTCATGGTGATGAGGATCACGATCCGAGGTCGGATCTTTCCCAAGGGAGGGGAGATGATGCGGAGCATACTACGATCATCCCCATGTACACTACAACGAGACCTCAACCTTACACCATTGGACACAAGGTGAACTCGCTCCTTTCCGAAGCGTCCCTTTCCGCATATAAGACATGGATGCTACTTCAAGCCCGGACCTTGTGCATACTCAGGTACACCCGAGGAGACCATGGAGAGCCCAAGGACCAAGGCCAAGTGTGCGCGGGAGCAAAGGAAGGAGAAGGAAGAAGTGCAAGCTGCTACAGTAGCCGGACATCCGGCCTCTGAAGATGTCAACAACAGCAGCAACCCAGCAACCGAAGTGCTACAGGTCCCGGACATCCGACCAGACCCCGGGCATCCAGCCCCTCCCGCAAACCCGGACATCCGGCCCCAGCCCGGAAATCCGGCGCCCATCACAGAACGCACCCGAAGCTGAACCCCGTCAGCCCGGACATCCGGCCAGAGGCCCGGACATCCGGCTCTTCGTGAGCCGCCGGACATCCGGCCCCCAGCCCGGACATCCGGCACCTGCCTGTGCGCAGAGATCGGGCCAAGGGCCCGTGTATCCCCCTCTCACTTACCCCTTCGTGGGCTAACACTATATATACTCCCCCACCTCCTCCTAGCTAGGGTTAGCATAGGTTTAGCTCATATTAGAGATAGAGCTTTGCTCATCCATTAGGATCTACTCCACGAGAGAGACCGCGGCCCCTCTATGGAGAAGATCCCCTTTGGATTCAAGACCTCCTCATGGAGAAGAACCGGTTACCTTTGTATCCTCCTTTGTTGACTTTGGATCTTGTATCTCCTCTTGTGTTGCGAGGATCTAGCACATGTGTGACTATATCTTGTTGGTTTGAGAGTTCCTTTTGTGTTTTCCCTTGTGATTCCCCATGTGTTCTTCGTGTTCTTAGTTGGGATCTGCTCCTTTCGTGAAAGATCGGCCGTATAGGTTCCACCCTACATCAGATGTTTCAATTGAAGAAGGGAATGCAATTTTGTTTGGTCGATGTATGTATGTATTCCTATTGCCTGTACTAATTGGCATAGGCTTGCCGTATGACGGAAGGAAGCAGAGAAACTGCGTGCGAACTACCGTATCAAGTGGTGCTTCCTTCCTGTTGACGCATGCATTTTGCACGTGATCACCGCCCGCCTTGCTGGTGCGCTGTTTGGCTTTCTGCCATGCGTGTCCTTGAGTGTATTCATGCTTCACTGCACTGTCTCTAGTTAAGTTGCCTGAAATCTCGATTTCGACCTGGAGTTGCCTTGTCCTTGAGATTACCAATTTCAGTTAAAAAGTGCAGTCTACAAGGAGAGGTACGTGGGGAAGAAATGAATGTGAGCGATGGCGAGTAGCAGGGGCAGAGTCTGTTCGCCGCAGCCTAGCTTGCGCGATCGGCACGGGTGACGGAGACAGACGGCTGCCCACGTTGACCTCCAAGCGTTGGAAACACTTTACTCCTCTACTAGTAGAATGCCCGTGCGTTGCTACGGGTCTTTTAATATTAAACTAATCCTAGATAAATTTATAGTGTGGAGGAGACATAACAGACAACGCCCATCACATTCAAACACAAAGCGCTGAGGTAAATTTAGGGCCTGTTCTGATGTCCTCTAGCTTCCCAAAACTTCACAAATTCAGCTTCTCAGAGTAGCTTCTCACTCCAAGCAGCGATGGAAAATCCGTTCGGCTCGATTTGCAGCTTCTCGTGTCACTACAGCCCAGCTAGGAGGGCTGTGGCATGTTTGGGCTAGTTGGGCCGACTGGAGGCAGCCCAAAATCGGCCTTGTAGAGGAGTAGCGAGGGAGCACAGTCGAGGGAACATGGAACGATCAGTTTATCGAGCGTACCGGTTCGGCTCGTATGACTTGGCGGTGGCAGTTCACTTGTAATATCGGCCAGCTCCAGCTTCACAAATCGGTGGAGCTGGGCCGAGGCTGCTTCACGATTTTACACTGTGATCGATCCCTGCTTCCGGAAGTTAGCTTCTAGCTGCTTTTTCGTGCGTGGAGTGGGAGGAGATCAGAACAGGCCCTTACATTGCACATTTACATCAATTGGTCAACATATTTCCGTTGACTCCAGGAATGCCTCCGGCCGTTGATGGGATACCCAGGTAGGGTTACGCTAATGGAGATATTTCGATTAGAAATCAATGAAAACTTTTTGAAAAATAACATCTAGCTTGGAGCCTTGGACTTACAAAGCCAGAGACATGGTTTACGTCTATGGGCGAAAGGGAATCGTAGGAAGAGTTGGATACACTTATATTAGTATTTCAGGTCTGCCCAATACATAGGGTTCCTGATATTTTGGATATTTTACGCCAAGTCTTTTTACTAAACACAACAGGCCTCTCGCAATCTAAGAGGATACTTTGGTTTTGGGTGGTTCAACAAGAGGTATTGCTTCAACATGTTGTTTCCCAGTCGAAGCCCTCTTCTTCCGACTGTCCTAGATAGCGGCAACAATTTGTTGAGAGATAAGAATAAATGCTAGTAGTAAATAGGATAAAATCGTAGTTAATCCAACAAGTTTCTTGCCAGAATTTCAGATCAAAAAAGGGGGGAAATTCATGTTGTGTGGTTACAGCGGCCATACACATAGAAGTGACTCCATTCTGAAGCATCTGCCCAATACGGGGGCAAGAGTGAAGTCACAACAATATACTTGCAAACATAGACAGAGCTCAGACTTCATATCTTTGCTATCGGCCAGAGCTTCAGCTCCGATCCCTAAGTTAATATTCGCATCTTCTCAGTAACAATGCAGTTATGCCCAACTTTTGTGATCACGTCACACAAGGATCATGGACTGATTACAGGTCACGATTACATGGGCACAAGAGCAAAGCATACACATGCCAAAAGACAGAATATGCGCTTACTGAATAACCTGCACGGAAGGCATTAGCACTACGGTAATGTCCCTAAAATCTACACCAAAAATGTAGCAAAAATCCTGACAATTAGAATATATTGTAAAACAAAATGACAAAGACACTTCAGTATATATAACCAATGAAACTCAGTTATCAACAAAACTGAGCTAACTAATTTAAATGGGCAAAAATGGATTTGATTGTGGTAACCAGTTAGATCACAAGGTAATAGTGTCTCCCGTGCTTGAGGCCGGTGCAGGCACGTTGGACCTGGCGAAGGACTGGATCCATCGGTGCGATTTATGCGGCCATATCCATATGCAAGGGAGAACAGCGAGATGGTCAACGAAGAAGCATTAGTGCAACAAAAGTCCTCCTGAACCTTTGATTCTGTGGAGGGCAGGTAAAAGTAAAATTATGTTCCAAAATTATTTGATAACAAGTTAAGTTCGAATGTGAAACTTGATCTTACAACAGTGCGAAAAATAACTATGAAATGCTGAGGATCATCTCCCTTCAGAAATGTCATCAATTAAGAATGCTAAAAAGATCATCACAAATACAGATACATAAGTGTATGACACTTTGTCCAGCCTACCTGAAGGCCTTATCTGTGGCTATAAAGGGACGATTGTAGGGCACTTATACAAAGACAATGTCCTCCTCAAAGTGCACAGCCGACACGGAATCTGCTGCCTTCAGTCTGTCCTAATTTTACCATGCACCCCATGTCTGATTATCCACAAGAGGTATGACAAACAACAAATCAGCTGGACCATGAAACAGAAATACAATAAATGTACGAGGAAGGTAATTTTCCTTTATTGGCAAAACATTTGATAATGGATTAAACCAACACCAACCACTACTTTATCGCGCATCTATTGCCAAAATGGCAGCTTCTCTTATAGATCACAGCAATAAATTTAACTAAAATATAAGGCAATAATTTGGTTGACTGAACCACACACTTATCGTAGTATAAAATTTGTTGTAGCCACCTACTCCAAATGTGTGTGTGTGTGTGTGTGTGTGTGGCTATCTCTAAATCGAATAAACCTCCAAGTATGCAATTCATGAGCACAAAACAGAAATTATAATTCAGTAACTTAGAAATAAATCAAATAGAGGGATCCTAATCATAATGTTTTACATACATATAGATCAAACAAATTAGGAAATTTCTGAAGTTAGAGAGGACTGAAAAATGAAGCGGGAGGAGAGAAATCATGACTCACCTCACCCAACAACAAGGTGGAAATTGCAACCCAAAAAAAGAGATGCCCTTCCCTCTCTCAGTGACAAGCATGCATGCCTTCAAGAGGCGCCGACCTCAATCTCCTTCCTTCCTTGGATGTGTTATCTAAGTACAAATTCCATAAAAAAAATACAAATCATCCAAAGGAGATTACTTTCCAGTAATCAGGGGCCGGAAAACGCAGCCATGACAAACCTATTATGCATGTGCATTCACCTTTAAGAGTGACTAATCAGTAACCACTAAAAGGGAGTAGGAAATAAACAAAATACTCGTAATACTATTAAGAGGTGAATGAAACATATCATTTTTTAGGCTATTGAATTTCCTTGAGAACCCCTAGCAAGAATCAGTGCAAGATCGCTGGCCACTAAAAAAGTAGGTACGCAAGAGTCAAGTAGAGACCGAAAAGTATGAAAACACCTAGCATAAGTCATGCAACCTTCAACCATGATAAAGGAACACCCTTTCACTAAGACCACATTTAATGGACTAAAATTATTGATGATAGCTAGGTCTTACCATAAGCGATCTGCTGTCAAATGTTTTGCGCTCTTATGTCGCGTCTCTAGAGAGTCATTTCTACAAAAAGTGACATTACAGAGAGCCCTGCAAGTGATGCTCCAACGGGTAGCCAATGGATAAACCTACACCTGCGAGGGCACCTTGCGTGCTAGCTATTCTTGCTTCAAAAAAGGTAATGGTTTCAAGAATCGAGTGAATGGATCGTCCAAGGCTGACAACATTTTCTTTGCTGCGGCATCTGAAATAAAATGTGGGATAAGAAAATTCAATCAGACATCATAAGAACTGTAAAAACACGACATCTCTCAGTTTTGCATAGATCAATGCTTTATATATCTAAGTGGTTCGTTATGTTTCTAATAGAATTTTAGATTCAACCAAAGTAAGTAAAAGACATATAACTGCATTTGATCCAATTATCAAATTCATTTGTATTTTTTAAAATATGAAGACTTGCTAAAGTGTGAGCCGTTGAGGCAGCTGATAAATTATATGATCCGTTATATGATAAATTTAGTAGCTTTTGCATGAATCACCGTGATTCTACCTACCATTCTTATAGTAATGTGATTTCCTCAACCCGTTGAACTCACACCTCATGTAGACATTAGGGCCGAGGAACGTGTAGAAACAAAATCCCAGTACAATCATGTGCCTTTTAATTCCTACAACAACTATCCGATTTGCAAGAGAATAGTTTCTCCTCAGATCACACAACTCCTGCATAATAAGAGAAACATATGTATCAATCTTAAAGTCGATGACCTGAAGCAAATTAGTGGCAGTAGTGTAGATGAGTTTTGATCAAGGAATATATGTCTACATACTTGAAGCAAAAGAAAACACAAATATATTCAGTATAAGGGTTTAGCTATCACCTCATTAATTTGACCTCAACTTCTTAGGTGCTAATGCACATGTTTCAGCCAACAAGTGTTGTGAGGTGAATGTGTTGAGATCAACAAGTTTTAGTGCCATAGATAACCGTTAATGGCCAACGATCTGGTGCAAAAACAACTCAACAAAATGTTCAGATCCTACTTTTATATAGAAATTATTAAGAGGGCTATTACTATGTACTACCAGTGTATTGTGAAAAAAATGTTCAGATCATTTTACCTTTGAGGCTGCTGTAATCTGCTGTAAACTGTGAAAAAAAGTGTATTGGCCATGGAATCTTATCAAAACTGTAAAGTAAAACACACACCACCGAAGAAATCAATCTTTAAGAAAAAAAGAGTACCTTCGTCAATACAGCTGTCACTGAAAAGTAGTTCCCAAGTACAAGTGATGTCCAAGCCTCATTTATTTACAACGGGCCATCATATTGACAAGTAGGGGAAAACATAAATCAAGTCTACCGACTTTGTATGGAGAAAATATCAGATATAGCCTGCTCTTATGGATTTGGAGTATCCCATATTAAGTTCAAGTGCCATTTGCTGAAGGACACTTTGGAGAACATAAGATTTCAATACTATGGGAATATTGTGTTGCATAACTGGCCATCTAATTATTCGGAAATCTATAATTCTAGAAGAACAATAGATCAACATTTTGTATGAGGATTTGACATGTATTTCCCTGAGTAGAGATGACACCAAAAGCTCGGCTACTTGTTAATACCTCAAAGGAATTGGCTGAACCTGCAAACGAAATAGTATTAATCATCTACGAATTTTACAGTATACTTCTTTATTACTACAGGGAGGTAGAAGTGCCCTACTTTATAGATATATATGAATTTAGGGAAGCTTACAACTGATGCAGTTCAGTGAAGCTGCCATTTCCAACTAAAGTATAGATGTTATAGAACGTACACCTGTTCCTGCAGCAGCACAATTCTTCTTCTCTCTACCTCCCTCTCTCTCTCTCTCAATCCATGCACACACATGTCTATCTCGCTCTCATCCCTTCTATGCCTCGCCAACACACTAAGCACCCAAAGCTCGTGGTTGTTGGCATCATGCTGCTCCAGCACCCATCACACTCACTATCATGGCCCGCCCCAGGAGCGTCCAGGGGTGCGGGCCGGCCACTGGATTGTCCATCCCCGCCACGGGCAACACCACCTCGGAGAGCTGCCTCTCACCGGCCGGCTCCCAAGCAGAGCCGCGGCTCTCCAACATCAGCCTCGGTTCATGGCGTCACCTACGGCGGTATCCTCCCCGGCCAATCTCCCACACGTCACACTTTATCTTGCTCGATCTGGAAAGAAATAATGCGAAGAGACAAACCTGAGATGAGTAACCGGCGGATCAGGGAGTCCTGCTTTAATTCGTGGATTGCAGTTGAGATTTTGACGCGGGGTATACCTGTGCTCCTCCTTGATCCAGGCCTTCCACGGTACGCCCTTGCGGCGCTCCTCGTTGCCCGCACGGCGGTCACAGCCACGCCCTGACCCGGGGTGAGGTGATGGCGGCGGCGGCCCACGAGTCGGGGGCCTCGACGTCCGCACTTGATGACGCCGATGTTGGCCTCGACCCCGGACGGTGCCACCCCGGACGTAGGCGGCAGCGAGATAGATCGCACAAGATCCGGGAGGTCATCGGCGGCGTTTACTCGAGGGGAGGGGATCGCACGCTGCGTTTAGTCAAGGGGATCGGGATCGCACGAGGGCAGCGGCGTTTAGTCGAGGGGATCGGGGAGGAGCGCTGTTTCGGGCGGTCTGGTTTTTTAGTGCGTGCGTGGGGTGTGGGGAGGGGGAAGACGAAAATTAACAAGCAAAAAAACCGCGGAGACTATTCATCAACCGAGACATTAGGAGTAAAGATTCGTCTACTATTGAGTAGTAGCTTTCTTAATACGCCAGGAGTAGTACGTGTACGTCCACAGCTAGAGCAGTAGTCCTACTAGCAGTAACAGCGACCTGAGAGTCCACGCGAGCCGTCGTGTGATGTGAGTCTACTCTATCTAAGCGTACCCACCTGCCTATCAAGTGATAAAGTTGTACACGCACCCGTGCGCGCGCGCGTTCATAAGTGTGAGCACGATAAAGAAAGCTAGGTATAGCCGTATCGGTACAGTACGTACGCAGCATCGCTTTCTGCAGCTGCATACAATGCAATGCAATGCAATGCAAGCTGCCGTGACGGCGAGAGCACACGGTTTAGTTTCTCATATATACTCCACACTGCCACTGGCTCGATCGCCATCCAGATACAGGGCGTTTCCCTCTTCTCGAAAAGAAAAAAGCACGCCCACAGGTAGTTGGCTACATTGGACGAGCCGACTACACCCCAACACGAGACAGAGATGAACACCATGGGCGCCGACGCTACGTTGACGTAGCTACCTAGTGCTGCCTATGCGACACAGGCTGCTCGTGGTAGATCCATTTTCCCTACAGATGCTTCGCGGTTACGTGCACGAGACGACGCTCGGGCGGCCAACAGAAAAACATAGCACATCTCCACAAGGAAAGAGAGAGAGAGACTGTTAGACAGACACAGCGTCAAGTGTTGAGACTTGAGAGAGACACACACACACGGGAAGCAGCAGCGCGGGTCCTGTACAGTTCTGCATGCCGTGTGCAACTCAGCTGTAACTCCTGTTCTTTGATCGCTACTTCCGCGACAAAAAAAAAAGACTAGCAAGACAAGGGCGGCTGTGGATGAACTTTCTTCATAGTTTTAGTATGTAGAACATGTATTTTTTAATAGTTCAATGGCATGTACTGCTGAAATTTGAGATGGGTTCTAGGCCCATATAGCAATTTCTGAAAAATCTCTAAGAGCCCATGTTGGTTATATGGCACTAGGTGTAGTGAGAAGTTTAGTCCCACCCCGGAAGTGGAAGAGGAGTTGGACCTCCTTATAAGGGTTTCTCTTCTACATGCTATTGGAGCTTGAGAAGAGAAGAGGCCCTCGCGCACTCCTCCTCCGCCGCCTGCCTGGTCACGACGCGCGGCGCGGGATTGAGCCGAGCCGAGCTCACACCTACGCGCTTATTTTTGCCAGTCACTAACGGAGAATTCTCTGACAGCTGGGCCACGATCTGAGACGTCGGATCGTGGGCTGTCACGGACTCGGACGTGGGTCGAGCCCACGTCTCTCCACGCGGCTGCGCAAGTGTGCGATGTCTCCTAACCCTAGCCGTCACGAACAGATCACATCTGCTCCACGCGCACGCCCACCGTCGTTCCCTTGCTGCTGCCGCCGCCGGTGACTCCATCCCATCCGCCGCGTACACGGTCGACGGGAGAGCAAGTCTCCGAAACCACGCCCTTCTGGTTCCTGTACGGGGTGAGGGGCGAATAGGTTTTTGGGCAGCGATTACGCGACTGCTCACTTCCAATCGTCTACTTCCTCTACGTCCGCGTCGCCTCATCATCACCATGTCCACCGACGTCGAACGTGCCGCCGCCGAGAAAGCTGAAGCCGACAAGAAGGCCGCCGAGGACGCCGCTGCTGTCACCAAAGCCGCGGCCTCTGCATGGCCTACTGGAGGGTATAACTCGTTTATCCCGCTCCTACTGTTTTCTGTTTTAGCCATGGTAGCGTTATACGTAGATCTTTCTGCAATTAGCGTAGTATGTGCTAGCTTGACTGAATATCAGTATGCGTTTATTTGTGTCAACGCCATGCTAGTGATTTACTCGTGGATTAATTTAATCGAGAAATTGCCTATTTACTCAACAATCCAGAAACCTATTATGTGTAGGAATTTTTCGGCAAGTGGCTTTGCCGCTGCACTGAAACCGGATAAGTTTACCGGTACATACTTTAAGCGTTGGCAGACTAAGACCACGTTATGGCTCACGGCTATGAACGTGTTCTGGGTCACCGGTGTCTCCACGGGAATGATTGCTCCTGAACAGGAGAAGGCGTTCAAGGAGGCTACCGTTGTGTTTCTCGGAGCAGTTCTTAGCGTGATCGGAGATAAACTGGTCGACGCATATTTACATGTGCATGTCGCCAAGGACTTGTGGGAGGCGCTCGAATCTAAATTCGGGGCCGCCGATGCAGGGAGCGAGATGTATGTTATAGAGCAGTTCCACGATTACAAGATGGTTGAAAACCGTCCTGTATTGGAGCAAGCTCATGAGATAATATGCATTGTTAAGGAGCTTGAGCTTCTTAAGTGCGAGTTACCGGGCAAGTTTGTCGCGGGCTGCATAATTGCTAAGCTCCCTAATTCCTGGAGGAACTTTGCCACCACTCTGAAACATCAAAGGCGTGAATTCTTTGTAGAGGATGTCATTGGCCATCTGAGTGTTGAGCAGAATTCAAGGGCAAAGGACTCGCACGGAAAAGGGGTCGAAGGAACTTCTGTTGCCAACATGGTGAACCAGAGGAACCATAACTCCCACAAGCCCAAGGGAAAGAACGGTGTCCAACACAATACCGACTTTAAGAAGAAGGGTAAGAAGACCTTCAAGAAGAACAAGAAGGACGAGGGCTGCTTTACTTGTGGTTCGGTTGAACATTGGGCCAACAAGTGTCCAAACAAGTATAAGAAGTCAGGACAGGACTCCAAGCCTCTCAACATGATTGTGGCAACAATGAGAATGGTGCATCTGGGTACGGTAATTTATTTACTGTTTTTTCAGTGTTTCAGCCTACCGATTGGTGGGTGGACACAGGTGCAGGTGTTCATGTGTGTGCTGACATTTCATTGTTCACTTCTTACCAGGTTACGGGTCCGTGTTGATGGGGAATGGCGCGAGTGCTTCTGTTCATGGTGTTGGCACGGTCGATCTGAAGTTTACTTCGGGAAGGATCGTGCAGCTAAAGAACGTGCAACATGTCCCCGCCATCAAGAAGAACCTCGTTAGTGGCTCCCTTCTATGTAGAGAAGGGTTTAAGTTGGTTTTTGAGTCTAATAAATTAGTTGTTACGAAATATGGACTCTTTGTTGGAAAAGGTTATGAGAGCGGAGGGATGTTCCGCCTTTCCCTCGCAGATTTTTGTAATAAAGTCGTGAACCGTATTCATTCGAATGTTAATGAATCTGAAGTTTGGCATTCACGTCTTTGTCACATTAGTTTAGGTGTTATGACGCGGCTAGCCAAGTTGGATTTAATCCCGAGTTTCACTTTAGTCAAAGGTTCTAAGTGCCTTTCATGTGTGCAAGCTAAGCAACCTCGCAAGCCTCACAAGGCCGCGGAGGAGAGACACTTGGCACCATTAGAACTCATACATTCTGATATTTGTGAGATGAATGGTGTGTTGACTAAAGGTGGAAAAAAATACTTCATGACATTGATAGATGACTCCACTAGATATTGCTATGTATATCTGTTAAATACTAAAGATGAGGCTCTACACTACTTTAAAATCTATAAGGCAGAAGCTGAGAATCAACTTGAAACGAAAATTAAACGAGTCTGGTCAGATCGTGGTGGAGAGTACTTCTCGAGTGAGTCTGATTCCTTTTGTGCGGAACACGGCATTATTCATGAGAGGACGCCTCCCTATTCACCCCAGTCAAACGGGGTTGCCGATCGGAGAAACCGTACTCTAACTGATTTGGTTAACGCCATGTTAGATACATCGAGTTTATCCAAGGCATGGTGGTGGGGAGGCTATATTGACGGCATGTCATGTCCTGAATAAAGTTCCGACAAAGGATAATGAGATCACTCCCTATGAGAAATGGGCGAAGAGAAGGACAACACTCTCGTACTTGCGCACTTGGGGCTGTTTGGCGAAAGTCAATGTGTCGATCCCCAAAAAGCGTAAGCTTGGACCCAAGACTGTGGACTGCGTTAATTTGGGCTACGCTAAGAACAACATTGGCTATAGATTTCTAGTAGTGAAATCTGAGGTACCTGACCAGAAGGTCAGTACAATTATGGAGTCTAAGGATGCTACATTCTTCGAGGATATTTTTCCTATGAGAGATATGCAAAGCACTTCTAGACAGGAATCTGAGGAGACTCCTGAACCTGCCATCCCTATGGAATATTATGAACAAACACATGATGAAAATCCTGAGGAGGATGACGAGGAAACCCTTTGTAGGGGCAAGAGACAAAGGACTGCAAAGACCTTTGGTGATGATTTCTTCGTGTACCTCGTGGATTATACTCCCACTTCTATTTCAGAAGCGTTTGCCTCTCCAGAAGCTGATTACTAGAAGGATGCGGTCCGTAGCGAGATGGACTCCATCATGGCTAACGGGACATGGGAGATCACTGACCGTCCCTATGGTTGCAAACCATTAGGATGTAAGTGGGTGTTCAAGAAGAAGCTTAGGCCCGATGGTACAATTGAAAAGTACAAGGCTAGGCTTGTGGCCAAGGGCTATGACCAGAAAGAAGAGGAAGATTTCTTCGATACTTATTCACCTGTGGCTAGACTGACCACCATTCGAGTATTACTCTTGTTGGCGGCCTCGCATGGTCTTCTCGTCCATCAGATGGATGTTAAGACGGCTTTTCTGAATGGATAGCTAAAGAAGGAAATCTACATGCAACAGCCAGATGGCTTTGTGATAGATGGTCAGGAAAGAAAGGTGTGTAGGTTACTGAAATCTTTATATGGCCTGAAGCAAGCACCTAAGCAATGGCATGATAAGTTTAATACAACTCTGACGTCTGTTGGTTTCGTTGTTAATGAGGCTGACAAATGTGTATACTATCGCCATGGTGGGGGCGAAGGAGTTATACTGTGGTTGTATGCTGATGACATAGTGATATTTGGAACAAACCTCAAAGTCATTGAGGAGGTCAAATCGTTTCTATCTCAGAACTTTGAGATGAAAGACCTTGGTGTGGCTGATGTTATCTTGAACATCAAGCTACTGAGAGATAATGAGGGTGGGATTACACTTCTGCAATCCCACTATGTTGAGAAGGTGTTGAGTCGTTTTGGATATTCGGACTATGCACCATCTCAACACCATATTAGCCTAGCGTGTTGATTTGAAAGTCCAAAGGCACGGCTAAAGATCAATTGAGATACTCTCAAATCATTGGTTCACTGATGTACCTAGCGAGCGCAACGAGGCCTGACATCGCGTTTGCTGTGAGCAAATTAAGCCGGTTTGTTTCCAAACTGGGTGATGTACATTGGCATGTTGTTGAAAGAGTTATGCGCTATCTGAAAGGTACTATGAACTATGGACTTCACTATACCGGAGACCCATTGGTACTTGAAGGGTATAGTGATGCGAACTGGATCTCTGATGCTGATGAGATGAAGGCCACAACTGGGTATATGTTTACTCTTGGAGGTGGCGCTGTTTCCTAGAAGTCTTGCAAGCAAACGATCTTAACGAGATCGACAATGGAAGCAGAATTAACAGCATTAGACACATCTGGTGTTGAAGCAGGATGGCTTCGAGATCTTTTGATGGACTTGCCATTGGTTGATAAACCGGTTCCGGCTATCCTTATGAACTGTGACAATCAGACTGTCATCACCAAGGTGAAGAGTTCAAAGGACAACATGAAGTCCAACAAACACATAAGAATGAGATTAAAAGCTGTTAGAAAAAGAAGAAACTCCAGAGTGATAGCGTTGGACTATGTCCATACGGCTAAGAATCTGGCAGATCCCTTTACGAAAGGGCTATCACGTGTTGTGATAGATAATGCATCGAGGGAGATGGGTATGAGACCCACATGAGTTGCCATGGTGGTAACCCAACCTATGTGATCGGAGATCCCGTGAAGTAGGACCTGGGAAAACAAGCCAGTGGTGAACTGAGGAGAGTAACTATACTAACCCACTCCGTTTGAGATGCAATACTCTCGATACTGTATGGTAGGATGACTACTGTCTTAATGTGTTCGAAAGCTTATGAAAGCAAGATGCTATCCTACAGAGCGATCTTTGGAGGAACATACCTATATGAGCCCGACTGATGGTCACAGTCTATGAGATTGGGGTGATCTCTAGTAAGCTCATGAATAGGCCAGGAGTGTGACTTATATGCTCCACCCGAGGGGTCAGCCTTCGGCAGCCTAGTACTAGTAAGACATGTGGTGAAACTTCTTTACGCCAAACAGACAATTCAAGGCATAGTCCATTGTTCAGTTGTGAAGGAGTGTAGCTACTTGCTCTAGGTGAAGTCCAACCTTAACAGGTCTTCACTAAAACACTGGTATATCAAAACAGTAATTGGAACAGAGTACACAATGGGCCCTCGAGATCTGGTGGGGGATTGCTGAAATTTGAGATGGGCTCTAGGCCCATATAGCAATTTCTGAAAAATCTCTAAGGGCCCATGTGGGTTATATGGCACTAGGTGTAGTGGGAAGTTTAGTCCCACCCCGGAAGTGGAAGAGGAGTTGGACCTCCTTATAAGGGTTTCTCTTCTACATGCTATTGGAGCTTGAGAAGACAAGAGGCCCTCGCGCACTCCTCCTCCGCCGCCCGCCTCGCCACGCCTCGTCACGACGCGTCGCGGGTTGCGGGATTGAGCCGAGCCATGCTCACACCTACGCGCTTATTTTTGCCAGTCACTAACGGAGAGTTCTCTGACAGCTGGGCCACGATCTGAGACGTCGGATCATGGGCTGTCACGGACTCGGACGTGGGTCGAGCCCACGTCTCTCCACGCGGCTGCGCTTACATAAGTGTGCGGTGTCTCCTAACCCTAGCAGCCACGAACAGATCACATCTACTCCACGCGCACGCCCACCGTCGTTCCCTTGGTGCTGCCGCCGCCGGTGACTCCATACCGTCCGCCGCGTACACGGTCGACGGGAGAACAGGTCTCCGAAACCACGCCCTTCTGGTTCCTGTACGGGGTGAGGGGCGAATAGGTTTTTGGGCAGCGATTACGCGACTTCTCACTTCCGATCGTCTACTTCCTCTACGTCCGCGTCGCCTCATCATCACCATGTCCACCGACGCCGAACGTGCCGCCGCCAAGAAAGCTGAAGCCGATAAGAAGGCCGCCGAGGACGCCGCTGCTGCCACCAAAGCCGCGGGCTCTGCATGGCCTACTGGAGGGTATAACTCATTTATCCCGCTCCTACTGTTTTCTGTTTTAGCCATGCTAGCGTTATACGTAGATCTTTCTGCAATTAGCATAGTATGTGCTAGCTTGACTGAATATCAGTATGCGTTTATTTGTGTCAATGCCATGCTAGTGATTTACTCGTGGATTAATTTAATCGAGAAATTGCCTATTTACTCAACAATCCAAAAACCTATTATGTGTAGGAATTTTTCGGCAAGTGGCTTTGCCGCTGCACTGAAACCGGATAAGTTTACCAGTACAAACTTTAAGCATTGGCAGACTAAGACCATGTTATGGCTCACGGCTATGAACGTGTTCTGGGTCACCGGTGTCTCCATGGGAACGATTGCTCCTGAACAGGAGAAGGCGTTCAAGGAGGCTACCGTTGTGTTTCTCGGAGCAGTTCTTAGCGTGATCGGAGATAAACTGGTCGACGCATATTTACATGTGCATGTCGCCAAGGACTTGTGGGAGGCGCTCGAATCTAAATTCGGGGCCGCCGATGCAGGGAGCGAGATGTATGTTATAGAGTAGTTCCACGATTACAAGATGGTTGAAAACCGTCCTGTATTGGAGCAGGCTCATGAGATAATATGCATTGTTAAGGAGCTTGAGCTTCTTAAGTGCGAGTTACCGGGCAAGTTTGTCGCCGGCTGCATAATTGCTAAGCTCCCTAATTCCTGGAGGAACTTTGCCACCACTCTGAAACATCAGAGGCGTGAATTCTCTGTAGAGGATGTCATTGGCCATCTGAGTGTTGAGCAGAATTCAAGGGCAAAGGACTCGCACGGAAAAGGGGTCGAAGGAACTTCTGTTGCCAACATGGTGAACCAGAGGAACCATAACTCCCACAATCCCAAGGGAAAGAACAGTGTCCAACACAATACCGACTTTAAGAAGAAGGGTAAGAAGACCTTCAAGAAGAACAAGAAGGACGAGTGCTGTTTTACTTGTGGTTCGGTTGAACATTGGGCCAACAAGTGACCAAACAAGTATAAGAAGTCAGGACAGGACTCCAAGTCTCTCAACATGATTGTGGCAACAATGAGAATGGTGCATCTGGGTACGGTAATTTATTTACTGTTTTTTTAGTGTTTCAGCCTACCGATTGGTGGGTGGACACAGGTGCAGGTGTTCATGTGTGTGCTGACATTTCATTGTTCACTTCTTACCAGGTCACAGGTCACGGGTCCGTATTGATGGGGAATGGCGCGAGTGCTTCTGTTCATGGTGTTGGCACGGTCGATCTGAAGTTTACTTCGGGAAGGATCGTCCAGCTGAAGAACGTGCAGCATGTCCCCGCCATCAAGAAGAACCTCGTTAGTGGCTCCCTTCTATGTAGAGAAGGGTTTAAGTTGGTTTTCGAGTCTAATAAATTAGTTGTTACGAAATATGGACTCTTTGTTGGAAAAGGTTATGAGAGCGGAGGGATGTTCCGCCTTTCCCTCGCAGATTTTTGTAATAAAGTCATGAACCATATTCATTCGAATGTTAATGAATCTGAAGTCTGGCATTCACGTCTTTGTCACATTAGTTTTGGTGTTATGACGCGACTAGCCAAGTTGGATTTAATCCCGAGTTTCACTTTAGTCAAAGGTTCTAAGTGCCTTTCATGTGTGCAAGCTAAGCAACCTCGCAAGCCTCACAAGGCCACGGAGGAGAGACACTTGGCACCATTAGAACTCATACATTCTAATCTTTGTGAGATGAATGGTGTGTTGACTAAAGGTGGAAATAAATAATTCATGACGTTGATAGATGATTCCACTAGATATTGCTATGTGTATCTGTTAAATACTAAAGATGAGGCTCTACACTACTTTAAAATCTATATGGCAGAAGTTGAGAATCAACTTGAAAAGAAAATTAAACGAGTCCGGTCAGATCGTGGTGGAGAGTACTTCTCGTGTGAGTTTGATTCCTTTTGTGCAGAACACGGCATTATTAATGAGAGAATGCCTCCCTATTCACCCCAGTCAAACGGGGTGGCCGAGCGGAAAAACCGTAATCTAACTGATTTGGTTAACGCCATGTTAGATACATCGAGTTTATCCAAGGCATGGTGGGGGGAGGCTATATTGACGGCATGTCATGTCCTGAATAAAGTTCCGACAAAGGATAATGAGATCACTCCCTATGAGAAATGGGCGAAGAGAAGGACAACACTCTCGTACTTGCGCACTTGGGGCTGTTTGGCGAAAGTCAATGTGCCGATCCCCAAAAAGCGTATGCTTGGACCCAAGACTGTGGACTGCGTTAATTTGGGCTACGCTAAGAACAGCGTTGGCTATAGATTTCTAGTAGTGAAATCTGAGGTACCTGACCAGAAGGTCGGTACAATTATGGAGTCTACGGATGCTACATTCTTCGAGGATATTTTTCCTATGAGAGATATGCAAAGCACTTCTAGACAGGAATCTGAGGAGACTCCTGAACCTGCCATCCCTATGGAATATTATGAACAAACACATGATGAAAATCCTGAGGAGGATGACGAGGAAACCCTTGGTAGGGGCAAGAGACAAAGGACTGCAAAGACCTTTGGTGATGATTTCTTCGTGTACCTCGTGGATGATACTCCCACTTCTATTTCAGAAGCGTATGCCTCTCCAGAAGCTGGTTACTGGAAGGATGCGGTCCGTAGCGAGATGGACTCCATCATGGCTAACGGGACATGGGAGATCACTGACCGTCCCTATGGTTGCAAACCATTAGGATGTAAGTGGGTGTTCAAGAAGAAGCTTAGGCCCGATGGTACAATTGAAAAGTACAAGGCTAGGCTTGTGGCCAAGGGCTATGACCAGAAAGAAGAGGAAGATTTCTTCGATACTTATTCACCTGTGGCTAGACTGACCACCATTCGAGTATTACTCTCGTTGGCGGCCTCGCATGGTCTTCTCGTCCATCAGATGGATGTTAAGACAGCTTTTCTGAATGGAGAGCTAAACGAGGAAATCTACATGCAACAGCCAGATGGCTTTGTGATAGATGGTCAGGAAAGAAAGGTGTGTAGGTTGCTGAAATCTTTATATGGCCTGAAGCAAGCACCTAAGCAATGGCATGATAAGTTTAATACAACTCTGACATCTGTTGGTTTCATTGTTAATGAGACTGACAAATGTGTATACTATCGCCATGGTGGGGGCGAAGGAGTTATACTTTGCTTGTATGTTGATGACATACTGATATTTGGAACAAACCTCAAAGTCATTGAGGAGGTCAAATCGTTTCTATCTCAGAACTTTGAGATGAAAGACCTTGGTGTGGCTGATGTTATCTTGAACATCAAGCTACTGAGAGATAATGAGGGTGGGATTACACTTCTGCAATCCCACTATGTTGAGAAGGTGTCGAGTCATTTTGGATATTCGGACTGTGCACCATCTGAAACACCATATGATCCTAGCGTGTTGATTCGAAAGTCCAAAGGCACGGCTAAAGATCAATTGAGATATTCTCAAATCATTGGTTCATTGATGTACCTAGCGAGCGCAACGAGGCCTGACATCGCGTTTGCTGTGAGCAAATTAAGCCGGTTTGTTTCCAAACCGGGTGATGTACATTGGCATGCTATTGAAAGAGTTATGCGCTATCTGAAAGGTACTATGAATTGTGGACTTCACTATCACTACAAAAAAATACACTTCCGTGATGATACGTGTTTGTCACAGTAGGTCGCGTTTTTTGTCATGCATGTACATCCATGACGATTTTATGACAGAATCAAGATAGTCATACCTGTGCTGTCGTAGAAGTGTTCCATGACATTACCAAAATTATCATCACGGAAGTGTGCACTTCCATGACGATAAATCACGCGTCACAGAAGTGCATTCGTCAAGGGTGACCGACACGTGGCATCCACCGTAACGGAACGCCGTTAAGCTATCGGGTCGGGTTTTGGATCCGATAGCCCGTTAACAAGCCCGACCAATGGGGATTTTCCACGTGTAAAATCATCATTGGCTGGAGGAAACACGTGTCGGCTCATCGTTGGGACAGTTGTCATCCACTCATTGGACAGAAGGCGCCTATGATACGTCGACACGTGGCACGGCCCAACAGAGGCCCATTCCTGTGAAAAGGCCAGCCCGTTTGACTTGGTCAAAAGGTGGCGGGCCAGCCCATGGAAAGCCTGTTAACGGCCTATTCGCATATAGCCCATTTACAGCCCGCTAACCCAAGGCCCGTTACGCCCTATCCGAATTAGGCCCAGTAGCGTCATCTGGGCCATCCAATATGATTCCAGCCCGTTTTCACTTCTGGCCCATGTATGGCCCATGACGTCTTTCGGCCCATATGAGGCCCTATGTAACTCTTGGCCTATTAACGGCCCGTGGTGAAACTGGCCCGTAATGAACAGTGTATCACTTTACACCCATTAACGGCCCGTGGTGAAACTGGCCCGTAATGAACAGTGTATCACTTTTATACCCATTAATGGCCCGTTATTCCGTTGGGCCGTTTCCAGCCCATGTTATCTTTCGACCTTCTTAGAGCCCATTTATTCTTGGGCTCATTTCCAGCATTCGTTTACTTACGGCCCGTTACTGTCATTTTCTGCTTGTGGGCCAAATTCAGCCCGTGGTTACAGTCGGCCCGTTTGTGGTCCGTTAATACGTTGGGCCGTTTTCATAGCGTCATCAAATACGGCCTATTAACGATGGCCCGTTATGGCCGGCCCATGAACGGACGATTCCAACTCTAGCCCGTTTACGGCCATAATGCGGCCTGTTATTGGCCCATGTTTGGCCAATCGATCATACGGCCCGTATAAGGCCCATTGATGATACGGCCTGTAGAAGGCCCATTGTTTCTACGGCCCGTAGAAGGCCTACTGTTTCTACGGCCCGTAGAAGGCCCACTATTTCTACTGCCCGTAGGAGGCCCAGTGTCACAACAGTAAATATTAGCCCATGGTTATTGTGGCCTAGTTTTAAAAAATAGGTTATTGCAGCCACTAGTAAACCGCGGAAAAAGAACTGCACTGACTACAAGCAAACAAATAAACAAGACAATAAGGAAATAAATAAGCAAGCAACTTATGCTAGGCTATCACGGCTATTACACATATTACATCCACTGGGCATCAAAGTTCGCCACCAGTGCAAATATAGGGAACAACGCAGCATATAAACGCCACAGCAAAACAAGTCCAGAACTGAAACCACTTCAGAAGAGTTCAAGAAACAAAATCCTGGGTACCCATAATGCTGGCAAGATGCTTAGCAAGCTTATTAACTTTCTCTTGTTTGACGCTTAAATCCTCCAGCGCTTGATGTTGCACAAGAAAGTACGCATCTGAATTCTGCAGGGACTTCCTCAGTCCTTCGGCTTCTTGCCGCAGCACAGCTGACTGATGCCTTTCAGCTTGTAGCTGAGACTGAAGAAGCCGAAGTGATTCAGGCAGCGAGTTCGAAGAGCTTGTGCCAGCGGTACTGGCCAGTAACTCGAACACTACATCAACGCAGGACTATGGGGTTTTCTCACTGTCTACAAGATCGTTTTTATCACCTTTCTTGGAGACCAACAGGGTTGTCTCACTATCTTGAACCTTATCTGCATTACTTTCTCTACCATTGCATAGTGGGGTGCTCTTCTCCAATATTCTGTTTGCATACTACATGAGAAACAAGCAGACACATCACAGGTTTAGCTTGTAGTAAACGAAACTCATTTTGGTAAACCGGTTCAGTAGTAAGGTGGACAGGATAACAGCATGAAACAAACATATATCTATGTACTATGGTCACTGTATTGTCCATATAATTCTAGTTTATATTCCCTAATCAAGATAGAGACACAGTTCAACTCATATATTTTTAAGACACAGCAGCATAGACAGAATATAAGTGTGAGAAACTACACAGCATTGGCAGCACTTGTAATGTGCATCACATGAGAACATAACTGTTTATACAACTTAAACTGAAATCAACATAGAGCAAGAAGTTAGAACAGCAATCCAGTTAAAGAAATAGGTTTAAAACATACCTGTTGCGCCATTGGAGTTTCAATTGGATCCTTCAAATTCGAAAGTAGTTGGTATGAGTAAATACAGTGATGCAACAACAAAGGAGTATGGACCATAGCTACGGAATCTGACCTAAGAACAGTTGCTCTTCTGCTTTAAACGTGGAGTTTGGGTTAGCTGTGGTGGTCTTCGTGCTTTGGGCACTGCAGTAGCTTTACAAACTGCTCGTGTGGGGGTACTCTGTGGTGGACATGGTGCTTTGTCAACTATAAGTGGGTTACTATCTGCTGGGGTTGCGGTTAGATGGGTTGTAGCTGGTTCTCTGCCCAACGGTGTAAGTGTGCAATCTGGAAGAGTCTCGATTATGTGTGGTGGGGCTAGTTTGTGGGCCAGTACAACCATGCTTCTATCTGCATCAACGGGCAGCACTGTCTTTTGTGAAGAACGGGTTTTTGCTCCCTTAGATACTGCCATCACCCCCTCCAATTCAAATGGCTGATAAACAAGAAAAGAAATTGAACGTACAGACATTGTATGATAGACAGATGTGGTAATTCACATATATGTTGTCTAACCAAACAGGACAACATGACACAATTTCACATATATGATGCCTAACTAAACAGGATAGCATGACACAGTTTCAGATATATGATGGATAACTTAACAGGATATAATGACATAATTCAACATGTGATGAGTACCTAAACAGGATGACATGACAAAACTATATGATGTCTTTCTAAAATAGGTTGGGATGAAATAATTCACATACATGTTGTCTAAGTATACAGGATGCCATGATATAATTGACATAATTGATTCATATACTAAGCAGCTGGCACTCGCATGTATGATTTCTAAACTAAGCAGATAGAATTCAATATTGTGCATATGATGTCTAAACTAAGCAATGCAAGACACCATATGCATCATATGAGAAATATAAACATTGCAACTTAGAGCATACACCTCAGGTGGGATATAGGACTGGTCATCTGTCTCTGAATACTCCTCTGAGGAGCTCCCTGTAACCATCGAGATATATGCTTCAACAGGTACCATTGCCTGCTCTGAAGACCTTGTTTTCACTCCAGATTTTTCCATAACTGGCTCAAATGGCTGATACACATGAAGAGTAGTTCAATATACACAGATTGTCGACAAATGGAATACGTAATGAAAAAAAAGATGGCATGAGATAATTCACATATATGATGCCTGGCTCCATGGCGGTGCATAATTCACATATATGATAACTGGCTGAAAAACATGGCATTGCATAATTCACATATCTGATATAGAAAGCAAACAGGAGGCATTCACACAAGGCATGTCTAATCTAAGCAGATGGCATGGCAATGCAAGACACCATATGCATGATATGAGCAATATAACCCAGCCAAGTTAGCGCATGCACCTCGGGGGGGGGGGGAATACGACTGGTCATCTCTCTCTGAATCCTCCTCTGAGGAGCTATCTGTAACCAGCAAGAAATTTGCATCGACAGGTAGCACTGACTGCTCAGAAGACCTTGTTTTCACTCCAGATTTTCCCATGACCGACTCAAATGGCTGATGCACAGGAAGAGTAGATGAATGTATAAACATTGTTGACAAATGGAATACATTATGGAAAAAAATATGGCACAATACAATTCACATATACGATGCCTGGCTAAACAGGATGGCATTGCATGATTCACGTATATGATGCCTGGCTAAAGAAGATGGCATTGCATAATTCCCATATACTCCCTCTGTTCCTAAATTTGTCTTTTTAGAGATTTCAAATGGACTACCACATACGGATGTATATAGACATATTTTAGAGTGTAGATTCACTCATTTTGTTCCGTATGTAGTCACTTGTTGAAACCTCTAAAAAGACAAATATTTAGGAATGGTGGGAGTATGATATAGAAACCAAACAGGTGGCATTCACAAATCAAATCTAAACTAAGCTGATGACATATAAGATGTATAATGTAAGCAATGCAAGGCGCCATATGCATGATATGACCAACATCAGCATGCCAGGTTAGAGCAAACACCTCAGGTGGTAAACAGGCGTGGTCGGCTCCTTCTGAATCTCCATTTGAACAGTTATCTTCCTCTGGAATACAATCTGGAAATGTAGGAGGGGGGGGCACTTCGCCCACCATGGAGCGACGTCTGCATGACATTATATTCGCACGCAACGGTCTTCTCTTTTTCTCTACATGTTCAGTACGATTGTGTACAATACCTGACATGCATAATAAAAAAAATAGTTAGATTTTGTAAGGCCTAAGGGGTGCATGCAAAAATCAACACTGATGGTAGCAAACGAGTGGATGGATCCAAAACTAATGATAGCAGGTAGATTATAGCTTCAGTTTAAAAAGATAGACAATGGATCATCTATTGTTTGTTGCCCACCCAACATGAACCAGATAGTAGACAGATACTATTCGTTGCTGGCTCGATATGAGACCCATGGGCAATTCAAAACTCAAGATTGAACGATAAAGTAGCATGTAATAATAACTGATGTATAACGTAAGCAAACACGAAAGACTGCAACCTCTCTTCCGGAACTGTGTAGTCCTCAGGTTCATCTGCTCAGTCGATGATGCTAATGCAGTTGGCGTGGCTGCCGGCAACGGGGAAGATGATCTGAGGCGGCGAAAGGAAGTCTGCAGGGGGGATCTCTGCTGCAGTGAACACTTCTGTCGATGGTGCACCTCAGGTGGGGTGGATGACGGCACGGCAGGAGCAGGTCATAACACACAGAGTTTTCTTTGACGCCTATCTGAAAATGAAGTAAATCTGTAAGGGCTCCTTAGAATTGGAGGATTCTATAAACGCAGGGACAGGAAAAACACAGGAATAGGATAGGAATGCACGTGCAAAACAGAGCATTTGGAAACATAGGATTTCAGTCAACCTGGGTGTATGGCTCACATGAATTGGAAGAACAGAGGAATGGAGAAACAAAGTGATGCGATGAGTGTACAACCTCTTTGGCATAGCCTTGTGGACCTCAACATCATTGGGTTGGACGTGGAGGATGGTGATGATGCTGGTGTGACTGTCGGAGGCGGGGAAGAAGATCCGAGGCCTCTGGAAACGGCGCCAAGGGTACTGCTCCGCTGTGATGGACGGTTCCGTCGTTGGAGCAGCTCCGCTAAGGTGTACGGCGACGAGGCTGAAGCATGACAAGACATACAACGTTAATCTGAAGTGGGACCCTAATATCATCTGCAATAGATGATGTAAAATACATCACCATAAAGTGCTACTCCATCCATTCCTAAATATTTGTCTTTCTAGATATTTCAACAAGTGACTACATACGAAGAAAAGTGAGTGAATCTACACTCTAAAATGTGTCTACATGCATCCGTATGTTGTAGTCCATTTAAAATGTTAGAAAGACAAATATTTCGGAACGGAGGGAGTAGATGTAAAACGCATCAGCCGCGCCACGGCCGCTCCGATAGATGCTGTAAGTACTGTTCACTCTGAACTTAACTGAAGAAAATGAACTTCACAGTCGAAACTGAATTTTACTGTCGAAACTGATTGAACTAGTAACAGAGCATTGCAATAGATGTTTAGGGCGTTCGAGCACTAGTAGCAGAGAAGCAGTGATCTAAATCAGCAGACGCTCGAGCAGGGAACGCACTAGCAGAGAGCAAGTCGTGCAGTAGCACCGCGAGCGAGTGCTAAAGCAGCAACTCCTGTAGCTGCCCGAGGTCGTGCAGCAGCAGCAGCGCAAGCGAGAGCAAGAGCAGAGCAGCAGCACGAACCAAAGCAGAAGCAGTGCAGCAGCGCGACCGACAGCAAGAACAGAGCTGCAGCGCGAGCGAGAGCCGGAGCAGCTACAGCTAGTGCCGTTGTGGAAGTCGCCGCCAAGGAAGCAACGACATGGGGGAGAGACGCCGTGGATGATGTGGCCGGCGACGGCGCCGTCGACGGAGACACGCCATGTCTGCTCGGTATCGAGCACCGGTAGCCCCGTGAGATCGAATAAAAGATAAAATGCAGCGGTGAGTGCAGAACCTCCTTGGTGGCGCCGAGTTGGCCTCGGCTTCATCAGAGGAATTGGTGAGGGTGCTGCGGTTCCGGTGGGGCAGGTCAAGACGGCGCTGTGGGGATTGAGGTGGCGCGATAGACGAGGCGAACGTCGGGGCAGCTCCTTGGAGGTGGAGGACGGGGCGGCTGATCCGGCGGGACGACGAGATCGACAACGGATCCTCATCCGGTGCGGTGGATGAGGGACGGCGAGCTGTTGCGGTGGACGACGTAGTCGGGGAAGAGTCTCCGGCTGGGCGGCGGTTGGGAGGCCGATGGAGGAGCGTGGGGTTTCACGGGTTTTGGTGGCCTCGGTGTACGAATGGGGGGGCGAAGGGGGAGGGGGGGAGCCAAGCTTAGGGACGCGCTTGTCCAAAATGTAGGGTAAGTTACCAGCGTAGCCCCACCGGTTTTGACACCGCGACATGGAGCTTCATTTCCGGCGGAAGGGTAGAAGGGGGATTTCGCATGTCTAGGCTGCGGGAGCGATTTCGGATGAGGAGGGAGTTCTCGCGCGCGTCCAAATTTCGGGATAACAAGGCGCGGCGCGGGTTGAAGAAGCGGGAGTTTCAAAGCAGGTGAGACAAAAGATACTCGAGCTTGAAAATTTCGGGATAACAAGGTGCGGATTCCTTGTTCGGCAGAACAAACTTAATGTATAAAAAAAACAATTCATACAAGACACAAGAGAGTCATGTCCCCTTTTACTATATTGCTATAGATGCCATTGAAAAAACTACAAGAAAAATGTAAAAAAATCGGGAGAACAAGATTACCCTGCACAGTACCAAATCGATTCGCACTTCCCTCAACAACAACAAAAAACAAATCAATTCCCACCAAAGAAAGAGTAATGTCCCTTTTTATATGATTACAAATGCCATGATCTCGAATTTCAATTTTTGAATCCACGTTATGTTGAATTCGAATATATCGTTGGGTGACCTTGCGGTTTATAATTGATGTAGTCGTACATTTTGATCTTCCATCATATATGAACATTTTACTCCACTGTGTGAACATATATATTGTCGTCTACCATATGGACTAAATTTGAATCAATTTTCCTTATTTGAATACGATTGTTGTCAGGTTATACAATAATTTAAATATTATCTTGATAACAAAAAACATACATATAGCAGTAATCATATTTCACTATGAACTACATGTACCATACGCTCTCCAATTCAAATATTTGTATCCATTTTATGTTGAATTCAAATCATAGTACATTATTGGTCTAGGTAGCGAGATGTTTGGGATAATCTAAACCCTGTTTTCATACGTATAATTTTTGGCTGAATTGGGACAAGTTTTGGTATAAGCCTCTTGCAAAACCGGAGATTCTCTCAACAAGCCTCGTGGTACCGAGAGGGAACGTGTCACCTTTGTGTGCGAAACGATATACGCTGCCTCCCCCCTGATTTTATTTACAGAGGCAACATAGAACTATATGAGTGCCCTGTTAAATTTTGGAATTATTTCGGGTTCATTTGGACTTTTTATACATTAATTGAGTTTCTGGACTTTTAATGTGCATAATCTAAATATGAATTGCATGCACATGCTCTGGTGCACCAAAGTGGGTTGAAAAATCGCATGTGTGTCCTTGGTTGAATTTCTAGGTCCCATGGAAGAAATGAGAATGAAATTCAAACATCTGGGCGTCATGACTCGGCCGAGAACATCGAGAAACTTTGATTTTAAATTCACTTAAATCGAAAACTCGCCTGGAAATCATGAAACTTGGCATGGTGTCATGTCATGGCACTAACATGTTGTGGTAAAAAATTGGGCCGATTTGGAAGCTCGTGGTTCTAAGAGGGAACGTGCCACCTTTGAGTGTGAAACGATATACGCTGCCCCCCCCCTTGAGTTTCTTAACAAAGGAAACATAGAACTACATTAGTGCCCTGTTAAATTTTGGAATTATTCCGGGTTCGTTTGTCGTTTTTTATACATTAATTGAGTTTCTGGTCATTTAATGTGCATAAGTCAAATTTGAACTACAAGCACATGCTCTCGTGCACCAAAGTTGGTTGAAAAATCATATTTGTGTCCTCGGGTGAATTTCTAGGTCCCATGCAAGAAATGAGAATAAAATTAAAACATCTGGGCATCGTGGCTCGGCCGAGAACATTGAGAAACTTGGTTTTAAAATTCTTGTAAATCCAAAACACGTCTAAAAATCATGAAACTTGGCATGGATGTCATGTCATGGTACTACCATGTTGTGGTAAAAAAAATTGGCCGAATAGGAACAGATTTTGGTATCAGCTTCTTGCAAACCGAAGCTTCTCTCAAGAAGGCTCGTGGTTCTGAGAGGGAACGTGCCACCTTTGAGTGCGAAACGATGTACGTTGTCCCCCTTGAGTTTATTTACAAAGGCAACATAGAACTACATGAGTGCCCTATTAAATTAATTATTCCGGCTTCGTTTGGCCTTATTTACACATTAATTGAGTTTTTGGTCATTTAATGTGCATAATACAAATTTGAACTACAGAAGTTGGTTGAAAAATCACATTTGTGTCCTTGGGTGAATTTCTACTCCCTCCTTCCATCTATATAGGTCCTAATGCGTTTTTCGAGGCTAACTTTGACCAAACGTTAGAGCAATAATATATGACATGCAACTTACACAAAGCATACCTTCAAATTTGTATGTCAAAGGAGCTTCCAATAATATAATTTTCATAGTATACATCTCATGTGCTATTAATCTTGTCAATAGTCAAAGGCTGTCTTGAAAAACACATTAGGCCCTATATAGATGGAAGGAGGGAGTAGGTCCCATGCAAAAAATGAGAATAAAATTCAAACATCTGGGCATCGTGGCTCGGTCGAGAACATTGAGAAACTTGGTTTTAAAATCATGAAACTTGGCATGGTGTCATGTCATGGTAGTACCATGCCGTGGTAAAAAAATTGGCCGAATAGGAACAAATTTTGGTATAAGCTTCTTGCAAATCGGAGCTTCTCTCAAGAAGGCTCGTGGTTCTGGGAGGGACCGTGTCACCTTTGTGTGCATAATTCAAATTTGAAATACAAGCACATGTTCCAGTGCACCAAAGTTGGTTGAAAAATCACATGTGTGTCCTCGGGTAAATTTCTAGGTTCCATGCAAGAAATGGGAATGAAATTCAAAATTCTGGGCGTCGTGGCTGGGTTGGAAACATTGAGAAACTTAGTTTTTTAATTCCTGTAAATCCAAAACACGCATGAAAATAATGAAACTTGACTTGGTGCCATGACATGGCACCAACGTGCTGTGGTAAATTTGTAGTCCGATTTGCGAAGGCGCACACATTAACAATCAACAAAGTCATTTTGGAACAAGTGATGTCACGTTACAATCGGAAACACAAGTATTATTGAAACCGTGGGCGTTCTACTTACTAGTACCATTTACGTGCCGCCACGCGTCCCCATTTTTTATTAGCTAGGAGGCGCCATGCAGGGTAGCTATTTGAGTACGAGAGGCGTGCGATCAGACCCCTGCGCGTGCTTATCGGGAGGAGAGCCCTTTGACCTCCATCTGCCGTCCACCTCTCTCCCAAGGTCTCCATTAATGGCGCCCGAGCCTCTGTTTAATGGCGTGGCTATGTCTCACTCGACTGATATTTAAGAGAGAAAAAAGAAAATCTGAAAGCACGGATCTTGATGTAAGATCTGACGGACCTATATAGCATCTACTGCCACTTATAGCAAGACTGATGAATATATAAGGACGATTAATTTTTTTTTGATCAAAGAAGGGCTTGCCCCTTCTGATTTTCATTACTGAAAACCACCACAATTCACAAGAAGTTCAGCACAACTCCAGCCTAACACGAAGGACTAAAAGCTACCAGATTGAAATGGCAACATCCCAAGAGGCCAACAAAGGCCAAACATCCGCGCTAGAACCCAACATTTCACAACCGACGACACAATCCACATCCTAAACCGATTATTACATCAAAAGAAACTAGGAAACTGAAGGAAGCCCAGCAGCAACTAGAAGAACAGCAACGCCAGGGTCGCCACATCAAGAGTTTTCTTCATTCCAGCCTCGCAACATTGATCTTCCACAGAAAGATAAGGACGATTAATTGTCTTACATAATTAGAAAGATAATTAAAAAAGCCACATGTAGCTACGCCCGAAATACACAAGGGCAAAAGAAGAAGGAAGACAAGGATCTGGCTCGCTGATCTCTACTTTCTTGATGCATTGCTGCAGGCCGCGGGAACTAGTCTCCGCGGCGAGCGGCGATGAGCTCTTTCGTGTCCTCAAGACGCTGCTTGAGAACATCCACGGATTCCTCCACCAGCCTTTGGCACTGGTTGCGGAGCATGTCATTCTCGTCCATAAGTTTCTTGACGATGACGCCGGTCCTCTTCAACAAGGCACCGGTCTCCTCCTTCTGGTCTGCACTTCGGACGATCTTCTCCCTCAGCAGGTCGCGCTCGGCCCGGAGCCTCTCATTGCCCTCCCTTAGTTGCCGGATGACGCCGGTAGCCTGTTCAAACGAGGCTTTCATGTCGTCCTGCAACCTCGCCCAGCCGGAGATCTGATCCATCTAGCTATGGACGATCGCATGCATGCGCCTATAACAGTCGTTGCCTGCCCGCGAGAAATTTTCCCAGGCCGCCGCGGCGCGCCGGGACATCTCTGCTGCTTCCGCGGCGCGGCCGGACCAGTCTGCTGCATCGACGGCGCGGCGGGACCTCTGTGCTGCTTCAACGGCGCGGCGGGACCTCTGTGCTGCTACTTCCGCGCGGCGGGACATGTCGGCTGCCCTCACAGCGAGGCGGGACATCTCTCGTGCTTCTGCTTCCATGCTCGCCTCTCCCTGGTGGCAATCTCTCGACCCAGAACTCACGCTGGCCATGGCAGACGCAAGGGAAGGATGCTGAATGACTTGTTTGTTTTTGTGGATGAGGAGTTGAGGAGGAATGTGCAGTCATCTTGGCATACTAGTATTTATAACCGAGTACTAATACGCTCCTAAGTGGGAAACCGTTTAGGTTGTGATCGGTGTGAACAGGTTTGCAATTCAATATAGCGTGGTACTAATACGCTCCTAAGTGGGAAACCGTTTAGGTTGTGATCGGTGTGAACAGGTTTGCAATTCAATATAGCGTGGAGTAATTTGGAATGTGACGAGACGCAAGCTCAAAATTTATTGACGGTTCTAGTTTCAAAGTGCGGCACTATTCCGGGATGGAGTACTTCTTTTTCTACTCCCTCCTTTCCGGTTTTATAGGGCTTATCTCAAAATTTTAGTTTTTCCATTTTATAAGGCTCAATTTGGTTGTTCCCCAACACATGTTCAGATTCCAAGGTGCATTAAATCATTGCATGCAAGTATTAAGAGAAAATTGACCAATGCATATACTTTATGCATGCATGCATTGCAATTAATGCATTGATAAACATAATTTCTTGAGAAAAACAAGAGCATTAATTAGGTGCTTTTGCAAACTACAAAAAATATTCCACCACTCACCATCTTGGTTGGTGAGATTTTTGAATTAAGCCCTATAAACCGGAAAGGAGGGACTATTGTTGTGTACATGCAATAACTGGCACCGTCGTATACATATCTTACGGTTAATGGGGCGTTCGACAGGAATAGCCGCGTGGCGAGCTCTAGGCTAGTCTTTTTTTCAGACGCATTAAACCTATCTCTCGGGACTTCTCGCACGCACCATCGTGCCACCCACAAAAACTTGTACTCTGAGTTTAGTACTACGTTATACAGGAAGAGAAGAGGTGCACGCACGCACTCTTCCTCTCACACATGCGTCTATTTTTTCTCGAAAAGGAGGATGATGACCCCCGACCTCTGCATCTGGGAGTCACACACGCATCTGTAGCTACGAATTGTAGTGTTCTCAACCATCCGATTGGCTCTATCATGGATGTACCTATATACTAAAACATGTCTAGATATATCTATATTTTGACAAATGGAAGGCATGTATTGTGAAACGGAGGGAGTGCTTGTCATCAAAATGGATAAAAAGGGACGTATCTAGAACTAAAATACGTCTACATACATCTCCTTTTATCCATTTTGATGACAAGTAGTACTTCTTACCCAAAGGAACTTTATATCCAACAGACACAAAATATCCGTTCGACTGTTTGAAATTACTGATCTGATGTCGAAGTAATTGCTGCATCGCCACCAAAACCCACCATTTCTTAAGCTAAAGTAGACCAAGGTAATCCCTATATTAGCATATTACTAAGATAAACATAAGGCACTGTAGAAACATTTAGGACGTGAGCTTGTCAATCTGAATGTGGAGGGACACAAGCTTAGCCCCGGCCAGCAGCTTGGGCGGAACTGTCAAGAAGGTCAGCTCCTGCACGTCGACGTCGCTGGGATCCTTGCTGCTTGTCACCTCCATTTCCACCTTGACGGCGTCAGTCGTGCCTTTGGGCTCCCCCGGCGGGCCGTTCTCCCATAGCTTGGCCACGTAGTGCGGCAGTGGGGACGCCCCCGCTGTGATGCAGACGACTGACACGGCGATAGGCGCGCCGATGTCGAGCACGCCGCCAACCAAGAAAAATGCGCGGCGGTCCTCCTCCGCGAACAGCAAGAGCCGTGGCTCCGACAGTGGCACTTGCAGCTGGAGCACCTTGTCGTACTGGATCCTGTGCACGGGCATGGGATGCGCAGTGCTGATGTGGTGGTAGAGCGCCGGCGGCGGGCCTTTGTAGCCGCAGACGGGCACGGGGCATTTGCAGGGAGCGAGCGGACACACGCTCTGGTGATCGGCGAGCTTGTGGTAAGTGACGTAGAGCCCACAGCCTTCGTGCGGGCACTCCACCCTCACCGACGAAAGGACGGAGTCCACCACCGTGTTCCACACTTCGAAGCCACCGCCGCGCTCGCACTTCTGGCACTGCCGCTGGTTCTCGGGGCGCTCGACGCGGCAGTCCGCGCAGGCCAGGTGCCCTCCCTTGCACTGCAGAAATCAATCGAACAGCACATCAATCAAGAAAACTGCACCTTGCTCAATCAGCCGAACGGACGAGCTGTATTCGAACCTCATACACTGGAGGCGTCAAGGGGCGGAGGCACAAGGGGCAGTGGAGCACGGTGAGGTCCATCGTCGGGTCCTGTTCGGTCTGCATGATCTCGCCCTCCTCGTGCACAACCATCTCTCGACTTGGGCCGGGGTATTACAAAGCTTTACCGTCACATATTTTATACTACTTCAAGGTGCATTAAATCAACACATGCAAGTATCAAAAGGAGAGTCACGGCATGCATGCATGCGTTGTAATTAATGCATCGGTAAACGCAAATTATTGAAATATATCGAGTGCAGTGCTTTGATGTGTCGCGTCAACTCGTACATCAACGAGAAGTTTGATTATCCTCTCCATCGCGGACTTAACTGCACCTGCCTTTGGCTGTATGACAGGTTGGCCACACACCTGTCGGGCCCACCTGTCATACACGCAAAGGCAGGAGCGTCCCTCCCTCGCCCATGTGCGTGGTGGCTGGCAAGACTAGGAGAAGCTTTCGCTACACGCTCTCCCTCCTGCACGCGGTGGACATGCAGCAGTTCAATCGGTGTCAGATGGCCAGAAGCGTACTGTAGTACTCCTCCAGTGCAGTAGTACTCCATCATTGTTCGACTTCCCGAAGAGGCGAAGAGCCAAGCGCAGCCCAGACGCTCGTGTGGCAGTTTCATGTGTCGAGTAGTCTAGGATAGCGTGTACCGTGCCTGTAAGCTTAAAATCGTTGGGGTCGGCTCCATGCTATGTGGCCGTCTCGAAGTTTTTAAAAAAAAATTAAAATAGTCTTCTGGCCCTACCTGACACCCTGGTGATTGTAGTTTGCACGCTCATCTGGTCAAGACAGGAATATATATTTTAATTTGTTTTTTTTTGAAAAGGGGGGACTCCCCGGCCTCTGCATCAGAACGATGCATACGGCCACATATATTTTAATTTGTGGTGGGTAAATGTTAGAGGTTACAGCAAATATATTGTACACTGCGGGTCTTTCAGCCAAGTTTAGAGGCAAGCATGTGGGGCCAGTGCTATGATGTGTCGCGTCAACTCATACAACGAGGAGAAGCTTGATTTTACTACACGCCTTCTCCCTCACCCATGCGCGCGGTTGCTCGCAAATGAGGACAGGCTTTTGCTTAGTAGTACTTCTACAACAAGTTATCCGTTCCGCTCGCGGTGGACGGACATGCAGCAGTGGATTCGACACTGTAGAAGCAGTAGTAGTAACATCATTGTTCGTCTTCTCGAAGAGGCGAAGAGCCAAGCGCAAACCGAACGTTGCAGTTGCGAACATTGGAGCACGCATATAGTCAGGCTCTTGCATGAGACACAATTGCTATGTGAGCTCACTATTGTACTAGTACGTACAACTACTTGCTAGTATAGCCCTATAAACCAGAAAGGAGTATTTGCCATTCTAGAGATTTCAACAAGTGACTAGACTACACCGAGACGGAGTACATATGGAGCAAAATGAGTGAATCTGCATCGTAAAAATAAATACGTACTAGTTCTATCGTTTTTCTCTCCGAGGTGCACAATATTGGTATACTGACTAGTCTCTTTTTGACACGCATTTACGTTTTTTACACAGTACAAACGCAAGCGCTCATATACACGCGCATACACTCACCCCTATGAACGCACACACGCACGGCACTATCATCTTGAAATTTACGAAGTCACCATAGGCACCTCGTCGTCGACGGGTCCATAGGTGCTTGAATGCCAAGGAGGGAGAGGGTAGCGGTTCCCGAGACGTTGAACGGTCAATGATGCATCCTCAGTTACATGCAGAGGGAATTAATTGGAGAAGCAGAATGGAGCCAGCACGATGTGAATGCAACAGAGTTTGGACTCTCATATAATAAAGGCGCCCCACCACTCCAATCCATCTACTCCCAAGTCTCTGCGCAACACTGCTCACTCCAATCCAAGACCAAGTGACCAGAAGCCAGAAGCACCTATGGAGGCGATGGACGCGAGCGGCAATCGGCTGTGCCAAATCATCCAAGGCGCCGGCCTGCGGCCCCGCACCGCGCAGCGTTTCCAGACGGTGCTGGCGACCGCAGGCATCGTAGCCCTCGCCGACGCCGGCTTCACCTCTCGCATGGACGACATGATGGTAAACTCCATCCGCAAGTTCACCGCCGTCAAGAAGCGCACGGACGACCTTGCCGTACTGCTCCAGCCCACGCGCCCAGGCTCCTCATTGCCTGCCACCCTCATCGGCCTCCATGGTGATGAACTCTTTCAAGCCCTAGTGGCCCTGCAGGTGCCGGAGGTCACGACGAAGAATGTGCACCTCGAGGCCGCGCTCGCCGCGCAGCGCCTCGCCATGCAAGAAACCGTCGACCTGCACATCCACGTCTACGAGGAAATCGTCTACATAGGCCACTACAAGGCAAGTGAGGACAGAAAGACGTTGGCCTTCTTCCAACGGCTGGAATCTTTAGACGCCATTGTTCAGAAGCACGTCGACCTCGCCACGAAAGCCGCTGCTACTTAGGCGCCGTTCGGTGGGCCGGCGCCCTGAGTCGAGGAGGTGGACGTCGTCGATGGATGCATCTCTTCTTGCCTCCTGTAACCAGCACTGCATCGCCTCATGGCCTTAATGTTTTATTAGTATAGTACTTCCTCCGTTCCCAAATATAAGTCTTTCTAAAAATTCCAGCAAGTGACTACTACATACGGAGCAAAATGAGTGAATCTACACTCTAAACTATGTCTACATACATCTGTATGTTGTATTACATTTGAAATAGTATCTAAAAAGGCTTATATTTATGAACGGAGGGAGTATATGGCATTTTTATTCCAGTCGTAACGTTTTCACTATGAGGTGGGGCCGCAGTTGAGCAAACCCACCCCGCCCACCGGGCGTCGGCCGAGTTTATAATTACTAGAAGAGAGAAACGAGGGAGGAGAGCTAGCTGTAGCACGGACGCTGTTGTCAGATGGGACTCGTGTTTATAGAATAGGAGTACTGAGCACTGGTGCCTCTTTTTTTTTGAGGGAAAAATTAGTCATATGTCTAGTACCACTAGTTGGGTGCGTGCGACCTATAGCTGTCATCACTTTAGGTCTCCTTTTTTAACCGCGGCTACGCTTCACGGTACATATTATTTCACGCATTTATCCTCCTATATGTACTCCTAGGCTATTTCCATGTGCTCCCATTCGCCGACATTGTGGGACACAGAGCATCTGGATCGTAGTGCATGCACGACTCGGAGCATATGCCGGGGTACTTTACATTTCAGACCTCACGAATTACATGCAAACCCCCCGCAGAAGAATAAATAAATGAATGAATTACTACATGAAACCAGATTATTTTCGTGGAAACCGGAGCACGTTCATTAAATTTTGGACATAACACGTTTATAAAAAATGACCGGACCGAAACCAGTCTAAGGGCCTCTTTGATTTTTCCCGCAAAAAAAGGGCCTCTTTGATTCGCAGGATACTGAAAACATGGGAATGGGGAAAGTATGATGGCGATGAACCGAGACGAGGAGAACTCTAACTCAGTTAGAGGTTAGAGTTAGATTCTAACTCTGAACTAACTCTAAACCAAAGAGGTGTATGGATGGCAGGGTTAGATTGACAATAAATGCTCTATCTCAATCATTTGACTACTTTGGACCCTATTTCCTGCCGGATTTGGAGGGTGCTTGGATACGTTTTAGTTCCATGACTAAAAGTAGTGGGACTAAAACTTGCTAGCCTCACCCATGCTTGGATCCAAATACTAAAGAGACTAAAATCAAGTTAATGAGCATTTATTATCCTCCAAACCCTCCAATCCAGAACTCGCCCGTGTTAAAGGAGAGGAGTTAAATGAGGAGAGAGAAGACTAATCCACATTTTAGTAGGGGTACCCCTGACTAAAAAAATTTAGTCTCAAGATTAGTTTTAGCCCCTCTTTAGTCAGGGGTGCTTGGAACTTTAGCCTCTTAAAGAGACTATTTTTAGTCAGACTAAAATAAGTCCCTTGGATCCAAGCACCCTCTTGGTGTGGCCGGCTCTTCTGTGGCCTCCTCCCGCTCACAATTTACATAAACGAACCATCTATACAAATCAAGCATGCAAAACATGATAATTTTTACTTTGTCCATACAAATGAGATATCCCACTTAAACATACAAGTCGTCAATCAAGCTTCACAAAATAAAAAAACACTTCATGAAATAAAGAATGAGCTAGCTCATCACGGAAGTCATTCACGATAGGGAGGGAGCCCGGAGCCCCTCACGCACCGAGGGAGGAGCTCGCCATCGTCGCTCTGGAGGAAGGCTCTGTAGAGCCCAAGCCCCGGGAACCCCTCCGACGCCGGCCCTTGCGAGTTGAGGTCGACACCGGCATGGGTAGCAGGGCCGCTTGCCGCCGACTGGGAACTGAATCTTTGGGCCTCTAGAAATAATGCAAGCCTGTAACTAAAATACCTAGAAAGGTGAACTGAATCTTTGGGCCTCTAGAAATAATGCAAGCCTGAAACTGAAATACCTAGAAAGGTGAACTGAATCTTTGGGCCTCTAGAAATAATGCAAGCCTGAAAGTGAAATACCTAGAAAGGTGAACTGAATCTTTGGGCCTCTAGAAATAATGCAAGCCTGAAACTGAAATACCTAGAAAGGTGAACTGAATCTTTGGGCCTCTAGAAATAATGCAAGCCTGAAATTGAAATACCTAGAAAGGTGAACTGAATCTTTGGGCCTCTAGAAATAATGCAAGCCTGAAATTGAAATACCTAGAAAGGTGACCTGAATCTTTGGGCCTCTAGAAAGATTTATTACCTCCTCAAGCAGCATCAAACAATTCCATGCGTGCACCACAAATCTATATCAAGTTTGATCAGGATCTACTTTTCCAAATCAGAATTAGCGCTAGAGCAAGCAAGATCAATGATATGGCCGTGAGACAGAGAAGGAACGAACAAACTCGCCCCTCTCGCGACCTCCCTGGTAGATGCGCTGCCGCCGCGCACGACAGAGGGAGAAAAACGACTGGTGAAGGGGGAGCGGGGCGACCTTCGAAGGCCGGAGGGAGAGGGCGCCGGAGGCCAAAAGGAGAGGGTGGCCGGAGGAGAGAGAGGGCGAGCGGCCCTATGGGGAACAGAGAGGAGTCGTGCGAGGGGGGGGAGCGATCTCGTGCGGGCAGGGGAGATTTTTTTAGTTCTCTTTTAGTGGGCCCAAGGATAACTAACCCAATTAGAACCTCTCCACCGGGCTAGTTTTTTTAGCTGGGTTAGAGCAAACTAGCTCAAACTAACCCCTCTTGTTTCGATAATATGAGGCTATTTCAACCCAAACTAGCTCTAACTCAGGGATCCAAACAAAGAGGAGTGTTACTGTACATGCTACAGTGTGGACCGTAGCACATTGTTTTTTGGGACATTTACATCTATGCCCTTAACTCGAACCCACTACTCAGTTTTGCCCCTAATTTTTAGGTATGCTCAGTTTTGCCCCTCCGCCGTTAGTTTCACTTATTGAAATGCCCTTCTCTGTCGTTACCGTCCGGTCAAAGGTCTTTGACCATCCTGAAAAAATAGCAAAAAATATCAAAAAAATATGAAATTTGGTGGGATCGAAGATAGTCATGTCCGCAAGGCACGTGCACATTTTCATGCCGTTCGGACACTCCGGGAGCTCGTGGCAAAGGAAAACATAAATTTTGTACGCATGCGAACAGTAAATTCAAAAAAAAGAAAAAAATCAAAAAATTATGAAATTTCGTGGAACTGAAGATATTCAGGTGCGCAAGATGTGTGCACGTTTTTGTTGTGTTTGGACATCGTAGGAGCTCGTGGAGAAAAAAACAAATTTTAGCTCAAAAAAACTTTGAAAAAATGCACTATTTTGTTTTTTTCTCTAGAGCGCCTCGTACGTCATTTGATCACCAAAACTTGCAAGCACCTTGTGCACTCAAGCCTCTTTGACACCAAATAAATTCAATTTTTTTGAACTTTTTTGCTATTTTTTTTTGAATTTACTGTTCATACGCATAAATTATTTTTGTTTTCCTTTGCCACGAGCTCCCGGAGTGTCCAACCAACACAAAAATGTGCACGCGCCTTGCGGACATGACTATCTTCGATCCCACCAAATTTCATATTTTTTTGATTTTTTCTGCTATTTTTTTCTGGATGGTCAAAGTACTTTGACCGGACGGTAACGGTGCAAAAGGCCATTTCTATAAGTGACACGAACGGCGGAGGGGCAAAACTGAGCATACCTGAAAATTAGGGGCAAAACTGAGTAGTGGGTTCGAGTGAGGGGCAGAACTGGAATTGGCCCTTGTTTTTTATGGCCATATCACCACATTGTTTTCTACTGCTGGTTCACTGGGCTACCGTGGTTCGCACTACTGGTTCACTGGGCTGCCGTGGTTCGCACTCCTCCGACCTGAGTAGTACTGTAGTATAGTACTAGTATATACCGCATCATTCTTTGCTCCTTCTTACTACTCTGACATGTGGGAGAGCCAGCATCCGGGTCGACGTGTCATGCACCAGATTAGAGCACGGAATGGAAGGGGGGCATCACCCCGGTCGGAGCGCCAGTAATTCATGACTATAGTGAGTGGTCATATCACAAGTCTTTCCAGCAGTAACGCGCCGTCAATTCGCACAGCCCCACTCGCTCACCCTCCTCGCCTCTCTGTCAAACCGCCTACCCAAAAACTGCCGCGCGTATTGCCCGGGAAAAGCCCCGCCCTCAACTTTTAACTACGCGAAAATAGTTCGAGCTTGTTCGTTCTATATAAATACAATACTTACTGTATGTTTATTCACCCGTGGGGTTGTTCAATGAATGGAGGGGCGGGGGAGCACAAGTGAACAATACTGTAGTACTACTAGTAGTAAGTAGGAGTCGTATAGTAGTCACCTTAAATAGAGAGTTTCTTTTCTTTAATGCCACGTACAAAAATTGAAATGCTTGTTGTGGAGAGAAAAAAGATAATCACTCCACTATATATGGACGCAGGGGCCTGAGCGCTTGCTTTACTAGGGTTGCTCTCTTCATTCTCTCATCCTCTCCAGATATAAATAAGACAGCGGTAGCGACATTTTCTCTCTGCTCACCGCTGGTCACAGATCCGGCCGGATCCCTTCGGCCGGTGTGTGTAGAGGACTAAAAGGTGCATCGTTCATGCAGTCATCGCCGCCGAGGGAGGAAACCCACAGCTGCCGGAGGGGCCCGATCCTCTGCCCGTGCCGTTCTCTCCGACACAGCGCCGGCTCAGGAGGTCCTCCGACCCTTCTTCCTCCCTGCCGTATTGTCCGCAGATCCGACCTGCCACCGCCGACATCCCGGCGACCCTCAGGTATAAGTTCTTCGAAAGGGGCCTTGCTCTACTGCCCCAGCTCCCCACGTGTCTGCATGTGCATCTTTTTCTACTCCCATCAGCTTTTCCAAAGCCACCTAAATTTTTAGTATTATTAGAGGTAAAGCTACTTCATGCATTCGAATCTAGGGTTTTTTTCAAACAACGAAGAAAGGGGGAAAAGTTGTAGCATGAATCTAGGACTTGATTCAAAGAGGAAATAATATGGTGAAAGTAGTAGAGACCGGATACCCAACCGGTCTCTTGGTTGAAAAGGGAAATAATGGGAAAACGCAGTACAAACTGGATAAGGAACAGATCTATTATTGGTTGAAAAAAGGATAGAAAGTGGCGGCTGGTGGACAAGTCAACAGAGTATGTCCAGGATTAGATTTGCTGCCATCACATAGTAAAAGGTCTCCAGGATTAGATCTGCTGCCCTCACATAGTAAAAGGTCTCAGGATTAGATTTGCTGCCCTCACATAGTAAAAGGTCTCAGGATTAGATTTGCTGCCCTCACATAGTAAAAGGTCTCCAGGATTAGATTTGCTGCCCTCACATAGTAAAAGGTCTCCAGGATTAGATTTCCTGCCCTCACATAGTAAAAGGTCTCCAGGATTAGATTTGCTGCCCTCACATAGTACAAGGTCTCCAGGATTAGGTTTGCTGCCCTCACATAGCATGAACAAACTCGGCATCACCACTTTATGCCTCCTTGTAGGTACATTGTGCTGATGCGTCCACTGTCGCATGTCCTTATACCAACCTTTTGTTGTTGTTAATGTAAGGGCGCATGTAAAATGAAGCGATCACACTGTTACCTTAGGGACATGTCTAACCAGTGTTATTGTTAATCTAATGCCTCCAGTGATAAGATGCAATTAAACTGTGTTACAAATGGCACTCCTGCTGTTTTCCCCAGTATGATAAGTAAGTTGCTCCTTTACGCTGCTGAGTGTCCTGGTATCCCCACGGTCCCATGCCCTTAAACCAACTCTTTAGCTGCTGTTGATTTACTGTGTCTGGTAAACAAGCAATGCCACCATTAAATTAATCCCATATTTGAGGAATCTCATTGTTGATCGTAATGCTTCTGGTAGCATGAAGCATTGCTGACGTTTTAAAATTTCTACTATCCTTGCGTGATTGCCATGAACATAATTAAGATGCTTCTTTTCATTTTGTATATGTTTCGTATATTCTTATTGACCAGCAACTGTTTACTTTCTATCTTTTTTGTGCAGATAGGGATATCCATTTCACCTTGTTGCTATTGTGACCTTTTGGTGAACTGCACAAAACACTTTTTTTGGAATGAGTGTCTTGTGCAGTTCAACTAAAATGTCACGTGGGCAACATCTCTCAATTTTGGTGGAACTGCACAAAATGGTGATTGGAGTTACCAAAATCTCCGTCAAGTTCTGCTGGTAATCTCGTGCAACATTTTATTAGCCTTTGCAAGATGGAGCCGTCACTGTCACCACAATGGCACTTTATTTTAGTGGAACTGCACAAAAGGATAAGAAAATTATAGTTGCACCTTACATGAGCCGGACAGGCAACCTTAATGTTGCTCAATTTTTGTGCAACTACTAAAGAAGAACCTGCCAGCTCACAAGAGCAAGTACTTCTTGCTAGCTGAATGATACAATTTTTATTTCATTTCAGGTGAACTGCAGAAAAAGTGGCATGGATTGAATCATCGAGTGGAGCTGCAGGTTGACTTCCAATAGTGCCAGTATTATAGTAGTCATGCTCTTTATTATCTGTGTTGTGCAAACAGGAATACTCAACTACAGATGTTGTGACGGTCAAGAGCATTCGCCAAGTTCTTCGATTGTATGACATGGCTAGCCAAGATGGATTTAATCCCGATATTCACTTTATCAAAAGGCTCTAATGGGTTGGTTCTGAATCTTGCAAGCTGGGAATCAGTGAGATGTGTAGGCATCTTTGTTGTACTTATTATTTGAATCTTATTTGTTGGTTCTGAATCTTGCAAGCTGGGAATCAATGAGATGTGTAGGCATCTTTGTTGTACTTATTATTTGGATCTTATTTGTTGGTTCTGAATCTTGCAAGCTCGGAATCAATGAGATGTGTAGGCATCTTTGTTGTACTTATTATTTGGATCTTATTTGTTGGTTCTGAATCTTGCAAGCTGGGAAACACGGCATGATGATGCAGAGGACAACAACCATAACAAACAGTTCAAACTTGGTAGTATTATCTTTGTGAAAGTGCGACAAATGTGTTGATCGTGTGCGTCCTGAGAATAATAATTCTAATTGTTGTGCATGTTGATCCTGTGGCACTGATAGAACGAGCGAATGCATTACTTGTTTTAAGTATAAATTTCTATTAAAGCTAATTAAATTTAAGTAAAGTGACCACTAACTCCTGTTATTACAGTACCAATACAGACCCGCTCGTGAACCGACGTGTGGCCAAGGGTGCATCTTCTGCCGGCGTGCAGCGGACGAGGGAGGGGTAGTAACTAGTGTCGCCTGTACACACTCAGCTTACTGTTGAATCCAGTTCCCCAAGAGCTGAAAAACGAACTGCTGTCGCCGCCTACACACTCGTTCACTCGAAGAGACTCCAATGGCGATCCGAGGGGTGAGCCTATTGGATACGGACTTCAGCAAAGGAGTTCCCCTTTGAGTTCGCCGTTCAGTCCTATGGCTGCACCAAGTTGAATGTGATGTACACCAACGATACGGACTCGGTGAAGCTCTGCCTCGCCTCAGTCCTATGGCTGCACCAGGTTCTGGAGCATTCGCCCGTTTCATCGGCAGCGCCGACTGCACCTTCGCTACGGTGGAGAGAAGGAAGAACGCGATGATTCGGCCATCTGGTGCAACAAGCTTGTCGACATCCAGAAGCAATACAAGATCATCAGCAACGGGCAGGAGAAGGACTCCGTGGTTGACCTCACTGAGACCATCATCGACCCCTGATACGCCAACATGAAAGAAGACGACTTGAACACGTGGGAGGTACCTCTGAATCTAGCCTACATAACCTACGCGGCCAAGGACGCATACGCATGCTACGACATGTACAGGCAGATCTTGGACATGAGGGCGTGTCTGCTTCCCGTAACCGACGAGTACACGGACAGCCGCAACATCATGATCAAGCGTGCCAGGAAGGTCTAGATGTTGTACTTTATCTGTTTATAAGCACCTTTATCATCTGAGTGTTTCATGCATTAGCCTATGTGTCGTAATTATCTGTTTTGTCCGAAATATTTATTTTAAGAACCCATTAACCTGATTGCTTTTTTTAGTGGCTATTTTCTTATGTATGTAAACTAGTTCACTTGTCCGTAAAAAAAACTAGTTCACTCGGCTGCCGTGCTTTGAATCTCCTTCCTCCCAACATATTCCCCTCCTCAGGTGGACCCAGCAGGTCTCTGAATTTTCTCCCACTTTCTTTTTCGATGTAAACTGAGTTTTCTCCCAGTACTTTCCCCTAGAACCAACTCAACTGTCCCACGTCTAGCCTAAAAAATAATAATACCCCACGTACTATTAACTCATCAAATTAAAATAATATTTTATTTCGTAAGTTGAAAGTTCTTACAAAATAATAATAATTATTATTTTTATATAACTTGGCAAGTTAACTCCTAGTGATTGCGTACATAAGCTTGCAAAGATTTTATTGACGTGCAATCATGTGTTTATGTTTTTATAACATTTCTCCGTCTAGCCCAACATGATATTTTCACCCAGCCCAGCAAGTCCGCGGATTTCGAGAAAAATGCAAATGGGATTTAAACGGGATGCATAGATGCTACATCATTGTTTCACCCAGCCCACCAAATGCACTAAAAAACGAATGGACTGGCTGACATGTGGGCCAGTAAGTCGAAGCCTAAGAAGGCGCTGGATTTACATCCAACGGCCGGCATTCTTCTTCAATCTCTCGTCTTCTTCCCCCAGTGCTGCCAGAACCGCCTGCTCCAGCCTTCGGCGTCCAGCGGCGTTGTTTTGCGCTCCTCAGCGAAACGCTACCCCGCTGACGGCCAGGCCATCCCTCCACTCCGCACCTCCTGTTATTCTCTGCCGAGTGTAGGCCCACCCCGCACCCGAACCAGTCAAGTTTCCCACTCCTCTCCGTCTGTGACTCCACTGCCGCGTCTTCCCCATCTCCGGGTCGTTCTAGTCTGGGGCCTCGCCGTCGGCCACCGCCTCGGTGCGCTCGGCGCGGCGTGGTCAACATACGAGAATCATTGGAAGAGGACTGTACGTGGAGAGCCTGACGGCTGGGGCCCACGAGGTCCATGGTCGCACGCAAGGAAAGTTCCTCCATATTACGCACTGTACGTGCACTATACGTGGGAAGGGCTTCTGTATTTCACGAAAAAAACGTTCCCCCCGCTGACAGGTCGGACCCACCAGCTATATCTTCACACGCAAGGAAGTGCCTCCTTATTACGCACCAAAAAATGAATACCCCCTGCTAGCTGGGACCCACCATAGTGGGTGGCTGACTTGTGGGCCTACTAAGTTGACGAGGACGGAGGGATTTGTCAACTTAGTCAATATGAACGATTCTAGCTCCAGTGACCGTACGATGTCCATCCAACGGCCATAGTGCTTCTTCAACCTCTGGTCTTCTTGCTCCAGCCGCCCAAAGCAGCGCCGGTCGTGCCGCGTGCTCCTGCCTCTTGGCCGGCTGTGATGCCGCGGAGGCCTCACCGCCCCCTACTACTCCCACCGCTGGCCCAGGGTATCCCTCTACTCACCCACACCCCCTGTTATTCTGCGGCGCCGGCAGCCTCACGCCGCAGCCGAACCAGTGAACCCTCGTACTCCTCTCCGTGTGGGCATCCACTGCCGCGTCTTCCCCGGCTCCGCGTCGTCCCCTTCCTAGGCCTCGCCGTCGTCCACCGCCTTGGTGCTCTCGGCGCGGCGTGGTCAATGTGGTCAACGACCGACTTCCATCGGAAGAGTACTGTACGTGGAGAGGCTGACAGCTGGGTCCACGGCCACAGCCCAGTGCTTTTGTGATTTGCCAAGTAAGTCGCTTTGTCAGGCCTGATGGGCTGCAAATCTTTCAAGACGAGGAGAGCTTCATTCGGCTTGCCGAGAAAATGGCCTATCAGTAATGAGAAATGGGCTGTACATTTTTAAAACACATCAAACCAGCAATTAGTTTCAAATATCTTTTTTTTATTTCGAGATTTTAAATTACATTAATTTTTATGCGTGGAGAATTTGTTGGATTTTATATTGATATACATTTATTTTTAAAATCAGTTTGAATGTGAGTTGAAATTTCGGCATTAAAAACAGTTCGGATCGCACCGAAATATGCAAAATTTCGTATAATTTTTTAACCGTGGCCACAGTATGGGCTGTAATGCTAACAAAAAGAATATGGGCTCCAAAAAAACCCTTAAGAATTAGCAAATGAGCTGTAAATTATTAGAAATAATGGCAGATGGGTTGTATGCTGTTTTCCACAGATTTGAGGCTTTCCTACAAAAAAGGTTGACGCACAAGCAGTGACTGTTGGATGTCCATCGAACGGCCGTCGTGCTTCTTCAATCTCTGCTCTTCCTTCTCCAGCCGCTCAAACAAGCGCCGGCGGGACTGCCTGCTCCCTCCTTCCCGTGGCCGGCTGTGCTGCCGCGCAGGCCTCACCGCCCCACCGTACTCCCATCGCTGGCCTAGCCATCCCTCTACTCACCCACACCTGCTGTTATTCTCCGGCGACGGCAGACAAACCAGTAAACCCTCGTACAGTCGTACTTCCCTCCGCGTGGGAAACAACTGCCGAGTCTTCCCTGCCTCCGTGTCGTTCCCTTCCTAGGCCTCGCCGTCGTCCACCGCCCTGGTGCTCTCGGCGCGGCCTGGTCAACGTGGTCAACGACCGACATGCATCTGAAGTGGACTATACGTGGAGAGGCCGACAGCTGGGTCCACGGCCGCACGCAAGGAAATGCCTCCTTATTACGCGCAAAATAATGATTCCTCCACCTGACATCAGGGACCCACCGAAAGGGCCTCTGTATTTCGTGAAAAAAATGTTACCGCTGCTGACAGCTCAGACCCACCACCTATATCTTCGCACGGAAGGAAGTGCCTCCTTATTACGCACAAAAAAATGAATACTCCCCCTGTTAGCTGGGACCCAGTATAGTGGCAGGCTGACTTGTGGGCCTACTAAGTTGACGGGGACGGAGGGCTTTGTCAACTTAGTCAATATGCACGATTCTAGCTCCAGTGACCGTACGATGTCCATCCAACGGCCGTAGTGCTTCTTCAACCTCTGGTCTTCTTGCTCCAGCCGCCCAAACCAGCGCCGGTCATGCCTCGTGCTCCTGCCTCCCGTGGCCGACTACGATGCAGCGGAGGCCTCACCGCCCCTACTACTCCCACCGCTCGCCAGGCCATCCCTCTACTCACCCACATCCCCTGTTATTCTGCGGCGACGGCAACCTCACACCGCAGCGAACCAGTGAACCCTCGTACTCCTCTACGCGTGGGCATCCACTGCCGCGTCTTCCCCGGCTCCGCGTCGTCCCTTCCTAGGCCTCGCCGTCGTCCACCGCCCTGGTGCTCTCGGCGCGGCGTGGTCAACGTGGTCAAGGAACGACTTCCATCGGACGTGGACTGTACGTGGAGGGGCTGACAGCTGGGTCCACGGCCGCAGCAAGGAAGTGCCTCCTTATTACGTGCAAAATAATTATTCATCCACCTGACAGCATGGACCCACCGGACGGGCCACCGTATTGCATGAAAAAATGTTTGCCCCTGACTACTAGGACCCACCAGCTACATCTTCGCACGCAAGGAAGTGCGTCCGGGCAAAAAAATGATTCGCCCCCCTGACTGCTGGGACCCACCAGCTACATCTTCGCTCGCAAGGAAGTTCCTGACAGTCGGGTCCCACCTGGTCGAAGCGTACGTAGCGTTGTCATTCTGGTCGCGAACGTGTACGTACATATATACTGGTGGATGTAGAGGCGTGCACGTGTCGTAGTAGAGGCGCGTACGTGTCGTAGTAGAGGCGCACACGTAGCATGTACACGTACGTACAGCGGCCAGGGTGCAAGAAAGAAAATACGGCCACGTATGTGTACATACGGGCGGGGTCTCGAACGCCTACTCGCGCATACGTACGGCCAGGGCTCGTGTACATGGCTGGGTCGGAACGGAGAAACAGCATCATCATCGTGTTCATGGGGAGGCAACGGAATGCGTCGTGTTCATGGGGAGGGGTGTGGCATACCGCAAAACGGAGGAAACGGACCTCCTACGGTCGAAACGGGGGTCCTGTTGATCGGGAGGAGTGTGGCGTACCGCAAAACGGAGGAAACGGACCTCCTACGGTCGAAACGGGGGTCCTGTTGATCGGGAGGGGTGTGGCGTACCGCAAAATGGAGGAAACGGACCTCCTACGGTCGAAACGGGGGTCCTGTTGATCGGGAGGGGTGTGGCGTACCGCAAAACGGAGGAAACGGACCTCCTACGGTCGAAACGGGGGTCCTGTTGATCGGGAGGGGTGTGGCGTACCACAAAACGGATGAAACGGACCTCCTACGGTCGAAACGGGGGTCCTGTTCATCGGGAGGGGTGTGGCGTACCGCAAAACGGGACTCCACGGGATACTATTCATCTCCACCGTCGACCTCCTCCAGCCTCCACGGGCTACCGTCGACCTCCTCCAGCCTCCACGGGCTCCTGTTCATCCAGCCTCCACCGCGCGCTACTCCACCGGCTACTGTTCAAGCACCCCTCCACGGGCACCCCTCCATCGTCTACTGTTCATCCAGCCCTCCACACCACGGGGTCCTGTTCAACCCCCCCTCCACGGGCACCCCTCCACCGTCTACTGTTCATCCAGCCCTCCACACCACGGGGTCCTGTTCATCCAGAGGCAACGCCACCGCTCACTGTTCATCCAACCCCCCCACCCCGCAACGCTCACTGTTCATCCCAGAGGCAGCATCGATCGGCTTAAGTTAGCAGCAGTAGCGAAGGAATCGCTCGATCGGGCTCAGTTAACAGCCATCGATCGATCGCTCGGGTTCAGTAACGCGTAGCCTGCAGTGCAATCGCTCGGGTTCAGTTAGAGCCCAACGCCTCGCTCGGGTTCAGTTAGAGCCAACGCCTCGCACACACGCGCGTACGTGTACGAGAGAAACGTGCATCGCTCGGCCCCCGACCTCCCACCGTAACCGGGAACTTGCCGAAATTTTCCTCCCCCTCGCTTCTACCATGGTTTTTTCCGTCATGGACGGCCCAAAGAATGTCATGCAGCTGCGTCTCCGGCCCGCCCAGGACGAAAAGTCCATTTTCTGTCATGATTTTTTGTCATAGAAGTAGCAGCCCACCACATCTATGATGATACCGGGTTTTGTAAAAATTATCGTCATAGAAGTGTCATATGTATGACAGAAAAAAATTCGTTCGGCCCAAAATGTCACGGATGTGTCTTTTTTTGTAGTGTATATCGGAGACCCATCGGTACTTGAAGGGTATAGTGATGCGAATTGGATCTCTGATGCTGATGAGATGAAGACCACAACTGGTGTGATGCCCGGATAATCAAGCTACAGTAAACCTCTGCTAATGGTGCCACGTCACCTCGGTTACTGTTGATAACTGGAGTTAGTTCAAAAACGATTCAAATTAAAATCTAAAATATAGGCAAACAGTAACATTTTCAAATATCAAAACTAAAATGTTCGGGTTGTGTCAAATAAATCGTAAGTAATTATGGTGGAGAAACCAAGCTTTGATAAAATATTTAAAGGCTCTAAAACAATTAAAACAATAGTGAAAACAATTAAACAAATGCCTATTGAATTTATAAAATGCCAAAACTATTTTATTATGGCTTAAGGATTAATCTCACAGTAGTTTGTTGATAAATACAAATTTGGGCACTAGTGGTAATTTTTGTAAAACTAGAAAAATAAAAGAAACTACAAATAAAAAAGTAAATAAGAAAAAGTAAAGACAAAACAAATAAAAAAAGAGGAAGGAAAGCAACCCCCCATACTGGGCTCCGGCCCAGCAACAGGCCGGCCCAGCTGCGGCCCAGCCCCACTCCCCTTATCCCCTTGACGGTGGAACCCTATCCACCCCGTCGCCCCCCCACTACCCCACTCCCCCTCGATCCCCCTCTCGCTCTCTCTCTCCCCTCCATCTCCCCCGATCCAATCGGGATCGGGCTCAGATGCCGCCCCGCCGCCGCTCCCCCAGAGGCCGGCGCCGGCGCCGAGCACCGCCACCCCCGGCCTCCTCCGCGCCTCTTCTCTCCCTCGCGCGACGCCCGCCTGGAGCTGCGGCCTCGCCTCGTCGCCAACCTGACTCCGTCGCCGGCGCTCCCCGTCCCCGTCGCTCGTCTCCGACCACCTCCCCACCGGACCACGTCGAGCCTCGCCGCCCCGCTCCTCTTCAAACGCCGGTGAGGGCATCGCCCTCCCCCTTCCCTGCCTCCGCTCCGTGCCCGCCCCGTCGTTCCCCATGTAGCTCTCGGCGCGCGCCCCAGGCCCTCCCCTGCTCGCCCGCCGCACCGCACGCGCGCCCTCTGACCCGATTCGGCCGTGTCGTGGCCGCGCTTGCGCGTGCCCCCCCCCCCCCCCCCCGCGCCGGCCCGCGCCCTCTTGGCCTCGACCGTGGCCTCCACACCCGTGCGCGTCCGGCGCCCGCGCTCACGGCGCCTTGCCCACGCGACCCCGCTCCGCCTTGCCGCCCGCTTCCCCCACTGCTGCCCACCTCGCTCGCCTCTGCCTCCCGCCGGAGCTCCACGCCGGCCGCTGCTGCTGCCGCTCCCCACGCTCGCCCGCGCCTCTGCTGGCGCCCCCCCTGCCTGTCGATTTGGGCGCTCGCCCAGTCGGGCGCCAACGCCCGATGCCCGGCTCCGCCCAGCGCCCGCAGCGCCCCTGCACCCGTAGGCTGCTGGCCCGCGAGCCCGTTAGGCCCTCTGAGCAGCTGACCAATGGGGCCCAGCCCACAGAACAAAAAGAAAAATAAATAATAAAAAAATAAATTTAATTAATTAACTAAATTAATTAAGTTAATTAATCCTGTTTAAATTAATCTAATTAATTAGTTAATTTAATTAAACAGTAATTAATTAGATAAACCCTAATTAACCTAAACAGAGAATGACAGGTGGGTCCCATTGGACCCACATGTCAGTTTGACTTAGTCAACCCCTGTTGACTGCTGATGTCAGCATGACATCATGCTGATGTCATAAATCCAATTTCGAATTAAATTAAATGATTAATTAAATTCCAGAAATTAGTAAATCTTTAGAAAATCATATCTTTTAAACCGTAGCTCAGATGAAAATACTTTCTACATGAAAGTTGCTCAGAACGACGAGCCGAATCCGAATACGCAGTCCGTTCATCCGCCAGACGTCCCTAGCATAGCAAACTTGCAACTTTCCCCCTCCGTTCATCTGTCCGAAAATGCGAAACATCGGGAATACTTTCCCGGATGTTCCCCCCTTCGCCGGTACCACCTACTGCCGCGTTAGGACACACCTAGCACCGCTCATTGTCATGTCACGCATCGTCATGCTTATGCTTGCATTGTATTTACTGTTTCTTCCCCCCTCTTCTCTCCAGTAGACTACGAGACCGACACTGCTGCTGCCCAGTTCGACTACGGAGTTGACGACCCCTCCTACTTGCCAGAGCAACCAGGCAAGCCCCCCCTTGATCACCAGATATCGCCTATTCGTCTCTATACTGCTTGCATTAGAGTAGTGTAGCATGTTACTGCTTTCCGATATCCTATCCTGATGCATAGCCTATCCTTGCTACTACTGTTGTTACCTTTACCTGCAATCCTACATGCTTAGTATAGGATGCTAGTTTTCCATCAGTGGCCCTACATTCTTGTCCGTCTGCTGTGCTATACTATCGGGCCGTGATCACTTGGGCGGTGATCACGGGTATATACTTATATACTCTATACATGACACCTGTGGTGACTAAAGTCGGGTCGGCTCGTAGGAGTACCCGCAAGTGGAGCTTTGTGGCGGAGCGACAGGGCAGGTTGAGACCACCTAGGCGAGAGGTGGGCCTGACCCTGGACGGCGTCCGCGGTTACTTCGACATAACACGCATAACGAGTTCTTGGTATTTGATCTGAGTCTGACCATTTGGTCTATACGCACTAACCATCTACGCGGGTGTAGTTATGGGTATCCCAGCGTCGTGGTATCAGCCGAAGCCTTCGTGACGTCAGCGACTGAGTGGCGCGGGCCGGATTGGACTGGAACGCCACTAGGCTAGGTCTGCTTCCGGCCGCGTTCGCAACGTGCAGGTATGCAATGGGCGATGGGCCCAGACCCCTGCGCGCATAGGAGTTAGACCAGCGTGCTGACCTCTCTGTTGTGCTTAGGTGGGGCTACGACGTGTTGATCTTTCGAGGCCGGGCATGACCCAGAAAAGTGTGTCCGGCCAAATGGGATCGAGCGTGGTGGGTTATGTGGTGCACCCTTGCAGGGAAGTTTATCTATTCGAATAGCCGTGTCCCTCGGTAAAAGGACGACCCGGAGTTGTACCTTGACCTTATGACAAATAGAACCGGATACTGAATAAAATACACCCTTCCAAGTGCCATATACATCCCGGTGATCGCTCTCTAACAGGGCGACAAGGAGGGGATCGCCGGGTAGGATTATGCTATGCGATGCTACTTGGAGGACTTCAATCTACTCTCTTCTACATGCTGCAAGATGGAGGCTGCCAGAAGCGTAGTCTTCGACAGGATTAGCTATCCCCCTCTTATTCTGGCATTCTGCAGTTCAGCCCACTGATATGCCCCTTTACACATATACCCATGCATATGTAGTGTAGCTCCTTGCTTGCGAGTACTTTGGATGAGTACTCACGGTTGCTTTTCTCCCTCTTTTCCCCTTTCTATACCTGGTTGTTGCAACCAGATGATGGAGTCCAGGAGCTAGAGATCCCGAGGATGATTCTACATGGAGTTCGGCTTCGAGGAGTAGTTAGGAGGTCCCAGGCAGGAGGCCTTGCCTTTTCGATCGTTGTTACTTTTGTGCTAGCCTTCTTAAGGCAAACTTGTTTAACTTATGTCTGTACTCAGATATTGTTGCTTCCGCTGACTTGTCTATGATCGAGCACTTGTATTCGAGCCCTCGAGGCCCCTGGCTTGTATTATGATGCTTGTATGACTTATTTATGTTATAGAGTTGTGTTGTGATATCTTCCCGTGAGTCCCTGATCTTGATCGTACACATTTGCGTGCATGATTAGTGTAAGGTCAAATCGGGGGCGTCACAAGTTGGTATCAGAGCCGACTGCCTGTAGGAATCCCCCTTTCCAACTCCTTGGCCGAAGTCGAGTCTAGTCAGTGAAAACTGTTTTGCTAACATGGCTGTGTGGCTTACGGGCCCACGTCGCCATTGGGTGGTAGTAGGATCTTTTATTCCTCAACCTATACTCTGGGACTCTGACATCTCTTCTATTCGGGTTAAATGAATTTTGCTAAATCTAACATTAGGATCTCGTTATCACTTTCAGCCGGAGAGCCCCTTATTACTGATGATCGTCTGCTGTACGTGAAGACCCTGAAGATACTCTCCGCTGATAACCCAAGAACTTGTGTTCATCGCTTTTGCAATTCCCTTTCATCGATAAACTCCTATGGATAACCACGTATACTCGCCATTCATACAATGTTTCCCAGTTGATCTTGTCATTACAAGATACCCCGAAATTCTCTCTGTTGTTCCGAGAATCCTTTGAGCTTACTACCTTGCTGTTCTTTGTCACCTGAATACCCCTATGGATAATTCTCGCACTTACCGAGTATCCACTCATCCCCAGTTCATTCAAGTATTTCACAATAGTCTTCAAAATACTATTCGATCTTCCGAAAATCCTCAGGAGCCTATTGCTCCTGAAATTCTTGTTTGCTTGCATTATGGTTAATCCCATAAGTCTCGTAATCTTATTGGCATCTCTTGTCATTGTCATTTTGAGTCCGTTGATTCAATTTGTTGCGAATGCTCGCAATCCTCAATCATATCCGAGAATTCATCCTTCCAGGTCAGACGTCGTTTTAAACGTGAGCTGGATCTCGACCTATCAAATTGCCATCGATTGTACCCCTAAGCCTACTCAACTTATCCATCCTTGATCAGAGCGTTGCTTCTGACCCCTTGATTTGGAAATCATAATTCTTTTGCATTTGAACTTTGAGTTAGTCAGTTGTTTCTATAATCAGATCTCCTTGCATTCTTCTTCCTCTGGTTGAGTACCGATGCTCACATCAGATCCCTTGTGGACCATCGGTTCCTTTGTTGGATTTTATCCGACAGTGTCCTTCCTATTGAATAACCTTGTGAGTCCTTCCATGGGTATATAATGCCTTTGGTAAATTGTATCATCTACTTTTGAACAATGCTCTTCTTTCGAGCTTGTAATATTTACTCCGAAGTTTGTGGTATATGTTCCTAAGATGCCCTGATGGGTTGAACCTATGCCTTCCTTAATCTGTGTGAACCCGAAAGTTTTCCAAGGTTCATACTCCTCTGGTAATTCACCAGGTAGGTCTTCGCACTCAAATTATTTTTAATAGAGCAGTGAATGAAAGGTTATGCATTGCAGAAGTGGGAGTCGACCTTGAACCTTGTGTTCATGCCCATGGACACGATGTAGATCCTATCATGGAAGCTTACTATAATAATAACTATTTCCCTGGTATAATATCATCTGGTATCGGTGAATTGATCCTTTGCGATCGTGGTTCCGACCATGTTCTCCTTTAAATACCATTTCCTATGCAAGTTTAAGTAATTGTCTTCTATAGAGCAATACCCCAATCCACCCTCTACTTTGATCTGTCGTCGAGTATTACCCCCTGGTATCTCGAGGTTAACATGGAACTGCATAACTTCTTATGAGTTCTTCATCAAGTGCTACATTCTCACTGATTCCAATTTTCCACGGGCTCCGAGTTATTAATCACGTAAAGACACCGATAACTGAACCGAGTCCGCACTACGGTTCAACAACACTTAGTAATCTTCTTTAAGTACGAGTTTGTACCCGATCATGCCATTCCTAGCCTGTTTGGCTATATCATTATCTTGATGATTTTAACTGTGCTACCTGGTCCTTATACCCGGAGCACCACTTTCGACGATGAGCTAAGCTTACGTCGATTTTCCTCGTCATATCGTTTCACCTCGAACAACAAACTTGACCCCTAGTTTGTGTAGTATCCGTGGCTCCAATAATCTTTTGTTGCATCAGTCCTTTTGCTTGATGCAGTCGCTGATCAATTGCTTCTTCGTGAATCCCCTCGACAACAAAATGTCGTGATCATCATCAACATTTTGAGCTCATCCAGGATATCAATCGAAATTCAGGATGAGAAATACCATCCTTGCCCCTCGATGATTTGTGTTATCATCGGCAACGTTATTGCCCCCCCCCCTCCAAGTCAGACTTGATCATGTTATGGAGCTCTTTCCTATCTAGCTTATGTTATGTTCTACATTGAAGTATTACTGTCCTCCATGTTAAGGATGTTGTGAGGATTGCCCCACCTCTTAAGAATTCCTGATATAGTAATACTTCTCGCCATCTCCATTCATTTCCAGGTTCACGTGTTGATTCTAACCGGGATACCAACAGGTGAACTGTGTTGTTTGGATTCTGCCCTTCTAGCAACCTTATTATTTTGAAGTTAATGGTCGGCCGTTCATTCTTAGACTATTGATTATTGAATCACCATACCGACGTTGGTCGTGCAACCCAGCCCATATTTCGGGTGCACCTTTCAACCAATGTTTAATTGTGTATGTTTTCCTCGAGCATACATCATTATATCATTTACACTGACTAATGTTATCTCCTTGTTCACATAATAGTGGAAACCCATCTTTTGGAAGTCTCGATGAATTGTCGCTGAGTTCATCAGCTCCCACCTTTTTCCCTTCATTGGTTTAATGATGAGCTTTTGTTTCGGAACCCGCTTTCGTAGTATTTTCCCGAGAATCTTACAATGTCGTCTCGTCAATTTGTTTTGCACCTTTTCTTCTCAGGCATCCTGACACCAATCAGATCTGAATCTCGGACAAATATGATGGTTCGAACATTTTCCAAGAGTCATAACATTGGTCTTTATATAACCCGGTAAGGTGATGTCATGCCTAGCACCTGGCCGGAGGACATATTGTTATATTATCCTTTTTAGCAAGGTTATCCATTCTTTCCATGAGGAAATTGTAAGACTTACTCTATAAGTTGTTCCTGATGGATCCTTTGTGTATCCATGGCCTGATCTTACCTATTCACCATATCAATGCTATCTCGAAGCATGTCTATGGTACTCCGATCTTCGATAAAAACATTTGAAGCCCAAAGCTAATTGTTTCCTGCTCAATTATCCAAACACCGTTGTATGGGTAATGGCATGAAATTTCTCTCCTCTTTACTAAAGAGTTTTCTACATTATATCATGTCATGGATATCATGCTCTGCTTGTCCTTGGGAAGGATATACCCTTGAAATATGTGTTTAAACACATTTTCCTTTCCATTCTTCTGTTTAATCTGATAATCATATTTTCCTTTCCATTGTTTGGTTTAACCTTTCTGGTGATCTATATGATCTAAGCAGTAATATTCTCCTGCTTATGTAAACACCTCGGTGTACAACTCTGTCAGTAAGACCCTGTTACTATTGATGGTGACATTTCGGTAACCACCGATGGACGAGAACTTTGCCTAATGGTCCGCCTCGTTTCAACGAGCAGGAAAATGGTTCTCTTCGTCCCTCGCCCTTGGTACCGACGATGTTGCCGACATAACTGACATGCTACTCTCTGACATGCCTTGCTATCATGACCGTGCAAGATGTCACCGCTCCTATTTTTAACCCACGTGGTGGGCCCATAACCCACAGTTCCACAGGATCAAAACCTGACTCTCCTATACCCCCTGTTCCCAAATTTATTCATCGCGCATGGCCTCGTATATGATTCACGGACCACCGTCCTACTGATCTATACTGGCATCAGACATAATACTTATTCCGATTGCTTTGAACCCCCTTTCACACTTTGTTTCAGGCTTCGAACGATTGCCTACCCGTTTGAAACTTCTCATGGTACTTTCTTACTTGCTCTCGGCTTTTTCTTAAGAATTAGTTCGAGAGTTACTTTCCGCCACCTTCCCCAATGATATTGACCAGATAGTAAACCTTGCAGAGGTCCGTTCTCCCAGAATACCCCCTTACTCTTTCGTACGTACGATGGAGTTCCCGAAGAAAGGACGACAACTTCATCATGATGACCTGAAACAGCAAAATGAAGACATCAACGTAATGGATCAACCTCTTCGAGAAGAACAACCAAGACCAAGAACACTCCGTAGAATTTCGTAACCCGAACCTTCCCCCTTTACTTCCCTCTTAAATCTCGGGACGAGATTTCTTGTAGTGGAGGAGAATTGTGACGCCCGGATAATCAAGCTACAGTAAACCTCTGCTAATGGTGCCACGTCATCTCGGTTACTGTTGATAACTGGAGTTAGTTCAAAAACGATTCAAATTAAAATCTAAAATATAGGCAAACAGTAACATTTTCAAATATCAAAACTAAAATGTTCTGGTTGTGTCAAACAAATCGTAAGTAATTATGGTGGAGAAACCAAGCTTTGATAAAATATTTAAAGGCTCTAAAACAATTAAAACAATAGTGAAAACAATTAAACAAATGCCTATTGAATTTATAAAATGCCAAAACTATTTTATTATGGCTTAAGGATTAATCTCACATTAGTTTGTTGATAAATACAAATTTGGGCACTAGTGGTAATTTTTGTAAAACTAGAAAAATAAAAGAAACTACAAATAAAAAAAAGTAAATAAGAAAAAGTAAAGACAAAACAAATAAAAAAAGAAGAAGGAAAGCAACCCCCCAACTGGGCTCCGGCCCAGCAACAGGCCGGCCCAGCTGCGGCCCAGCCCCACTCCCCTTATCCCCTTGACGGTGGAACCCTATCCACCCTGTCGCCCCCCCCCACTACCCCACTCCCCCTCGATCCCCCTCTCGCTCTCTCTCTCCCCTCCCTCTCCCCCGATCCAATCGGGATCGGGCTCAGATGCCGCCCCGCCGCCGCTCCCCCAGAGGCCGGCGCCGGCGCCGAGCACCGCCACCCCCGGCCTCCTCCGCGCCTCTTCTCTCCCTCGCGCGACGCCCGCCTGGAGCCGCGGCCTCGCCTCGTCGCCGACCCGACTCCGTCGCCGGCGCTCCCCGTCCCCGTCGCTCGTCTCCGACCTCCTCCCCACCGGACCACGTCGAGCCTCGCCGCCCCGCTCCTCTTCAAACGCCGGTGAGGGCATCGCCCTCCCCCTTCCCTGCCTCCGCTCCGTGCCCGCCCCGTCGTTCCCCATGTAGCTCTCGGCGCGCGCCCCAGGCCCTCCCCTGCTCGCCCGCCGCACCGCACGCGCGCCCTCTGACCCGATTCGGCCGTGCCCTGGCCGCGCTTGCGCGTGCCCCCCCCCCCCCCCCCGCGCCGGCCCGCGCCCTCTTGGCCTCGACCGTGGCCTCCACGCCCGTGCGCGTCCGGCGCCCGAGCTCACGGCGCCTTGCCCGCGCGACCCCGCTCCGCCTTGCCGCCCGCTTCCCCCACTGCTGCCCACCTCGCTCGCCTCTGCCTCCCGCCGGAGCTCCACGCCGGCCGCCGCTGCTGCCGCTCCCCACGCTCGCCCGCGCCTCTGCTGGCGCCCCCCCTGCCTGTCGATTTGGGCGCTCGCCCAGTCGGGCGCCAACGCCCGATGCCCGGCTCCGCCCAGCGCCCATGCGCCCGTAGGCTGCTGGCCCGCGAGCCCGTTAGGCCCTCTGGGCAGCTGACCAATGGGGCCCAGCCCACAGAACGAAAAGAAAAATAAAAAAATTTAATTAATTAATTAAGTCAATTAATCATGTTTAAATTAATCTAATTAATTAGTTAATTTAATTAAACAGTAATTAATTAGATAAACCCTAATTAACCTAAACAGAGAATGACAGGTGGGTCCCATTGGACCCACATGTCAGTTTGACTTAGTCAACCCCTGTTGACTGCTCATGTCAGTTTGACTTAGTCAACCCCTGTTGACTGCTGATGTCAGCATGACATCATGCTGATGTCATAAATCCAATTTCGAATTAAATTAAATGATTAATTAAATTCCAGAAATTAGTAAATCTTTAGAAAATCATATCTTTTAAACCGTAGCTCAGATGAAAATACTTTCTACATGAAAGTTGCTCAGAACGACGAGCCGAATCCGAATACGCAGTCCGTTCGTCCGCCAGACGTCCCTAGCATAGCAAACTTGCAACTTTCCCCCTCCGTTCATCTGTCCGAAAATGCGAAACATCGGGAATACTTTCCCGGATGTCCCCCCCCTTCGCCGGTACCACCTACTGCCGCGTTAGGACACACCTAGCACCGTTCATTGTCATGTCACGCATCGTCATGCTTATGCTTGCATTGTATTTACTGTTTCTTCCCCCCTCTTCTCTCCGGTAGACTACGAGACCAACACTGCTGCTGCCCAGTTCGACTACGGAGTTGACGACCCCTCCTACTTGCCAGAGCAACCAGGCAAGCCCCCCCCCCTTGATCACCAGATATCGCCTATTCTTCTCTATACTGCTTGCATTAGAGTAGTGTAGCATGTTACTGCTTTCCGATATCCTATCCTGATGCATAGCCTATCCTTGCTACTACTGTTGTTACCTTTACCTGCAATCCTACATGCTTAGTATAGGATGCTAGTTTTCCATCAGTGGCCCTACATTCTTGTCCGTCTGCTGTGCTATACTATCGGGCCGTGATCACTTGGGCGGTGATCACGGGTATATACTTATATACTCTATACATGACAACTGTGGTGACTAAAGTCGGGTCGGCTCGTAGGAGTACCCGCAAGTGGATCTTTGTGGCGGAGCGACAGGGCAGGTTGAGACCACCTAGGCGAGAGGTGGGCCTGGCCCTGGACGGCGTCCGCGGTTACTTCGACATAACACGCATAACGAGTTCTTGGTATTTGATCTGAGTCTGGCCATTTGGTCTATACGCACTAACCATCTACGTGGGAGTAGTTATGGGTATCCCGGCATCGTGGTATCAGCCGAAGCCTTCGTGACGTCAACGACTGAGTGGCGCGCGCCGGATTGGACTGGAACGCCACTAGGCTAGGTCTGCTTCCGGCAGCGTTCGCAACGTGCAGGTGTGCAATGGGCGATGGGCCCAGACCCCTGCGCGCATAGGAGTTAGACCGGCGTGCTGACCTCTCTGTTGTGCTTAGGTGGGGCTGCGACGTGTTGATCTTCCGAGGCCGGGCATGACCCAGAAAAGTGTGTCCGGCCAAATGGGATCGAGCGTGGTGGGTTATGTGGTGCACCCTTGCAGGGAAGTTTATCTATTCGAATAGCCGTGTCCCTCGGTAAAAGGACGACCCGGAGTTGTACCTTGACCTTATGACAACTAGAACCGGATACTGAATAAAATACACCCTTCCAAGTGCCATATACATCCCGGTGATCGCCGGGTAGGATTATGCTATGCGATCCTACTTGGAGGACTTCAATCTACTCTCTTCTACATGCTGCAAGATGGAGGCTGCCAGAAGCGTAGTCTTCGACAAGATTAGCTATCCCCCTCTTATTCTGGCATTCTGCAGTTCAGCCCACTGATATGCCCCTTTACACATATACCCATGCATATGTAGTGTAGCTCCTTGCTTGCGAGTACTTTGGATGAGTACTCACGGTTGCTTTTCTCCCTCTTTTCCCCTTTCTATACCTGGTTGTTGCAACCAGATGCTGGAGTCCAGGAGCTAGAGATCCCGAGGATGATTCTACATGGAGTTCGGCTTCGAGGAGTAGTTAGGAGGTCCCAGGTAGGAGGCCTTGCCTTTTCGATCGTTGTTACTTTTGTGCTAGCCTTCTTAAGGCAAACTTGTTTAACTTATGTCTGTACTCAGATATTGTTGCTTCCGCTGACTTGTCTATGATCGAGCACTTGTATTCGAGCCCTCGAGGCCCCTGGCTTGTATTATGATGCTTGTATGACTTATTTATGTTGTAGAGTTGTGTTGTGATATCTTCCCGTGAGTCCCTGATCTTGATCGTACACATTTGCGTGCATGATTAGTGTACGGTCAAATCGGGGGCGTCACAACTGGGTATATGTTTACTCTTGGAGGTGGCGCTGTTTACGCCAAACTGACAATTCAAGGCATAGTCCATTGTTCAGTTGTGAAGGAGTGTAGCTACTTGCTCTAGGTGCAGTTCAACCTTAACAGGTCTTCACTAAAACACTGGTATGTCGAAACAGTAATTGGAACAGAGGACACAATGGGCCCTCGAGATCTGGTGGGGGATTGCTGAAATTTGAGATGAGCTCTAGGCCCATATAGCAATTTCTGAAAAAATCTCTAAGGGCCCATGTGGGTTATGTGGCACTAGGTGTAGTGGGAAGTTTAGTCCCACCCCGGAAGTGGGAGAGGAGTTGGACCTCCTTATAAGAGTTTCTCTACTACATGCTATTGGAGCTTGAGAAGAGAAGAGGCCTCGCGCACTCCTCCTCCGCCGCCCACCTCGCCACGCCACGCGTCGTCACGACGCGCCGCGGGTTGCGGGATTGAGCCGAGCCGAGCTCACACCTACGCGCTTATTTTTGCTAGTCACTAACGGAGAGTTCTCTGACAGCTGGGCCACGATCTGAGACGTCGGATTTTGGGCTGTCACGGACTTGGACGTGGGGCGAGCCCACGTCTCTCCACGCGGTTGTACCTATATAAGTGTGCGGTGTCTCCTAACCCTAGCCGCCACGAACAGATCACATCTGCTCCACGCGCACGCCCACCGTCGTGCCCTTGCTGCTACCGTCGCCGGTGACTCCATCCCGTCCGCCGCGTACACGGTCGACAGGAGAGCAGGTCTCCGAAACCACGCCCTTCTGGTTCCTGTACGGGGTGAGGGGCGAATAGGTTTTTGGGCAGCGATTACGTGACTGCTCACTTCCGATCGTCTACTTCCTCTACGTCCGCGTCGCCTTCATCATCACCATGTCCAGTGACGCCGAACGTGCCGCCGCCGAGAAAGCTGAAGCCGACAAGAAGGCCGCCGAGGACGCCGCTGCTGCCACCAAAGCCGCGGCCTCTGCATGGCCTACTGAATGGTATAACTCGTTTATCCCGCTCCTACTGTTTTCTGTTTTAGCCATGCTAGAGTTATACGTAGATCTTTCTGCAATTAGCGTAGTATTTGCTAGCTTGACTGAATATCAGTATGCGTTTATTTGTGTCAATGCCATGCTAGTGATTTACTCGTGGATTAATTTAATCGAGAAATTGCCTATTTACTCAACAATCCAAAAACCTATTATGTGTAGGAATTTTTCGGCAAGTGGCTTTGCCGCTGCACTGAAACCAGATAAGTTTACCGGTACATACTTTAAGCGTTGGCATACTAAGACCATATTATGGCTCACGGCTATGAACGTGTTCTGCGTCAGCGGTGTCTCCACGGGAACGATTGCTCCTGAACAGGAGAAGGCGTTCAAGGAGGCTACCGTTGTGTTTCTCGGAGCAGTTCTTAGCGTGATCGGAGATAAACTGGTCGACGCATATTTACATGTGCATGTCGCCAAGGACTTGTGGGAGGCGCTCGAATCTAAATTCGGGGCCGCCGATGCAGGGAGCGAGATGTATGTTATAGAGTAGTTCCACGATTACAAGATGGTTGAAAACCGTCCTGTATTGGAGCAGGCTCATGAGATAATATGCATTGTAAGGAGCTTGAGCTTCTTAAGTGCGAGTTACCGGGCAAGTTTGTCGCGGACTGCATAATTGCTAAGCTCCCTAATTCTTGGAGGAACTTTGCCACCACTCTGAAACATCAGAGGCGTGAATTCTCTGTAGAGGATGTCATTGGCCATCTGAGTGTTGAGCAGAATTCAAGGGCAAAGGACTCGCACGGAAAAGGGGTCGAAGGAACTTCTGTTGCCAACATGGTGAACCAGAGGAACCATAACTCCCACAAGCCCAAGGGAAAGAACGGTGTCCAACACAATACCGACTTTAAGAAGAAGGGTAAGAATACCTTCAAGAAGAACAAGAAGGACGAGTGCTGCTTTACTTGTGGTTCGGTTGAACATTGGGCCAACAAGTGCCCAAACAAGTATAAGAAGTCAGGACAGGACTCCAAGTCTCTCAACATGATTGTGGCAACAATGAGAATGGTGCATCTGGGTACGGTAATTTATCTACTGTTTTTTCAGTGTTTCAGCCTACCGATTGGTGGGTGGACACAGGTGCAGGTGTTCATGTGTGTGCTGACATTTCATTGTTCACTTCTTACCAGGTCACAGGTCACGGGTCCGTATTGATGGGGAATGGCGCGAGTGCTTTTGTTCATGGTGTTGGCACGGTCGATCTGAAGTTTACTTCGGGAAGGATCGTGCAACTGAAGAACGTGCAGCATGTCCCCGCCATCAAGAAGAACCTCGTTAGTGGCTCCCTTCTATGTAGAGAAGGGTTTAAGTTGGTTTTCGAGTCTAATAAATTAGTTGTTACGAAATATGGACTCTTTGTTGGAAAAGGTTATGAGAGCGGAGGGATGTTCCGCCTTTCCCTCGCAGATTTTTGTAATAAAGTCGTGAACCATATTCATTCGAATGTTAATGAATCTGAAGTTTGGCATTCACGTCTTTGTCACATTAGTTTCGGTGTTATGACGTGGCTAGCCAAGTTGGATTTAATCCCGAGTTTCACTTTAGTCAAAGGTTCTAAGTGCCTTTCATGTGTGCAAGCCAAGCAACCTCGCAAGCCTCACAAGGCCGCGGAGGAGAGACACTTGGCACCATTAGAACTCATACATTCTGATCTTTGTGAGATGAATGGTGTGTTGACTAAAGGTGGAAAAAAATACTTCATGACGTTGATAGATGATTCCACTAGATATTGCTATGTATATCTGTTAAATACTAAAGATGAGGCTCTACACTACTTTAAAATCTATAAGGCAGAAGCTGAGAATCAACTTGAAACGAAAATTAAACGAGTCTGGTCAGATCGTGGTGGAGAGTACTTCTCGAGTGAGTCTGATTCCTTTTGTGCGGAACACGGCATTATTCATGAGAGGACGCCTCCCTATTCACCCCAGTCAAACGGGGTTGCCGATCGGAGAAACCGTACTCTAACTGATTTGGTTAACGCCATGTTAGATACATCGAGTTTATCCAAGGCATGGTGGTGGGGAGGCTATATTGACGGCATGTCATGTCCTGAATAAAGTTCCGACAAAGGATAATGAGATCACTCCCTATGAGAAATGGGCGAAGAGAAGGACAACACTCTCGTACTTGCGCACTTGGGGCTGTTTGGCGAAAGTCAATGTGTCGATCCCCAAAAAGCGTAAGCTTGGACCCAAGACTGTGGACTGCGTTAATTTGGGCTACGCTAAGAACAACATTGGCTATAGATTTCTAGTAGTGAAATCTGAGGTACCTGACCAGAAGGTCGGTACAATTATGGAGTCTAAGGATGCTACATTCTTCGAGGATATTTTTCCTATGAGAGATATGCAAAGCACTTCTAGACAGGAATCTGAGGAGACTCCTGAACCTGCCATCCCTATGGAATATTATGAACAAACACATGATGAAAATCCTGAGGAGGATGACGAGGAAACCCTTTGTAGGGGCAAGAGACAAAGGACTGCAAAGACCTTTGGTGATGATTTCTTCGTGTACCTCGTGGATTATACTCCCACTTCTATTTCAGAAGCGTTTGCCTCTCCAGAAGCTGATTACTAGAAGGATGCGGTCCGTAGCGAGATGGACTCCATCATGGCTAACGGGACATGGGAGATCACTGACCGTCCCTATGGTTGCAAACCATTAGGATGCAAGTGGGTGTTCAAGAAGAAGCTTAGGCCCGATGGTACAATTGAAAAGTACAAGGCTAGGCTTGTGGCCAAGGGCTATGACCAGAAAGAAGAGGAAGATTTCTTCGATACTTATTCACCTGTGGCTAGACTGACCACCATTCGAGTATTACTCTTGTTGGCGGCCTCGCATGGTCTTCTCGTCCATCAGATGGATGTTAAGACGGCTTTTCTGAATGGATAGCTAAAGAAGGAAATCTACATGCAACAGCCAGATGGCTTTGTGATAGATGGTCAGGAAAGAAAGGTGTGTAGGTTACTGAAATCTTTATATGGCCTGAAGCAAGCACCTAAGCAATGGCATGATAAGTTTAATACAACTCTGACGTATGTTGGTTTCGTTGTTAATGAGGCTGACAAATGTGTATACTATCGCCATGGTGGGGGCGAAGGAGTTATATTGTGCTTGTATGTTGATGACATACTGATATTTGGAACAAACCTCAAAGTCATTGAGGAGGTCAAATCATTTCTATCTCAGAACTTTGAGATGAAAGACCTTGGTGTGGCTGATGTTATCTTGAACATCAAGCTACTGAGAGATAATGAGGGTGGGATTACACTTCTGCAATCCCACTATGTTGAGAAGGTGTTGAGTCGTTTTGGATATTCGGACTGTGCACCATCTCAAACACCATATGATCCTAGCGTGTTGATTCGAAAGTCCAAAGGCACGGCTAAAGATCAATTGAGATACTCTCAAATCATTGGTTCATTGATGTACCTAGCGAGCGCAATGAGGCCTGACATCACGTTTGCTGTGAGCAAATTAAGCCGGTTTGTTTCCAAACCGGGTGATGTACATTGGCATGCTGTTGAAAGAGTTATGTGTTATCTGAAAGGTACTATGAACTATGGACTTTACTATACCGGAGACCCATCGGTACTTGAAGGGTATAGTGATGCGAATTGGATCTCTGATGCTGATGAGATGAAGACCACAACTGGGTATATGTTTACTCTTGGAGGTGGCGCTGTTTCCTGGAAGTCTTGCAAGCAAACGATCTTAACGAGATCGACAATGGAAGCAGAATTAACAGCATTAGACACAACTGGTGTTGAAGCAGGATGGCTTCGAGATCTTTTGATGGACTAGCCATTGGTTGATAAACCGGTTCCGGCTATCCTTATGAACTGTGACAATCAGACTGTCATCACCAAGGTGAAGAGTTCAAAGGACAACATGAAGGCCAACAAACACATAAGAATGAGATTAAAAGTTGCAGAAAATTAAGAAACTCCGGAGTGATAGCGTTGGACTATGTCCATACGGCTAAGAATCTGGCAGATCCCTTTACGAAAGGGCTATCACGTGTTGTGATAGATAATGCATCGAGGGAGATGGGTATGAGACCCACATGAGTTGCCATGGTGGTAACCCAACCTATGTGATCGGAGATCCCGTGAAGTAGGACCTGGGAAAACAAGCCAGTGGTGAACTGAGGAGAGTAACTATACTAACCCACTCCGTTTGAGATGCAATACTCTCGATACTGTATGGTAGGATGACTACTGTCTTAATGTGTTCGAAAGCTTATGAAAGCAAGATGCTATCCTACAGAGCGATCTTTGGAGGAACACACCTATATGAGCCCGACTGTTGGTCACCGTCTATGAGATTGGGGTGATCTCTAGTAAGCTCATGAATAGGCCAGGAGTGTGACTTATATGCTCCACCCGAGGGGCCAGCCTTCGGCAGCCTAGTACTAGTAAGACATGTGGTGAAACTTCTTTACGCCAAACTGACAATTCAAGGCATAGTCCATAGTTCAGTTGTGAAGGAGTGTAGCTACTTGCTCTAGGTGAAGTTCAACCTTAACAGGTCTTCACTAAAACACTGGTATATCGAAACAGTAATTGGAACAGAGGACACAATGGGCCCTCGAGATCTGGTGGGGGATTGCTGAAATTTGAGATGGGCTCTAGGCCCATACAGCAATTTCTGAAAAAATCTTTAAGGGCCCATGTGGGTTATATGGTACTAGGTGTAGTGGGAATTTTAGTCCCACCCCGAAAGTGTAAGAGGAGTTGGACCTCCTTATAAGGGTTTCTCTTCTACATGCTATTGGAGCTTGAGAAGAGAAGAGGTCCTCGCGCACTCCTCCTCCGCCGCCCGCCTCGCCACGCCACGCGTCGTCACGACGCGCCGCGGGTTACGGGATTGAGCCGAGCCGAGCTCACACCTACGCGCATATTTTTGCCAGTCACTAACGGAGAGTTCTCTGACAGCTGGGCCACGATTTGAGACGTCGGATCGTGGGCTGTCACGGACTCGGACGTGGGTCGAGCCCACGTCTCTCCACGCGGCTGCGCATATATAAGTGTGTGGTGTCTCCTAACCCTAGCCGCCACGAACAGATCACATCTGCTCCACACGCACGCCCACCGTCGTTCCCTTGCTGCTGCTGCCGCCGGTGACTCCATCCCGTCCGCCGCGTACACGGTCGACGGGAGAGCGGGTCTCCGAAACCACGCCCTTCTGGTTCCTGTACGGGGTGAGGGGCGAATAGGTTTTTGGGCAGCGATTACGCGACTGCTCACTTCCGATCGTCTAATTCCTCTACGTCCGTGTCGCCTTCATCATCACAATGTCCACCGACGCCGAACGTGCCGCCACTGAGAAAGCTGAAGCCGACAAGAAGGCCGCCGAGGAGGCCGCTGCTGCCACCAAAGCCGCAACCTCTGCATGGCCTACTGGAGGGTATAACTCGTTTATCCCGCTCCTATTGTTTTCTGTTTTAACCATGCTAGCGTTATACGTAGATCTTTCTGCAATTAGCATAGTATGTGCTAGCTTGACTGAATATGAGTATGCGTTTATTTGTGTCAATGCCATGGTAGTGATTTACTCGTGGATTTATTTAATCAAGAAGTTGCCATTTTACTCAACATGTACGATGTACTAGTAGAGCATGTCAATTTGCGATGGCATGCATGATAAAGTAGCCGGACGTTATGGCTGAGATCGAGATGTATTATGAGTTAAGTTTACGTTGTATGTAATTGTATAGATCTCAGGACATGCTAGTAAGGTATCCGGTTGTGGATACAAAAATTTGAGGTGCGACCGTTCATGGACATATCCGGATGCGTCCGCGAACGTTTAGGGAGCTGGATTAGCTAGGTCCGGCTGTAGACGCGGCTATCTCTCGATGGATTGGTGCGTTCTGTTTGCTTCCTCCTTTGATGTTTCCTTTTTGTTTGTGGTGTTGTTTGCTCGCCGGTGCCGGTCGATTGGACTCTGGGATTATAGGATATGGGCTGCAGCGGTGGATGCTTCATGTGTAGTATCTTCATTCATGTGTTGCTCTTTTTGCGATCCACTCGGGTTTGGATTAGACGGTTTCTGCCTGATTGGCTGTGGTGCTGTGGATAGCTGTGGATCAGTGGGGTGATGGTTATTTTTGTGGGTTTTTTACATGATGTACTGTTGTTTTATTCTTGTTGTAGGTTTGGTTGAGGTGTTTGCTAATTTTATACATTCTTTTCCGCTGGCGGTGCCTTTATGTAGTTTAGTAATGTGTGGATAGATTGTCGTCGGCCGGTATGCGTTGTTCCTCTTGGTTAGGAGTGACTATGATTTCCCCTTTGCCGTAGGTTGTTTCCGTTAGCCTTGGTGTTTTTGTTGCGCAGCCTCCTTGTTGTTGGATGGTTCTCCTGATGTGTCTACTGATTGCAATGTTCAGGCTGAGACGTGTGTGGACATTGAGTTTTGATTTGATGAATTTTGCGACAATTTCAGGTTACCATTGCTCCTACGCTCCCAACCATGATATTGTTTGACGTGCAAATTTAATTGGTTTATACCTACCTGTGAAACTAGGATATTCTTTTAGCTGATCCCATTGTACTCTGAAACTAAACATTATTTACCTTATTTAAACAGACGGTAATATATAAGAAGTTCCCTCTAATATATTTTTTGCAAAGTTTGATTTAAAAAAATTCTATATGCACTACGTTATGATACTGAGGGAACAGTATTTATTACTGTCTTCTTTGCTGGAAGAATTAGCATCTGCTATTTTGATTTAGCTATGGAATAACACATGCGAGTTTACTACTGCCTGTGTCACATAATATAAGATTGTTTTGCTAGCTAAAACAGCCTGCAAAACGATCTTATAATGTGAGACGGAGGGAGTATACTATTAGTAGCTGATGTGTACCACGTAATAGGAGGAATCTGAATCCAGCACACGCACGTTGCCGGCCAGCCTGCTTGAAACAAACAAGCGCAGCAGGATGTTTCTCTTTGAGAAGATCCTGTCAAGAAAATCAAATCTGCTCGCTGTCTTTTGGTTGGTATACGCGGTTACGCGCCAACGAACGTAGAGAGCATGTAGAGTGGGAACATGCCAAGACGGATTCATCAGGCATGCACTCCAATCATAAGAGGAGCAGCCATTCGTGCAAATGCAATGCATGGCCTGTTCGCCGCAGCCTAAACCCGTAGGCCGTAGCGACGTGTGATCGGCTTGGGCGACGACGCTGCCCGAGTTGACCTTGAAACGTAGCACACCATGATTACCTTACCGACGCTCGGGTTTACACTCCCATGCAACATGCGCGGGCATTAAGTTGGGCTCACCGAGTACGTACGCAGATGTATAGTGTCGCTTTTCATCTGATGCCAGACTTCACCCAAATACTCCTGCACGGGACTTCATGCCCACAGCCACAGGTACGCAATGGTCGGCATGCGCCTGGCCACCGTACCGCTGAAAATCCTAGGGCCAAAGCAGCATGCGCCGCTATCACCAGCTATATCCACACGCGAACCGAGCTGCGAAGAGAATACAGGGCAAGAGGGCTCTGCCGCACTCGCATCAACATTACTCTGTTATAAGATCGGACACACACAGTTAATGTTGCGTGCTACAGCTCGGTGATTCCGTCTAAGGGGGTGCTTGGTTCAGAAGTCCTATGACTTTTTCTAGTCCCAGAGACTAATAAAAAAACTCTCTAGTAGAGTCTTTTTTAGTCCCTGTAGAAAAAGTCCCTCCCGTTTGGTTCCTAGGGATTTTTTAAGGACTTTTTCTAGTCTCTGGAACTAAAAAGTCCCTGAACCAAACACCCCCTAAGACTAGCCACAGTGGGACTAACTTCAGCGGTAACTTCAAGTCCAACTCAGCAAATTTGTCTATGTGGCAATGAGTTAATGAAGAGAGAGGTAGTTCTAGTAACTTAGCTAGTTACTGTAACATCACACATATCAAGGCAAGATGAAACTATAGCATAATAAATGAAGTGTTGCATGTTACTACACATATGTTACTTCCCACTATAGAGGTACTAACATAGAGTAGTAACATGTACTACTCTATGTTACTACCCATCGTGGCTAGTCTAATTGCAGGTTTCCAACATGTCTGACCTAGAGAAGCGTAGAAACCACACCAAAAAAAGTGTGCATGTTTGGGCAAAATGTGGGGACCTCCGGGATTTATATTCACATTTCGTTGTCTCTCGAGACTTGAGACCACAAACTCGACTAAACCGACCAAAATTTTGCTCCTACAAATTACAGACTCTATCTAATCAACCTCCCCATCGGCCATCGCCCGCAAGTGCAAACAAACACCGCCCATCCAATCAAAATCCCATAGCTGGCGTCACCTTCCTTTGCTCTGTTTCCGGAATCGTCGGAGCCCCTCCATATTCCATTTTTTCCATATTCGAGCGGTCTTGCATGGGAACTCGGAGATCGATCCATCCGCGACGGCGACGCCATTGTGTTGTGTTGGTTCACTCGCACTCGGGAATGGCGGTCAGATCAGGTGCAAAGCGCTGCATCCTCCCGGCACTCTTCGCGCGCGCCACCGGCCGCCTCTTCGCCGCCAGCGCCGGCACGGTCTTGTAGGCAAGGGTCCCGTCCACCTCCGGCGGCGGGGCGAACACGAGCGGCGAAACAGAGCCGGCGCGCCTCCTCCGCCCGCCGCTGCCGGAGGCGTTGGCGTTGGCCTTGCTGACGAGCGCCGCGGACGCCCTGACGGCGAGCGCGGCGAGGTCCTCGCGCCGTAGCCCGTTCTTACGGGCCTCGGCGGGGAGCACGAAGTAGATCTGCCCCGGGCGGAGCTCCTCGGCCCCGGCCACGGCGGCCACGGGGCCCTCGAACCCCATCGCGTCGGCGTCGCACAAGAACCAGCCGGCGTCCCCAGCCACCGAGTTGTCATCGAGCGCCTCTGCCGCTGTGGCCGGGCGCGGGTACTCCCGCAGCTCCCCGGTTGGCAGCAGTACCATAGCCGTGGAGGCAGGCTGCCCGTCTGCCCGCACCGCCGCCGCCGCGCCGCCGCTAGACATGCAGAGCCCCATTTTATACTAGGTTTGTGGTGATCTTTGTGATGTTGTTGTGTGAGCTTGAGCTTTGAGACGGCGATGGAAGAGGAGGTTTGGGAGGGCCAGTTATATATAGGAGGAGGAAAGGCAGGGGCAGGGGAATGGGGAACATGACAGACTGGCGTTTGGCTGGGGCCAGGGCAGCGTGCATGCGTAGACTCGGCACGGATATTTTAATCCTTTCTCACTTATCTATTGCTTTCTCTCCTTTCCCCAAACGTTCTACCACTAGTTTGGGAGTCGAAGCTGCGTTTACGTGGTGAGTACGTACGTACCCAATAGCCAGACGGCGCAACCGCACTAGGAGACTATCCATAGTGGGATTAATATAGAGGATAAGAGCAACTCCGACGCAGCGATCCAAAACGTCCGCCTGCATTCGCTTAGGTCGGTGTGGATAAAAATGGGGTCAAACGCGCCGATTCAAACTTAAAACGCGTCCGCTTCGCGTCCGTGCAGATGCATTTGCGGCCAAAATACGTCGGCATGGACGCAAAGCGGACGCCTCGCGTGCCTTTTCGGCGTCCGCCGTGTCCCCACGTGGCGGTCATCCAACCACCCACGGTTAGTTTGGTCAGCTTAATTTATGACCATGGGCCCACGCGTCAGCGGTGGCGGTCGGCCTTTTTTAAGCCGAGCATGCCGGGGAGGCGTCCTCATCCGCTTCCAGAAAGCCCCCGTCCCCATCTCGCGACCCACTGGTCCTAGGTCGGCGGCAACCCTAGCCACTGCACAATGGGGTTCTTCTCCGGCAACGGCAACAGCAAAGCCAAGGACAAGGCCCCCGCCTCCCACCGCCTCCGCCGGCGTCTCCTCGCAGGCCGAGACAGCGCGTGACGTGCCAGTGCACCAGGCGGAGTGGCACTGGCAGCAGCACGTCCCTCTCCCCTACCCGACGTCACCCTGCCGCACGACTGACATTTGGATCCCAAGAGGATCCCAGTGCCAGCGGCACCGCGGTCGGCAAGGGCGCACGTGGAGGAGGTGCAGCGTTGGCGGGCGCTGCTGACACCAGAGCGGCGCAGCGACTCTGCCTACGACGCCGACTCGCCCTATTGGGCGCATTGGTTCGCCTTCGAGCACGAGGAGGCCAGGCGGTGCGGCGTCCGCGAAGTCGCCCGTAGCTTGCCGCCGCCGCCCATCGTCGTTCGCGACGACGACCGGGAGGCGGAGGCCGCCTACCAGGCGGCCATGGCGGCTGTCCTCCGGGAGAGCGAGGAGGACGAGCGGTGCAGGGCGGTGTACGAGGAGGAGGAGGAGGCGGCATACCAGGCGGCCAAGGCGCTGTCCGTGGCTGGCAACTGCGTCGTGCCAACGGTGCCCCTCCCCCCCGTCCCCAATCAAGGCCGAGCCAGAGGCGACCCCTGTCGAGCGCTACTCCTGGACCGGAGTAGTGCGCGAGTGGGTGAGCGCCCTGCCGATCTGGTACCGGGCGACGGAGGCGCGGGAGGCGGCGTACCTCGAGCAATGGCGCCAGCGACGGCTGGCCGAGGAGCGCCGCGACGGCGAGTACCTCGAGCAGCTCAAGCATGACGTCGAGGAGGAACAGCTCGAGCGCGACGCCGAGGAGGAGCAGCGCGAGGCGGAGGAGGATGAGGCGCGAGGCCCAGGCTGCGGCGGCACAGCCTGCGACCGACATTGCCGTCACTTGGAACACGACGTTCCCCTAGGCCGGCCCTGCGCCCATGCTCATCGACCTCACCGGCCCCGACATCGACGACGAGGATGCCTAAGGCAGCGCGCCGCCTCGTAGTTTACTTTTTTTTAATGTTAATTAATATAAATGTGGACGCGTCGCCGGCCTTCGTGGCCGGCTTTAATGTTTAATTAATGTTTGTTTGTTTTTTCAAAATGTTTGTATTCTTTTTTTCGTGCGTCGTCAAAATGGGTTGGGCCAGCATTGGGCACATGCGCCGATCGAAACGCGGAAGCGTATGTGGATGTCCGCCGAGCCGACCAAAACGGACAAAAAGCGGATAAAATCGCCATTCGTTTTGATTGGCGCGTTGAAGTTGCTCTAACATCACACTTATATAGACAAAATACTCTCTCAATTCTTAAATATAAGTCCTTTTAGAGATTTTACTATAAAGACTACATTTAGATATATACAAACACCTTTTAGAGTATAGGTTCACTCATTTGCTCCGTATGTAGTCTCTAGTGAAATCTCTAAAAGGATTTATATTTAGAAACGAAGAGAGTAGATGAGAGGTCAAGTAATTAATGATGAAAAAGAGATATGTAGTAACATAGCTAGTTACTCATTTTATGAGTAACATCACATATACAAGACAAGATAAGTCTACTACCTAATACTAGTAAATTTTTCGTGCTTTGCACATCATTTAAATATGTGTGCAGAGTTCAATTCATGGATACATTCTTGCTCCCTTCAAACATGGTACCTTCACATGTAAAGCTTGATCGAGTTCATCATGTAGCCATTCTGTTTTGTATATATGTTGCCCGAAAAAAGGGGTTCAGTCCTGTATATAAAGCTTTACATGCTTAGTATTAGTATCTCGTACTACACTCAGCTTACTTTTTAACTTCTTGAAAACTTACAACTTCTCCCTGACGTGATTAGTTCGTGCGTTGCGGACGCTCTGCCAGTGTGTACCTTGACCAGTTACATGCATTAATGGATAACCTTAGGCAAGTGAAATTTTCCTACATTGGTATATAAGTGATGGTTCTAGAAATTAGTAGTATGTTCACTGGTACTGTAGCTGCGAATCCCACAATTTTGAGCCCTCCGATTGACTCTATTAACGGCTCACATTGTGTTTTGGTTTTGAGATCCAAACATTTAAAACTCGTACACTATAGAGCAGTATAGATAAATGAAGAGTACATGACACCACATGTATATTGCTCATCACTATAAAGATAGTAACATAGACTAGTAACATATGCATGTTACTAGTCTAAGTTACTCCCCAATGTCAGTAGTTGAAGGCCTTTCTTCCCGGTGCTCACAATGAACAGGGGCTAAGTGTGTCACATAGATAAAAAAGCTGATGGGACAAAGATTTTGGAGATGGGAGAGTATTTATAGTAATCTAGAAAGAAACACATGAACTTATGCAAAATGTCTATCAAGCAATGCATGAAGAAGTTTTGTTGCTAAATAATTAAATTGTTTAATGGGCTATAACTCCGCTTACATGGTACCTTGCCTATGTGAAGGAAAGAGACAAGAAGAAAGTGAAGCAGTGAGCTCTAAGAGCATGGCTAATTGTATAGCGAGTTGTTGCCTATATAAAACTGTCATGTCATATATAGCCATCATTTATATTCACTCAAACAATATTGTGTGTTATAAGGTTGGCTATGACATTACTCCCTCCGTCTAGGTGTATAAGTCACCTTACGAAAACCAAAAAATCACCAAATACTTAGGGGAGGTGCATTAACTCCCACCTTGTTTCTTATTTTTTGACATATCAACCAATAAGAGATGTGGGGCGTGCATGTTTTCAGTGACTCGAGACTATCAAACACGACATGTAGTTGTTAGTTGATGGCATGCAATGCTATTAATTAGCAAATGAACATTAAGTTCTCTCTTTTTCCCTCCTTGGTCACGGTGCACAACCTAAGATGACTTAGGCCCCTCCCAATGCTCCACCTTGTACAGGTGCTAAGCCTTTCACATAGGCAAAAAATCTGATGTGGCAAGTTATTTATGAGGAGAGAAATGGGTGTGGTGACCCCAGGAAGAAACAATGCTAAGCGCGTGAACCTAGGCTAAACATTTAAATGAAGGAAGCCCACCAATACATGAAGAGTTTTAGTTGCTAAATCATTAAATGAAGCAAGCTTAGCTACCATAAGCTAAGCACCTATGCATTGGGGAGTATAGTTGCTAAGCTATTTAATGTGCTTAGCACCTCATCTAAGCACCAATGCATTGGTAGCAGCCTTATTCACCTAGACGAAGGGAGTAATAACTTTTTATATCCTCTCTCTTTCTCTTTCTTCATGTTTATTGTATTTGTCTAGAAATACGCATATAGTTAGGCTCTTGCATGAGGGCTCACTCCTTTACTATTTCACATCTCTCCTCTACATACACAAAAATGACATGTAAGCGGGCTATAAGCCCCTATTGTACTTGCTCTAATGCAAGAACATGTCTTACACGTGCTCCTAGGCAAAATCATTTAATGAGAAGATAGAGAGGAGGTAAAAAATTGTGAAATTATAGCCAACTCCGTTGTACGAGTAATTAATAATGCTAACTCTTGATGACATGATTGTCTATTATATAGCTGCTAGCTGGCTATATCAATTAACCATGCTCTGAGTAACATAACACACCCCGAGACAAGTTTATTTATATTGCAAGTAGTTAATGAGGACAGAGGTGTTTGTGTTGGGGATCGTTGCAGAAATTAAAAAAATTCTACGCATCACCAATATCAATCTATGGAGAGACTAGCAACGAGAGAGAGGGGAGTGTATCTTCATACCCTTGAAGATCGCGATGCGGAAGCGTTACAAGAACGCGGATGAAGGAGTCGTACTCGCAGCGATTCAGATCGCGGTTGATTCCGATCTAAGCGCTGAACAACGGTGCCTCCGCGTTCAACACACGTGCAGCACGGGGACGTATCCTCCTTCTTGATCCAGCAAGGGGGAAGGAGAAGTTGGGGAAGAACTCCGGCAGCACGACGGTGTGGCGGTGGAGCTTGCAGTTCTCCGGCAGGGCTTCGCCAAGCTCAACGGAGGAGGAGGCGGTGTTGGAGAGGGGGAGGGCTGCGCCTTGGATGAGGTGCTGCTGCCCTCTCTCCTCCCCTCTATTTATAGGGCGAAGGGGAAAGGGGGCCGGCCCCTCTAGATGAGATCTAGAGGGTGGCGGCGGCCAAGGGGAGGGGGCTTGCCCCCCAAGCCAAGGGGGCGCCCCCCTTAGGGTCCCCCCAACCCTAGGCGCATGGGCCCTAGGGGGGATGGCGCCCAACCCACTTAAGGGCTGGTTCCCTTCCACATACAGCCCATAGGGCCCTCCGGGGCAGGTGGACCCTCCCGATGGACCCCCGGAACCCCTTCGGTGGTCCCGATACAATACCGGCAAACCCGTGAATACTTCTGGTGACCGTATGATGACTTCCCATATATAAATATTCACCTCCGGACCATTCCGGAACTCCTCGTGACGTCTGGGATCTCATTCGAGACTCCGAACAACATTCGGTAACCACATACTATTTTCCATAACAACTCTAGCGTCACCGAACCTTAAGTGTGTAGACCCTACGGGTTCGGGAACCATGTAGACATGACCGAGACACCTCTCCGGCCAATAACCAATAGCGGGATCTGGATACCCATATTGGTTCCTACATGTTCCACGATGATCTCATCGGATGAACCACGATGTCGGAGATTCAATCAATCCCGTATGCAATTCCCTTTGTCCGTCGGTATGCTACTTGCCCGAGATTCGATCGTCGGTATCCCAATACCTTGTTCAATCTCGTTATCGGCAAGTCTCTTTACTCGTTACGTAACGCATGATCTCGTGACTAACTCCTTAGATACTCTGAGCTCATTATGATGATGCATTACCGAGTGGGCCCAGAGATACCTCTCCGTCATACGGAGTGGCAAATCCCAGTCTCGATTCGTGCCAACCTAACATACACTTTCGAAGATACTCGTAGTGCACCTTTATAGCCACCCAGTTACGTTGTGACGTTTGGCACACCCAAAGCATTCCTATAGTATCCGGGAGTTGCACAATCTCATGGTCTAAGGAAAAGATACTTGACATTAGAAAAGCTTTAGTAGACGAACTACACGCTCTTGTGCTATGCTTAGGATTGGGTCTTGTCCATCACATCATTCTCCTAATGATATGATCCCGTTATCAACGACATCCAATGTCCATGGTCAGGAAACCGTAACCATCTATTGATCAACGAGCTAGTCAACTAGAGGCTCACTAGGGACTTGTTGTGGTCTATGTATTCACTCATGTATTACGATTTCCGGATAACACAATTATAGCATGAACAATAGACAATTATCATGAACAAGGAAATATAATAATAACCACTTTATTATTGCCTCTAAGGCATATTTCGAACAGTCCCCCACTTGCACTAGAGTCAATAATCTAGTTACATTGTGATGAATCGAACACCCATAGAGTTCTGGTGCTGATCATGTTTTGCTCGTGGAAGAGGTTTAGTCAACGGATCTGCGACATTCAGATCCGTATGCACTCTACAAATATCTATGTCCCCATCTTGAATATATTCACGAATGGACTTGAAGCGTTGCTTGATATGCCCGGTCTTCCTGTGAAACCTGGGCTCCTTGGAAAGGGCAATAGCTCCAGTGTTGTCACAGAAGAGTGTCATTGGGCCCGACGCATTGGGAATAACTCCTAGGCCGGTGATGAACTCCTTCATCCAGACTGCTTCCTGTGCTGCCACTGAGGCTGCTATGTACTTCGCTTCACATGTAGATCCCGCCACGACGCTTTGCTTGCAACTGCACCAACTGACTGCCCCACCATTCAAAATGTACACGTATCCGGTTTGTGACTTGGAGTCATCCAGATCTATGTCGAAGCTAGCATCGACCTAACCCTTTACAACGAGCTCTTCGTCACCTCCATAAACGAGAAACATATCCTTAGTCCTTTTTAGGTACTTCAGAATATTCTTGACCGCTGTCCAGTGTTCCATGCCGGGATTACTTTGGTACCTCCCTACCAAACTCACGGCAAGGTTCACACAGGTCTGGTACACAACATGGCATACATAATAGACCCTATGGCTGAGGCATAGGGGACGACACTCATCTTTTCTCTATCTTCTGCCGTGGTCGGGCATTGAGCCGTGCTCAATCTCACACCTTGCAATACGGGCAAGAACCCCTTCTTGGACTGAACCATATTGAACTTCTTCAATATCTTGTCAAGGTATGTGCTTTGCGAAAGACCAATGAGGCGTCTCGCTCTATCTCTATAGATCTTGATGCCTAATATGTAAGCAACTTCTCCAACGTCCTTCATTGAAAAACACTTATTCAAGTAGGCCTTTATGCTTTCCAAAAATTCTATATCATTTCCCATCAATAGTATGTCATCCACATATAATATGAGAAATGCTACAGAGCTCCCACTCACTTTCTTGTAAACACAGGCTTCTCCATAAGTCTGTGTAAACCCAAACGCTTTGATCATCTCATCAAAGCGAATGTTCCAACTCCGAGATGCTTGCACCAGCCCATAGATTGAGCACTGGAGCTTGCATACCTTGTTAGCATTCTTAGGATCGACAAAACCTTCCGGCTGCATCATATACAATTCTTCCTTAAGGAAACCATTAAGGAATGCCGTTTTGACGTCCATTTGCCATATCTCATAATCATAGAATGCGGCAATCGCTAACATGATTCGGACGAACTTCAGCTTCGCTACGGGTGAGAAGGTCTCATCGTAGTCAACCCCTTGAACTTGTCGATAACCCTTAGCGACAAGCTGAGCCTTATAGATGGTCACATTACCATCCACGTCAGTCTTCTTCTTAAAGATATATTTATTCTCTATGGCTTGCCGATTGATACGTCCATTTTGCATCATGCTTTTATACCGATATTTATCGCATTATGGGCTGTTATTATGCGTTATGTCACAATACTTATGCCTATTCTCTCTTATTTTACAAGGTTTACATAAAGAGGGAGAATGCAGGCAGCTGGAATTCTCGGCTGGAAAGGAGAAAATATTAGAGACCTATTCTGCACAACTCCAAAAGTCCTGAAACTCCACGGAAGTTACTTTTGGAAATAATAAAAAATAGAGTGAAGAAAATACCAGAGGGGGCCCACACCCTGGCCACGAGGGTGGGGGCGCGCCCTACCCCCCTGGGCGCACCCCCTGCCTCGTGGGCCCCCTGGTGGCCCTCCGGTTCCCATCTTCTACTATATGAAGTCTTTCGTCAGAAGAAAAATCATAAGCAAGCTTTCTGGACGAGACTCCGCCGCCACGAGGCGGAACCTTGGCGGAACCAATCTAGGGCTCTCGCGGAGCTGTTCTGCCGGGGATACTTCCCTCCGGGAGGGGGAAATCATCGCCATCGTCATCACCAACGCTCCTCTCATCGGGAGGGGGCCAATCTCCATCAACATCTTCACCAGCACCATCTCCTCTCAAACCCTAGTTCATCTCTTGTATCCAATTCTTGTCTCTAAGTCTGAGATTGGTACCTGTAGGTTGCTAGTAGTGTTGATTACTCCTTGTAGTTGATGCTAGTTGGTTTATTTGGTGGAAGATCATATGTTCAGATCCATTATGCATATTAATACCCCTCTGATTATGAACATGAATATGCATTGTGAGTAGTTATGTTTGTTCCTGAGGACATGGTACAAGTCTTGCTATTAGTAGTCATCTGAATTTGGTATTCGTTCGATATTTTGATGAGATGTATGTTGTCTCTCCTCTAGTGGTGTTATGTGAACGTTGACTACATGACACTTCACCATTATTTGGGCCTAGAGGAAGGCATTGGGAAGTAATAAGTAGATGATGGGTTGCTAGAGTGACAGAAGCTTAAACCCTAGTTTATGCGTTGCTTCGTAAGGGGCTGATTTGGATCCATATGTTTCATGCTATGGTTAGGTTTACCTTAATACTTCTTTTCTAGTTGCGGATGCTTGCAATAGGAGTTAATCATAAGTGGGATGCTTGTCCAAGTAAGGACAGCACCCAAGCACCGGTCCACCCACATATCAAATTATCAAAGTACTGAACGTGATGAAAACTAGCTTGACGATAATTCCCATGTGTCCTCGGGAGCGCTTTTCTCTATATAAGAGTTTGTCCAGGCTTGTCCTTTGCTACGAAAAGGATTGGGCCACCTTGCTGCACTTTATTTACACTTGTTACTTGTTACCCGTTACAAATTATCTTATCGCAAAACTATCTGTTACCTATAATTTCAGTGCTTGCAGAGAATACCTTGCTGAAAACCGCTTATCATTTCCTTCTGCTCCTCGTTGGGTTCGACACTCTTACTTATCTAAAGGACTATGATAAATCCCCGATACTTGTGGGTCATCAAGACTCTTTTCTGGCACCGTTGCCGGGGAGTGAAGCGCCTTTGGTAGGTGGAATTTGGTAAGGAAAAATTTATATAGTGTGCTGAAATTTACTGTCACTTGTTACTATGGAAAGTAATCCTCTGAGGGGCATGTTCGGGGTATCTTCACCTCGACCAGTAGAGCAAAGAGTTGCTCCTCAACCTACTGAACCTACTAAAAATGAAAATGTCTACTTTGAAATCCCTTCGGGTATGATAGAAAAACTGCTAGCTAATCCTTTTGCAGGAGACGAAACATTACATCGTGATGAGCACCTAATCTATGTGGATGAAGTTTGTGGATTATTTAAGCTTGCAGGTATGCCCGATGATCTTATCAAGAAGAAAGTCTTCCCTTTATCTTTGAAGGGAGATGCATTGACATGGTATAGGCTATGTGATGATATGGGATCATGGAACTACAAACGATTGAAATTGGAATTTCATCAGAAGTTTTATCCTATCCATCTGGTTCATCGTGATCGTAATTATATATATAATTTTTGGCCTCGCGAAGTAGAAAGCATCGCTCAAGCTTGGGGGAGGCTTAAGTCAATGTTATATTCATGCCCCAATCATGAGCTCTCAAGAGAAATGATTATTCAAAAAAATTATGCTTGGCTTTCTGACAACAATCGCACCATGCTCGATACTTCTTGTACTGGTTCTTTTATGATGAAGACTATTGAATTAAAATGGAATTTATTGGAAAGAATTAAACGCAACTCTGAAGATTGGGACCTCGATGAAGGTAAGGAGTCAGGTATAACACCTAAGTTTGATTGTGTTAAATCTTTTATGGATACCGATGTTTTCCGTAAATTTAGCACTAAATATGGACTTGACTCTAAGATAGTAGCTTCTTTCTGTGAATCCTTTGCTACTCATGTTGATCTCCCTAAGGAGAAGTGGTTTAAATATCATCCTCCCATAGAAGTTAGCTGCACCTATTAAAGTTGAAGAAAAGACTATCACTTATAATGATCCTATTGTTCCTACTGCTTATGTTGAGAAACCACCTTTCCCTGTTAGGATAAAGGATCATGCTAAAGCTTCAACTGTGGTTCGTAAAAGCAATATTAGAACCTATACACCTCCTGAGCAAGTTAAAGTTGAACCTAATATTGCTATTGTTAAAGATCTCTTTGCTGATAATATTGATGGGCATGTTATTTATTTCTGTGTTGAGACTGCTAGAATTGCTAAACCTAGTGCTAAAGATAAACATAGAACTTTGGTAGGTATGCCTGTTATTTCTGTTAAAATAGGAGATCATTGTTATCATGGCTTATGCGACATGGGTGCTAGTGCTAGTGCAATACCTATTGACTTATACAAAGAAATTATGCATGATATTGCACCTACTGAGTTAGAAGAAATTGATGTCACAATTAAGCTTGCCAATAGAGATACTATTTCACCAATGGGAATTGTTAGAGATGTTGAAGTCTTGTGTGGGAAAACTAAATATCCTGCTGATTTTCTTGTTCTTGGTTCCCCACAAGATAGCTTTTGTCCTATTATTTTTGGTAGACCCTTCTTGAACACTGTTAATGCTAAGATAGACTGCGAAAAGGATGTTGTTACTATCGGTTTGGGTGATATGTCTCATGAGTTTAATTTTTCTAAATTTCGAAGACAACACCGTGAAGAGGAATTGCCTAGTAAGGATGAAATTATTGGTCTTGCTTCTATTGCCATACCTCCTAGTGATCCTTTAGAACAATATTTTCTAGACCATGAAAATGATATGTTTATGAATGAAAGAAGGGAAATAGATGAAGTGTTCTTTAAACAGGGACCTATTCTGAAACACAACTTGCCTGTCGAAATCCTAGGGGATCCTCCTCCACCCAAGGGTGATCCCGTGTTTGAGCTTAAACCATTGCCTGATACTCTTAAATATGCTTATCTTGATGAAAAGAAGATATATCCTGTTATTATTAGTGCTAACCTTTCAGAGAAGGAGGAAGAAAAATTATTGAAAACTCTGAAGAAGCACCGTGCTGCTATTGGATATACTCTTGATGATCTTAAGGGCATTAGTCCCACTCTATGTCAACACAAAATAAATTTGGAGAAAGATGCCAAACTAGTTATTGATCACCAATGACGGCTGAATCCTAAGATGAAAGAAGTGGTAAGAAAGGAAATACTAAAGCTCCTTGAGGCAGGTATAATCTATCCCGTTGCTGATAGTCAGTGGGTAAGTCCTGTCCATTGTGTCCCTAAGAAGGGAGGTATTACTGTCGTTCCTAATGATAAAGATGAATTGATTTTGCAAAGAATTATTACAGGTTATAGGATGGTAAATGATTTTCGCAAATTAAATAAAGCTACTAAAAAGATCATTACCCCTTATCTTTTATTGATCAAATGCTAGAAAGATTATCCAAACATACACATTTTTGCTTTCTAGATGGTTATTCTGGTTTCTCTCAAATACATGTGTCAGCTGATGATCAATCAATGACCACTTTTACTTGCCCTTTCGGTACTTTTGCTTATAGACGTATGCCTTTTGGTTTATGTAATGCACCTGCTACCTTTCAAAGATGCATGATGGCTATATTCTTTGATTTTTGTGAAAAGATTTGTGAGGTTTTCATGGACGATTTCTCCGTCTATGGATCCTCTTTTGATGATTGCTTAAGCAACCTTTATCGAGTTTTGCAGAGATGTGAAGAACCTAACCTTGTCTTGAATTGGGAAAAGTGCCACTTTATGGTTAATGAAGGTATTGTCTTGGGGCATAAAATTTCTGAAAGAGGTATTGAAGTTGATAACGCTAAAGTTGATGCTATTGAAAAGATGCCATGTCCCAAGGACATCAAAGGTATAAGAAGTTTCTTTGGTCATGCCAGTTTTTATAGGAGGTTCATTAAGGACTTCTCAAAAATTTCTCGGCCTCTGACTAATTTATTACAAAAAGATATACCATTTGTCTTTGACGATGATTGTGTAGAAGCATTTGAAATACTTAAGAAAGCATTAATCACTGCACCTATTGTTCAACCACCTCATTGGAATTTACCTTTTGAAATTATGTGTGATGCTAGTGATTATGATGTAGGTGTTGTTCTAGGGCAAAGAGTTGATAAGAAATTAAATGTTATTCAATATGCCAGTAAAACTCTAGACAATGCCCAGAGAAATTATGCCACTACTGAAAAAGAATTCTTAGCAGTTGTATTTGCTTGTGATAAGTTCAGACCTTATATTGTTGATTCTAAAGTAACTATTCACACTGATCATGCTGCTATTAAATATCTTATGGAAAAGAAAGATGCTAAACCTAGACTTATTAGATGGGTTCTCTTGCTACAAGAATTTGATTTGCATATTATTGATAGAAAGGGAGCTGAGAACCCCGTTGCAGACAACTTGTCTAGGTTAGAAAATGTTCTTGATGACCCACTACCTATTGATGATAGCTTTCCTGATGAACAACTAAATGTCATAAATGCTTCTCGTACTGCTCCATGGTATGCTGATTAGGCTAATTACATTGTTGCTAAATTTATACCACATAGTTTCACATACCAGCAAAAGAAAAAGTTTTTCTATGATTTGAGACATTACTTTTGGGATGACCCACATCTTTATAAAGAAGGAGTAGTGGTGTCATTAGACGTTGTGTACCTGAGCATGAACAGGAACAGATCTTACGCAAGTGTCACTCCGAGGCTTATGGAGGACACCACGCTGGAGATAGAACTGCACATAAGGTATTGCAATCCGGTTTTTATTGGACTACTCTCTTCAAGGATGCCCGTAAGTTTGTCTTATCTTGTGATGAATGTCAAAGAATTTTTAATATTAGTAGACGTCAAGAAATGCCTATGAATTATTCGCTTGTTATTGAACTATTTGATGTTTGGGGCTTTGATTATATGGGACCGTTTCCTGCCTCTAATGGATATACACATATTTTAGTTGTTGTTGATTACGTTACTAAGTGGGTAGAAGCTATTGCAACTAGTAGTGTTGATCATAATACCTCTATTAAGATGCTTAAAGAAGTTATTTTTCCGAGGTTTGGAGTCCCTAGATATTTAATGACTAACGGTGGTTCACATTTTATTCATGGTGCTTTTCGTAAAATGCTCGCTAAGTATGATGTTAATCATAGAATTGCATCTCCTTATCACCCACAGTCTAGTGGTCAAGTAGAATTGAGAAATAGGGAGCTTAAATTAATTTTGCAAAAGACTGTTAATATATCTAGAAAGAATTGGTCCAAGAAACTTGATGATGCATTATGGGCCTATAGAACTGCATATAAAAATCCTATGGGTATGTCTCCGTATAAAATGGTTTATGGAAAAGCATGTCACTTACCTCTCGAACTAGAACATAAGGCATATTGGGCTATTAAAGAGCACAATTATGATTTCAAACTTGCCGGTGAGAAGAGGTCATTCTATATTAGCTCACTTGATGAGTGGAGAACCCAAGCCTATGAGAATGCCAAGTTGTTTAAAGAAAAAGTTAAAAGATGGCATGACAAAAGGATATAAAAGCGTGAGTTTAATGTAGGTGATTATGTATTGCTATGCAACTCTCGTTTAAGATTTTTTGCAGGAAAACTTCTCTCCAAGTGGGAAGGTCCTTACGTTATCGAGGAGGTCTATCGTTCTGGTGCCATAAAAATCAACAACTTTGAAGGCACAAATCCAAAGGTGGTGAAAGGTCAAAGAATCAAACATTATATCTCAGGTAATCCTATAAATGTTGAAACCAATGTTATTGAAACCGTAAACCAGGAGGAATACATAAGAGACACTTTCCAGAACGTTTCAGACTCCGAAAAGGAATAGGTACGTGGTACGGTAAGTAAACCGACTCCAAAACAGTTCTAATGGCAAATTTTCTCCGTTTTGGAATATTTAGAAAAATAGAAAAATAAGAAGCAGTCCGGGAAGGACATGAGGCCTCCACGAGGGTGGAGGGCGTGCCCTACCCCCCTGGGCGCGCCCCTGCCTCATGGGCACCTCGTGCGCTCTTCGAACTCCGTTTTCTTGCACAACACTTCTTTCGGTCGGTAAAAATTCATTATATAATCTCCCGAAGGTTTTGACTCTTGTATCACGCAAATATCCTCTGCTTTTGTTTCGAGCTGTTTCTGTAGCAGATTTGGAAGCAAGATGTCATCTCAGGATTCCGACGGAGAGGGCTATGTCTCACACCTCATTGCTGACCCAAAGACCTATGCGGATCTATCTCCTTGTGGTCGAACTACGGATGAGGAGGAGGATGCCCATTTGATGAGGATTAATGATTCAAGCTCAGAGGAGGAGGATGTCCCTCTACTTCAACCTGGGGATATGCACGTGAAGTTCAAGAAGTCTAGTCTCCCTAAGAGGGCTAAGCTATCTAACAATCGATCTATTCCTTCTCGTTTTCGACAGCAAAGCAAAGGAGATTTATGTGACAAGATCTTGAAGCTGGAATCGGAGGTCGATGATTTAAAGGAGGAAATTGCTCTCCTCAATTACAATATGAAGAAGATGAAAGCACAATTTACATCGTCTACAACTCCACCACCCTCTTCACCGGCAAACGAGATCTAATCACATGGGTATGGGCGCTCCCCTTGGCAACTGCCAAGCTTGGGGGAGGTGCCCCGGTATCGTATCACCATCACATCTCTATCTTTACCGTTTTCTTAGTTCGATCCTTTTAGTAATATCTTGATCTAGTAGAATAAAGTTTTTGGTATGATCTAGTTTTGAGTTTTGCTTTATGATCCCTCTATGTAATCGAGTCCGTGAGCTATATATAATAAAGATTAGTGTTGAGTCAAGGGCTTGATTATTTTGCCATGATCTTGAGGGAATAAAAGAAAAGAAAAAGAATAAAAAGAAATAAAGAGATCATATTGATCTTATGGAAGAGTAATGACTTCACAAAGAAAGAGTATGATGATTAAAAGTTGTTGAGAGTTGACAAATATAGCTTTGGTCATCGTTGCAAATTTATAGGAAGTAATAAAGAAAGAGAGGTTTCATATATAAATACACTATCTTGGACATCTTTTATGATTGTGGGCACTCATTAAAATATGACATGCTAAAGAGTTGATGTTGGACAAGGAAGACAACGTAATGGGTTATGCTTTCTTACATCTGATATAAAGTATATTATCATGGATCATCCAACAAGTTGAGTTTGCCTTTCCCCCTCATGCTAGCCAAATTCTTTGCACCAAGGAGAGATACTACTTGTGCTTCCAAATACCCTTAAAACCGGTTTTGCCATGAGAGTCCACCATACCTACCTATGGATTGAGCAAGATCCTTCAAGTAAGTTGTCATCGGTGCAAGCAATAAAAATTGCTCTCTAAATATGTATGATTGATTAGTGTGGAGGAAATAAGCTTTATACGGTCTTGTGATGTGGAAGAAATAAAAGCGACGGACTGCATAATAAAGGTCCATATCACAAGTGGCAATATAAAGTGACGTTCTTTCGCATTAAGATTTTGTGCATCCAACCCTGAAAGCGCATGGCAACCTTCTACTTCCCTCTGCGAAGGGCCTATCTTTTACTTTTATCTTCTACCTTATGCAAGAGTCATGGTGATCTTCACCTTTCCTTTTTACATTTTATCCTTTGGCAAACTCAGTGTGTTGGAAAGATCCTGATATATATATCTAATTGGATGTAAGTTAGCATGAGCTATTATTGTTGACATTACCCTTGAGGTAAAAGGTTGGGAGATGAAACTATAAACCCCTATCCTCCTCTGTGTCTGATTAAAACTACGTAACCACAAGTATTGCGTGAGTGTTAGCAATTGTGAAAGACTAAATGATAGTTGAATATGTGGACTTGCTGAAAAGCTCTGACATATACTCTTTCTGATGTTATGATAAATTGCAATTGCTTCAATGACTGAGATTATAGTTTGTTGGTTCTCAATGAAGTTTCTGATTCATACTTGACATTGTGAATAGATTATTACTTGAGCATAAAGAATTCATATGACAATATCCATATATGTTACTGTTTTAAGAATGATCCTGATGCCCTCATGTTCGTATTTTATTTTATCGACACCTCTACCTCTAAACATGTGGACATATTTATCGTTATCGGCTTCCGCTTGAGGACAAGCGAGGTCTAAGCTTGGGGGAGTTGATACGTCCATTTTGCATCATGCTTTTATATCGATATTTATCGCATTATGGGCTGTTATTACGCGTTATGTCACAATACTTATGCCTATTCTCTCTTATTTTACAAGGTTTACATAAAGAGGGAGAATGCCGGCAGCTAGAATTCTAGGCTGGAAAGGAGCAAATATTAGAGACCTATTCTGCACAACTCCAAAAGTCCTGAAACTCCACGGAAGTTATTTTTGGAAATAATAAAAAATACTGAGCGAAGAAAATACCAGAGGGGGCCCACACCCTGGCCACGAGGGTGGGGGGCGCGCCCTACCCCCTGGGCGCGCCCCCTGCCTCGTGGGCCCCCTGGTGGCCCTCCGGTTCCCATCTTCTACTATATGAAGTCTTTCGTCAGAAGAAAAATCATAAGCAAGCTTTCTGGAAGAGACTCCGCCGCCACGAGGCGGAACCTTGGCGGAACCAATCTAGGGCTCTCACAGAGCTGCTCTGCCTAGGATACTTCCCTCCGGGAGGGGGAAATCATCGCCATCGTCATCACCAACGCTCCTCTCATCGGGAGGGGGCCAATCTCCATCAACATCTTCACCAGCACCATCTCCTCTCAAACCCTAGTTCATCTCTTGTATCCAATTCTTGTCTCTAAGTCTGAGATTGGTACCTGTAGGTTGCTAGTAGTGTTGATTACTCCTTGTAGTTGATGCTAGTTGGTTTATTTGGTGGAAGATCATATGTTCAGATCCATTATGCATATTAATACCCCTCTGATTATGAACATGAATATGCTTTGTGAGTAGTTACGTTTGTTCCTGAGGACATGGGAGAAGTCTTGCTATTAGTAGTCATGTGAATTTGGTATTCGTTCGATATTTTGATGAGATGTATGTTGTCTCTCCTCTAGTGGTGTTATGTGAACATCGACTACATGACACTTCACCATTATTTGGGCCTAGAGGAAGGCATTGGGAAGTAATAAGTATATGATGGGTTGCTAGAGTGACAGAAGCTTAAACCCTAGTTTATGCGTTGCTTCGTAAGGGGCTGATTTGGATCCATATGTTTCATGCTATGGTTAGGTTTACCTTAATACTTCTTTTGTAGTTGCGGATGCTTGCCATAGGAGTTAATCATAAGTGGGATGCTTGTCCAAGTAAGGACAGCACCCAAGCACCGGTCCACCCACATATCAAATTATCAAAGTACTGAACGCGAATCATATGAACGTGATGAAAACTAGCTTGACGATAATTCCCATGTGTCCTCGGGAGCGCTTTTCTCTATATAAGAGTTTGTCCAGGCTTGTCCTTTGCTACGAAAAGGATTGGGCCACCTTGCTGCACTTTATTTACACTTGTTACTTGTTACCCGTTACAAATTATCTTATCACAAAACTATCTGTTACCTATAATTTCAGTGCTTGCAGAGAATACCTTGCTGAAAACCGCTTATCATTTCCTTCTGCTCCTCGTTGGGTTCGACACTCTTACTTATCGAAAGGACTACGATAGTTCCCCTATACTTGTGTGTCATCACCGATCATCGGGCAAGTCTGTTAAAGTCCATACTCCATTTTCATACATGGATCCTATCTCGGATTTCATGGCTTCAAGCCATTTGTTGGAATCCGGGCCCGCCATCGCTTCTTCATAGTTCGAAGGATCGCCGTTGTCTAACAACATGATTTCCAGGACAGGGTTGCCGTACCACTCTGGTGCGGAACGTGTCCTTGTCGACCTATGAAGTTCAGTAGTACCTTGATCTGAAGTTTCATGATCATTATCATTAACTTCCTCTGTAATCGGTGCAGGCACCACAAAAACATTTTCCTGAGCTGCGCTACTTTCCGGTTCAAGAGGCGGTACCTCATCAAGTTCTACTTTCCTCCCACTTACTTCTTTCGAGAGAAACTCTTTCTCTAGAAAGGGTCCATTCTTGGCAACAAAGATCTTGCCTTCTTGTCTGAGGTAGAAGGTATACCCAATAGTTTCCTTAGGGTATCCTATGAAGACGCATTTTTCCGACTTGGGTTCGAGCTTTTCAGGTTGAAGTTTCTTGACATAAGCATCGCATCCCCAAACTTTTAGAAACGACAGCTTAGGTTTCTTTCCAAACCATAATTCATACGGTGTCGTCTCAACGGATTTCGACGGAGCCCTATTTAAAGTGAATGCGGTAGTCTCTAAAGCATAACCCCAAAATGATAGCGGTAGGACGGTAAGTGACATCATAGATCGCACCATGTCCAACAGAGTACGATTACGATGTTCGGACACACCATTACGCTGAGGTGTTCTAGGCGGCGTGAGTTGTGAAACAATTCCACATTTCCTTAAGTGTGTGCCAAACTCGTGACTCAAATATTCTTCCCCACGATCTAATCGCAAGAATTTTATTTTCCTGTCACGTTGATTTTCAACCTCACTCTGAAATTCCTTGAACTTTTCAAAGGTCTCAGACTTGTGTTTCATTAAGTAGACATACCCATATCTACTTAAGTCATCAGTGAGGGTGAGAACATAACGATAACCACCGCGAGCCTCAACGCTCATTGGACCGCGCATCATTTCCAATAAGTTGGTTGCTCGCTCCATTGTTCCGGAGAACGGAGTCTTGGTTATTTTGCTCATCAGGCATGGTTCGCACGTGTCAAATGATTCATAATCAAGAGACTCCAAAAGTCCATATGCATGGAGTTTCTTCATGCGTTTGACACCAATGTGACCAAGGCGGCAGTGCCACGAGTATGTGGGACTATCATTATCAACCTTACATCTTTTGGCATTCACACTATGAATATGTGTAACATCACGTTCGAGATTCAATAAGAATAAACCATTGACCAGCGGGGCATGACCATAAAACATATCTCTCATATAAATAGAACAACCATTATTCTCAGATTTAAATGAGTAGCCATCTCGCATTAAATGAGATCCAGATACAATGTTCATGCTCAAAGCTGGCACTAAATAACAATTATTGAGGTTTAAAACTAATCCCATAGGTAAATGTAGAGGTAGCGTGCCTACGGCGATCACATCGACCTTGGAACCATTCCCGACGCGCATCGTCACCTCGTCCTTTGCCAGTCTCCGCTTAATCTGCAGCTCCTGTTTTGAGTTACAAATATGAGCAACCGCACCGGTATCAAATACCCAGGAGCTAATACGAGTGTTGGTAAGGTACACATCAATGACATGTATATCATATATACCTTTGGTATTGCCGGCATTCATATCCGCTAAGTACTTGGGGCAGTTCCGCTTCAAGTGACTGTTTCCCTTGCAATAAAAGCACTCAGTCTCAGGCTTGGGTCCATGCTTTGGCATCTTCCTGGCAACTGGCTTACCGGACGCGGAAACTCCCTTGCCGTCCTTCTTCAAGTTCTTCTTACCCTTGCCTTTCTTGAAACTAGTGGTTTTATTGACCATCAACACTTGATGTTCCTTTTTGATCTCCACCTCCGCTGATTTCAGCAATGAATATACCTCAGGAATGGTTTTCTCCATCCCCTGCATATTGAAATTCATCACAAAGCTCTTGTAGCTAGGTGGAAGTGACTGAAGGATTCTGTCAATGACCGCGTCATCCAGGAGATTAACTCCCAGCTGAGACAAGCGGTTGTGCAACCCAGACATTTTGAGTATATGCTCGCTGACAGAACTGTTTTCCTCCATCTTACAACTGTAGAACTTGTCGGAGACTTCATAACTCTCAACCCGGGCATGAGCTTGGAAAACCATTTTCAGCTCTTGGAACATCTCATATGCTCCGTGCTACTCAAAACGCTTTTGGAGCCCCGATTCTAAGCTGTAAAGCATGCCGCACTGAACCAGGGAGTAATCATCACTACGCGACTGCCAGGCGTTCATAACGTCTTGAGTTGCTGGGAAAACAGGTGCTTCACCTAGCGGTGCTTCAAGGACATATGCTTTCTTGGCAGCTATGAGGATGATCCTCAAGTTACGGACCCAGTCTGTATAGTTGCTACCATCGTCTTTCAGCTTGGTTTTCTCTAGGAACGCGTTGAAGTTGAGAGCAACATTAGCGTGGGCAATTTGATCTACAAGACATATTGTAAAGATATTTAGACTAAGTTCATGATAATTAAGTTCATCTAATCAAATTATTTAATGAACTCCCACTCAGACAGACATCCCTCTAGTCATCTAAGTGATACATGATCCGAATCGACTAGGCCGTGTCCGATCATCATGTGAGACGGACTAGTCATCAACGGTGAACATCTCCATGTTGATCGTATCTACTATACGACTCATGTTCGACCTTTCGGTATCTCGTGTTCCGAGGCCATGTCTGTACATGCTAGGCTCGTCAAGTCAACCTAAGTGTTTTGCATGTGTAAATCTGGCTTACACCCGTTGTATTCAAATGTTAGAATCTATGACACCCGATCATCACGTGGTGCTTCGAAACAACGAACCTTCGCAAAGGTGCACAGTTAGGGGGAACACTTTCTTGAAATTTTAGCGAGGGATCATCTTATTTAAGCTACCGTCGTTCTAAGCAAATAAGATGTAAAACCATGATAAACATCACATGCAATCAAATAGTGACATGATATGGCCAAATATCATTTTGCTCCTTTTGATCTCCATCTTCGGGGCGCCATGGTCATCATCGTCACCGGCATGACACCATGATCTCCATCACCGTGTCTTCATGAAGTTGTCTCGCCAACTGTTACTTCTACTACTATGGCAAACGTTTAGCAATAAAGTAAAGTAATTACATGGCGTTTTCATTGACACGCAGGTCATACAATAAATTAAGACAACTCCTATGGCTCCTGCCGGTTGTCATACTCATCGACATGCAAGTCGTGATTCCTATTACAAGAACATGATCAATCTCATACATCACATATATCATTCATCACATCCTTTTGGCCATATCACATCACATGGCATATGCTGCAAGAACAAGTTAGACGTCCTCTAATTGTTGTTTGCAAGTTTTTTACGTGGCTGCTATAGGTTTCTAGCAAGAACGTTTCTTACCTACGCCAAAACCACAATGATGCCAATTTCTATTTACCCTTCATAAGGACCCTTTTCATCGAATCCGATCCGACTAAAGTGGGAGAGACAGCCACCCGCTAGCCACCTTATGCAACTAGTGCATGTCAGTCGGTGGAACCTGTCTCACGTAAGCGTACGTGTAAGGTCGGTCCGGGCCGCTTCATCCCACGATGCTGCCGAATCAAGATAAGACTAGTAATGGCAAGTAAATTGACAAAATCGACGCCCACAACAACTTGTGTTCTACTCGTGCATAGAAACTACGCATAGACCTGGCTCTGATACCATTGTTGGGGATCGTTGCAGAAATTAAAAAATTTCTACGCATCACCAAGATCAATCTATGGAGAGACTAGCAACGAGAGAGAGAGGAGTGTATCTTCATACCCTTGAAGATCGTGATGTGGAAGCGTTACAAGAACGCGGATGAAGGAGTCGTACTCGCAGCGATTCAGATCGCGGTTGATTCCGGTCTAAGCGCCGAACAACGGCGCCTCCGCGTTCAACACATGTGCAACATGGGGACGTCTCCTCCTTCTTGATCCAGCAAGGGGGAAGGAGAAGTTGGGGAAGAACTCCGGCAGCACGACGGCGTGGTGGTGGAGCTTGCAGTTCTCCGGTAGGGCTTCGCCAAGCTCAACGGAGGAGGAGGGGGTGTTGGAGAGGGGGAGGGCTGCGCCTTGGATGAGGTGCTGCTGCCCTCCCTCCTCCCCTCTATTTATAGGGCGAAGGGGGAAAGGGGCCGGCCCCTCTAGATGAGATCTAGAGGGGGCGGCCAAGGGGAGGGGGCTTGCCCCCCAAGCCAAGGGGGGCGCCCCCCTTAGGGTTCCCCCCAACCCTAGGCGCATGGGCCCTAGGGGGGGATAGCGCCCAGCCCACTTAGGGGCTGGTTCCCTTCCACATACAGCCCATAGGGCCCTCCAAGACAGGTGGACCCTCCTGGTGGACCCCCGGAACCCCTTCGGTGGTCCCGGTACAATACTGGCAAACCCCCGAATACTTCCGGTGACCGTATGATGACTTCCCATATATAAATATTCACCTCCGGACCATTCCGGAACTCCTCGTGACGTCCGGGATCTCATCCGGGACTCCGAACAACATTCAGTAACCACATAGTATTTCCCATAACAACTCTAGCATCACCGAACCTTAAGTGTGTAGATAACGGGTTCGGGAACCATGTAGACATGACCGAGACACTTCTCCAGCCAATAACCAATAGCGGGATCTGGATACCCATATTGGTTCCTACATGTTCCACGATGATCTCATCGGATGAACCACGATGTCGGGGATTCAATCAATCCCGTATGCAATTCCCTTTGTCCATCGGTATGCTACTTGCCCGAGATTCGACCGTCGGTATCCCAATACCTTGTTCAATCTCGTTACCGGCAAGTCTCTTTACTCCTTACATAATGCATGATCCCGTGACTAACTCCTTAGTCACTCTGAGCTCATTATGATGATGCATTACCGAGTGGGCCTAGAGATACCTCTCCGTCGTACGGAGTGACAAATCCGAGTCTCGATTCGTGCCAACCTAACAGACACTTTCGGAGATACCCGTAGTGCACCTTTATAGCCACCCAGTTACGTTGTGACGTTTGGCACACCCAAAGCATTCCTACAATATTCGGGAGTTGCACAATCTCATGGTCGAAGGAAAAGATACTTGACATTAGAAAAGCTTTAGCAGACGAACTACACGATCTTGTGCTATGCTTAGGATTGGGTCTTGTGCATCACATCATTCTCCTAATGATGTGATCCCGTTATCAATGACATCCAATGTCCATGGTCAGGAAACTGTAACCATCTATTGATCAACGAGCTAGTCAACTAGAGGCTCACTAGGGACATGTTGTGGTCTATGTATTCACACATGTATTACGATTTCCGGATAACACAATTATAGCATGAACAATAGACAATTATCATGAACAAGGAAATATAATAATAACCACTTTATTATTGCCTCTAGGGCATATTTCCAACAGTTTGTAACACAACCCAAAGCAAAATGAGTCACAACCTAATAAATGCAATCATCTATAATACTACCACTAGTTTTATGATACTTTGCACTATGAATGTATTCTCTTTGTCTTCAAATACGAGCACCTACAGCCGCGGACATCAAATTCGAGCCCTCAAACGCCCGGGGACTTGTCTGGACGCGTCCGCGGGCAGTGACAGAGCAACCCTCAAAATTCCTTCTCTCCATCCGAATACCTCATATTTCAAACCTTAAATCCAGAAATCACGCAAAAAGAAAACCCTACGTACTACGTAGATCAACTAAAACCTAGCCTACACTTCTCGTTGTCATCGGAGTGTCCACGAGCTCCAGGTACATGGTCGGCAGCCGCCACTCCAGCTCCTCCTCCTCCTTCGCGCCGGCCTCCTCCTCTAGATCGGTGAGAAGCTCGTCGATCTCCACCTTTCGCTGATGGAGGAAGCGAAAGTTGACCTCCGCCTCTGACTGGATGGATACGAGGATGGCCTCCTGCTCCATCTCCTCCACCAGGGCCAACTAGAGGGTGGGGGCGAATAGGTACAATTAAAAATTTTAATTATCACTTAGCAATTTTAGGCAATATTGCGGAATATGAATGTAAGCCTAACAATTGCAATGGTGGTTCTAGTGCTAAGCAAGGTCAACAAGTAGTAAGGTAAGCAAGTACAACAATATGTAAGTTAAGGCAATGAGACAAATAAGCAAAAGTAGAGAGTTAGGGTTAGGGATAACCGCAACTCTGAGAGATGAGGATGTATGCCGATGTTCACTTCTTTGAAGGGAAGCTAGTCATCGTTAAAGAGGTGGATGGTACCACGAAGGCACACCAATGCCACGAAGGCTCACCCTATTCTCCCCTTGAGACAACACCACAAGGTGTTTCTCAACCACTAGTGGTAGACCTTGGGGTGGTCTCCAAACCCTCACAAACTTTCCGGGGTAATCACAATGAACGATTCCTCTTCGAAGAACTCCTACCGCCTCCATCCTCCAAGAGTAATAAGAACAATGGGGAAAATCTCAAAAGCTTGCGCAAACCATGAGTTCCTTGGGTCAAGCGAAGGGGAAGAAGTGGATCTATAACTTGATTGGAGAATCTCTCGAGAACTTCACAAATCCCTCCAGGATCTAAGATTTGGTGTATGAGTATGTGTGTGAGAGAGAGAGTTCGGTGTGTTCTAGGATTGGCTCAAAGTGAAGGGTCAACCGTCTACTGGATGGGTAGAGGGGTATATATATAATCCAACAAGAAATATAGTTGTTTTAGTATAAGTGGCAGAGTCGGGCCGAACATCCGGTGGCTAAGAAATAGCCACACGTTATGCATTGGCCAGAGTGTGAAAAAGAATGCCCGGACATCTGGGAGGGAGCCCGGACATCCGGCCGATCAGAAAGTCCCGAACATCCTGCAAACACACCAAGAAACTTGACAAAGTACTCGACAAGGGCAACCGGATTTCTGAGGGAGTCCCGAACAACCTGGGATATCATGAGATCCCGGACATCCGAGAGTGAGCAGTACATCCGGTAGTCAAGTGAAAACTTTCACCACGGTACTGGACACTGGTGGTCGGATATCCGGGGAGGCCCTAGACATGTGAGGTAGTAGTGAGTGACCGGACATCCAGGTGGAGATCCGGACATCCGGAGTGTTGGGGAACACAGTATTTAAAAAAAATTCCTACGATCATGCAAGATCTATCTAGGAGATGCATAGCAACGAGTGGGGAGAGTGTGTCCACGTACCCTCATAGACCGAAAGCGGAAGCGTTAAGTAACGCGGTTGATGTAGTCGAACGTCTTCGCGATCCAACCGATCAAGTACCGAACGCACGACACCTCCGCGATCTGCACACGTTTAGCTCGGTGACGTCCCTCGAACTTCAAGATCTAGCTGAGGTCGAGGGAGAGTTTCGTCAGCACGACGGCATGTTGACGGTGATGATGAAGTTACCGACGCAGGGCTTCGCCTAAGCTCTACAACGATATGACCGAGGTGGAAATATGTGGAGGGGGGCACCGCACACGGCTAAGATCAACTTGTGTGTCTATGGGGTGCCCCCCTCCCCCGTATATAAAGGAGGGGAGGAGGGGGCCGGCCGGCCCTCATGGTGCGCCCCAAGGGGGGATTCCTACTCCTACTAGGAGTAGGTTTCCCCCCCTTCCTAGTCCTAATAGGAGGGGGAAGGAAGGGGAAGAGGAGAGCAAGGAAAGGGGGGCCGGCCCCCTCCCAATTCGGATTGGGCTTGGGGGGCGCGCCCCCACCTCTTGGCCTTCTCCTCTCTCTCCCACTAAAGCCCATGTAGGCCCATTTAGCCCCCAGGGGTTTCTGGTAAGTCCCCGGTACTCCAGTATATGTCTGAACTCATCCGAAACCTTTCCGGTGTCCAAACATAACCTTCCAATATATCAATCTTCATGTCTCGACCATTTCGAGACTCCTCGTCATGTCCATGATCACATTCGGGACTCCGAACTACCTTCGGTACATCAAAATACATAAACTCATAATACCGATCATCATCAAACGTTAAGCGAGTGGACCCTACGGGTTCGAGAACTATGTAGACATGACCGAGACTCACTTCCGGTCAATAAACAATAGCGGAACCTGGATGCTCATAATGGTTCCTACATATTCTACGAAGATCTTTATAGGTCAAACCGCATAACAACATACGTTGTTCCCTTTGTCATCGGTATGTTACTTGCCCGAGATTCGATCATCGGTATCATCATACCTAGTTCAATCTCGTTACCGACAAGTCTCTTTACTCGTTCCGTAATGCATCATCCCGCAACTAACTCATTATTCACATTGCTTGCAAGGCTTATAGTGATGTGCACTACCGAGAGGGCCCAGAGATACCTCTCCGACAATCGGAGTGACAAATCCTAATCTCAATCTATGCCAACTCAACAAACACCATCGGAGACACCTGTAGAGCATCTTTATAATCACCCAGTTACGTTGTGACATTTCACAGCACACTAAGTGTTCCTCCGGTATTCGGGAGTTGCATAATCTCATAGTCATAGGAACATGTATAAATTATGAATAAAGCAATAGCAATAAACTAAACGATCATAGTGCTAAGCTAACGGATGGGTCAAGTCAATCACATCATTCTCTAATGATGTGATCCCGTTCATCAAATGACAACTCTTATCCATGACTAGGAAACTTAACCATCTTTGATTAACGAGCTAGTCAAGTAGAGGCATACTAGTGACACTCTGTTTGTCTATGTATTCACACATGTACTAAGTTTCCGGTTAATACAATTCTAGCATGAATAATAAAAATTTATCATGATGTAAGGAAATATAAATAACAACTTTATTATTGCCTCTAGGGCCTATTTCCTTCAGGGAGGTCAAGCACCAAATAGCCTTATGGTTCTCGACTCCGGGTGTCAGATTTTCGACGGAGCCAGGACATCCAGCCGATAGTGTACCCCGAACATCCGCATGGCGCCGGACATCCGGGCAATCGATTACTCTCAGCATTGTTTCTGTGATGGACATGCCGGATTCCCAGCTAGATCCCGGACATCCGGCCATCCAGAGCAGAGTTAGAGCCCACAACACTTGAGTTAGTGTATATGTGTGATATTGATTGGGCAATCATTTAATATAGTATGATGGTGTTTTGGTGGGATGGCTAGAGAGAAGAATCTGGAAACCGTGATGATTGGAGAAAATATTTTACTGACCCTATCGATCCCCTCTTAATAGTGCGGAATCCCTATATTCAAGAATAAACAAAAACAAAATTCGTAAACCTTCTCTTTCTTCTTTCTTGAGGCATATCCATTCCATTTGTCTGTGATCCACACACATTGTCACACGGGGACTAAAACATGAGATTTACTTGACAAACATAATTAGTCCCCAACTTGTATATTGTCATCAACATCAAAATATGATGTAAGGGCATGATTGCACTTTCAAAACCCCCTACACCCGTATTGACGTGCCTGCGTCCCCGCCCTGCCGTAACCGCCGTAGGCAGTTCATCAAGGATGAGCTGCCGCCCCCGATCATCGAGGCGCGAGACTGCATCCTCCACTACCTCGGAGGCACCGACGGTCCCTCGGGCTCAAGGGCCATCGTGTCCGAGGAGGAGCGAGCGACGAGGCAACATGCACGGTATGAGCGACGGAACGTCACCCGCCGCTTCGTGTTTTCCAAGTCATACGCAGTGCCAGAATGAGTCCGCAACGACCTTGACCTCACTGCCGCCGCCTTTACGGCGGGCTCGCCAAGATCGGCGAGGAGTGCTCGCTTAGAGACTACTCCACCAACGCCGGTAAGGGCAAGGCCGCAGCTAGGGCTCCGAGTGCGCGGGTGGCATTGGCCGCAGTAGCCCTCCGCACCGCGCAGGAGGAAGCGAAGCGGCTCATCCACGAGCGGTAGGCAGGGGCCGGACAAGGCTTCCGCGGCACATCGGTGCCCTACCGCACCTAGAGGGACAACGACGACATGAACGGTGACGGTGGTGCGGCCAGGTAGGGCGGCCACGCGTACGAGGTGGTGTCCGATACAAGCAGTATTTTTTTACTTTTCAGTGAAAAGGTTGAAATATCGGTCGTTTATGTAAATTATGATGGAACTTTAATGAATTTCATCGTGTTTGATTAAAATTCGTTCAGTTTGTTCAAATACTACTTAAACGTACGCAGATAGTTTTTCGATGGCCGGCTGCTACATCAGTGTCTGCACACTGGTTTCCCGTCCATGAAGGATGTGATGTCCAGTTCGCGGGTACTTGTTGAAAATGCCGCAATGCAGTACACTTAGAGCATCTCCAGCCGTTCGGCCCTCCAGGACGCCGAAAAAGCGCCGCCTGGGGCCGAACCGGCGTTAATTTCAGCATGGGGGCGAACGTGTTCCCAGCCGCCGCCCCCAGGTCGCCCCCAAATCGGCCAAACACGACACAAAATTCGTCCAAACTCGACGATTTCATTCAAATTTGTACAAAAAGAAACATGATCTAAAACTACATAAAAACGACAACTACGCCTAGCACTACTACGCCGCTACCGTCGCCCGCCTTCTACATGCCGACGAGCCTGTAGAACCGGGTGTAGTCGTCGTCGCCACCCTGCGTCCCGCCGGCGCCGCCACCATCCCTGCTGCACCCCTGACCAGGGTCGCCGACGCGCGGGAGGTTGGACGGCCCGGGCGCGTCCCCGTCGTCGCTGTCGAGGACGAAGATGCCGCCCTCCTCGCATGCGCGGCGCCGAGCTTTGATTTCCTCGTAGGCCCGGCGCTGGCGCTGCACCTGCTCGCGGACGTAGTCTGCCTTCGCCCACTTGAGGGCGATCTCATCGTTGGCGGCCATGTCCTCGTGCTCCTTCTTCACGGGGAGCAACCCCAGCTAGGTCTTCGGCCGGACGAGGCGGTAGGAACGAGGGGAGGGCGGCCACCCTCGTTGATGACGACGGCGCCGCAGCGGGTGCGGCGCCCAAGCGGGGTCTCCTGCGGCTCCGACTTGACGGGGTGGAGCGCCGGCGAACCGGAGGAAAGAAAGCCATAGCCCGACGAGTAGGAGGTTGTTGTCTCCAATCGCCGCGGTGTCCAGGAACTACCGCGGCGGCGAGAGAAGGACGGGGGCGCCGGGTACTCCAGGCGCGGTGTGTTGCCAGCCTCGATGTGGTCGAGGACGGCTTCGAGGGTGCGGCCGGGCACGCCCCACCATTAGCGCCGCCCGTCGGAGTTGAGGCAGCCGCGGGACGGGACGCCGTTTGTGGAGGCGACCTGGTCGGCGTGTCGGCGGTCGAAGTACATCGTCAACAGCGTATGGTTGTGGCGGCGCTCAGCCTCCACGAGCCCGGCACCCGCATGTCCGGGGGCGTCGAGTAGTCGGCCTCGTAGATGAAGCGTGCCCCGTCCTCGCGTAGATGGCGTCGGCCGAAACTGTAACATCCCAAATTTTCAATTTGGAATGTTATAGATAGATCATCATTTGCATATCATGTTTTGTTGCATTTTTGACAAATCCTCGATAAATCCTAAGCAACTCAAGGACCCTCGGAGAGAGTTGGGGATTTTCTCGAATTTTCTTATTTGATTTTTCAAACGAGGATTGGATTTTTAATTATTTTTCTCTTCGGAAAAATATTTCATTTTAAATAAACGAAAGGAGAAAATATGACTTCTCCAAAACATTGAAATACTGGAGGAAAAATGTTAAAATCATTATTTGGAATTTAACTGGATTTTATTTGCAATTTTTATTGCATTTAAAAATATGCATGTTTCCAAAATATTAATTTTTGATTTTAAAAATGTTCACCCTATTCTAGATTTTCTAACTAGACGGGAAAAATTTATTTCATATTTTTCTGATTTTTATTTATTTTTCTACGCAATATTTTCCGCGGAACCTTTAAAAAAAACAAACGCGCCGCGCCGATTGGGCCGAGCCCAGCCGACGGCCCACCCCGTCGCCTCTCCTCTTCCAGCACGCGACGCGCCGCCGCCGGAGTCCGCCGTCGCCACGACGCCGCCGCCGCCTCGGGTTTGCCCCTCCCCCAAGCCGGAGCACCCCCCCTCATAAACACCCCCCTCCGTTTTCCTCGTCACCGCCGCCGGAGGAGCCCGCCGCCGCCGCCGCATCTAGCCACCGCCGCCGGGAGCGCCCGAGCCGAGAGCCCCTCGCCGCCGGAGCCCCCCCCCCCCCCCCGAGCCCCGCACCCTCGCCGCCCGAGCCCCGCCCGCCGGAGCCCCTCGCCGGAGCCCCGCCGAGGTACTGCTGCCGCCGGCCGTTTTGCTGTTGACCGGTTTTCTGTAAAAAAACCTGTTGTTTAAAAAAAAACCCTATATCGGTTTTTTCGGTTTTCTTATTTCACGAGCGTTCACCGAACCGTTCGTTTTAACGAACGCGTTCGTCGGTTTTTCTCTGTTAACGAACGTCCGTTATTTAACCGTTCGTCCGTTTTTCTTTTTTGTCGGTTTTTCTCGTTATTTTCTCAGATTCGATTTCCGATCGAATTTTCGAATCTGTTTAACTTTTCGCTCGTTTATCGGAATCAGGCGATTCAAGCGCCTAGAGTTTCGTCTCGAAATTCTCTTTCCGATTAATCTACTCAAACAAGTTTTTGCTACAGTAAAATTTGACCTAGATCCAGATTAGCAAACGAAGTTTCTTTCTTTCGCCGTTTGACTTTCGTTGCTTCTTTCGAGTTGATTCTTTTTGCAAACCGGAGTTCTTAAGTTGAACTTTCTGGTTGGATCTTTCATTCGAGTTTTACCTGTGCATTAGATGAGTACTGATTGTATGCTTGTTTGTTTGCGATAGAGTACCCGGAGTGTGCCGCTTGTTACTTCGACTCGCTAGGTTTTGCGGATCATCAGCAAGGCAAGTAACACTTTGATCATACACCGTTCATACCCAGTTTTTATTGCATTAGATCTATTCCCTCAAACATTGCATGATTAGGATCTAATTAAACTGTGGGTATTGGGAAGTAGTTGAGGTAGTACCTATTACCTGTTTTCTTATCAAACCCTTGGGAGTTACTTCTACGTTGCTTTTATTATTGCCATGCTATGCTCGTAGACGTGGATTGGGTTTGAGAGATATCCATGACAGATGTGAGATTTTTATTAATGGTTCAACTTAAGGTGGCAACTAAAACTCACATCTGGGTGGATTGAGGCACCTGGAGAACCCAGTGTTGTCTGTATGTATAAGGTCCGCCACCCAGGCTCAAAGGGATCATAAGATTATTCATGCTAGAAACTTCCGTGTGCAGCCGCAAGCTATTATGGGCTCTAGCATAGTTGAGTAGGTTACAGGATCTCTCGAAGAGGTGGACTAGCAGATGTAGGGGAAAGTAGGTGTACCGGTCCATCCAGGGTAGAGAGTGACTGTTTCTGAAAGACTGTGTCTCGGTCATCCATTTCTCAAACATCATGTAGTGCGAGAATCAAGCGGAGGCGATCGAGTCTTGTGGGGAAAAGTGCACAAACCTCTGCAGAGTGTACAAACTGATCATGATTAGCCGTGTCCCCGGTTATGGACAACTTGAGTATCTAGTATCTGGATTATCATTTGAATCTCATCACCGTGATACTTATAATTAATTTTGTTGGGTTAATGATGACACTTAATTGGGATTGAGTTGGAGGTACCTTCTCAATGTTTCAACCACCATGATAGTTAAATAAAATTTATTCCTTTGCAGTAGGATAAAATTGGCTTTTCGCAAAAACTGTAACCATAGAGCCTTTCCACCAGCCACATATGCATATAGTATAGCATTATTATTGTTCATTGCTCTCTATGTGTTACTTTGCCAGCATATTCTATGTGCTGACCCGTTTTCGGGCTGCAACGTTTCATGTTGCAGACTTTTCAGACGACGAGTAAGGTGCCTTAGGTCGTGGTCTTATACTCAGTGATGCCGCTGGAGTTGATGGACTCACTTATCTTCCAAGTCTTCCGCTGTTATCGTTATTAGATGGCCTTAAGCCATGTTATTCATACTTAATCTCTTCGAAGATATTCGATGTAATAAGTGTGTGATTGCTACTCTGTTATAAATCCTCCATTTGTACTGTGCGTGTCAGCATTACTGATCCAGGGATGACACTGGTGCACAGCAGCACAGGCCATTTGAGGTCTGGTCGCTACAAAGTTGGTATCAGAGCACACGCTGACTGTAGGACACGACCACTAAGCTTAAGCCCTAGAAAAACTTCTCTCTTCTCATTTCTGACCCCTCTCCACTTTCTACTCTTTTAGGAATGGCGAATGCAAGGAGCAAGTTCATGCAACCAGATGAAGACACGCCGTTTGGACGACATTTGAAGGAAGTCACCAAGTACTTGAACATAGGAATACCAAGCGTCACCGGAACCTACAACGCCACATTACCTGAAGAGGAGAGTTGGAAGATTCAAGTTATCATTCCAAGAAGGACGTTTGTGCCAATTACGGAACCCATTAGATTGTTTTTTGAAGCACCAACTTGGAGTTTAGGGAAGAGCATGGCCGCACATATCGCCATGGGACACATTGGAGAAGTCTATCACCAGGAGCTTAAGGATACAATTTATCAAATTTGTGGACGTCGAGACGCGCAATGGGAGATGATCAAGACCAAGAAGGATGGATCAATTGCAGCTTTCATCCAGGAGCAGAACCAACATATTCGACGCCAGGAGAATCAGATGTGCACGGACAAGGAAGAACTGAAGAAGGTATTCACGAAGATCAAGGAACTCCAAGAAGAACTCAAGACTATACGCGAAGATTATTTGGAGGAAATCAACGCACTAGTCGGGAAGATTAACGACCTGGAGAATAAGATTGGAGCATCCGTGGGAAATCCAGTGCCAAAAGCAGAAGTCGACGAATGCACTTGTCCGGATAACTACATCATCATCGTCGACACCAACTCGGAACCAAGTGAAGAGGAATGGATTGATGAAGCTGGAGCAGACATCATGGAGTCTTCAACGGATCAGAATTTTTAGTAGACTACCATATCAGTAGTAGTTTTCCCCCATTTAGTAGTATAGCTCAAGCAGTTTGTAACGCTAGATAGATCGATTGTTTTGCCTTGTTTGGATTGATTGAGTGATATTGATTGAATTTGTCTCATGAGCATATGGGTAGTGTTTTCTCTCTAGACCTCATTCTATTCTTAAATCTCATCTTTTCTAAAACCTATCAGATGCCTCCGAGACGCGACACCGGATTTGTTTTCCCGCCAGAGATCACCCAGTTGATTCAGCAACAGAATGCCCTGATGCAAGTGTTAGTTCAGAACCAAGGCAACAACAATAACAACAACCCACCGCCACCACCACCTGTTGACCACTTAGCCCGTTTCTTAAGGCTAAACCCGCCGGTGTTTTCCAGTAGCACCGAGCCGATTGTAGCAGATGATTGGCTCCGCAAAGTTGGAAGGGAGTTGACCACTACAGGATGCACAGATGCAGAAAGAGTGCGTTTTGCCGCACATCAGCTTGATGGACCCGCAGCATCATGGTGGGAGAATTATACAGCCACGCACCCTATTGACACTGTCACATGGGACCAGTTTCAGCAAGCTTTCCGTACAACTCATGTTTCAGCAGGAGCTATGGCTATGAAGAAGCGTGAGTTTCGCAACCTACGCCAAGGAGGACGCACCGTAGGCCAGTATGTGGAAGATTTCAGTAAGTTAGCACGTTATGCACCAGATGACGTTGCTACAGATGCTGCCAAGCAGGAGAAATTTTTGGAAGGATTGAATGATGAACTAAGTATGCAGTTGATGGTAGCAACCTTCAACAACTACCAGGAGTTGGTAGATAGAGCTCTCATGATTGAAGGGAAGCAACAGCAGATTGAAAACCGCAAGAGGAAGTATGGACAAGGGAAGTATAATTCTGGAGCTCAGCAGAAGCCATGGTTTACCCCGAAGCCGGGAGGACAGTTTCAGCATACCCATGGAGGAGGTAGTTCGCACAACCATAATGGCGCCAAAAATGGTAATGGGAATGGAGGAGGAAACGGATAGAACCGCACCAACCCATCTACCCCAACCAAGAGAGATCTAAGTCACATTACTTGTTTCAAGTGCCAGAAGACGGGACATTATGCAACTGATTGTCCCGAAGCCCAAAATGGAAATGGCAATGGAAGCTCTGGGAAGAAGCCGAACCCGTTCAACAAAGGACATGTGAACCACGTGAGCGTGGAGGAGATTGAAGCTCAGCCTGATGCAGTAATAGGTAAGTTTTTGGTTAAGTCATTTACTGCAACTGTTCTTTTCGATACTGGTGCATCGCATTCATACATATCAAGGGGATTCGTAAACAAGTTTAAGATGTCCACCCAAGTTCTCAAAAGCCCCATGTTAGTAACCTCGCCAGGAGCAGAGTATATGGCCACCCAAGGATGTTTTCAGATACCGTTGGCCATTGGAAGGCATGTTTTCCCCACAGACCTCATTGTTTTGGAATCGCAAGGCTTGGATGTGATTTTGGGAATGGATTGGCTATCGTTGTATGGAGGAAACATCGATTGTGCCAGCAAGACTATTTTGCTTACCACCCCGGAAGGAAAAAGGATCAAGTATGTATCCAGGCATATGCCGAAGCAGACTCAAGTGAATTCCTTATCAGGAGTTGTACAGGAGGAAGTACCAGTGGTGAAGGACTATCCGGATGTATTTCCAGAAGAGTTGCCAGGCATGCCACCAGATAGAGACATTGAGTTCTTGATTGAACTTTTGCCAGGCACAGGGCCAATATCTAAGAGACCGTACAGGATGCCCGCAAAGGATTTGGAGGAAATTAAGAAGCAGATCAAGGAGTTACTGGATAAAGGCTATATTCGCCCAAGTTCGTCACCTTGGGGATCACCAGTACTTCTAGTAGAGAAGAAAGATGGATCACTAAGGATGGTTGTTGATTACCGAGGATTGAATGAAGTGACCATCAAAAATAAGTACCCACTGCCGATGATAAATGATTTGTTTGACCGCTTGCAAGGAGCTAAAGTATTTTCCAAGATCGACCTACGATCGGGGTACCATCAGTTGAAGATTCGAGAGCAGGATATACCCAAGACGGCATTTACCACCAGATATGGATTGTATGAGTATACCGTTATGTCATTTGGACTGACTAACGCACCGGCCTATTTCATGAACCTGATGAACAAAGTGTTTATGGAGTTTCTGGATAAGTTCGTCGTGGTGTTCATTGATGATATTTTAATCTTTTCCAAGGATGAAGAAGAGCATGAGGAGCATTTACGTTTGGTACTTCAGAAGCTCAGAGAGCATCAGTTATATGCCAAGTTCAGCAAGTGTGAATTTTGGTTGAAGGAAGTTGGATTCCTTGGACATGTTATTTCTGAAGAAGGAATAGCAGTAGACCCTGCCAAGGTTGACACAGTGACAAGTTGGGAATCGCCCACTACAATTGGAGAAATCCGGAGTTTTCTTGGACTTGCAGGATACTACCGGAGATTTATCGAAAATTTCTCAAGGATTGCTAAGCCCATGACTGAGCTATTGAAGAAGGACACCAAATTCAATTGGACTGAGGAATGTGAAGCTAGTTTCCAAGAGTTGAAGAAACGATTGGTTACATCACCGGTGTTGATTCTGCCAGATCAACGCAAGGACTATGAAGTTTATTGCGACGCTTCTCGTCGAGGACTTGGAGCAGTGCTTATGCAGGAAGCAAGAGTTGTGTCATATGCTTCACGACAACTTAAACCCCATGAGAAGAATTATGCTACGCATGATTTGGAATTAGCAGCCGTGGTGCATGCATTGAAGACATGGAGACATTTTCTCATTGGAAACCATTGTGAGGTGTACACGGATCACAAGAGTTTGAAGTACATTTTCACGCAGCTGGAGTTAAATCTCAGACAGAGGAGATGGTTGGAGCTCATCAAAGACTATGATATGAGATTGCATTATCACCCCGGAAAGACTAACGTAGTAGCAGACGCGTTGAGCCGCAAGAGTCATGTCAACACCCTCATGACAGGAGAGTTACCTCAGAATTTAGCCGAGGACCTACGTGAGCTATGCTTGGAGATAGTCCCTAGAGGCTATTTAGCGACATTGGAGATTCAGTCTACCTTGATGGAAAAGATCAGAGAAGCTCAGAAAACAGACAAGGAGATTGAAGAGATAAAGGAGAAGATGAGCAAAGGAAAAGCCAAGGGATTTCGTGAGGATGAGCACGATACCTTATGGTTCGAGGACCGTGTATATGTGCCAAATGATCCGGAGATCAGGAAGTTGATTTTGCAAGAAGCCCACGATTCACCATACTCGATTCACCCAGGGAATACCAAGATGTATTTGGATTTGAAGAATACTTTCTGGTGGACCGGAATGAAGAAGGATATTGCGGAGTTTGTAGCAGTTTGTGATGTATGTCAGAGAGTGAAGGCAGAGCATCAGAAGCCAGCAGGATTGCTACAACCATTGCCGATACCCGAATGGAAGTAGGATAAAATAGGCATGGATTTTATCACAGGATTACCCAGGACTCGTTCAGGCTATGACTCGATATGGGTTGTAGTCGACCGTTTGACGAAAGTGGCTCATTTCATTCCAGTAAAGACCACTTACACCAGCGCTAAGTTGGCAAAGATATACATGACCAGGATAGTATGTTTGCATGGAGTTCCGAGGACCATTGTATCAGACAGAGGAACCCAATTTACCTCAAAGTTTTGGAAGCAGTTACATGAAACGTTGGGAACCAGGCTGGAATTTAGCACAGCATTTCACCCACATACAGATGGACAGACCGAGAGAGTCAACCAGATTTTGGAGGACATGTTGAGAGCTTGTGCGCTAGATTATGGATCTAGTTGGGACGACAATTTGCCATATGCGGAGTTTTCATATAACAACAGTTATCAAACCAGTTTGAAGATGGCCCCTTTCGAAGCTTTGTACGGAAGGAGGTGTAGAACACCGTTGTTATGGGACGAAGTTGGAGATCGTCAGTTGTTTGGACCAGATTTGATTAAGGAGTCTGAACAGAAAGTGAAGTTGATTCGCGATAGGCTCAAGGTAGCCCAGTCCAGGCAGAAGAGTTATGCTGATTCTAAACGCAAGGAGACAGTTCACGAAGTCGGAGACCGAGTATATCTTCGAGTATCACCCCTTCGAGGAGTAAAGCGCTTTGGAGTTAAGGGAAAGTTAGCGCCTCGTTTTATCGGACCATACAGAGTGTTGGAACGTATGGGAGAAGTTGCCTATAAGCTGGAATTGCCCGAAGGATTGTCTGAAGTCCATGATGTATTTCATGTTTCGCAGTTGAAGAAATGCCACGCAGAGATGGCTGAGATACCGCTGAGAGATACTGTGCCACTGGAAGCGATTCAGTTGGAAAGTGATTTGACGTATGAGGAGAAGCCAGTTAAGATTCTCGAGTATGCCAGCCGAGTTACCCGCAGCAAGGTTATCAAGTTTTGCAAAGTTCAGTGGAGTCACCACACGGAAGATGAGGCCACCTGGGAGCGAGAGGAAGATCTACGGAAAAACCACTCCCACCTGTTTTCTAGCCAACCCGAATCTCGAGGGCGAGATTCATCTTAAGGGGGGTAGGTTTGTAACATCCCAAATTTTCAATTTGAAATGTTATACATAGATCATCATTTGCATATCATGTTTTGTTGCATTTTTGACAAATCCTCGATAAATCCTAAGCAACTCAAGGACCCTCGGAGAGAGTTGGGGATTTTCTCGAATTTTCTTATTTGATTTTTCAAACGAGGATTCGATTTTTAATTATTTTTCTCTCCGGGAAAATATTTCATTTTAAATAAACGAGAGGAGAAAATATGACTTCTCCAAAACATTGAAATACTGGAGGAAAAATGTTAAAATCATTATTTGGAATTTAACTGGATTTTATTTGCAATTTTTATTGCATTTAAAAATATGCATGTTTTCAAAATATTTATTTTTGATTTTAAAAATGTTCACCCTATTCTAGATTTTCTAACTAGACGGGGAAAATTTATTTCATATTTTTCCGATTTTTATTTATTTTTCTACGCAATATTTTCCGCGGAACCTTAAAAAAAACAAACGCGCCGCGCCGACTGGGCCGAGCCCAGCCGACGGCCCACCCCGTCGCCTCTCCTCTTCCAGCACGCGACGCGCCGCCGCCGGAGTCCGCCATCGCCACGCCGCCGCCGCCGCCTCGGGTTTCCCCCTCCCCCAAGCCGGAGCACCCCCCCCCCCCCTCATAAATACCCCCCCTCCGTTTTCCTCGTCACCGCCGCCGGAGGAGCCCGCCGCCGCCGCCGCCGTTGCCTCGTCACCCGCCGCCGGGAGCGCCCGAGCCCGGAGCCCCTCGCCGCCGGAGCCCCCCCCCCCCCCCCGAGCCCCGCCGAGGTACTGCTGCCGCCGACCGTTTTGCTGTTGACCGGTTTTCTGTATAAAAAAACCTTTTGTTTTTTTTTTTAAAAAAACCCCTAGATCGGTTTTTTCGGTTTTCTTATTTCACGAGCGTTCACCGAACCATTCGTTTTAACGAACGCGTTCGTCGGTTTTTCTCTGTTAACGAACGTCCGTTATTTAACCGTTCGTCCATTTTTCTTTTTCGTCGGTTTTTCTCGTTATTTTCTCAGATTCGATTTCCGATCGAATTTTCGAATCTGTTTAACTTTTCGCTCGTTTATCGGAATCAGGCGATTCAAGCGCCTAGAGTTTCGTCTCGAAATTCTCTTCCCGATTAATCTACTCAAACAAGTTTTTGCTACAGTAAAATTTGACCTAGATCCAGATTAGCAAACGAAGTTTCTTTCTTTCGCCGTTTGACTTTCGTTGCTTCTTTCGAGTTGATTCTTTTTGCAAACCGGAGTTCTTAAGTTGAACTTTCTGGTTGGATCTTTCATTCGAGTTTTACCTGTGCATTAGATGAGTACTGATTGTATGCTTGTTTGTTTGCGATAGAGTACCCGGAGTGTGCCGCTTGTTACTTCGACTCGCTAGGTTTTGCGGATCATCAGCAAGGCAAGTAACACTTTGATCATACACCGTTCATACCCAGTTTTTATTGCATTAGATCTATTCCCTCAAACATTGCATGATTAGGATCTAATTAAACTGTGGGTATTGGGAAGTAGTTGAGGTAGTACCTATTACCTGTTTTCTTATCAAACCCTTGGGAGTTACTTCTACGTTGCTTTTATTATTGCCATGCTATGCTCGTAGACGTGGATTGGGTTTGAGAGATATCCATGACAGATGTGAGATGTTTATTAATGGTTCAACTTAAGGCGGCAACTAAAACTCACATCTGGGTGGATTGAGGCACCTGGAGAACCCAGTGTTGTCTGTATGTATAAGGTCCGCCACCCAGGCTCAAAGGGATCATAAGATTATTCATGCTAGAAACTTCCGTGTGCAGCCGCAAGCTATTATGGGCTCTAGCATAGTTGAGTAGGTTACAGGATCTCTCGAAGAGGTGGACTAGCAGATGTAGGGGAAAGTAGGTGTACCGGTCCATCCAGAGTAGAGAGTGACTGTTTCTGAAAGACTGTGTCTCGGTCATCCATTTCTCAAACATCATGTAGTGCGAGAATCAAGCGGAGGCGATCGAGTCTTGTGGGGAAAAATGCACAAACCTCTGCAGAGTGTACAAACTGATCATGATTAGCCGTGTCCCCGGTTATGGACAACTTGAGTATCTAGTATCTGGATTATCATTTGAATCTCATCACCGTGATACTTATAATTAATTTTGTTGGGTTAATGATGACACTTAATTGGGATTGAGTTGGAGGTACCTTCTCAATGTTTCAACCACCATGATAGTTAAATAAAATTTATTCCTTTGCAGTAGGATAAAATTGGCTTTTCGCAAAAACTGTAACCATAGAGCCTTTCCACCAGCCACATATGCATATAGTATAGCATTATTATTGTTCATTGCTCTCTATGTGTTACTTTGCCAACATATTCTATGTGCTGACCCGTTTTCGGGCTACAACGTTTCATGTTGCAGACTTTTCAGACGACGAGTAAGGTGCCTTAAGTCGTGGTCTTATACTCAGTGATGCCGCTGGAGTTGATGGACTCACTTATCTTCCAAGTCTTCCGCTGTTATCGTTATTAGATGGCCTTAAGCCATGTTATTCATACTTAATCTCTTCGGAGATATTCGATGTAATAAGTGTGTGATTGCTACTCTGTTATAAATCCTCCATTTGTACTGTGCGTGTCAGCATTACTGATCCAGGGATGACACTGGTGCACAGCAGCACAGGCCATTTGAGGTCTGGTCGCTACAGAAACCGTTTGCCGCCGCGGCGTCGCCTGGGTAACGCTCGGCCATTGCTCGTCGGCGGGGAAGAGTGTGGGAGAGGGGCTTCGGTGGCGAGTTGTGGCGAGAGGGGCGTCTGTGGCGATTGTGGCGTTCACCGGCGAGGACGTCGGCTTTTATAGCCGAAGATGGGTGGTGAGACCGTGAGACATCAATGAAAGGCTGACCGGCGCGGCAGCACGATGCCTTGGCATTGATTTCGGTGGGAACCGAGACGATAAGGACGACGAAGGCGGCGAGTCGCTGACTCGGCGGACCTATTCCCGTTCGCGCCAAAATCTGTTTCCCCGGCGCCCCAGGCGCCCCCTGCGCACCTAGTTCGGCTTGGATCTGCCGGCGCCAAAATCGATTCAAGCCGTTATAATTGGGCTTGTGGAGACGCGGTTGGACCGAATTTTCGGCGCCGGCGATAAAAAAGAATTTGAAAGGCTTGTTGGGGACGCGGCTGAAGATGCTTTTAACCAAGCTAAGCCCAAGAACGAAAAAGTAGGCTGGAAAGCATGTGCCGATAAGACGATAGCAATTGATAATTGGACACGCAGAGACGCACTGCATGCACATTGCACAATATGACAAATCACTGTTTCAATCCGAGCAGCCAATGCAAGCACAAGGACCAAATCACTTGTTCAGACGGACCAGCAACGCAGAAACCTAAAAACAAACAATTGGCAGGAAAATACTTGGTAGGTGGAGGTGGAGCAGGGAGGGCCAGGGCACACCAATGGCTACATACGTCCGCTGCACTTCTAGACGTCGTAAGTTTTCTTTTCTTCTTTCTCAAAAAAAAAGTTTTCTTTTCTTCTTTTTTGATTCTAGACGTCGTACGTGGCTCCATGCATGCGCTCCACAAGCCTCCAAGCTCTCGCGGACCCACGTTGCACGGGAGAAAAGCCAAGCCAAGCCAAGCCTGTGCTTTGGCCACGTAGGTGAGGACCCGGGAGGCCGGAGGACAGTATGGGCGGTCACGTCGTCACATGGCTCTGCGTCTCGTCCCGTTGGCGCAGTGTGCGTTTGGTGGGGGCGGACTCGCGCGACGTGATGTGAGTCCATCTGGGTCCGACCGGCCCCGTACCCGACCAATAATGAATGTAGGTCGGATCCCTTGGCCGTGCATGCATTTTGTTTTCGATGGGGCTGGTTTGGACTTTTGTACTCGGGCAAAAACCCACGTATTATTACCCTAGTCCGACTTAATAAAAGTGACAAAAATGAGCTAATTCCTGGTTAGAACCGCCTGATTTGAAACCAATGTTTCTGGTAGAGATTGATGTCCATATATCATGCAGAAACAAAAAAAAAGTATACACGCGGACGTACATTGTGCTTAACACCAACCGATCAATCAGTCGATCGTGTATGATCGTCGTTGCCAGTTTTTCCAGATAGTTCTGCAGCTTCCGTGAGCGTTCTTATGCTGGATCCTCTCGCTCGGTTTTCGACCAGGCCAAGGATCTCCTCCTGGCTTATCTTAGCTAGCTTAAATTATTAATATTATCTGTCATCAGTATCTGCTGAGTTCATCGGCATCCGTGGAACAAATGATGATCAACGTTCTAACTTTGATTGCTAGTCATGCATATCTGGCGACGCAATATTCTTTGGATTGCTACTAGTATGAGATTATTATTTTTGTATCTAATAAGTTGACGTCTTGTGTCATCTGATGTATTCGTCTCGAGCTTCGTGCAAAGGTTGTGTGGTTCAGGTTAGATCACATGACTAGTAGTAATATAAACCTAGACAGAACACAATCTGCAATGCGGGTTTCATTTTTACAGCAAAAATCCAGTACGAGTTTGGTAACCCTCCCAATTTCGTAAGAACAATATCCTAAAAATGCATGTCAATGGTACTCTAGAGTACAGGAAAATAGCTAGTCATGACAACATTTGTTCATTCAGCTCACTTATACTCATGGTTGGGGGCCCGGTCCGGATGCGAGCTTGCAATTATTGGGGAAATGAAATGTACTGGTGCACGTACCACTGTTTATGTTCTGGATGGAATCGGATGCTGGTGGAGCAGCATAGCCGACGGACAAAGCTGTTAGCTCGGATGTTTCACGGTAGCACGATCGATTGTCGACCGAGGTCGACGCATGCAATAGATATTTCTCGTGGAGATATTTTGCAACATTTCGTTGTCGTATTAGTCCTCCGCCCTGTGGCAGAACCAGGAATTTGGTGCGGGTATTGATTGCAGTTACTACTCCCATCCCACGATAGTGCTCCCTTCTTTTCCGTTTATGGCGCTTAATTCAAAAATCTCACCTATCAAGATAGATGGTGAGTGGTGTAATAATTTTTATAGTTTGCAAAATCATTGAATTAATGTGTTTTTTTCTTAAAAATTATGTTTATCAATGCATTAATTGCAATGCATGCATGCATAAAGTACATGCATTGGTCAATTTTCTCTTAATCCTTACATGCAATGATTTAATGTGTCTTGAAATCTGAACATGTGATGTGAAACAATTAAATTGAGACTTATAAAATAGAAAATCTAAAGTTTTGAGATAAGCCCTATAAACCGAAATGAAGGGAGTACTAGATAGTAGACATGACATCCCATCCCACGGCAGCCCGTCAATGTCCATATATCAGCAATGGTAGCAAAATATCTTTTTTTTAAACAGGGCAAAAGATTTGCCATTTTCATCGATTAAGAGAGTACATCACTCTGCGGCGTAATGTTACACAAATGTTTTTCTCCCGCAAGGCTCCAAAGCTGGCACTCCTTTTTTATCCTGGCGACCAACACTCTCACCGGGACGGCCGTGTTGCGGAAAGCTCTAGCGTTTCGCTCCTTTCATATTTTCCAAGAGATAAGCATCATCAGGAAGACAAGCGGCTTTCTTGATGGAGTTTGCTTAGTGGCATTCTGACTCCACCAAACCTTAACCTAATCCATCGCAATCCAATCGTTGGGCTGGACATCGTGGAGAGCAAGCCAAGTTTTGATCATGCCCCAAACCCGAATGGTGTGTCGACATTGAAAAAGAAGGTGGCCTGCCGATTCCTGGACTTGTTGGCATAGTGGGCAAAGGTTGCAGTTCAGCCATCCGCGGCGGTGTAGTCTGTCAGCCGTCCAAATCTTATTGTTGATAACAAGCCAAGCGAAAAATTTGCACTTTGGGGGTGCCTAGCTCTTCCAAATATTTTGGTTCATATATGTGTCCACCAAACCAAAAAACTCAGCCTTGTATGCCGAGGCCGCGGAGTAATGGCCATCGGAAGTGTGCTTCCAGCTGATGGAGTCCTGCATGCCCGGGTTAAACTAGATGTGGGTAAGTCTTTCCACAAGCGCAACAAACTCGGCGATGTGCTCAGAGGAGATGACCGAAGCAACCTTCACCTGGGAGATCCAGTAGTCATTTAGCAATGCCTTGTTGACTGAACAATTCTTTTTGCTGGAGATGTCAAAAAATTTGGGAGCAATGTTTTTGGGTCTTATGCCATCCAGCCAAGCTGACTCCCAGAAAGTTGCGCGGAGGCCATCACCCACCTGAACCTTGGAGGCCGACGCAAAGATGTTCTGATCATTCTTGTCGCAAGGGGGTGCCCAAGCCCGACCAAGGCTTGATGAAGGTCTTGCTAGTTGAGCCACAGCCAACGGAGACAAAGTGCAGACGCAAACTTTTCATGATTTAGTATCCCAAGACCGCCATGCAGCTTGGACTTGCAAACTTGCTCCCACTTGACCTTATATTTCCCTCCCGTGACCTTGTCACAACCAGCCCAAAGATAGGCACGTCGAAGAGCATCAATCTTTTTCAAAACTTCCACCGAAAGATTTAGGGCCGTCGTATAATAGATGGCGATGGCAGTGATGACATACTTAACAAGAACCATCCTTCCAGGGGCGGCAACCTGCTTTCCCATCCAAGTAGTGAGTTGGGCCGCGATCTTGTCCTTGAGAGGCAGAAAGTGAATTCTTTTCAGGCGCTTCACTAACAGAGGTAAGCCAAGGTACTTCATCGGGAAGGTGGTTCGTTGGGCCGGGAAAGATTGCAGAATATCCAGAATATTCGTATTTTCACATCTAATTGGGGCTACCAAGCTCTTGGAGCAATTTGTTACCAATCCAGAAATCTCTCCAAAGTTCCTGAGGGTGTCGGCAAAGAACTAACGTCCGCCTTGAGTGGGGCAATAAAAACAGCAGCATCGTCCGCGTATAAGGAGGCCCGGGTCGGCTTAGCACTTCCACCAATGGGTTGGAGGTGACCTTGTGACGTGGCCTTCTCAAGGATGTGATGCATCGGATCAATGGCCAGCACAAAGAGAAGAGGGGACAGGGGGTCCCCTTGTCTCAGCCCCCGCCTAAGCCTGAAAGGGTCTCCCGGCACGCCATTGAGCAAAACACACGACGAGGACGTAGACAGGAGTGCAGACACCCAGCCACGAAACCGGGGCGGGAAACCTAGATGATTCAGCAAGTCCAGGAGGTAGTCCCAACACATCGAATCAAACGTTTTCTTGATGTCGAGCTTGAACAGGAGAGCCGGGGTCTTGTTACGATGCAAGCGTCTAGCCAGGTTGCACACGCACATGAAATTGTCATGAATACATCTCTTTTTTATGAAAGAACTTTGAGCTTGTGAGACAACGTCATTCATATGGGGTGCAAGCCTTTTGAACATCATCTTCGCAATGAGCTTTGTGATGGCATGGATTAGGCTTATAGGGCGAAATTCAGAAATATCTTCAGCACCATCCTTCTTCGGAACGAGGGCAACATCAGCCGTGCCAACCAATGCGGGTGAGCAGTCTCTAGTTTGGAGAAATGATTGACCACAATCATGATGTTTGGCTTGATTGTGTTCCAACACGCCATAAAGAAAGTGCATGTGAAGCCATCGGACGGACGCCTTGTCACCCGGTAAACCAAGCACCGCGGCTTTGACCTCATCCTCACTGAATGCCTCGTCCAAGACTTGTAGCTCATAGTTGGGGGTTGGAATCAGACCCCAATTTAATTCAATGCTACGAGCAGGGCCTTTTTTGGCTATGTTCTTAAAGTGGCTGTCAAAAATCTTGTCTTTGTCTTCATGAGCGGTGACCCAGCCCTGGTTGTGCTTGAGGAGATGAATAAGGTTTTTACTCCTGCGGTGATTGACACGGAGGTGGAAGTAGCGCGTGTTGGCATCTCCTTCTTTAAGATTTGTAATCCTCGAGTTTTGTCATTTTCTGGATTTTTCAAGCACCGCCAAGCCAACGATCCTTCGCTTTAGTCTTTTCCGAAGATCCCCTTCCTGCGGGCTTAGTTCTCTTTGTTCTTGAGCGAGGTCAAGGCAAAGAATAACCTCAAGAGCCATTTGCAGCTGGACCTGGAGTTAGAAACAAGGGTCTTGCTCCAGGAGCGCAACTTTTGTCCTGTTCTCTTTAGCTTGTGGAAAATCCGCTGGTAAGGCTCGATGTGATCGGAATTCTCATTCCATGCCTCGGTGAAGACTCGTTGGAATCCCCGCATCTTCGTCCAGAAGTTTTCAAACCGGAAGGTTTAGGCTTCTTTGGTCCGACATCGTTAGCAAGTAGAAGGGGGCAATGATTCGAAAGCGATGAGGAGAGGGCATGCAGAATGTGGGTGGTAAACTCTAAAACCCAATCTTCATTGCAAAAAAGCTATCTAGTTTGCTCATCGTCGGGTTACTTTGCTCGTTGCTCCAAGTAAATTTCCTATTTTGCATGTGTATGTCCTTGAGCTCACAATTTTTCAGGGCATTGCGAAAACGCACAAGACGGCCACAGTCCACATTGGTTCTGTTTTTGTCCCTTGCACGGTAAATTTGATTAAAATCACCATTGACAAGCCATTTGGTTCCAGGTGTAGGCTTTTCCGAAATCAGCTCAAGGTAGAAAGCCTTCTTGTGAATGCTACGGGTTGGGCCATAGACTGAGGTTAGCTTAAAAGATTTTTCATCGCCATAGTTGTTGATGGCAATCGTCGCAGAGAGGAAAAAGACACCAAGTTGCACATTTCTCACCGTGACCGTGGAGTCGTCCCAAAGCAGCAAAATGCCACCCTTTGTGCCAACAGCTAGCCCCTGGGCGAAGCTCTTTAGACGGTGTCCACCCAGGTACGCAGCCAAGTAGGGATAAACAGATCGTAGCTTGGACTCTTGGATGCAAAATATCATTGTGCTAATATCTCTAACCTCTTGCGGTGGATGCAGAAGTTTTTTTCTTTGCTTTTGAAACCTTTTTCCACATTGCAAATAAGCTAACTCCCTTGTTCTTCATCTATATTACAAGAACACAAGATAAAAAATCACTGGCAGTAGCAGCAGCCATAGCATCTAGCTAGCAGATTAGGATTTGTTCAGTTTAAAGATTTAGCATCTAGCATGTACACCCTCCGTTTCAAAATAGATGACCCAACTTTGTACTAATTTTAATACAAAGTTAGCAGATTAGCTTCTACTTACACAAAGGTAATGCTAATATATGCTAAATTAGAGTAACTAAACAAGGATATAGCAATTGGTGGTGTGGATTCATTCTAAATTAGTGCAGAAAATAACCTCTTCTCAATCCAGTGGTGAGCATCGGAGACGAGCTCACGAGGCGACGAGCGCAAGGTCGTGAGCAGAGGAGACGAGAGAATCAGACTGGTGGAGGGCAGGACACCCTGGAGGTGTTGGTGTGCTGGTAGCGGTTGTGGTAGTCGCGCCGACTGCAACAACTAGGTCGAACAGAGGGGGAAGAGAAGCATACTGGAGAGAGCGGTATCCATCTAGGACCTCCTATACAGCGCCTTCAGCACCAGTTGTCTGCGCTCCTGGGCTGGCCCAATAATCCCTGCAACCTGCTCTCAAATAAGAGAAAAAATCGATGAGGTTTGATAATCCCCAAGTATAGGGAATCATCGTAGCAATTCCCAAAGGTGGAAGTGATAAGTATGGAGTGTCGAACCCACAAGGAGCTAAAGGTAAGATCAATATTCTCTCAAGTCCTATCTGCCACTGATACGACTTTACGTACACCGAACGTTTGCTTCCAACTAGAAACGAGAAATAAAACTACGTTGTGGGTATGAAGAGATAACTTTGCATGGTATCGGAAAGCTAAAATATAAAATTAGGTGATGTTATCATAAGGTTAGAATATATTACTAAATATTATAAATAGCGAGTGTGGAATAATGATGGGTCGATGTGCGGAATTATCCTAGGCAATTGTTAACAAGACCGGTAGTCGTCATTGCAATTTCATATGAGGGAGAGGCATAAGCTAACATACTTTCTCTTCTTGGATCATATGCACTTATGATTGGAACTCTAGCAAGCATCCGCAACTACTAATGATCATTAAGGTAAAACCAAACCATAGCATTAAAGCATCAAGTCCCCTTTATCCCATATGCCACAACCCCCTTACTCGGGTTTATGCTTCTGTCACTCAAGCAACCCACTATAAGAGAATCATGAACGTATTGCAACACCCTACAGCGGGAAGCCCTCACACTTGCGCGACACGGAGGGCACAATAGGACAACACCAAAATAAAACATACAACTCGTACCAATCTAGATCATCAATCAACCCAAAGACAAAGGATATCTACTCAAAACATCATAGGATGGCAACACATCATTGGATCATAATATGTGGCATAAAGCATCATGTTCAAGTAGGGATTACAGCGGGGTGCGGGAGAGTGGACCGCGTAAAATAGATGATGATGGTGATGTTGATGAAGACGATCACCGCGGCAATGATTCCCCTCCCGATGGCACTCCGGCGCCACCGAGAGAGAGGAGGAGAGGTTCTCTCCCTTGTGCTTCCCCCTCCATGGCCTCCCCCCTAGATGGGGAGAGGTTCTCCCTCTTGTCCTTGGCCTTCATGGCGATGATGGCACCTCCGAGATCCTCCTCCATGGCCTCCGATGATGATGGCCCCCTCCAGCAGGGTGCCAGAGAGGGCCTGGATTGATTTCTCGTGGCTACAGAGGCTTGCGGTGGCGGAACTTCCGATCTAGGTTATTTTCTGGAGGTTTCTGTATTTATAGGAATTTTTGGCGTCGGTTTCACGTCAGAGGTGTCTCCGAGTCGTCCACGAGATAGGGGGCGCGCCCAGGGGGGAGGGCGCGCCCTCCACCCTCGTGGATGGCTCAGGACTCTTCTGGTCTATCTCCGATGCTCCGTGGGCTTCTTCTGGTCCATAAAAAATCGTCAAAAATTGGCACGTCAATTGGACTTCGTTTGGTATTCCTTTTCTGTAGAACTCAAAAACAAGGAAAAAAACAGAAACTGGCACTGGGCTCTAGGTTAATAGGTTAGTCCCAAAAATCATATAAAATAGCATATAAATGCATATAAAACATCTAAAATGGATGATATAATACAATGAATACTTCATAAATTATAGATACGTTGGAGACACATTAGCATCCCCAAGCTTAATTCCTGCTCGTCCTCGAGTAGGTAAATGATAAAAGAAATAATTTATGAAGTGTGAATGCTAGCAAGTGCACAAGTTTGATCAATGATAATTTCAGCACCTCTTCTAGCAGCATTATATGTCATAACAGTAGCTCATCTCATAGAACTTTTAATGATCAAGTAACAAGCTATTCACATGTTAAAGTATAGATCATAAACTTTCTTGAAACTAACAAACTATATTCTCAGTCATCAAACAATTGCAATTCATCTTATTTTCAGGAAGGGACTATGTCAGAGCTTTGATTTAGCAAACTCCACATACTCAACTATCATTTAATCTTTCACAATTGCTAACACTCATGTGATATTTATGGGTTCAATGTTTTAATCAAACACACAGAAAGATAGGGGCTTATAGTTTCACCTCCCAACCTTTTACCTCAAGGGTAATGTCAAGAATAATAATTTATGAAAACCTACATCCAAGTGGATATATATATCCGGATCGCTCCAACACAAGGTGCTTGCCAAAGGAAAAAGTGTAAAAAAGAAAAGGTGGTGATCACCATGACTCTTGTATAAGGGTAGAAGATAAAAGTAAAATATAGGCCCTTCGCAGAGGGAAGCAGAGGTTGTCATGCGCTTTTATGGTTGGATGCACAAAATCTTAATGCAAAAGAACGTCACTTTATATTGCCTCTTGTGATAAAGACCTTTATTATGCAGTCCGTCGCTTTTATTTCTTCCCTATCACAAGTTCGTATAAAGCTTATTTTCTTCGCAGTAATAAATCATACATATTTAGAGAGCAATTTTTATTGCATGCACCGATGGCAACTTACTTGAAGGATCTTACTCAGTCCATAGGTAGGTATAGTGGACTCTCATAGCAAAACTGGTTTAAGGGATGTTTGGAAGCACAAGTAGTATTTCTACTTGGTGCAAAGAATTTGGCTAGCATGAGAGGGAAAGGCAAGCTCAACATGTTGGATGATCCAAGACAATATAACGTTTCGGATATAGGAAAACATAACCCATTAAGTTGTCTTCCTTGTCCAACATCAACCTTTTAGCATGTCATATTTTAATGAGTGCTCACAATTACAAAAGATATCCAAGATAGTATATTTATATGTGAAATTTCTCTTCCTTATATATTCTTTCATGAATTGTTTAAGTGACCAATTCTGCGTTTGCTAACTTTCAAATAAGTTTACTACCTATACTTATTATGTGTGAAGTCATTACTCCCCATGGTATAAGCATATGAAACATATATAAATTCAGATTTATGATATTCAATTCATTCCACCATTTACTCATAGGATGTACGTGAAGCACGTGAGTAAATGACAAACTACTCCAAAAAGATATAAGTGAAGAACACTGAGTAGTCAAATAATTAACTAGCCATGGGAGGATTCTTTTTCATTCAAGATTTCAGATCCAATGATTTCATTCAAACAACAAGTAAAATTGAAAATACGCTCCAAGCAAAACACATATCATGTGACGAATAAAAATATAGCTCCGAGTAAGGTATACCGATAGTTTTGAAGACGAAAGAGGGGATGCCCCGGAAGGCATCCCCAAGCTTAGGCGCTTGAGTCTTCCTTGAATATTACCTTGGGGTGCCTTGGGCATCCCCAAGCTTAGGGTCTTTCCACTCCTTATTCTCCTCATATCGATATCTCACCCAACGCTTGAAAACTTCAATCACACAAAACTTAACGGAACTTCGTGAGATAGGTCAGTATGATAAAGAGTAAACCATTCACTTTGGTACTGTCAAAGACAAGGTTCATAATTGTTCTCACACAATGACTACTGTACCATATAATTTCTACAATTTATATTGAGAAATATAATCCATAGAAACTAGAAAACAAGCAAACTATGCAATGAAAACAGAATCTGTCAGAAACAAAATAGTCTGTAATGATCTGAACAGAAACCATACTTCTGCTACTCCAAAAATTATGAAATAAATTGGTGGCCGTGAGGAATTTGTCTATTAATCTTCTTCAAAAAGAATCAACTTAAAAGCACTCTTATGTAAAAAATTACAGCTAATCTCGTGAGCACAAAGTTTCTGTTTTTTACAGCAAGATCACATCAACTTTCACCCAAGTCTTCCCAAAGGTCTTACTTGGCACTTTATTGAAACGAAAGCTATAAAACATGATTACTACAGTAGCTTAATCATGTAAACACACAAAAACAGTAAGGGTAAATATTGGGTTGTCTCCCAACAAGCGCTTTTCTTTAATGCCTTTGAGCTAGGCATGATGATTCCAATGATGCTCACATAAAAGACAAGAATTGAAAAATAAAGAGAGCATCATGAAGGATATGACTAGCACATTTAAATATAACCCACTTCCTATTCCTAGGGATTTTGCGAGCACACAATTTATATGAACCAGGATCAACTAGCATAAGAAGGCAAAACAAGTATAACTTCAAAACTTTAAGCATATAGAGAGGAAACTTGATATTATTGCAACTCCTACAAGCATATATTCCTCCCTCATAATAATTTTCAGTAGCATCATGAATGAATTCAACAATATAACCATCAAATAAAACATTCTTTTCATGATCTACAAGTATCGAAATTTTTCTACTCTCCACATAAGCAAAATTCTTCTCATTCGGAATAATGGGAGCAAACACAACAGAATAACGGCCATGTGAGGCATAATCCAATTGAAAATTAAAATCATGATGAAAAGTTTCATGATTATCATTATTATTTATAGCATACATTTCATCACAATAATCATCATAGATAGCAACTTCGTTCTCATAATCAATTGGAACCTCTTCCGAAATAGTGGAATCATTACTAACTAAAGTTGACACTCTTCCAAATCCACTTTCATAAATATCACACTAAGATTCAACACCCTCCAAAATAGTGGGATCACTAATTCCTAAAGTTGACACTCTTCCAAACCCACTTTAGATGATAGTATTATTCATACTCCAAAAGATATAAGTGAAGTTCATGTAGCATTCTACAATTGATATAGACTAACCAATATCCAAGCTCAAAATATATAAGTGAAGCACAAAGAGCATTCTATAAGATCATACTCAAAAGATATAAGTGAAGCACAAAAAGCATTTCTATAAGTCAATGAAGGGCTATCTCATATTAGCATGGTTCTTAAAGGAAAAACAAAAACACAAAGGACACAAATCATGTGAACAAAACAAAAACCGATGTATACCGATATTTGTTGAAGAAGAAAGATGGGATGCCAACCGGGGCATCCCCAAGCTTAGATGCTTGAATATCTTTTGAAATATTTACTTGGGGTGTCTTGGGCATCCCCAAGCTTGAACTCTTGCCTCTCTTTATTCTTGTCGTATTGATAGCTCCTCGATCTTCGAACACTTCATCCACACAAAATTTTAACAAAAACTTTGTGAGATCCGTTAGTGTAGTAAAGCAAATCACTACCTTTAGGTACTGTTGCAAACTTATTCCAATTTCATATTAGAACTATATCTACTGTATTCCAACTTCACCATGGTTCATAACCACCCCCCCCCCCCCCCCCGATACTACCCATAGATTCATCAAAATAAGCGAACAACTCATAGAAAACAGAATCTGTCAAAAACAGGACAGTCTGTAGTATTCTGGAAGTTTAGTAAACTTCTGTAGCTCCAAAAAATTCCAAAAAAATATGACAATTTGAAAATTTTATACAGAAGTAATGTGCAAAAAGTTTCATACCCATTTGATCTTCCAGTAAAAAAATGTAAACTCACGCGCTATAGCCAAAGTTTCTGTTTTTGTACTGCACAAAGTAAACAAGCAATCTAATCATCCTAAAACCAAAGCTTGGCATATTATTTTTATAATACAATGGATATATACAAGGGGATAATTATTTACAGAGAAACATCCATGAAAAATTCTACATTGTTTCCATGAGCATGAACACAAGTGCTCAAGGTCGACCCTCACTTCTTCAATGCATAACTTTCCAATCACTTCTCTTTTTGAAAAACTTTTTAGGCATAAGAAGCAAGTAAATTTTTGTATTTTCATTCTTTAAGTTTTTTTGTATGTTTCACCCAAAACTAAACAGAACAAAAAGGAAAAACAAAATCTACTTAGTGAAGAAAGCAAGCAAGCACACACGAGAAAATCAACCCCACGCTATTGCTCCCCGACAACGGCGCCAGAAAAGAGCTTGATAATCCCCAAGTGTAGGGAATCATCGTAGCAATTCCCAAAGGTGAAAGTGATAAGTATGGAGTGTCGAACCCACAAGGAGCTAAAGGTAAGATCAATATTCTCTCAAGTCCTATCTGCCACTGATACGACTCTACGTACACCGAACGTTTGCTTTCAACTAGAAACGAGAAATAAAACTACGTTGTGGGTATGAAGAGGATGGCTTTGCATGGTATCGGAAAGCTAAACTATAAAAGTAGGTGCTGTTATCATAAAGTTAGAATATGTTACTAAATATTATAAATAGCGAGTGTGGAATAATGATGGGTCGGTGTGCGGAATTATCCTAGGCAATCGTTAACAAGACCGGTAGTCGTCATTGTAATTTCATATGAGGGAGAGGCATAAGCTAACATACTTTCTCTTCTTGGATCATATGCACTTATAATTATAACTCTAGCAAGCATCCGCAACTACTAAAGATCATTAAGGTAAAACCCAACCATAGCATTAAAGCATCAAGTCCCTTTTATCCCATACGCCACAACCCCCTTACTCGGGTTTATGCTTCTATCACTCAAGCAACCCACTATAAGAGAATGATGAACGTATTGCAACACCCTACAGCGGAAATCCCTCACACTTGCGCGACACGGAGGGCACAATAGGACAACACCAAAATAAAACATACAACTAGTACCAATCTAGATCATCAATCAACCCAAAGACAAAGGATATCTACTAAAAACATCATAGGATGGCAACACATCATTGGATCATAATATATGGCATAAAGCACCATGTTCAAGTAGGGATTATAGCGGGGTGCGGGAGAGTGGACCGCGTAAAATAGATGAGGATGGTGATGATGATGGTGATGTTGATGAAGACGATCACCGCGGCGATGATTCCCCTCCTGATGGCACTCCGGCGCCACCGAGAGAGAGGAGGAGAGGTTCTCCCCCTTGTGCTTCCTCCTCCATGGCCTCCCCCCTAGATGGGGAGAGGTTCTCCCTCTGGTCCATGGCCTTCATGGCGATGATGGCCCCTCCGGGATCCTCCTCCATGGTCTCCGGTGATGATGGTCCCCTCCGGCAGGGTGCGAGAGAGGGCCTAGATTGATTTCTCGTGGCTACAGAGGCTTGCGGCGGCGGAACTTCCGATCTAGGTTATTTTCTGGAGGTTTGTGTATTTATAGGAATTTTTGGCGTCGGTTTCACGTCAGGGGGGTCTCCGAGTCGTCCACGAGATAGGGGGGCGCGCCTAGGGTGGAGGGCGCGCCCTCCACCCTCGTGGACGGCTCGGGACTCTTCTGGTCCATCTCCGATGCTCCGTGGGCTTCTTCTGGTCCATAAAAAATCATCAAAAATTGGCACGTCAATTGGACTCCGTTTGGTATTCCTTTTCTGTAAAACTCAAAAACAAGGAAAAAACATAAACTGGCACTGGGCTCTAGGTTAATAGGTTAGTCCCAAAAATCATATAAAATAGCATACAAATACATATAAAACATCTAAGATGGATGATATAATAGCATGAATACTTCATAAATTATAGATACGTTGGAGACGTGTCAAGGTTTTATTCATGTCACCAATTCTAGGAATAGAGGGATTTGAACTCCGCACGCAAATCATTGACAGTAGACCAAAATAACCACTATGTCGAGTTCATTTCGGTTACAAGAAGTTGCAAATAGTGCCATTTGACCCTTCCTTCAGTTAACATGTACGCCCCCGTAAATAAATATAAGATCGTTTAGATCATTACTTTAGTGATCTAAATGATCTTATATTAGTTTACAAAGGGATTAATATATATACCTAATGTAAATTATTTTAAAAAGAAAGTATACATTTGAAAAATAATTCTAAAAAATGTTGAAAGAACCACGAATTTGAAAAAGGTATATAGAAATTGTAAAAACTTAGTTGCAATTTAAAAGGTTCATCGATTTTGAAAAAGAAAATCATCAATTTCGAGAAAAAGATCATTGTTTTTGAAAAGACGTTCATCAACTTCGAGAAAAAGTTCCAACTTCTCATGATTACTAATACCAAGACTTCTCCCATGTCCTCAAGAACAATTAAACTACTCACAACTCATAATATTGAACATGTTCAGTAGATATAAATATGCAATCAACAATCTGATCATATGAATCTTTCACCAAGTAAACCAATTAGCATCAACTACGAGATGTAATCAGCACTACTAGCACCCCAAGTACCAATCTGAGGATTGATACAGAGATCGAGCACAAGAGATGAACTAGAGTTTGGAGATGAGATGATGGTGGTGAAGATGTTGATGAAGATGAGGCCTACCATGATGAGTGGAACGTTGGTGATGACGATGGCTTTGATTTCCCCCTTCCGGTGGAATCGCTCGACCAAAGAGCAAAAGTGCTCCGCCTATGGTTCCGCCTTGAGATGGCGGCAGTTGGTCCCGTAGTCTTCTCTCGATTTTTTTCTATAGTAAATGGCTTCATATTAGAGAAGCACGTCAGCAGTGCGCCTCTGTGGGCTCCACAAGTCACCATGGCGCGCATCCTGGCTTATGGGTCCATCGAGGCTCTTCTCTGGTACTTATTTCTTCTAGTATGTTTATATATTTCAAAATAAATGTCCATAAATTTTCACACTATTTCGAGCTCCAAAGAATTTCTATCTCTGTGTACCTTTTTCAGGTTAGAATTCCAACTGGCAATAATCTCCCTATTTTGATGCATCTTGCATTTTAAGAGAAAAAGGCATTAGAATTGCATCATAATATGGAATATTACTTCAAACTAAGATAAATAATAGTAGTCATGATGCAAAATGAAGGTATCAATATCTTCCCTGAGTGAGACTAGGGTCGTCGAGGTCTGAGAGAGCCTCCTAGCCATTCGTCCAGTGATGGCATCCTTTATATGAGTAATTTCTAAAAAGGGAAATTCTAGCTTGTCTTTTCCGAACATGAGTGATATAGTATTCTTCCTTCAGTTTATCTCTGCACATGCAGCATTCAAAAAGGTTGTCCTGGATACTATAGGTCGATCATCTTCATACATCCCCAAAACAAAGATATCAATCTGGTAAATAAAGAAGCCTAAAATAACATTGACGATTATAAGGATATCAAAAGGTTCCCTATCAATTTTATCAGCAAGCTTAATAATAATGTCAATTGGTTCCGAAGCACCACGAGATATATCATTATAAGTTTTTGCATAGGGGCTATAAGGAATTACAGTAATGGGAGAACAAAGATCACATAAAGTCATTAGAATTTTTTTGCATATGCGTTATAAGGAATAATAATAATGGGAGAACCAAGATCACATAAACCAAAATGTGATGTGCTTCCGAAGGAACATGACAAGACTGGTTTACTTGCGTTCTTACATTTCGTGCGTCCATTGATATACGAGGTGGCTTATTTTTCAAGTTGGATATCATTGTTCATTACTGCAATTGGCATAGTGAGTTCGTCGAAAATATTCATGTGAGTTTTAATCCCACGGTGCTTCACCTTTATATTTCTTTACGCTTCCGCGAAAGATCTGGTTCATTCACTTGGGGCTTCTTCTCAGATCGTGTCAAGCATTAACAATTTTACAACTTCTATTTATTTTCGACAACAGTCTACTCCTTGGCCTTCTTGGCGTGGTGTTGCCAATCCTCATTTGAGACTTGTATCAACTCAAAAAAGAAAAATCATTCAAGACGTGCAAAGCCACGCCAACGTCCAAATGGAGTTCGCCACTAATATCTTTCATCTCATTAGACTTGAGGAAGGTTTTAATGCAATCATAATCAGGTTCAACTTCCCGTTTATCTGAACTCCAAGTTTCTTGGTTAAATCAAATTTATCAAGCAACCCCCGAGCTTGGGTGATGCTATAATCCATAAAAGATCTGCCAGATGCAAGATCAACTGTTTCCTTACATTGGCTATTAAGTCCTCCATAAAAGAAATGTAACGCCATCCAAGGTGGATAATAATGATGAAGATTTTTTTATAAGAGTCCGGTGTTACGAAACGTAGCATGCAATTTCAAAAAAATTCCTACGATCACGCAAGATCTGTCTAGGAGATGCATAGCAACGAGAGGGGAGAGTGTGCCCACGTACCCTTGTGGACCGAAAGCGGAAGCGTTAGCTTAACGCGGTTGATGTAGTCGAACTTCTTCGCGATCCAACCGATCAAGCAACGAACGTACGACACCTCCGAGTTCTGCACACGTTCAGCTCGATGACGTCCCTCGAACTCTTGATCCAGCAAGGTGTCGAGGGAGAGTTTCGTCAGCACGACGGCATGGTGACGGTGATGGTGATGTGATCCGCGCAGGGCTTCGCCTAAGCACTACGACAAAATGACCGGAGGAGTAAACTGTGGAGTGAGGCACCGCACACGGCTAAGAGAATAATTGATGTGCTTTAGGGTGACCCCCTGCCCCCATCTATAAAGGGGGAGAGGGAGGAGGCCAGCCAAGGGGCGCGCCATGGGGGGCGGAGAACCGACTAGAACTCCTAGTCCAAGTCGGCCCCCTTCCTTTCTTTCGGAGGGGGAAGAGGGAAGGAGAGGGAGAGGGAGAAGGAAAGGGGGGTCGTGCCCCCTTCCTCTTGTCCAATTCGGACAGCCCATGGGGGGGGGGGGCGTGCGCCACCCCTTGCGGGCTCCCCTCTCTCTCTCCTATGGCCCATATAGGCCCATTCGGTACTCCGAAAATATCCGAACCACTCCGAAACCATTCCGGTGTCCGAATACCATCGTCCAATATATCAATCTTTACCTCTCGACCATTTTGAGACTCCTCATCATGTCTGTGATCTCATCTGGCACTCCGAACAATCTTTGTTCACCAAAACACATAACGCATAATACAAATCGTCATCGAACGTTAAGCGTGCGAACCCTACGGCTTCGAGAACTATGTAGACATGACCGAGACACATCTCCGATCAATAACCAACAGCGGAACCTGTATGCTCATATTGGTTCCTACATATTCTACGAAGATCTTTATCGGTCAAACCGTAATGACAACATACGTCATTCCCTTTGTCATTGGTATGTTACTTGCCCGAGATTCGATCGTCGGTTTCCTCATACCACTACTGGAATCAGCAGATTTGCCGTCAGCCGACTCTTTGCCGTCAGCTAGCGGACGACAAAGAAAGGCTTTGCCATCAGCCACCAGAAAATGGACGGCAAAGAGGCAGCGGACGGCAACGGAAGGCTTTGCCATCAGCCTTTCTTTGCCGTCCGCTAGCGGACGGCAAAGAAGCTTTGCCGTCTGCTAGCTGACGGCAAAGAGGATGGGTGGCGGGCTTAAGAGGACGACCTAACGGCCATTTTCTTTGCCGTCTGCTGGCTGACGGCAAAACTTCTTTGCCGTCCGCCAGCAGACGGCAAAGAAAATGGCCGTTAGGTCGTTCGTTTCCCCCCGGCCCTACCCCACTAAGTACGCTCTTTGCCAAAGAGCTGTGACCTACTAGCAGAAAATGGCTGTTAGGTCGTTCGTTTCCCCCCGGCGCCACCCCTCTCTATGTCTGTTCTCTCTCTCCCTGCCCGAGCCGCCGCCACCCCTCACCCCTGGCGCCACCCCTAACCCGCGACGCCACCCCCGTCGCCGGCCGCCCCGCGCCACCTCCGTCGCCGACCACCCCGCACCGCCCCGCCCCGCCCCCGTGCCTGAGCCACCGCCGCCCCGCGCCACCCCCGTCGCCGGCCGCCCCGCACCGCCCCGACCCCGTCCCAAGCCGTCGCCGCCCGGCCGCACCGCCGCCCGCCCAACCGAGCCGCCGGCACCGACCGCGCCGCGCCGCCCCCGTCCTGAGTTGCCGGCCGCCCCGCCCCGCCCCCGTCCCGAGCCGCCGCCGCCCGGCCGCACCGCACCGCCCGGCCCCGCCCCGCCCCTCATCGTGGTGAGTTTTTTTTCTTCTGTTTTTTAGATTTAGTTTATGTTTGTTTAGTTTAGGTTAGGTTAGTTTAGTTTAGGTTAGTTTAGGTTATTTAGTTTAGTTTAGGTTAGTTTAGGTTAATTTAGTTTATTTTAGGTTACATTTAGTTTATAGTTTTGTTTAGGTTTTTTTCCTATTTTTAAGAATAATCAACAAAGATGAAAGAAAAAGAAAAAGAAGAAGAGGAAGAAGAAGAAGAAGAAAGAACAATAAGTAGTAGTAGAAGAAGATGATGAAAAAAAGAAGTAGAAGTTGAAGATGAAAAAAAGAAGTAGGAAAAGGGGGCGCCCGGGGACGAGCGGGTTAATTAGGGGGTTCCTCGGTGTCGATGGAACCCTAAATAGCAAGTATCGTCGGTGCGAGATACATGTAGCCGTCAGTGTCGAACACTACATCCACGTCCCACAAGTGATGCCGACGTCCAGCGTCCCAAAGCAACTGTTCTCGGCGTCGATGGCGGTCGAACACCATCGCGAATTTGTCTGGCAGCCTCCGCGATGACGATTAAAAGGCAACTGTTGAAACTTGAAACACCCAAACTGACTCAAGTCGGTTTCGTTGTTTGAAATTTCAAAACTTGGCTTTAATCCTCATCGGAGGGGTGCCAGACAAATTCGCGATGGTGTTCGACCGTCATCGGCCACCAGAACTATTGTTGCGGGACGCCGGGCGCCGGCTTCACTTGTGGGATGTGGATCTAGTGTTCAACGCCGAGCGCCACATGTATCTTGCACCGATGATACTTGCTATTTAGGGTTCCATCGACGCCAAGGACCCCCTAACCCGCTTGTCCTGTTGTAAATATTTAGTTAGGTCGACGGAAGAAACAAAATTGCTATGTTACTCATCTTTTGATTTAAATGTGCAGTTATTTCGTCGCTGCGAGGGTCTAGTGTTCGATGAGCTCCGCCCCTGCGTTCATTGGTGAGCACAAATTACATCTCCTCCTCCCCCTTCATTTGCTATGTTCCGGTCTTCGTGCCGATGAAACTTGCTAGCTATAGGTGTCAATCATCAGTATGCGTAACCACTATGCGTCTCCCATTCGAAAGGGTTACATCTATAAATATGCATGCATTTGCATATTTATAATCATGATTCTTTCGAATTGTCCAACGTTATTCATGGACAGCCCGAGTATGTGTAGATTGAGTTCGTTTTCCCATATGCTCTACTCCGGATCCGATGCAGAATTTCGTCAGTGCTTCCCTGTTGTTCTCCGGGTACACATCCTCTCTGCTTATTGCCAGGACGTGTATCCGGAGAACAGCGGGGAGGTGCTGCCAAAATTTTGCGTCGGATCTGGAGCAGAGCATGGGAAAACGAACCCAATCTACACATACTCGGGTGGGATTAGGACCTATCTTTACCTATTAGCGTGTAGTTTGCATGGACGTAATAAAACTGACAAACTCCATTAACTGATGGATATGGTTTGCTTAATTATGTATATATTTCTTGTGTGTCCAGTAGGAAGTCAATATGAGTGATCGTGCGTGGATGTACACCGGTTACACTAGTCAGAATGTTTGGACCGAGGAATGGTTAACAAAAACCAAGGGGTTTGTTTGAGCCGCATTTGCAAATGGCCAGGAAATAAGCTGGTGCCCCTGTGCCCGGTGCGACAACTATAAAAAGAGGGACGAGCTTGAAATGAGTAAAGACCTGCAGAAGTTTTGTTTTACGCCTGATTACACGGTCTGGACATTACATGGTGAGTCTGCCCAACGTGCCAGAGCCGAGGTGGTTCGTCGTCGCACCGATGAGCATGGTACTGGGACCGCAGACATGATGCTAGACTTTGACGATGCTCGGGACTCGGACGAGGAGATGGAGGAATCTGCAAAGGCCTTCAATGAAATGTTAGAGTCCTCAAAATGTCCTCTCCACGAGCACACTGAGCATTGTCAGCTGGATGCCATCTCACAAATAATGGCTTTGAAGGCTCAATTCAACTTGGGCAGAGAATGCTACGACGCGATGATGACAATATTCGGACGATTTCTACCCAAAGGCCATGTGTGTCGGAGTAATGGGCCACGGGTAGGCTAACCCGAGACACAGAACCTTTCAAGACATCGGGGCTGGCTGCGCCTCTCAAGGCACCAAGACGAAGTGCCGCCTTCTGGTGGCCGGCTGGAGGAATAGCCGGCTGCCCGTAGACGGCCGAGTTCCAGAAGCAGGCATCAAGACAAGCCGACTCCCAGTGGGTGGCTTCCAGAGAAGCCAGCCCCTAGCAGTCGGCCCGAGGCGCCCACGAAGCCTGCACCCTCATCAAGAAAGACAAGACAGGGAGTGGCTACAGTATAGCCCATCCCTCCCAAATCCAGGGATGGGCGTTGCCACAGTCACCGTACCGGCGGAGATCTCCGCCCGGCGCAGCACTGTTGCCACTCCACCCCTGACGTCACTACAAACAGGCGGAGCCCTGCTCCCACGACAGCTTGTCGGTACAACCCAAGGACGACGGGCCCCACCGATCAGCGAGAGCCCGGAGGACGGCTAGAGCCCCACCAGTCGGATTCGAGGGAGGTCGGCCCCCAGCAGTCGGCCCGCCCCTTCCTCGGGACCCACACGCCATTAACCAGACGAGACATAGAGTGGCTACAGTAATCGCCCGCCAGGCGGCGGGGCTGTAGCCACGCTCCCCTGACCGAGCCTGCGTCATTAGCATCACGGCTACAGTGATCAGCAGCCGACAAGACCCGTGAGCGGCCCGGTCCTACACCCGGCCGGATTACTATTGTACCCCTGGGGGGTAGGCCTATATAAACCCCCAGGGCACCCATGCAAAGGGTTCCCACCCTGTTAGAACTAGACTCACCCATAGAGAAAGGAGAGAGCTAGCCTTGCTCTCTTCCACCTCTAGCAAACAGCTCAAGGAGCACCATTGTACTCACTAGTGCCTTAGTGATCATGCGGAGACCCTGCAGAGCAGGACTAGGGGTGTTATCTCCTAGGAGAGCCCCGAACCTGGGTAAAGTGCGCCGGCGTTCGTGTCTACGCCTCATCCCGCTTCCAGGCACCGGCGACGTTCTACTCGCTCCCACCATGATAAGCCATCCATTGGCATATGTCGCACCCAACCCCCAACATTTGGCACCCACCGTGGGGCGAGGTGCACCATCGTCCGGAGACCTGTTCTGGACGGGAACCCTTTTCCTCCCTGGCGAGCGCAGCCAGCCCGGCATGCCTGACGGAGTCTGCGCTGACACGCTGCATGGCACAGAGGTCGCGTGCGCGGCGAGCTGCCTCGCCGATCTTGTTGGCGAGGTTCGCCTCTCCGACGATCCTGCGTCTTACGCGGGCACTGATGGCCCTGAGAGCCGCCTCGTCAGCCTCCTTGATCAGCACCACGTCACTAGCGAGCCTGCTGTGGACTAGGAATCTGTAGGCTCCACCGACCCGATGCTTGTCGACTCCGACACTGCGTCGCTTGACGCGTTCCCCACCAACGTGGTGGTCTACGACGAGCCGCTTCCTCGTGCGGAGAGCGGCGGAAGCGCCATCACGGAGGTGCTTGTCATTGGCCACAACAAGCACTCCGGCGGAGGTGCTCATGACCCGCTCGATGCGGCACTGCAAGACCTGACGGCGCCTATCCCAGAAGACGCCGACGCCGAGATGCTGGAAGCACGCCGTGTCCAGCTCGTCGAGAGCGCCAAGAAGCTGGCCAACATGAGACGCCTATCGGGGGCCTACCAGCGCGAGATGGACCGCGCTGTTGGCGGCACACCGGCTCCTGGTGGGCCTAGCCGCATCGGCACGGTCCAGCAACGCGGCATGGCCATCGCCAGCCTGTTCGGGGCGGATCGCCCCGTCTACGCCACGCCTGCGGAGAACATACGGGCTGCCCAGGCGGCAGCAGAAGAGTTGGACAAGTTTGAGGGCGAAGAGCGTCGCCAGATGGCGGAGCGCGTCCAGCGACTCCTCGACGCGGCTGCTGAGCAGCACGAGGCTGCTGCCGTACCGAGGCTCCCAACCGGCAAAATGACGATCCGCCTCCCCGCCGAGATCGAGGCGCGACATCCCGGACGCCGACTGGTGGCGTCCGCGGAAGAAGAGACAAGGAGTCGGCTGCCAGCCGCAGCCGGACTCGCCTCACCATCGAGCGCGACCAAGACGGCCGCCCAAGAGCGGTAGAACGACGGGATGACTGTCCGCCTCCTCCCCCTCGCAGGGAATGGCGCGTCTCCCCGCCGCCTGTTGAACACCCGACACTCGGCGACCAACTTGGCCACCGAGGAGTCGGAGAGAACGATGCCCGCCACCGGATCGACCGTCTCCACCGATCCCTGGCGCTAGAAGAAGAAGATGAGCTGGGTCCGCCTTGTTTTGGCCCCCGCATTCGAGACGAGCCCTTCCCCAAAGGGTTCAAGATCCCGAGAGACACACCCAAATACACTGGCTCAGTGAAGCCAGAGGACTGGCTGGTCGACTACTCCACGGCCGTCAACATCGCGAACGGCAACAAGCGCGTTGCCGTGAAGTATGTTCCGCTCATGCTCCAGGGCACGGCCTGGACATGGCTGAACAGCCTGAAGCCCCGCAGCATCAACAGCTGGGTCGATTTCACCGAAGTCTTCATCCGCAACTTCACCAGCACATACAAGCGGCCGCCCAAGCCTCGGCGGCTCTCCTTGTGCGTCCAAGGCCCCAACGAGTCGACTCGTGACTATCTCACGCGCTGGGCCGAGCTCCGCAACTCATGTGAAGGCGTGCACGAGGTGCAGGCCATCAAGTACTTCACCGCCGGGTGCCGAGAGGGCACCCTCCTCAAGCACAGGCTTCTCTGCGACAAGCCGGCAACCCTCGACGAGCTGCTGATCATAGCAGATAAATACGCCACGGCCGACTCCTCCATGAAGGCAGAGATCCAAGTTGATGCATCTGGCAAAGTGGCTCCTCCAGCTCTTCGGGCCCCGGCTGGTGACACCAGTCGGCGTCAGCAACCCAACGACAACAAACGCAAGGCCGCGCAGCCGGCTTCTACAAGCCGGCAGGTGGCGACAGTTGAAGACCAGCTGCCGGAAGGGCAACCTCCATCCAAGCGCCAGAAGGGCGGCAAGCCCAATTGGCTGCCCGCTTTCTCGTATGAGCAGACCCTTGATGCGCCCTGCAAGTTCCACAGTGGTGCGAAGCCGTCCAACCACACCACTCGGAAGTGCCATTGGCTCGCCAGGATCGCCGAGGGTGACGGCCTTCTGCCTCCTCCGCCTGCTGGGCAGCCGCCTCCTCCTCCCCCCCAGCAGCCGGCGGTTCGACCAGTCGGAGTCATACATGATGAGTATCCTGAAGAGCACGGAGCTTATGATGTGTTCACCAGCGTGGCCGACGATAAGCACAGCGGACGGCAACGACAGCAAGAAGTGAATGCGGTGGCATCAAAGACCCCCGAGTTCATGCATTGGTCCGAGAAGCCCATCAGCTGGAGCAGAGCCGACCACCCAGAAGTAATGCCCAATCCCGGCTCCTACGCCCTGGTTCTAAATGCCACTTTTGCCACAGATAGGCGAGCTGCTCGCTTTTCCCGAGTTCTGATAGATGGCGGCAGCAGCATCAACATCCTGTACAAGGATACCATGGAGAAGTTAGGAATCAAACAAAGGCAGCTTCAGCCCAGCCAGACCGTATTCCATGGCATAGTTCCTGGCCTTTCCTGCTCACCAATCAGCAAGATCCAGATAGACGTCCTCTTCGGGGACAAAGATCATTTCCGCCGAGAGCCAGTCTGGTTTGAGGTGGTGGACCTTGAGAGCCCATACCATGCACTACTTGGCCGGCCTGCTCTGGCCAAGTTCATGGCGGTCCCCCACTATGCTTACCTCAAGACGAAGATGCCGAGTTCCAAGGGAATTCTGACCATAGCAGGGGATTACAAGAAGTCGTCCGCCTGCGCAACAGATAGCAGCCGGCTGGCCGAGTCCCTTGTGATCGCGGCCGAGAAGCGGCTCCTTGACCGAGTTGTGGCGATGGCAGGCAAGCAGTCGGAAATGTCACCCAACCCCAAGGAGTCGGAAGCCGAGGGCTCGTTCAAGCCGGCCAAAGAGACAAAGAAGATACCCTTGGACCCGGAGCACCCGGAGAGGTACGATGTCATAGGTGCAAACCTTGACAGCAAATAGGAAGGCGAGCTCGTCGATTTCCTCCGTGAGAATCGGGACATCTTTGCATGGTCACCTAAAGACATGCCGGGTGTTCTGACGGATTTCGCCGAGCACAAGTTACATGTCCGGTCCGATGCCAAACCAGTCAGGCAGCCCTTGCGCCACCTGTCAGAAGAGAAGAGAAGAGTTGTTGGAGAAAAGATAGCCCGACTGCTGGCAGCCGGCTTCATCATGGAGGTGTTCTTTCCAGAGTGGCTGGCCAACCCAGTCCTTGTGCTGAAGAAAAACAAGCAGTGGCGCATGTGTATTGGTTACACCAGCCTCAACAAAGCCTGCCCCAAAGACCCATTTGCTTTGCCGAGAATTGACCAAGTGATAGACTCCACAGCCGGATGCAAGTTGTTGAGTTTTTTGGACGCATACTCACGGTATCACCAGATCAAGCTGAACCCGGCCGACAGGCTAAAGACCGCCTTCATCACATCATTTGGAGCCTTCTGCTACTTGACCATGACGTTCGGCTTGAGGAATGCCGGCGCACATTTCAACGTTGCATGCAGAAGTGCCTCCTCAAGCAACTCGGCAGGAACTCCCACGTTTATGTGGACGATGTTGTGGGAAGACGGAGAAGCGTGGAACGATGCTAGAAGACCTCAAGGAGACCTTTGAGTACTTGCGCCGATTTCAAATCAAACTCAACCCGGAGAAAAGCGTCTTCGGAGTACCAGCCGGCCAGCTTCTTGGCTTCCTGGTCTCAGAGCGCGGCATAGAGTGCAACCCTCTGAAGATCAAGGCCATCGACAGGATGGAAGTGCCCACCCGACTGCTCGACGTACAAAAGTTCACCGGCTGCTTGGCGTCCATCAGCCGCTTCATCAGTCGGTTGGGAGAGAAGGCTCTTCCCATGTACCAGCTCATGAAGAAGACCACTTTTTCGAGTGGAACGACAAGGCAGATGAAGCTTTTCTCCAGCTCAAGAAGATGTTGACTACTCCACCTGTCCTAGCGGCTCCGACTCCTAAGGAGCCCATGCTCCTCTACATCGCCGCCACCAGCCGAGTGGTCAGCACAGTCATAGTGGTAGAACGCAAGGAGTAAGGCAAGGCACTACCAGTCCAGAGACCGGTGTATTACCTGAGTGAAGTGATGTCAGCCTCCAAGCAAAACTACCCCCACTATCACAAGATGTGCTACGGCGTGCACTTTGCCGCCAAGAAATTGAAGCCGTATTTTCAAGAGCACCCAATCACTGTTGTCTGCACTGCTCCGCTTGCCGAGATCATTGGAAGCCGGGATGCCTCAGGCCGAGTGGCTAAATGGGCCATAGAGTTGGCCCCCTACACCATCTACTACCAGCCTCGCACCACCATCAAGTCACAAGCACTGGCCGACTTCCTCGTCGACTGGGCTGAGACCCAGTACCTGCCACCAGCGCCGGACTCCACCCATTGGCGGATGCACTTTGATGGTTCCAAGATGCGTACTGGTTTGGGAGCCGGCGTCGTCCTCACCTCTCCCAAAGGCGACAAGCTCAGATATGTGCTGCAAATCCATTTTGCCGCCTCCAACAACGTTGCTGAATACGAAGCACTCATTCACGGGCTCCGGCTTGCCAAAGAACTCGGCATTCGCCGGATCCTGTGCTATGGTGACTCTGACTTGGTGGTCCAGCAGTCGTCGGACGACTGGGACGCCAAAGATGCAAACATGGCAAGCTACCGCTTCCTCGTACAACAACTCAGTGGATACTTTGAAAGGTGCGAGTTTCTCCATGTGCCAAGGAATGACAATGAGCAAGCAGATGCCTTGGCACGAATTGGCTCCACCCGTCAAGCAATACCAACCGGCGTCGCCCTACAATGCCTCCTCAAGCCGTCTGTCAAGCCATCGCCAGAGTCGGATTCCATCGTTGTGCCGGCTCCTCCTGAAGCAGCCGGATCCGACTTGAGGACCCCAGCAGCCGATACGAGGAATCCGGCAGGCGACCCGGGGACTGCAACAGCCGCACCCAGCTCGGGGACTGCAGCAGTCGGCCCCGGGACTTCATCCACTCAGCAAGCGGTAGCTGACTCTAACCACCCGCCTCCTGGCCCAACCGCCCTCATCCAAGTTGCAGTCCTAGCAGTCAAAGAAATTGCAGCACCTTCATGGGCCCAGCCCATCCTCAACTTCTTGGTAAACAAAGAGCTGCCAACGGACGAGATCTCGGCCCGGCAAGTGCAACACCGGGCAGCAGCGTACACCATAGTCAACAGAGAGCTTGTGAGGCGCAGTGTCACTGGTGTCTACCAGCGCTGCGTAGAGCCGGAGCAAGGCCAAGCAATCCTCAAAGATATTCATCAAGGCGAGTGTGGTCATCACGCGGCTTCAAGAGCACTCGTGGCCAAAGCTTTTCGCCACGGTTTTTTCTGGCCGACTGCTTTAGAAGACGCCAAAGACTTGGTCCAGAAATGCAAAGGGTGCCAGAAGTTCCGCTCCAAGCCACATCAGCCGGCTTCTGCACTCAAGACTATCCCCATTACCTGGCCCTTTGCTATCTGGGGCCTGGACATGGTGGGACCATTCAAAACAGCACGAGGTGGCATGACTCATCTGCTTGTCGCAGTGGACAAGTTCACCAAGTGGATAGAAGCAAAACCAATCAAGAAATTGAATGGTCCGACTGCTGTGACTTTCATCTCTGACATCACCATCCGGTATGGCATACCACACAGCATCATCACCGACAATGGCACGAACTTTGCCAAAGGCGCCTTGGCCCGTTTCTGCGCGACGCAGGGCATCCGACTGGACTTAGCGTCCGTTGCCCATCCGCAGTCAAACGGCCAGGTGGAGCGAGCAAACGGCCTCATGTTGTCTGTCATCAAGCCCCGACTGGTCGAGCCTCTGGAGCGTACGGCCGGCTACTGGCTCGACGAGCTGCCAGCCGTCCTCTGGAGCCTACGCACAACTCTGAACAAGTCAACCGGCTTCATGCCTTTCTTCCTCGTATACGGTCCCGAAGCCGTCATCCCGACGGACATAGAATTCGACTCTCCTCGAGTCACCATGTACACCGAAGAGGAGGCAGATGAAGCGCGACAAGACAGCGTCGATCTGCTGGAAGAGGGCCGGCTGTTGGCACTCAGTCGGTCCAGCATCTACCAGCAGAGCCTACGCCGATACTACAACCGGAAGGTCAAGCCGAGATCTTTCCAAGAGGGAGACCTTGTGCTCCGGCTGATCCAGCGAACAGCCGGCCAGCACAAGCTCTCAGCGCCTTTGGAAGGCCCCTTCATCATCAGCAAAGTGTTGGGCAACGACTCCTACTACCTGATCGATGCTCAGAAGCCTCGAGCGCGCAAGAGGGACGACTCCGGCAAGGAGACGGAGCGGCCATGGAATGCAAATCTCCTCCGAAGATTTTACAGTTGATGCAGTATGTACCACGCTACCTTTTGTATTAAAGTACGAAGACTCCGGGTCCCCCGAGAAGAGCTCGGGGACTGCCCTCTTTTATCTATATGATAAGAATTATGCCTATGAATGTGTCATTTTCTTTATGCCGCTTGGCACCGGGTCCGACTAGTCGGCCCGGGGACTTGCCGCCTTGTACTATGAAATGCTTCCTGCAGCAGGACAAGTAATGTGTTGGCACCTAAGCCGTCTCCTGCCAGAAGCCGCAGCTCGCAGAGCGACTGTCTGGTGGGCAGGAGTAAGGCAGAAAGGGTGCCCACATGAAAAATGGCTAAGGACCCAAAGCATGTGCATAGTTCAAGCCGGCTTCCCGCCTCTACGACCGGCTGTTGAGCAGCCGGCCGGCCGGCTTCTACTTAACTTGCTAAAGAACTCTAAAACGGCTAAGTACTTGCCTCCCTGGAAGTAGCTAAGTACTTGACCCAGCCACAGTCCGCAGAGCGGCTGTTCGGCTGGCAAGACGGCAACCAAGAGAAGGCGGCAAAGGAAAGAAGCCAAAGAGCAGCAAGCAAGAAAAGATAGAACTTGGAAAAATATTTTACATAGCAAAAGGCCCTTGGCCGATATTCAACGGAAGTTTGAGATACACCCCGCGAGTGGAATTGTGCCAAATTAACAAGTTCGTCGAGACTGATAGGCAGGTAAAGCAAAAGATAAACTGGCGGCCTAGGGAGCGGCAGACAGGTTCGGTGGATCGGAGGAGTCGTGGCGCCGGTTGGTGGAGCGGCCGGCTGGTCAGTCTCCGCTTGGTCGCCTCCAGTGGTAGCCGGCTCGCTTGGGCGAGGCTTGTTGCTGGAGGTGCGGTCGAGCTGAGGCTGGTCGTCCGCTCCGACCTCTGGCGCCTCCTCTTCGCCTTCCTCCTCCTCCTCGCCTTCTTCCTAGCCGCTGGAGTCGATCACCTCGGCCGAGTCCTCACCGTCCTCCGGGTTCAACCCGAACCATTCTGGCGGCGCCTCAGCGCCGTTCTCAACCCGCTCCGGGACGAAGACGCTGGTGTCGGTGTACTCGGCGATTGCCGCCGCACGCTTGACAAGCTCATCTTCCACGATCGCCAACTCCTCCTGAGCCTCCAGCCGAAACATGGCCAGCTGGGCTAGACTTAGCCCAGGGTACCGCGCCTCGACGAATTCCAAGGCCCGGTGCACTCCAGCCCGGGCCGAGGAGCCCTTCCAGGCCTCAAGACGGTCGGCCGCCACCTCCAGCCAGCCGGTAGTCCGACTGGGAGTGCGCGGTGCTGGCATGTCCGGCCACAGGGCAGCGATCGCCAGGGCGCCGACACGCTGAAGACGGCGCAGCATCCGGTGAGCCGGCCGAAGACGGGCCTCGATGCTCAGGAGCTGCTCGCCAAGGGTTCGGGGGGCGTCGGCAGCGATCTGTGCGCCTTCCGCCCTCCGCCCTTTGCGATCAGCTTCAATGGCCTGATTGGTGGCGGCAGAGTAACTAGGGAAGAAGTCTACCAAAACAGAAAGCAAAAAGCCAAAGTTAGAGGCAAGAGGCCGGCTCGACCGGCAGCCGGAAGCTCAAAGAAGGAAAAAGAGGGAAGCTCACCATCGACTATGTCTTCAATCTCGTGAAAGCCGTAAGTCAACATCGCCTCCTTGTCGGTCCAGGCGGAGCGTTCGGTCGCGAACTCGGCAAGGAGGCTGGTCTCCTTATCCTCCGCCTCCTTCTCGGCCTTCTTGAGAAGCTCCGCCTGCTCCGCCAGCTGCGCGACCAGCCGGTCACGCTCTTCAGCCAGCTTGCCGCACTCCTCCTCCTTAGCGTGCAGCGCGGTGTTGGCTTCGCCCAGCTGCTGCTGCAAGGCGGCGTTGGCTTCTGCAGAAGAAAAGAAGAAGGGAAATGCGTCAGCAACCAGTAAAGAAGAAGCATAGTGGCCGGGGAGATCCGACCCGACTGCTCAGCAGTCGGCCCGAACCTTGGGGACTACAGCCCGCGGGTGCGCCAGCGCGCCCCCGCGGAGAAAGAAGTCGTCAATATCAACCCAAAGAAGAACAGTTGCCGAGGAGATCCGGCCCGACTGCTCAGCAGTCGGCCCGAATCTCGGGGACTACAGCCCGCGGGTGCGCCAGCGCGCCCCCGCAGAGAAAGAAGAGGACTCACTCCGGCTTTCCGACAAGTCGGCGGTCCGCTGACCCAGCTCCTGGACGTTGGAGTTAAAGGCAGCCACGCGAAGGTTGTGATAATCCTGTGATAAAAATTTCAGACAAATGTTAGTACTTGGAACTCGCCGATTAGAGTTCCGAGCCGCCTGCTCAGCAGCCGGCCCGAAACTCGGGGACTACACCCAGTGGGTGCGCTGGCGCGCCCCCACAGAGAAGCACAAGAAACAGAAACTAAGAAAGAAGGAAACGTACCCGGATGGCTTCTCGCGAGTCCAGATACGCCGTGTTACAGCGCTTGAGAGCCTCGGCCTCGGCTCGGAGTTTGGTTCGGACGTCCAGAAGCGCCCAATTCAACGGGCCCGTCCCGCCTCCCCGCACCCACCCAGTGGGCGCGGCGCTGGTCGCCTTGGTGTCCGAGATCGAGGAGCTCGCGGCGCCGGTCTCCGGCAGGCGTGCCACCGAAGCCGCCTTTGCAAGTCCGTTGCGCGTCGGTGTGCAGACCTCAGGAGTCGGGCCCGTCACCACCTCATTTCCGGTTGGCGGCACCGGTGGGTCCACCGGCTGCTCGCCTTGCACGCTCCCGGACGGCGGCGGTGGAAGCACAATCACGTCCGACATGGCAACGTCGCCGCCGTCCCTCTCCATGACCAGGTGCTCGTCGCCGGTTTCCCCAATCTGCGCCACGAACTCCGGAGGTGGCGGCGCGGAGTTCAGGGGAGTGATGAATATCGCCGACTGGCGGTGCGCGGCTTCTTCAGCCTGCTTCTTCACCACGTCGGCTGCCTTGACCTCCGCCAGTTTCTTCAGGGCGGCGGCCTGGCCTTCTCTGCCTCCGCCTTCTCCAGGCGGGCGGCTTCCTGCTCCTCGGGCACTTCCTGCGCGTTCCGCTCCCTCGCCTCCCGAAGGTCGGCGGCCGGATCGATCCGCCGAGTGGTGGTGGAAGCCTCCGCCGACCCCACGACGGAGGCGGCGGCCGATTTCTCGAGAGAGAGCTGATCCCTAGATCAAGGGAAACAAAATAAAGAAACTTAGACAGAATCAACAAGGAAAAAAATGAAGGCGCGAGAGGAAGGCAGTACTTACTCAGAAACCAGTTGTGGCTCCTTCACCGCCTTGCGGAAGCGGATGGCCTTTGCGGCCGCTTCGTCCCGCTTGGTAGCCGCGGCCGAGCCCTTGGGCTTCTTCGGCCGGCTGCCGAACAAGCTCGGCGCGGCCCTGCGCTTTTTCGCGCCACCTTGGGCATCCGGCGCGGCAGACGAGCTCGCGCCCGGCTGACCGGACCCTGGCTGGTGGCGCGGGGTGACTTCCCCCGCATCGTCGTCGGGCCAATCCTCGAGGCTGGCTCCGAGCCTCGAGCCGCCTGCTTCGCAGCCTCCTCCCTCGGCGTCGTCCTCCAAAGCCGCCGCCCCCAAGTCGGGGTCATCCACGTCGCTCTCCGCTCGATCGGGGAGGAATCGGCGCTCCGGCCCCGCGGCGCCAGCTGCCGGTTGGAGGAGGGAGCTCTGTTCAAAGGCCGATTGGTCAGGTTGGACAGCCCGAACTCGGCAACAAAAAGGATGGAGAAAAAGAATGATAACTTACCATAGGCGGGGGGTTGGCGCGTGAATACGGCTCCTTGCCAAACCGCCACTCCTCCGTGAGCTCGCAGTTCGTAAGATAGTTCACCATGTGAGCTACCTCTGCGTGAGGCATCTCCTTGGTGCACAGCCGGCTTGGGTCCCGATGCCCGCTCATCTGACAGATCATATGAGGGCGTCCCTGGAGCGGGAGCACTCGGCAAGCCACGAAGGCGGACAGCAAGTTGGGCCCGGTCAGACCCTCCGACTGTGTCAACACTCGGAGCCACGCGATGGCGGCGGCTCCAGAGGGCGACAGTGTCTTGGCCCGGTACGACCAGTTGGGATGCCTCCCAGCCGGCGGGCCGGCTTCGTAAGCCGGCAAGTTGACCCGGTCGCCCTCCGGGAAGACGCTCTTCACGTAGAAGTACGACCGCTGCCACATCTTCACCGACTTGATCAGCGGGATGGGAGGAAACGGATTTTCGGCCGCCGGCCTCCGCACCGCAATAAACGCGCCGCATTGAGCCAGCACGCCCGCGACGAGGGTGCCAAGCTTGGTGTAGAAGAACTCCCCCCAAAGCTCGATGGTTGGGAGGACGCCGAGGAAGCCTTCACACAAAGTGACGAAGGCGGACAGCAGCACCACCGTGTTCGGGGTGAGGTGGTGCGGCTGAAGACCGTAGAACTCGAGGAAGGATCAGAAGAAGCTGCTCGCTGGCAGGCTGAGGCCGCGTAGGCAGTGCGAGCGGAAGACGACCCGCTCGCCCTCCTCCGGCGCCGGTGAGATCTCCCTCTTCGGCGCGAGGTAGACCTTCACATAATCTTTGCCGGGCAGCCGCCGCGTCTGGCGGAGGAAGTCGATGTGGTCGTCGTGAACTTTGGAGCCGTCCCATGCTCCGGAGCACGCCATGGGGGGCGTGGGATTGGAAGATGAGCTCATCGGAGACGAACCACCGCAGCGCTCAGCTCGGCTTGGAGGCGCTACGGCGAGAGGAAGAAGAAGAAGGAAAGAATGGGGAGGAGGGGTGCGCGTGCTCCGCCGCTCCCCCTCCTCCCCCTACTTATAGGCCTACGGGCTGCGAAGCCGAGGGGGCGATCATGGGATTTACTGCGCCCACGACCCCGCGCCCACACGTTTATCGCGCGAGTTACTGCGCGCAGTAACTCTGCGGGAAAACTCAACCGCCCACCTCGGCCGTAGTGGATCCGCTCGCGTGCCGAGGCGTGGTAGTGGCGGGCCCCGCCAGCAGGCGTGTCCCATCGCGAGCGTGGGTTGGCAGACTGGCCCGGCCGCTCGGCGCCACGTGACATGCCCACAACGGGCGGCGGCCTGGAGGCTTAGCTAGCATGCCACTTGGTTCCGGCCGACGCGTTCGAAGTTTGGATAAGACAGGCTGGACGAGGCCGACTCCCGCCAGTCGGCTCGGCAGAAGTCGGATGAAGCTCCACCTCAAGCACTCGGAGAAAGAAACTGCTGAGGCTCCTCGGCTGCTCAGCCGCGGCACCTCACCAGCTTCGGGGACTACTGTCGGAGTAATGGGACACGGGTAGGCTAACCCGAGACCCAGAACCTTTCAAGACATCGGGGCTGGCTGCGCGCCTCAAGGCACCAAGACGAAGTGCCGCCTTCTGGTGGCCGGCTGGAGGAATAGCCAGCTGCCCGTAGACGGCCGAGTTCCAGAAGCCGGCATCAAGACAAGCCGACTCCTAGTGGGCAGCTTCCAGAGAAGCCAGCCCCTAGCAGTCGGCACGAGGCGTCCACGAAGCCTGCGCCCTCATCAAGAAAGACAAGACAGGGAGTGGCTACAGTATAGCCCATCCCTTCCAAATCCAGGGATGGGCGTGGCCACAGTGCACCGTACCGGCAGAGATCTCCGCCCGGCGCAGCATTGTTGCCACTCCACCCCTGACGTCACCACAAACAGGCGGAGCCCTGCTCCCACGACGGCTTGTCGGTACGGCCCAAGGACGACGGGCCCCACCGATCAGCGAGAGCCCGGAGGACGGCTAGAGCCCCACCAGTCGGATCTGAGGGAGGTCGGCCCCCAGCAGTCGGCCCGCCCCTTCCTCGGGACGCACGCGCCATTAACCAGACGAGACGCGGCGTGGCTACAGTAATCGCCCGCCAGGCGGCGGGGCTGTAGCCACGCTCCCCTGACCGAGCCTGCGTCATTAGCATCACGGCTATAGTGATCAGCAGCCGACAAGACCCGTGAGCGGCGGGGGCGGCCTGTCGGCCCCGTACCAGACTAGTCGGCGGGGCCCACCAGGCGGCGGGCCCCAGCAGGCGGCGGAGAAGCCGGCAACCAGAGAGACTGACAGCCGGGTCCTACACCCGGCCGGATTACTATTGTACCCCTGGGGGGTAGGCCTATATAAACCCCCAGGGCACCCATGCAAAGGGTTCCCACCCTGTTAGGACTAGACTCACCCATAGAGAAAGGAGAGAGCTAGCCTTGCTCTCTTCCACCTCTAGCAAACAGCTCAAGGAGCACCATTGTACTCACTAGTGCCTTAGTGATCATGCGGAGACCCCGCAGAGCAGGACTAGGGGTGTTATCTCCTAGGAGAGGCCCGAACCTTGGTAAAGTGCGCCGGCGTTCGTGTCTACGCCTCATCCCGCTTCCAGGCACCGGCGACGTTCTACTCGCTCCCACCATGATAAGCCATCCATTGGCATACGTCGCACCCCACCCCCGACAATGTGCTACCTCCAAACCTGTACCAGCCAGACAAAATCCTCCGTGCTCTTAAGATGCCCTATGAGAAGATACATGCCTGTGAGAAAGGATGTGTCTTATTTAGGCTTCAGTATGAGGACTTGAACTATTGTCCCATTTGCAATTCTTACAGGTATGTTGTGGTAGACAATGATATGGGTGAGAAGACGTAGACCGAAATACCCGTTAATGTTCTTCGGTATATGCCAATCGTACCAAGACTTCAACGTCTTTTCATGGTCGAAGAAACGGCCAGGCAGATGACATGGCACAAAACGGGCAAAAGAACCGAAGTAGATGCAGATGGGAATGTGATGATGGTGCACACATCGGATGGTGAAGCGTGGAAGCGCTTCGATGCATTACATGAGGAAAAAAGGGCAGATCCAAGGCATCCTCGAGTCGCCGTCAGCACAGATGGGTTCAGTGTGTTTGGTCAGATGGCAGCCCCATACAGCTGTTGGCCCGTGTTTGTCATTCCACTCAATCTCCCCCCCGGGCAGATTATGCAAAGAAATAACATTTTCCTAACGTTGATAATTCCAGGGCCCAACTATCCGGGGAAGAATATGAATGTGTACATGCAGCCGCTTAAGGACGAATTGCAAGAAGCTTGGGAATATGGGTTCAAGACATACGACGCCTTTAGCAAAGAGAACTTCATAATGCGTGCCTGGTAAATGTACTCGACGCATGACTTGTCGGCGTATGCGCTATTCGTTAGCTGGTGTGTGCATGAAAGGTTCCCGTGCCCCACATGCAAGGGAGCTCTTGAGTTTCGTTGGCTGACGGTAGGGCACAAGTATAGTTGCTTCGACTTGCATAGACCGTTTCTACATCCTCGCCATAAGTTCAGCAAAGACAAGAAGAACTTCATCAAAGGTAGAGTTGTCAAACACTCTGCACCACCTGCGTTGACAGGCCAACAGACCCTAGATCAGTTAAACGCTCTCGAGCCAGATCTAGAGCGTCCAGGGTATTTCAAGGGGTATAATAAGGAACACGCCTGGACTCACAAGACATGCTTCTGGGATCTGCCTTGCTTCAAAGAACTCCTTTGCCCACACAACATCGACGCGATGCACACTGAAAAGAATATCGCCGAAGCCATTTTTGGTACATTGTTCGGCATAGAGGGGAAATCAAAGGATAATACTAAGGCTAGAGTCGATCAAGAGGAACTATGTGATAGACCGTTACAAAACATGAAAGAACCGAAAGGAAAGGGGAACTGGACGAAGCGAAAGGCATGGTTCAATCTTGGAAGGCCGGCTATGAAGGAAATTATTTTGTGGGTGAAAATGTAGTTGATGTTCCCCGATGGGTATGCAACAAATCTAAAGAGGGGAGAGAGTCTTCAAAAATTGAAAATATTTGGTCTAAAAAGTCATGATTGGCACATATGGATTGAGCGGATAATGTCGGTGATGTTGCGTGGCTTCATCCCTGAGGATAAATGGCTAGTACTGGCAGAGCTGAGCTATTTCTTCCGTGCTATTTGTGCGAAAGAACTATCGCCTGGCCTCCTAGAAGAAATGGAACAGTTGGCGCTGGAGTTGATCTGCAAATTAGAGATGATCTTTCCGCCAAGCTTCTTTAATCCAATGCAACACTTGATTTTGCATCTCATGACTCGAGGCACGATTGGGGGGGGCATGCAAAATCGTTGGTGCTACTCAACTGAGAGGATGCAGAAGACGCTTCGAGCAAAATGTAAAAATAAACGTAGAATAGAAACATCGATGGCCGAGGCATTCATCACTGAGGAGGCGGCAAACTTCGTGACAGCACACTACGAAGCCAAAAATTGTCATTTGCATAATCCGAAGCCTCGGTACAATGCTGACGACCCTAAAAAGGGTCAATCCAACCTCAACCTATTCAAAGGGAATCTCGCACCAGCCAGTGGTTGGAAACCAGTATCGTTGGATGCTGAAGAATGGCGGACCATTTCGCTGTATCTTTTCAACAACCTAACAGAAGTGCGGCCGTACATCGAGTAAGATCTCAGTACATTGTTTCGCAACTTCTAATTCCTTTGAACTTCTCTTATTCCTGGATATTTGATGCAGTCGATATGTCGCCATATTCTCGTACGGAGCGGTGATCCAAAAGGATTCCGTCGAAGAGTATGAGCTTCTGGCAAAGCAAGGAGCCGAATATCCCGGTTTCATCTCTTGGTTCAAAAAAAGGTAATTTCCATTAGACCCTTTCATTTCTTTGGCTAATTTGCGACTAATGCAACAATCGTTTCATATTAAACTTGTAGGCTAATTCAGAGATTATGGATGCCGAATTGAGACAAGTAGCTAATGGTTTTGACTATAAGGTCCATTCATTTGACAAATACGACATCAATGTGAACCGGAATTTGAAACCGACCCTCTTCTCGAGAAGTTAAATTTAGTTGAAAAAGAAAATGAGTATTTGAAAGAAAAAATTAAAATAATTGAAGAAGAGAAGATGATATTGGAGTTGTATGTTGCCGATGTCATCGATGATCACAAGATGAAGATGAATGCAATGTGCTTGAAGATGGATGCAATGCGCGTGAAGCTTAAGAAGATTAGAAAATATGCCATTGATAATGAGGCTTGGTATCATTATGCCATTGGATCAATTGTTACCTTAGTTGCGATCTTCCTCACATTTGTTGTGATGAGGGTAAGTTTTCTCTAGTGTTTTGCTTTACAAATGGATACTTAGCTTATTTTCCTCCTAAATGGCATAATTACCTAAGTTAGATAAAAAAAATGAGCTATACTTAGCTTATTCAGTTCATTTATGACATACTTAGCATACTTAGGTAAAAATGGCATGATAATCTTTGTTACCTCCAAAATGATATAGACTTAGCTTATTTTCCTCGAAAATGACATAATAACCTTACTAAGCTCCAAAATGACCTATTTACCTAGCTTAGCTCTAAAATGACCTACACTTAGCATTTTTACCTAGCTTAGCAATAAAACGGCATTTTTACCTACCTTAGTTAGAAGAAGAAGAAGATAAAGAAGAGGAGAGGAGAAAAAGAAAGAGAAGAAAAAAAATCTTCTTCTTCTTCTTCTAACTAGTCTTCTTCTTCTTCTTCTTCTTCTTCTTCTTCTTCTAATTTTCATCTTTCCCAATTTGCAGATTTGCTTTACATGAGGAAGCTTCGATTCATGGAGTGTACTATTCTTCTGGTGCTTCCTTGTTGTTTATGAAAACTTGTTTGGATATGTATGTCTATATGGATATGTTGTTGGAAACTTGTTTCTGGTTATGTATATATGGATTTGTTGGACTTTGTTGAACTATGTTGTTGGATTTGATGAAATATGTTGTTGGACATGCTGTTGGATATGTTGGATATGTATGCATGTATATCTGTGTTTGAAACCATGTCTAATTAATTGGATTTAAATAAAAACAGGGGTTATATAGCCTCTTTGCCGTCCGCTAGCAGACGGCAAAGAGGACACGTGGCAGTCACCTGTGCAAACTGGGAATGCTGGCTACCTATTTGATCATTTTGCCGTCTGCTAGCTGACGGCAAAGTGACCAAATAGGCCTGGCAAACAGGGCCATCTATGCCGTCTGCTGGCAGACGGTATAGCTGGCCACGTGGCAGCTTCCCAGTGCTGGCCTAGCTAAGCTCTTTGCCGTCTGTCAGCGGACGGCAAAGAGCGCCGTTAACCCCCTAACGGCTCTCACCCCACACCACTGCCGTCCGTTTTCTTTGCCGTGTGCTGGCCTCGGATAGCGGACGGCACAATCCTTTGCCGTCCGTTTCTACAAAGCGTACGGCAAAGAAGCCCTTTGCTGGCACGTGTTCAGACGGACAGTTTGACGTTCGCTAGCTGACGGCAAAGGAATTTGTCGTCCGGGATCTGTGCCTTTGCTGGCGAACGGCAAAGTAGCTGATTCCAGTAGTGTACCTAGTTCAATCTCATTACCGGCAAGTCTCTTTACTCGTTCCGTAATGCATCATCCCTCAACTAACTCATTAGTCACATTGCTTGCAATGCTTATCATGATTTGCATTACCGAGAGGGCCCAGAGATACCTCTCCGATACTCGGAGTGACAATCCTAATCTCGATCTGTGCCAACCCAAAAAACACCTTCGGAGACACCTGTAGAGCATCTTTATAATAACTCAGTTACGTTTTGACGTTTGATAGCACACAAGGTGTTCCTCCGGTATTCGGGAGTTGCATAATCTCATAGTCAAAGGAATATGTATAAGTCATGAAGAAAGCAATAGCAATAAAACTTAACGATCATTATGCTAAGCTAACAGATGGGTCTTGTCCATCACATCATTCTCCTAATGATGTGATCCCGTTCATCAAATGACAACTCATGTCTATGGTTAGGGGTGGGCATATAAACTGAAGACCGAAGTACCGAACCGTAAAAACCGAGACCGAGACAGAACTGACCGAAACCGAGAAGTTCGGTTGTTACTTCGGTCAAAGCTTGTGGAAAACCGAAGTAGTTTCCGTAAATTCGGTCATGGCCCTCGGTCACCCGAAACAACCGAGATATGCCGTACGTGCATGTGTATGTAGTCCAAAATCTGAGAAACAGCCCACCTAATTGCCTAACTCCATGGCCCCTTGGCCTAATTCAGGCCCAAGATCTCACGTGATGGATAAGCACGCAACATCGAGTAACCAGCATCTATATCCATCCACTCGACCCCCCCCCCCCAAAAAAAATACTATATCCACTCGATGCTTTAACCTAGCCGCCAGTGTTCCCCTCGAAAGGAAAAAAATAGCCGCCGTGCTATCTGCTACTCCGGCCAGCGGCGGCTGCGGGCTCGCATGCTCTCTTCCCCGGCCAGCAGCGCAGCCCAGCAGTGGCGTTATCCGTTCCCTGCTTCTTCCTCGTCCACCAGCGCTGCCGCTTGCACTGCATCTTCTTCTTTTTACCTATCTCTTTTTACCATCATGTTGGAATTTTTCTTGATTACTTTCGATGTGTTCACGTTCTCACAAGAAATTGACTGCTACGCGCGATACTCTTGCATCTGATCTGTTTCCTTTCTTGTTCGATTGGTGAGGGGCTGCTCAAATTTAGACGGAACTCTCCACAGATTCCTATTGTCGCGCTTTGATGTAGCTTTGTTCGGTTGAACCGAGACCCGACCCGAAATACTGGTGGACTGAAATCATCGGTTACTGTTTTTCTAAGAAACCGATCGGTCAACAAAGTTAGAAAACCGAATTTTTTATTAACCGAGAAAACCGAACCGAATGGTTCGGTCTAACCGAATGCCCAGCCCTATCTATGGTTAGGAAACTTAACCATCTTTGATTAACGAGCTAGTCTAGTAGAGGTTTACTAGGGACACGGCATTTTGTCTATGTATCCACACATGTAGGGGTGGGCATATAAACCGAAGACCGAAGTACCAAACCGTAAAAACCGAGACCGAGACAGAACTGACCGAAACCGAGAAGTTCGGTTGTTACTTCGGTCAAAGCTTGTGGAAAACCGAAGTTGTTTCTGTAAATTCGATCATGGCCCTCGGTCACCCGAAACAACCGAGATATGCCATACGTGCATGTGTATGTAGTCCAAAATCTGAGAAACAGCCCACCTAATTGCCTAACTCCATGGCCCCTTGGCCTAATTCAGGCCCAAGATCTCACGTGATGGATAAGCACGCAACATCGAGTAACCAGCATCTATATCCATCCACTCGACCCCCCCCCCCCCCCAAAATACTATATCCACTCGATGCTTTAACCTAGCCGCCAGCGTTCCCCTCGAAAGGAAAAAATAGCCGCCGTGCTATCTGCTACTCCGGCCAGCGGCGGCTGCGGACTCGCATGCTCTCTTCCCCGGCCAGCAGCACAGCCAGCAGTGGCGTTATCCGTTCCCTGCTTCTTCCTCGTCCACCAGCGCTGCCGCTTGCACTGCATCTTCTTCTTTTTACCTATCTCTTTTTACCATCATGTTGGGAATTTTTCTTGATTACTTTCGATGTGTTCACGTTCTCACAAGAAATTGACTGCTACGCGTGATGCTCTTGCATCTGATCTGTTTCCTTTCTTGTTCGATTGGTGAGGGGCTGCTCAAATTTAGACGGAACTCTCCACAGATTCCTATTGTCCCGCTTTGATGTAGCTTTGTTCGGTTGAACCGAGACCCGACCCGAAATACCGGTGGACCGAAATCAACGGTTACTGTTTTTCTAAGAAACCGATCGGTCAACAAAGTTAGAAAACCGAATTTTTTTATTAACCGAGAAAACCGAACCGAATGGTTCGGTCTAACCGAACGCCCAGCCCTACACACATGTATCAAGTTTTCGGTTAATACAATTCTAGCATGAATAATAAACATTTATCATGATATAAGGAAATATAAAATAACAACTTTATTATTGCCTCTAGGGCATACTTCCTTCACCCGGTACCTTACATATGTTTGTATTAAGCTTTCACCTGGTCTTTGTTCAAAACTACCAATCTTTCGCCTCGATTTGTAAGTTATGCTTTCTCGGTAATAGTAGGATGATCACATAACCATGATTTTGCTTGGTTGGTTAGAGTATGAGCGAATAGCTGAAGCTTCATTTCGTCATAAGACAAGCATTAAGCTCACATGTCCCACACATATCTTATCAACATTTTGCACATGTTCGTATGGATCTTCCATACCATCTTCTCTGAATGGTCTACCCTTCAACATACTGAGTTGCCGAGAATTAATTTCAAAAGTTTCACTAGTGGGTATCGGCTCCAATGACATGAAGGTATCACCCTAACAGGCCCCGAGACTTTAATCATAGCAAACTGACAAATTTATTCGTCTGAGGTAGTGGATGTTCAGAACCTATAAAAACTATTAGAACACAAAATAAATTGAAACACAAAACAAAGCACAAAAGCTCTCAACTCTGTGGCAACACGCCAGAAAAGCTTGTTGGTCTCAAGGTAGAGAGGGTTTAGTTGTCATCAGGACAGCGGCGGTAGACAGAGGCGAGCAGCCTTGGTTTTAGTGAGACCCCCCCCCCTCTTGGACTAAAAATTATGCACTAGTGGTTTAGTGCATCCGCTAGCCGAAGCTTATTTTCTTTAAAAAAATCCTTTAAAATATGATTTTTGCGGAATGCGCTAAAAATGCTCTTAAGTGCTCTGGTGTGATATGACCATGGCCTAAATGACTTCTTCTTTGTGATCAACAATAACCTTTGGCTTTGAATGGAATCATGCACCGGTGCCCATCGGTCCATTCGAGAAGAAGAAATTGGTCAACTCTTGGGACTTTTTAATTTTTTTAATTTTATCTTCTAGGGTGTTCTATTGCAAGATCTGAGTTTTATCCACGATCAACATTGGCCCTTACTTTCATGCTGGAGTCTCGCGGCTGGCGCCTCGGTCCGTTCGAGAAGAAGAAGAAAGTCGGTGTTAGGGATTTTCTTACCTTTTTATTTACATTAAATTAAAAAATAGTGTATGAACGCGTGATTTTTTTGTGGGCAGGTATGCATGAATCTTCATCGTCTAACTAATGTGAACCACTTGTGATTGGATAATAACCAGGTGACATATGTGGTAAGCAATTCAACCAATTAAATAAAAAACTTGTGATTGGATAGTAAGGAGGACATTGCTATTCCCGGCCCATCAGAGTTCAAGTTCTACACTTAATATTGGTGCTTGTATTTTTTGAATTTATTTCAGTCTTTTCGACGATATACGTTCAATGGGAGGAAATATTTCTGTCGACTATGAAGATGTCCATGACGACTTTATCAATCTCAAGATGATATTCCGGCTCGCTCTGGAGATGCTTATAAGGATAGAATGTGCGCTTGTAACAGTGTCTGGGTAAAAAATTGATGGTAAGGGACCGATCGGGCGACAAAAGATACAAGATTTGGCTGCAATACCATATGCATTGAGCACATTAAAACAGGATCCATACCAAACGGAGTAAATACACGCATCGCTTTTTCTTCAGATTGTTTGGAGGATTCGAAGTGTCCAAGGGAGCGTCGACATTATCCTGGCCCATGCATGGGTCACACACGTACTAGTACGTGCCACTTCCCAGGTGCAGTGCAACTTGGAGTTGCATGCACCATTATTTGGGTTTGCCTCTCGATGCGCCGGAACCACCGGGGCCACCCCAGGCTGGAAAGCTCACCCTACTGCCACTGGCTTGTACTACCGCTAATTTTCTTTTTGCAGAATTCTTGTACCGCTAATAGAGATGCCTTTACATAAAGATAAAGGGCAGGAACAACAACGTTGTGTATATTTGTCGTATAGATGTGCCATGTAGTGGAGTTGCACGTGATGGAAAAGACAAGACAGGCTGTGCATTGCACCATTGAGAAAAAAACGGAAGAGGGCACGGGGCCGCAGGGGGCACGCACCTGTCAAAGTTCAGGCCGGCTGCCCGATTCACGAACTAGTTTTTTGATACAAATGTAAGCTCTCATACATACGCGCATACACTCACCTTTATGAATGCATACACGCATATTTCACCTCTATGAGCATCTTTGAAAGACTGTGCCGACATATCATCTTGAGATTTATAAAGTCACCGTAGGCGTTTCGTCGTCAACGTAAACGTCTCCTCACACTGAAAGCGCACCGCGGGAAATACTGAAATAAATCCAGAAATCCTAAAATAAATTCATGAACTATTTGAATCTGGTATGATGGCACAGTAAATTTTACGTCTTAGTTGTTAATACTTACGAGTTTTATTATAAACTTTTATTTTTCTCTCTCGCTCTTATCAAGTTTCATAATAAAAATTTAAATCATTTTTGTGTCGGTTACATGCATAAAAATTAGGATTATCGATCACTTGTACTAAGTTTTAAGAGTTGAATAATATCTATTTTCAAAATTCATCAAAACATATTCAAAACGGATCTTATTTTGAAAGCCCTCATCAGACAAACGCGAATATGAAAACATAACTTAGTTTGGACCGTTCGTTCATGTTGAAATATAGTGTCCGCCTCCCTCCATCAGTTTGGACTTTTGCATGAGTTGATTGAAGCATGAATCAACATGGTATCAAAGCCAAGAGGTCATGAGTTCAAGATCCTACCAACATAATATTAAAACAAAAAGATTCCGCGGCCTATATTGATCCCATGTCTAAGGACTAAATAAGCCTAGACGTGAGGGTGGGTGTTGAAATATATTGCCCGCCCATCTTCATCAGTTCGAAATTTTGGATGAATTGGATGAAGCATGAATTCAATAGTCTGCAACAACGCCCAGGTCCACGGTGGCTTTGGACCCTGCTGTCGTGATCTTGTGCTTCCCTTGGCTTTGCCATGCATCATCGCCATTGATGGGTTTCGAGATGCCGCTACCGCCGACTCCCTAGATCCAACAAAGAACTGCAACAGAGCCTCGCTGCCGCCATTGATCGTGTGGGACTCTCCCGACGGCTTCGTCGGGCGGCGGGAGGGGACAAAATCGGAGATGAGAAGGCGCTGGGAGGACGAACAGAACGCCACTAGTGTCGTCTGTCCAGACAATGCAGGGCAATTAGTATCTGCACGGATTGATTTGCTCAACTGTTCATCGTTACCCTGGTCATGAGTCACAGGGACGAGGAATGCATGCACAGTGATTGTTCAAAGTCTTTGCAGTCTGAAGATGTACTACAAGATCAATTCACGTTAGTTAAAAAAAAGGTAGTTCCTTCAAATAAAAAAATGTAGTCCAGGAAAAGGGAAGATGACATGGCGGGTGTTAAGTAGCAATGGAACCGTTAAAGACACGGGCAGACAGACGCCATTAGAGCAATCACAATATCAGGCTTATCGCCCATTTACATGGCAATTTTGTTTATATAAAAGAGAGAGACATGAAAAAAAATGACTCTCGTACAAGAGCCTACTTTTATATGTGAATCCTAAGCCGAGACAATAAATATGAGAAAGAAATAGAGAGAAAAGGAGAAAAGGCAGTACTCTTACAAATAACCTTATTATTGTATAACTAACTATAAATGATGGTTATGTATGACATGACAACATTACATAGCCGGTTGGCTATACTATTAAGAGCATGGTTAATAATATAGCCAACGGTCGGCTATAAGAAGTTATCATGTTAACTAGAACCAACCATATAGCCAGCATATACAATAGTAAATTTTAAATATGTACTACTCCCTCCGTCGCATAATATAAGCGTTTTATAAGCTATGTTTGCTTGTAAGAACGTCTTATATTATGGGACAGAGTAGTACTTTATTACTAGTTGGCCACCTTACAACCTCACAAAGCGTCTTGGGTCTCGTGTTTTTTACGAGAAACTGTCAATCTATTCATCTTCAATCATGGCAGTACAACGAATACCAGAAATAAAAAAAATACATCCAGATTTATAGACCACCTAGCGACGACTATAAGCACTGAAGCGAGCCGAAGGCGCGCCGCCGTCATCGCCCCTCCCTCGCCAGACCGGGCACAACTTGTTGTAGTAGACAATCGGGAAGTCGTCGCGCTAAGGTCCCATAGGACCAACGCCATAGAACAGCAAACGCCGCCGATGAAGAGAATTTTAGATCGGAATGATCCAACCTGAAGACACATGAACAAAGACGAACAAAGACGGGATCCGAGCGGATCCACCAAAGACAACCACCGACCAAATCTCGCGGGATCCGCCGGAGACACAACTCCACACGCCCTCCAACGATGCTAGACACACCATTGGGATGAGGGCTTGGCGGGGAGAACCTTATTCCATCTTCAAGAAGCCGTCTTCGTCTCGTCTTCTTGAGCAGGACACAAACCCTAACAAAACTTAAAGAAGCATATGAAAACGGGGCCCTCCCGCCGGCAAGGGCGGGATCCACCACACACCCATGGCCCTAAGGCCATAGGAGACGTGGGAGATCAGCGGCGCCGCTGACGGGAGGCAGAATCCCTAGCCGCCTTTTCTTGGAGGTGGGACAAAGGGAGGAGCTGGTGATTGTCTTGGGTCTCGTGTTGCAGCTACCTACTAAACAAGAGCCTGCTTCTTTTCTCTCTCTTCTTCTTTCTCCTCCAACTAAGCAAATATATAATATTTTAATCCTTATAACCTGCTTATGTCACCTTAATGTCACCATAGCTGGTGCACAGTCTGAGTAAGTACACTAGTGAGACGGGACAGCGACACCATGCCTGCGTTGACCTTGAGACGGACGCCAGACACTTTTTTTGCCTCAAAAAAGTTCCTAGCACGTCCGTCCACACGAGTAAGGCCATCTCCACCGCGCGACCCCAAACGGACGTCCGTTTTGCCCGGAATTTGTCCGTTTGAGTAGGGCAATGGGGTCGTGTCCAGGCCTTTTCTGGGTGGCCGTGCGTCCAACGCGCGGACGCATCCCGGCCGCATCCTGTCCGCGTGCTTTTTTCTTTGCAAGCCCTTGAACTTTTTTTCATCATTCATTCTTGGTACATGGGAATACATCACCAAATTTTGCCTAGAAAAGTAAGACCAAAGAAAACAAGAGCCATAGGAATACATTTTAGAAGATATCCAACTTCCATAACTGCTCCTGTAAGTTGGATTAGTGTCTTCTCGATGCATTCATTGTTGATCTGCGGAGAAGCCGCCTCCATCTTGCGTGTTTCTTTCTTCTTCGAGTCTTAAGAAGTCGAGGTTGCTTCCTCGCATCTAGTCTCGTGTCTAGCCTCTAATCTAGCAACAAGTGCATTTGTCTCATCTACAGCCTCTATGCTAGCTAAAAGTGCACGGACATCTACTAAATTGCGCTCTATCAATATATCGATGTACTCTTCTTCCCAATACCAAAACTTGCATCCATTCTACACAACAAAATTTGAAATTACCACAACTAGTCAAATCTAGAGCACAACCCGAAGCTAAAAAGAACACATACCGCATCGTTTAAGCACTTGATGAACCCCCATCCGGGATGTTCCGGCGTTGTAGACACGCGGCGCACGACCTTCTTTGAGCAGTGGTCGCACTTAATGAGTGGTAACGGTGCGCCGACGAGCTTTTGGGCTAGCACCGAGCCCGGCCGACCACCATTCGTGTATCTGCCGGCGGACCATCGACGGTGTAGATCCGAGCGGCTAGAGGAGGAGCCACTGCCTGCATGTGACCTTGCGGCCCTGCCAGGGCCTTCCGGCCCGGTGCCTGGCCATTCCACGGCGCCGCACGACCTCCCACAACCAGGCGTGCTCAAGATGACCGGATCCGCCCCAAATATGGCCGGCGGGTGCGCAAATTAGGTTGCCGTGGTTGGGTAGCTCGGGGGCGCCGAGGGGAAGGGGCTGGGCGAGCGCGCGCCTGAGCTGCACAGTGGCAGCGGCGGCGAGGGAAGAGTGGGGAAGAGTGGAGAAGAGTGGAGGGCGTGCGGCCGGAGGGAGGGAGGGGCGGATAGAAAAAGGCGCCCCTGTGCCACTGAGGGGCGGGCCAAGGAAGGACACGCGTAGACGGCCCGCGCGTCCGCGTGCTGTCCGTTTCACCCCAAAAGCGGCGCAAACTTGAGGCGGAGATGGGTCGAAAGCGGACAGAAAACGGACAAAAGTCCGTTTGCGCCTGCACGCTGGGCCGTCTGATTCGTCCATTCCACCCTAAACAGACGCGCGTGGATAAGATGGGGTTGCGCGCGGTGGAGTTGGCCTAAGAGCAACTCTAGCAGACCCCGCATCCTCCCGACCCGCAAAAAGTTTTTGCAGTTCGCGGAAAAACGTCTTTGCGGGTCGGCGCGGACGGCCGCAGTTACAGACCCCGCATAATGGACCCGTAAAAAAGGATATTCCCATAATATGCTTTTTTACGGGTTGGAGTTGCGGCGTCTGATCTGGCGCATCTCCTCCCGGCCCGCAAAACTTAAATTTGCAACTCAATTTGATCTAGCATATTGCATTGCTTTGACAACATTGGATACAAAAAGCATCACCAAATCTTTGCTAGAATAGCAAGACCAAAGAAAACAAGAACTACAAGAATGCATTTTAGAAGATTTCCAATTTCCATAATTGCTCCCACTAGTTGGACTAATATCTTCTCCATGCATTCGTTGTTGATCTGTGGATTCTTGATTTTGCATTCTTATTTCTTCATCTTTGGTTCGGAAGAAGTAGATGTTGCTTCCCCTCTAGTTGCACATGCAGCCGCATCATTGCCTTTGATTGTACTAAGGAGTGCACTAACATCTATTAAATTTCTTTCTATCAACAAATCAATGTATTGCCCTTCCGAAAACCAAAATGAGCATCCTTCGTCCTACACAAAAGAATGAGCAAGCTCGAAGTGAGCCACCGCAATTTAGCTAAAGAATGAACTATGAAACGAGCTACCGCAAGTGCACGTACACCATCGTTTTCGCATTTCAAGAACACCCATCCGGGGTGCTTCGGCGTGCTCGAAGTGAGCCGCAGCACTTTCCGCGTGCAGTCGTCGCACTCTATGAGCGGCATCGGTAAGCCACAAAGACGCTTCGCGAGCGCCGAGCCCGGTGGACGGCCGGACAAGTACGGCGGGCGGCGACGGCAGGCGGACGAACTCGCACCTGCATGCGGCGAGGTGCCCTTGCCTGGGCTGCGGGTGATGAGGCACGGACTAGCGAGACGCTAATTCACACGTGTAGATGGCCCGATCATTCACGGCGATGCTTGATCAACAGTTGGTCCCCCTGTTCCTCCTCGCAACCTTCAAGATAATTTTCAACCGCATACGAAAATACACGAATAAAAATAATGACCCCCTTGGATCAGCACCTAGGCGTCGATGTGATGGTCAACCCTCCGTCGCTAGTAAATTTCCACGATGAGAAAATCACAAATAATACACAAGATATGGCCGCCCGTAACTCGGACGTTTTTCTGTATATCTCATACTCAAAATAAAACTGAAAACTGATCTCTCGTACAAGGCCGAAGCCTGGCTTTTATATGCCAAATAGTACGTAGCTTGACTATCAAAAGAAAAGCTAATGTAACTACCTAAGACTCTTCCTAAAATAAACGTGTACAGATGGACTACCTAATAAACTGGAATATAAACTGACCGGTGAATTTTCTAGCAACTAAATCAAACATTTAATTGTCGAGGTGGCGTTCTGAAGTTTGGCTCCACTTTGGCAGGTGCAAAATCCTTTTTGATCTCCTTTCTCTCACCAAAGCGTACATGCATTACGTGGCAAGGTTGTTCCCTTATAAATACATCAAAAGGATATAGTTCCTTCATACTTGATCTGTACCATGTGTGTATTCTTAATTTTGAACGATCAGAACATGCCACACTAAGACATCTTTTGCTAGATTTCTTGGGGCGCCATACTAATTTATTTGTATCACTTATTTTTGAACCACATAATACCCGCATCTTTCCGTCGGTTCCTCGGTGAAATCTCACCGCGTGGAAAATATTATTTTCTGTAATTTCTTCATTGCTTGATTTTTTAACTGACTCAACTTCAGTAGCATCAACAATCACCATGCATGTATCATCCTCCCTCTCTTCAAATGAAGCCGTCCTCGGTTTCAAGTCTAATTTTTGTATAACCTTCCTCTCTGGAACTTGCATCTCTATTGTGATTGCACTGTCTGCCATTGGTTTCAGCACGTGCTTCCTTCCGTCATGCATGAATGTGTATGTGTTGGATCTTCCAGCATGGACTGCATCATGATCAAACTGCCATGGTCTACCCAATAGCACCTGACAAGCATCCATCGGCACAACATCACAGTCCACTGTATCAATATAATCTCCAACTGCAAACTTCACACGTACCTTATAGGTGATCTTTAATTTTCCGGAGTTGTATAGCCACTCAACGTGGTGCGGTTGAGGGTGCCGCCACATAGACAAACCCAATTCTTTCACAAAATCTTTGCTAATGGCATTGGTAAAACTGCCACCATCAATTATCATCTTGCATACACGGTCCTTGATCTTGCATTGTGTCTTAAAAGCACTCCACCGCTGCCCTTTTGCACCATCCCCTGTCACCTTTTCTACCAAAAGATTCAGCCCCTCTATCGGTGCATCAACTTCTTCCTTTCCTTGTTCCGGTTGTTCTTCTCTTTTTAGCAAACGATTATTCCAATCTGTCCGGAACACATCCGTTGGCATGGGAACAAAACAGATTTGTTGGGCCTTCCATGGTAGAGAGTAACTATTTTTCTTGCAATCCCGAACAGCCCCAACACGTTTGCACCATGGATTCCCAAGTAGCAGATGACATGACACCATAGGCACAGGACAAACGTGAAAAAATTCCGCACAACAATATTTCCCCAAAGTAAAAATTAGCAAAATCTGGTGCGTGATTTGGATTTCACCTTCGAACCACTTCAGCGTGTATGGTCTTTCAAGAGGTGTCATCTTCAGCCCCAATTTTTCCACCACCTCGATGCTCACAATATTGACCGCAGTACTCTCATCGATTGTCAGATTGACACGTCGTTCGTTCACAACGCAACGAGTGTGAAAAAGAACGACCTCACCAATGCCTTCCTCCTCCATCAATATGTTCCTGCTCAACATGTTGATGCTCGCCTCTGCAGACGATATTGTAAATTGAATCGCCGTGACTAACCTTAGCTCTGAATACCACTTGATGAGGCACGGACTAGCGAGACGCTAATTCGCGTGTGTAGATGGCCCGATCTTTCACGGCGATGCTTGATCAACAGTTTGTCCCCCTGTTCCTCCTCGCAACCTTCAAGATAATTTTCACCCGCATACGAAAATACACGAATAAAAATAATGACCCCCTTGGATCAGCACGTAGGCGTCGATGTGATGATCAACCCTCCGTCGCTAGTAAATTTTCACGATGAGAAAATCACAAATAATACACAAGATATGGCCGCCCGTAACTCGGACGTATTTCTATATATCTCATACTCAAAATAAAACTGAAAACTGATCTCTCGTACAAGGCCGAAGCCTGGCTTTTATATGCCAAATAGTACGTAGCTTGACTATCAAAAGAAAAGCTAACGTAACTACCTAAGACTCTTCCTAAAATAAACGTGTACAGGTGGACTACCTAATAAACTGGAATATAAACTGACAGGTGGATTTTCTAGCAACTAAATAAAACATTTAATTGTCGAGGTGGCGTTCTGAAGTTTGGCTCCACTTTGGCAGGTGCAAAATCCTTTTTGATCTCCTTTCTCTCACCAAAGCGTACATGCATTACGTGGCAAGGTTGTTCCCTTATAAATACATCAAAAGGATATAGTTCCTTCGTACTTGATCTGTACCATGTGTGTATTCTTAATTTTGAACGATCAGAACATGCCACACTAAGACATCTTTTGCTAGATTTCTTCGGACGCCATACTAATTTATTTGTATCACTTATTTCTGAACCATATAATACCCGCATCTTTCCGTCGGTTCCTCGGTGAAATCTCACCGCCTAGAAAATATTATTTTCTGTAATTTCTTCATTGCTTGATTTTTTTAACTGACTCAACTTCAGTAGCATCAACAATCACCATGCCTGTATCAGCGGGAGAGGCTCCCCGACCACTCCATCGCTTGGGGCAACAACCGGCGGCCGGAAAAAGCCAAATCCGGCGGCTCGCGATGAAGTGCCGCAGATCTGCAAATCCGGCGACCCGCCGACGCAGGGGGGGGGGGGGGGAGGCCTCGTGCGCGTGGCGACCTTCCGGCTGCGGTCGCCGGAATCTTGGGCGGCGGCCGGCGGCGGCGCGAGAGGGGAGAGGAGAAGTGGTTGGTGGGAGAAAGCGCGGGATGAAATGTCCCCCCACCAAACCGCTTCCGCTTATATGCAGGGCACCGCAGCCGCGAGGGGGAAACCCGCGTTTTCCCGGATTGGGCTCGGGATTTTGCCGCGCCCCCTAAAAGTTTTTGCGGACCAGGGCGGGATGCGGGGCCTGATCGAGCGGGTTTTCCGCCCTGGCCCGCATTTTATCGGTTATTTTACGGGTCGGGGTGGGATGCGGGGTCTGCTAGAGTTGCTGTAACATCCATCTGCAAGTCCACAGGAGCCGCCGCGTGAGTCCACACCCGCCTACGTTACGGCACCGCTCCCGTGTGAAGCTGTTGAGCGCGAAAAGGAATGGAGGAAGGTCGGTACGTAGCGTCCCTTTTCTGTAAGCTGCGTGCATGCTGCCGTGACCGTGTGATATGACTTCCTCACTGATGCTGACGCCCGTGACCCCTCAATCTAGCTTAAGAGGAACTGTCCTGTTTCCAGCCACTCAGGTAGGGAGAGCTAAAAGCAAATAGTATTATCATTTGAGCACGGGCACATTGAGCCTGTTTTTAAAGCTAAAAACATGTTTTTTATGGCCTGAATATTTGAATTTTTCTGGGCATGCATGTATAGCAGTGTAGTATATTGGGCTAAATCTTCATCAATATACATGCTTGCATGTGAGAGATAAAAAAAGACAAATACATGCAAAAAATAGGCTTGTTCGTTGATTTTGGGGCCGAAACTTTGTCTTTTTTTGTGCGGCATATAATATGACGTATTAGTGAACGAAGTTCACAAGTACTTATACCACATGCATGTGTATTCATGCCAAAATTTAAAATATTAAATCTTTCAACCATCATTTTTAGGGGTTAGAAAAAAAAACACTCTCCAATGCACCCGTGCTCCGAAAGTCCGCTTTAGAGCTAAAAGGCTCTAGCTAGCTCATTTAGTGGCTTTGACGCTGCGGCTGGTACATGCCTTTGCAGGTGTTCATTTTTTTACTCGTCTTGACTCTTCTAATTTACACAACCATTGTTTGATTCAAGATAAACTCTGCGTGAAAATGATGCACATCGATGTTATGATTTCATTTTGTGATCAGCTCTTAGTTTTATTGAAGGTAAATCTTTATTTGTGTTTATGTTTGAAACTCTTTTGGATGAATTTTGTCAAATTCGTCACACACGGTCGACCGTTTTAGTTTTACTTTGAGGAATAGTTTCATCTCGCCATTTTCACGTGTACATAGCTTGGTATGAAAATACATACTGCTCATTTACCTACATGACATAACAATCTTGACGAACATAGAAGGTACTCACATGGTCATAAAAAAGGCATTATATTTTGTCAGAAGTCAAATAGTGCCTTTTTTATGACAACAAATTCAAATTCACTATTTGAGACAACAAATTCAAATTCACTCTAATCGAATTCTTAATAGATAATATAGAAATCTATTTATAACATAGAAAGGGTGGAACCTATTATCTATTTTAGTTTTATTAGAATGAATTTGCGATTATGGGTGACTTCGAGAATTCTAGGCACACGCACCACAAGCAATTTAGTCTTATGGTTCTTCATTATCTGCGGTGACACCTCTTGACCATCATGCGGGCGAGTTCGAGCTCAGACAAGGTGGAGGCGCAACCGGAACTGACAACCTAGGTAGGAGGCATGGACACAAGCGCCGGAGCTGAGCTTTGCGACGAACGTCATGGCGCACTACGACATGCGACGGAGCGCGAGCAGCACGGAAATGAAGGAGATGCAGTGCTTCCCGCAAGCGGCCATGGTGCGGTGGCGTCCACACCTCCCGACGGCACATCGGCTCGCGAACGTTCTTCCTCTCCTTTGGGTTGATTCCACCACAAAGAATCCAACCATCTGAGCTATGCTTAGTTCGCTGAAAATTTTCTACTCGTTGTTGTTGGTGTTTGGTATACTCCTATGTTTTTTCCAGAGAGAAGGTATTTGGTATGAACAACATTATACTCCCTCCGTCCGATAAAAAGTGTACATTTAGCTTTGAAATTTGTCCACAAAAGAGTGTAATTCTATCTTGAGCGATTCACGCATGACAATGAAATCCAGCCACGCATGCAGGTGTATAGGGGAGCAACGACCGCCGGATACTTAGTCGTCTTCACATCGTCTACGCTTTTATCGTGTGTAGAGCAGTTTCGTTCTATCTTTCCAATGCACTTTAAAGTAGAAAAAAATATTTCTATCTCATCACACGGTAATCAAGACCAATAACATTCTATGCATGGTCTCCTTAATTTCTATATGCACTTAGCTCATTGGGGGTTGGGTAATTAAAGAGGAGAGAGATGGTGGCTTGCACCTTTACAATGCATTTTTTACTCCACTTCACAATTTATCTAAAAAATTCTATATGTACACTTTTCACCGGATGGAGGGACTAGGTACGATAGTTTTGTCGTACTCACCCTTTTCCGGTTTATAGGGCTTATCTTATTTTTTTATTTTTTTATTTAACTGGCTCATTGCCGTCTTTCGGTTTATAGGGCTTATCTTAATTTTTTTAATTTTTTTGATTTAACGGGCTCATCTCCATCTCCTTTTGAGATTTTGAGGTGCATTAAATATTTGCATGCAATAATTAGAAAGGAACCCACCGATGCATGTAATACTACTACTCATCTACTCCCTCCGTTCCTAAATATTTGTCTTTCTAGAGGTTTCAAATGATGACAACATACGAAACAAAATGAGTGAATCTACACTCTAAAATATGTCTATATACATCCATATGTGGTGACCATTTGAAATCTCTAGAAAGACAAATATTTAGGAACAGAGGGAGTAGTGGCCAAGCATGCATGCACTGTAATTAATCTCGATTAATACATCAATTTAGTTTGGATAATTTTGTAAAATACGAGATACATTCCTCCACTTATCATGTGTCTTGGTTAAAGAGATTTCAAATTTGAGCACTGTAAACCGAAAAGGAGAAACATGTTGTATGGGGAAAGAACGTTACAGTGGGAACGTCCGAACTTGTAGGCAGGCCAATTAAGTGGAGTAGCCATGCCAGCAGCAAGCGCATGGCCTGTACGCCGCAGCCTACAATGCCAGTACAAGAAAATACGTATAAAACACGTCGCCGCACGGCGATCTGCACGAGTAGGCACAGCATGGGGGCCAAGTTGACCTTGAAACGCGCACCACAAACTTTGCTCTCCATGTGAAAACAAAAAAACTTTGCCCTCATTTCAAATTCCGCGACGCGTTGCAGTAAGTATACACGAGTCGTCGCGGGTTTAAACTACACGACCGGCCGGCAGAGGATGCGTCAGTCTGCGCAGCAACGTGGAATAGTTCAGATCGAACACAGAAACACCATCGGCGCGGAGTAGTCCCAGTTGTCTTTTTCGAGCCTCATTTGAACTAAAAGCGCCGTGCGTACATGAAGCCCTTAATTATTGAAATGGCAAATGTTTAGCCCGCTTTAAAAATGTAAGTAGTAGTAATTTAATTGCAAGTTTCGAACGTCCCAGAACAACAAACGGATCAAAACAGAGCAATACACAAGCAAGCGCACGTTTAGGCGAAAATTCAGTAGTCTAGTTTATGTTCACCGTTTATATTTGCCTCCATACTTCGTTCTCAGAGCGCCTGCTCAACTAATGCGATCAAAATTGTGTTGCTACGAAATATACACATGCTAAATCTCTGAACCGACTTCCCGCAAAACAAAACAAAAAACTCTGCGCCGACCTTATGCCATCTTCATCTTCCGCGCCAAGCCACTGAAGCAAGCAGCCTCCGTCCGATATGGATCTGACGGCCTTCCGCTTTGTCGTCCGCTGATGCCGTCCCGCCAGGCTGGCGACATCACTTCCCACCTTCCTTGTTCTGTTCCCGCTGGTTCCAGAATTGCCGGAGCTTCTCCAGAATCGAGTTCGCCCCCGGATTTTTGTTGTAGCCACGACCGATGGGTCGATCCATTCTGTTGGTTTACTCGCATTCAGGAATGGCGGTCAGATCCGGGGCGAACCTCGGCTGCATCCTCCCGGCGCTCTTTACGCGCGCCACCGGCCGCCTCTTCACTACCAGCGTCGGCACGGTCTTGTAGGCAAGAGTCTCGTCCACCTCCGGCGGCGGGGCGAACACGAGCGGCGAAACAGAGCCGGCGCGTCTCCTCCGTCCGCCGCTACCAGACGCGTTGGTGTTGGCCTTGCTGACGAGCGCCGCGGACGCTCTGACGGCGAGAGCGGCCACGTCCTCGCGGCGGAGCCCGTTCCTCTTAACCTCGGCGGGGAGCACGAAGTAGATCTGTCCCGGGCGGAGTTCCTCGCCCCCGCCTACGGCCGCCACGGGACCCTCGAACCCCATCACGTCGGCGTCGCACAGGAACCACCCGGCGGAGCCGTCTCCTGCCTCCACGGAGTCCTGGAGGGCTTGCGCCACCGTCGCCGGGCGCGGGTACTCGCGCAGCTCCCCCGTTGGCAGCAGCACCATCGCCGTCGAGGCGGCCAGCCCCTCCGAGCGCACCGCCGCCACCGCCGCCCCGCCGCTAGACATGCAGAGCCCCATTGCCGCGACGTGTTAGTGTATATTTGATGGTCGAGCTGGTGCCGTTGTGAACCGTATGTATGATATGATATTGTTGTCGTTGCTGCTGGAGTATGTGAGGGGAGGAATGGTGAGACTGAGATGGCGATGGAGTTGGGGGAGAGGGAGCGCTGGTTATATAGGATAGGAGGAGGCGAGGAGGGAGAAGGGGTGGGTTTGTCGCGCAGCTTGGGGAAGAAGGAGCACGACAGGCTGGCGTTTGGCTGGGGCCAGCGTGCGTGCTTGGGCTCCGGATATTTTGTTTTTTCTCGATTATTATTTTTAGATTTTGTTTTTACTGCGGCTTTTTTTTGGAATATTGCCGCATTTATTTAATCAAACGCATTCGGAATGTCATCCGAGATTACATCAAGCACACAATCTGGGGTGACCCCCAACCAAACATTGCAAAGTTCACCTCCTACCCCTATCTTAGCAAGTCTATGAGCGACAACATTTGCGGAACGACGAACCCAAGTGACTTTGGAGCTAACGAGCGAAGAAAGCAGCGTCTTCAGCTCTTGAATCAACGGGCCAGTGGCTGACATCTCCTTGTGCTGATTATTGAGCATCTTAACTACTCTTTGCGAATCCAGTTCCACATGTATCCTGTCGGCCTGTATTTCCTGCGCCAAAACAAGGCCTCTCTTGCATGCAAGAATTTCTAACACTTCAGGGTCGACCATGCCCCGGAACAGGTGGCACAGCCCGGCACGAAAGGCCCCATTCTCATCCCTTATCACAGCACCAGCACCCCCCTTGCTCCCTGACCGAGCAACTGCCCCATCTGAGTTGAGTTTAAGCCACCCCTCCTCTTGAGGCTTCCACTTTTGCTTGATCTGTTGCTCTCTCGGGGGCTTGTTGTTGTCATGGACAGCTCTCCATTCAGCCATGTGTGTGACCACGCATTCTATGATTTCATGTGGCGGGGCCATGCGCTTGCCTTCTCTGGTTTCATTCCTTGCTAGCCAAAGCTCGTAGGTAGCCTGAATCATTGCTCCCCGCTCGTCGTCAGACGCGCCGGCGAACCATCCCAGGAGCCAGCGAGCCAAAGCACTCTGGGAGTCGATCGGACACGGTGGTTTGGCCACCATAACTCCCTTTTCCGAGTACAACAGCTGCCAGAACAATGCGGAGTGCGGACAGGACCAGAACCGGTGTAGCACCGTTTCTTCCCTCCCACACGCCGCACAAAAAATCCCCGGCTTGATTCTCCGTCGGTGCAATTCGGCTCCCACCGCCAGTCCATTTCGAATCAGCCTCCACATGTGAATTTTGGCCTTAGGTGGTGCATTGGTATCCCATAACGCCATGTATCCTTTATGCTTTTCAACTGAACTCGAGGACTCCGGCCGTCCGGTCCTCGCATTATCCAATGCCTTCCGCAAATGATACCCAGATTTCACCGAGTAGACACCGTTGGACGTGAAGTTCCAAGCGAGATAGTCCTCACAGCTCGGACCCCCCGATCGCTATTTGCTGTATATCTTTGGCGTCATCCTCCGAAAACATCAGCTGTCCTCTCCATATCCCAGCTACACCCATCTGGTGTGAGCAAATGAGCTACCTTGGTTGTACCTGTAACAAACACTTGTCCAAGAGGTTTCATGCTACCTGCTCGTGGGATCCAATTATCATGATGTATGTTTACCCCAGTGCCATTCCCAATGCGCCAAATGAGCCCCTCCCTTAGCAGGTCCCTCCCCTAGAGAATGCTACGAAAAGTGAAAGAGGCCGACGCCGGTGCTGTAGCGGACATGATGGAGTCTACACTGTAGTAACGAGCCTTGAGCACACGTGCACACAAAGAGTTAGGCTGCTGGATGAGCCTCCATGCTTGTTTCGCTAACAACGCTTGATTGAAAGCCTCTGGATCTCGAAAACCCATTCCTCCTTCCCTCTTCGAAGCACACATTTTCTGCCATGCAATCCAATGTACCTTGCGTTCACCATGTGTTGCCGCCCACCAGAATTTAGAGGAAATTGATGTCAAGTTCCGGCATATTTTCTTCGTGAGCTGGAAACAACTCATGGTGAATGTGGGTACAGCTTGAAGCCCCGATTTGATTAGCACTTCCCTTGCTGCCTTTGACAAACCCTGCCCCTTCACTCCATCCACTTTGCCCTTCGCACTTTCAGTCACATATTTGAAGGTCCCATCTTTGGATTTCCCAACCAGTGTTGGGAGCCCAAGATACTTCTCACTTAATGCTTCCGACTGAACGCCCAAGGTGTCCTTCAACTCCTGCTTGTCCTCCTTTTGCTGCCCTTTACCAAAGAAAATCGACGACTTCTCCAAGTTGACACGTTGGCCCGAAGCCTTCTCATATTGCCTCAAGATCTCTTTCAGCTTTTCCATATTACTCCGTGTCCCCTCAAGGAAGACTATGCTATCATCCGCAAAAAGAAGGTGCGTGACATGGGGGCCAGTGCTCCCGAAAGTCACACCCTTGACCTCCCTCTCCTGTTTTTACTGCGGCTATCTGGTGTGGTGTGGGAGGAGTAGCGTGCACGTACGTGGTGAATACTCCGTACTGACCCGGCAGACGGCGGCAAGAAAACTGGAGCACTGCTCCTGCATATGTCGTGAAACCGCGGTAGTTACTGATAGCTCAATGCACAGTTCGTGCTCAAAGACTCACGCGCTTCATGTGCCGATATAACTGTAAATTATTGGCAACCTGAGCACGCACTGCAACACAAGACGAAAACACATTCCTGTTGGAGCAGCACTGAAATCAGATTGACCAAATCACACTGTCAATTATTTATAGATTTTGTTTTGCGGGTGACAATTATTTATAGTTGTATATATAGGGTGTTATAAAACCACGTGTTATAGCAATTCGTCGTATGCGGCTACAATCAAAATACTACAAACATCTTACTCATGTAACTCAGACATCTTAATCAGCAAACAAGCTGCACAACCAGACATGTTTGCTACTTAGAGTTTCCTTCTCAACTTACTGGCGTCGCCCTCCGCACCAGGTGGCTATGGCTGCAGCGAACCGACCCTAACCGCTCCTGGAAGCATCTCCACCTCCCGACCGATCACGAGGCCTCTGTGCTCTTCCGTGCTTCCACGACCTGGACCATCGACAATGGCAACACCTGCAAGTTCTGGCAGGATCACTGGCTCAACGGGCGCTCCATCCCCGAGATTGCTCCTACCCTTTCTGCCCTCATCCTGAGGCGCCGCCGAAGCCAACGCCTTGTCAGCGACGCTCTCAACAACAGAGGCTGGATCGCCGACATCCACGGCACCTAACACCCCCGCGCGGTCATCGAATATGTCGAGCTATGGAGGCTACTCCAAACTATCCAGCTCTTCAACGAACCCGACAAGCTCTCCTGAAAATGGACAGCCGATGGGAGCTACTCCGCGCGTTCAGCCTACCACGCATTGTTCATCGGCGCCACCACCGCACCAGTCTGGCGGCCCGTCTGGAAGACTTGGGCTCCTTCCAATGCGAAGATCTTCCTCTGGCTTGCCTGTCTCAACAGATGCTGGACCGCCGACCGGAGAGCGCGCCACAACCTTCCTCATGACCCCATTTGCAAGTTGTGCAGCCAAGACAACGAGACACTGCACCACCTCCTCGTCGGCTGCGTCTTCTCGCGCATCATTTGGCACGACATCATGGCATGGTGCCGCATTCCCGCCCTTCCCCCTGATGGCGCTTCCAGCTTCTTCGGCTGGTGGATGGCAACGACGGCCAGCGTGCGAGCCTGCCTCCGCAAAGGGACGAACTCCATCATCATCCTCACCTCTTGGGCACTTTGGAAGCATCGCAACGCAGCTCTCTTCGACAATGCTGCACCCTCCTACAACAAACTTGTCGAGGACATAAAACAGGAGGCGAAACTCTGGGCAAGAGCCGGCGCCAAAGGGCTCGGTAGGATCATTTCTGTAAAATAAGATGTAAACTATGAGGCTGAGCATCCTCCCTCCCTCGCTGCTTAACTAGCGCCTAGGCCCGCCATCTCATGTGTACGAGGCCTAAGACGCTCACCCTTGTACTCTTCCCCAACCTATCAATGGAATGATACGCAACTTCCGTATTCGGGATAAACTTACCAAGAAATCTTAACATGCAAGAAAAAAACTTACCATGCAAGTTTTCTTCCTCACCAAGAAATCTTGCACATCAAGTTCAATAAGCGAAGTAAACTTACTTGTTTTTGCCCTGGTCCTTGGTAGTAAGATTTTCAATGAGACATGGCCTTTAATTGTTGAGGTTTTTATTTTGCCATAAAGACTACAAGATCAGATTCCTTCGAGTTTTCCTCCGGACCGAACGCACCTTAATTAAGGACGCTAGTACCCGGGCCCCGGTGAACGTTCGCTGGCACGTATGACCTCCGCGAACCTGCCGGGTGGCATTTTTAGTATTAGGGGTCGTGGCAGTTTTCAGAAGAAAAAACATGGCAGTTGTTTATTTTTAGTGCAATTTCCCTCAATAATTGTCATTCTTTGGCCATCTGGATCATCAGGCTCTCTGGGTGTTCGCTAAGAGTGAGGTTGGGGCGGGGGGGGGGGGGGGTGGGTTGGGATCTCACTCCCGACGGACGTTCGCGAGATATCAAATTAATTCATCGTGGCATAAAAAGGTAAATAGTAATGCCATTATTGTCTCTTTCCGAAATAGATCATAGAACATTTTATTCACGAAATCAAGGAGGTCACATCGATTAAATCAAACATATTTGGAGATGAAACTACGAATATATAAGGAGCTTTGACTTCCCATATTATTTCACCAGAGAAATGCAAGGATCTGACATATTTAAAAAGGCAATGACATCAACAAATCAAATCAAATATGTCTGGATCGATGGATCAACCAAATTATTTGTGTCTTCAAAGATATTTTTTAGGTGGAACAAACTATTGTCACTGCATTCTGGAGCTTTGTGTTTTAAAACAACTCAATTTGATTGGAAACCGAATGCAATAATTCAAAATTGTATGTGATATTCCATTTTTTGAATTTTTATCAACCTTGCATACACCATGGTGCGTATATACAGGTTTAAGTACATACTTTTTTCACTTAATGCTTGATGTGGTAACAGTTATGAAAAAAAATACATGTTGTTAATGGGAGTCGTTCCAAAAAAACAAAACCATTATTGTCTATTTAGTACTTTTATACCTCTCAAAAGGTAAGAGATCACTATGGGCCTTGGATGAAACAATATGAATGGCTCAAATCTAGCAACCCTGTGAAGCAAGATTGATTATAGGGCAAGAAATTGATGGTTATAGCCTTCGATGGGGGAGTTTTGGAATACATTGTGTTTGTTTTTAAGTTGCTCACCACATGGGCCATACGATTTGAAATCAGGGACGTAGCTGGCATGTAGGCATTGGGGTCAATTGACCCCAATGAAATTGCTAAATCCTTCATTAACTTAGTAATGATCACTGGTGATTTATAGAAGATGACCCCATTGCCATGGATATGACCCCATCAAGCTTTTTTTCTAGCGTTGTCCCTGTTTGAAATACATAGTTTTGTGGGAATAACTAATCATATTTGGGTGTATGTGCTGAATAACATGCTTTAAGCTAGTAGGCAATCCATGTGGAAAATTTACTAAGGTGCTCCTCTTTAATGAAGTAACCAACAATTTGCAACTTGTCGACATTCAGTTGAAAGGAAGAAAAATCACTTGGTGTAATATGCAGAAATCCCATCTCCATGAGAAACTGGACAAGTTTTTTACTTCTCCTAGTTCAGTTAACTACTCTAACTGCAGTGGTCTTTCCATTGTTTTTCCTGCGAAAAAACTTTCAAACTATTCATCTTCAATCATGGCAGTACAACGAACACCAGAAAATAATAAAATTACGTCTAGATCCGCATACCACCTAACGACAACTATAGGCACTGAAGCCAGCCGAAGGCGCGCCGCCGTCATCACCCCTCCCTCGTCAGAGCCGGACAAAACTTGTTGTAGTAAACAGTTGGGAAGTCATCATGCTAAGGCCCCATAGGACCAGCGCACCAACAGAAACTGACGCCGTTGAAGAGTAGCGTAAATCGAAAGGATCCATCCTGGAAACACAACAACGTAGACAAACTACGAACAGATCCCAGCAAATCCATCAAGGACAAATCCGCCGGAGGCACACCTCCACATGCCCACCGGCGATGCTAGACGCATCACCGGGATAGGGGCTAGGCGGGAAGAACTTTATTCCATCTTCAGGGAGCCGCCACCATCTCGTCTTTCTGAGCAGGACACAAACTCTAACAAAACTCGAAGGAACATCTAAAAACGACGCCCAAAAATGGGGCCTCATCGCCTGCAAGCTTTAGAAGGGCCGGGATCCACCGCACTGCCATACCCCTAACGCCACCGGAGACGAGGCGGACCAGCGACGCCGACGGGAGGCAGAGAAACCCTAGTATTATTTTTGTCGAGTTGATTTGTAGGCCTCATCGCCTGCAAGCTTTAGAAGCTCCGTTTACTTTCGATGAGATTGATGATGCCATAAAGTATCTTCCTTCTAATAAGTCGCTTGTCCCCGAGGGCTTTCACACATGTATTATGAAGGACCTCTATGATTTATGTTCTCAATTCCATGAAGGTTCTCACCCGCAAAAAAACCATGAAGGTTCTCTCTGTATTCAAAGCATCAATGCATTTCTCATCACTCTCATTCCTAAAGTTAACGGGCTACCAGGCTGAATGATTTTAGGCCTATGTCATTGCTAAACTGTAACCTAAATCTCACTACCAAATTATTGGCAAATAGACTGTAGGAAGTTATTTTCTAGTAGGTACTTCCTCTGTAAATAATATAAGACGTTTTAGATCACTACTTTAGTTAGATATAAGGCATTGTATTAGTTTACAAAGGGAGTACATGTTAATCAACATGTTTTTATCAAATATAGGGCCATCGATAATTCCTTCTGAGAAATGATGGAGCCAAGCCTAAATGGAAGGATTCATTGCCTTGAAGATTTTATCATTTCTGACAGACCAGATGCCCCAACAGCCTACAATGATAATGTCCGTAGCAATCTCATGAGGTAGCTTGTCTACTGTGAGACTGATTTCATCATATTGTGAGATGCCTCTATGTTTGTCAGGGATAATCTGGTGCCAGCATTCTGAGGAAAAGTTACAGTTCCAAAAGAGGTGCATCATTGTTTGCTCAATCTTTTCATTGTAGAGTGCACAATTATAATCTGGTAAATGCATTGATTTTCTGTGGAGTAAATTTCTGGTGTTCACTCTGTCATACACTAGCAGCCAAGTAAGGATCTTATGCCTGAGTTGTGCAGAGCTTTTCCATATCCATTTGAAAATCAAATGGGCATTACTGGGACCCATCATTGCCGTGTACATCTTTATGAAAGAATAACTGGCCGAATTGCATTGATATATCCAAACATCTTGACTTGACTGAGTAGAATAACTTTGCAAAGTGTCTTTGAAAACTGTGAATTGCTGGTATTCCTGGGTGGATAATGGCCCATGGAAGAGATCTTCCAGATTGTTGAGAGCCAGAACTTGTTGTAAAGAGCATTCAGTGTTGATGCAGAATGAGTAAAGTTCTGGGTATCCCATGCCGAGGCTTTGATCATTCCATCTGTCAGCGCAAAAGAGGATAGTATTGCCATTGGCAGGGTGGCATCTTGATATGATTTGAAAGTGGGCATGAGTTTGATGACATCTCTCCACCAAAAAGATCTCACAGCTTTGTCACTTGGTGGGTTGACAGAGTAGTAAGTTTCCCATATGATGTTCACCAATGGTGTGTCTTTTCTATTAAGAAATCTGTGGAGGAATTTCATCAAAAGGGCTTGATTATGAGTGGAAATATCAAGCACTCCAAGCCCACCGTGAGATTTTGCTAGGCAGACTTTTTCTCAAGCAATCATAGGCATGCCTTTTTCTTCAGAGCCATATTTCTTCCATTAATAGTGTTTGAGAAGGATATTAATTTTTTGAACAATTGACTTTGGCAATGATTGGGAACACATGAAGAAGATTGTAAGGCTTGAAAACACAGATTTCACCAATATCAGTTTATCTCCAATGGAAAGCAAAGTGGCACATCCAGTGAGTCTATTGGCTATCCTTTTGAGCAAAGGAGCATAATCTTGGGCTCTTGGTCTTAAGATGAATGACACAGAAACAACAGTTTACTCTATCGACGCCTCAGATGTTGCAAGGCACAATGTGCTCAATCTCTCTGAAGTCAAATTGGTACAATGTTCAATCCAAACGGTTTACAAAAGGAAGTCTTCCGTATGTAAAAAAGTGCACTGATAGCTCCCATATATGGTACAGTGCACACCACTCCATAGTTAGCGCAATGCGGATCTCTTGCTCAAAGTGCGGTAAGAAAATACTGATACATGTATGCGGTTGTCCTGGTCATACGACGAATAGGAGACTTTACTCATTCGCGTGAATCCTAATTTATGGAGTTATAGCATGTTAATGGGACGCAGCATCAACCACGTATAGTTCTCCTGCATGGCTCGAAAAAAATGAGCACGGCATCAAACACCCATAGTACATGCACTACTTACTGTAGTTGACGAAATGAATGTTTCTTGTTAAACTGGCCAAAATATCACACCAACTTCTGGGAAGAGTGCTATATACTCCTTCCTTTCCGGTTTATAGGACTCATCTAAAAAAAATTGTTTTTCCGTTTTATAAGTCTCAATTCTACTAGTACTTAGAGCATGGTTCATAAGATAGCCTGTTGTTGTCTATATGTCAATGCCATGTCACCTAAAGTTTAGGTAAAAACCCTATAGTAGATTGGATCTAAACTAGCTACTACTAGTATTTAAAGCTTGTATGCGGAGGGGAGAAAGAGATACACGGATTGGTGGAAAGGAGGCCACCCACCTGCATGCAGGTTTCTTTTCTTGTTTCTTGTGTTGGAGCCGGCGATTGATGAAGCGCCTGCTTCCTTCTCTTTCTTGCCTTCTCTCTTCTCCAACTGTGATTTTCATGATGTGAAATGGCTTACAGCTAGCTGACTGAACCCTATTATGCTTGCTTTTACCATCACCAATGCACGTGTAAGTTTATGAACAATTAGTGGTCATGCATGCATGTGTTGTAATTAATGCATCGGTAAACATAACTTTTTGAGAAAAACGAGCGTACAAATGAAGTATTTCTGCAAACTAGTAGTAGTATGAAATTTGTTCTATCACTCATCATCTATTTTGATTGGAGAGATTTTGAAATTGAGCCTTATAAACTGGGAAGGAGGAAGTATTTTTTTACTGTTGTACTGTATGAATGCTACCAGTAGTAAAGGGATAAAGTGGAAAAGCAGTGGGGCGTCAGTGTGTCAAAAGTCAAAAGCGAGCAAAATGAAACGGTTTTGCAGAAACTTGTGTGCGTTTTAGCTAGCGGCAGCCAGTGGCCGTGGCTACTCCACCTCGTAGTTATTGCGCGGGGTTTGTTTCCTCGAGACGGAAACGCGCCAACAGAGACACATCGCAAAGGCATCTAATCGCAAGCGTTGCGTCATACCCCTGGTCGCGCATCAGCATCACGTGGTCAAAGGCGAAGTACAGTATACTAGGAGGAGTAGCACGGTGCAGGTCGTGTGCTCTTGCCTCTTGGTCTTGGACGGTGCGTTTCCCCTGGGCGATATTTACGCTTTCTTTAGATAACTTTTTTTTTTGCTTTAGGATTAGGAGGAGTAGGAAGAGTATGTCCTTTTTCTACAAATGGGGAAAAACTGACCTACCAGATCGACCACGCCATTAATCAATCCAACTCTGCACAGTACAGGGAGACGTGTCTCTGCCGGGATCACAAGATGGTGTACTGCCGCGACGCTACACATACACTTTGTCCGGAACAATCGGGCCAAGATCCAGAATGAAAAACATGTGCCGATAACAATAATGCGGCCAGCAGTGAAATCAGGAGGACCAAACAACTGTTGCGCTGGGGCAAGCCAGCGACGCAGGCAGCAACGGTGCATCATGAGTCCAGGTGAAGGAATAATCAGCTTCAGGTTCAGGGGAGGAACAGACAGCAAGCACTGTGCTGAATTGTTGACTTGTTTAGATTAAGAAAAAAAACGAGTGCACCTCATTTCATCTGCTAGACACTACTGGTGGTAGTAGTACGTGGCGGCGTGCATGCGCTCCAAACCTGCAGGCGTGCTCGGGCCCGCACGCACGAGGGAGAGCATCTTCTCGCCTGTCTTTGGCCACGTAGCGTTGGTGCGCGGCTCCCAAGGCGTCGTCACATTGCTGCTTCTTTGCTACGTTGAGTGGTGTGGGGGCTGAATCGATTGGCGCCAGGTGAGGCTGGGTCCGACCCACGCCGCGCCTAGCACACCAATAATGTTGGCTACTAACTCCGTCGTAGTTTATTCCTTTTTAATTTGTGCCAAATCTTGACTAAAAACCAACTAATAAAATATTAATGCAAGTCAAAAAAATTGTACTACTTGAATTTGTATTTTCGATGATATAATTTTTGGTGACATGTGTGAACAATTTTTTAGTTAAATTTATAGTTAAAATTTAGCACGGAATACAATAAGGACCAATAAATTAAGACGGAGGTAGCAATACGATCAATTGGCTGTGGAATCCAACAGGTTTTCTCCACATGTTTTGGACATGGACATATGCAAGCGTTTTTAAGGTTGCCGCGTGTTTCATAAATCATTACAAACAATGTGGATACAACACACTCACGCGAAACACATCTTCAACCGCAACCCGTAATTTTTTTCCGTATTCATCCGCAAATAGGGGGACCAGTTCACGAACACAGATGCGGGAGGCAACAATCCAACCCTAATCAAATGCATCCGGCCTTTTGATTTTTTTTCTTCTAGTCCACACGATCAAGTAGCCGCATGCGAAGGGTACAACGTTCAAATAGCAGCATGCAGTACTAGTTCAAATTTTAAGAAGTTCAAATATTACATCCCAACATAGTTGTCCCCTTTCACCGCCCACTAATGCTCAATCAAATCTTCTTCAGCTTCTTGTGAGTTGGTCGATGCCGAATTTGTTGATGCATTTAAATAAACTCCTCAAATGTGGCCGGATTCTGGTCCAGAAGTTGGATAGAATCATCCATGTTCTCAAATTCTAAAGCTACAACAGCATCATCACCCTCATCCTCGATGATCACGTTGTGCATGATCACACACCATGTCATCACCTCCTAGAAGGTTTTAGGATCCCATTATTTAGTAGGTCCACGAACAATTGCAAAACGGGCCTGCAGAACTTCAAATGCCCTCTCGACATCCTTTCTAACTGCTTCTTGTCTTTGGGCAAACTGAGATTTTTTCTGGCGAACTGCCGCTGCTTGTGCGGCGATACAGGCCACCGGCGGCCCGATGGAGCGTTCCATTGTGTCTTCCTAGTGGCCGCAGGTGGAGGCTCAGGTGGAGGCCACCCGGCCCTCAGCTCAGGAGGAGCCTGTCTCGGGCGTGCATCCTCGGGCTGCTTCACCGGTGGCTCAGATGGTGGCGACCCGCCACTCAGCTCAGGAGGAGCCGACTGTGGCGGTGCAACCACGTGTTGTTGTACGGGTGGCTCACGGTGAGCCAGTCGTGTTGGCTGCCTGCGGGCGAGGACCAGTTCGCCCGCCTTTGGATGTGCAGCCACGTGCCGTTCTGTCGTTGGCCGGCCTTCCGCCGCATGTGGAGCCGTTCCTTGACACGCTAGACACCACTTCCATCTCGTTGCTATACATCTTCTAGATTAGATCTTGGGTGTTCGTAGGAATTTTTTGATTTTCATGCAACGTTCCCCATCAGAAAAGACTAGTGAACCACTTAAAGCCCTTAGTTCAAATGTTAATCGTATGAATTCTCTTCTTATCGTTTGCAACAAGAGACTTAATACCCTAGATAATAAAATTGTTTCATTCTCTGAAATTAATGGGAAGCGTAAAGAACCTCCAGGCTTTGAGTTAAGCTCGTCTAGGGTAGTTAAAATGAAGGATGACAATACTTGAAACAATGCCTTACGCCTAGCTAGGAGCGTAAAACAATAGCGCTGTTGGGAGGCAACCCAATAGTTATCTTATTTTTATTTTTGTTTTTGAGTGTTCACACAATTATGCTACTATTATGATTGTGTTTTTATGCTTTAATTAGTGTTTATGCCAAATAAAGCCTTTGGGACGATTTGGTTGATAGCTGACTTGATTTTGTGAAAAAACAGAAACTTTTGTGCCCATTACAATAATTTTTATAATTCACTAGAACACGATAAAATTCTGAATTCTTTTACACATTATTGATATATAAATTTCCCATGTTGTCCTATTTTTTCAAAAAATTGGAGTTACGAAATTATAGTGTTTTTTCATTTCATAACAGACTGTTTTGTTTTACACAGATTATGTTTTCTATTGCATAGTTTGATTGTTTTAATGATGCTATGGATTATATCAGGGAGTATAAGTCATGGAGAAGTTACAAAACAGTAGCTATTATGCAATAATAAAATATGAATGGGTTCATAACAACACCTAAAGTTTATGATTTGTTTATTATACTAACGGATCTCACGAGGTTTCTCTTGAGTTTTGCGTGCTAAAGTTTTCAAGTTTTGAGTGAGATCACGACGGATGAAGGAATAAGGGGCGACAAGACCCTAAGCTTGGGATTCCCAAGGAACCCCAAGGTAATATCCAAGGAGACCCAAGCATCTAAGCTTGGGGATGCTCTGGATGGCATCCTCTCTTTCGTCTAAAATCCATCGTTATACTACTTGGAGCTATCACTACTAGGGAAAAACCTAGCAGTAGCGCGGGTATTTGGTGTATTAGTAGCGTGGGTACCCGCGCTACTGATAAGGCGCTACAGCTAACGTTTAGCAGTAGCGCGTGTTGACACGCGCTACTGCTATACCTACTTAGAAGTAGCGCGTCCCATACCAGCGCTACTGCTAAGTGTTTTAGCAGTAGCATTTTCCTGTCTAGCGCTAAAGAGCGCTACTACTATATTTTATCATATCTTTTCTTTGCTGCGTATTTGTGATGTTTTTGTATAGGTTTTATACAGTATTCTAATCATATCATAAACATGCAATATGTTCATCATATCATAAACATAATAGTCTCATCATATCATCCAACACAAATCATGTCGTCACATCATAATCACGATATAGCTATACAAGTTACATGACATGTCTCATCATACATAATGTAGTACTTCTTGGGGCGTCGGTTCGTATCCCTCTCCCGCACTAGCGTGAACCTAAACTAACCACTGGATGTCGCTCCAAAACCGAAAACCGATACACCTGGGCCTGACACTCCGGCCACTCGTCGTATACTCTTGGCATATCACTTCTTCGTCATCGATGATCTATGCACCTGCATCGTCACATGAGTCGATGATATGCAACATATATAGTTGAGCAACAGAAAGAGACAGACTTGGCAAAAATAGAAGCAACATATCATAAGCATAAATAATAAAGTTCATCATACCCAAAATGCCCTAACTGGAGTGATCTTCGCAAGTTAAGGAGGACGGTTTAATTACATCACAAATAAAATTTTATCGTGCACAACTCAAAGTTTCGTCATTCAGAAAGTATGGACTAAACGGACACATTGTCATATATCGACAATCACTCCAACATGTCGCGCCATCCATCCAAGTTAGGGAGATAGTCCCCGAGCTTAGTGAAAGGCTTCAGGTCGAGACGCTGAGCGGCTACGCGTGTTCGGACGTCTTCCCGCGACATTTGCCCTTCCATGTAGAACATCCCTGTTTTTTCGAGGACCTCCTTCATGATGATTTGGGCAAGTTCACACTGGATGTGATAGAACTCAACTCGAAGTCGTTGATCCAGGATATCTCCTACGTTCTTTGCCCATTGCAAAATATGGGCATCGTCGAATGTAGGTGACATGCGAAGTTCTGCTGATCCTGTCTATACTCCAGCATGTGGTGTAGGACATATAATCCATCACTAGGAGTATCACTCGGTTGCTGGATGCAGCAGAAGTTAGTCTTATGGCCGAAGGCGGGCCTGTCGTTCCTTTCCTTCTTGGTCTTGATATCTCCACCCCGTACGCTGTAGTAAAAGATAGCACTGTCGAGAACAGAGTTGATGTGGGTGTAATCCTTTTTGTTCATGTTCTTCGATGAGTCCAAGTAAAGAGCGTGGGAGTATCGGGGGTAAAGGATGATGAGGATGGCGCGCCCGCCGCTGCGCAAAATAAGTACACCTCAAATAAATTAGCCTCTACCGTGCAAATGAATGATTGAAATCGAAGGAAGGATATCCGCGTGGATGACTTACATGGGATGATAAGGCACGAGAATCGTCTCCTTGTCCTTATTGGCGAAAATGAAATCGACGATGTAGTCCCTCGCGTGTTCACGGTGCTCTGCGCGGTCTGCCAAGAAGCCCTCGTGCATGAAGTACGGGTCAGCGACACAGATATAAGGTATCTGCTCAATCCCGATGATGTAGTTCATGTACAAGGCATAAAGGCGGAGAAACGTAAAATCCAGCTTCTTCAAGTGAAACATGTCGAAGATGTAATCGAATCGAAGGAAGAACTTCTCCGCAGGGAATGTGTCGATGTACGACCTTTGTCGCGACACGTTAACCACGTAGAGTGGCTATCCTGGATTTTCCGAGGCGATGAGGCTTTACTCTCTCCGTAGCACATCGTCATAAAGTCTCCTTAGATTGTCGTATATGGCCTCTATCGCTGCCTTAGGTAGGATTGGTTCACCGGGGATATGCCATTTTGCCGCACCGGGGATAGGTATACGGTCTTGAACCCGAGGCTGCTGAGGCGGCTTGACCATAGAAGCAGCTTTGTTGCCTTTCCTCGGTCTCTTCCTATGCTTCTTTGCTACCGAAAGGTCGTCTATAATACGTTCATCCTCCGGCAATTCAGGCACCGACTCATGACGCTCAAACCCTGAGTACTCATACCGCTGAGCCATTAATCTTCCATCATCATAGGCGCCAGTATTGAGATACTGTAGAGTGTCATCATCATCCTCGTCGATGGCATCATGCATTGCTTCTTCGATGGCGGCGACATCATCAGCGACTAATGGAGCCTCTTCCTCACCCCGTCCACTATCACCCGGCACGACAGGTGACGCTAATTGGGTAGGTGGGGTGTTGATGTTCATACCTTGCTGAGGCTGCGTGGTCGTGGTGGGTGTCCCGGCCGCCTCCAGACGAAGCAAACTCTTTGGCCACAACATGACCCAAGTCTTCCAATCGCCAAGCCTCCGCGGGGTCTCGTCGTCATCTCCCCCTAGTACCGGAGGAGCCAAATTCTCGTGGCCCGGTTTGACACTGGCCACGGAAACCTTGAAGACGTCAGGGGGATCGGCCCGCTGTGGAACAAGGGTTCCTTCGGATCACTATCGTTGCCTTCCCCACGTCCACCTTCTGGCCGCTGATAGTGTACAGTATGGTGCAGGGGTTTCCTCGACCTGCAAAGACATGTCTGCGACGTGAGACATCTGAAAGGCAACGAAAACGGGAGATTATACATTTATTGAAGAGGGCCAGTGTGACAGGTACCGTGAGGGCGTCGATCTTAGCCAAAGTAGAAGCACCGTCGAGCATGTCCGAGACAGAGGAAGGGCTGCTATGAGCAGGTGCAGGAGCTAGTGCAGGAGCTGGTGCGGGAGTCGGTGTAGGAGCAGGTGCTGGTGCAACGCTAGTTGAGCTGCTCTCGAAGAAGTTGGCAAGGGGAAAGTCCGCTGCATCTTGGATTTTGCCTGCTCCAACAAACGATAGCCAGAACCAAGACACCACACGTAGCTGCCATCTCCCGTTTTGCGGCAGCTACCGCTGCTTTGACTGTCTCACCTGATTTTTTCTCAACCGCAATCTCAACCTTCTTGTCGATGTTTTCTTCAGTTAACCTCCGTCTTTCCTTTCTCTCCTCCGTGGTCTCACGACAGTAATTCTTCCACGTGGTGCCATCTCCAACGTCGTGCACGCGTCCATACGACGGCCGAATGTCCACCGGGAGTCCTTTCAATATTTTCAAGGCCCGGTTGAATAGGGTGTCCCACTTGGGCCTCGCCAACGCCTCAGACGGCGAGTCGCTTTCGGCCGCGATCCTGTGCTGCTCTCTCTACAAAAGGAACAAGGATGTTTACAAATATGACTAAATGTGCAGTCGAATTGATCAGAAGCTAAAATTAGGGGGTAAATTAAAAATGGGTTTTTTATTTCCGTGCCCCTGGTTCCTTAGCTCTACTCATTCATCCCCACTCTGTTAACTTTTGCTCACTTTTCCCCACTCCCTTGTCCAAAACCCTCAGAACAGGTTACAACGGACGTTGCCGTCGGGCTAATGCCTTTGACCATTAACTGTGACGAGTGGGGCCGCGTAGGGCCGAGTACACCTTTGACCGTTACCCGTATAGTTGTTTCGTATGCTGACCGTACATGTATTCGTATACGTGGGCACATGCAACGGACCATGGTCGTGGGGTAGGACGTGTCCATAGGACATGCCTGAAACGTCCCATCGTATAAAGAGGGGCAACCACCTCCATTGCCCCCTACCATTTTCCCTCAAATCTCGTCCCTGCTGCATCGTCTTCCTCTCCCCCACCGGCGTCGTCTCGCTCTCCCCCACCGCATCCTCTTCCTCACCTTCATCGCCTTCACCCGGAGAAGGCCGAAGCCCGTGGCGACGCCGGCGCAGTGGCCGGAGATGTGGTTGAGCTACAGGGCACGGTGACCGCGGATGTCGGCGGCGTCCACGGTGGTGCGGGGAAACTCGCAACCGCTGCGGATGTGGAGAAGGAGGTGGCGGGCTCCGCCTCAGCGGTGCAGAAGGTGATGGCGTCGAGCAGAGCAGTCAAATCCGATACCCCCCATGCGCAACCTAGCGAGGAGCAGGAGGTTTTTGCACTTGCTTTACTTTAGGATATTAGCTTGTAGAGTTAGTTGGATTGGTTAGATTGTGGATTCATACTGTATTTCAGATGGTTAGAGTAGTTGGTTTGATGGATGGGACGGGGTTTTCTGTATTGGGGGGATGGGGGGGGGGTTTGTACTAGGGTTTGTTGGATAAATTCATTGCAAAAATGCTAGATAGATATGTTTATTAGATGTGCTTCCACTACTGCAGGATGCTGCTAACGCGACACTACGATCAGAGACCCTTCGACGAAACTGTGTGCGATGCCATAATCGTAAACGGTGGTGTAAAAAACCGTCAAAAAGGGTGCAAAACGTTTGCGATGGCGGAGCCATCAAACACGGTTCAGATTTTAGTTGCCTGTGCGAGGAAGGGCATACGGTTCAGTTCAATTAACTGTTTGCGATGAGGAGGAACAAAAAAAATGCGCAACCAGATGGAGGTGTGTGCGATATACAACATACGGTTCACTAGGATGAACTGTTTGTGATTACGCAACACAAAAGAAACGGCCAGCCAGATGAAGGTGTGTGCGATTTACGGCATGCGGTTCACTCGAATGAACTGTTTGCGTTGAGACATGAGAAAAAAATGGTTCAACTTAACAAGATGTGTGTGATACGCGGCAAACAGGTCTGTAATCAGAAACGTGTGTGAAGACCGATAATAACACAGACGGTTGTGGCTAATAAGACTTGTGTGTTGTGCGATGGGATTGCATACAGAACAACAATACACACACACACACACACACACACACACTTATAAGGACATGCTTGCATAACCAAATTAAACATCCACTTACATAGGTGGTTACTACAACCATGGCATTTGCACACGCCAAAGTAAGCTATTTGTGAGGGAATAAGCCGTGTGTGTTGCGGGCTAACGCTTGCTGGTATATAACCTTAAATTTAACCAACAAAGTGTTAATGCATGTTACAAAAATTGTATAGCTGGAAACTATGTTCAAATACGACTCCAACGATATAATCTTTGGCGACATGCATTCGTATTTTATTAGTTATATCCTACTTATAAACCAGGACGGGGGTATAGTTGGTAATTAAATCGCAAACGTTTTTTTATTAACCATATGTGTACGTGTCCTTTCGTCCTCCTCTCGCACGTCTTGTCACCCCGCTGCCGCAGACGGCTTACAGCGCAAGTTTGCGCAGCGTGCGGGGGCGTTCTTTTGGCCAAACAGTGGCACGCCAATGAATCGTCGGTGAGCCCGTTCCCACGCAACCTCGCAGGTTCCCGCGCAAGATTCCCGCCCGAGTCGGTGAAATCCCCCAAAATCCCAATGCTTACCGGCCTGCTATAAAAACCCTCACGGCTGGCGAGTCCTGCGTCGCATTTTCCCCTCCCTCCCTGTAGCTTATCTCGTCTGCTTCTCCCACAATCGCCAATGGCACCGGTCCGTCCTCGTCGCTCAGCCACTCTGCCTTCATCAGAGGACAGCTCCAGCTGGGAGGCTACACCGCGGCGGCGGCGCAATCCCCAGCGTAGTGTAGTGCACGTGGCATCCCTGTTGGGTGTGCGCGGAACACCCACCACACGCTCCGCCGCCGCTGCCCATCGGCAGCTGTTGCCGATCGCCGTTGCCGCCACACCACCGTCGAAAGCCAGGGCCATCTCCCGCTCCGCCGCCGCGGCCCGAAGGCGGGAGGTGGCCGTCGTGGCTGCCACCCCACTGCCAGCCACCGTGGCCATCACCCGCTCCACCACCGCGGCCCGAAGGCGGGAGGTGGTGGTCGTGGCCGCCACCCCATCATCGGCCGCCGTGGCCGCCAGCCCACTGTCGATCGCTAGGATCATCACCCGCTCCGCCACCGCCGCCAAGGAGGGAGGCGGAGGTGGAGTCCCGCACGTGTGTCAGCGACCTTGCGCGCTACATCGAGTTCCTGCGGGAGGAGGAGGAGCGCCTCGTCGAGCATGCAAAGAGCCTTACCGCAGCCGTGGCTGCAGCACACACCAACGCAGAGGCGAGGAATCAGGAGATCTACGAGCAGTCCGGCCGCTTCGAGAGGGATCGTCTGGAGCGGCAGTGGGCGTTCGAGCTGGCGAGCGCCGCTGAACGTGCAGCAGCGGCAGGCACCGTATTGCATTTCTCCAGCTCGTCGGTAGGCTCGTCCTCCTCCTCTGCCTCTTACTGAGCGCGCTCGGCAGAGGAGAGGCTGCCGGAAGTAGCACAAAGCCCCTCCGTGGTAGTAGTAGTATTTAGGGGCTATTTTGTTCAGTTCATCTGACTATAGATGTGTGGTTGAACTGTACAACGTACTTAAAATTAGCTAGTATATATAGTTGAACTAGCTATTTCAGTACATGGTTGGCAACAATTGGGGAAAAGTTTGGTCGGTTCAACTGTTGTCGGATTTCTGGTTCCGGCAAAACCCTTGAGGTTCGAACACTGGGGTGCGCACGAAGATCTCTCCCTGCCTAGATCGCCCTCACCACATCGCAAGGCCTAGCTCGGCGAACCCGCAGAAAGAGACACAAGAGTTTATACTGGTTCGGGCCACCGATGTGGTGTAATACCCTACTCTAGTGTGGTGTGGTGGATTGCCTCTTGGGCCGAGGATGAATAGTTACAAGGGAAGAACAGCCTCCTGAGGAGAGGTGTTCTTGTGCTTGGTGGTGGCTCTGTTCGGGATGAGATCCAGATTAGGATGAGCTCGAGTTGCCTCCTACTGTGGTGGCTAGTCCTATTTATAGAGGCCCTGATCCTCTCCCCAAATATTGAGCGGGAAGGATCCAACAACGACCAAATTTGAAGGGAGACAACTAGTACAAGTTATCCCGACTAAAGGTGGTCTTCGCCTGCCAAAGGCTCTGGTGGTGACGCCGTCTTGGGCTCCACGATGACCTCCATCTTGCCGTCCTGCTGGTCTTGGTCTCGTTGCACCGATATGGAAACCTTTGCATGATGCCTCGGGACTCCTCGCCTGCGCTTGCCCCTTTAGCACCAAAGAGGAAACGAGGACACTGCGCGCGCTGGCACCCGCCTGGCTTCGGTCGTCATGGCTTGCGTCACAGGAACCTCGCGAGGTGTCCCTTGCCTTGATCTCTCCGTCCCTTGCGAGCCAGCCTGGTCCCCCGAGGAGGTCTTGTGTCGTCCACCTCGCGAGGCTTGGCCCCTCGCGAGGGTCTTGAGTGTTTGTTGGTGAAGATGGGCCGTACAGGGCCGCTGGTGGAGCCACGCAGTGGGCCACAGGCAGGCAAGTCTGGGGACGCCCGTTCCCAGGACGCCGACAGTAGCCCCCGGGCCCAAGGCGTGCTCGGACTTGGCTTCGGGGCGAAGCCAAAGGGAAAGTGCAGAGCGCCGCGGGTCCCAACAGCCTGCGGCCCAGCTTGACACGTGGCGATTGATTGGACGTGGGCGTGTCCGCTTCCCCACGGTGCCTTGGCAACTGCCCGTCTGACAAAAGGCTGGCGCGGGCAACACTCACCTTCATTGCTTTCCTTCGTCTTGCTCCAGATCCCCTTTCTCGCCCCTCACTTCTGAAACCTCCAGACCTGCTTCAATCTCCCTCCGAGCCAGCCACCAATGGCGCCCCGGAAGGTCAAGACTTCTTCGTCGCCCGCCTGGTACGAGCCGGCTCTGGATGCGCCCAATGTCTCGGAGAAGAACCTCGCCGCCACACGCCTGCTGACGGCGGGGGAGAGCAACGAGAGGGGGAAGACCGAGCTCCGGGCTGGCTCTACCGAACCAGAGGCTTCGAAGAGCACCTTCTACCCCTTCTTCATGAGCAGCGTCGTCGCGGGCCTAGTTCCCCCCTTCTCCGACTTCTTCTACGTCGTCCTCCGCCATTACGGGTTGCAAGCTCTCCATTTCCATCCCAACTCTGTTATTCTCTTGTCGATCTTTGCCTTCTACTGTGAGGCGTATGTCGGGATGATGCTGTCCATGGCACTGCTGCGCCACTTCTTCTTCCTCCGAATCAACGGCGGCCACACCTCAGGGTGCGCCAACTTCATCGCAGTCGCCAAGGCCAACGCAATCTCGAAGGCCGGCAAGAAGTCCGATGGCTTCAGGAGCAAGTGGGCCATGATGGATGCCATGTGCGTCCACCCACAGTTGAAGCTGCCGACGAAGATGCCCCAGTCTGATCAGGGGTGGTCCCGCGCAAAGCTTACTCACGATCGGGCAACGCCGGTGCTGGAGAAGATGACCGCCGATCTGAGGCCGGGCAACGCGAAGGCGGCGAAGCTGACGGGGGCCATGCTCCTGAGAGAATTCCTGATGTTGTGGGTGGCTCCACTCCAGGCACGCTCGCGCCCCTTGTGGACGCTTGGGGGTGCAGAAGACAAGCTCCGCCTGAGTCCGGAGGCCTTGTCCAACGAGGAGCTCGCTGTGGCTCTCCGCCTCTTGGTCGGGGACGACCAAGAGTATCCGCCGAGTGCCATCGTCCCCCTGTTCCGTCGCAAGGACGGGGCACAGGTTGCGGCCGCCATGCCCGCCTTTGACGAGTGCGGCCTGGTGCCGCCGGCGCCCCTTGTGGTCTGATAACCCACAAGTATAGGGGATCGCAACAGTTTTCGAGGGTAGAGTATTCAACCCAAATTTATTGATTCGACACAAGGGGAGCCAAAGAATATTCTAAAGTATTAGCAGCTGAGTTGTCAATTCAACCACACCTGGATAACTTATTATCTGCAGCAAAGTATTTAGTAGCAAACTAATATGGAAGTAACGGTAACGATAGCAAAAGTAATATTTTTGGGTTTTATAGTGATTGTAACAGTAGCAACGGTAAAGTAAATAAGCGAAGAACAATATGTGAAAAGCTCGTAGGCATTGGATCGGTGATGGAGAATTATGCCGGATGCGGTTCATCATGTAACAGTCATAACATAGGGTGACACAAAACTAGCTCCAATTCATCAATGTAATGCAGGCATGTATTCCGAATATAGTCATACGTGCTTATGGAAAAGAACTTGCATGACATCTTTTGTCCTACTCTCCCGTGGCAGCGGGGTCCTAACGGAAACTAAGGGATATTAAGGCCTCCTTTTAATAGAGTACCGGACCAAAGCATTAACACATAGTGAATACATGAACTCCTCAAACTATGGTCATCACCGGGTGTGGTCCCGATTATTGTCACTTCGGGGTTGCCGGATCATAACACATAGTAGGTGACTATAGACTTGCAAGATAGGATCAAGAACTCACATATATTCATGAAAACATAATAGGTTCAGATCTGAAATCATGGCACTCGGGCCCTAGTGACAAGCATTAAGCATAGCAAAGTTATAGCAACATCAATCTCAGAACATAGTGGATACTAGGGATCAAACCCTAACAAAACTAACTCGATTACATGATAAATCTCATCCAACCTATCACCGTCCAGCAAGCCTACGATGGAATTACTCACGCACGGCGGTGAGCATCATGAAATTGGTGATGGAGGATGGTTGATGATGACGATGGCGACGGATTCCCCTCTCCGGAGCCCCGAACGGACTCCAGATCAGCCCTCCCGAGAGAGTTTAGGGCTTGGCGGCGGCTCCGTATCGTAAAATGCGATGAATCTTTCTCTCTGATTTTTTTCTCCCCGAACACAAATATATGGAGTTGGAGTTGAGGTCGGTGGAGCTTCAGGGGTGCCACGAGGCAGGGGGGCGCGCCCAGGGGGGGCAGGCGCGCCCCCACCCTCGTGGCAAGGGTGTGGGCCCCCTGGCCTTGATTCTTTCGCGAGTATTTTTTTTATTTCCAAAAATAATCTCCGTGGAGTTTCAGGTCATTCTCAGAACTTTTGTTTCTGCACATAAATAACACCATGGCAATTCTGCTGAAAACAGCGTCAGTCCGGGTTAGTTCCATTCAAATCATGCAAGTTAGAGTCCAAAACAAGGGCAAAAGTGTTTGGAAAAGTAGACACGACGGAGACGTATCAACTCCCCCAAGCTTAAACCTTTGCTTGTCCTCAAGCAATTCAGTTGACAAACTGAAAGTGATAAAGAAAAACTTTTACAAACTCTGTTTGCTCTTGTTGTTGTAAATATGTAAAGCCAGCATTCAAGTTTTCAGCAAAGATTATGAACTAACCATATTCACAATAACACTTAGGTCTCATGTTTACTCATATCAATGGCATAACCAACTAGCGAGCAATAATAATAAATCTCAGATGACAACACTTTCTCAAAACAGTCATAATATGATATAACAGGATGGTATTTCGCTAGCCCTTTCTGAGACCGCAAAACATAAATGCAGAGCACATTTAAAGATCAAGGAGTGACTAAACATTGTAATTCATGGTAAAACAGATCCACTCATAGTCATACCCAATATGAACTAACAATAATGAATGCAAATGACAGCGGTGCTCTCCAGCTGGTGCTTTTTAATAAGAGGGTGCTGACTCAACATAAAAGTAAATAGATAGGCCCTTCGCAGAGGGAAGCGGGGATTTGTAGAGGTGCTAGAGCTCGGTTTTGAAATAGAGATAAATAATATTTTGAGCGGCATACTTTCATTATCAACATAACAACCAAGAGATGGTGATATCTTCCATGCTACACACATTATAGGCGGTCCCCAAACAGAATGGTAAAGTTTATACTCCCCCTCCACCAACAAGCATCAATCCATGGCTTGCTCGAAACAACGAGTGCCTCCAACTAACAACAGTCCCGGGGGAGTTTTGTTTGCAATTATTTTGATTTGATTTGCATAAAGCAAGGGACTGGTCTCGGTGTCAAAACCGGCGGATCTCGGGTAGGGGGTCCCGAACTGTGCGTCTAAGGCGGATGGTAACAGGAGGCGGGGGACACGATGTTTACCCAGGTTCAGGCCCTCTCGATGGAGGTAATACCCTACTTCCTGCTTGATTGATCTTGATGATATGAGTATTACAAGAGTTGATCTACCACGAGATCATAGAGGCTAAAACCCTAGAAGGTAGCCTATGGTATGATTGTTGTTGTCCTACGGACTAAACCCTCCGGTTTATATAGACACCGGAGGGGACTAGGGTTACACAGAGTCGGTTACAATGGAGGAGATCTACATATCCGTATTGCCAAGCTTGCCTTCCACGCCAAGGAGAGTCCCATCCGGACACGGGTCGAAGTCTTCAATCTTGTATCTTCATAGTCCAACAGTCCGGCCAAAGGATATAATCCGGCTTTCCGAGGACCCCCTAATCCAGGACTCCCTCAGTAGCCCCTGAACCAGGCTTCAATGGCGATGAGTCCGGCGCGCAGATTGTCTTCGGCATTGCAAGGCGGGTTCTTCTCCAAATTCTGAATATTTGTTTGAGTAGTGTCCGGCTTCCCATAAATGTTGCACTGCTTGGCTTCCGCGCCTAATAATGGATATCCTCCACGCGTCGAGCGAATGCGAGAAGTCGGGGCATTTTTACAATTGCCACCCTAGCCATGTGGGTAAATTGTCTATTAAAGAGACGGGGATTCTCAGATCCAGATCACACCATCCTCCCACAGCGAGTATCCATCGGAGCGCGCCCGGAAAAAATACATTCCAACATAGCCGGTCGTCGCAGCTCCTCCTCTCGCTCCCGTAGCCCTAAGCCCGGCAATTGGAAGAAGTGTTCTGTCCCCCACAGCCAATTAGTAGAGTTACAAACCCAGGGGTTTCTCCCTCCAGCGTATATGGTCCCCGTTCGAGCCGGGCTCGCCACCTATAACGGCGGGGAGCAAGCGGAGATCTTTCCCAGCCCATCCATGGGGGGGCTGGTATGCCTCGTCCCTTACTTATTAAGAGGGCTTGGATTTCCAATTCATCCGTTCCTCCGCGGGCTCCTGGAGTTCTATGGCCTCCAGCTGCATAATTTCACTCCCGCCTCCATATTACACATTGCTGGCTATGTTTGCGAGGTGTTTCTGGGCTGCGAAGCTCATTTCGAGCTATGGAAGAGGCTATTCTGCCTCGTACCCCATACACAGGAGGGGTCACTGTACCAAGTGGACGGAGCCGAAATATGGCGCATCGCCGGGACCGGATACCTGTCCGGTACTCCGAAGAAGACATCCGAGGATTGGCCTTCGGAGTGGTTTTACATGGAGGACGTCCCCCTTCCGAACCCTATTCGGATGGGCCTCCCTGAGTTCGACAACGCTCCCCTGAAGAAACGCCGCAGCTAGCGCCCTCGGAGCCCTCAGGAGGAAGATAACGGAGAAGTCCTTTACCTGATGGGCCAGATAAAAATGCTGGCTCAATCAGGACTGACAATAATCGAGGTTATGTCAATATGTATAATGCGGGGGGTACAACCACTTCAATATCGAGGGCACCCCATGTGGCACTTTAACAGGGAAGATGATGCCACCCGCTGCGGGCATAAGGGACCGGACTCAGTTGCTGCTCTAGCAAAAATCCTGTCCGATTTGTACAAGGGAGAGGAAGAGGAGTTCATCCGCATTAAGCCACGGGATGGATTCTCCATGTACAACCCTCCAAGCTGGGTGAGCTGTCACTTTTTACTCCCAACCTTCCCGCATTCTTCGTCATAAGTACTTACCTTGCCGTTTCATGCCAGGAACTGCGAAAAGCTGTAAGGGAGGTCCACAGCCCGCCTCCACAACCGGAGGACCCTGACCGGGCCCTCGATCCCGGACTCGAAGAGGATCCGGACATATTTTTGGAGCTGATCAACATGAAATTCTATCAATTGAGCTGCGATGATGCCATGGTGGCCATCATAGCCGACTATCCTGGGCTACTCCCTGCATCGCATGTAAGTAAAACCGGAGTCCCAACTTCCGAGAAGGATCCCCTTTTCTGCACTTCACCTACCGTACACATATGGTGTCTTACAAGGAAGGCCCCGGGACGCCATGCCGAACCCGCAGTGACTCGCCAACAAGGGGCACCGAAGCCGGGTAGGCTAAAAAGGAAGGCGGTCAGGACTGAGACGCCGTCGCAGAGGTATGATACAGAACCTCGCTCCGTGGTTATCGTCTTTTAAAATATAATAACGTCCACGTTTCCTAGTAGGAAAAACGCTCGCCGGACTATATCCGGAGAGGTTGCCGATCACGCCTCCACCAGTCGGGCTCCAGGGCCGGACATAGAGGCGGAAGCTAACACGGGGCGAACGCCGGATGCTCCTCCTACAGAGGATGCGGATAGATTATCCGCTACAAATTCCGAAGTGGAGAGCGCCATGAATCACAGGCGTCGCCGGGCCGTACTCCGTGACGCTTGTTTCTCCCAAGAGGCGTTTGATGCCTTCAACTCAGGAGACGCGTACATCCGTGCTGCTCAAAATGGTCTTGCCAGAGCCACGGACCAGTATGTAAAGGATATACGGGTAAGAAAATCTGATGATTATATATATCAGTAGCCCCTGAGACTTGAAACAGTTGACACAACTGATTTAAGGATCATTTGTGCAGGTTCTTACAGAGAAGAATACCCAATTGTCTCAAGAGCTGGAAGAGTGCAAACCCCAGCTATGGGCCGCAGTTGCCGCGCTGAAGGAGTCCGAGAAGGACCCCTCTGGTAACACTTGTCTCTATTGCAAAGAATGACAGGTACCAGATAGTATGCGGCATGCATGCAAATCTAATAATAGATTCAGCAGGTGACTCCGGAGTGAATCCAGAGGTCGTGATAGGGAACGAGCCACATGCCCAATGATAGCTAAAGGCTGGTGAGCGCGTGCTTAAAAAGGTTAGGCATGAGAAAAACAATCTCCAAGATGCCAATATCTAGCTGAGCGTGGAACTGAAGGATGTTCGGGCCAGCTTGCTGACTCCGTAAAGGAGAATAAGAGGCTTCGACGCGGCATTTTTAGTAAGTGCTTGAACGAACTTTTAAAGAGTTCAGCGAAGAAACCTGCTAACAGACTTATATCTGCAGGTATGCTGACGGGTCGTTCTGAGGAGGAGATGCCCGGGTCCCTGCCAGAGCTCTCACAACTGCAAGAACAAGTTCGGCAGGTGATGCAGGGCATTACCCAAGCCTTGTGGCCATCCATCTCTCTGCCAAGAGGCATGGGGGAGCTTGTAGAGAAGCTCAAGGGAGCGCGGCGGCGCTTCCGATTATGGAAGATATCAGCCTGCCGACAAGGTGCGAGGGAAGTCTGGGCCATGGTGAAGACGCGGTATACCAAGGCTGACCCTAACCACATGGCCGAGGTCGGACCTGTGGGGCCTAACGGGAAGGAGATCCCCGTCAGTTTGGTGTATGACCAAGTAGAATTAGCCGCAAAGTATTCCCAACAGGATTGTAGGTTAGACAGCCTGTTGGATGGTATAGAAGAAGAATTTAGTCAGTCTAAGTGACTGTGTACTTCAAGTGACATATATTGTCCCTAGCCGGATTGTAAATCATTTTTCATGACGGACCTTTTTGCTTCGACCTCTGGACCCGATAGTCCGGAGTGTATCCGAATACCCGCTCAGTTATGTAAAAACCGGGGTACGCGTGGAAACCAGGCGTAGGGGTCATAAGTGCTTGAACAGACAAGTACCCAACTAGCTATGTTATATTACATGGATAGTAAGAAACATCTTCCAGGGAGAGTAGTTCCGTTAAGGGTTCCTTTCCCTGGGTACGCATGCCCTAATGTGCATGTCCGAACTGCGAAAAGAGACGCAGGCTATAAACATCTGGGGGCATATATTAAAATAAATAAAAGTCATATTTTGTTCACCGACCGAGTATTCCCTTAAGAACGCTAGCTTTCGGCTTCACCCAGCCTGAGGTACACATCCGGCTGACCCGGCAGTAACAATCGCAGAGGTGCTCCCCTTATGCCCTAGCCGAATTAACGGGAACGTAGGGCATAAACACAAGAGCCAGGCAACCCAGCTTGGCCAAAACTTAAGTCATATCGATGCATATAATGGCGAAAAAGGTACATGTGGAAGAATAACACATGTGTGGGGCATCGAGCCCGGAAAATAGTTATATTAAGCTTCTGTATAAGAAGCCCCCAGGTATAATGAGTGCGGTTAGTGTGTCAAGATTGTGTAGTCAAGACACAATTTAGCCTTTTAAGGCCTTGAAGAAAAGGAAAAAATAAAGAGATAAAAGACAGATAACGGATATTTAAAAAATTGACAGAGGTAAGGAGACGAACATAGAGTCCGGCACTAGGCGTAGAACCTTTGGAGTCTGGCTGCATTCCATGGGTTGGGCTCGAGTCGATTGTCCGATGCATCCCGCAGACGGTACGCTCCACCGGTCAGAACTTGGTCAATAATGAAGGGACCTTCCCATTTGGGTTTGAGCTTGTTCTTTTTCTTCTCCGGTAGGCGTAGAACGAGTTCCCCAACGTTATAGGTTTTGGCCTGTACTTCTCTGCTTTATAGCTTCGAGCCTGTTGCTGATAGAATGTGGAACGGGCTTTTGCCATGTCACGCTCCTCCTCCAGCGCGTCCAAACTGTCCTGCCGATCAAGCTCGGCTTCTTTCTCTTCATACATGCACACTCGAGGTGAGTCATGGATTATGTCGCAGGGCAGTACCGCCTCTGCACCGTATACCATAAAAATGGTGTGTATCCGGTAGTGCGATTTGGCGTGGTCCGCAGCCCCCATAGTACGGAGTCGAGCTCCTCTACCCAGTGCGTGTTTGATTCCTTTAAGGACCGCACTAATCTGGGTTTAATGCCGCTCATGATAAGACCATTTGCTCGCTCGACTTGACCGTTAGTTTGCGGGTGATAGACAGAAGCATAATCGAGCTTGATGCCCATGTTGCTGCACCAAAGTTTTACCTCGTCGGCTGTAAAGTTCGAGCCGTTATCAGTGATGATGCTGTGGGGGATGCATAACGGTGTACAACCCCAGATATGAAGTCTATCACAGGTCTGAATTCGGCCGTTTTAACTGGTTTGGCTTCTATCCATTTGGTGAATTTATCCACCATGACCAATAAGTATTTTTTCTTATGGCTTCCCCCTTTGAGGGGTCCTACCATATCAAGCCCCCAGACCGCAAAGGGCCAAGTAATAGGGATTGTTTGGAGGGTGGTAGGCGGCATATGGCTTTGGTTTGCAAAAAGCTGGCAACCGACGCAACGTTGGACAAGCTCGTGTGCGTCTGCTCGGGCCGTCGGCCAGTAGAAACCTATACGGAAGGCCTTGCTTACAAGGGCCCGAGCTGCGGCGTGGTGGCCGCCAAGTCCAGCATGAATTTCTGCCAAAAGTTTCCACCCTTCCTCTTCGGAGATGCACCTTTGAAGGACTCCGGTGGCGCTTTTCTTATAAAGCTCTCCCTCGTGGACCTTGTAGGCTTTAGACCGCCGCACAATGCAACGTGCCTTGTTTGGGTCCTCCGGTAGTTCCTTCCTAGTTAGGTAGGCCAGGAAGGGTTCTATCCACGGGGCGATGACAGCCATAATCATGTGGGCGGAAGGTGTTATTTCGGTGGCGGTGCCTCCGATTACGTCAGAGTGTTCGGTATCTGGTGTTGTGGCCAAGTCCGGACTGTTGTTGCCGGTCTCTCCTTCCCATACCACGGATGGCTTAAACAGCCTTTCCAAGAAGATATTGGGTGGGACAGGGTCGCGCTTAGCGCCGATGCGGGCGAGGATGTCCGTCGCTTGATTGTTTTCTCGGACCACATGGTGGAATTCGAGCCCCTCGAACCGAGCTGACATCTTGAGGACAGCGTTGCGATAAGCCACCATTTTTGGATCCTTGGCGTCAAAGTCTCCGTTTATCTGAGATATTGCGAGGTTCGAGTCCCCCCGCACCTCCAGGCGTTGAATTCCCATGGAGACTGCCATCCGGAGACCGTGTAACAGGGCCTCATATTCTGCCGCATTGTTGGAGTCTGTGTATAGTATTTGGAGTACGTACTGGACTGTATCTCCGGTGGGGGATGTCAGGACCACACCAGCCCCCAGACCCGCCAGCATTTTGGAGCCCTCGAAGTGCATGATCCAATTGGAGTACGCGCCGTATTCTTTAGGGAGTTCGACTTCTGTCCACTCGGCGACAAAATCGGCCAGTACTTGCGACTTGATGGCTCGCCGTGGTTTATATGTTATGTCGAATGGGAGGAGCTCGATAGCCCATTTAGCAATCCGGCCCGTGGCATCGCGGTTGTTTATTATGTCGTTGAGTGGTACTTCCGTGGCCACCGTAATTGAACACTCTTGAAAGTAGTGTCGTAGTTTCCGGGATGCCATGAATACCACGTATGCTATCTTTTGATAATGTGGGTACCATGATTTGCATGGAGTGAGGACCGTGGATACATAGTATACCGGATTTTGAAGTGGGAATTTATGTCCGTCCATCTCTCGTTCGACGACGAGCACTGCGCTTACAACTTGGTGAGTTGCCGCTATATATAACAGCATTGGTTCGCCGACATTTGGCGCGGCCAAGATTGGGTTGGTGGCGAAGATGGCTTTTATTTCTTCCAATCCGGCCGTGGCCGCATCCGTCCACGCGAAGTGTTTGGTGCGCCGAAGAAGGCGATAAAGGGGCAGTGCCTTTTCTCCTAATCGGGAGATAAACTGGCTTAAGGCCGCCACACATCCAGTTAGTTTCTGAATTTGCTTGAGGTCTGTTGGGATAGCCAACTGTGATAGAGCTCGGATTTTAGCCGGACTTGCTTCGATTCCTCTACTGGAGACGATGAAGCCCAGGAGCTTTCCGGCGGGCACGCCGAAAACGCATTTTTCCGGATTGAGCTTGATGTCGTACGTTCGCAGATTGTCGAACGTGAGCCTCAAGTCATCTATTAAGGATTCGACGTGTCCGGCCTTAACGAGCACATCGTCTACGTATGCCTCCACTGTTTTGCCGATCTGTTTTTCCAGGCATGTCTGAATCATGCGTTGATACGTTGCACCGGCATTCTTAAGCCCGAAAGGCATGGTGTTAAAACAGAAGGGGCCGTATGGGGAGATAAATGCCGTTGCGGCTTGGTTGGACTCCGCAATCTTGATTTGATGGTATCCGAAGTATGCGTCGAGGAAACACAATGAGTCGTGTCCTGCAGTAGCGTCGATAATTTGATCAATGCGGGGGAGGGGGAAGGGATCCTTGGGGCAAGCCTTGTTAAGGTCCTTGAAATCGACACATAGGCGTCAGGATTTATCCTTCTTTGGTACCATCACCAGGTTTGCTAGCCAGTCTGGATGTTTTATTTCTCTAATGAATCCGGCCTCCAGTAACTTGGGTAGCTCCTCTCCCATGGCTTGTCGCTTAGGTTCAGAGAAACGCCGAAGAGTCTACTTGACCGGCTTGAATCCCTTTAGAATGTTAAGGCTATGCTCGGCCAGCCTGCGTGGGATTCCTGGCATGTCTGAAGGATGCCAGGCGAATATGTCCCAATTCTCGCGCAGGAACTCCCGTAGTGCGGCGTCTACAGCGGGGTTTAACTGTGCCCCGATGGATGCTGTTTTTGTAGGGTCCCTTGGGTGGACTTGGAATTTGACTATTTCATCCGCTGGTTTAAAAGAGGTGGACTTGGATCTTTTGTCGAGTATCACGTCGTCCTTGTCCACTGTGGAGCGCAGCGCAGTTAATTCCTCGGCCGCGAGGGCTTCGGATAATGCCTCGAGGGCCAGTGCGGCTGTTTTGTTTTCGCCGCGGAGTGCTATGTCCGGATCACTAGCTAGAGTGATGATTCCATTGGGCCCGGGCATTTTGAGCTTCATGTACCCGTAATGGGGTATGGCTTGGAAGATCATGAATGCCTCCCGCCCTAGAAGGGCGTGGTATCTGCTACTGAACGGGGCCACTTGGAATGTGATTTCTTCGGACCTATAATTCTCCGCATGCCGAATACCACATCTAGTGTGATTTTCCCAGCGCATCATGCCTCCCGACTAGGGATGATTCCTCTGAAAGTCGTGCTGCTTTCCTCAATGCGGTTTCTGTCTGTTTCCATTTTTTGAAGAGTCTCCTCATAGATGAGGTTTAATCCACTGCCGCCGTCCATGAGCACTTTAGTAAGCCGAAAGCCGTCCACAATTGGACTAAGGACCAAGGCGGCTGGTGCTCGGGCTGTTCGGAATTTAGGTTCGTCACTGGCATTGAAGGTGATAGCCGTGTCGCTCCATGGATTTATTGCTGCCACGTGGCAGACTTCGGCAAGGCTGCGGAGTGCTCTCTTACGCCTATTATTTGAGGCGAAGGTCTCGAAGACTGTCAATACTGTATTGTTGTTATCCACGGGATGGTGCTCTGCGGTATTTTTAATGAGGAGATCCTCACCGCTCTTGGCCACCTGCCGGAGTACCCAACATGCTCTAAGGCTGTGTGTTGGTATGGTATCCGCTGTACTGTGAATTTTGCATGGCCCATTAAGCCATCCCTCCAATACGGCTCCACACCCTATAGTGGGCTTTTGCTTCTTTGTAATTGAGTCGGGCGACTTATGAGAGTGCACCCTTTTAGTTCGGACTGGGGGTTTTGTCAGAGCCGGATTATCCCAAAATTTTGTTTGGGTTTTCCAGGCGCTTTCCATCGCACAGTACTTCCATACTATGGCCGCCAAGTCAGCGAAGTGTGCTATGTCACGGCGACTTATGGCGTTCAGGATTCCGTTGTCTGTGCAATTATTGCAAAAGAATGAAATTGCGTCTTCCTCGCGACAGTCCTTGACCTTGTTCATTACAAGGAGGAATCTGGCCCAATAGTGATGTCTCCTGGGGCTCTTGCCTAATGTGGGAAAGATCGTTTATATCTGGGTGGGTGGGTGGATTTAAGTCCGGACCTTGACCCAATCTGAGACCCAGGGGCGGAGGAGTTTCCGATCTTGGAAGTTCGGGCTCCGGGATGTTGCCTAGTAGGTCTGGCCCGCTGCCTGATTCTAGGTTCAGGGTTTGGGTGATGTCCTCCCGTAGACGGGTATCTGTCTCAGAGAGCTTGGGAATCCGGACATAGTTTGTCCTCAAGATAGAGGAAGAATCACCGCATTGCTCCTCCACCACCGCTATCTGATGGGTGACCGGCGGGGAGTTAATGTCCCTTTGGTCGGGTTTAAGCCCGATCTGATCATAGTCTGTAGCGACTCCCAAAGAGGCGATGCGATCCAAGAGCTCGTTCAAAGAAGAGATCTCTATTGGATCCAACTGCTCGGCGAGTCCCGAGCTGACGGGAGGCTGTTTTTGATGACCCGGGAAGTCATCGTCGGCGCAGCGGCCGAACAGGCGGTCATGACGAAACCGCCTAGTCGGAGAGTTTGCCCTACAGCCAGGGCTCCCCCAGAGGTGATGTTGTCCTTGACAACAAGGCGAGCCATCCAGCCTTATGATGACGGCACAGTGGAACTCTCAATGAAAGCACCAATGTCGGTGTCAATACCGGCGGATCTCGGGTAGGGGGTCCTGAACTGTGCGTCTAAGGCGGATGGTAACAGGAGGCGGGGGACACGATGTTTACCCAGGTTCGGGCCCTCTCGACGGAGGTAATACCCTACTTCCTGCTTGATTGATCTTGATGATATGAGTATTACAAGAGTTGATCTACCACGAGATCATAGAGGCTAGAACCCTAGAAGCTAGCCTATGGTATGATTGTTGTTGTCCTACGGACTAAACCCTCCGGTTTATATAGACACCGGAGGGGGCTAGGGTTACACAGAGTCGGTTACAAGGGAGGAGATCTACATATCCGTATTGCCAAGCTTGCCTTCCACGCCCAGGAGAGTCCCATTCGGACACGGGTCGAAGTCTTCAATAGTCCAACAGTCCGGCCAAAGGATATAATCCGGCTGTCCGAGGACCCCCTAATCCAGGACTCCCTCAACTGGGCATCCCGGTGACCAGCCATTTTCTCGTGAGTGAGGAGTGGAGTCCACTCCTCTTGAGAATAACCCGCCTAACATGGAAGATACGGACAACCCTAGTTGATACATGAGTTATTCGAGCATACAAAACAGAATTTCATTTGAAGGTTTAGAGTTTGGCACATACAAATTTACTTGGAACGACAGGTAGATACCGCATATAGGAAGGTATAGTGGACTCATATGGAATAACTTTGGGGTTTAAGGGATCGGATGCACAAGCAGTATTCCCGCTTAGTACAAGTGAAGGCTAGAAAAAGACTAGGAAGCGATCAACTAGAGAGCGGCAACAGTCATGAACATGCATTAAAATTAATAAACATTGAGTGCAAGCATGAGTAGGATATAATCCACCATGAACATAAATATCATGAAGGCTATGTTGATTTTGTTTCAACTACATGTGTGAACATGTGCCAAGTCAAGTCACTCGAATCATTCAAAGGAGGATACCACCCTATCATACCACATCACAACCATTTTAATAGCATGTTGGCACGCAAGGTAAACCATTATAAACTCCTAGCTAATTAAGCATGGCATAAGTAACTATAATCTCTAATTGTTGTTGCAAACATGTTTATTCATAATAGGCTGAATAAGGAATGATGAACTAATCATATTTACTAAAACAAAAGAGGTCGAGTTCATACCAGCTTCTCTCATCTCAATCAGTCCATCATATATCGTCATAATTGCCTTTCACTTGCACGACCGAACGATGTGAATAATAATAATAATAGTGCACGTGCATTGGACTAAGCTGGAATCTGCAAGCATTCAATAAACAAGAGAAGACAAGTTAATATGGGCTCTTGGTTAAATCAACAATCATGCATGTAAGAGCCACTGCAACAATTTAATCATGGTCTTCTCCTATCGACCCCCAAAGAAAAGAAAAGAAATAAAACTATTTACACGGGAAAGCTCCCAACAAGCAAAAGAAGAATAGGAAATATTTTTGGGTTTTCTTTTTAATTACTACTACTACAATCAAGAAAGTAAACTAGCTAAATGCTACAACTAATTTTTTCTGGTTTTCTTAAGATTTTTCAAACACACAAGAAGAAAACAGGAAAAAGAAAATAAACTAGCATGGATATTACAGTGAAAGAGTATGAGCACCGACATCTAGCAATGAGTGTGTAAACATAAACATAATGTCGGTGAGAGATACGTACTCCCCCAGGCTTTGGCTTTTGGCCTAAGTTGGTCTATTGCCACGGCTGGCCTGGCGGATATCCAAAGCTGTAGCTGGGGTCGTACTGAGATGCAGCAGTCATTGCATTGTGGGCTGCAGCTTGGAGGCGAGCTATCTCAGCCCTCCTCTTGTACTCGTTCGCCTCCTCCCTGTTTATGAAATATCTCCCCTTTGCCTGAAGGTCAAAGAAAGTAGAAGCAGGGAGAGCGACGTGATAGGTACATCGTCTGTCAAAGATTAGTCGGTACTGGAGGAACTGATCGTTCCTCTCAACAAAACGATGACGAACCATAGCCTCATAATCTAAATAAGTAGGAGGCAACTCGATATCATCCTCACGTATGGTTACACCAAGAAAATTACCTAAACGGGTTGCATAAATCCCACCAAAGAAATCTCCATTAAATATATTATTATGCAACCTACGTGCAACAATGGCTCCCAAATTATAATGTTTATCTCCTAACACAGCACTCCTGAGAACACTGAGGTCAGGGACACACATGTGACATGCTTCATCCTTACCATTTATGCACCTACCTATGAAGAGAGCAAAATAATGTATAGCAGGAAAATGAATGCTCCCTATGGTAGCTTGTGCTATGTCTCTAGATTCCCCCACAGTTATGCTAGCAAGAAAATCTCTAAACTCAGATTTGCGAGGCTCACTAGTACTACCCCATTGTGGAAGTTTGCAAGTAGTGGTAAAATCCTCTAAGTCCATAGTATAAGAATTTTCATAAAGATCAAACAGGACAGTTTGAGAATTACGTGAAGATGAAAATTCAAACCTCCTCACAAAGGAACTAGTGAGATAGTGGTACTGACGACACTTATCTGCCTCGAAGCTCACAAGATCAGCGTTACACACATATGCGTTAAATTCTTCCTTGATTCCTGCTTGATCCATGAAGTCCTCTGAAGGCCATTCACAAGCCCGCACTGGAGCGTCCCTTGGTGGTTCATCATCAGCATCGTGCATTGCAAGCCTGGGTCCTTGCTTCCTTGAAGGGCCACCTTGGTACATTTTCCTAAACATATTTCTTCCTCTGAAAAATTTCTGAAAATTTTAGTAACTTCAAAATAAAAGTGAACCAAGCTCAACAAATTTGGTAGCAACTACTCCCACAAGTGCCTAGAGACTATATCATGCATTAGAACTACTTGGAACCATATAAATTTGACATGCAAGCTCAAGAACATGGTCACCTAGGCAGCACAAATTTGCAATGAATAAAGCACTAGAACAAAAACTAATTGGACCATTGGAGGAGTCACATACCAAGGAACAATCCCCCAAAGCAGTTTTGTGAGAGGTGCTTTGAGCAAGGAGATCGAAAATCACAGCAAAATGAGCTAGAACTCGTGCTTGAGCTGGTTGGTGATTTTTTTGGGAGGAAGAAGGAGTGTGTGAGTGCAGGAATAAGTGGAGGGGAGCCATCATGGGCCCATGAGGCAGGGGGGCACGCCCTGGACCCTCGTGCCCAGGTGATTGCTCCCCCTGCTGTGTTCTCAGTGCCAAATATTCTCAAATATTTCAGAAAAAATCATATTAAATTGGCAGGGCATTTGGAGAACTTTTATTTTCGGGGTATTTTTATATTGCACGGATAATTCAGAAAACTGACAGAAAATACCATTTTTGCTTTATTTCAACTAAATAACAGAAAGTAAAAGAAGGGTACAGAAGGTTATGCTTTCTAACTTCATCCATCTCATGCTCATCAAAAGGAATCCACTAACAAGGTTGATCAAGTCTTGTTAACAAACTCATTTCGAGTAACATGAAACCGGAGAAATTTCGAATAACACTATGTTACCTCAACGGGGATATGCACGTCCCCAATAATAAGAATATCATATTTCTTCTTGACAGTAGGAAGAGGAAATTCAAAACCTCCAATAATAATTGATGGAATTTTTCCAATAGAATTGATACTGTGAACTTGAGGTTGTTTCCTCGGAAAGTGTACCGTATGCTCATTACCATTAACATGAAAAGTGACATTGCCTTTGTTGCAATCAATAACAGCCCCTGCAGTATTCAGAAAGGGTCTTCCAAGAATAATAGACATACTATTGTCCTCGGGAATATCAAGAATAACAAAGTCCGTTAAAATAGTAATATTTGCAACCACAATAGGCACATCCTCACAAATGCCGATAGGTATAGCAGTTGATTTATCAGCCATTTGCAGAGATATTTCAGTAGGTGTCAACTTATTCATATCAAGTCTACGATATAAAGAGAGAGACATAACACTAACACCGGCTCCAAGATCACATAAAGCAGTTTTAGCTTAGTTTCTTTTAATGGAGCATGGTATAGTTGGTACTCCTGGATCTCCTAGTTTCTTAGGTATTCCACCCTTGAAAGTGTAATTAGCAAGCATGGTGGAAATTTCAGCTTCCGGTATCTTTCTTTTATTTGTAACAATTTCTTTCATATACTTAGGATAAGGATTCATTTTGAGCATATCAGTTAATCGCATACGCAAAAAGATAGGTCTAATCATTTCAGCAAAGCGCTCAAAATCCTCGTCATCCTTTTTCTTGGATGGTTTGGGAGGAAAAGGCATGGGTTTCTGAACCCATGGTTCCCTTTCTTTACCGTGTTTCCTAGCAACAAAGTCTCTCTTATCATAACGTTGATTCGTTGATTGTGGGTTATCAAGATCAACCACAGGTTCAATTTCCACATCATTATCATTGCTAGGTTGAGCATCAACATGAACATCATCATTAACATTATCACTAGGTTCATGTTCATCACCAGATTGTGTTTCAGCATCAGAAATAGAAATATCATTTGGATTCTTGGGTGGTTCAGCAATAGGTTCACTAGAAGCATGCAAAGTCCTATCATTTTTCTTTTTCTTCTTTTTAGAAGGACTAGGTGCATCTACATCATTTCTCCGAGAATCTTGCTCAATTCTCTTAGGATGGTCTTCAGGATACAAAGGTTCCTGAGTCATTTTACCAGTTCTAGTAGCCACTCTAACAGCATAGTCATTAATTTTACTATTCAATTCATTGAGCAAATCATTTTGAGCTTTAAGTACTTGTTCTACTTGAGTGGTAACCATAGAAGCATGTTTACTAATGAGTTTAAGTTCACCTTTAACTCTAGACATATAATCACTCAAGTCTTCAATCATATAAGCATTGTGTTTTAATTGTCTACCAAAATAAGCATTAAAATCTTCTTGCTTAACCATAAAGTTATCAAACTCATCTAAGCATTGGCTAGCAGACTTATAACGAGGAATATCACCTTCATCAAATCTATAGAGAGAATTTACCTTTACTACCTGTGTCGGGTTATCAAGACCATGTGTTTCTTCAATAGGTAATGAATTAAGACCATGTATTTCTTCAACATGCGGTAAATTAAGACCATGTATTTCTTCAACAGGAGGTAAATTCTTAACATCTTTAGCTTTTATACCTTTTTCTTTCATAGATTTCCTTGCCTCTTGCATATCTTCAGGACTGAGAAATAGTACACCCCTTTTCTTCGGAGTTGGCTTAGGAGTTGGTTCAGGAAGTGTCCAATTATTTTCATTTTTCAACATATTATTCAATAGAATTTTAGCTTCATCTGGTGTTCTTTCCCTGAAAACAGAACCAGCACAACTATCCAGGTGGTCTCTGGAAGCATCGGTTAGTCCATTATAAAAGATATCAAGTATTTCATTTTTCTTGAGAGGATGATCAGGAAAAGCATTAAGTAATTGGAGAAGCCTCCCCCAAGCTTGTGGGAGACTCTCTTCTTCAATTTGCACAAAATTATATATTTCCCTTAAAGCAGCTTGTTTCTTATGAGCAGGTAAATGTTTAGCAGAGAAATAATAAATCATATCCTGGGGACTACGCACACAACCAGGATCAAGAGAATTAAACCATATCTTAGCATCACCCTTTAATGAGAATGGAAATATCTTAAGGATATAATAGTAGCGAGTTTTCTCATCATTAGTGAACAGGGTGGCTATATCATTTAATTTAGTAAGATGTGACATAACAGTTTCGGATTCATAGCCATAGAAAGGATCAGATTCAACCAAAGTAATTATATCAGAATCAATAGAGAAATCATAATCCTTATCAGTAACAAAGATAGGTGAAGTAGCATAAGCAGGATCATATTTCATTCTAGCATTCAGAGTTTTTTGTTTAAGCTTAGCTAATAATTTCTTAAGATCACTTCTATCATTGCAAGCAAGAAAGTCTCTAGCAGTTTCTTCATCCATAACATAGCCCTCAGGCACAACAGGCAATTCATACTTAGGGGGAGAGTCTTCATCATCACTTTCATCAATATTATCAGTTTCAATAATTTCATTCTCTCTAGCCCTAGCAAGTTGTTCATCAAGAAATTCACCAAGTGGCACAGTAGTATCAAGCATAGAAGTAGTTTCATCATAAGTATCATGCATAGCAGAAGTGGCATCATCAATAACATGCGACATATCAGAATTAATAGCAGAAGCAGGTTTAGGTGTCGCAAGCTTACTCAAAACAGAAGGCGAATCAAGTGCAGAGCTAGATGGCAGTTCCTTACCTCCCCTCGTAGTTGAGGGATAAATTTTTGTTTTCGCGTCTTTCAAGTTCTTCATAGTGACTAGCAGATATAAATCCCAACTGAATCAAAGAATAGAGCTTTATGCTCCCCGGCAACGGCACCATAAAATAGTCTTGATAACCCACAAGTATAGGGGATCACAACAGTTTTCGAGGGTAGAGTATTCAACCCAAATTTATTGATTCGACACAAGGGGAGCCAAAGAATATCCTTAAGTATTAGCAGTTGAGTTGTCAATTCAACCACACCTGGATAACTTATTATCTGCAGCAAAGTATTTAGTAGCAAAGTAATATGGAAGTAACGGTAACGATAGCAAAAGTAATATTTTTGGGTTTTATAGTGATTGTAACAGTAGCAACGGTAAAGTAAATAAGTGAAGAACAATATGTGAAAAGCTCGTAGGCATTGGATCGGTGATGGAGAATTATGCCGGATGCGGTTCATCATGTAACAGTCATAACATAGGGTGACACAGAACTAGCTCCAATTCATCAATGTAATGTAGGCATGTATTCCGAATATAGTCATACGTGCTTATGGAAAAGAACTTGCATGACATCTTTTGTCCTACCATCCCGTGGCAGCGGGGTCCTAACGGAAACTAAGGGATATTAAGGCCTCCTTTTAATAGAGTACCGGACCAAAGCATTAACACGTAGTGAATATGAACTCCTCAAACTATGGTCATCACCGGGAGTGGTCCCGATTATTGTCACTTCGGGGTTGCCGGATCATAACACATAGTAGGTGACTATAGACTTGCAAGATAGGATCAAGAACTCACATATATTCATGAAAACATAATAGGTTCAGATCTGAAATCATGGCACTCGGGCCCTAGTGACAAGCATTAAGCATAGCAAAGTCATAGCAACATCAATCTCAGAACATAGTGGATACTAGGGATCAAACCCTAACAAAACTAACTCGATTACATGATAAATATCATCCAACCTATCACCGTCCAGCAAGCCTACGATGGAATTACTCACGCACAGCGGTGAGCATCATGAAATTGGTGATGGAGGATGGTTGATGATGACGATGACGACGGATTCCCCTCTCCGGAGCCCCGAACGGACTCCAGATCAGCCCTCCCGAGAGAGTTTAGGGCTTGGCGGCGGCTCCGTATCGTAAAACTCGATGAATCTTTCTCTGATTCTTTTCTCCCCGAACACGAATATATGGAGTTGGAGTTGAGGTCGGTGGAGCTTCAGGGGGGCCACGAGGCAGGGGGGCGCGCCCAGGGGGGGCAGGCGCGCCCCCACCCTCATGGCAAGGGTGTGGGCCCCCTGGCCTTGATTCTTTTGCCAGTATTTTTTATTATTTCCAAAAATAATATCCGTGGAGTTTTAGGTCATTCCGAGAACTTTTGTTTCTGCACATAAATAACACCATGGCAATTCTTTTGAAAACAGCGTCAGTCCGGGTTGGTTCCATTCAAATCATGCAAGTTAGAGTCCAAAACAAGGGCAAAAGTGTTTGGAAAAGTAGATACGACGGAGATGTATCATGGTCTCGGAGGCGACGGCGCCAGTGGACGTGTCTTCTGGCGACTCCCGCAAGGGGGAGGAAGAGGAGGAGAGCGAGGAGCGCGACTCGGAGGCGACCACCGAAGGGATGGGGGAGACCTCCCCCATGCACAAGGCCGACATCCTCTACACCTTGCCTCATGACGACGACGAGGTCGATGCCCTCCCGGAGAGAGGGGAGCCGCCCGCGGTTCCAACGAGGGCAGGTCGGCGCTGATCTCCCGGGATGACGCTCCTGCCCTGACGCCGCCTGGGGCTGCTTCTGGCCCATCTGCCTCCCCTTCTTCCACTCTTGGCGCCCATGTGTCTGCACCTCAGGCTGCGAGGCTCTCCGGCATCAAGCTTACGAAGCAGAGGGACTACGCCGCGGTTGAGCAGTAAGTGTTCTTGTCCTGTTTTGTTCTTGCTTCTGATGCTTGCCCTTGATGCTTCTCCGTTGTGCAATCAGGCCGACGCCTGCGGCGAAGAGGAGGAAGGAGGACGCGGCGGTGCTGCTCGGGACCAAGTCGCCTACGGTGGCCACACCCCTCCCCACGGACAAGGGCAACAATGACGTTCGCGCTTCTTCGGCCCGATCGTCCTCGCGAGGCCTGGCGGAGCATCGCCGGGAGGAGTCAGCCCCCGTGGCCCCATTGGCTCCGGATGTGCCAATGCCTGGCTCGGTCGCCGAGGTCGCGAAAGCTCAGGAGCCTCCGTCCTCCCAGGCCATGGTGACGACTTTGCCTCCTCCCCCTTCTGCCGCACTGCTTCCTCCGGGCCCTTCGGCCTCCCTTGACGTTCTGGAGCGTGCTCTTTTTGCGATGACCCTGCTGCGAGAATATCTGCAAGGCACCGACCGTCACTTGGCGGCCGGGCGCCTGGAGCTGGTCTCTGGCTGGCTTCATTCCGATATGTCCGTCCGGGCGATGCTGAGCCAGGTTGCTGCGGACTCCGAGAAGGATAGGGAGGCCGTCGCCCAAGCCACGGCCGCCCGCGAGGCGGCACGAAAGGATGCCGAGGCCGCCAAGGACCGCTGCCAGTCACTGGAGGCCGAGCTAGAGACCGCGCGGAGGGAGCGCGCGAAGGAAGCCCGAGGCCGCAAGGCGGAGGAGGAGAAGATGAAGGCCCGAGAGGACGCCGTCAGGGATCGCGACGCCGACCTGGATTAGTTGGCGAAGGCGCAGGCGATGGAGCGCGGCCGGTTGGAGGAGCTGGAGCAGAAGCTGAAGGCGGAGAAGGCCGAGCTTGAAGCCAAGGCAAAGATCCTGGCTGAGGACCGTGAGGCCTTCAAGCTCGTCGAGGTGAGGTCTCGGATGACGCTGCAGTCACTCTACGAGAAGGGCTTGGAGGAGCCGTTGGCTGCCAGCAACGAGGGCCCCGCTGAGCTGCTTCCTTATCTGGTTGATGCGCTTGAGGACGTCGTGAGCGGTATCGGCCCCATGGCAGAGGAAGAGGCTCGCGTCCTTTCCTCAGCCGCGCTGACGCGCGTCTTCAGCCACCTCCATCTTCACGACCCTGCCACCCACCTTGACGAGCTGCTGGAGCTTGTGGATGACGAACATTGCACGACCGTTGCCGCAGCTGTGAAGGGTCAGGTGGAGGCCCTGCTGAAGAAGTTCCGCGCCTTCGCTCCCGCGCCCACGATCGGCGGCGCTACTGATCCTGCAACTCCGGCTAGTGGTACAGGTGGAGGCGATACCGTTGAAGAAGAAGCATCCCTCGCAGGCAACGGCGGTGTCCAGGGGTGAAGGGGTGTCTTGCTGGCGGCTCCTTTCCTGCTTAACTCCTACAACATGTATCGTGCCTCGTGGAGGCATTTAAACTTGTGTTTGATATTGGAGAACAATATGTCTTGTAATATTTGCTTGAGATTTTGTGATTTCCTTCCCATTTGCTTTACGTTCTACGTCGGCAGGGCCTGACCCCGCGCATACCTCAGCCGCCGTTGGGTCGTCCGGATCACTAGGACAGACCAAGGAGTGAGGGGCTACGTGGCCAGTTAGGCTCCTGAGTCGCGATGCTCAGGAGCCCCCCTTGACGCGCAAACAGCTTATGGGAAGGAAATGCGGGAATAGGCCTAGTTTTATACGTCGGCAGGGCCTGGGCCCGCGCATACCTCAGCCGCCGTTGGGTCATCTAGATCACCAGGACGAGACCAAGGAGTGAGGTGCTACGTGACCAGTTAGGCTCCTGAGTCGCGATGCTCAGGAGCCCCCTTGACGCTCAAACGACCTTCATACCTTTGCCCTCGCCAAGGCTCGGCTCGGGAGGGGCGCAAGACGACCAGGTCCGGGGCACCTGGCAGGGTGGCGTACGCTTGGGCGTGACCCGAGCGCAGCCCCCGTGCCCAGCCCCCTCGCGCGACTCTCCCGAGGGGAGGTGTTGCAATGAGGCCATACACAGAGCTCAAGGGCTCCCTGAGGTTGATACGATCGTGAGGCTGCCCTCAGTTGTTTATCACCAGCGCGGAGAATAGCGCTTCCGCACTTGCACAGGCATAGCCCCTCCTCGGCAGTGTCGACGGCCAGCGCGGAGCATGGTGCTTCCAGTGGTACGTGGGAGGGGGCTCCCTACTGCGGAGAGCCCCCGGGGCGTGTACAGCCCCGCCCTGACACGTGGCTTGCACGACAGGGCTAGACGAGGTGTGTCTGGGCACTCGTGAGCCAGCGCGGGACTCACGAGGCCCTACCTCAAGGCGGGTTGCGCTTGGTCTTGGTTCTTGATGGCTGTAGTGGTCCTGCGAGATGGTTAGACAACCTGCGCCGAACGAATCTCCTGAGGTTATCACGTGAGAAGGCCAAGCACCAACGACCCCAGGAGGTGACGTGAACGGGGCCAGCCCGCCAGACAGAGCTCAGTCGTTGGATTTATCGACGCTGCAGGGACGGGCCCGAGCGGCGAAGGGCCCTGAAGAAAGACGATCCGCGCGCGACTCCCGTGGTGGGTGACAATCAAGCAGGTGATAACCATAGATAGATTACGCATGAAAAGCAGACTAGCTCATGTAAATGCAAGAATGATACACACCACTGGGTCGGACCCGAGCGGCTTGGGGATGATGCAGCCCGAGGGGCTCCCCCAATAAGGTAAGCTAAAGACGTAAAAGGATACATGCCGCAGGACAGACCCACACGACCTGGGAATGATGCAGCTCGGGGGGGGGGGGCGCTCCTAGCTAAATACACTTGGAAAATGTCACCTGATTCGGCCGACGAAGGGGTGTTGGGGCAACTGAAGATGCGTGGCGAAGGGGTTGCTCCTCACGAGCCACCGGGGCCCTGAGCCTCGGGAGGCTCTGGGGGTCCGGGCAGTTCCTTGAGGACCGTCTCCATCTCCGTCAGGACTGCGTAATGCCTGGCCTCCTGAGCCGCCAGGACGCTCCGCAGGTTGCGCTGGAAGGCGGCTGCCACGCTCGGCATGCCAAATGGCATGCGAACATAGCTGTGAGGTGGGCCCTCGCAGTGTCCCACGTGCGAAGGCCAGAAAAGCTCCTGAGAAGCGGCCCTGTTGAGCCCTGGGATGTCAATGCAGACGCGCAGCCCGCCATCCTCGCCTGGATGGGGAGCTGCGCCAGGTGAGCGGCGGTCGCCGCGCATGGCTCTTCCATCCTGCAGCTCCTGAGTGACCTTGGTGATGAACTCCTGAGCGCCAGGCGCTCCTCGCCCGGTGTCCTCCTGAGGGAAACGTGCCGTGAAGCACGCCTCCACGTGGTGCCCGAGCGCCTCCCTCGTGATGTGGGCTAGGTCTGAGGCCGTCCAGAAGAGAGCCCCCAAACCCTGCCTGAGGAGGGCGCCGGACGCGCCTTCCTATGCGAGGGAGGGAGGTGCCCCAGGCGCGGGCACCGATTCTGATGTTGTTCCGTCAGAGGCACCGCTCCCCCTAGGCCCAGTGTGGAGTAGCTTATTCTTCTTCTTGGGGACGACCTCAGGAGGGTATAGGGTGCCTTGGTCATCGGGGTCTTCGATCGACGCAGCTTGGAAGGCGCGCTCGAGGGAGCACGCCACATCTATTTCTTCACAGGGGACGGTGATGATCCCGCCGCCTCCTGGCATATTGAGGACATTGTAGCCGTGATGTGTCACCGCCATGAACTTGGCTAGGGCCGGATACCCGAGGATGGCATTGTACGGCAGACGGATGTGAGCAACGTCGAAGTCGATGAGCTCGGTGCGGTAGTTGTTGTGCTGTCCGAAGGTGACAGGGAGGCGGACCTGCCCTATCAGGGTGGTGGAGTCGTCGGTCACTCCTGAGAAAGGCTTGGTAGGCTGAAGCTGATCGTATGGCACTTGGAGGCTGTCGAACGTCTCGACGGGCAGGATGTTAAGCCCCGCGCCGCCGTCGATGAGGGTCTTGGTGACTTGTACGTTGCTGATGACGGGTGAGCAGAGCATCAGGAGGGCGCCAGCGGTGGCCGCGCACTTGAGTTGGTCAGCTGAGCTGAAAGTGATGGCGCACTTGGACCACCTGAGCGGGCGTGTGGCCTCGAGCCTGGGAAGGGCTGCGTTCACTTCACGAGCAAAGTGCTTGAAGATGCGTTGAGAGGCTGGGGCTTGAGCTCCGCCCAAGATGCAGGCGATGGCGCACGGTTCCTGGAAGCCCCCAGCCCACTCGTCCTGATGGTGGTCATCGTTCCTCCTTGGCGGTGGCGGAAGCGGAGGAAGGCCAGCATTGCCCTAAGGGCGATCTTCACGAGGCTGGTCCCTCCATGCGCCCTCGCGAGGTCGGTCGCGCCACTCCTGGCGAGGGCCACGGTCGTCCCAGCGTCCTCCGCCTCGGCCATAGCCCTGGTCGTTGTGCTCGGGGCGTCGACCGAGGCGTCCATCTCGAATGGCCCTGAGCTCTTGATAGTCATTGGTGTTGTGGCTGTGTACATTGTGGAAGGCACAGAACGGCCGGCTACTATTGGATGACTCGGGAAGGTCCCGGCCGCGCTTCGTGTCTGGCTCCGCTGTGAGCACGGCTACTCCCTTGCGCTTCACGTCCTTGGCCTTGGCCTTCTTCTCCTCTGGGTCGGCAGCTGGGAGCTCGAGGAGGGAAAGGCGCCCCTCCTCAGCTCTCGCGCACTTGGTCGCCAGGTTGAACAGCTCCAAGGTCGTGCATAGCTCCTCGTGGATGGCGAGCTCCTCCTTCATCTTGACGTCGCGGACGCCATCCGAAAACGCAGAGATGATGGCCTCATCCGTCACCTTGGGGATCTTGAGACGAACGTTGTTGAAGTGCTGGATGTACTTCTGGAGGGTCTCCCCTGGCTGCTGCTTGATACAGCGCAGGTCACCCGCGGCCGGCGGGCGGTCGCAAATGCCCTGGAAGTTGGCGACGAAGCGGTCACGCATCTCGTTCCAGGAGGAGATCGAGCCGGGAGGCAGGTTCAGGAGCCACGAGCGAGCGCCATCCTTGAGAGCCATGGGGAACCAGTTTGCCATAACTTTTTCGTCGCCGTTGGCCGCCTTGATGCTCAGCTCGTAGAGCTGCAGGTGCCGTCGCAGCGAGGAGGCAGGTCCGGCTTGAACTTGCCCGGCTAGGCGACGCTACGTAGCTCGGGAGTGAAGGCGCGGCAGCCAGTGGTGGTCACCGGGGGTCTTTGCCGATGTGGAGCCTGCCCTTGGTGCCCGCGCACCCCGCCGTAGGTGGCACACGATCTTGTTGCAGTGGCGCTGGGAGCGCGGGCGCGTTCTCTTGTGGCCGGGGAACTTCTTGACAGCTTCCTTCTTCTCGCGCGGGCGCCCGACGCGGTGGGTCACGCCGGGGGGCCACGTGCCTTGGTGGCAGGGCGCCGTCTTGGTGCAGGGGTGGTGGAGGCGCTCCGTGAGCCACGTCACCCGCAGCTGCGGAGGGCGAGGGAGCGAGAGGGATGGCACAGGGGAGCCCCCTGCGGCGCTGACAAGCTCGGCGATGCGGTCCAGCCAGTCCTCGTAGAGGTCGTCGACTGGGCGGTAGCGCAGGAGCTCGCGTGCCATGAGCAGCGCGGCCTGCGCGTCCGTGGGAGCGCGACGAGCGTGAGACGACGAGACGGCCGGGGTCAGCAATGGAGTGGCGGTGCGGCCATCCCGTCGCACCGAGGGGTGCAGCGAGGACGCTTGCTGCTCGTTCCCCGCTGGGCCGGTGGCGGCGTTGGCGGTGGGTGACGGAGAATGACGGGGAGGCCCGCCGACGGGAGCTGTCTGAGCGATGCGGGCGGCGAGGGCGACCCGACGCTCAGTGCAGGCTCGGCGAGCGTCCGCCATGGATGCGGCGAAGCGACGGGACGCGGATCGACGGAGGAAAGCTTTGGGGCACCCCTACTTGGCGCGCCAAATGTCAGATTTCGGGTTCCGGCAAAACCCTTGAGGTTCGAACACTGGGGTGCGCACGGATATCTCTCCCTACCTAGATCGCCCTCACCAGATCGCAAGGCCTAGCTCGACGAACCCACAGAAAGAGAGACACAAGAGTTTATACTGGTTCGGGCCACCGATGTGGTGTAATACCCTACTCCAATGTGGTGTGGTGGATTGCCTCTTGGGCTGAGGATGAACAGTTACAAGGGAAGAACAACTTCCTGAGGAGAGGTGTTCTTGTGCTTGGTGGTGGCTCTATTCGGGATGAGATCCAGATTAGGATGAGCTCGAGTTGCCTCTTACTGTGGTGGCTAGTCCTATTTATAGAGGCTCTGGTCCTCTCCCCAAATATTGAGCGGGAAGGGATCCAACAACGGCCAAATTCGAAGGGAGACAACTAGTACAAGTTATCCTGACTAAAGGTGGTCTTCTCCTGCCAAAGGCTCTGGTGGTGACGCCGTCTTGGGCTCCACGATGACCTCCGTCTTGCCGTCCTGCTGGTCTTGGTCTCGTTGCACTGATATGGAAACCTTTGCCTGATGCCTCGGGACTCCTCGCCTGCGCTTGCCCCTTTAACACCAAAGAGGAAACGAGGATACTGCGCGCGCTAGCGCCTGCCTGGCTTCGGTCGTCATGGCTTGCGTCACAGGAACCTCGCGAGGTGTCCTTTGCCTTGATCTCTCCGCCCCTCGCTAGCCAGCCTGGTGAGGCAGCCCCCGAGGAGGTCTTGTGTCGTCCGCCTCGCGAGGCTTGGCCCCTCGCGAGGGTATTGAGTGTTTGTTGGTGAAGATGGGCCGTACAGGGCCGCTGGTGGAGCCACGCAGTGGGCCGCAGGCAGGCAAGTCTGGGGACCCCCATTCCCAGGACGCCGACAACTGTCTAGTTGAACAGTTTGTATAAATTAAGAATGACTGCTTAATCTATGAATGAAATATATGCTTAATTAGTGAATTTTAGTTGCAAAAATTAGATAGTGCTAGTGATTTCTAGCTGCATATTTTGACAAATCGATGTGTTACAAGGATTGACAAATGGCAACATTACTAGATCAACAAATGTAAATCTTTCCAGTTTGACAAATGGCAACATACCCAATATGACAGATGCAAATCTTACCATTTTTTTGGTACGTGGTTGCACACGGGTCATACAAAACAACCGTTTGCGTTGAAGGGATGCACAAATCCTGCGCTACTGATTTTCCATTGACTTAAGGGGAAGACCATAGCTCTCACTTTGCATACGGGTGTTCTATCTAAAACGTTTGCGATCAAGAGCTGCACAAATCCCGCTCGGCATATTTTCCCTCGGCTTCCTGGGGAAGCTGTCGGTTTGCATATGGGTGTTCTAACTAAAACGTTTGCGATGAGTGTTTTATATTTAAAAACCGAATTAAACTATGTCTTGGGCGCCATTAATGGAGAGGTTGCGAGCAAGGTGGGCGGCCATGGAAGTCAAAGGGCTCGCTTCCCGATGAGCCTGCGCGGCGTATAGCTCGCACGCTTCCCGTTGAGCCTCCGCATTGGAGTACAGCTCTCACGCCTTCCGTTTAGTCAAGCACTCAAGCACCTGTCCGCATGGCACCTCCTAGCCATTAAAAGAGTGAGGCGTGGCGTCACGTGAATGGTTAACAGAACGCACACAATTTAAATTATACAAAATGTTTGAGATGTTATAGTGGCAGCTATTTGTTTCAAAATGCCTTTGTTGGCTGTTATTCGAGTGCGCCTTCTCTCAAAATGGACACGAAAAATACCACAGCATGTCGGGTGCCATTCCATTATAGCATGCCAAGTTTCATGAACTTCAGACGAGTTTTGGATTTACTAGAATTTAAAAACAAAGTATCTAAACGTTTTGCCGGCAATCAATAGTGCCCTGGTGTTTGAAATTCATTCCCATTTCTTTCATGGGACCTAAGCATGCCCCGAAGGACACAGATTTGATTTTTCAACCAATTTATATGCACTGGAGCTTGTGCATGTAGTTCAAATTTGAATTATGCACATGAAATGCCTAGAAAACCCAGTTAATGTATAAATGTCCAAATGAACCCCGGAAAATTCCAAAAGTAAACACAACACTCATGTTGTTCTATGTTGACACTAGAAATTTTTTGAAAGCAATAAGAGGCAACGGATGTCGTTTCGTCCCCAAAGGTGTCACGTTCCCTATCGAAACCATCACGCTTGTTGTGAGAAGCTAAGGTTTGTAAGAAGCTTATACCTAAACCTGCCCCAAATGGGACATTTTTTTACCACGGCATGTTGATGCTGCTCCATGATAGAATGCCAAGTTTCATGAATTTTAGACGAGTTTTGGATTTACTAGAATTTAAAAGCCATGTATCTCAATGTTTGCGGCCGAGTGGCGGTGGCAGGGTGTTTGAAATTCCTTCCCATTTCTTGCATGGGACCTAAGCATGCAAACAAGGACACACATTTGATTTTTCAACAAGTTTATATGCACTGGAGAATCTGCATGTAGTTCAAATTTGAATTATGCGCATAAAATGCGTGGGAAACCCAGTTAATGTATAAAAATGTCCAAACGAACCCCGAAAAATTCCAAAATTGAACACAACACTCCTATTGTTGTATGTTGACAATCGAATTTTTTTGAAAGCAATAAGAGGCAACGGATATTGATACGTCTCCAACGTATCTACTTTTCCAAACACTTTTGTCCTTGTTTTGGACTCTAACTTGCATGATTTGAATGGAACTAACCCGGACTGACGATGTTTTCAGCAGAATTGCCATGGTGTTATTTTTGTGCAGAAATAAAAGTTCTCGGAATGACCTGAAACTTCACAGAGAATATTTTTGGAATTAATAAAAAATATTGGCGAAAGAATCAACGCCAGGGGGCCCACACCCTGTCCACGAGGGTGGGGGGCGCGCCCCCTGCCTCGTGGGCCCCCTAAGGTTCCACCGACCTCAACTCCAACTCTATATATTCATGTTCGGGGAGAAAAAAAATCAGAGAGAAGGATTCATCGCGTTTTATGATACGGAGCCGCCGCCAAGCCCTAATCTCTCTCGGGAGGGCTGATCTGGAGTCCGTTCGGGGCTCCGGAGAGGGGAATCCGTCGCCATCGTCATCATCAACCTTCCTCCATCACCAATTTCATGATGCTCACTGCCGTGCGTGAGTAACTCCATAGTAGGCTTGCTGGACGGTGATGGGTTGGATGAAATTTACCATGTAATCGAGTTAGTTTTGTTAGGGTTTGATCCCTAGTATCCATTATGTTCTGAGATTTATGTTGCTATGACTTTGCTATGCTTAATGCTTGTCACTAGGGCCCGAGTGCCATGATTTCAGATCTGAACCTATTATGTTTTCATGAATATATGTGAGTTCTTGATCCTATCTTGCAAGTTAATAGTCACCTACTATGTGTTATGATCCGGCAACCCCGAAGTGACAATAATCGGACCACTCCCGGTGATGACCGTAGTTTGAGGAGTTCATGTATTCACTAAGTGTTAATGCTTTGGTCCGGTACTCTATTAAAAGGAGGCCTTAATATCCCTTAGTTTCCAATAGGACCCCGCTGCCACGGGAGGGTGGGACAAAAGATGTCATGCAAGTTCTTTTCCATAAGCACGTATGACTATATTCGGAATACATGCCTATTACATTGATGAACTGGAGCTAGTTCTGTGTCACCCTATGTCACAACTGTTGCATGAGGATCACATCCGACATAATTATCCATCACTGATCCAATGCCTACGAGCTTTTCGCATATTGATCTTTGCTTAGTTACTTTACCGTTGCCACTGTTACAATTACTACAAAACTGCTAGTGTTACTTTTGCCACCGTTACCGTTACTTCCATACTACTTTGCTACTAAATACTTTGCTGTAGATATTAAGTCTTATAGGTGTGCTTGAATTGACAACTCAACTGCTAATACTTGAAAATAATCTCTGGCTCCCCTTGTGTCGAATCAATAAATTTGGGTTGAATACTCTACCCTCTAAAACTGTTGCGATCCCCTATACTTGTGGGTTATCAAGACTATTTTCTGGCACCGTTGCCGGGGAGCATAGCCCTATTCTTTGAGTCACTTGGGATTTATATCTTTTGATCACTATGAGGAACTTGAAAGACGAAATAACCAAGATTTATCCCTCAACTATGAGGGGAGGTAAGGAACTGCCATCTAGCTCTGCACTTGATTCACCTTCTGCTATGAGTAAATTTACGACACCTACACCTGCTATTGATTCTGATATGTTGCATGTTATTGATGATGCCACTTCTGCTATGCATGATGCTTATGATGAAACTACTTCTATGCTTGATAATACTGTGCCACTAGGTGAATTTCTTGATGAACAACTTGCTAGGGTTAGAGAGAATGAAATTATTGGAACTGATAATATTGATGAAAGTGATGATGAAGATTCTCCCCCTAGATATGAATTGCTTGATGTGCCTGAGGGTTATGTTATGGATGAAGAAACTGCTAGAGACTTTTTTGCTTGCAAAGATAGATATGATCTTAAGAAACTGTTAGTTAAGCTGAAAGAGAAGTCTTCGAATGCTAGAATGAAATATGACCCTGCTTTTGCTACTTCACCTATCTGTATTTCTGATAAGGATTATGATTTCTCTGTTGATCCTGAGTTAATTACTTTGGTTGAATCTGATCTTTTTTATGGCTATGAATCTGAAACTGTTGTGGCACATCTTACTAAATTGAATGATATAGCCACCCTATTCACCACTGAGGAAAAAATTCGTTACTACTATATCCTTATGTTATTTCCGTTCTCATTAAAGGGTGATGCTAAAATATGGTTTAATTCTCTTACTCCTGGTTGTGTGCGTAGTCCCCAGGATATGATTTATTACTTCTCTACTAAATATTTCCCCGCTCTTAAGAAACAAGCTGCCTTAAGGGAAATATATAATTTTGTGCAAATTGAAGAAGAGAGTCTCCCACAAGCTTGGGGGAGGCTTCTTCGGTTAGTTAATGCTTTGCCTGATCATCCTCGCAAGAAAAATGAAATACTTGATATCTTTTATAATGGACTAACCGATGCTTCCAGAGACCAGCTGGATAGTTGTGCTGGTTGTGTTTTCAGGGAAAGAACTGTTGATCAAGCTGAATTGCTATTGAACAATATGTTGAGTAATAATAATAATTGGACACTTCCTGAACAAACTCCTAAGCCAACTCCAAAGAAAAGGGGTATTCTATTTCTCAGTCTTGAAGATATGCAAGAGGCAAAGAAATCTATGAAAGAAAAGGGTATTAAAGCTAAAGATGTTAAGAATTTACCACCTATTGAAGAAATACATGGTCTTACTAACCCGACACAGGTAGTAAAGGTAAATTCTCTCTATAGATTTGATAAAGGTGATATTCCTTGTTATAAGTCTGCTAGTCAATGCTTAGATGAGTTTGATAATTTTATTGTTAAACAAGAAAACTTCAATGCTTATGTTAGTAGACATTTGAAACGAAATGCTTATATGATTGAACACTTGAGTGATTATATGTCTAGCGTTAAAGGTGAACTTAAACTTATTAGTAAACATGCTTCTATGGTTACCACTCAAGTAGAACAAGTGCTTAAAGCTGAGAATGATTTGCTCAATGAATTAAATAATAAGAAAAACGATAATGCTGTTAGAGTTATGAGTAGAGGGGGTAGAATGACTCAGGAACCTTTGTATCCTGAGGGCCACCCTAAGAGAATTGAGCAAGATTCTCAAAGAACTAATGTTGATGAACCTAGTCCTTCTAAAAAGAAGAAAAAGAAAAATGATAGGACTTTGCATACTTCTAGTGAACTTATTGTTGACACACCTGAGAATCCCAATGATATTTCTATTTCTGATGCTGAAACACAATCTGGTAATGAACATGAACCTAGTGATAATATTAATGATGATGTGCATGTTGATGCTCAACCTAGCAATAACAATGATGTAGAGATTGAACCTGCTGTTGATCTTGATAACCCACAATCAAAGAATCAACGATATGATAAGAGAGACTTTGTTGCTAGGAAGCACGGTAAAGAAAGAGAACCATGGGTTCAGAAACCCGTGCCTTTTCCTCCTAAACCATCCAAGAAAAAGGATGATGAGGATTTTGAGTGCTTTACTGAAATGATTAGACCTATCTTTTTGCGTATGCGTTTGACTGATATGCTTAAAATGAATCCTTATGCTAAGTATATGAAAGATATTGTTACAAATAAAAGAAAGATACCGGAAGCTGAAATTTCTACCATGCTCACCAATTATACTTTTAAAGGTGGAATACCGAAGAAACTTGGAGATCTCGGAGTACCTACTATACCATGCTCCATTAAAGGAAACTATATAAAAACTGCTTTATGTGATCTTGGAGCCGGTGTTAGTTTTATGCCTCTCTCTTTATATCGTAGACTTGATTTGAATAAGTTGACACCTACTGAAATATCTTTGCAAATGGCCGATAAATCAACTGCTATACCTGTCGGTATTTGTGAGGATGTGCCTATTGGGGTTGCAAATGTTACTATTTTAACGAACTTTGTTATTCTCGTTATTCCCGAGGACGATAGTATGTCGATATCCTTGGTAGACCCTTTTTGAATACTGCAGGGGCTGTTATTGATTGCAACAAAGGCAATGTCACTTTTCATGTTAATTGTAACGAGCATACGGTAGACTTTCCGAGGAAACAACCTCAAGTCCATAGTATCAATTCTATTGGAAAATATTCAATGATTATTATTGGAGGTTTTGAATTTTCTCTTCCTACTGTCAAGAAGAAATATGATATTCTTATTGTTGGGGATGTGCATATCCCCGTTGAGGTAACTTAGTGTTATTCGAAAATTCTCCGGTTTCATGTTATTCGGAAAGAGTTTGTTAACAAGACTTGATCAACCTTGTTAGTGGATTCCTTTTGATGAGCATGAGATGGATGAAGTTAGAAAGCACAACTCTCTGTACCCTCCTTTTACTTTCTGTTATTTAGATTAAATAAAGCAAAAATAGTATTTTCTGTCTGTTTTCTGAATTATCCTTGCAATAAAAAATACCCTGAAAATAAAAGTTCTCCAAATGTCCTGAAAATGAAATATGATTTTTTGTAGAATATTTAAGTATATCTGGCACTGAGAACACACCAGGGGGAGCCACCACCTGGCCACGATGGTCCAGGGCGCGCCCCCTGCCTCGTGGACCCTACGTGGCCCCCCTCCACTTATTCTTGCACCCACACACTCCGTCTTCCTCCAGAAAAAATCATCCACCAGCTCAAACCCGAGTTCTAGCTCATCTTGCTGCCATTTTCGATCTCCTTGCTCAAAGCTCCATTCACAAAACTGTTTGGGAAGATTGTTCTTTGGTATGTGACTCCTCCAATGGTCCAATTAGTTTTTGTTCTAGTGCTTTATTTATTGTAATTTTTGCTGCTTAGGTGACCTTGTTCTTGTGCTTGCATGTCAATTTATATGATCAAAAGTAGTTTTAATGCATGATATGGCCTCTAGGCACTTGTGGGAGTAGTTGCTATCAATCTTGTTGAGTTTGGTTCACTTTTATTTTGAGTCACTAAAAATTTCAGAAATTTTCAATGGGAGAAAATGTTGAAGAGATTATTGAGAGGCTCTTCGAGCCGAAGCTCGAAGGATAAGCAAAGTGAAGAGAATAAGAACCCCAAATATAATCTTCCTCGCACCGCGGAGGTTCGGCCGTGTGAATGGCCTTGTGATGAGTTCTTGAGAGCCGCCGGAATTTATGACGATTTTTATTACTTGGCTGAGAATGCAGGCCTCACCGACTTCCTCCACGACCAGCTCGAATAGTATCTCCTACTCACTAATATTTTTGTGCAAAATTATCATTTCCATGCTAGGAGATCACCACCTTCAGTGGATTTTTATTTATATGATGAGTTTAAGGAGATGTCACTCTATGATTTTTGTGGGGTTTGCAAGTTGCCTTTTGAGGGCAGCGTCGAGGAACCACATCCTAGGGATGTGGCAGAATTTATTGCTATGATTGCTGTAGGGGAAACGAGAAAAGTGTCCGATGCAAGAACTACTAGCATACATTTTCCTGTTCTACGTTACTATGCAATATTTGCTAGTAGATGTTTAATTGGCCGCTGGAACATTGGGGGCCTCAGTGCTCCTGACCTCGCCATTTTGCGCCATGCTTTACTCCGTGACAGAACTTTCAGTTTAGCTGCTATGGTTGCTAAACGGTTGAGTCTAAACCGTACAAAGGGCCCCATTTCTGGAGGTATCTTTGCTTCGCGTCTTGCTAAATATTTTGAGATACCTATTAGACACTATGAGAAAGAAGAAAAGGTGCAGCCCCCTATTTTCTTAGACTATAAAAGTATGGTAGCACATGATTTTATTTGCAATGATAAGGAGAAGAGACTCATTTATAACCTGGTATTCAGTGAAAAGACTTGTCAGATTATTACCCTGTCTGCACCTTCTTTGTTTAACATTCATTCAGGCACATACATCATCCTGCCCGATGACATTTATGCATATTGGGAGCGAACACGATCCCCAGAGCCCGAGCCAGAGCCATCTCCTGACCCTTATCGGCAGTCTGTTTATCAGTGGGATCCGGAGGAGATCGCCAACCAGTGGCACCCAGAGGACACTCCTTCGTACACCGGAGAGAGCAGCTTTGATCCATGGGCATAGGCCAACTTAGGACAAAAGCCTAAGCTTGAGGGAGTATGTATTTCTCACCGACATTACATTCATGTTCACACACTCATTATAGTTGTCGGTGCTCATACTTTTTCATTGTACTATCCATGCTAGTTTATTTTCTTTTCTAGTTTTCTTCTTGTGTGTTTGAAAAACCTTAAGAAAAGATAAATAGTTGTAGCTTTTAGCTAGTTTACTTTCCATGCCTGTAGTAGTAATTAAAAGAAAACCCAAAAATATTTCTCGTTCTTCTTTTGCTTGTTGGGAGCTTTCCCGTGAAAATAGTTTTATTTCCTTTCTTTTCTTTGGGGGTCGAGAGGAGAAGACCTTGATGAAAATGTTGAAGTGGCTCTTATATGCATTATTGTTGATTTAACAAAGAGCCCATGTTACCTTGTCTTCTCCTGTGTATTAAATGCTTGCAGATTCCAGCTTAGTCCAATGCACGTGCACTATTATTATTATCCACACCGTTCGGTCATGCAGGTGAAAGGCAATAATGACAATATATGATGGACTGATTGAGATGAGAGAAGCTAGTATGAACTCGACCTATCTTGTTTTTGTAAATATGATTAGTTCATTGTTCCTGATTCAGCCTATTATGAATGAAACATGTTTGCAATGAGAATTAGTGATTATAGTTGCTTATGCCATGCTTAATTAGCTAGGAGTTTATAATGGTTTACCTTGCGTGCCAACATGCTATTAAAATGGCTGTGATGTGGTATGATAAGGTGGTATCCTCCTTTGAACGATTCGAGTAGCTTGACTTGGCACATGTTCACACATGTAGTTGAAACAAAATCAACATAGCCTCCATGATATTTATGTTCATGGTGGATTATATCCTACTCATGCTTGCACTCAGTGTTGATTAATTTTAATGCATGTTCATGACTGTTGTCGCTCTCTAGCTGGTCGCTTCCCAGTCTCTTTCTAGCCTTCACTTGTACTAAGCGGGAATACTGCTTGTGCATCCACTTCCATAAACCCCAAAGTTATTCCATATGAGTCCACCATACCTTCCTATATGCGGTATCTACCTGCCGTTCCAAGTAAATTTGTATGTGCCAAACTCTAAACCTTCAGATGAAATTCTGTTTTGTATGCTCGAATAGCTCATGTATCAACTAGGGCCGTCTGTATCTTCCATGCTAGGTGGGTTATTCTCACGAGGAGTGGACTCCGCTCCTCACTCACGAGAAAATGGCCGGTCACCAGGATGCCCAGTCCCATGCTCAAATCAAAATAATTACAAACAGAACTCCCCCAGGACTGTTGTTAGTTGGAGGCACCCGTTGTTTCGGGCAAGCCATGGATAGATGCTTGTTGGTGGTGGGGGAGTATAAACTTTACCATTCTGCTTGGGAACCGCCTATAATGTGTGTATCATGGAAGATATCGAGATCTCTCGGTTGTTATGTTGACAATGAAAGTATACCACTCCAAATATTATTTATCTCTGTTTCAAAAATCGAGCTCTGGCACCTCTACAAATCCTTGCTTCCCTCTGTGAAGGGCCTATCTATTTACTTTTATGTTGAGTCATCATCCTCTTATTAAAAAGCACCAGTTGGAGAGCACTATTGTCATTTGCATGCATTACTATTAGTTTGCATTGAGTATGACTATGACTGGATCTCTTACCATGAATTACAATGTTTAGTCACTCCTTGATCTTGAGAGGTGCTCTGCATTTTTGTTTTGCGGTCTCAGAAAGGGCTAGCGAGATACCATCTTGTCATATCATATTATGATTGTTTTGAGAAAGTGTTGTCATCCGAGATTTATTATTATTGCTTGCTAGCTGATTATGCCATTGATATGAGTAAACATGAGACCTAAGTGTTATTGTGAATATGGTTAGTTCATAATCTTTGCTGAAAACTTGAATGTTGGCTTTACATATTTACAACAACAAGAGCAAACAGAGTTTGTAAAAGTTTTTCTATATCACTTTCAGTTTATCAACTGAATTGCTTGAGGACAAGCAAATGTTTAAGCCTGGGGGAGTTGATACGTCTCCAATGTATCTACTTTTCCAAACACTTTTTCCCTTGTTTTGGACTCTAACTTGCATGCTTTGAATGGAACTAACCCGGACTGACGCTGTTTTCAGCATAATTGCCATGGTGTTATTTTTGTGCAGAAATAAAAGTTCTCGGAATGACCTCACGGAGAATATTTTTGGAATTAATAATAAATATTGGCGAAAGAATCAACGCCAGGCGGCCCACACCCTGTCCACGAGGGTGGGGGCGCGCCCCCTGCCTCGTGGGTCCCCTGAGGCTCCACCGACCTCAACTCCAACTCTATATATTCACGTTCGGGGAGAAAAAAATCAGAGAGAAGGATTCATCGCGTTTTAGGATACGGAGCCGCCGCCAAGCCCTAATCTCTCTCGGGAGGGCTGATCTGGAGTCCGTTCGGGGCTCCAGAGAGGGGAATCTGTCGCCATCGTCATCATCAACCTTCCTCCATCACCAATTTCATGATGCTCACCGCCGTGCGTGAGTAATTCCATCATAGGCTTGCTGGACGGTGATGGGTTGGATGAGATTTACCATCTATCGAGTTAGTTTTGTTAGGGTTTGATCCCTAGTATCCATTATGTTCTGAGATTTGTGTTTCTATGACTTTGCTATGCTTAATGCTTGTCACTAGGGCCCGAGTGCCATGATTTCAGATCTGAACCTATTATGTTTTCATGAATATATGTGAGTTCTTGATCCTATCTTGCAAGTTAATAGTCACCTACTATGTGTTATGATCCGGCAACCCCGTAGTGACAATAATCGGGACCACTCCCGGTGATGACCGTAGTTTGAGGAGTTCATGTATTCACTAAGTTTTAATGCTTTGGTCCGGTACTCTATTAAAATTAGGCCTCCAATAGGACCCCGCTGCCACGGGAGGGTAGGACAAAAGATGTCATGCAAGTTCTTTTCCATAAGCACGTATGACTATATTCGGAATACATGCCTACATTACATTGATGAACTGGAGCTAGTTCTGTGTCACCCTATGTTATAACTGTTGCATGAGGAATCGCATCCGACATAATTATCCATCACTGATCCAATGCTTACGAGCTTTTCATATATTGATCTTTGCTTAGTTACTTTACTGTTGCCACTGTTACAATTACTACAAAACTACTAGTGTTACTTTTGCCACCGTTACCGTTACTTCCATACTACTGTGCTACTAAATACTTTGCTGCAGATATTAAGTCTTACAGGTGTGCTTGAATTGACAACTCAACTAGTAATACTTTAGAATATTCTTTGGCTCCCCTTGTCTCGAATCAATAAATTTGGGTTGAATACTCAACCCTCAAAAACTGTTGCGATCCCCTATACTTGTGGGTTATCAAGACTATTTTCTGGCGCCGTTGCCGGGGAGCATAGCTGTAACATCCCAAATTTTCAATTTGGAATGTTATAATTAGGTCATCCTATGCATATCATATTTTATTTGGATTTTGGTTTTGATCCTAGAAATTCTAAGCAACTCAAGGACCCAAGGAGAGAGTTGGGGATTTCGTTTATTTTCATATTTGAATTTTCCTCAAATATTGAAAAGAGGATCATTTTGGTTTTAATTATTTTTCTCTCCGAAATATTTCAATATAAAAATAAATGAGATGAGATAATATGACTTCTCAAAAGAAATATTGGAGGAAAAATGTTAAAATCAAATAAATAATTTTATTTGGATTTTATTGCTATTTTATTTGAATTAGAAAAATATGCATTTTTTAAAAAATTGCATTTTAGGCCAAGAAAATGTTCACTTTGTCCTAAATATTTTATTTAGACGGTGAAAATTATTTTTGGCATTTTTAGAATTTTTTTATATTTATTTAGGATTTTTGTTTCGGCGGAATTTTATTAAAAAAATAAAACTTCCTTGACCGAACTGGGCCAGCGGCCCAGCCGGCCCAGCACCGCGTCGCCCCCGACCCCGAGCCAGAGACCAACTCCCGCACGCCGCCGTCGCCACCTCGGACACCGCCGCCGCCTTGCTCCCTCCCCAAGCCACCCCTCCCCCCTCGACCCCTTTAAAAGCTGCCGTCCCGCCCCCACATCGCCACCCCGCTCGCCGCGGCAACAGCGCTGCCGAGCCGCCGCCGCCTGCCGAGCCGCCGCCGCAGCACCGTGCCGCACTCCGCCGCCCGCGCCGCGCCTCGCCTCGCCGCCCCGCGCAGCCCCGCCGTCTCTCCCGCCTCGCCGGAAGCCGCCGGATCTCGCCGCCGGTTTTTTTTGATTTTAGGTAAAAACTGCCCGGTTTTCTTAAAACCCTAGATCGGTTATTTATTTATTTATTTATTTAGATCGGTTCGGTTTTCTTCAGTTTAGTTATTTAGTGTTCGTTCGTTTTAACGAACGAATTCGCCCGTTTGTCTCTCTTAGCGGACGTTCGTCCGAAAGATTTTTCTTTTTCCGTTTATTTTCGGCCAGGGACCTATCCGCGATTATTTTTATCACAGATTAGCCCCTGATTTCAAACCCTCGCAACTGTTTAACATGGTTTTGAGAATTTAAAATTTGGTTTCACGCAGATTTGTTTTCGAAGTTCTTTTGACTGTAGTTTCAATTCCGTAGCTCCGATTTGGTTGATTCTTTTTGCAAATCGAAGCTCTTTAGTTGAACTTTCAGAATTGATCTTCTTATTTGAGTTTTACCCTTGCATCTATCCTTGAGTGCTTATGTATGCTATTGTTTGTTTGCGATAGAATTCCCGGAGTGCGAAGCGTGCTACTACGAGTCTCTAGGGTTTGCGGATCGTCAGCAAGGCAAGTAACACACTGATCATACTCTTTTCATACCCAGTTTTTATGCATTAGTTACAAACCTCAAACATTGCATGGTTAGGATGTGATTAACTTGTGGGTATTGGGAAGTAGATGATGAGGTAGAACCTATTGCCCTTTTATTATCAAACCCTCGGGAGTTACTTCTACGTTATGCTTATACTGCTATGCTATGCTTGTAGACGTGGTTGGGTTTGAGTGTATCCATGACAGATGTGATATTATTAATGGTTAACTTAAGGTGGCTACTTAAATACACATCTGGGTGGATTGGTTGCGGGACCCTGGGGAATCCGGTGTTGTCCTAGGATATCCCGGAGTACCCGTGTGATCATCCTATGGTTCGCCACCCAGGCTCAAAGGGATCATAAGATTATTCATGCTAGAAAGTTCCATGTGCAGCTACAAGCCATTATGGGCTCTGGCATAGTTGGGTATGTTGTGTGACCTCCTTCAGTGGTGGGCTAGCAGATGTAGGGGAAAGTAGGTGTAACTGTCCACCCAGAATAAAGAGGTAATGCTTCTGAAAGACTGTGTCTCGGTCATCCGTTTCTCAAACACCATGTAGTGCGAGAAAACCAACGGAGGAGATCGAGTCTTATGGGGAAAAGAGCGCAAGTCTCCGCAGAATGTACAAACTAATCATGGTTAGCCTTGTCCCCGGTTATGGACATCTTGCGTATCTGGTTCTTGGATTATCATGTTGATCTCATGCTTAATTGGGATTGAGTTGGAGGAACCTTCTCAATGCTTAACAACTACCATGATAGTTAAACAAAATATATTCCTTTGTTGTAGGGAAAAATTGGCTTTTTGCAAAACATTATAACCATAGAGCCTCCACCAACCATATATGCATGTAGTGATAGCATTTATTCTGTTCATTGCCCTACTGTGTTATATTGCCAACATATTCCATGTGCTGACCCGTTTTGGGCTGCAACATATCATGTTGCAGACTTTTCAGACGAAGAGTAAGGTGCGCTAGGTCGTTGTCGTGCACTTAGCTATGCCGTTGGAGTTGATGGACTCACTTTATCTTCCAAGCCTTCCGCTGTTATCTTTTACATGGCCTTAAGCCATATTTATTGTAATAAGTTCTCTTTTGAGACATTCGATATAATAAGTGTGTGATTGCACTCTGTTATAAATCCTTCAAGTACTGTGTGTGTCAGCATTACCGATCCAGGGATGCACTTATGCACAGAGATTTGACCGTCTGAGGTCGGATCGCTACATGATGGTATCAGAGCCAGGTTGATTGTAGGACACGACCCCTAAGTTAAGCCATAGGTCACTCTTCTCTACTCATTTCTGACTCCTCTCCATTCTCTACTCTATAGGATGGCGGACTCAAGGAACAAGTTTGCACAACCGGATGAAGACACACCTTTCGGACGACACTTGAAGGAAGTCACTAGGTACCTGAACATCGGAATACCAAGCTTCACCGGGACCTACACCGCCACTTTACCAGAAGAGGAGCGTTGGATGATTCGAGTTCAAGTTCCAGGAAGGACATTCACGCCAGTTACTGAGCCCATAGAGTTTTCCTTTGATGCACCTACCTGGAGTCTAGGAAAGAGCATGGAAGCTCACATCGCCATGGGACTCATCAGCGAAGTTTATCACAAGGATCTTAAGGAAACTATCTACCAGATATGTGGGCGCCGAGATGAGCAATGAGAGATGATCAGCACCAGGAGGGACAAGCACAACAAAAAAAGACACATCCGTGACATTTTGGGCTGAACGGAATTTTTTCTGTCATACTTATGACACTTCTATGACAATAATTGTGACGAAACCCGGTATCATCATAGATGTGGTGGGCTCCTACTTCTATGACAAAAAATCATGACAGAAAATGGGCTTTTTATCCTGGGCGGGCCGGAGACGCAGCTGCATGACATTCTTTGGGCCGTCCATGACGGAAAAAACCGTGGTAGAAGCGAGGGCGAGGAAAATATCGGGGTGTTCCTGGTTACGGTGGGTTGTCGGGGCCGAGCGATGCATGGAGGTTTGCGCATTTCTCTCGTACACGCACACGCGTGGGTGCGAGGCGTTGGGCTCTAACTGAACCCGAGCAAGGCGTTCGCCTACTGAACCCGAGCGATTGCACTGCAGGCTACGCGTTACTGAACCCGAGCGATCGATCGATGGTTGTTAACTGAACCCAATCGAGCGATTCCTTCGCTACTGCTGCTAACTGAAGCTGATCGATGCTGTCTCTGGATGAACAATGAGCGTTGCTGGGGGGGTTTGGACGAACAGTTCCCGGTGGGGTGGATGAACAGGACCCCGTGGTGTTGCCTCTGGATGAACAGGATCCCGATCGATCGAGCCGGTTGGTGCTGGATGAACATGACCCCTTGGAGGGATGGATGAACAGGACCACCCCGTGGAGGGCTGGATGAATAGTAGATGATGGAGGGCTGGATGAACAGTAGCCCGTGGAGGGGTGGTTGAACAGGATCCCGTGGAGAGGGCTGGTTTTACAGTAGCCGATGGAGTAGCGCGCGGTGGAGGCCGGATGAACAGGAGCCCGTGGATGAACAGTCGCAGGTGGAGGCTGGAGGAGGTCGATGGTGGATGAACAGTAGCCCGTGGAGGCTGGAGGGGGTCGACAGTGGAGATGAACAGTATCCCATGGAGTTCCGTTTTGCGGTACGCCACACCTCTCCCGATGAACAGGACCCCCATTTCGACCGTAGCGCTCCAACACAAGTCCGTTTCCTCCATTTTGTGGTACGCCACACCCCTCCCAATCAACAGGACCCCGTTTCGACCGTAGGAGGTCCGTTTCCTCCATTTTGCGGTACGCCAGACCCCTCCCGATGAACAGGATCCCGTTTCGAACGTGGCCGGTCGAACACAAGGCCGTTTCCTCCGTTCTGCGGTACGCCAGGCCTTGTTTCCGTCGGCTGTTCCGTCCAAGCCCTCCCGATGAACACGACGACGCATTCCGTTCTGACCTAGCCGGTTGGCTCCCCATGAACACGACGACGATGCGGTTTCTCCGTTCCGACCCAGCCATGTACACGAGCCCTGGCCGTACGTATGAGCGAGTAGGCGTTCGATACCCTGCCCGTATGTACGTATGTGGCCGTATTTTCTTTCTTGCACACTGCCGCTGTACGTACGTGTACATGCTGCGTGCATGCCTCTACTACGACACGTGCGCGCCTCTACATCGACCAGTATGTACCTAGACGTTCGCGACCAGAATGACAACGCTACGTACGCTTCGACCAGGTGGGTCCCGACTGTCAGGCACTTCCTTGCGTGCGAAGATGTAGCTGGTGGGTCCCAGCAGTCAGGGGGGTGAATCGTTTTTTTGCCCGGACGCACTTCCTTGCGTGCGAAGATGTAGCTGGTAGGTCCCAGCAGTCACGGGGGAAACGTTTTTTTCGCGAAATACGGTTGCCCGTCCGGCGGGTCCCTAGTGTCAGGTGGAGGAATCATTATTTTCCGCGTAATAAGGAGGCACTTCCTTGCTGCGACCGTGGACCCAGCTGTCAGCCTCTCCACGTACAGTCCATGTCTGATGGAAGCCGTTCCTTGACCACGTTGACCACGCCGCGCCGAGAGCACCACGGCGGTGGACGACGGCGAGGCCTAGGAAGGGGACGACGCGGAGCTGGGGAAGACGCGACAGTGGATGCCCACATGTAGAGGAGTATGAGGGTTCACTGGTTTGCTGCGGTGTGAGGCTGCCGTCGCCGCAGAATAACAGGGGGTGTGGGTGAGTAGAGGGATGGCCTGGCCAGCGGTGGGAGTAGTAGGGGGCGGTGAGGCGTCCGCCGCATCGCAGCCGGCCACAGGAGGCAGGAGCACGAGGCACGACCGGCGCTGGTTTGGGCGGCTGGAGCAAGAAGACCAGAGGTTGAAGAAGCACTACGGCCGTTGGATGGACATCGTATGGTCACTGGAGCAAGAATCGTGCATATTGACTAAGTTGACAAAGCCCTTCGTCCCCGTCAACTTAGTTGGCCCACAAGTCAGCCTGCCACTATTGTGGGTCCCAGCTAGCAGGGGGGTATTCATTTTTTGTGCGTAATAAGGAGGCACTTCCTTGCGTGCGAAGATATAGCTGGTGGGTCCGACCTGTCAGCGATGGGAACGTTTTTTTCGCGAAATACAGAGGTCCTTCTGGTGGGTCCCTCATGTCAGGTGGAGGAATCATTATTTTGCGCGTAATAAGGAGGCATTTCCTTGCGTGCGGCCGTGGACCCAGCTGTCAGCCTCTCCACGCACAGTCTACTTCCAATGGTGTCGTTTGTTGACCATGTTGACCACTCAGCACCGGGCGCATCCAAGGTGGTGGACGACGGCGAGGCCCCGGACAGCAACGAGCCGGAGATGGGAAGACGCGGGAGTAGAGTCGCAGACGGAGTGGTGTACGAGGGTTAACTGGTTCTGGTGCGGTGTGGTTCGGTAGTCGGTGGAGAAGAACAGGAGGTATGGAGGGGTGGAGGATGGCCTGGCCAACCGTGAGTAGCGCTTCACAGTGAAGCGTGCTAAGCAGAGCTGCTAGCAGCAGGAGGCGGGAACAGGTGGTCCCAGCGGCGCTGGAGGAAGAAGACGAGAGATTGAAGATGGATGCCGGTCGTTGGATGTAAATCCAACGGCTAACGATGTCAGAATCATTTGTTGACTAAGTTGACAACGACTTGCGTTGGCTTCGATCTATTGGCCCACATTTCAGCCTCCAAAAATGTGGCACGTATTCAACCCATTTTATCAGAATTTACAGTGTTTTTTTTGCGGGGTAGAATTTACAGTCATTTTGATCTTTTTTTAATTACAGTCCATTAGCTGGGCTGGGTGAACAAATAATGTAGCGTCCATGCGGCCCATTTATGTTTTTACTAAAAAATTACAGGCCATTTGCACTTTCTCGAAATACACAATTTTGCTGGGTTGATTCTAATTATAATGTTGGGGTGGGTGCAACAATGTTATCAAAAAATAAACAGGGGCTGAGCATTTTGTTATATATATATTTAAATAATAAGTGATTTATTATTACATTGGTCCTTAAATCTTACCAAACTTTTGTACACAATCACCAGGATTTTCGTTGCCAAAAAAATCCAGGATTTTATTGTTAAGAAATTATTTTTATAAGTTAATAAGATGTGGGATATTGTTTTCTTACATATGTAAGTATCTGTTAAATATAAGATGACAGTAACAATAATATATAATAACATATAAAATAATTTAAATATATATAATATAGTTAGAAGGGAAACATAAGTTGGATGAGGCGTTCCTATTCTTATATAGAAAAATAGAACAGACCTCTGCGTTTTCTTCAAAAAAAACATAAATTGGGCTGCCGATGTTTCAGGAGAAATAAAACCTCGGATGGGAGGTCCATTGGCCGGTCGATACATGACGGCCCTCAAGAAAATACAAACAGGCCTATGGACCTCCCAGCTGAGGTCGTGGGCTACGCATGTTAAAAAAGAAAGCCTAGACGGGGCAGCCCAAAACCCAGCTGATACTTGCTGCCTCAGTGATAATAAATGATACCTGCCAGCTCCCCGGCTTCGTTGTGAATTTATCTCCTATAGTAACTATGTTGAAGCACCGAAAAAATGTAGCTATGTTGACAAACCCGTGGGCCCCAACATCAGTATAGCATTAGGAGGAAGTATTTTTTCGATGAGGCACTTGCTTGCGTACGGCCATAGACCTGGTGGGTCCCGATTGTCCGCCTCTCCACGTACAGTCCTCTCCAGATTCCTCTCGTTTGTTCAGCATGTTCACAACGGCAGACAGCAGCGTCGCGGCGAGCGCACAAAGGCGCAGGAGGAGATCCGACCACCTGCGGAAGTGCCTTATTTGTAACGAAACAACTGAACTAGCATAGTGGCCGACTGACACTACCCGAGAGCTGTTCCGCCCGGGTTCGATTCCACCTATGCAGAGAAAATATCTCCAAATTTTTTGCCTCTACCTTTATTGACATGTAGGTCCCAATTGTCATCTACGCACACCACGTCCAACACTTGCCAAAACTTTGTCCCTCGTTTTCTCTGTTTTTCGCACACTCGACATTGTGTGGGCATTTTGAAAATAGCATATCTTTTTGACTGTGCATCATATGAAGATGTGCTATGCATGAATGTTGATCAGCATGATGTTAACTGGCTGGTAGTTCCAGTTTTGACCATGAATAAAACTTCCAACATGATGTTAACACTGTTTGAAAAAGGCCGTGTTAATATAAATGCTCTGCCTCTGAAAGTTGCAGTTTCTTAAATGAAACTGAACTTGGAGTTTCTTATCTGAAACCGAAACTTGCAGTTTCTTTTCTGAGAATCACATTGTCTGCACTTTTATACTCCTATGAAACTACATTTTTTAAGTGCTAAAAATAGATCTCTAGAATTCATAAAATACTTCATATGCTCAATACTGCAAATATGAAATTCAAAGGACATTCATATCTGAAAGTACTTTAAAAATTCACAACACCAAACACAATTCACAACCTGCAAATACTGACAACCCTAAGCTCCTCCTGACAATTCACAACCTGCCTGACTATTGGGCTGGGGGGCAGTCCCTCCTATTCCTCGGCGGCACACAGCCGCCCCGTGAGACGATGTGAACGGCGAGGGAGAGGATGGCGGGGAAGCGTCATCGGGCCAACTGTTTTTCTCCTCTTGCAGTTGGGTTCGGTCGACGAAGACTCCACCGGCTCTCTCTGGCATGATACCCTCACAAACGGCACCCTGTAGATGCTCGATCCTTCAATCTCTGGTGGATGCTCCATCTGGGATCGATACTCCCACCACCACTCCCTCACGATCGGATTCGGTGAATCTGTTTGCTCCATGGCCCAGAGGAGCAGCTCTATGTACTCCCGCGTGACTCCCTCCGGGAGTATCGCCGCCTCTTCGCTCTGTTGCAGATATTTGGCCATGGATGTCGCCATCGCCGCTAGTTGGTCCTTGTTGTCAAACCAAGACTGTATCTCCAACATCCTAGCTAGCTTCACAGGGTCGCCGTCTGCGATGCTCACGTATCGGTTGTACTCCTCCATCGATCTACTTCTCCACAGCACCTTCACTCACCGGCGGTGGTTTTTGAATGGAAGAGGAGAGGAGCAGCGCTGGTTTTGGATTAGAACGGGAGAGGAGAGACACTTGTTTTGGATTGGAACAGGAGAGGAGGGGCGGTGGTTTTGAAATGGAAGTGGAGACGAGCGACGCTGGATTTAGATTGGAACAGGAGAGGAGCGGCGGTGGTTTAAGAGGAGAAGAGCGGAAGAGCAGCGCTGGTCTTGGAAGTATTTTTTTGTTTTGCGTATTTTGGGTCAAAGTTTGACCACATACTGTATTTGACAAGGAAAATGTGAATGTATGTCACCAAAAATTGTACCGTTTGGTTCGTATATAAATGTACTTTCAAATTATATTATTTTTGCAACGTATAACATATATTTTATTTGTGAAAACCATGGTCAAGTATGACCTAGAATAAAAGGGAGAGTAGTTAATGTGGGGTTGCTTTCTTAATTGAAGGGTAAATTGATTTTGACTTTGATCCAGTCACAGCGCGCCGGCCCTCTCGTCCAATCCTAAATCGCTGCCGCACGCTCCTCTCCCTCTTCTCCATTGCAAAACCACCTCCTCTCCTCTCCATCATCTCCATTCAAAAACCACCGTCTCGCCTCTCCCTCTTCTCCATTGCAAAACCACCTCCTCTCCTCTCCATCATCTCCATTCCAAAACCACCGTGTCGCCTCTCCCTCTTCTCCATTGCAAAACCACCTCCTCTCCTCTCCATCATCTCCATTCCAAAACCACCGTCTCGCCTCTCCCTCTTCTCTATTGCAAGACCACCGTCTCTCCTCCCATCTTCCAAAGCTAGCACCGGACCACTCAGAAGGACATTTCTGGAGAGGATGCAACGGCGAATCAGGCAGATCACCGGCACCGACCATGCAAAGTTAGCCAGGTTGAAGGAGATCCTTACTTGGTTTGACAATGAGTGGGGGATTTCGAGGACGGTGAGGGCCATGTGGCAATGTATGCGAAAAAGCGAGACGGCGGCGATGTACATGTACTCCTCGGTGGCAGTCACGCCGCAGTTCTTCGAGTTCATCGAGTATCTCGTCTGGGCGATGGAGCAGATAGATTCGCCCGAGGTGAAAGTCAGGCAGAGGTGGTGGGCGTACAGGTGGAAGGTCGAGCACCCAGAGGATAACGAATCGATCGAGTATGGTGTGCTGTTCGTGAGGGTGCAGAGCCAGCCGGAGCCACAGGAGTATTCGTTCTCCCACCGCAAGAGGAGGTCGGATGGCGCGATGTCGCTTCCTCGCTGTTCTCCACGGTTCCCTCGACGCTCGCCTCGTTTCAACGGCGGCGGTAGGGTTTAAGGTAAGGTTCGCACTAACCTAATCTTCCACCTGCTCATGCTTACAATTAGTGTGACAACTAATGAAAATCATGCTTACAATCAGTCTCCGAGTACTATGCCAATCACCCTTATATAGCTCTTGACCTTTGGGTCAAAGTTGTGACACTGTGTACAAATAAAGAAAAATAGATTGGTGCTTCTTTCAGAAAAGAGTACTCCCTAGAAAACTACCAATATAAGCTACTAGTATTTGGTTAGAGGATTTGCTTCCGAGAAAGATCCGTCCACAGAGAGCGCCACACATCCCACTGGTGGTGGTGGATGCCAATGCGTGCATGGAGCTTGGTTGGTGTCGGTAATTTTTACTTGGCACACCTCGCACTCTGCATATATGTCGGTTCCATCCGTATATTTGTGTAGTTCCACCAAAATGTAGTTGAATAACCCTGTTTGCATAGATAATGAAAAAGCGTGATTACATTATAGTGGCACTAGTTGACGAAACACGCAAAATAAATAGAAGATAATATTGCGATAGTATCATAGTATGCCATGCTGCGAGGGCGAGATGGGCCCTGCGACGGCTCATACTGGAAATCGTCCCAAGTCTCCCCGATACACCTTCTGCCAGTGATGAACATCAGTGTACAACGGTAGTACAAGGAGGTGCCTTGAGACATTCAAATCTCTATCTTTGTGCAGATCAACTAAAATTAAGCACCCCCATTTGCAGAAACGCTTAAACATTAACAATGGAACTAGTTGATGAAACATACATTAACAAAGAGAAGCACTTTCTTTATCTACATTGGTAATGAAATGATAGAGAGGACACTCGCTCTATTTTAACTGTATTATTACTTCATTTTATCAGTGACACTAGGGTCGAGTAGGTGGCAAATGAGGTGTACCGTGCGTCGCAAGGATGAAGGCCGGGGGTGCTTAGACTCGGATGCTGAAGCTGGCTCTTTCAGTCCCTATCTTCCCCCTGATGGTTCTGTGGTAGCATTTGGGTTATAATCCAAACTTGGTCGAGCTGGTGCCGCGTCCCCCTACCTGCCTAGCTTATGTGGCGAACTTGTCTCCTGCTAGTACTCAGTCCGTTCTAGTAGTAGTTTCATAACTACCCGTTTATACTGAGATGTTGTCGGATAATGGTTCTCTATGGTTTGGTTTCTTTAATGAAATCGGAGGGAACCCCCTCTTTCGATATATAAAAAAGTGGCACTATCGGTGACAAAACATTGCCTCAAATTAATAGTGCCACTAGATTAAGGTGCAAAATAATAACATTACATGTTTATCATGGCAGTGCCAAAACAGTAGCACAAGAGCAGGATCAACATGCAGGATCTTTGGCAAACGGTCATACCAAAATGGAACATACCTCGTGATGGGAACCATATCTGCAGTCAACGCCATCGTAGAAGGGATGACACCAGTCACCAACATGGATGATTCAATTCATGGGACCTTTTGGTGCAGTTCACCTGAAATGAAGCAATGTCCCACGAGCTAGCAACATCTTCTTTTTTTAAGAAAAGGGCTCCAGCCCCGGTTCCATTTCCATCAGAAAACGAAACCCACAGAGCTTCTTCTTCATTAGTTGCAATAAAATTGAGCAACATCAAGGTTGGTCGTGAAGCTCCTGGAATGTTCAACTATAATTTGGATATCATTTGTGCAGTTCAACTAAGGTCAAGCGTGAAATGTATATCTCTGTTTGCACAAAAAAGGTGGAAAGGAGGGTGACTAACAAGTGATGAAACATGCATCAAATGAAAAAAAAGCATGTTCCTTATCTGAATGGCAATCATACAAGGACAGTAGCAATTTCTAGCAGCATTGCTAGATATTAGTGTGGGTAGTAGGATTAACTATGACAACCGTTAAATACGACATTGCTTCATTTTACCAGCAACATTACATTAACAGCTGCTACAGAGTCGGTATTTGGGCACAGGAGAGTAGGCGGACCAGGACAGTTGCATCTCTAACGAAAAGAAGCAACTTATCTTAATGGGAAATTTAGTAGGACATGAAAAAAGTGCCATTGAATCATATTACTGGAGGCATTACATTGAAAACAACATTGGTTTAATGTGTCCTTACTTTTAATAGTGCGACTGCTACATTTTACCAGTGGCATTACATAAGAGCGGCTCGGGGCAACAAACATCAGAAGAGGATATCTGGGTTGGTCCCATTTTTGTTCAGTATATAGCCACCTTATACTGTGTGAGGCTAGCAAATCTAGTGCTGGACTTACTCTGTTGACTTGTCCCCTAGTCCCCACTTTCTTTCCTTTTTCAACCAATAGATCGGGTTTATATTGATTTTGTACTGCGTTCCCTTTATTTCCCTATTAGACCTAGAGACCAGTTGGATAGCCAGTCTCTGCTACTTTTCGCCCCCATTATTTCCTCTTTTGACCAAGTCCTAGATTCAGGTAACAAATCTTCCCCCACCCCACCCCCTTTCTTCCTTGTTTGAACCAAGTAGTACTAGATTCGAGAGCATGAACTAGTTTTACCTCTTAACAGTAAAAAATTAGGTGGTTTTCGAACAGCCGATCGATCCTATCTACGAGGGGGCCTGAGAAATAGTAAAAGATACAAATGCAGCGATGCCAGGAGCTCGGGAAGTAGAGCAAGGCCGGTTTCGAAGGAAGTTATACCCGAGGGTCGCCGGGATGTCGCTAGGTGGGCGGCGGGAGGCCAGATCTGCCCACACTACGGCCGCGAGGAAGAAGGGGTGGGAGGCCCTCCCTCGCCAGCGATGCTTGGGAGAGAACAGCAAGGCACGCTGATCGGGACGCACCGGCAGTGGGTAAGAGCCGTCGCCGAGGATGACCACGTGAACGTTGCACCTTCTCACCTTCCCCGGCGGAGAGGATCCGGCTGGATCTGTGACTAGCGGTGAGCAGAGAGAGAGAGTGTGACCACCGCTGTCGTGTTTAGATCTGGAGAGGACGAGACAGTGTGAAGAGAGCAACACTAGCAAGCAAGCGCGGGGGCTCCTGCCTATATAGTGGAGTACTAGTTTTCTTTTGTCTACTGGCGGAGCCGGCTTGACCTCGGCAATGACTCTCAAGAAGTCTTCATGCACGTGCGCCGGAGGCGCGGTTGTCGTCATTTTGATCTGAAGCACTGGATTGTAACATATAACACGGAAAAATGCCACATGACAAGAAATCATAACCTTACTGCCCAAAGGAGACAAGATGAATCCTGACGGACAAACTAGACGAGGATCAAAGCTCAAATTAAATATAAACTCGTAGAAAAGGGGTCCGTCGATAGATGTCCTAATTAACATAGCCGGCTTGACCTAGATGGCAGTTGAGTAGTCTTCGTGCATGTGCCCCCAATGACTAAGCCCAACACAGTTGTCGCTGTTTAACCCTCGCAGTGATCGGAAGCACATGACACCTAATTTTGCGAGATGATAAGAAACCTTTTTTTTAGATTTCTCACCAGAACTACAGCCCTGTACAACACAGCCTGCATGATATGTAGACGATAGCCAATCCAGGCGTGTCTGCTGGAGTCTGGTCACATGCATGGACGAACTGATCTTCTGTGTCTTGCAGGGATCGTCCAGGTACCAACGTATGTACTCCTACAACACTTCTCTAGTAGTAATATCGCTCGTCTCTCTCGTCTATTAACTCACCCGACTTGCAGGGCCGGGGAGTGTGCCTATGGTCGGTTCTCAATTGCGGCCCCACATGTCTGTGCAAATGCAATATGACGCGCATTCCATTCGGACAGTAGTGTGCCTGACCAACCGACCGTCTGGGGTGCGACGCGAACGCGACGGGCGTGCTGTATACTCCGTACATGTGTTCCGCCATTTTCTTGAGGCTTTGCTCCATGGCGCAATCCATGGATACAAAATTAGTATACTGTACTATTTAAAAGTCAAGGGCGGGGATTTTCCTGCGCGGTAGGCGGGGCAGTTCTGGCTAGTCGGTTCGACAGAGACGTGAGAAGATGACGGAGTAGGCTGCTGCAAACGTAGGGTGTGTGATTACATAGCGAGTTACTGCAGGATAGGTGGGGCCCCATGATTTGACTTGCCATTATCATTTTAACTGCGGGCTACGACCGGCGTGAGTCTCCCGATTCCTGACCACCTCCATACAGGTACCTCTCCCAATGCTCCACCATGTAGAGGCTGGCTCTTGCATGAGAGCCCACTCCTCCACTTTTTCCTTGCCTCTTTCCTCCACATATGCAAAAATGCCATGTAAAGCGGGCTTATAGCCCACTATTGTACTCCCTCCGTTCCAAAATAGATGACCCAACTTTGTATTAAGTTAGTACAAGTTGAGTCATCTATTTTGGAACGGATGGAGTACTTACTTGATCCTACAGGTGCTAAGCTTGCCACATAGGCATAAAGTCTGATGTGGCAAGTTAATTAAGAAGAGAGAGACTAGTTTGGTGACCCAAACAAGAAACACTGCTAAGCACGTGTACCTAGGTGAAAAGACAATTTTGAGTCTATAGTTAATTAAATGAAGCAAACTTAGCAACAAAAAACTAAGCACCTATGCATTGGGGACTTGATTGCTAAGCCAGTTAATGCCCTTAGCACCTCATCTAAGCACCATTTCATTGAAAGAGGTCACTCCTTGGCAAATGCAATAAATACTATGAAGAAAGAGATAGAGAGAAGTAAAAAAATACTCTTATAGCCAACCTTATAGCTAACCTTGTTGTAGTACGAGTGACTAAGTGATGACTATGTATGACATGCCAACATCAGATAGCCTAACGCACCGTGTTAAATCTCCAAGGGAACGACCGCGTGAGCGAGTCGACGGTCGTGGTAGGCGGCGCGACCATGATACGGGCTGCTGGCAGCCCTTGGATTTGAGATCGAACGGTCGCATGCTAAGTTACTGAAAATTTGTAGAATAACCCTCCAGGATAGGATATTCACCCATAGGTCTAGAATCACGCCATGCAACCGTTCGATCTCAGATCCAAGGGCTCTCGGAAGCCCGTATCATGGGAGAATGGAAAGCTTCGTATCACCTGTAATTTTCCCGACGCTTGACATGACATCGAAAGCCATTTAATTGGGCGTCGAGTAGACATGACATCTAATTGGGCCCCCATAGCACTGTGCATGAATCCATTTATCAAGCAGGCAAGCCACTACCCTGGCGTTCGCACGCCCCACTCCGCATTTTTACAATCGAAAAACTGCTGGCAGTTCGCTCTTACTCGTCCCCGGACGTCCTTTAACATTACGGCAGTTCGCTCCTAGTCGTCCCGTCCTTTCACATTACCGCAGTTCCACTAATCCTAACCCTCCTCCCAAATTCATGGCGTCCCAAATCTCCATGATCGGCGGTGAGTACAAGGTTAGAACCATCACTGGCGATGAGTTCAACGTCATCTACACCCGTTCTTCCGCGACGGTGAAAGGATGCCTTGCTCGCTTCAGTCGCATGTTCGAAAACTCAAATGATGAGTGGGTCGCTGGGCTAGATGTTGAGTACACCACAGTCCTGGGACAAGAGAAGGATCTAAAGGAGGAAGAGAAGAATAAGCCCGCCATGATCCAGGTTTGCGTGCACGACTTATGCTTGGTTTACCACATATGCCATGCCGACGTTGAGTGCGAGGAATTTAAGAACTTCCTCAAGGGCGGCCTAGTAAAATTCGTTACTATAGACTTTACGAACGACAAAAGAGTCCTGGGTCGGATAGGCCTCGTTGTAGGCAACCCCTTCGACCTCCAGAAGAATCGGCTGCTGCCCTCCCGTGGTCAGCCTTCAATGTCAACCCTGGCAGGAGCCATGGTTCATCCTTCGTACGGTAAACTAGAGAAACCTCCGTACACATTTCATCGTCATGCATGGCAGTGGAATGTACTAGATATAGACCACATCCACTACGCTGCAATGGATGGCTACCTTTGTTTCAATATCTACAAGGGTTGGATGAAGAGCAAGAGCCAAGTGTGCTTTTCAAGCAACGAAGTATCGGCCAAGAGGAAGAGGGACAAGGACGAAGTCGAGGACGTGGACGAGGACTCCGAGTAAGGTGGCAGTGTCGTTGCTCATGGTGGTTCTAATGTTGTGTCTACCGGATTAGTTGCATAGTTTAATTTCAGGTGTGCTTAGTTTAATTTGAGGGGTGTGTTGTGCTGAGCCCCCAGCAGAACTATGTTATGTTTCTTCTCGTTATATTTCATGCATTTCATCTTTTAGTTGGTATAGTACTACCACTCGTTTCTTCACATTATATACGTACAATTCATATGGCCAACATCATATAGCCAGCAGTTTAGTTGTCAAAGAATTTCAGGGTGCTTAGTTTTGTCAAAGAATTCCAGGGTGCTTAGTTTTATTTGAGGGGTGTGTTGTGCTGGACACCATTAACTTATCATTGTGAGAATCGGCTTATTTTTGTCCTGTAACATGGTCTACGGGTTTGACGTGAAAATAACAATGTCTTATGGCATTTCTGAGCAAACATCTAACTTAACGATGACATTTTTTAGATATCTAATTGCATTTTTGAGCAGGCATCTCGCGGATCGATGGCATTTTTTGAGTGGTTGTAACTTCTAATGGCAAAACTGAGTAGTGATACACAACTAGTGGCATAAATAATAAGAACCCAAGAATTAAATAGGTATGCTAGTTTCTTTATTTCTTTATACCTTTGTGTGCGAAACAATATACGCTGCCTCCCCCCCAGATTTTCTTTACAAAGGCAACATAGAACTATATGAGTGCCCTGTTAAATTTTGGAATTATTCCGGGTTCATTTGGCCTTTTTCATACATTAATTGAGTTTCTGGACATTTAATGTGCATAATCCAAATTTGAACTGCAAGCACATGTTCCGGTGCACCAAAGTTGGTTAAAAAATCGCATGTGTGTCTTTGGGTGAATTTCTAGGTCCCATGCAAGAAATGGGGATGAAATTCAAACATCCGGGTGTCGTCACTCGGCAGAGAACATCGAGAAACTTGGTTTTTAAATTCATGTAAGTCCAAAACTCGCCTAGAAATCATGAAACTTGGCATGGTGTCATGTCATGGCACTAACATGCTGTGGTAAAAAATTGGGCCGATGTGGAACAAGATTTGGTATAAGCTTCTTGCAAACCAGAGCTTCTCTCAAGAAACCTTTGTGTGCATAATTCAAATTTTAAATACAAGCACATGCTCCAATGCACCAAAGCTGGTTGAAAAATCACATGTGTGTCCTCGGGTAAATTTCTAGGTCCCATGCCAGATATGGGAATGAAATTCAAACATCTGGGCATCATGGCTCGGCTGGAAACATTGAGAGACTTGGTTTTATAATTACTGAAAATCCGAAACACGCATGAAAATCATGAAACTTGGCTTGGTGTCCTGACATCGCACCAACATGCTGTGGTAATTTTGCTGTCCGACTTGCGAAGGCGCACACATTAACAATCAACAAAGTCATTTTGGAACAAGTGTTGTCACGTTACAATCGGAAACACAAGTATTATTGAAACCGTGGGCGTTCTATTTACCATTTACGTGCCGCCACACGTCCCCTTTTTTATTAGCTAGGAGGCGCCGTGCAGGGTAGCTATTTGAGTATGGGAGGGGTGCGATCAGACCCCTGCGCGTGCTTATCGGGAGGAGAGCCCTTTGACCTCCATCTACCATCCACCTCTCTCCCAAGGTCTCCATTAATGGCGCCCGAGCCTCTGTTTAATGGCGTGGCAATGTCTCACTCGACAGAGATTTAAGAGAGAAAAAAGAAAATCTGAAATGAAAATTTTGCACGGATCTTGATGTAAGATCCGACGGACCTATATAGCATCTAATGCGACTTATAGCAAGACTGATGAATATATATATGGGCGACGAGAGTGCATAATGATTGTCTTACATAATTAGGAAGATAAATAAAAAAGCCACATGCGGCTACGCCCGAAATACACAAGCGCAAAAGAAGAAGGAAGACACATACAACGATCTGGCTCGCTGATCTCTACTTTCTTTATGCGCTGCAGGTCGCGGAGACTAATTCTCGCGGCGGGTGATTATCTCTTTCATCAGTTTCATGTCCTTAATACGCTGCTTGGCAGCATCCATGGATTCCTCCACCAGCCTGTTGCGCTCGATGCGGAGCATGGCATTCTCGTCTATAAGTTTCTTAATGATGACGCCTGTCCTCTACAATAAGGCAGCGGTCTCCTCCTCCTGCTTCGCCCTTCCGGTGATCTTCACCCTCAGCAGGTCGCGCTTGCCCCGGAGCTTCGAATTGCCCTCCCCTAGTTGCCGGATGACACCGGTAGCCTCGTCCTGCAACCTCGCCCAACCGAATATCTGATCCATCTGGCGATGGTACATCGCATGCATGCGCGTGTAAGAGTCCTCGCCTGCCCGCGAGAAATTTTCCCAGGCCGTCGCGGCGCGGCGGGACCTTCGGTGGTGCGACGGGACATCTCTGCTGCTTCCGCGGCGTGGCCGGACCAGTCTACTACATTGACGGCACGGCGGGACCTCCGTGCTGCTTCGGCGGCGCGGCGGGACCTCTGTGGTGCTACTGCTGCGCGGCTGGACATGTCGGCTGCTTTCGCGGCGAGGCGGGACATCTCTCGTGATTCCTCATCCATGCTCACCTCTCGCAGGTGGAAATCTCTCGACCCAGAACTCACGTTGGCCATGGCTTGACTTGATTGTTTTTTGTGGATGAGGAGTTGAGGAGGAATGTGCAGTCATCTTAGAATAGTAGTATTTATAACCGAGTACTACTAATACGCTCCTAAGTGGGAAACCGTTTAGGTTGTGATCGGTGTGAACAGGTTTGCAATTAAATATAGCATGGTAGTAGTAGTAATTTGGAATGTGACGAGACGCGCTCAAAATTTATTGACGGTTCTAGTTTCGAAGTGCGGCACTATTCCCGGATGGCGTAACGTCGGCACGTTTTCTCGGCCGTGGTGTAGCATATGCCATGGTGCTTGTTCTTTTTCTACTGTTGTGTACGTGCAAAAACTGGCACCGTCGGATACATATCTTACGATTGGCGTTCGACAGGAATACCCTCGTGGCGAGCTATAGACTAGTCTTTTTTTCAGACGCATTACACCTATCTCTCGGGACTTCTCGCACGCACCATCACTACTCCCTAGGTCGATGCCACCCACATACACTTGTACTCTGAGAAGAGGTGCACACACGCACTCGTCCTCTCTCACACACGCATATGTAGCTACGAATTGTAGTGTTTTCAATCATCCGATTGGCTCTATCATAGGTTTCACGTTGCTCCTTGGCCTTGAGATTGAGAAGTCTAAAACGCGGAAGCTAAGATGGAGGCGCGAGGTTTTGGTTAATGTGCGGGCCGCACACAGCACCAACACGACACGATCTTCGTCTGCCTGGTGCGCATGCAGTCGGGTGAGTTGTCCAAGTATCGACACAACCAGGCCCTCGTTGGTATCCGCGCCTCGACTTTGGCTGGTCATAGTGGAGAGTAACATAGACTAGGTAACATAGACTAGTTACTAGTCTATGTTACTAGTACCTTCATAGTGGGTAGTGTCATATACTCAAAATTTTATAAGGCTTATAAGGTTTATCTCAAAATTTTAGTTTTTTCCATTTTATAAGGCTCAATTTGGTTGTTCCCCGTCACATATTCAGATTCCAAGGTGCATTAAATCATTACATGCAAGTATTAAGAGAAAATTGACCAATGCATGTACTTTATGCATGCATGCATTGCAATTAATGCATTGGTAAACATAATTTTTTGAGGAAAACAAGAGCATTAATTGGGTGCTTTTGCAAACTACAAAAAGTATTCCACCACTCACCATCTGCCTTGGTTGGTGAGATTTTTGAATTGAGCCCTATAAACCGGAAAGGAGGGAGCTCTATATGTACCACCTTTTTTCTTCAATTTCATCTTGTTAGTTTTGCTCCATGGCGCAATCCATCGATACTACTACTGTACAAATGTATATATTTTTTAAAAGGCTAGAGGGCGGGGCAGTCTAGCTTGGTCCTTTTCATGAGAGGCGAGGGCCTTTGTGATTTGACGGCTCATTACTGCTGGAAGGCGGGGCCTTGTGATTTGACTGCTCGTATAAATGTGCCGACGACCTGAGGAGGAGCAAAGAACCGTGCGGTATACTCAAGTTTTCCACTGGAGTAGTACTACGACGGAGGAGCACGAAACACGGCAGCCCTGTGCCATATGGCGATAAAAAATGATCTAATTTGTTACTCATCTCATTTTTAGCATTGTTCTATTCATGCCTCGCAGAGAACGTGACACGTGCAGCGAAACACCCGAAGCAAAAGAAGAAACACAGGAGCAAAATAAGAAGGAAGATTATCACCCCAAATGATCTAATTCGCCGCGGAGTCGTAACTGCTTCTTCATCGACTCCACGACCTCCATCTCCTTGCGCGTCTCCTCCGCCATCTTCTTCATTCTGCCCATGACGTGGGATTTCTCGACGCGAGCCTTCATCATCTGTTCCACGGCCGCATTACGTACCTTGACAGCAGCCGGGTGCTCGATGCGGAGCTTCGCCAACTCCTCCTTCTGTTCCATGATGAGGGCCTGCAGCATCTTCATCGAGGAACTACTACTCTCATGCAGCTTCTTCCAGCCAGCGTTCTTCTCCTTCAGCAGGTCGAGCTCGTGGCAGAGCTTCGCCTTGTCCTCCTGAAGTTGCAGGATTTAGCCGGTCGCCTTCTTCTCCGAGGCAATGCTCTTCTTCAGCAGCATCATCAAGCCGGCGGTCAACTCCCCCTGCTTATTGAGCTCAGCGGGCATGTCATCGAGGCTCTCCTTGGCTCTCCTTCAGCAGCTCCACCAAGCCATGGATGAACTCCTTCTGCTTATTGAGGTGCTTATTGAGCTGATCGGGCATGCCGTCGAGGGATAACGACTCTAGCGCCGCCAGCTTAGCATGTTCGCCTCCGCGACCAGGGCACTCCTGGGAGCCATCGCCAGCTCGTGAGAGATCTTTCGAGGTCTTTGCGTGGCGGCAAGCCCTCTTTTTTTTCCGCAGCCTTGGTTGCCACTCCCTTGTTACAAGTAGTTCTCGACCTAGAGCTCTGCGCGCCGGACATGGCAAGGACGGATGAAGAAGAAGCACTTATGATGAGGATAGGTAGAGTAATTTTCGATTAGGTAGTTCCCCTTTTTATAACCTAAGTATAAGTACTAGCACTAGTACTAATACCTGCATAGTGGGAACACGTACAAGTTTGGTACGTACTAGTAGGTGTGAGCAGGCTTGCACTTAATTGTAGCACTAGTACTTTCGAATGTGATGGGAACAAGGTAAAGCTAAATTGATGGGTTTTGGTTTCGAGGCCCGAAACGGCTCCCGATGAGTTTAGTGGAACATAAATTTCAAGTAGACTACACTGCTCAGATGCGTAAATATTATGTTACTCTCAAAAATTGGCCAAAATACGAAGGAGACCAATGGAAGTACTACTAGCAACCCATGATTTAACTACTCGCATGCGCGCAGTGGAGTAGTAATGTCTTTCTTCCGCCCGCACGTCCACTCAATTTGCATGCGCTGTATTAATTGACCATCAATGAAGTGAAGGACTTTACACGCGTCAAATTATCACATGGGGTGGATCTTGGTACAAAATTGCGTCCACCCGTGTACCCGCGTGTGCGTGCGAGGGAATGAGTGCGTGCATGGCGTGCGTGCACATCTTCGCTTCGTGCATGTACCACCAGTGTGGCTCAGGGAGGACGAGTACATTCTTCTGGAACCAGCAGCACGTCACTGTGATCAATCCACACAAGGATGTCGCGACAACGCCTGCACATGTGCCACGTGGCTTCACAAACTGTAAGAGAGACACTGTGTAGCGTGCCATTGTGTTTTGCACATACTCGAAGTACTAGTAAGGTACACGTGCATTGTACGCGTCAGATTTTGCAACCAAATTATGAATAAATACAACACTATAGCATGTAAGCTCTGAGTCATATATGCCCGATGTAGACCTTCGTTTAATTCTTATAGTTCATCTCATTCAAAATCAATTAGTTTTTATAAAAAACCTAGGGCCTCTTTGATTCGTAGGATTTCCAAAACGCGGGAATAGGAAAAACATGGGATTAGAGTGGAATGTCATCTTGAATCCTATAGGATTGTACGAGGGTTTGATTGTGCATAGAAAAAACGCAGAATTCTTTCAAAGAGGTTTGTGTGGATGGATGTTTCCTATGAAATCTAGTGCAAATGAATCATATAGAAAAATTCCTATGGTTTACAATTCTACGAATCAAACAACCAAGATAGGAAAAATTCCTAAGGATTAGAATCCTCCAAAATTCCTTTGAGAATCCTTTGAATCAAAGAAGCCCTTAATCTATTTTATGATTCATGGAATTGTGCGTTGTAAAGCATAAAGTAAAAACAAATAATGGCAATTCAACTAGAAAAAAAGTTTGGGCAGTTATGATACGGAAGATTCTAGAACAAAGGAGAACCACTCTTGTTTTGAGATTTGTGCATTATGCTTAAGTTCAACCATGGAGTCTGCTAGATTGTACATGTGGCAAAATTCGGTGGGGGGCTAGAAGATGGTGCGCGGGGCCGAGTGGAGGGAGACTATGAAGGAGTGCACAACTGCGAGATCGATATTTAGAGAGGGGGGGGGGCGAGAACGTGCGCTGTTGCACGCAGTGGCGGAGCCATGAAAAATGTCCCATGAGCTAGGGGGCCAAGCAGTGCTAATCCTTTACGAGGAGGGCCAATTCATCAACTTAAACCATTTTTACCAGCAATTGTCTAATGATCACATTCATATTAGCCTCGATATATAGTGATGTTAGGGGGGCAGGGCCCTTGCTGCCCCCTGTCTTCGCCACTGTGTGCGTGTCTGAGAGATGAAGCGGAAGGCATGGATGATGAGATGGGGGCGTTGGATACATAACTAATATGGGTGTATTAGCTATATATGTAATCCTATATAGAGAGGTATAGATTGATCGATGTGGACGTGGGAAAGAGGGTGAGGCCTCACTAGATATATAGATTGATCGGTTTATGTGGAAAACTATGAAAGGCCTAGCTATATACACATACACATAGAGGAACATCGATTGTTGCGCATGCACGTGAGAGATAAAGAATGCCCGATATGATGGAAAGGGGGATGTGTGTGTGTGTGCCTTCATGGGAGACCGACCTGAAGAAAAAGATTGCATGTGTGCGATGGAAAATGCCGACTGGTAGTGTGTGTGCATGCATGCACAAGAGAAAGTTAGTGGTACAATTATAAAGAGAAGACCAATGTGTGGGTGTAAAAGACTAGGTGAGGTCATAATCAACGTAAAGTTGAATTCAAATATTTGAATAAGAGATCATGACGTTTGAAACCCATGCATGCATGAATATAACGGAGATCTGCGCGGTGTGGTTTGGAAACGAGCATGTTGTAATGTATACACATTGAACAAGGTCAGACTGGTTTGAATTTGAGATACCGATGGCAGACATCGTTTGGCCACATTGCATCCGTGCATGGACACACTATTCTAATTGGAGATGATGGGTGGCTTTCGCATCACATATCTATATCTATACCCCTATATATATATATATTATATTTTATATTTTTTATATAGTGTGCGGATAACTTTAACTTTGAAAGATGGTCGTTGGATGAGGCCAATCCGATGGTGCAGAGCTGGCAAATTTGAGCACTACTGGCCGTTGGATATCATCTAGATTCCACCAGATTTTGCCACATGTACAATATAGAGACTCTATGGTTGAACTTCAGCACAATGCACAAACCTCAAAACACAAGCACTTCTTCTTTGTTCTAGAATCTTCCGTATCAGAATTGCCCAAATGTTTTTCTACATGATTTGTTTTTATGTTATGCCTTACAACGCACAATTCCATGAATCTTAAAATAGATTAGCTTTCTTATAAAAACTAGATGATTTTGAATGAAATGAACTATAAAAATTAAACGAACATCTACATCATGCATATATGACTCAAAGCTTACATGCTATAATGTGGTATTTATTCATAATTTGGTTGCCAAATCTCATGCGTGCAATGCACGTGTACCCTACTAGTCTAAATGGTGTTTGTGTGTGTGTTGTGCGTGTTAAACACATTGTACGTAGTATATCATACTAGTCTAAATTGTCTTTTTTGGGTACACGTTAAGCATGTTCTACCGAAATTTCAAGCCGCGCCTTGTTATGCCGAAATTTCAAGCTAGCATCTCTGTCTATCTTGCTGCGAAACTCCCGCCTCTTCAACCCGCGCCTTGTAACCCTGAAATATTTAAGATAAATCTTTGTCTCATTGTGCTCCGACAACTCCCTCCATCTCAACCCGCGCCTGGCTATTCCAAAATTACAACGCGCGCGAAAACTCCCACCTCCCGTGAAATTCCGACACGCGAAATGCCCGTGATACCCCTGAACCAAAAGAACCGCCTCAAATCAGTGGGGGTACTTTCGTAACTTACCCCCACATTTCGTACAAGCGCGTCCCTAAGCCATGGTTCCCCACTCCCATCCCATCCGCCCACCCATTCGTACACCGAGGCCGGGAAAACCCGCGAAGCCCCACACCCTCCTCCGTCCGCCACCCAGCCGGAGCCTCTTCCCCAACGACGTCGTCTATAGCAACACCTCGACGCCCCTCATCCACCGTACCGGATGAGGATCCGTCGTCGATCTGGTTGTCCCGCCGGTTCAGCCACCCCGTCCTCCACCTCCAAGGAGCTGCCCCGACGTTCCCCTCGTCTTTCGCGCCACCTCCATTCGCACACCGCCGTCTTCACCTGCACCACCGGAAGAGCATCATCATCACCGTTTCCTCGGATGAAGTTGCGGCCTAATCGGCGCCACCAAAGGGTTGTACACTAATCACCGCATTTTCTTCTTGATTCAATCTCACGGTGCTGCCGGCGCTCGGTCTCGAGCCGACACGGCGCGGCTCCATCCACGGCAGCGTCGCCGGCCACTTCCTCCACAGCGCCGCTCCCTCGGTGGCAACGTCCACATCAGTGGGAGCTGCTGCTGCTTTAGCTCTCGCTCGCTCGCACTGCTGCTCTGCTCTTGTTCTCGGTCCCCTGCCTGGTCTGCTCTTGCTCTTGCTCTTGCTCGCGCTGCTAGTCTCGCTCTTGCTCTTGCTTGCGATGCTGCTCCGATTTAGCTACACTTCAGTCCACTGAATCGACTTTTAAGTCAGTCGATTTTCAGGGGGTGAGGGGCTCGCCGGAGTTAAGGAAGAACCAGTCGCAGCGGGGAGGGGGGCTCGCCGGAGAGGTACCCCACTATCTATCTTAGGGTTCAGGGTGGGGGCGGTGGTCGCCGACGGTGGTGGGGCGGTGGCATGGGGATCACCGGAGAAAAAGCTTGGCACGGGGGGGGGGGGGGGCTAGAGGGATGGCCGGGGCGGCGGCGGACCGACAGTGGGGAGTGTTTTCGGGGCGGGCAGGGCGGTGCACCGCCGGCCGCGGGCGGCGGAGGCGGCTGTCTGGCCGGTGGTGGTTGGCGGCTCAGGGGGGTGGAGGTTGAAGATGAACTGCAGGCCCTTGATTTCATATCCAACGGCTGCAAAATCGACTGACCGGAGATGAAAAAGTCAGTCGACTGACTTGTAGCCTCACCTCTAGTGCGTTCAGTTTCGACAGTAAAATTCAGTTTCGACAGCAAAATTCAGTTTTGACAGTTAAGTTCAGTTTCGACAGTTAAATTCAGTTTCGACAGTTAAGTTCAGAGATGAGCGGCTGATGTATTTTACATCTAGCACTTTGTGGTTATGTATTTTACGTCATCTATTGGAGATGCTATTAGAATTCCACTCAGGTTAACGTTGTCTCTCTTGTCCTGCTTCAGCCTCGGTGTCGTACAACTCACCGGAGCTGCTCCAACGATGAAACCCTCCATCACAGCGGAGCAGTACCTCGGGCTCCATCTCCAGATGCCTAAGATCTTCTTCCCCTCCTCCGACAGCCAAGTCAGCCGGAGCATCCTAACCGGCCAACCCAATCACGCTGAGACCGACATGGCTTCGCCAAAGAGGTTGTACACTTGTTGCATCTCTTTTTTACTCTACATGTTATATATATTGTCCACTGAGCACACGGAGTAACGGGAAATACAATTATTGTATCCTACTATATGACAAGCAGTGAGGTACCAGGCAACTTAGCTATCCGTGATGGACTCTCTTGAACGCCATCATTATTTATCTCTGCGTGTTTGAGCTGTGCATTTGTCGATGGCCCTGGGAGTTGAGCTAGTAGGGCAGTGGCCTGGGTCCAAAGTAATAGAAGTAGCACAAAAACATTTTTTTAGTGTAGGCTTTTCCTTGCTCAAGCCTGCCTACTAGAATCGCAAGTGCTTGAAAGGAAAAGTGAATGAAAAACATAGGAATTTGAAAGTTTTGTATGGTACTACTTTTCATGAATTTGGTGCAAAGGAATGGAGCAAAGGAAAACTGTAGGATTTGTTCCTTTAGTGTCTCCTTGAAAGAAAAACCGTAGGAATTTTAATTTCCACTTGTCCTCCTTTTCAAATTCCTATTCATGGAGCACAAGACTAAGAGATAGTAGCATAATTGGATTATAACCGTACATTTTCTTATGGTTTGACTTAATCTCACCATGCTTCTTTGCATCCTGTGATCTTCCAATTCTTGTGAACCAAACACCCAGATTGGTAGAAATCCTGTGTTTTTAAATTCTCTATTTTGCACGTGCATTCCTATCCTATTCCTGTCTATTTCCTATCCCTGCATTGTTAGAATCCTCAAATTCAAACAAGCCCTTACACAATTACTTCTGTTACAAATATGTGTCAAAGAAAACCTTGTGTGGTTTGTCCTGCTCCTGCGGTGCTGTGTTCCAACCCAGCTCAGCTACTCCAAAGACGGAAGGGTTCACCACAACAGGGATCCGCTCTCCAGACTGTCTTTTGCCGCCTGAGATCTTCTTCCCCGTCGCCGGCAGCCACGGCAACTGCATTACCATCATCAACTAAGCAGATGACCTTGAGGACTACACGGGTCCACAAGAGAGGTCGCACTCTTCCGTGTCTGCTTATGTTATGCATCGCTTAATATGATGACATGCTACTTTATCGTCGTGTTCACCTATTAGACTCCGAGTCAGGTCCAAACTTATGCTGAAACTTGTGTTTTTATATGGTTGTGGTGTACATATTGGGGCAACAATTAGTACTATCTGTCTACTATCTGGTTAATCTCGGGTGTCTACTATGAGTTTCATGTTGGGTGCAAACAAACATTAAAGGAGCCATTATCTGTATTTTTTAACTAAAGCTATTATCTGCCTGCTATCTTTGGTTTTGGGTCTATCCACAGTTTGCTACCATCACTCTGGATTTGTGCATGCACTCCTTACATAATATCACTATGTTTTATTCCTATGCATGTCAGTTATTGTACACAATGGAGCTGAACATGTAGAGCAAAAGAGACGAGCCTTGCGTGGCAACAAAATTTCATGCAGACGTCGCTCCATGGTGGGCGCAAAGGCAGCCCCCCTCCACCCATTTTGGATCGTAATCAAGAGGAAGATAACTGTTCTGAGGGGGATTCAGAAGCAGAAGACCACTCCTATTTACCCCATGAGGTCTTCGCTCTAACTTGGCATGCTGATGTTGGTAATATCATGCATATGGTGCCTTGCATTGCTTACTGTATACATCAAAGATGTCATCTGCTTAGTTTAGACATGCTTTGTGTCAATGCCATCTGTTTAGTTTCTTTATTGTATATGTGAATAATGCAATGCCATCTTGTTTAGCCAGGCATCATATATGTGAATTTTGCAATGCCACCCTGGTTAGCCAGTCATCTTATATGTGAATTATATCATGACATCATTTTTTTATTACGTGTTAAATTTGTCAACAATTTTAGTACACTCAATTACTCTTCCTGTGCATCAGCCATTCGGCACGGTCATGGAAAAATCTGGAGTGGAAACAAGGTCTTCAGAGCAGACAATGCTATCTGACGAAGCGCATGTCTTGCTGGTTACAGATAGCTCCTCAGAGGAGGATTCAGAGACAGATGACCAGTCCTATTTCCTCCCCGAGGTGCATGCTCTAACTTGGCAGGGTTATGTTGCTCATATCGTGCGTATGGTATCTTGCATTGCTATGTCATTTGCTTAGTTTAGACATGCTTTGTGTGAATGCCACCTGTTTAGTGTCTAATTACCATATATGTGAATTATGCAATGCCATCTTGTTGCAAGACATTATATATGTGAATTATGCAATGCTATCTTGTTGCAAGGCATTATATATGTGAATTATGCAATGCCATGCTGTTTAGCCAAGCGTCATATATGTGAATTATATCATGCCATCCTTTTTTTGTATTTCTAATTGCTTTTGTCGACAATGTTTGTATATTCAACTGCTCTTCCTGTGCATCAGCCATTTGAATTGGTGATGGAGAAATCTGGAGTGAAAACAAGGTCTACAGAGCAGACAATGCTATCTGCTGAAGAAGATATCTTGCTGGTTACAGATAGCTCTTCAGAGGAGGATTTAGAGGCAGATGACCAGTCCTATTATCCCCCTGAGGTGTATGCTCAAACTTGGCAGGGTTATATTACTCATATCATGCATATGTTGTATTGCAATGCTTAGTTTTTACATCATATACACGATATTGAATGCCATATCCTTAGTTGACACATCATATATGCGATTGCCCTCTGCTCACTTCCTTGGTATATAAATCATATATTTGAATTATATCATGCCATGATGTTTACATAGACAGCATGTATCTGAATTATAGCATGCCAACCCATTTTCTAAAGACATAATATACTTATATCATCTCATCCTGTTTACATAGTCATCATATTCTGAATTATGTCATTCTATCCGTGAATTATATCATGCCATCATGTTTCCATCGACGACATGTTTGTGATTTATGGCATGCCAACCACTTTAATAGACACATCATATAGTTATATCATGTCATCCTGTTTACATAGTCATCATATTTTGAAGTATGTCATTCTATCCTGTTTAGTTAGCCATCATACATGTGAAATTGTGTCATGCTATCCTGTTTAATTAGCCATCATATATGTGAAATTATGTCCTGCTATTCTGTTTGGTTAGACAACATAAATGTGAATTATTTCATGCCCTGTTTTCTTCCCTACTATCCATTGCACCTGTCTATCTTACAATGTCTGTACATTCAATTACTTTTCTTGTTTATCAGCAATTTCAATTGGAGGGGTGATGGTAGTATCTCTGGGAGTAAAAACATGGTCTTCAGAAAAGATGGTGCTACCTGTCGATGGAGATAGAACCACGGTTGTACTTGCCCAAGAACCAGCCCCACCACACATAACCCAGACTCACGCAGATTCTACCCCTACCCAGTTGGACAGAGAACCAGCTACACCCCTTCTAACCCCAACCCCAGCAGATAGTAACCCAGTTCCCATTGACACAACACTGTCTCCACCACAGAGCACCCAAACATGAGCATTTAGTAAGGCAACTGCAGTGTCCAAAGCACGAGGACCACCATTTCGAACCCCAAGTCAACTCTTAAAGCAGAAGAAGAATTGTTCTCAAGTCAAGTTCCGTAGCTATGGTTCATACTACTTTGCTCTTGCATCAATGTATTTACTCATACCAACTAATTTCAAATTTGAAGGATGCAATTGAAACTCCAATGGCGCAACAAGTATGTTTTAAACCTGTTTCTTTAACGTGTTTGCTATTGTAACTTGCTCTATGTTGATTTCAGTTTCAATTGAATAAATAGTTATGTTCTCATGCCATGCACATTAGTGTTGTTATTGCTGTGTAGTTTGCCACACTTATATTCTGTCTATGCTGCTTTGTCTTAAATAGATATGATTCGAACTGTATCTATCTTGATTTGGCAACATAAACTAGAATGATATAGACCATACAGTGACCATACTACATAGATATATGTTTGTTTCATGTTGTTATCCTGTCCACCTTGCTACTGAACTAGTTTACCAAAATGAGTTTCATATACTACATTGTAAACCTGTGATGTGTTTGTTTGTTTCTCTTTTAGAACACGGATAAAATATTGGAGAAGAGTACCCCGTTATGCAATGGTAAAGGAAGTAATGCAGATAAGGTTCAAGATAGTGAGACATCCCTGTTGGTCTCCAAGAAAGCTGATAAAAACTATATTGAAGACACTGACACAACCCCAAAGTCCTGTCTTGATGTAGTGTTCGAGTTACTGGCTACTACTGCTGGCACCAGCTCTTCGAACTCGCTGCCTGAATCAGTTCGGCTTCTTGAGTCTCAACTTCAAGTTGAAAGACATCGATCAGATGTTATGCGACAGGAAGCTGAAGCACTGAGGAAGTCCCTGCAGAATTCAGATGCATACTTTCTGGTGCAACAGCAAGTGCTGGAGGATTTAAGCGCCAAACAAGAGAAAGTTAATAAGCTTGCTAAGCATCTTGCCAGCATTATGGGTACCCAGGATATTGTTTCTTGAGCTCTTCTGAAGTGGTTTCAGTTCTGGACTTGTTTTGCTGCGGCGTTTGTATGCTGCTTTGTTCCCTATATTTGCACTGGTGGCGAACTTTGATGCCGAGTGGATGTAATATGTGTAATAGCCGTGATAGCCTAGCGTAAGTTGCTTCCTAATTTATTTCCTTATTGTCTTGTTTATTTTTTTTCTTGTAGTCAGTGCAGTTCTTTTTCTGCGGTTTGCTAGTGGCCGCAATAACCTATTTTTTAAAACTAGGCCACAATAACCATGGACTACATATTTACTGTAGTTAAAATAGGCCTCCTACGGGCCGTAGAAACAATGGGCCTTCTACGAGGTGTAGAAACAATGGGCCTTCTACGGGGCGTAGAAACAATGGGCCTTATACAGGCCGCAGACACGATGGGCCTTCTATGGGCCGTATCATCAATGGGCCTTCTACGGGTCGTATGATCGTTTGGCCAAACATGGGCCAATAACAAACCACATTATGTACGTAAATGGGCTAGAGTTGAAATCGTCCGTTCATGGGCGGACCATAATGGGCCGTTGTTAATCGGCCGTATTTGATTACGCTATGAAAACGGCCCAACGTATTAACGGGCCACAAACGGGCCAACTGTAACCACGGGCAGAATTTGGCCCACAAGCAGAAAATGACAGTAACGGGCCGTAAGTAAACGAATGCTGGAAATGAGCCCAAGAATAAATGGGCCCTGAGAAGGCCAAAAGATAACATGGGCTGGAAATGGCCCAACGGAATAATGGGCCGTTAATGGGTATAAAGTGATACACTGTTCATTACGGGCCAGTTTCACCACGTGCTGTTAATGGGTATAAAGTGATGCACTGTTCATTACGGGCCAGTTTTACCACGGGACGTTAATGGGCCGAGAGTTACAGAGGGCCTCATATGGGCCGAAAGACGTCATGGGCCATACATGGGCTGGAAGTTAAAACAGGCTGGAATTATATTGGACGACCCAGATGACGCTACTGGGCCTAATCCAGATAGGCCGTAAACGGGCCCTGGGTTAGCGGGCTATAAATGGGCTATATGCGAACATGCCGTTAACAAGCTTGCCGTGGGCCGGCCCGCCACCTTTTGATCAAGTCAAACAAGCCGGCCTTTTCACAGGAATGGGCCTCTGTTGGGCCATGCCACGTGTGGACGTATCATAGGCGCTTTGGGTCCAATGAGTGGATGACATCTGTCCCAACGGTGAGCCGACACGTCTTTCCTCCAGCCAATGATGATTTTACACGTGGAAAATACCCATTGGTCGGGGCTGTTAACGGGTTATCGGATCCAAAACCGGACCCGATAGCTTAACGGCGTTCCGTTACGGTGGATGCCACGTGTCGTTCACCCTTGACGAAAGCACTTCTATGACGCGTGATTTATCGTCATGGAAGTGGACACTTCCGTGATGATAAATTTGGTAATGTCATGCAACACTTCTACGACAGCACAAGTATGACTATCTTGATTCTGTCATAAAATCGTCATGGATGTACATGCATGACAGAAAACGTGACCTACTGTGACAAACTCGTATCATCACGGAAGTGTATTTTTTAGTAAAGTCCATTGCAGCTTTCATCCAGGAGTTAAACCAGCACATTCGTCGCCAGGAGAACCAGATGTGCGCAAGCATGATAGATTTGAATAAGGTGATGACCAGGCACACGGAGCTTGAAGAGGAACTCAAGTCTACACGCGACGGATACAGGGAGGAAATCACAATACTAGTGGAGAAGAATGACGACCTGACGAGGAAGCTAGGAGTATTCCTGGGAGACCCCACGCTAGGGGGAGATGACGACCACCCTGATGAGATTCGTTCGGAAGACTACATCATAATCGACGACACCGACTCCGACCCCGACAGTAGTGATGATGATTACGAAGACGAAGCTGGAGCGGATATCATGGGGTCTTCCACCGATCAAAATTTCTAGTAGACCACCATATTATTAGTAGTATTCCCCCATGTATATATTAGTAGTCCGAGCACTATAACGATAGTTAGATCGATTGTATGCCCTTGTTTGAATTGATTTGGTGTGATATGAATGTGTTTGTCTCATGTGCATATGGGTAGTGCTTTCTCATTAGACCTCACTCTATTCTAAATCTCTTCCCTCTAAACCCATCAGATGCCTCCGAGACATGACCCCGGATTTGTCTTCCCACCGGAGCTCACTCAGTTGATCCAGCAGCAGAATGCCTTGATGCAGCTACTAGTACAGAACCAAGGCAACAACAACAACAACAACACCACCACCAACGGCAACAACAACAACAACAACAACAACAACAACAACAACCACCCACCGCCACCACCTCCAGTTGACAACTTAGCCCGTTTTCTAAGGTTGCAGCCGCCGGTGTTTTCTAGTAGCACCGAGCCAATAGTTGCTGATGACTGGCTACGAAGGATTGGAAGGGATTTGGCCACCGCAGGTTGCACAAATGCTGAGAAGGTGCGCTTTGCCGCACATCAATTGGATGGACCCGTAGCCTCATGGTGGGAGAATTACACCGCCACTTTCCGTATAGCCAATGTCACTTGGGATCAGTTTCAGCAAGCATTCCGCACTGCTCATGCCTGAACCGAAGCGATGAGCATGAAGAAGCGTGAGTTTCGCAACTTACGCCAGGGAAACCGTACTATGGGGCAGTACGTGGATGAGTTTAGTAAGTTAGCCCGCTATGCCCCAGATGATGTGGCAACAGATGCCGCTAAGCAGGAGAACTTTATGGAAGGGATGAATGATGAGATGAGTATGCAGTTAATGGTGGCAACATTTAACAACTACCAGGAGTTGGTAGACAAGGCTCTTATGATTGAAGGGAAGCAGCAGCAGATTGAGAGCCGCAAAAGGAAGTATGGACACGGGAAGTACAATTCAGGAGCTCAGCAGAAGCCTCGTTTCACCCCGAACTCGGGAGGTTATACTCATAACCATGGAGGCCATACCCACAATGGAGGAAGTATGCATAACCACAGTGGCCCCAAGAATGGAAACGGGAATGGAGCAGGAAGCAATCAGAACCGCTCTAACCCAGCCACACCCGCCAAGAAGGATCTAAGTCACATTACTTGTTTCAAGTGCGGGAAGACTGGACACTACGCCACCGAGTGTTCAGAAGCAAAGAATGGTAACGGCAATGGAAGCTCTGGGAAGAAGCCCAACCCTTTCAATAGGGGACAACTGAACCACGTTAACATGGAGGAGGCTGAAGGGCAGCCAGATGCAGTTATCGGTAAGTTTTTGGTTAAGTCATTTACTGCAATCATTCTTTTTGATACTGGTGCATCGCATTCATACATTTCAAGGAGATTTGTGGATAACTATAAGTTGCCCACCAAAGTTCTTAGGACACCTATGTTAGTAAGCTCGCCAGGAGCTGAGTATATGGCAAGCCAAGGATGTTTTCAGATGCCATTAACCATAGGTAGGCATGTTTTCCCCTCAGACTTTATAATTTTGGAGTCGCAAGGATTGGATGTGATACTAGGAATGGATTGGCTATCGATGTATGGAGGAAACATCGATTGCGCCAGTAAGTCAATTTTACTCACTACCCCGGAGGGAAAAAGGATCAAGTATGTGTCCAGGCATGAGCCGAGGAGGACCCAAGTAAATTCCCTCTCGGGAGTTGTTCAGGAGGAAGTGCCTGTAGTGAAGCATTATCCGGATGTATTTCCAGAGGAGTTACGAGGCATGCCACCGGATCGAGACATTGAGTTTTTGATAGAGTTGTTGCCAGGCACCAGACCGATATCGAAGAGACCATACCGAATGCCCGCAAATGAACTGGAGGAGACTAAGAAGCAGATCAAGGAGTTTTTGGAGAAAGGTTATATTCGACGAATTTCGTCACCGTGGGGAGCCCCAGTGCTCTTAGTTGAGAAGAAGGATGGATCTTTGAGAATGGTTGTTGATTATCGTGGGCTGAATGAGGTGACGATCAAGAACAAGTACCCAGTATCGATGATCAACGAGTTGTTTGACCAGCTGCAAGGAGCTAAAGTATTTTCCAAGAATGATTTGCGATGAGGATACCATCAGCTGAAGATCCAAGAACAAGGATATACCTAAGACAGCCTTCACCACAAGGTACGGGCTATATGAGTATACGGTTATGTCATTTGGATTGACTAATGCCCCTGCCTATTTCATGAGTATGATGAATAAGGTGTTCATGGAGTTCTTGGATAAGTTTGTTGTGGTGTTGATTGATGATATTTTGGTGTACTCGAAAAATGAAGAGGAGCACAAGGAGCATTTGCGTTTAGTTCTCGAGAAGCTCAGGGAACATCAGTTATACGCCAAGTTCAGCAAGTGTGAGTTTTGGTTGAAGGAAGTTGGATTTCTTGGACATGTTATATCAGGAGAAGGTATAGCGGTGGATCCTACCAAGGTTCAATCTGTCACTGAGTGGTTGGCACCCACCTCAGTTGGAGAGATCCGAAGTTTTCTTGGACTCGCGGGATACTATCGGAGATTCATTGAGAATTTCTCCAAGATTGCGAAGCCAATGACGGAGTTGTTGAAGATGGACACCAAGTTCAAATGGACAGATGAATATGAGGCAAGTTTCCAGGAGTTGAAGAAATGTTTGGTTACAACCCCAGTGCTGATTCTGCCGGATATACGCAAAGATTTCCAAGTGTATTGTCACGCTTCTCGCTTAGGACTTGGAGGTGTACTTATGCTGGACGGAAGAGTTGTTTCATATGCCTCATGACAGCTTCGACCGCATGAGTTGAATTATGCCACGCATGATTTGGAGTTAGCAGCTGTAGTTCATGCACTCAAGACCTGGAGACATTTTCTTATTGGAAATCGTTGTGATGTGTACACGGATCATAAGAGTCTGAAGTACGTTTTCACACAGAAGGAGCTGAATCTCAGGCAGAGGAGATGGTTGGAGCTTATAAAGAATTCTGATATGAAGTTGCACTATCATCCAGGCAAGGCCAATGTCGTAGCAGCCGCTTTGAGCCGGAAGAGTTATGCCAATACCCTCGTAAGCGGAGGATTGCCAAAGGAGTTGGCTGAAGATCTTAGGGAGCTTCGTTTGGAGATAGTCCCTAGAGGTTTTGTTGCAGCATTGGAAGTTCAGTCAACATTATTGGGAAAGATTAGAGAAGCTCAGAAGGATGATAAGGAAATTGCTGAGATAAAGGAGAGGATGAGTAAAGGAAAAGCCAAAGGTTTCCGTGAGGACGAGCACGACACCTTGTGGTTTGAGGACCGTGTTTATGTGCCCAATAATGTGGAGATCAGGAAGTTGATACTTCAGGAAGCTCATGACTCGCCATACTCGATACACCCTAGAAACACCAAGATGTATTTGTATTTGAAGGAGCGTTTCTGGTGGACTGGTATGAAGAAGGATATTGTCGAGTATGTAGCCGTGTGTGATGTATGTCAGAGAGTGAAGGCAGAACATCAGAAGCCAGCAGGATTACTGCAGCCTATGCCGATACCCGAATGGAAGTGGGATAAAATTGGCATGGATTTCATCACCGGATTGCCCAGGACCCGATCGGGATATGATTCTATTTGGATAGTAGTGGATCGTTTGACCAAAGTAGCTCACTTTATCCCAGTGAAAACCACCTATATGAGTGCGAAGTTGGCCAAGATATATATGACCAGGATCGTATGTCTGCATGGAGTTCCGAGGACCATCATATCAGATAGAGGGACCCAGTTTACTTCAAAGTTTTGGCACCAGCTGCACTAGACTTTGGGTACCAGACTAGAGTTTAGTACAACTTTTCATCCGCAGACACATGGACAGACCGTGAGAGTCAATCAGATTCTAGAGGACATGTTGAGAGCTTGTGCGCTAGATTATGGATCTAGCTGGGATGATAATTTGCCCTACGCAGAATTCTCATACAACAACAGTTATCAAGCCAGTTTGAAGATGGCACCTTTCAAAGCTTTGTATGGAAGGAGGTGCAGGACACCGTTGATGTGGGATGAAGTTGGAGACCGTCAGTTGTTTGGACCAGATTTGATCAAAGAGTCCGAAGAGAAGGTTAAGTTGATTCGAGATAGACTGAAGGTAGCTCAGTCCAGGCAGAAGAGTTATGCAGACTCAAAACGCAAGGAGGTAGTTTATGAAATCAGAGACAGAGCATATCTTTGAGTGTCACCTCTGCGAGGAGTTAAACGCTTTGGAGTTAAGGGAAAATTAGCCCCGAGATTTGTAGGACCATACTGAGTTTCGGAATGTATGGGAGAAGTGGCCTACAAGTTGGAGTTACCCGAAGGACTGTCAGGAGTTCATGATGTGTTTCATGTTTCCCAGTTGAAGAAGTGCCATGCTGAGATGGCCGATATTCCTCTGAGAGATACAGTGCCCCTGGAAGCGATTCAGTTGGATAGTGATCTAACCTATGAGGAGAAGCCTGTCAAGATTCTCGAGTTTGCCAGCCGAGTTACCCGCAGCAAGGTTATCAAGTTTTGCAAAGTTCAATTGAGCCACCATACCGAGGATGAAGCCACCTGGGAATGAGAGGATGATCTACGGAAAGACCACCCACACCTATTTTCTAGCCAACCCGAATCTCGAGGGCGAGATTCACCTTAAGGGGGTAGGTTTGTAACATCCCAAATTTTTCAATTTGGAATGTTATAATTAGGTCATCCTATGCATATCATATTTTATTTGCATTTTGGTTTTGATCCTAGAAATTCTAAGCAACTCAAGGACCCACGGAGAGAGTTGAGGATTTCGTTTATTTTCATATTTGAATTTTCCTCAAATATTGAAAAGAGGATCATTTTGGTTTTAATTATTTTTCTCTCCGAAATATTTCAATATAAAAATAAATGAGAGGCGATAATATGACTTCTCCAAAATAAAATAAGTATTGGAGGAAAAATGTTAAAATCAAATAAATAATTTTATTTGGATTTTATTGCTATTTTATTTGAATTAGAAAGATATGCATTTTTTTCAAAATTGCATTTTAGGGCAAGAAAATGTTCACTTTGTTCTAAATATTTTATTTAGACGGCGAAAATTGTTTTGGGCATTTTTAGAAATTATCTATATTTATTTAGGATTTTTGTTTCGGCGGAATTTTATTTAAAAAAAACTTCCTGGACCGAACTAGGCCACCGGCCCAACCGACCCAGCACCGCGTCGCCCACGACCCCGAGCCGGAGACCGACTCCCGCACGCCGCCGTCGCCACCTCGGACACCGCCGCCGCCTTGCCCCCTCCCCAAACCACCCCTACCCCCTTGACCCCTTTAAAAGCCGTCGCCCCGCCCCCACATCGCCACCCCGCCTGCCGCAGCAGCAGCGCCGCCGCGCCGCACCGCCCCGCGCCACACTCCGCCCCCTGCGCCGCGCCTCGCCTCGCTGCCCCGCAGCCCCGCCGCCTCGCCGGAAGCCGCCGGATCTCGCCGCCTTTTTTGGTTTTTAGGTAAAAACCGCCCGGTTTTCTTAAAACCCTAGATCGGTTTTTTATTTGTTTATTTAGATCGGTTCGGTTTTCTTCGGTTTAGTTATTTAGGTTCGTTCGTTTTAACGAACGAATTTGCCCGTTTGTCTCTGTTAGCGGACGTTCGTCCGATAGATTTTTCTTTTTCCATTTATTTTCGGCCAGGGACCTTCCGTGATTATTTTTATCGCAGATTAGCCCCTGATCTTCAAACCCTTCCAACTTTTTAACCGTTCGTCCAAATCCAGTGAAACCAATGCCAAAATCTTCGCCTCGAGCCCCTCTTTCTGTTTAATCAACTTGAACATGGTTTTAACAAATTAAAATTTGGTTTCAAGCAGATTTGTTTTCGATGTTCTTTTGACCGTAGTTTCAGTTCCGTAGCTCCGATTTGGTTGATTCTTTTTGCAAATCGAAGCTCTTCAGTTGAACTTTCAGATTTGATCTTCTTATTTGAGTTTTACCCTTGCATCTATGCTTGTGTGCTTATGTATGCTATTGTTTGTTTGCGATAGAATTCCCGGAGTTCGAAGCGTGCTACTACGAGTCTCTAGGGTTTGCTGATCGTCAGCAAGGCAAGTAACACATTGATCATACTCTTTTCATACCCAGTTTTGATGCATTAGTTACACCCTCAAACACTACATGATTAGGACGTGATTAACTTGTGGGTATTGGGAAGTAGATAATGAGGTAGAACCTATTGCCCTTTTATTATCAAACCCTCGGGAGTTACTTCTACGTTATGCTTATACTGCTATGCTATGCTATGCTCGTAGACGTGGTTGGGTTTGTGTGTATCCATGACAGATGTGAGATTATTAATGGATAACTTAAGGTGGCTACTTAAATACACATCTGGGTGGATTGGTTGCGGGCACCTGGAGAATCCAGTGTTGTCCTAGGATATCCCGGAGTACCCATGTGATCATCCTATGGTTCGCCACCCAGGCTCAAAGGGATCATAAGATTATTCATGCTAGAAACTTCCATGTGCAGCCACAAGCCATTATGGGCTCTGGCATAGTTGATTATGTTGTGTGACCTCTTTCAGTGGTGGGCTAGCAGGTGTAGGGGAAAGTAGGTGTAACTGTCCACCCAGAGTAAAGAGTTAATGATTCTGAAAGACTGTGTCTCGGTCATCCATTTCTCAAACACCATGTAGTGCGAGAAAACTAACGGAGGAGATCGAGTCTTGTGGGGAAGAGTGTGCAAACCTCTGCAGAGTGTACAAACTAATCATGGTTAGCCGTGTCCCCGGTTATGGACATCTTGAGTATCTGGTTCTTGGATTATCATGTTGATCTCATCACTCTAATTAATTGGGTTATTAATACTGCTTAATTGGGATTGAGTTGGAGGAACCTTCTCAATGCTTAACAACTACCATGATAGTTAAACAAAATATATTCCTTTGTTGTAGGAAAAAATTCGCTTTTTACAAAACATTATAACCATAGAGCCTCCACTAGCCATATATGCATGTAGTGATAGCATTTATTCTGTTCATTGCTCTACTGTGTTATATTGCCAGCATATTCCATGTGCTGACCCGTTTCGGGCTGCAACATATCATGTTGCAGACTTTTCACACGAAGAGTAAGGTTCGCTAGGTCGTTGTCGTGCACTCAGCTATGCCGTTGAAGTTGATGGACTCACTTTATCTTCCAAGCCTTCCGCTGTTATCTTTTAGATGGCCTTAAGCCATATTTATTGTAATAAGTTCTCTTTTGAGATATTCGATGTAATAAGTGTGTGATTGCACTCTGTTATAAATCCTTCAAGTACTGTGTGTGTCAGCATTACCGATCCAGGGATGACACTTATGCACGGAGATTTGACCGTCTGAGGTCGGATCACTACAATAGCTCTATTCTTTGAGTCACTTGGGATTTATATCTGTTGATCACTATGAGGAACTTGAAAGATGAAAAAACCAAGATTTATCCCTCAACTACAAGGGGACGTAAGGAACTGCCATCTAGCTCTGCACTTGATTCACCTTCTATTTTGAGTAAACTTGCGACACCTAAACCTGCTATTGATTCTGATATGTCGCATGTTATTGATGATGCCACTTTTGCTATGCATGATGCTTATGATGAAACTACTTCTATGCTTGATAATACTATGCCACTAGGTGAATTTCTTGATGAACAACTTGCTAGGGTTAGAGATAATGAAATTATTGAAACTGATAATATTGATGAAAGTGATGATGAAGATTCTCCCCCTAGATATGAATTGCCTGATGTGCCCGAGGGTTATGTTATGGATGAAGAAACTGCTAGAGACTTTTTTGCTTGCAAAGATAGGTATGATCATAAGAAACTATTAGTTAACCTGAAAGAGAAGTCTTTGAATGCTAGAATGAAATATGACCCTGCTTTTAGTACTTCACCTATCTGTATTTCTGATAAGGATTATGGTTTCTCTGTTGATCCTGAGTTAATTACTTTGGTTGAATCTGATCTTTTTATGGCTATGAATATGAAACTGTTGTGGCACATCTTACTAAATTGAATGATATAGCCACCTTATTCACCAATGAGGAAAAAGTTCGTTACTACTACATCCTTAAGTTATTTCTGTTCTCATTAAAGGGTGATGCTAAAATATGGTTTAATTCTCTTACTCCTGGTTGTGTGTGTAGTCCCCAGGATATGATTTATTACTTCTCTGCTAAATATTTCCCCACTCATAAGAAACAAGCTGCCTTAAGGGAAATATATAATTTTGTGCAAATTGAAGAAGAGAGTCTCCCACAAGCTTGGGGGAGGCCTCTCCGGTTACTTAATGCTTTGCCTGGTCATCCTCTCAAGAAAAAGGAAATACTTGATATCTTTTATAACGGACTAACCGATGCTTCCAGAGACCACTTGGATAGTTGTGCTGGTTGTGTTTTCAGGGAAAGAACTGTTGATCAAGTTGAATTGCTATTGAACAATATATTGAGTAATAATAATAATTGGATACTTCCTGAACCAACTCCTAAGCCAACTCCAAAGAAAAGGGGTATTCTATTTCTCAGCCCTGAAGATATGCAAGAGGCAAAGAAATCTATGAAAGAAAAGGGTATTAAAGCTAAAGATGTTAAGAATTTACCACCTATTGAAGAAATACATGGTCTTGCTAACCCGACACAGGTAGTAAAGGTAAATTCTCTCTATAGATTTGATAAAGGTGATATTCCTCGTTATAAGTCTGCTAGTCAATGCTTAGATGAGTTTGATAATTTTATTGTTAAACAAGAAAACTTCAATGCTTATGTTAGTAGATATTTGAAACGAAATGCTTATATGATTGAACAGTTGAGTGATTATATGTCTAGCGTTAAAGGTGAACTTAAACTTATTAGTAAACATGCTTCTATGGTTACCACTCAAGTAGAACAAGTGCTTAAAGCTCAGAATGATTTGCTCAATTAATTAAATAATAAGAGAAATGATAATGCTGTTAGAGTTATGACTAAAGGGGGTAGAATGACTCCGGAACCTTTGTATCCTGAGGGCCACCCTAAGTGAATTGAGCAAAATTCTCGGAGAACTAATGTTGATGCACCTAGTCCTTCTAAAAATAAGAAAAATAAAAAATGATAGGACTTTGCATACTTCTAGTGAACCTGTTGTTGACACACCTGAGAATCCCAATGATATTCCTATTTCTGATGCTGAAACACAATCTGGTAATGAACATGAACCTAGTGATAATATTAATGATGATGTGCATGTTGATGCTCAACCTAGCAATAACAATGATGTAGAGATTGAACCTGCTGTTGATCTTGATAACCCACAATCAAAGAATCAACGTTATGATAAGAGAGTCTTTGTTGCTAGGAAGCACGGTAAAGAAAGAGAACCATGGGTTCAGAAACCCGTGCCTTTTCCTCCTAAACCATCCAAGAAAAAGGATGACGAGGATTTTGAGCGCTTTGCTGAAATGATTAGACCTATCTTTTTGCATATGCGTTTGACTGATATGCTTAAAATGAATCCTTATGCTAAGTATATGAAAGATATTGTTACAAATAAAAGAAAGATACCGGAAGCTGAAATTTCTACCATGCTTGCCAATTATACTTTTAAAGGTGGAATACCAAAGAAACTTGGAGATCCCGGAGTACCAACTATACCATGCTCCATTAAAAGAAACTTTGTTAAAACTGCTTTATGTGATCTTGGAGCCGGTGTTAGAGTTATGCCTCTCTCTTTATATCGTAGACTTGATTTGAATAAGTTGTCACCTACTAAAATATCTTTGCAAATGGCCGATAAATCAACTGCTATACCTGTTGGTATTTGTGAGGATGTGCCTGTTGGGGTTGCAAATGTTACTATTTTAACGGACTATGTTATTCTTGTTATTACCGAGGACGATAGTATGTCAATTATCCTAGTAGACCCTTTTTGAATACTGCAGGGGCTGTTATTGATTGCAACAAAGGCAATGTCACTTTTCATGTTAATGGTAATGAGCATACGGTACACTTTCCGAGGAAACAACCTCAAGTCCATAGTATCAATTCTATTGGAAAATTTTCAACGATTATTATTGGAGGTTTTGAATTTCCTCTTCCTACTCAAGAAGAAATATGATATTCTTATTGTTGGGGATATGCATATCCCCGTTGAGGTAACTTAGTGTTATTCGAAAATTCTCCGGTTTCATGTTATTCGGAAAGAGTTTGTTAACAAGACTTGATCAACCTTGTTAGTGGATTCCTTTTGATGAGCATGAGATGAATGAAGTTAGAAAGCACAACTCTCTGTACCCTCCTTTTACTTTCTGTTATTTAGATTAAATAAAGCTAAAATAGTATTTTCTGTCTGTTTTCTGAATTATCCTTGCAATAAAAAATACCCCAAAAATAAAAGTTCTCCAAATGTCCTGAAAATGAAATATGATTTTTTGTGTGGAATATTTAAGAATATCTGGCACTGAGAACACACCAGGGGGAGCCACCGTCGGGCGCGAGCTAGACATGGAGGCGGCGGCGGAGATCGACGAGCACTTGCCGTAGTAGTATTCTTGGTTTTGTTTAATTAAGGGCGACGGTCTTTAATTTCTTAGAGTAATGTTTAGGTCAGCTAGCTCTGTTTAATTGTTGAACTTGCTTGATTAAGAAGTTAGTCACCTTTGTGTACCCAAATTATGCAATGTCGTGGACGACCACTGTAACCAGGGAAATTCGAACCAAAGTTTTTGACGTTCAAACTCAACACACATTGGTTAAGCTATCTGAATCATTTGTGATGTTCACATATCGTACACAGTTCTGAATAAGGGACCGTGTCTGATGACACTTTGCGCGTCAGTTTTTTCGCTGAAGCGATTCCAATTTTTCGGCTTCCGCGGAAATATCTACCTCCCCGCCCCTCCCCCTTACCAAAAGCCACATTTCCCCTATTTCTGCCTTCCTTTCCAAGTTGAAACCTTCACTCCTTGCTTGCAGCGCCGCCGCCTCCTCGCCGGCGACCCTCCTTCACGATGCTCGGCCTCGCCTATCCAGGCAGGTAATCCACACCCGACCCCCATCCTCCTCCTAATTCCACATCCCACAGGCCCCGATCGCCGGCGTGAGCGCGACACCTTCCACCCAAATCACCGACCCCACCACCAAATAAGCGCCGAACTAAGCCATGGTGCACGCAGTATAGCCAGGACCTCAAGGAGCATTTAGCAGCGGAGAAGCAAATCATGGCCGCACGTGCAGATGAGGTCGCGATGGCTGCCATTCGTGCCGACCCCCAGCTCTTGGAGGAGCACCTTGCCATTTGCTAGCTACGCCGGTTAAGCATGCTCGGTTTACCCGTTGCCTGTGCTGCTCCTGCCTTTCCTTCACAAATTCTAGTGAATTGTGCTATCTAATTTTACCATGCAATCTGTTGCTCTAGTGTATATGTTCTATATGTCGTGCAGTGTGGTGCTCACTTATTAATTATTTTGTTAATTAGTTGTCGTCTTCAGTTAACTGTTTGGTTCAATTCTGCAAATGTGATGTTCAATTCTTCAGGCTGCAATTTTGTATTGTCTTTCATGTGAGAAAATAAATCGAATTTATCTTTACAAAATACATGAGAAACGAATACAATTGCTATATTTCCAAGTTGTCAAGCATGCTTGGTTTGGTTATACATTGTGCAATGTGGTGCTCAGTTAACATTTGGTTCATTTGTGTTGTGGTGTTTAGTTAACTGTTTGGTTCAATTCTGCAATGCGATGTCCAATAGTTGTGGGTGCATTCTGTTATTGTATACCATGTGAGGAATAAATTGAATTTGGCTGTAGTAAATACATGAGAAACAAATACAATTGCTACAATTGGCTGTAGTTAACTTTTTGGTTAACTGTCTGATCTTCTATTAGGAGTTTGTTATATTGTGCAATGTGGTGCTCAGTTAATGTTGGTTCATTTGTTGTGGTGTTTAGTTAACTACCTGGTTCAATTCTGCAATGTGATGTCCAATTGTCGTGGGTAGAATTTTGTATTGTTGTGCATGTGAGGAATAAATCAAATCTGGCTGCACTTAATACATGAGAAACATATACACGTGCTATATTTCCTAGTTCTTATTCATGCTTGGTTTGGATAAATGGGTTTTCCATATGGCTTGAATTAATATGATGAATCTGCAATGCGCTTATTTTTCATCAACATATTTTACTGATAGCATGCGAACCCTTACTTAACCTGATGACTAACTACCTTACATGTGTTGCAGGGAAACAATGGGCAGCATTGAGGTTTACAATCGAGGTTCGCACGTGCATGCTCCGTTGTCTAATAGCACAATATTGTGCAATTGCAGCAACCATTCTAATATTTAGGTTTTTAACAATTTGGTCTTGCACATGTAGGTCCTGCTGTCAGAGGTTTTGACCCACTGTTCGACCCTTTTTGCATATGGGGAAATGAGTTGTCCATGAATATCAGTTAAGTCAAGAAACTCAGAAAAATTGTTAAGATAAAGAAATTAGTGACAAACAACAACAAGATCTTTGTCTGCACAATGAAGAAGACATCAGTTCACTACAGGATGGTACTAACTATTATACTTGGCCTTTTTTATTCCTTTGCCCCATTTCCAATATAGAGAAGATATTTATGCACATCCTTGTTTTCAGGCCTTTCCAAAGCAGTTCACTGATGATTACCTCTCAAACCACCTGTATGGTCAGGAGGCGAGGAAGGTATTCACACAACACCTACGGTTCAATATTGAAGTGTTCCTGAAGAGGACGAAGGATGGGCGGTCAATCATCCATAGGCGGTGGCCCAAAGTTACAAAGACCTTCAACATCAATGAAGGCTCAATATTCACCTTCTGCTTCAGCAGTTTTCCAGATGAGATACATCTGTCTATGTACCGTCTATGATGCTAATTTTCAAAAGTTATAGATGTTGCATGTGAAACTTAGTCCTGGTGTAGTTGTGTAATGGGGTAGCTGAGTGCTGAAGCTATATGATGTTGTACTCTGATGTATTTCAATTATGAAAATGAAATATATTGTGTGCTTAATATGAAATGTCAATTAGATTAATAAATGGATTATGAATAATCGGATACTACCTGCTAATTGGGTTTTGCTATTGCAAACGGTGTTTGGAAATATACCGTGGGCGATGACCTCAAACAATGCACACAGTTTCTAGGAATAAACCGTGTTGGATCAATGAACAATCACACACGACTTTCTCTTGAACTGTTTGCGTTAGGCCACCTTGCGCAAACGTTTACCACATAAAAACTGTGTGTGATGGACAACCTTTGCCACACAGTTTCTTCTATGGACCGTGTGTGATACATTCAATAACGCAAACGATTTAACGGGAAAAAGTGTGTGATGTACTTGTGAATGGAAACGTTTTCCCTGGAGCGACTGTGTGGGATGTACATACGAACGGAAAGGTTTGGAGGGGACTGACTGTATGGGACGTACTTGCGACTGGAAACAATTTCGCCGTATAATTGTATTTTTTCGCTCTACTATACGTATTTCCATATTTGAGTGCTCGCCGGTCGCACACGACCTCATTTTGCCGAGCGTGTGTGCCAGGAGGGCATATCCCCGACGGTTTCTGGGTCGTGTGGGAAGGACCCCCCCCCTACCGATCACACTCACTTGGCGAGGTTCCAAAGGCCGTCGCGGAGAGGGGTTAAAAACCGTTTGTTTAACAGCTCGCTGTACTAGTGTTCAATTCTACACAGATGTATGCTTATTAGATTTGTTTTTAATGCTCATAGATTGGGGTTTTTAATGCTAGAGACATGTATGCTTATTAGATTGGGAGATTGGGTCCCTATTAGATTTGTTTTTGAATGCTACTCAGATTGGGGTTTTGAATGTCATATGCCCAAATGGAATCCATTGATTAAGAAGTTATTTGATTTATTAGTATATAAATTTCTCCACAATATGTAGTTATATTAGCTATGTTCTTCAATGTGTGTGGATGACCAATGATCAATGTGTTATTTGAATGTCATATTGGGATTTTTGATCAATGTGTGTACAAATCTAATACATTGATATACTAGTGATGGATGTGGTTTTTGAATGCATAGAGCTAAGGGACACAGAAATAAAAAACCCCACTTCTAAACCATTTCTGATATTGGGAGTATATTAGCCCTATGATCAATGTGTCATGTGTGCATATCTAAATTTTCAATTGGCTACTAGTGATGGATGTAATTGTATATTGAGGAGGATGATGGTTGGGGGGGAGAAAGAGGAAGCTGGCCGATTACGACCCATACGAGGGGGCGTTTAGTGACGATTCTGAATATGAGGTAAGCTTATCCCTTGTTCATTTAGTTCCTTTGACATGGTGTATATGAATCTATAATGTATTAATGCAATTCATTCATGTGTGCAGTATGATTCTGGAGATGATGTGTACAAGGGCAACGTCGCGTCCTTCACAGCCAAGGAGGTGGAGAAGATCAAGGCCAAGGGAGTTGCTTACTTCTACAACTGCAAGTTCAAAACACTACAAAAAAAAGACACTTCCGTGATGATACGTGTTTGTCACAGTAGGTCATGTTTTCTGTCATGCATGTACATCCATGACAAATTTATGACAGAATCAAGATAGTCATACCTGTGCTATCGTAGAAGTGTTCCATGACATTACCAAAATTATCATCACGGAAGTGTCCACTTCCATGACGATAAATCGCGCGTCACAGAAGTGCTTTCGTCAAGGGTGACCGACACGTGGCATCCACTGTAACGGGACGCCGTTAAGCCATCGGGTCCGGTTTTGGATCCGGTAACCCGTTAACAGCCCGGACCAATGGGAATTTTCCACGTGTAAAATTCTCATTGGCCGGAGGAAACACGTGTCGGCTCAACGTTCGGACAGATGTCATCCACTCATTGGACAGGAGGCGCCTATGATACGTCGACACGTGGCACATCCCAACAGAGGACCATTAAGGTGAAAAGGCCGGCCCGTTTGACTTGGTCAAAAGGTAACGGGCCGGCCCACGGAAAGCCTGTTAATGGCCTGTTCGTATATAGCCCATTTACGGCCCGCTTACTACCAGCCCGTTACGGCCTATCGGAATTAAGCCCAGTAGCTTCATCTGGGCCGTCCAATATGATTCCAGCCCGTTGTAACTTCCGGCCCATTTATGGCCCATGATGTCTTTCGGCCCATATGAGGCCCTTTGTAACTCTCGGCCCATTAAAGGCTCGAGATGAAACTGGCCCACAATGAACAGTGTATCGCTTTATACCCATTAGCGGCCCATTATTCCGTCGGCCGTTTCCAGCCCGTGTTAACTTTCGGCCTTCTAAGGGCCCATTTATTCTTGGGCTCATTTCTAGAATTTGGTTAGATACGGTCCGTTACTGGCCTGTTCTGTTTGTGGGCCAAATACAACCCGTGGTTACATTCTGCCCGTTTGTGGCCCGTTAACCCGTTGGGCTGTTTTCATAGCGTTATCAAATACGGCCTATTAACGACCCGTTATGGTCCATGAATAGTATGGCCCATGTTTGGCGAAATGATTATACGCCCCGTAGAAGGCCCATGGATCCTATGGCCCGTAGAAGACCAATTGATCCTATGGACCGTAGAAGGCCCATGGATCATACGGCCCGTAGAAAGTCCATGGATCCTACGGCCCGTAAAAGACCCATGGATCCTACGGCCTGTAGAAGGCCCACAGATCCTACACCCCGCAGGAGGCCCATGGTTACAACAGTCCATGTGTTGCCATGATTATTGTGGCCTAGTTACCAAAACTAGGTTATTGTCGCCACTAAAAAACGCGGAAAAGGAACTGCAGTGACTACAAGCAAACAACTAAACAAGACAATAAGGAAATAAATAAGCAAGCAACTAACGCTAGCCTATTACAATGTAGCGACCCGGCCCGAATGGATCAACTCTCTGTGGTTAAGTGTCATCCCTGGATCGGTATGCTGACACACACAGTACTCGAGGATTTATAACAGAGGTAAATCACATGTATAAAGTAACGTAAATACTATTACCTCAATCCAAATAGCGGAAGTAACAAGGTTGTGGATTCCCATCAACACCAACGGCAAAGTTGAGTGTAGAAATCGTAACCCTAACGTATCACTTACTCGTCGTAAGAATCCTGCAACATGAAACGTTGCAGCCCGAAAACGGGTCAGCACATGGAATATGTTGGCAAATTCACACCATAGAGAAATAATGAACAAAGGCTATCACTACATGCATATATGGCTGGTGGAAAAGCTCTATGGTTATAATGTTTTTGCGAAAAGCCAATTTTTCCCTACTGCAAAGGAATAAATTTTATTTAACTATCATGGTGGTTGTGAAACATTGAGATGGTTGACAGCATCTCAATCCCAATTAAGTATCATCATTAACCCAACAAAATTAATTAAAGTAACATGATGATGAGATTCACATGATAATCCAAGTACTAGATACTCAAGATGTCCATAACCGGGGACACGGCTAATCATGATTAGTTTGTACACTCTGCAGAGGTTTGTGGACTTTTCCCCACAAGACTCGATCGCCTCCGCTTGATTCTCGCACTACATGATGTTTGAGAAACGGATGACCGAGACACAGTCTTTCAGAAGCGTTAACTCTCTACTCCGGGTAGACAGTACCACCTACAACCCCTACATCTGCTAGTCTACCTCTTCAAGAGCTCACACAACTTAATCAACTATGCTAGAGCCCATAATAGCTTGTGGCTGCACACGGAAGTTTCTAGCATGAATAATCTCATGATCCCTTTGAGCCTGGGTGGCGGTCCTTAGAAAAACAGGCAATCCTGGAATACCCAGGTTGTTGAGGATATAGACCTTAGAGTCACCCGCCAGGAGGGGCTGGGTTACTCTAATGGTCATTGCCAGAAGCCCGACGCCAAGCTTAAAGACGGTGGGCCGAAGATGGGCTTAAGACCCGGATATGGTTTAAGGCCCGTAGTTACAATCATTATTATGGTAGAGCCTGTAGTGTAAGGCAAGAATAGTTAAGAGTCCGAGCCGGACACTCTTATGAGCCGGCTGGGACTCTGAGAGCTGCAGGGCGTCAGCCTCCCTATATAAAGGGACGACCCGGCGGCGGCTTAGAAGAGAGAACAATCTCGACGAAAGCCAGGCATAGCAGTTAAGCTCCCTGGTCATTGAAACCCTAATCAATACCACCGCAAACTGGACGTAGGCTTTTACCTTCACCGTAAGGGGCCGAACCAGTATAAACCCTCGTATTCCTTGTCCCGCTTAACCCCTTCAAGCTTCCTAGTAGCGATGGCTCCACGACTAAGTCCTAGCTCGAGGACATCTGCCGTGACAATTCCACGACAGTTGGCGCCCACCGTGGGGCCAGCGCATGGTGGATTTGAGTTCTTGAAGGGCAGCTTCGAAGGGCTCAAGGGATACGCTGTGGGCCGGATGACCAAGAGTCGTCACGGCAAGCTTTACATCGACGATGCAGACTGGGGCCCCGACGCCGGCTCAATTGAGTACGGGTATCGGGTCCCCTTCGGCGGAATTCATGTTTTCATCGGCAAGATTGGTGAGCCGGGCCCTGAGCCGGATCTCTGCACCGATCTCATCGAGGTGGCTCAGCGCGCACGACCCGCCCCGGCCCGGCCTGCCTTAAGGCATGCTTTTGTGGGGTGTATCCACGGAGGACTCTCTGATCGATCTGGATCTGGTGATGAGACGGCCGCCGGCTCTGACGGCGAGTCGGCCACCGGTGAGTCAAACTCGTTGTATCAACTTCAAGATGGCAGGCTCATGGGTTGTTCCGATGGTGACAGTATTCTGGACCTATTTGAGCCGCCAAGCCGGGTGGGAATCTTTATGGCCGGTGCACAGCCTATTCAGAACCCCGCGGCTGGAGTAGGAAACCCGGTGCCTTCTCCGGCTCAGGTACTAATGGATCTCACGGACAAGATGACGGCCCTGTTAACCGCCACGGTTGACCCGGCGGATCAAGCTCAGCATGATGCGGAGGTGGCACAGTTAAGATTGGATCTAGTGAAAGCTAAGGAGGACCTTGCAGCGGAAGGAATCAGGATGGCTGCGGAGAGGGCGGCTCTCGATGCCCAGACTCAGTTGATCCAGGCGCAGTCCTTCCAACTCACGATGGATCAGAACGCGTCCAATGAGGTCATGAGAAGGAGGCATCAAAAGACCCAATCTCGGCTCCCGCCGGTTTATGATCCACGCAACCTCTTCGGCACGCCAGGTGCAGGGTCTAGTAACCCGCCGGGGGTCATAGCGCCCGAGTCTGGGCCCCCTATTCAGCCACGAGTGATGGGGCCCCCCCAGGTGCCCCCTGCCCCACCTCAGTATGTGCCAGCACCCCCGGGTCAATATAATAACCCGCTGGAGAACATGGTTGCTGCGGCAGCACGGCTGGCGGCTCTCCCAGTTGACGGCGACTCTCCGACGGCTATTGAAACCCGGCGGGTCAGGGAACTCCTTCAGACGGCACTGGCGCAGCAAGAGGCGTACTCCTACAGCCGGGATAGGATCCACTCGATCCCTCGTCCGGGCCGGAGCCCGAGTTACAGCAGGCACATGGTCTCAGCGACCGGCTCAAGCAACGTCCAACGCCATGACCCGCCCCCTGGCCATGGCTTGGCTTATAACGGAGCCTGTCACGCAGCGGACCAAGACAGAGCGCGGCAAGAGGCGGAGCAGGTGCCTCAATTGACGGCTTACCAGACCCCCCCGGCTTATCCGATGACTTCCGTCGACGTGGGTATCCCTACCAGGACGAGAGGTGTCCCCTGTTTAGTGCCGGCTATCCGCAATGAACGTTTACCCATGGACTTCAAAGGCCCTAGGAAGGTGCCCAGCTACACGGCTGACTTACAACCCGCAGCCTGGATCGAGAGTTATGAGATGGCCATGGAGCTACTGGAGGTCAGTGAGGTGGCAATGGCCAAGTACTTCACCATGATGTTGGATGGGACTGCCCGCACTTGGTTAAAAGGGCTACCACCGAATTCCATCGGGTCGTGGGCTGAGCTGAAAGCCCGGTTCATCCAAAACTTCAAAGATACTTGTAGACAGTCTATGTCAATTGTGGATTTGACTAACTGTAAGCAGCAGGAGGGTGAGTCTACGACACATTGGGTTCGCCGGGTTAAGGAGATCATACACTCGTCAGACGGGATGGATGCCGGCTCAGCAGTTTTAATGCTGGAGCAGAATTGCCGTTTTGTGCCCCTGAAGATAAAACTCGGGCGTCTTAAGCGCGACTGCAGTGACATGGGCACACTAATGGCGGCTCTTGTCAAGTACGCCGATTCTGATGGTACCAAGGATCCCCCTTCAGATGAGGAAAGGACAGGGAAGGGAAAGAAGAATGGCAATGGCAAGGGTCCTCAGCATAATCCGGGGGACCAAGGAGGAGGCAAGCGCAAGGCAGATGGCAGCCTAGAGTTTGTAGCCAACGCCAGTGCACAAGGCAATAACCAGCGATGCAAGGGGAGGCCCCCTCCCCTAGGCGGCGGGTCAGGACCAACAATGGAGCAGCTGTTGAATGAGCCTTGTCCAAGGCATGGCTCTAGAGAGAAGCCAGTGACTCATCTATGGAAGGATTGTGCAATCATGAAGGCCTTTAAGAACTACAATGGCCCGGGCGGCGGCTCAGGCGCCGACGGTTTTCATGGCCCGGGCGGCGGCTCAAATTCTAATCCTCAGAATGGTCAAGGGGGCTTTAATCAGCAGTCTCGCCAGGGTCATCAGCAGCAGCAGGGGGTTATCAGACCAATCCAAAGCAGCTTAGCGGGGGACAGTATCATGTGTTTACCACCAGTCTGTGTAAACGAGATCAGAAGCTTCATAAGAGGGCAGTAAATGCCGTTGAGCCAGCGGTTCCACGCTACTTGCGCTGGTCTGAACAGCCTATAGTGTGGAGTAGGGAGGATCACCCTCCCCGGGTGGATAATCCGGGTCACTTGGCCTTAGTAGTGGCTCCTTAGGTGGGAGGATATAAGTTCACTAAGGTGCTCATGGATAGAGGCAGCATCAACATCCTCTATTATGAGACTTTCCGTCGTATGGGGTTGATTGATAAAAACCTCAGCCAGTCCAACACTATTTTCCACGGTGTGGTACCGGGTAAGTCGGCTTATCCGGTCGGCAAGATTGAATTGGAAGTGGCCTTTGGAGATGAGAACAACTACAGGGTGGAGAAATTGACCTTTGAGGTGGTCAAGATAAGAAGCCCGTACCATGCTATATTTGGACGGCCGGCTTACGCCAAATTCATGGCACGGCCGTGTTATGTGTACTTACAGCTCAAGATGCCAGGTCACAATGGGACCATTACGGTTCACGGCAGCCGGAAGGTGGCCTTGGAATGTGAGGAAGGCGATGCGGCTTATGCAGAATCTGTTTGTGCAACAGAGGAGTTGAAGTTTTACAAAGATAATGTTGACCCAACAGACATGACCTCTCTGAAAAAGCCGACTACGGAAAATGAGCCGGCGATGAAATTTAAGTCGGCTGATGAAACTAAGCTCGTTGATTTTGTCCCAGGAGATTCATCTCAGCAGTTTAGCATCAGTGCAAATTTGGATCCGAAATAGGAAGACGCGCTCATCGAGTTCATCCGTGAGAATAGGGACATCTTCGCATGGAAACCTTCTGACATGCCGGGTGTACCTAGGGAACACACTGAGCACACTCTCAATGTTGATCCGAAATTTAAGCCGGTCAGACAGTTCCTTTGGCGGTTTAATGAAGAGAGGCGGAAAGCTATTGGTGAAGAGGTGGCCCGGCTTTTGGCGGCCGGATTTATTGTTGAAGTCTTTCACCCAGAGTGGTTAGCTAACCCGGTGCTCGTACTCAAGAAGAACGGCACTTGGCGGATGTGTGTGGACTACACGGACTTGAACAAAGCGTGTCCGGCTGATCCTTTCGCCCTTCCCCGTATTGATCAAATTATTGATGCTACGGCCGGTTGTGCGCGTTTAAGTTTCCTGGACGCTTATTCCGGATATCATCAGATTAAGATGGCGGTTAAGGACCAGGAGAAGACGGCGTTCATCACTCCCTTTGGAGCCTTCTGCTATGTGTCCATGCCTTTTGGACTCCAGTGTGCACATGCGACTTATCAGCGTTGCGTGCAGAACTGTCTTCATAAACAGATTGGGCGCAATGTTCATGCTTATGTGGACGATATTGTGGTTAAGTCCATAAAGGAGGAAACCCTGATAGATGATTTGAGAGAAACCTTTGATAATCTCCGGGTCTACAAGATGATGCTTAACCCGGCCAAGTGTGTCTTCGGTGTTCCTGCAGGCAAACTCTTGGGTTTTTTGGTTTCTGACAGAGGCATTGAAGCTAACCCAGAGAAGATCAAGGCCATCACCTCCCTAGCTAAGCCGGCGTGTATAAATGACGTTCAGCGCTTGGCGGGTCGCATCACTGCATTAAGCCGGTTTATAGGCCGTCTGGGTGAGAAGGCCATGCCATTATATCAGTTGATGAAGAAGACTGATAACTTTGTCTGGAATGATGCAGCTAATACTGCCTTTGAGGATTTGAAGAAGCAGCTGGCAGAGCCTCCAGTCCTTGCTGCTCCGGTTGACAAGGAGCCCTTATTATTGTACGTAGCGGTGAACACATGAGCCGTCAGTGTGGCTATTGTGGTGGGGCGCAAGGAGGAGGGTAAGGAGCATCCGGTTCAGCGGCCGGTTTATTATGTCAGCGAAGTGCTCATTGAGTCCAAACAGCGGTATCCGCATTGGCAGAAGCTTGTGTATGGTGTATTCATGGCAAGCCGGAAACTTAAGCATTACTTTCAGGGTCATCCCATCACCGTAGTCAGCTCTGCCCCTCTTGGTGATATCATTCAAAACAGAGAGGCCACAGGGAGAGTAGCTAAGTGGGCTATAGAACTTGGACCTCATGGTCTCAAATAAGTGCCACGCACTGCTGTTAAATCTCAAGCCTTGGTGGATTTCATCAATGACTGAACAGAGTCACAGGTGCCCGAGCAGAAGCCGGATAACACATATTGGACTATTCACTTTGATGGGTCCAGGCAGTTGGAGGGCTTGGGGGCCTGAGTCGTGTTAGCTTCCCGTAAAGGTGACAAGTTCCGTTATGTGCTACAGTTGTTGTTTCCTTGTACTAACAACGCGGCTGAGTACGAGGCCTTGCTCCATGGTCTTCGGATGGCTAAAGAGATGAGCTTAAGCCGGGTAAGGTGCTTCGGCGACTCAGACTTGGTGGCTCAACAAGTATCAGGAAAGTGGGATTCCAAGGACCCTCTCATGGCGGCTTATCGCCGCGAGGTTGATGCCATTGCTGGGCATTTTCAGGGTTACCAAGTGGAACACATCGACCGCAGGAAGAACGAGGCGGCGGATGCTTTAAGCCGGCTGGGCTCTCAGCGAAAACCGGTGCCGCCTAACACTTTCCTGGACGTCCTGTATAGCCCTTCTGTTAAGTTGCCTACAGAGGAAGACTTGGCTGTCCCTGACCCGGAGGCACGACTGGTGGCGGCTCTCCATATCATACCAGACTGGACAATGCCATATCTGGCTTACATGACCCGGGGCGAATTGCCTGAGGATGAAACTTTGGCCAGGCAAATAACCCGGCGGGCTAAGTCAATGATTGTTATCAATGGGGAATTGCATCACCGCAGTGTTACGGGAGCGTTTCAGCGTTGTGTTTCCCCTGAGGAAGGTCAAGAAATCTTGCGTGAGATCCATGAAGGGGATTGTGGCCATCACGCCGGCTCAAAGTCTCTTGTGGCCAAGGCTTTTCGTCATGGCTTTTATTGGTTGACGGCTCATGCTGATGCAGAGGACTTGGTCAGTAAGTGTGATCGTTGCCAAAGGTTCTCGCGACGGGCTCATATACCGGCTCAAGAGCTGAGGATGATCCCAATTACTTGGCCCTTTGCGGTCTGGGGGCTTGATATGGTTGGGCCTTTCAAAAGGTCCAAGGATAAGAAGACCCACCTTTTGGTGGCAGTTGACAAGTTTACCAAGTGGGTTGAAGCGGAGCCCGTTAGTAAGTGTGATGCAGCCACGGCAGTTCAGTTTATGAAAAAGGTGATCTTTCGCTTTGGCTTTCCGCACAGCATTATCACTGACAACGGCACCAATCTCTCCAAAGGCGCCATGGAAGAATTTTGTCAACGAGAGCATATCCGACTTGATGTTTCCTCAGTCGCTCATCCTCAGTCCAATGGTCAAGCTGAGAGAGCTAATCAGGAGATTCTGAAGGGCATCAAGCCCCGGCTTTTGGTCCCTTTGCAACGGAGGCCGGGTTGTTGGGTGGAGGAGTTGCCCTCCGTGTTATGGAGCATCAACACTACTCCTAACAGGTCTACAGGTTTTACACCTTTCTTCATGGTTTACGGGGCAGAAGCAGTCCTCCCCAGTGACATCCGTCATGACTCACCTCGAGTGGCGGCTTATGTTGAAGCGGATAATGAGCAGGCGCGCCAACATGCTCTTGACTTGCTGGACGAACAGCGTGATGTGGCAGCAGCCCATTCAGCGATTTACCAACAAGACCTGCGCCGTTATCATAGCCGCCGGGTTAAATCCCGGGTCTTCCAGGAAGGGGATCTCGTGCTCCGGCTTATCCAAGATCAAACTGATGCGCATAAACTATCCCCGCCTTGGGAAGGGCCCTTTGTGGTCAGCAAGAACTTGCACAACGGGTCATATTACCTCATTGACGTCCGGGAGCACAAAGATTCACGTAAGTCGGAGGAAGAGACCCGTCGGCCGTGGAACATAGCTCAGCTTCGGCCTTACTACACTTGAGCCACCGGCTCTCATAATGTACATATTTCTCTCAGCCATGTATATATTATGATAAAGCAATAAAGCAGGACCTCTGTCCTTTTTCTTCTCCAAATGTGCATGTGCTTTCCTTGCAAGATCAAACATGGTAACTTGAAGGAGGATCCGGCTTATGATCGTATTCGAATCTAGCCGCAGGTAATAAGGTCACTTGGGGGCTTCCTGTTCAAACATGGGTCGTATTCGAACCAAAGAGAACATAGCTGTCGATACCCATTTGATTGGCAAAGTGCCGAGCTCATTAGGAGGTTTTCTCTGATCATATTTGAATTATAGTTTAACCCCTTTGAGAACCGACGTGGATCGTATTCGAATCAGCGTCGTTAAACAATTCTTAAAATCACTTGGGGGCTTCCTGTTCAAACATGGGTCGTATTCGAACCAAAGAGAACATAGCTGTCGGTACCCTCTTGATTGGCATCGCCACACCCACTGGGGGCTATATGATCGTATCCGAATCTTAGCTTAACCCCTTTGGGCCGGGTCTCTGGTCGAATTCGAACCGGAAGCCCCCAAGTTCTTCTGCTTTATCACAAGTTTTCTCTGATTATGTCAGGTCTCGCTTGGCCGGTTTAATTTTTTTTCCAGTGTTGGTTCAACACAATAGGTGTCATTAAAACAGATACACCAGAGTTAAGGTACCAACCTTATTACCCGGGTTATCTAAAATCAGAAATACGCAGGCAGGCCGCTAAGTGTGTTATCACGGCTATATTAGAGACATAATTAAGGGTCAATCTTTTTGATTCATATCCGGGTTATATATCTAAAACCGATGATTCTCAGCGCGGTAAGCCGCCTAGAGACTTGCGATTTGTCCTTTTATGCAGGATAGTTCAAGGCAATTATTTGAGACTAAGGAGAATGAATGACCCGGAGAAATATCAAGAGACAACTTCAATAGACTTCAGCATTCAATATGTGCACGATGGCACGGCAAAGATAAAATGTTGCACCTACTCTATTACAAGACTCATCAAGTCCAAAAGGGTGGAGCATTGTTTGGTAAGCCGGCTGCGGAAGTTAAGACACTTGCTGGGTGGAGGTCTCCGGCTCATCTCTTTCTTCTCCTCCGGCTGTCCGCAAGGTCTGGAAAGTCGACGACTTCCAGTCGATGCCGCTCAGCGCTTCGAATTGGGCTTCCTCGTCAATTAACCCGGCCGGGTCAATCTCCGGGGCAAAGGTGTGCTGATGAGCCGTCGGAATTAAACTCAGAGCTTCATAGCGAGGGGTTGGAATCCTCTGATTTTCCGCATTATAACCCGGCTGGTACTTGGTCAGATCCGTGTCGTTTCCAATAAGAGTTGCCACCGGGCTCACGATCTTCACGCAGGCGGTGAAGTCTTTTTGGTCGAAAGCCGTGCCATCTTCCTTCAGACTTGGATAGCCGAGGGCGATGTCTGCCGGGTCTAGCTCCGGCAGGAAAGCCTTGGCCCGGCTCAGCGCGGCGATCGCTCCGGATCTCGCAGAGGCCCGTCGCAACTCTTGGATATGTTGCGGGAGGACGGCGAGCCGACGAAGAACCTCCGCCAAGTGAGTCGGCACCTCGTTGGATAAGGCTACCACAGCTAAGGCACGTTGTGACCCGGTGTAGAGTTGCTCTACCAGGGTGTACACGGCCTTTAGCTTGGTTACCACACTCTGGTTGAGGTTGGCACTTCTGGAACCTGTTTCATAGAGCAGGACAAGCCGCCGACCAGGGTGAGTTATGAGGCATTAAAATTTTCAACTGAATAGAAGCCGGCGGATGACTTACCGAAGATTGCAGCAACCATTTGAGACACTTGGCGCTTTAAGCCGGAGAGTTCGGCCGTTTTCTCTGACAGGGCCCTCTCCGCCTGATCAGCCCGGTTCACCAATGCAGCCTTTTCTTCGGCCCACGCTTTTCGTTCAGCGTCAAACTCTGTCTTCAGCTTCTCTTGTGAGGCGATGCTGGACACGAACTTGGCATTTGCCTTCCGGGTCTCCATCTCTTGCATCTTCAGCCGGTTCTTAAGATCGGCAAGGTCAGCCTCAAGCTTCTTGCCAACAGCCTGTATAAATGTCCGGGTTATGGCATGAACAGTTACTATACAAATTTCAAGTCCCAAGTGTTTTCCAAGCAAAGACACTTGGCACTTGGGGGCTAATGCATGTTCAACGTTTCTATTTACAATTTTCCGGTTCATGCGAGTAAGCCGGAAGATAAGTCCCAAGTGTTTTCCAAGCAAAGACACTTGGCACTTGGGGGCTAATGTGTATCGAAGGTTCTTATCTACAAATTACCGGTTTAATTGGCTAAGCCGGAACTTCAGTCTACAACATATTCAATCATAAGTCGTTGACTTGAGGGCTAGCATGGTAAAAGTAACTAGGCAGTAAGTAAGAGGACAGAAGGATAATACCTCAGATTTCTGCTGGATCTGGGTCACCATGGCAACCTCTGCGTCCTGGCTCTTGTGCACTTGGTTGATGTAGCCGGAGACGAGCTCTCCGATGCTCAGGTTGGCATAGTCAGTTAGATCCAGACTGACCCGGTGGGGCTGCAGTACTTCCCCCTTGGCAGAGCACTTGGCCAGTGCCGTAGGCCTCCCCGGCTCAACAAATTCCGTCCGGGTGATTTCCACGTCCGGGTCATTTGTTGGCTGAGCCGAGCCGGAGGCCTCCGGGTCAGTAGAAGCTTCTACACGTGCCTTGTCGATTGGAGCAGTTGCTTCGGGGGCGGAGGCAGCTGGCGGTTCTTGAACCGTCACCTCCGGTTCAGGCAAATCCGGCTCTCCGTCCGACTTGGTTTTCTTCGCCCTCTTGGTGAGCTTTGCCTGGGCACTGAAAGAACAACAAAGGTTAGTACAAAAAGTATGAACAAAGATCAGAACAACATGAGATGGTTATCATTACCCGGGCACGGTCTTGAAAGTTGGCAGATTCGACTGCATAGAATCGCCGGAAGAAGGGGAAGTCTCCTGATAATTTGAGTCAGAGGAATTAAGCGGTTGGCGTATAACACCCGCAAAAGGATGAAAAGGGTACAATTTTGTGGTCACCTCGGTCCGGCATTTCCTTGATGCATCAGGTAACCCGGAGGAGAGGTCAGTGTCCTTGTTGGTCCGGGTATGCCGCCGGCTCTCATGAACCTGTCGCTTCAAAATAAATTGAGGATCTTGGTAAGCTAAAGGATGGGAAAAGCTTACTTTCTGGGTTACTCTTCGGGTTTTCAGCTGTGGCAAGGGCTCCGAGTCGGAGGAAAGTATTGTTACCTCTTCCACCACCGGGTTACTGGCTCTGGTGTCCTCCTGTTGATAAACAGCATTGATAAGGCGGACAGAGCTAAAACAACAAGTATAACAGGAGCTTACAAGTCTAGGAATTACCTCAGACTCGGAGCTGTCACTTAGCTGCAACAGCTCCGAAGCAGTGGGCCTACTTCCCTTCTTACGGGGGGCGGCTTTCTTGGCGGCTTTCTTCGCTTTTCTGGCCTTCTTGGCCGCGTCATGGTCATACTTGACCCGCCAGAACTTGTCGTCAGCCTGAAAAATACAATGAAGATTTCTTAAAAGATCCAGATGAAGGTTATCTGTGGACAAAGATAAAATGTTTAAAGCAGTGGCTTACCGCTGGGGCTGGGTTGGTCTTGCAGAAGGGGGCTAACCCGGTCCTCCCGCAGTCTGCCAGGCTCTCGTTCAAGAGAGCCTTGGTCATCTCCTCTGCAACATCTTCCAGAAGATCATTGCGGCTATGTCTCTGGGGGTCATCCTTTCGTCCTGTGTACTCACACATTAAGCCGGGGCGGCGGCTTAATGGGATCACCCGCCAGGAGATCCAGACCCGGACCAGATTGATTCCGTTGAGACCATTGCCCAAAAGAGCCTTGATCTTGTTTATGGTGGGAAGTAGAGGCTGGCGCTCCACTTGCGTCAGCTTGTCAGACAGTGGGTGTGTTGACTCCAGACGAGAGGGGCAAAAGCCGGGCAACGGACTTTCATCAGCCGGCGACGTGTCTTGGCAATAGAACCACGTCAGATTCCAGTCTTTGGGGTGGCTTGGCGGCTCTGCGTATGGGAAAAGGCAGTCCCTTCGCCGCTGGATGGAGATGCCACCTAACTCCAGACTTGGCCCATTGGCGCACTCATTCTGACGGTTCAAGTAAAAAAGCTCTCTGAAGAACAGCAGACTAGGTTCTTCTCCAAGGTAAACCTCGCAGAATACTTGGAAGTTGCAGATGTTGGACACTGAGTTGGGTCCTATGTCCTGAGGCCGCAGGTCGAAGAAGTTTAGAACGTCTCTAAAAAACTTTGAGCCGGGCGGTGCGAAGCCCCGGCTCATATGATCCGCAAAAATCACTACCTCCCCGTCCTTTGGCTGTGGTCTCTCTTCTGACGGGTCAGGGGCACGGTAGGACATGGCGTCCTTCTTGGGCAGATATCCAGACTTGACAAAATCTGCTAGTGTCTCACTGGTGACATTGGACCTCATCCAGTTGCAAGTGATGGAGGCTTTGGGAGATTTGGGAGGCATGGTGAAAGTCGGCAGTCTATGACAAAAAGGAAAACGTCCGGATTAATTATAAGCCGGAGGAAATCTATAGTCCAAAGTCAAGGTGGCGGCTTGTGAAGGGGACTAATGGTATATACCTAAGTACAGCGGGTTATTTAAGCCGCAGGGGTATTAAGAGTAATTTGATTGTCTACGACCTTATCACAGCTAAGCCGGAGAATTCTACGGAGCATGGTTTTCTTTAAGCCAGAAGGTTCTATGGTGTGTGGTTTCTTTAAGCCGGAAATGTAAACCGCCGTGATTCAACGATTGCAGTTTTTTACTAAGTGTGGTAAAACAGGTTTCACACATTGCAGTAACTATTTTGGATCAAAATGGTCGGGCAAAAGAAAAGTTTCTAGACCTAGAAACGGACGTGAGGAAGTTCTTAAGCTCGAACAAGGCTCTATGCAGTAAAACGAGGCTTACTTGGATTTGAGATGAATGCTAAACAGCCGCCGCACTAGTTCTACCCTATGCTAAGATCAAAAAGAGGCAGTAAAATTCAAATCTACTGCGGGCCGCGAGGAACTACGAAGAACAGAGGAAGAACTATGAAGCCCTAGTGCGGATCTGCCCTATGGAGTAGCAAGGACTCACCGATGCTGAAGAGGAGCGGAGGTTGCCGCCGTTTGTCTGGACCGAGTCAGGGTGATGCAGCAGCCGAGGTTGACGAAGACCGGGGGCGAGGCGGCGGCGGCAGAGTTCGAGCTCGAGTAGAGGAGCAGTGGCGCGAGGAGGAAGAAGGGTGGCGAAGAAGCCCGTCGGGCCGGCCTATTTATAAGGGCGAGCTCATAAGTGGGCGCGAGAATCAAGGAGTCCACGACGTGGTTATCTCCTCACGAAACGCCTCGATTTTCGGGATGACAGTAAAGGTAAAGATCCGTTGCGGATCTGGCGGAGTAAAAAACGGGCTTAATGGAAGATGACGTCACGGTGGATTATCCGGAGTCCAAAGGATGACGTCACGCCGGGTTATGGTCTTCACAAAATTGTAAGCCGGCGATTTTCTGTCGAAAGGATTGAAGATTGACATGAGCCGGCTCAAATCAATCTGGGGCCTAATGTTGAGGATATAGACCTTAGAGTCACCCGCCAGGAGGGGCCGGGTTACTCTAATGGTCATTGCCAGAAGCCCGACGCCAAGCTTAAAGACGGTGGGCCGAAGATGGGCTTAAGACCCGGATATGGTTTAAGGCCCATAGTTACAATCATTATTATGGTAGAGCCTGTAGTGTAAGGCAAGAACAGTTAAGAGTCCGAGCCGGACACTCTTATGAGCCGGCCGGGACTCTGAGAGCTGCAGGGCATCAGCCTCCCTATATAAAGGGACGACCCGGCGGCGGCTTAGACGAGAGAACAATCTCGACGAAAGCCAGGCATAGCCGTTAAGCTCCCTGGTCATCGAAACCCTAATCAATACCACCGCAAACTGGACGTAGGCTTTTACCTTCACCGTAAGGGGCCGAACTAGTATAAACCCTCGTATTCCTTGTCCCGCTTAACCCCTTCAAGCTTCCTAGTAGCGATGGCTCCACGACTAAGTCCTAGCTCGAGGACATCTGCCGTGACAATTCCACGACACAGGTACCTCAATCCACGCAGATGTGAGTTTTAGTTGCCACCTTAAGTTTAACCATATATTAACAATCTCACATCTGTCATGGATACACTCAAACCCAATCCACGTCTACTAGCATAGCATAGCAATATAAGCAAACGTAGAGGTAACTCCCAAGGGTTTGATAATAAAACAGGTAATAGGTACTACCTCAACTACTTCCCAATACCCACAATTTAATCAGATCCTAACCATGCAATGTTTGAGGATTTGTCTAATACAATAAAACTGGGTAGTAAAAGAGGTATGATCAAAGTGTTACTTCCCTGCAATGTTGATGAAGATGATTCGCACTCAATACTCTGGATAGATCTACTCGTCACACTCCGGTGAATCTATCGTAAGCAAGCAATGGTAACCACACATAAGCAATCACTCAAAAGATCAGAAAGAACGAGGAAAACAATTCAGAAAACTTCAAAACCAAGAAAATAACTCTTGCAACATAAAACAATTTCTAACAGTACCAAAATTAGATGGATTTGGCCTTATCAGAAAGTTTAGGTCAAGAGCTTCGCTTTGCAAAAAGAATCAACTCAAACGGAGTTACGGAACTTAAGTTATGAACAAAAGAAGTTTGAATATGAATTTGAACAAATTTCAAAATTTGAAAATTTCAAAAAGTTGACGTGACAGGTTAACTGGATAGGTGAAAACAAGACGAAACTTTAGGCGTTGGCTTCATCTAATTTGGATGAACGAGTAAAAAGTTATGGCTATTTGAAAAATCAGGGCCAAGCTGTTTTGCAGAAGAAAAATAGCTACGGCTAAAAAAATTAGGTCTAACGCATAAATACAGAGAACGAATAAATATACCTAAAAGACGACTTCGGAGTGAGGAGATAACTTTCAAAAGTCCCGCCGGAGAGGAGAAATATATTTTTCTTTAAGGAATCTAGTCAAACCAAAATTTTGATTTAACCCAAATCAGATGATTTTTGAAGGCTGTATGGGTCTATATTTATTGGTAAAAAAAGGCGTAAAGGTCAAAGGCTGGGCAATGTGGGACTAAACGTAGACGAAAAACAAAAAAAAGAGAAAAGCGCATGGGCCTAAAGCTTCGGCCGGCCGCGCGTGTGCGTGCGGCAGTTTTTTTTCAAACACTAAAAGAAGGAAAAAAATTTAAGAAAAAGAAAAAAAATTCTGCAAACATAACCAAAAATAAACAACATGGGCCGGCATGGGTGCACTGTGCACGTAGGCGACGGATAAAATTTGGGCGGCACGTACAATTTTTTTTGTTAGACACAGAAAGGAAAACTGTATAACGAAAACAAAATTAAAATTGTACATAGGCATATTATATATCAAAAAATTTAGAAAAAGATTTCCTACAGCATGGGCATTTTTCTAGCATTAAATAAAATCCACAAAAATTCAAATAAATCAAAGAGTGCTACTGCTCTACTGAAATTCAATAAAAAATCATTTTCAAAATACCAAAATTAATTCAAATTTATTTCTCTCCAATTTTCTGTTGTAGTGAATCATGTTACCCTATTTTCCATATATTTTTATTTTGGAGAAAAATAATTTAAATAAAACCCAAATACTCCAAATTGAAAATAATTTCCAAAAGGACTTTAAATTAGATCCTTTTAAACTTCCAACTCATATTTTATATGTTTTGAAGAAGTCATTTTATCTTCTCTCATGAAAATCATTGAGTTGCTTGAAGTTTCTGAATTGGAAATATTTTCAAATGATATTCAAATATTTTCAACACCCCTTTTCATTTAAATAAATGGAAGAAGTTATGTCATCTTCTCTCGAGGGTTTTATGATGAAAAAAATTTGAATTCATGGAGATCATAAAAGCAAAATGAAAGTTTGGGAAAGTTCTTTTATTCCCTCTCATTTAACTTTCAAAAGATTTCGAATTCACTTACTTTCAGTCAATCAATCACACAACAATCCAACAAACAATCAAATCTATCTATTTATTATAACATTCCAAAATTTAGAATTTTGGGATGTTACAAACCTACCACCCTTAATGAATCTCGTCCTCGAGATTCGGAGAGGCTAGCAACAAATAAGTTAGGTTTGGGGTCTTCTCAAAATCCGTCGATCATCTCCGGGGTCTAGGGTGCTACCACCCTTAGAAACATTGTTACGGTTCCACCAAAACTCGTATACTCCATCCTTATTGTTGACAGTGTCGGTCTTCTCAGATCGTAAGGATAATGGGCTCTTCCGGTAGTGGCATAACCTTTTTCCTCAATTCTTCTGTATCCTTTCATCTTGGTATGGTTCTTCCATGACTGGGTCTTCTTAGCTGACGGGTCTGGCGCCAAAACTAAACAACTATCGATATCTCATGGTGGTCAATGATTTATGGTTTCTCCTGCAGGAAATGGGTCTGGTTGATGCTCACCGTATAACCTACGATTGGCATCAACTGCCGTGTACAAGGGAAACATTCTTATACCATTCTATGGTTCAAGCAAGGTTTAATACCGCCGTCTCTCTACTATAGGTAGGTCACTCAGATTTACCATCCCATATAGCAAAGCGAACAATAAGAGTAAGTCGGTATGGTGATCAATCCATCCGGCACCCAAATCATTACCTTGTATATGGTTTAGCGAATCTCGCATTCTAATACTCGGTCATCCTCGCAAGCATTGCAGAATTTCTCTTGTCGACGAACCAAGTTCGGATAAATCCATGTATTCTGCAAGCCAAACAAACATCTATCGTTCCTTCCCAACCCTCAGGTTTTGCGTAACTCCTATAAGATCGTCTATCGATAAAATCGTAACTTCTTTCAGGGTTTTTCCTTCAGCAAGAATGTGCTTGCTTCTTGGCAGGTCCTGGGGCCTGTGGGTTATGGCCCATCTCATCACTTGTAAACCTTGAACTCAACATCGGGCAACTGATCCTTAATCCAACATCCAACTTCCTGGTATTCTTAAATCCATCCAATTGTACTGTCTTCCTTCCTTCTATTGGCACCAAACTAGGACATGATTATTCAGACTCATCATGGAATTCCATTGATCCATATTTCCAACATCATACCTCCTTTATATCCAATAGTAATTCATCTCTTCATCCTAGGGGGATATCCCACATACCGAGATAAAAAAACTTATACTTATGAAGTCCATACTCCACTTCGTGGAACATCATTATCCTTTCCAGGGTCAGCGTCCTTACAGGGGAATATTGGCCATCTCTGCATGGCACTTCTTCAACTGGGAAACGTGAAACACATCATGAACTCCTGACAGTCCTTCGGGTGACTCCAGCTTGTTGGCCACTTCTCCCATACGCTCCAAAACTCGGTATGGTCCTACAAATCTCGGGGCTAACTTTCCCTTAACTCCAAATAGTTTAACTCTACCTCCTTTACATCCAATAATACTCCATACCCTCATATTCTTGGGGTATCCAACATATCGAGATAAAACTCATACTTATTTTGTTCGAAATCCACTTCGTGGAATATCATTACCTTTTTCGAAGGGTCAAGTTTCCTCACGGGGTACTACCACCTTTAAAATGCACAATCTTCCATAGACCATATTTCTCATATCCTCGAAAATGGTCAATATCTTTCTTCATAGAGTAACAACTCATAAAATCCAAATCAATACCAATGATGCTAACTTTATTGATTCTCAAATTATTACAATATCCTGCATTCCATTACATGCCTCAACCCGACACCTCACTAATAAAAGAAATGTCCACACTACTACTACTATTTTTCTCGTTGCACTCAACTATTTATCACAAGTCTCCGTCTCCTTGGGGCATTCTCTGGCAAAGTGCCCTGCTTCATCACAACGGAAACATATTACTTCTGACATATCTCGAGGTTTCCTTGTGATTATATAGCCTCCTGGGGTCCTCATCTTCTCTTTTGGGCAATCATTGAAGTAGTGTCCTGAATTTTTGCACCTAAAACATGTGATATGACTCAGGTCTTTTTTTGTAGAAATTGGGTTGTTCCTGGGATCCAATCTACTTCTCTTCCTGGACTTTTCCGTTCCAATCAGGGCTTTTATTTCCCGTGGGTCATACTCTACTTCCTTTGTCGGGAATTCTACTAAATCCCCATTCAGACAATTTTGGGAGATGTGTCCTTCTTCTCCACATGAATAGCATGACTTGGTGTAGGGTTTAATTGGTTCTTCTTTGGGTGTCTCCTCCACCTCTTCCTTCATCACAGATTCCTCTAAAATTTCCATGAGGGCTCTTTTCATTGCTTCTTTCTTCCGCTGGATGGTCCTTTGTACCATGGGGTAGATGTGACACTGAGCAGGGTACTGGGTAGTCCCTTCACACAAGAAACAAGTGATCTGCCTAGTTGGGCATTCTTCAACTGGGTGACTTCCTTCACAATTTGGGCATTCATCCTTGTGTTCCTTATGGTTGTGTCCTATTTCTCCACAAGGCTTGTATGCACAAGGTTTCTTCATATCCTTTCCATAAGGCTTCAATTTCTGGGTCACAAGATGAGATCTTTGTAGAGTCCACTTAAATTCTTTCCAAGTGGTTACTTCTTGCCATCCATTAATGGTTTGGTACATCCTCCACCAAGTTGCGGCACCTCTTTCAAAACATTGAAGAGCATGCCAGGTCATATCCTTTCCGACTATAGGGTTATTCTTCATGTGATCCTCCATGTTCTGAATCCATCGGTCCGTCTCCAATTGACTCATTGGTCCAGAAAATACAAGCTCATCTCCATTCATCCTCTATTGGGTCCATGGGTTTGGGGTGAGATAAGAGAGATAGAGAGAGATACACACAATGCAAACAATAGTTTTGAAAAGAAAGATTTTATTGTGGCTGTCGGAAAAACAACAAACAAATGACAGCTCAGAAACGTCGCATCTAACGTAGGTATAACAGGGGTTTGGTCTTCTAAAGGTCAATAAGTCTTCAATGTCGCCAAACTCTTCAAGTCTTGTTAATGTCTCCGATGGCTTCTTCCAATCATGCTTATCCTTCTCAAGTTCTTTTGCCAAATCATCTCTGTTGACGCGAAGTCTCTCGTGACGTCCTTTAATATTTCTGGAGTTGCGCTCCAACTTCTGGGTCTCAACATCCTTGACATGAACCATGATCCTACTGTCCTTCAGTTCCTGACGAGTCTCCGTTATCTCGAGGTTTTGCTTTCCCAGCTTGGCTACTTTCAGTTTCTAGGTTCTGAGTTCTTCACGAAACACTTCTTTGTCAAAAACTTCTTGATGTAATACTCCAGATCCTGGTGATACACCGGTCTAAAGTTAAAACTTCATCTTGCTGATAGGTGCTCCATCAGCCTTCTACCATCCAATCCTTCCATGCATATGCATGCTTAACTCGGAACGGTGACAATAGCATAAGCGGACGATAATATAGCCATGTTTATGCCCATGTTACTGCCATGAGCTTTCATTCCATAACTGATATCTCCTGTCTTTGGGTTTTCTTAACAAAAACTTTGAGTTTCTAACTCTCCATGTTTCGGTCTTTCTCCGATACACCTTGATCTCGGGCATTGACGGCTTCCATAGTCTGCCAAGTTCCATAAGGGTAACCTTCCTAGGTCATACACATTTGGCAATTCTTCAGAGCCTTCAAATTCTCCCAGTCTTCAGAGTCTTCAACCGTTGTAGTTTCCATTATCATAATGCACGGTAAAATCCTCTTCATTCCGAATGGTCTTAGTTGTCCGATATCCTGTACTTCTTGAAGTGGTCTTATCCGTCGAATCTTCGAGTGGTCCAAAAGGAAAAAGGGTATGGTCTCACTTAAAGGGAATATTTGAATAAGCTCAGAAAAGGAGAGAGGTAAAAGATCTTTTTGAAAAGGAAATTTTTAGGGAAAATCCTTCCTATGGGCTTGCCAGTTTCTAGGGTCACGTCCTACAGTCAACATTTGCTCTGATACCATCTTGTAGCGACCCGACCCGAATGGATCAAGTCTCTGTGCTTAAGTGTCATCCCTGGATCGGTATGCTGACACACACAGTACTCGAGGATTTATAACAGAGGTAAATCACATGTATAAAGTAATGTAAATATACTATTACCTCAATCCAAATAGCGGAAGTAACAAGGTTGTGGATTCCCATCAACACCAACGGCAAAGTTGAGTGTAGAAATCGTAACCCTAACGTATCACTTACTCGTCGTAAGAATCCTGCAACATGAAACGTTGCAGCCCGAAAACGGGTCAGCACATGGAATATGCTGGCAAATTCACACCATAGAGAAATAATGAACAAAGGCTATCACTACATGCATATATGGCTGGTGGAAAAGCTCTATGGTTATAATGTTTTTGCGAAAAGCCAATTTTTCCCTACTGCAAAGGAATAAATTTTATTTAACTATCATGGTGGTTGTGAAACATTAAGATGGTTGACAGCATCTCAATCCCAATTAAGTATCATCATTAACCCAACAAAATTTAGAAAAAGATTTCCTACAGCATGGGCATTTTTCTAGCATTAAATAAAATCCGCAAAAATTCAAATAAATCAAAGAGTGCTACTGCTCTACTAAAATCTAATAAAAATCATTTTCAAAATACCAAAATTAATTCAAATTTATTTCTCTCCAATTTTCTGTTGTAGGGAATCATGTTACCCTATTTTCCATATATTTTTATTTTGGAGAAAAATAATTTGAATAAAACCCAAATACTCCAAATTGAAAATAATTTCCAAAAGGACTTTAAATTAGATCGTTTTAAACTTCCAACTCATATTTCATATGTTTTGAAGAAGTCATTTTATCTTCTCTCATGAAAATCATTGAGTTGCTTGAAGTTTCTGAATTGGAAATATTTTCAAATGATATTCAAATATTTTCAACACCCCTTTTCATTTAAATAAATGGAAGGAGTTATGTCATCTTCTCTCGAGGGTTTTGTGATGAAAAGAATTTGAATTCATGGAGATCATAAAAGCAAAATGAAAGTTTGGGAAAGTCCTTTTATTCCCTCTCATTTAACTTTCAAAAGATTTCGAATTCACTCACTTTCAGTCAATCAATCACACAACAATCCAACAAACAATCAAATCTATCTATTTATTATAACATTCCAAAATTTAGAATTTTGGGATGTTACATACAACTATTACACATATTACATTCACCGGGCATCAAAGTTCGCCACTAGTGCAAATATACGGAACAAAGCAGCATATTACATACACCGGCCGTTAAAACTGGCCACTAGTGGAAATAAACGCAGCAGCAAAACAAGTCCATAACTGAAACAACTTCAGAAGAGCTCAAGAAACGTTATCCTGGGTATCCACCATGCTGGCAATAAGCTTAGAAAGCGTATTAGCTTGGTCCTGTTTGGCGCTAAAATCCTCCAACGCTTGCTGTTGCACCAGAAAGTATGCATCTGAACTCCAGGGACTTCCGCAGTCCTTCCGCTTCTTGTTGCAGCACAGTTGATCGATGTCTTTTAGCTTGTAGTTGAGACTCAAGAAACCGAACTGATTCAGATAGTGAGTTTGAATAGCTTGTGCAAGCGGTAGTGGCCAGTAACTCGAACAGTAAACCAAGACCGGACTTTGGGGTTGCCTCACTGTCTTCAAGATAGTTTTCCTTAGCTGTTTTATCAGCTTTGTTGGAGACCAACAAGGATGTCTCACGATCCTGAACCTTATCTGCATTACTTCCTTTATCATTGCTTAATAAGGCACTCTTCCCCAATATTCTGTCAGCATTCTAAAAGAAGAAACAAGCAGGCACATAACAGGTTTAGCATGTACTAGTATATGAAACTCATTTTGGTGAACCAGTTCATTAGTAAGGTGGACAAGATTAAAATACCAAGTCTTCTATTGGCAAGTAGTACATTATAAAAGCATCAAACAAACATATATCTATGTCCTATGGTCACTGCATTGTCTTGCCAAATCAAAATAGAGACACGGTTCAAATCATATCAGTTCAAGAGAAAGCAGCACTGAAAGAATACAAAGTGTGGGAAACTAAACGGCACAACAAGATTTCAGATGGTCTGCTTCTTAATTTCCTCCAAATCCTTTGCGGGCATCCTGTATGGTCTCTTAGATATTGGCCCTGTGCCTGGCAAAAGTTCAATCAAGAACTCAATGTCTCTATCTGGTGGCATGCCTGGCAACTCTTCTGGAAATACATCCGGATAATCTTTCACCACTGGTACTTCCTCCTGTACAACTCCTGATAAGGAATTTACTTGAGTCCTCTTCGGCATATGTCGGGATGCATACTTGATCCTCTTTCCTTCCGGGGTGGTAAGCAAAATCGTCTTGCTGGCACAATCGATGTTTCCTCCATACAACGATAGCCAATCCATTCCCAAAATCACATCCAAACCTTGCGATTCCAAAACAATGAGGTCTGAGGGGAAAACATGCCTACCAATGGCCAATGGTATCTGAAAACATCCTTGGGTGGCCATATACTCTGCTCCTGGCGAGGTTACTAACATAGGGGTTCTGAGAACTTTGGTGGACATCTTAAACTTATTCACAAATCCCCTTGATATGTATGAATGCGATGCACCAGTATCGAAAAGAACGGTTGCAGTAAATGACTTAACCAAAAACTTACCTATTACTGCATCAGGCTGAGCTTCAACCTCCTCCACGCTCACGTGGTTCACATGTCCTTTGTTGAACGGGTTCGGCTTCCCAGAACTTCCATTGCCATTTCCATTTTGGGCTTCAGGACATTCATTGGCATAATGTCCATTCTTCTGGCACTTAAAACAAGTGACTTGGCTCAAGTCCCTCTTGGCTGGGGTAGATGGGTTGGTGCGGTTCTGTCCGTTGCTTCCTCCATTCCCATTACCATTTTTAGAGCCATTATGGTTGTGCGAACTACCTCCTCCATGGGTATGCTGAAACTGTCCTCCCGGCTTCGGGGTAAATTGAGGCTTCTGCTGAGCTCCTGAGTTATACTTCCCTTGTCCATACTTCCTCTTACGGTTTTCAATCTGCTGTTGCTTCCCTTCAATCATGAGAGCTCTATCTACCAGCTCCTGGTAGTTGTTGAAGGTTGCTACCATCAACTGCATACTCAGCTCATCATTTAGCCCTTCCAAAAATTTCTCCTGCTTGGCTGCATCTGTAGCAACGTCATCTGGTGCATAACGTGCTAACTTACTGAATTCCTCCACATACTGGCCTACGGTGCGTCCTCCTTGGCGTAGGTTGCGAAACTCACGCTTCTTCATAGCCATAGCTCCTGCTGAAACATGTGCTGTACGAAAAGCTTGCTGAAACTGGTCCCATGTGACAGTGTCAATAGGGTGCGTGGCTGTATAATTCTCCCACCATGATGCTGCGGGTCCATCTAGCTGATGTGCGGCAAAACGCACTCTTTCCGCATCTGTGCATCCTGCAGTGGTCAACTCCCTTCCAACTTTGCGGAGCCAATCATCTGCAACAATCGGCTCGGTGCTACTGGAAAACACCGGCGGGTTTAGCCTTAAGAAACGGGCTAAGTGATCAACAGGTGGTGGTGGCGGTGGGTTGTTGTTGTTGTTGTTGTTGTTGCCTTGGTTCTGCACTAACACTTGCATCAGGGCATTCTGTTGCTGAATCAACTGGGTGATCTCTGGCGGGAAAACAAATCCGGTGTCACGTCTCAGAGGCATCTGATAGGTTTAGAAAAGATGAGAGTTAAGAATAGAATGAGGTCTAGAGAGAAAACACTACCCATATGCTCATGAGACAAATTCAATCAATATCACTCAATCAATTCAAACAAGGCAAAACAATCGATCTAGCTAGCGTTACAAAGTGCTTGAACTATACTATTAAATGGGGGAAAACTACTACTGATATGGTGGTCTACTAGAAATTCTGATCCATTGAAGACTCCATGATGTTTGCTCCAGCTTCGTCAACCCAGTCATCTTCACTTGGTTCCGAGTCAGTGTCGTCGATGATGATGTAGTTATCCGGACAAGTGCATTCGTCGACTTCTGCTTTGGCACTGGGTTTCCCATGAATACTCCAATCTTCTTCTCCAGGTCGTCATTCTTCCCTACTAGTGCGTTGATCTCCTCCAAATAATCTTCGCGTGTAGCTTTGAGTTCTTCCTGGAGTTCCTTGATCTTCGTTAATGCCTTCTTCAGTTCTTCCTTGTCCGTGCACATTTGGTTCTCCTGGCGACGAATATGTTGGTTCTGCTCCTGGATGAAAGCTGTAATTGATCCATCCTTCTTGGTTCTGATCATCTCCCATTGCGCGTCTCGGCGTCCACAAATTTGGTAAATTGTATCCTTAAGCTCCTGGTGGTAGTCTTCTCCAATGCGTCCCATGGCGATGTGTGCGGCCATGCTCTTCCCTAAACTCCAGGTTGGTGCTTCGAAAACCAATCTTATGGGTTCAGTAACTGGCACAAACGTCCTTCCTGGAATAAGAACTAGGATCTTCCAGCTCTCCTCTTTGGGTAATGTGGCGTTGTAGGTTCCGGTGATGCTTGGTATTCCTATATTCAAGTACTTGGTGACTTCCTTCAAGTGTCGACCAAACGGCGTGTCTTCATTTGGTTGCATGAACTTGCTCCTTGCATTCGCCATTCCTAAAAGAGTAGAAAAAGGAGAGGGGTCAGAAATGAGAAGAGAGAAGCTTTCTAGGGCTTAAGCTTAGTGGTCGTGTCCTATAGTCAGCGTGTGCTCTGATACCAACTTTGTAGTGACCAGACCTCAAATGGTCTGTGCTCCTGTGCACCAGTGTCATCCCTGGATCAGTAATGCTGACACGCACAGTACAAATGGAGGATTTATAACAGAGTAGCAATCACACACTTATTACATCGAATATCTCAAAAGAGAATAAGTACGATAAACATGGCTTAAGGCCATCTAATAACGATAACAGCGGAAGACTTGGAAGATAAGTGAGTCCATCAACTCCAGCGGCATCACTGAGTATAAGACCACGACCTAAGGCACCTTACTCGTCGTCTGAAAAGTCTGCAACATGAAACGTTGCAGCCCGAAAACGGGTCAGCACATAGAATATGCTGGCAATGTAACACATAGAGAATAATGAACAATAACAATGCTATACTACATGCATATATGGCTGGTGGAAAGCTCTATGGTTACAGTTTTGCGAAAAGCCAATTTTATCCTACTCCAAAGGAATAAATTTTATTTAACTATCATGGTGGTTGTGAAACATTGAGATGGTTGACAGTATCTCAATCCCAATTAAATGTCATCAAAACCCAACAAGATTAATTAGAAGTAACATGGTGATGAGATTCACATGATAATCCAAGTACTAGATACTCAAGATGTCCATAACCGGGGACACGGCTAACCATGATTAGTTTGCACACTCTGCAGAGGTTTGTGCACTTTTCCCCACAAGACTCGATCGCCTCCGCTTGATTCTCGCACTACATGATGTTTGAGAAACGGATGACCGAGACACAGTCTTTCAGAAGTGTTTGCACCTTACGTATGGGTAGACAGTTACACCTACTTTCCCCTACATCTGCTAGTCTACCACTGTAAGAGTTCACACAACTTAGTCAACTATGCTAGAGCCCATAATAGCTTGCGGCTGCACACGGAAGTTTCTAGCATGAATAATATCATGATCCCTTTGAACCTGGGTGGCGGTCCAAAAGAAAAACAGGCAATCCTGGAATACCCAGGTACCTCAATCCACCCAGATGTGAGTTTTAGTTGCCACCTTAAGTAAACCATTAATTAACAATCTCACATCTGTCATGGAAATCTCTCAAACCCAATCCACGTCTACGAGCATAGCATGGCAATAGTAATAGCAAACATAGAAGTAACTCCCAAGGGTTTGATAAATAAAACAGGTCATAGGTACTACCTCAACTACTTCCCAATACCCACAATTTAATTAGATCCTAATCATGCAATGTTCGAGGAATAGATCTAATGCAATAAAACTGGGTATGAAAAGGTATGATCAAAGTGTTACTTGCCTTGCTGATGATCCGCGAAACCTAGCGATTCGAAGTAACAAGCGGCACACTCCGGGTACTCTATCGCAAACAAACAAGCATACAATCAGTACTCATCTAATGCACAGGTAAAACTCGAGTAAAAGATCCAACCAGAAAGTTCAACTTAAGAACTCCGGTTTGCAAAAAGAATCAACTCGAAAGAAGCAACGAAAGTCAAACGGCGAAAGAAAGAAGCTTCGGTTGCTAATCTGGATCTAGGTCAAATTTTACTGTAGCAAAAACTTGTTTGAGTAGGTTAAACGGAAAGAGAATTTCGAGACGAAATTCTAGGCGCTTGAATCGCCTGATTCCGATAAACGAGCGAGAAGTTAAACAGAAATGAAGATTCGATCAGAAATCGAATCTGAGAAAATAACGGAAAAATCCGACGAAAAAGAAAAATGGACGAACGGTGAAAGAACGGACGTTCGTTAACAGAGAAAAACCGACGAACGCGTTCGTTAAAACGAACGGTTCGGTGAACGCTCGCAAAATAACAAAACCGAAAAAAAACCGATCTAGGTTTTTTTAAACGAAAAGGTTTTTTTTAACAAAAAAACCGGCAACGACGAACGGGGCAGCGAGGCAGTACCTCGTCGGGGTAGTGCTCCGGCGGGGCTCCGGCGGGGGCGCGGGGGTGCGGCGGGGTGCGGGGGAGGGCGAGGGGCGGCGAGGGGGCGGCTCCGGCGACGAACGGCGGCGGCGGCGGCTCGGGCTTCCGGCGCCGGCGGCGAGGGCAAGTGCGGCGGCGGCGGCGAGCGAGATGAGAGGCGAGAGAGAGGGGGGGGTATATAAAGGGGGGGGAAGCCGGAGATGGCTTGGGGGAGGGGCAAGGGCGGCGGGGCTTCCCGTGTCCGCCATGGACACGGCTGCGGCGGCGTCGTGCTGGGGAAGGAGAGAGGCGCGGGGTGGGCCGGCGGACTGGGCTCGGCCCAGCGAGCGCGCGCGTCTTTTTTTTAAAAAATTCGTTCCGCGGAAAATAATTCGTAGAAAAATAAATAAAAGTCAGAAAAATATAAAATAAATTTTCCCCGTCTAGTTAGAAAATCTAGAATAGGGTGAACAGTTTTTAACACAAAATAAATATTTTGAAAAACATGCAATATTTTTAATGCAATAATATTTTGCAAATAAAATCCAAATAAATTCCAATAAATGATTTTAACATTTTCCTCCAGTATTTCAATTGTTTTGGAGAAGTCATATTTTCTCCTCTCGTTTATTTTTAAAATGAAATATTTTTCCGGAGAGAAAATAATTAAAACCAAAATCCTCGTCTTATTATTTGATGAAAATCAAATACGAAAATTCGAGAAAATCCCCAACTCTCTCCGAGGGTCCTTGAGTTGCTTAGGATTTATCGAGGATTTGTCAAAATGCAATAAAATATGATATGCAATGATGATCTATGTATAACATTCCAAATTGAAAATTTGGGATGTTACAAACAATTATACTTGAAGGCTACAAGGTTGGCTATAAATGACGTGGCAGTGTCATGTAGCGTGTTCTACATTTCCTCGATGATGGCGGCAAGCGGGGACGTGCTGCCTGTCACCTCGTCCACATCCGCATAGCCGCATCACCTCATCGACATACGCGGCGGCTTCTTTCTCTGCCTGCATGTCGCGGCTACATGCGCGTCGACGGCGGATGGTGCAGTCGCAGACACTGGAGGCGTTGTACGACGCGGCGGTGTCGAGGGCAGCGGCGATGCCCGTGCCGCCGTGCTCCCCGACAAGCCGGCGTGGAGCAAGTCGGTACTCTTCCTCGAGCTGTATTGGAGAGGCCAGCTGCGGAACCACGCGCTGGCTTAGTGCGGCAACTACCTCCGACTGGCTAGGCTAGGTAGGTGGAGAAGCGAGTTGCCGGGCTCGGCGGGCCACCCAGACGGCTTTTATGCCGGAGAACTGTTCTTCCTGCTCATCGGATGCCGCCGAAAGAGTGGACAAAATGGTGGAGGGAGGAGCTTGGCCGGTGTCCTGCTCCTGAACGGACGTGTGTGGCCGGAGTTGGTTTCTCGCATTCCACGTGGGTTTCTATATCTATATCTATATCTATGCTACTATATAGTGTACCAATTTTAAGTAGGACTATAACCGTTGATCTTCTAAATCCAACGACCAATATCAGTAGGATTCGCATGAACAGTACACTGTTGCTACCTCACCTGTGTTCTAGAACAATCAAGACGGAGGGATGTGATGGTTGCTTGTCCGTTTATTTTACCAGGCCACTTATTACTAGGAGTGGTTGGGTTTTGTGATATGACGACTTTACTGCCGCGCCACGAGCGGGGTGAGACTCGCGTGCAGCGCCACCCTCTACACTAGTACTACATCGGTCGTGGTTTATTAGTCCCCCATTGAATTTGGCTGAAGATTTAACTGACATAATGTTAGTGCATGTCAACAAAAACTATATCGTTGGATTAGCATTTGAACATAGTTTTCAATGATATAATTTTAGGTGACATGCATCAGCATGTATCGTACTATATATAATGTTAGTTCAATTTTTGTCGTACTAATCTATAGTAAGGTGCCCGTGCGTTGCACGGAACAGTTATTTTAAGACGTGCCTTGCACGTGCATACATACTAGTAAATGTAGGTTTTTGAATGCGGCGAGGAGGCGGGTACAACTGGGAGTGCAGCGGGCGGCACCTTGGGCCGGCGCGCCGCTTCAAATGGCGGATACAGTGAGAGGTCGCGTCCGCCTTGACCCACTTGACGGTGCATGTCACCTTGTGTTCAGATCTGAGATGCCACGTGTACCAGATGAATGACTCCAAGCTCGACCACCAAGATGCAAGAGGTGCGAGCCGAGGAATGCTGTTGGAGACACCCTCCTCGTCACCATCTGAGTCCTAGAAGATCTCACCCACATCATCATTAGGCATGCAGCTGCCTTCATAGACAATGTGCACAAAAGGAGTAGAGGCGACTGGGGACGCACCACGTCGTGGGCACTCCGTACGTGCTCGTGTGCGTGCAGCGTGCGTGCTTTTCCATCGGTGCTAGCTCTAAGGCCGAGGTTGCGGTCGTCTTCGTCTCCGGCTAGTCGTTGAGCAACGACGGCAAAGAGGTGCTGCAAGAGATGCATAGGCGCCGTTGTGTGCCAGCTTCATCGTAGCACGACGAACCGGACGTCACCGCAGATGGCGCACGCCTCCATGCAGCCGAGTGTGTGCGCATGCATGTGTTATTCACATGCATTCTGCGGCCGAGTGTGTGTGCATGCATGTGTTGTGTACGTGTGTTGTGTGCTCCATGCTGTGCACGTTTGTGCATGAGTTGGATCGGCATGAGTTAGTGCGTTGGCGTATGTACATGCGTGGCTGCATGCGTCTTGTACATGCGTGGCATCTTGCGTGGTTATCAATATAAACTAATAAAATATCTTCAACTTAGCATCCTGATGTATCATCTCTAGTGGTTAGCGAAGAGTTCATGTTCTTTTATTTGTTTATAGGTGGGCAGGCGGCCAAAAACAGGGGAAAACGCGCAAGGTTCCTTGCCGACGCTCCACCGCGTGGTTCCTTGCTCCTTCTCGGTCGTCGGGAATCTATGTTCTTCCACTCTTTTTTTATGTGAGCTTTGTTCATCCTTTTGCCAACACGCGAGTCATCTAGCATCAAGGTGCACGTGTCATGCAAGAAAATGGAGATAATCAGATAAGCAGTGCGTAAGTGAGTCGTGCACTTTGATGGCACCTACTCCTATACGCAATATTTTTTCTCCTCGGTGGCACGTGAATGGTGCACGTACTCAACGACGGAGCACGGGATGGTAGCCATGACATGGTCAGCCCTTTTTTGGAGAGAGTATGTACTAAATAACCTTGACGTGTCCCGTCAACTCGCAGAACAATGAGAAGCTTGCTTACTACGCCTTCTCCCTCGCCAACGCCTGCGCGGTGTCTCTCAGCACGAGGAGAAACTTTTGCTTACAAGCGGTGGACGTGCATCAGTTCATTTGGTGTCAGATTGCCAGAAGTACTACTGTAGTACCGCCATTATTGTTCAACTTCCGGAAGAGGCGAAGAGCCAAGCGCAAGGCTAGCCATAGTGGGAGTAACATTAGTAGGAGTACCTCCTTTTTTATTCTAGAAACAACCACACGCGAATATTGGATGGTAGCAGCACAGCAACTGAACAAAAAATCGAAACCTTCCCGCCCAGCGCCAGCTGAGCCCGCCGCTCCACATTGATGGCAAGTCAGGGCGACGCAACCTCTCACTGCTTCCGCCGTTGAAGCGGCGCGCCGACCGAGGGCACCGCCCGCTACACGCCCGGCATTTCAGACTACACATACTTTGTGAGACAAAAGGTGGGGCCATTATTGATGATATAGTATTATACTAAAGGGACTAACTATTGTAAGCAGGCTCCGTATTAGGTTGGTTCTAGATGATGTGTCAACTTCATATAGCCGGATGTTGGCTATACTATTAACCATGCTCTAAGTGTGGTGTGAGTCGGAAAATTTACTAAGTCATTAATTAATAATTAACGGACGCCTTAATTGCTCAGCCGTTTCTGATTCTTTTGGATAGTGGGGCTATTATTGACTTGGACATGGGGTTTGGGCCAAAGGCCTACTATTATACTACTTGGTCTTACTTGCACGACCGACCTGACAGGCTCTACCCTAGCCGCCGCTGTATCATATGGTTTCGCACCATTCTAGATCTTAGTGCCGCCACGCAATTCTTCTCCATCCCTCCTTCCGGAGTGCACCGTGAGAAGGGACAACAGTCCTCCGAACCTCGCCTTTCGTGATCCTGTACGGGAGAGGGGCGATTAGGTTTTTGGGGAGCACACTCCTGTGACTGCTGCCAGCGACGACTTCCTCAACGACAGCCTTCTTCCCCAACCTCGGTAACCTCTTCATCAATGACATGAGTGACAACATCAACCACAGTGGTTCTGCTCCCGCTGTACAGTATGTGATTCTGTCCTCCTGGTTTAGTCCCCATCATTACTTTGATCTTTGCAATTGTCGTCATGATCTATTTACCGTTGATTCGGATTACATCTCATAGTAAATTGCTCATATATTCAACAATCCAATCCAAAAACCTGATTATAGGCAATTTACTCCGAGTGGTTTTGCTGCGCTTTTGAAGCCGCCTACTTTTAAGGGGGTGCAATATAAAAGGTGGCGCACAAGAGCAGTATATTGGTTTCAGATCATGTACTGCTATGACGCCATTAAGGGTAAGCCTCAGGGCGATCTTAATCCTACACAGTAGGAAGCTTTTGAGAACATGGATACCCTCTTCAAAGCCGCCCTGCTAAGTGTTCTTGACGATTCCATTGTGGATTCATATATGTCGTTTGACAGCGGCAAAGACATGTGGGCTGTGCTCGTGGCCACATTTGGGGCCTCGGGCGCTGGCAACGAGTTGTACGTCATGGAGCAATTCTATGACTACAAGATGACTGATGAGCGCTCTGTTGTTTAGCAGATTCATGAGATACAGTCACTCGCTAAGGAACTTGAGTACTTCAAGTGTGTGTTGCCGGACAAATTTGTTGCTGGGACCATCATTTCCAAGCTTCCACCTTCGTGGAACGATTTTTCTACTTCTCTGAGAAACAAGAGACATGAGTTTTCCGTTTCGGATCTCATTAGTACTCTTAATTTTGAAGAGAAGGCGAGAGCAAAACACACACGTGCTTGGGTCGCTGAGGGAGCTTCTAGTGCCCACATGGTACACGAGAAGAACTTCCAGCCCAACCAGCCCCAAAACAACAAGAACAAATCTCAGGGGAAAGGCAAGTTTGATGCAAAGAACAAGCCGTCACATTGTACCAACTTCAAGAAGAATTCTCATAACGGGAAGGGATACAAACCTCAATTTTGGTAGCACCGCACAAAACTTATATGGCTGCATCTACCTGCTGTCAGCTAACCTCATGGTGCTCCAGGTATTCCTACACTCGTAACTAGGTACAATCACCACCGCAAGATGAAATAAGCTTATTCGTACGTTGACTTGCTGATTGCAGTGCGGAACGATCTTGTCATGTGTGGAGTAGCAAACAGGCAGTGCAGCCGAAGGTGGAAATCAACCAAGGACTTATGAAAATATATATAATCTTCCTCAGGCAGGTCAGTATCCCCTTCGTTGAGATGATCATGTTTTGTCATGCCGAGCTATTGATATGTGCTACCGTTTTGCAACACCATTTAAGTATAGCTATTGTTTCCCTATCTTTTCAGATTCAGGACAATGAAGATGATTTCGGGGGAACTGCACAATATGGACTCATGTTGAGTCATCTCTATCGCCTCATGTGTTTGCTGCAATTGCAAGATGAGGCAGCTAGCTAGCTGTGGAGTTGCCAACATGCTCAAAGTGCTCGCAACATTGAGAAGAAACAAGCATGCCCAGGAAATTAAGGATATTAATGCGTGCGCAGGGAGGCCCTTTGCTCAGAGAAGCATCGACCGATTTTCTTTATTTCCACACCTTGTCACAGCTTTGTATTGGTTATAGTATGGTGAATCATTGAGATGCATAAACATGCTGAACTTTTGTTATTCTGAATGTTAGTATGCATACCGTATCTTCTGAAGCTTAGTTTAATGTAAATGTTGACTAGCCTGTGAACCTTCACAATCTAGTAAGTATATTGTAGGCCTTTTATTTGACACCATACTTTGCCGCGCTACGCGACCCGTGTGAGTGTCTACATCCAGTACCGCATCCTCTAATTTGGTGGATGCCATGTTGAAAAAGGTTACCGATGAGTAGCCATAAGCTGGAGGCATCTCTTTTTCTTTTCTTTTTCGAATGGGCAATAAGCTGGAGAGTGTCTCGGGCTGCCTCTAGTGTTAAGGCCCTCCAGTACGAAACACGGGCAGCCGACTGGGCCGATACAAAATCCTATCCATCTTAAAGCCCATTTGTTTTTGTTTTTTGCGAGGAGAAGCCCATATTTCTTGAAGAGGGGGCGATCCCAGAAGAACCCTCCTTCCTCCTCACTTCCACTTATACTACAGCTCGCTGGACTGTCCCGCTTCCGTCGCCCCCCAATTCCCCCCGCTCCCCATCTTCCTCACTCGTCCAGAAAACCCCCGCTCACCTTCTTCCTCACTAGTACAGAAAACGCCCGCTCCTCTTCTTCCACTCCTACAGAAAACCCCAGCCCTCCTTCTTCCCCACTCGCACTGCCACTAGGCTCGTCTCTGGCTACTCTCCTCAAACCTGTGAGCTTGGCGCGATACCCACAAGGAAAATGGAGTCGGCTGGCCCCAGTGCCAAGAAGATGAGGCTCCCACCAACGGCGACGCCGGTGGTAAATTCCGCACCCGGCAGCGCGTGGAGAAGCGGCGAGTCCCCCCCTACCCGGATTTGAGGAACCGGTAGAATCTCCGGTGGACCGCATCAGCGATCTCCCGGACATCATCCTTGAGGAGATCATCTCGCTTCTCCCCACCAAGGATTGCTGCCGCACACGAGTCCTGTCAACTCGGTGGCGCCCTCTATGGCGCACCGCGCCCCTCAATCTCGACTGTCGTCAGATATCTGCCCTTCCTGAATTTGATCTCCTGAAAGCCATCGTCTCCTCTCGCCAGCAGGGCCCCGTTCAACACCTCTGCATCCCGACATGCTACCTGCTGTCCATACCCAGCACGGTGGACGCTTGGCTAACATCCCCTGAATTCGGAAAACTCCAGCAGTTTGAGTTCTACCATTACCATGAAAGTTTCATACCACGAACATGCCAAGAATTCGTGCCCACACCACCGTTGTCCATCTCACGGTTTTCCTCCTCTCTCCACACAACCACCTTCGCCCGGTGTCATCTACCAGACGATCTGGTACAAATACTTCGACTCCCACTACTAAAAAAACTTTCGCTTGTGGTGGTTTATCTGTCGGAGGCCTCACTGCACAGCATCATCCACTCCAGTTGCCCTGCCCTGGAGCGCTTGCTGATTGTTTTGGGAATAGAAATCCCAATCAGTTGTCTCAAAATAAAGTCGCCTCACCTTAAAAGCATTGGAAATTCTTTTGAACGACGGCAGCTCATCATCTAAGATGCCCCTTCACTTCAAAGGTTGCTCCTTCATAATTGTTATAGACCTTCGCAAATAATTGTTGTCTCTGCGCCCAAACTGGAGACCTTAGGTGTAATTCGTGATCCGTTTGATGATCACAACAAGTTGGTGTTTGGCTGCACACTTTTTCAGGTACCGTATATTATCATCTACACATTTGTAATCATAAGCTGCATTTTTCATTTGTGCGCATAAGTTTTATATCATCTTGGAGTACACTTTGGGTACTAATATTATGTTATATGCTCAATGAAGAGTTCGTCCATGGATAGCCTATCAATGCTGCTGGATTCTGTCAAGATCTTATATATCAGAATCTTTAGTTTTGATCTGAACATAATTATTGGCTTGCTGCGATGCTTTCAGTCTCTTGAGAATTTATATATAAAGGTGATGATTCCATGCACATTGAAAGACCGTATATATTGTACTAGAATTAACCGTTCAGATGTTGCTCTTTCGACATAGTCTTTTTTCAGACCTGAACTGTTTTTGAAATCTTCATGTCTACTTAGGTACTGCAACCACATCGAGAAAAACGTATAACCAATCGGTGGTGTAATAAGCACCAGGATTTTCTCAGTTCTCATGACATTCGTTTGAGGACAATAACGATGGAAAGATATGCATCCAACCAGGCAAACAGAAGCTTTGTCACATTCTTCTTGTTGAATGCGAGGTTACTATTGTCCATGAGGCTTATGTTTTACAACAATAGATTTCTCAGGGACGGACACGTTGAACAGCAAAAAAGAAGTTTCAGGTGGACAAATGGGCTTCTAAACGTGCTCGGCTTCTATTTACGACAAGTTGTAGTCATCCTGAAATAATTTTTTTGCATAGGATGTTGATTTTATGGATCAGACTGATCCATTTGTTTGTGACTGCGAAAAAGAGTGGTTGGGTTAGATGTTACTGCCATGTTCAATCTAGGTTTTGTCTAAAAATTTGATGAACAATTAATCCTTGGGCTTTTTGTACCATTTGTAAGCTTAAGTTGCATGTTGTTGCCCTCGTACTCCCCTCCACCTGCCACTACACTGCCGCATCTTCCACGGCTGCTGTTCGTTCCCGTCCAAGGCCTCGCCGTCGTTCCCCACCTTGGTTCGCTCACTGTGCCCACCGCCGTCTGGTGTTGTCAACATGGTCAACAACCAAGAGGAATCAGGAGATGACTGTATGTGGAGAGGCTGGCGGTAGGGACCCACCAAGCTCATTGCATTGCGCAAGCAGGTGCCTCGTTATTACAAGCCAAAAAAATACTTCCTCCTAATTGTTTGACAACTAGGTCCCACGCCATTGTCAATGTAGTCAATAAACGAGAAAATTACACAACGAGCGGATAACACCAGGGACCCAGCAACTCGCCCAGTTGTTTTTTAGTTTCAGAGACGGAGCTCAACTGTGCGCTGTGCGGGGGCTGTGGCCCGTCTAGCCCACGCTTACGCTTTTATTTAAGCACATGACGAGCCCAGTTGATATTTTTTCTTTCTGAAAATGGCTAGCCCAGTTTTTTTGGAGAATACCAAAATCGAGGCCTACTTGCTTTTCTCAGCCCTGCTGGGCTGCAAATCTTTCAAGACGAGGAGGGATGTAAGTAGTAAGAAATGGGCTTCCCAAGAAAATGGGCTATAAGTTGTAAGAAATGAGCTGTAGATTTTTAAACCAAAGCCAACCGACAATTACATTAAAATATCATTTTTTCTGTATTTCTCTACTCTCTACTCTTATAAAAACCAAAGCCAACTGGCAATTACATTAAAATATCGTCTTTTCTCCCACAAGATAAACTACTCATACAAAGGCATCTTCGTGTTTCGTGCAACGCACGGGCATCTTGCTAGTTAAGATTTTAAATTTCATTCACTTTTTCTGTGGAGAATTGTTTTTTGAATTTTATTTTGATATAATTTTTAAAAATTATTTTTAACGTGACTCGAGATTTCGTGATTAAAAGAGTTCGGACCCCACCGAAATATGCAAAATTTCATTGAATTTTTTAGCAGTGCCCAGAATATATGGTCTGTAATGCTAATAAAAAGAATATGGGCTTGTATCCTTAAGAATTAGCAAATGGGCTGTAAATTATTGAAAATAATGGCAAATGGGCTGTATGCTATTTTCCACATATTTGGAGGCTAACTTCTGGGCCTACTAGGTTGACGATGAGGCTGTCCTAATTTTTTTTGACGCGTACGCAAGGCTTTGTCAACTTAGTCAACACAGAGCAGTGATTGTTGGATGTCCATCCAACGGCCGCCGTGCTTCTTCAATCTCCGATCTTCCTGCTCCAGCCACCCAAACCAGCGCGGGCAGGACTACCTGGTCCCTCCTCCCGTGGCTGGTTGTGCTGCCGCCAGGCCACCCCTCTACCCACCCACACATCCTGTTATTTTCCGGCGACGTCAGCCTCACCCTGCAGCTGACCAGTCAGCGCTCGTACTCCCCTCAGCGTGGGCATCCACTGGGGTGGCTTCGCCGGCTCCAGTTCGTTCCCTTCTTGTGCCTTGCCCTCGTCCACCGCGTTTGTGCTCTCGGCGCAGCGAGGTCAACATGGTAAACATACAACATCCATTGGAAGAGGCTGACAGTAGGGGCCCACACAAGGAAATGCCTCCTTATTACACGCAAAATAATGATTCCTTGACCTGACAGCTGGGACCCACCAGAAGGGCCTCTGTATTTTGCAAAAAAAGCCCGTCCCCCCGCTGACAGCTCGGACCCGCAAGCTATATCTTCGCACGCAAGGAAGTGCCTCCTTATTACGCACAAAAAAAATGAATATTCCCCCTGCCAGCTGGGACCCACCATAGTGTGAGGCTGACTTGTGGGCCTACTAAGTTGACGGGGACGGAGGGCTTTGTCAACTTAGTCAATATGAACGATTCTAGCTCCAGTGACCGTACAATGTCCATCCAACGACCGTAGTGCTTCTTCAACCTCTAGTCTTCTTGCTCCAGCCGCCCAGAGCAGCGCCGGTCGTGCCGCCTGCTCCTGCCTCCTGTGGCCGGTTGTGCTGCCGCGGAGGCCTCACTGCCACCTACTACTCCCACCGCTGGCCAGGCCCTGCGGCGAGGGCAGCCTCACACCGCAGCCGAACCAATGAACCCTCTTACTCCTCTCTGCGTGGGCTTCCACTCCCGCATCTTCCCCGGCTCCGCGTCGTCCCCTTCCTAGGCCTCACCGTCGTCCACTGCTCTGGTGCTCTCGCCGCGGTGTGGTCAACGTGGTTAAGGAACGACTTCCCTCGGAAGAGTACTATATGTGGAGATGCTGACAGCTGGGTCCACGGGCGCAGCAAGGAAGTGCCTCCTTATTACGCGCAAAATAATGATTCTTCCATCTGACAGTAGGGACCCACCGGACGGGCCACCGTATTTCGCGAAAAAAACATTTCCCCCTGACTGCTGGGACCCACCAGCTACATCTTCGCACGCAAGGAAGTGCGTCCATATTACGGGAAAAAAATGATTCGCCCCCTGACTGCTGGGACCCACCAGCTACATCTTCGAACGCAAGGAAGTGCCTAACAGTCGGGACCCACCTGGTCGAAGCGTAGGTAGCGTTGTCATTCTGGTCGCGAACGTGTACGTACATACTGGTCGATGTAGAGGCGCGCATGTGTTGTAGTAGAGGCGCGCACGTGTCGTAGTAGAGGCGCGCATGTGTCGTACTAGAGGCGCGCACGTAGCATGTACACGTACGTACAGCGGCCAGGGTGCAAGAAAAAAATACGGCCATGTACGTACATACGGGCGGGGTCTCGAACGCCTACACGCGCATACGTACGGCCAGGACTCGTGTACATGGCTGTGGCTGGGTCGGAACGGAGAAACTGCGTCGTCGTCGTATTCATGGGGAGGCAACGAAATGCATCGTGTTCATCGGGAGGCAACGGAACGCATGCTGTTCATCGGGAGCCAATCGGCTTGGACGGAACAGGCGATGGAAACGAGGCCTGGCGTAGCGCGGAACAGAGGAAATGGCCTTGTGTTCGACCGGCCACGGTGGAAACGGGATCCTGTTCATCGAGAGGGGTCTGGCGTACCGCGAAACAGAGGAAATGGACCTCCTACAGTCGAGACGGGATCCTGTTGATCGGGAGGGGTGTGGCGTACCGCAAAATGGAGGAAACTGACTTGTGTTGGAGCGCTACGGTCGAAACGGGGGTCCTGTTCATCGGAGGGGTGTGGCGTGCCGCAAAACGGGACTCCACGGGATACTGTTCATCTCCACCGTCAACCTCCTCCAGCCTCCACGGGGTACTGTTCATCCACCGTCGACCTCCTCCAGCCTCCACCTATGACTATTCATCCACGGGCTCCTGTTCATCCAGCCTCCATCGTGCGCTCCTCCACTGGCTACTGTTTAACCAGCCTTCTCCACGGGGGTCCTATTCAACCACCCCTCCACGGGCTACTGTTCAACCAGCCCTCCACCGGCTACTGTTCAACCAGCCCTCCACGGGGTCCTGTTCATCCAGCCCTCCACGGGTCATGTTCATCCACCGGCTCGATCGATCGGGGGTACTGTTCATCTAGCGGCAACGGCCTCTACTACCACGGGTTCCTGTTCATCCAACCCCCACCGGAAACTGTTCATCCAAACCCCCTAACAACGCTCACTGTTCATCCAGAGGCAGCATCGATCGGCTTCAGTTAGGAGCAGTAGCGAAGGAATCACTCGATCGGGTTCAGTTAACAGCAAGGGATCGATCGATCGCTCGGGTTCAGTAACGCATAGCCTGCAGTGCAATCGCTCGGCTTCAGTTAGAGCCCAACGCCTCGCTCGGGTTTAGTTAGAGCCCAATGCCTCGCACACACGCGCGTACGTACGAGAGAAACGCGCATCGCTCGGCCCGCGACCAGCCACCGTAACCGGGAACTCCCCAAAGTTTTTCTCGCCCTCACTTCTACCACGGTTTTTTCCGTCATGGACGGCCCAAACAATGTCATGCAGCTGCGTCTCCGGCCCGCCCAGGACGAAAAGCCCATTTTCTGTCATGATTTTTTGTCATAGAAGTAGGACCCCACCACATCTATGATGATACCTGGTTTTTTCAGAATTATCATCATAGAAGTGTCATAAGTATGACAGAACAAATTTTCGTTCGGCCCAAAATGTCACGGATGTGTCTTTTTTTTGTAGTGAGAAGTGGCACTACCCCTACTGCACCACCAAGCCAAAGCCCAAGGATGGCCGCTTCGATCGCCTTCTGTCTCATGCTGAGGATGTAGCGATCCGCGGGGAGGACTACATGATCAGGGGACAGCATGCTGCGCTCGCGAAGGCCCTGACTCCGGCGTGAAGTGATGTGATGATGCTGTGATGGTGTGATGCTGTGAACTGAATCTTAATCTTTTGGGTACTTAGGGTCCGGTTCCTTGGCAGTTTATGGTGTGAACTTAATCTATGGTGATGCTAGTAACGTATTATTCTATCTATATTCGTCTGTCCTTATATTTGCCTATGGTGTATGGTTAGTTCTGTTTAGATGTTGTGAACTATGAGTTTAGGTGCTGCAATGATCAAACATGTTGTTTCAGTGTTGCTTCACTGATCAGACATGTTGTTTCAGTGTTGCTTCACCGATCACTTCAGTGTTGCTTCACTGATCACACATGTTGTTTCAGTGTTGCTTCATTGATCACACATGTGATTGGTCTCATGTTTATTAATCAAATCAAATGCATGCTTTTTCCCACCAGCAAACTATCTATGTATGTTTGTGTAAATTCAAGAAAATGAAAAAAATAAAACCTTGGCAAACTATCTATGTTTGTGTAGGAGATCACGTGTGCAAAATTTGAGATGATTTAGAGGAGGTCAAAGAAATTTGAATTTGAGAAATGTGCTCCAAATGAGCTCCCAGGCTAGGGTAAACAACCCATTTGTAATCAAGTTTTTTTGGACCTACTCTAAATGAACCAAATGTTTTTATTAACACCTATTCAATCAATATAGTGTACATTCGAAGTCTCGCTTTTTTTGAATTAATCTTCATATTTTTACATTTTCTTTTGAAAAATATGCTTAAATATAAAAACTAATAAAAACACGTTTTAAATATGAAAATGGAAAACTAGGTTCAAATCCTTCTTATTCACTTCAAAATAAAGCTTTGGTGATTTTTTTTCATTTTCAAAAACAGAAGGTAACCCTACCTCATCTCCTTGAACTCTATGAAATCTTGTAGGTGATAGCTCATATGTATGAAGGTTTTCTCATGAAAATGACCATAGACCAAGTTTATGATTTTTGGTTGGTAACATGTCACATAAGACAACATTGTGCTCATATTTCATATTTTTTTTGAATTTTTTAAATTAATGGTGCTCATTTGACCTCGATCGTGCCAGCTAGGGTTTTTTCATGAAAATGACCATAGATCAAGTTTAGTATTTTTCCTTGTTAGTGTATCTTATAAAACGACGAATTGCGAAGGTTCATATATTTTCGATTTTTTTAAAATTAGTTATGCTCAGTCAAAGCTTTCGTAACCCCGTTGACCAGCTCAAAACCCCTTTAAACACCGCAGGGTTTCGCCTAACCCTAGCTCCGAACGTCAGCCGTCCGATCATACCCTGGCGCCAAGCGACAGCCCTCAGATGTGGTCTTCTAGAAGAAATTCGGTGGGCAGGCTGCGTGGAGGCTCCGAGCCGTTCGATCACAAGGACGGCTCCGCATCGTCAGATCGTGGGGCGATCCGCGAGAGGTGATCCTGTTGGTTGTGCTCGGCTGCTCGCCCACCACTCACTCCACGAAAAAAACATTGTTATTGGGCCCAAGATGAAACCAATCTCTGGTTGGGCCGTCCAATTGCGTCATTTTTTTGTGAACGTGTTGGCTCTGTTTTTTTTTGCATCGTTCTAAATTACACAACAATTGACATTGCGTAGAAAATTTAGTTCTTTTTCTTCTATACAAATGCAAAATGACCAAATTTATAAGGGCTAAATTTATCTTTATCATGCAAAATGGCCACAAACTATTAAAAAAGGGTCATTTTGCATTTGTATAATGGCCACAAGCCCTCTATCTTTTTTTATCATGCAAAATGACCAAATTTTTAAATTTATTTTTATCATGCAAAATGGCCACAAGCCCTTCAAAAATTGTCTCTTTTTGTTCATATAATATATATATATATATGACCACGGATTCCCACGCGTGCAATTAGCTTCTTTTTCTTCTTCTTTTCAAACCACCGTTTCCCACACGTGTACACTCCCGATGCTGTGGTGAGTTTGACAAACGGGCTACTAACTTCACATTTGACCCCGTTATTGCCACGATCAAATAACACGTAGCACTATGGCTATTTAAGCCACACTCTGCCTTTGCCATCTCCCACCCTCTGCCTCTGCCATCCCTCATCCATCTGCCCTTCTTGCTCTTCGACCCCTTCTCCTTCTTCTGCAAATCCCTCAGCCATGCAGTACACTGGACCAACCTACCGCTTCCCACCCACCGTGTCGGTGAGGCTCTGTCCTACCGGCGTGTACGTTGATCGCACATTACGTGTGTGGGCGATATCAAGGCTGAGAACCGCAAGGAACTTCACCGAGTTCTTCCTCGCGTCTGGCTACCACCACCTCCCGAGGGGATCTCCAACGATGTTCCGCGTCGAGGAGGTCATCCAAAACCGGGTGGTGGTTGCTCTCCTTGCCCACTTCACCAACACATTCGACGCCTTCTACCTCCTCGGGCGGGTGTTTTGGTGTGGCTCCGAGTTCATCACTTTCACCACCCACAACAGGTTCACGGAGTACACCAACATCTTCCCCATAGCGACGCGCATGCACACTCTTCCGTACCCCATCGACAATGCCCCGGAGGAGCAGTGAAAAGGGCGCCCGTAGGAGGAGTGAGGTGGAGGCGGCGGGTAGGGTTCTAAACCCTCTATATTTTTTTAGTCCATGTTATGTTAAGTTGTAATTGAACTATGTTGGAGTTGCTATGGGCTTGTTGGCTTAAGTTTTCTATCTATTATATTATTAAGTTCTTCCTAGTTTGAACTATGAGATCGTGCTATGGGCTTGTTGGCCCTATCTACATATTGGGACTGCATATTTGTTGATTGTTTTCTTAGAGAGCTCGGCTTGTTAGTAGGGTTTCCGTGTTAGTAACCACCTAGTGCATGCAAGCAAGCTTTGTTAGTAGGGATGAATGAGTAGAGCTAAGCAAGGGAGTGGCTCTTTTTTTACACAAGCCACAAATATGTAGCCACCTAGCTAGAAGAGAGGAACCAGCGGCAGTGACCGTTGTTGCATCCGTGGCGGCTGGCGTGCAAGAAAGCTGCTCGGTCAGTGCATCGTGGCGGATGCATCGCCGCATGCAGGCTCGGTCAGCGCATCGTGGCATCGGCGCATGCAGGCTCGATCGATGCATGCAGGCAGGCTTTGCTGGGTGCATGCATAGCAGGCTTCTGTCCTGGCGGCGCGCGCAGACGTTTAATGCAAGGGACGGCCCAACAGTCAAACAACGACACCACCCAACGCGGCCCCACTTGTCAGGTCGAACGGACGACACAGTCCAGCATGGCCCCACTAGTCAGAGTTAATGGTCAAGCCTTTGACCTGACGGCAACGTCCGTTGTGCCTAGTCATGAGGGTTTCTCAGAAGGGAGTGGGGAAAATTGAGCAAAAGTTAAGAGCACGGGGATGAATGAGTAGAGCTAAGGAACCAGGGGCACACATGTAAAAATCCCATTAAAAATTACCAGCAGTCACATGAACTCCGTCGTGACCGGGTCCGTCTCAAAAACCTTCCTGACTGGGTCCCAATGGTACCGGGCCCTGAGGACGTCATGCTCCTGCGGGACGGTGAACTCCGCCAAGGGGTTTGGGATGCCCAGACTTTCGCGTTCCGCGTCCTCCTTGGCCCATATGGACCTCTTCCCCGCGTAACCACAACTTCCGAGGTGGTGGCACCCCATGTTCTTCTCTTGAAGCCCCTTCATGTACTCCGTCTTTTCTTTGGCAGCTTCGGCAACGCAAGCCGCCTTGAATATTTCAAACTGCTCTTCCATAATTGTCGGATTATCCTTTACAATCTCGGAGTAGGGTTCCTTTTTGTCGATGATCCTTGCTTTCACCCTTACTTTCCAGGCGGACAATGCGCTGCTAAACTTGCCCATGGTGCGTCTGTTTATCTTCTTCATTGCCGGGTCTTTATCTGGATTTTTATACTTGCTTTCATCCCGACCCGGGAACAAGAACACCTGGTGCAGCTTCGTTAGGAGGGACTACTTCACATCTGGTATCTTCCATAGTTTCATATCGTTGATGCTGGCGCAAGCCCGTAGTATGCAGCCTATTTGATTGCCGTAGCACGCGCGCGCTTCCGCAGGCTCTTTTGGCTCAAAATTGCCGTCGTCCACCTCCGTGACCACCACTCTAGTAGTGATGAGCTAGTGTGGGCACTGTTGCCTCTTTGGTTTCAGTTCTATACCGGCTCTGCCAGTCTCGACGCCGGTCTCGGCGCCTGTCTCAGTCTCAACGCCAGTCTCGATGTCAGTCTCAGTCTTGGATGTGATAGGTGGGCCCAGCAACAACAACTGTTGATCGTTGACAAGGCTCAAAAATCCATCTGCCGTCCAGTAGGCATCGTCGCAATCACCAGAACCCTGTCCTTCATCGTTGCTAGCCATGTTTCCTATGATTAAATCTAGTCAATTAATTCTAGACCTAATAAAATGAATAATGACATAAAAAGGGCCTATGTTTTGCAGGAACGTTGATTCCTTCCCGTTGCGGCAAATCCCGGGCACTCGATATGTCCTAGTTTGTAGCACAAGTCATGCCGAAATTCATGGAAAATTTTGGCATGACCTTTGTTAAAAAGTGGACCAATCGAGCACCTAAAATTTGTCAGAACGGAAATGAATCAACATTCCGCCAAAACATAGACCACTCGGAATCATTCCCTGCAAACAACAAAAGGCCACTTGGGCACAATCGAACCACTTCAATGAAAAGATATAACATGACCACTTCAATGAAAATATATAATCAACAATATTGGAATATGCAAATGAACATCAATGACATATATCATATCACATCAATTTTGTTTTTTGTTTATAGCTAAATGCCATAGCTACTGTTTGTTATTTTTAGCTAAATGCTTTTGTTTTTTGTTTAAAGCTAAAAGTCTAGGAAGGGATCATCTTTAAAATAAAACTTGCCTAAATTATTTTCCTTGAAAAATAGTGGTCTTTCCAAAAATAAAAACCTTTGCAAAATGACCTCAGTAAACACTTTTCTGCCTAGGACAGAACCCAAATTCTGTTCTAGCTATTCCTCTCTCACACACACACATTATTTTCTTTTCATCCAAATTGTTTTAGAGAAAATATTCCAACAATACTTGACCTTATTAGAAATTGCTAAGGAACTCCATTTTCTTTAATCCTTCTGACCTCACCAAAATTTCCACAGCAAGACCTTAGTACCTACACCCAATTTCTTCAAAAATATTCAGGTCCATAGTCCAAATAATTCAAATTTCATTTGAATGAAATTTGGACCAGATTCAGGTCCATAGTCCAAATATTTTTTTATAGCTAAATGCTACAGTTTTTTGTTTATAGCCTCGATTAATTTAAAGCTAAATGCTACTATAATTTATTTACCCTCCGTTAATTTAAAGCTAAAAGGAATTACTGTTTATGCATTTTTATCAAAATTTGCCCTAGCTAATTTCCTAAAAAAATTGCTCATCTTTTTTCCTAAATGCTAAAAAATGCCTAATGCCCTAAACAAATCTAGGGTTCATATGAACACCTAGGGTTCATATATATGAACATCATCAAGCAACAACATATGAATTGCCCTACCAGAGAGACAGAGAGGATGGCAGGGAGAGGAGAGGGAGAGCCTTACGGTCGGCGGCGAGGGCGCGCTCGGGCTCGGGCGGCGGCGGTCCTGGGCGGGCTCGGGCAATGGCGGTGAGGTCGAGGGCGGCGACGGTGAGGTCGAGGGCGACCTCGGGTGACGGCGGTGAGGTTGAGGGCGGCCTCGGGCGGCGGCGGTGAGGCCGAGGACGTGCACGATCGACGGCGGCGACAGCGGAGTTGGGGGAATAGGGGGAGAGGGGGGAAAGGACTTAGCAAAATTTTGAGCGGGCGCATGGTTAAGTCAAACTAGCAGTAACGCTGGTAGGAAAAACGCACTATTGCTAAGTTAGCTATAGTGCTTTCGGCCAAAACGTGCTACTGCTGCAGGAAGTAGCTATTTAATTTCCTTTTTCTTTTCCTTTTATCTAAGGAACTTAGCTATAGCGCGGGAACACAAAACGTGCTACTGCTAATGTAGTTATAGCGCTTTGTGAGAACAAGCGCTACTGCTATGCCTTTCTCCACCATTCTTCTTTTTCTTTTCTTTTTCTTTTTTTCATTTCTCCTTTTTCTATTTCTTTCATTTTCATTTACTTTTCTATTTATTTTTCTACTTATTTTCATTTTCTTAGCAGTAGCGCTCTATAACAGAAACGCGCTGCTACAAGGCACTTAGCAATAGCGTGTTTCCCTCAGGCTCGCTACCACTATTCCTAGCCTACCGGCAATAGTGTGGGAATTATAGTAGTAGCGCTTTTCTGGGTAGACGCGCTACTTCTACAACTATAGTTGTAGCATGCTTTTGTGACAAGCGCTACTACTAAGTGGCAGTAGCGCTTAGTTTTGACCAGCGCTACTTCTATACCTCTGTGTATAAGGTTTTCCCTAGTAGTGGGTGGTAGAGTACACATCAAAGATAAAATCATCCAAGACTTAGTTTTTCAACCTAGATCCGGCCCCCGAAATGTTGTCGACGCCGATGAAGAGGGTGATGGACGCGTACCACATTAGTTGTGATCGTTTTGGCGGGTGATGGAGCTCAAATGGAGTTCGTATGGCCAAACGGTGGTCCTTTTGTGGATACAACATCCGGGGACGGCCCATCAAATCAACATTCAGGGTAAGTTGATCGCGCCGATGAGCCATCTTGCACCTTTTGGGATGCCCTATAATTTTTCGTGTGCATAAACATAACGAGGATGAGTTGTTATGTCCTTTATCATTTAAGAATAATGCATCTGCTGGTGAAAAAGTGAGGGTGGTACCGGGGCGGGCGATAGACCACGTAAAGCAAGAATTCTTCGGTTTCGATGCAACGAAGAGCCTCCTCCTTCCGTTCAGACTGAACCTATAGTCTTTCTGGTTTGAAAATGGGAGGACGGTGCATTGCTCTATATGTTATTGTCCATATATCTGTCTGTGGGTAAGCTCACAGAAGGGCGGTAGAGTACACGTCAAATATAAAATCATTTGAAACTCGGGTTTTCAACCTGGATCCGGCCCCGGAAATGTTGTCGAGGACGAGGTAGAGGGTGATGGACTCGTACCACGTTCAGTTGTGATCGTTTTGGCGGGTGATGGAGCTCAAATGGAGTTCCTATGGTCAAATTGTGGTCCTTTTGTGGATACAACATCGGGGGCGGCCTGTGAAATCAACTTTCAGGTTGATCGCGCCGACGAGCCATCTTGCACCATTCGGGATGCCCTATAATTTTTCATGCACATAAACATAATGAGGAAGAGATTTTATGTACTTTATCATTTAAGAATAATGCATCTGCTGGTGAAAGAGTGAGGGTGGTAGCGGGACGGGCGATGGACCATGGAAAGCATGAATTCTTAGGTTTCGATGCAACAAAGAGCCTCCTCCTTCTGTTACTGAACCTGTAGTCTTCCTGGTTTGAAAATGGAAGGATGGTGCATTGATTTATATGTCATTGTCCATATATCTGTCCGTGGGCGAGCTCACAGAAGGGAGGCAGAGTACACGTAAAAAATAAAATCATCTGAAAAATGGGTTTTCAACCTGGATCCGGCCCCCGAAATGTAGTCGACACCGACGAAGAGGGTGATGGACTCATACCATGTTTAGTCGTGATCGTTTTGGCGGGTGATGGAGCTCAAATGGAGTTCGTATGGCCAAATTGTGGTCCTAAATGTGGATACAACATCGGGGGACGGCCCATGAAATCAACTTTCGGGGTAAGTTGATCGCGCCGACGAGCCATCTTGCATCTTTTGGGATGCCCTATAATTTTTCGTGTGCATAAACATAATGAGGATGAGCTGTTATTTTCTTTATCATTTAAGCATAATGCATCTGCTGGTGAAAAAGTGACGGTGGTAGCGTGGTGGGCGATAGACCATGTAAAGCATGAATTCTTGGGTTTCGATGCAACGAAGAGCCTCCTCCTTCGGTCCTGACTGAACCTGTAGTCTTTCTGGTTTGAAAATAGAAAGATGGTGCATTGCTCTATATGTTATTGTCCATATATTTGTCCATGGGTGAGCTCACAGAAGGGTGGTAGAGTACACGTCAAAGATAAAATCATCCGAGACTCGGTTTTTCAACCTGGATCCGGCCCTCGAAATGTTGTCGCGTCGACGAAGAGGGTGATGGACACGTACCACATTTAGTTGTGATCATTTGGTGGGTGATAGGGCTCAAATGGAGTTCGTATGGCCAAATTGTGGTCCTTTTGTGGATACAACATCGGGGGACGGCCCGTGAAATCAACTTTCAGGGTAAGTTGATCGCGCCGATGAGCCATCTTGCACCTTTTAGGATGCCCTATAATTTTTCGTGTGCATAAACGTAATGTGATAGAGGCAAAGGTGTCCCGTCTTTCGCTGAGATGGTGGCTATCGGTTTTGGTGGAGTAGACTTTGACGATCCGACTACGATCATGCGAGGACGTCGCGCCTTAGCAATTGCTAAACCAACTCCGAGAAAGGTCTATTTCCACGCCGGAGCATGATCAACTTGACCAAAAAGGTCTATTTCCTGCAAGCAAACGAAGAACAAGCAAGAAACTGAAATTGCAATCTGGAAATTGCGAATATAAGAGGAAAGCTTTATTAATGAAGGTGGGGTTCTGTGACGTCTTGGTCTGGTTGTTGAACACAAACGAAGTGCGCGAAGTTGCAGCTATTGCGAACTTTTAATCTAAACAAAACCCAAAGTCTAAACGCTGCCCTAAGGCCTGTATATATGGAGGAAGAGGGGGGAATTTTGTGGCCCTTGGAGGAGGGGTCCGAGACCAACCCTATCTCTTGTTTCCCCACACATACGGACTCTAAAAACAGCCTATACTCATGTATTTCGAAATTACATGGGCCTGGCCCAATAGTAAGGTGACGCAACACCTATAATAGCCTTTAGACGAAATGAAGTGACATCTTGTATATTTCGTCCAAGGCTTCATGCCTCATTATGGTAGCTTCAAAGCCCTAAAATCATCACTACTGATACAGGAAGTAGCTATTTATTTTCCTTTTTCTTTTCCTTTTATCTAAGGAACTTAGCTATAGCGCGGGAACGCAAAACGCGCTACTGCTAATGTAGCTATAGCGCTTTGTGAAAACAAGCGCTACTGCTATGCCTTTCTCCACTATTTTGCTTTTTCTTTTGGTTTTCTTTTTTATTTCTCCTTTTTCTATTTTTTCATTTTCATTTACTTTTCTATTTATTTTTCTACTTATTTTCTTTTTCTTAGCAGTAGCGCTCTACAACAGAAACGCGCTACTACAAGGCACTTAGCAATAGCGTGTTTCCCTCAGGCTCACTACTACTATTCCTAGCCTACCGGCAACAGTGTGGAAATTATAGTAGTAGCGCTTTTCTGGGTAGACGCGCTACTGCTACAACTATTGTTGTAGTGTGCTTTTGTGACAAGCGCTACTACTAAGTAGCAGTAGCGTTTAGTTTTGACCAGCGCTACTGCTATACCTCTGTGTATAAGGTTTTCCCTTGTAGTGTATATTTTTATTCATGACATGGTATGAGTTTTGCTTGTAGCATCTTGTACTGTAGTAGTCTTTGTTTTGTTTGCTTTTTAGTTTGCCACAATCATTGTTTGTTGTACACACATTTTGAGAGGAACACACATTTATTCAGAAATTGTGAGAATACTCTATGCGCTTCACTTATATCTTTTGAGCTAGGCATGTGCTCTAGTGCTTCACTTATATCTTTTAGAGCACGACGGTGGTTATATTTTAAAGAAATAGTTGCACTCTCATGCTTCAGTCATATATTTTTTAGAGTCTAATAAACAGTAGAGTTTTCATCATTTATGCCACCAGTTGTGTCCCACTACTCAGTTTTGCCACTAGGATTTTCAACTACTCAAAAATGCCATCGCTTCGTTAGACACATGCTCAAAAATGACAGTGGACACCATTATTGTGATCTCAAATCTATTTTGCCATGTTATAATGACATAGATACCTATGGACCAACATGTCAGCTCTCCCTCTATCTCACTATAATCAAGTGTGGGGCCCACTTGATCCCGATAGCATTCTTATTTTCCTGTAAAATTGTTCGCTTGCTTACTCCTGACAAGTGGGGCCACACTTATCATTGTGAGATAGAGATAATTGACATGTGGGTCAAGGCTTATTTTTTTCATATAACATGGTCAACGGGTTTAACGTGAAAATAACAATGTCTAATGGCATTTTGAGCAAACATTTAACGGAACAATGGCAATTTTGAGATATCTAATGGCATTTTTTAGCAAACATCTCACAGATCGATGGCATTTTTGAGTAGTTGAAACTTCTGATGGCAAAACTAAGTAGTGGGACACAAGTGGTGGCGTAAATGCTAAAACCCACATAGTAGTAATGGCAATATGCCCGTGTTATGAAATTGGTCCTAATATGATAGGTATTCAACGGGAATATAATAAAAACTTTTTTGTATATCACCAAAAAGGAAATTTATGGTTTAATAATATTGATGTCGTAATATGATAGGATATAGGTTCATGATCATTGGTTAGTAGAAATATCGGTATTAAAGTTTGTTATCACTGTTCATCTAAGTGTTGGTTATGGCATGACGAGGAAGTCCGAGCAATCTTAGGTCTGATTGAAATCCTTTGTGATGTTATAATTAGGGGAATGTGATGGTTAACTCCTAACAACCTCCTCCCTAGGGGCATGCGGGGAGTACTTTGCTTCGAGGGCTAATAGACTTTCGCAATAAGTATGCGATTTTATTATGACTAATATGAGTCCATGGATTATACACACTCCTATCTTTCCACCATTTGCTAGCCTCTTCAGCACCGTGCATTGCCCTTTCTCACCTCGAGAGTCGGTGCAAACTTTGCCGGTGCATCCAAACTCCATGATATGATACGCTCTATCACACATAAGCCTCCCTATATCTTCCTCAAAACATGAACCATACCTACCTATCATGGCATTTCCATAGCCATTCCGAGATATATTGCCATGCAACTTCCACCGTTCCGTTATATGACATACACCTTCATTGTCATATTGTTTTCACGGGTACCGTATCGTGCTATACAAACAGTTTTAACCCCTTTCCGCGACGGCATTTGGAACCGTCGCCTAGTGAGTGACTGTGATAGGGGGGTTCTTCCCACACGACCCAGAAACTGTCGGTGATAGGCGAGCGGCTACTGGCGATCGCCATAGAATAAACGTATGAGAAGCCGGCCCAGTCCCACACATTACATCTCGACGTTACGTTTCTGATCTGAGAGACATCCCAAACGATTACGCCGCTATCGTCGTGCGAAAAAGGTGGACATGAACATTTAATCTACTGATATGTTTGTGATAGGTACGTTATCGCACACGGTTCAAGAATGTAAAATGTGTGCGGTGCCTCTACTAATGCCAACATGTTCATTTTCATAACTGTGTGCGATTGGTATTCCTATCATACACGCACACTTGTTTGAAACGTTTGCCTATTTCCACGAATCGCACACTCATATGAGACGAAACCGTGTGTGCGTACGTCGGGCATCGCAAACGTTTCACGTCAAAGAATTGTATGTTCTCTATTTTTCATCGCAAACGATGTTTTCTTTCTAACTGTGTGCACATTATTTTATTCGATCCTATATAATTTTATTTTTCCCTGTAATTTATATTCGAATTGGAAATTTTGAAACATGAAATGTGGAATTCAAATTCTGAGCACAATGGTTCAACAATGAATCCATAAATAAAATTGTCAGTACAATATGTTAAGTAATTACAGGATTATACAGCAATTAACTATGGTGAACCACAATATTTAGAGGCGGTAAAGGTGAAGAGACAAGTGTAAATCATTTTTACTACCGATGGTGTTGAAGAAGCGGAATGCCCATAATGTGCCTTCCTACATGTCATAGGCATGAACAACTTTTGTCCAACCCCTTGTGACGATCGCCCGCCCATCCTTCACCGCCTTCAGGAGGACTTCTAGAGCATTATCATGGTAGCATGAATTATATACTTTAACCTTAGTTGCCTCCGCTCCGGTCATGTAGTTTGCACGGTAATCATTAGTAAATAGCTCCGGAAACCACTGAAAAGAGAAAAATATCAGATACTGAGGTCTAATAGAGTAACTTGTTGTGGGCAGGGGGAAAAGGCAACACATTACTTACCATCCTAAAGTTCACTGTTGTCTTCGACAAAGTATAAATAAAGAGCTTAATTCCCATCACCCGTTTCTTTCGCCTAACAATCTTTCTTAGTTTCCTCGCTTGACGGTTGTTCATGAATATCTCATTGCCCCACACGCAAAAGGGATCGAAGCATGGATCAGTACCGCTCATATATGTACCAACAAGCAACCAGTAAATGTTAGAAGCTAAAGTGAGATTGCACAAATGATGTAAAATACAACTACCTATGTTCCTAAGTACAAGTATTTTTAGAGATTTCAATATGAACTACATACGGACGTATATAGAATTATAGATATAGTTTAGATTAGAATCTAGATTAACTCATTTTGCTCCTTATGTAGTCTATATTGGAATCTCTAAAAATACTTATATTTAGGAACATATGGTGTATAAGACATGGGATGCAGTTAACCTTGACGGAGAACAACAACATCGCCCATTGTAGCCCCGTTGAAGTACATGGAAAGCCAATGTTAACTACAACAGGGTAACATCCACCAAAAATAGCAAATGGTAATAAAACGGCAACATTTGTAGTGATATCTTCATTGCGAAAGAGTAGCACGGTAGCAAAGGGACGGATTAAGAAATGGATACAACTACAGGCTTAACATCATCCTAAGTCATGTTTTGTAAGTTTGTAGCCATTGAAATACAACTTTTTAAAAATGGATACAACTATTAATTGCAACAGGCTTAATAGCCAATGAAACTGGTACTAATAAAAAATGCAATTGGCAGAGTTAAACATCACAAGGCAGGTGCTGCCAGAGCAGAGAATGGCCCAGTTGTCTATCAAAAGGTAGGGAAAATAGCTAAAACAGGTTAGGCATGTTCACTACAACATGCTTAATACATCGACCGTACAAAACATAGCCATTAATTGCAACTGGTATTGGTAAGATTGAACTGGTGAGTTCATACTTGGTAAGTCCTGAGAGATTGTTGTTGGGTCACTTCATCTTGGCCAGAGCCCGCCCAAAGTCACTGTCGGCGGAGGCGAGCTCTTCCTCTGGGTCGAAGCGTGGAGCAGTGACACCGACATGTGTACCTACAAGAAGCAAGTAAACATTAGAAGTCAAACTGCAATTGCACAAATGATGTAAAATACTGTAAGACATGGGATACAGCTAACCTTGACGGCAAACAACATCATCGTCCGTTATGGCCCTGCGTAAGTACATGGAAAGGCATGTTAAGTACAATAGGGTTAGCATCCACCAAAAATAGCAAATGGGCAGCATCTCCAGTATATCTTCATTGCGGAGAGTAGCACGGTAGCAAAGGGACAGATTAAAAAATGGATACAACTGTTAGTTGCAACAGGCTTAACAGCATCCTAAGTCATGTTTTGTAAGTTTGTAGCCATTGAAATACAACTGTTTAAAAATGGATACAACTGTTAATTGCAACAGGCTTAATAGCCATTGAAACCGATACTGATAAAAATGCAATTGGTAGAGTTAAACATCACAAGGCAGGTGCTGCCAGAGTAGAGAATGGGCTAGTTGTCTATAAAAAGGTAGGGAAAGTAGCTAAAACGTGTTAGGCATGTTTACTACAACATGCTTAATACATCGACCCTACAAAACATAGCCATTAATTGCAACTGGTATTGGTAACATTGAACTAGTGAGTACATACTTGGTAAATCATGAGAGGTAGTTGCTGGGGCACTTCATCTTGGCCAGAACCCGCCCAAAGTCTATGGCGGCGGAGGCGAGCTGTTCCTCCGGGTCGAAGCGTGGATCAGTGCCACTGACATGTGTACCTACAGGCAACCAGTAAATGTTAGACGTTAAACTGCAATTGCACAAATGATGTGAAATATTGTAAGACATGGGAGCTATGCTCGACGGCAAACCAACATCGTCCATTATGACCTTGCGTAAGTACTGTCGGATGTGGGGTTCCGGCAAACCCTTAAGGTTCGAACACTGGGGTGCGCGCGAAGTCTTTCCCTCCTACCGATCTACGCCCTAGCTCGCTAAGATCTCGCGGACGAACTTGACGAACTCGCAACACAGAAAGACACGAGGTTTATACTGGTTCGGGCATCCATTGTGGTGTAATACCCTACTCCAGTGTGGTGGTGGTGGATTGCCTCTTGGGCTGATGAAGAACAGTACAAGGGAAGCACAGCCTCCTGAGGTTGAGGTGTTCTTGTGGCTAGGGTAGGCTCTCAATCGAGTTGGATCAAGCTAAGATGAGATGCCCCTACTATGGTGGCTAGCTCTACTTATATATGCCCTGGTCCTCTTCCCAAATATCAAGCGGGAAGGGAGCCAACAACGGCGGGCAAATTTGAAGGGGGACAGCTATTACAAGCTATCCTGACGGAAGTGGTCTTCGCCTGCGAAAAGCTCTGGTGGTGACGCCGTCTTGGGCTCCACGATGACCTCCGTCTTTCCGTCCTCCTGGTCTTAGTTTCGTTGCACCAATATAGCAACCTTTGCCTAATGCCTCGGTACTCTTCGCTTGCGCTAGCCTCCTTAGCACCAAAGAGGAAATAAGGACGCTGCGCGCGCTGGCGCCCGCCTGGTGTCGTTCGTCATGGCTCACGTCACGAGAGCCTCGTGAGGTTTGCCCCGCCTTGATATCTCCGCTCCTCGTGAGCCTGCCTGACTTGGCCACTCCAGAGGAGGTCTTCGTCGTCTGCCTCGCAAGGCTTGGACCCTTGCGAGGGTCTTGGATGCCTTGTTGATGAAGATGGGTCGTACAGCCTGCTGGCTTAGCCACGCCATGGGCCGCAGGCAGGCAAGTCTGCGGACCCCCGTTCCCAGAACGCCGACAGTAGCCCCCGGGCCCAAGGTGCACTCGGGCTTGGCTTGGCGGCGAAGCCAAGGGTCAAGTTCGGAGCACCGTGGGCCCCAAAAGCCTGCGGCCTCGGTTGACGCGTGGCGGTTGATTGGACGTGGGCGTCTCCGCTTCCCCACGCCGCCTTTGAATCAGCCTAGCTATGTGCCCCCACGGCCTACACAGTTATTCCTCTGTCGCCAGCACCTCGCTTCCCCAATCCCCCTGCTTCCTTGAGACTCTGCTTCCCTTCTCTGATCTGACCTGCCCTCCCCCTGCTTCATTGCCATGGCGCCAAAACAAGCGGGCAAGGGGAAGAAGCCAATGTCTCCATCGGGCGCACCTCCAGCTGTCGAGCCGGCGCTAGGCCGATCTCGGGTGCTCAACGACGAGGCCATGGACAAGGTGTGTCCGATGCTTGCTTCCAGCTTCAACGAGTGGGGAGAAACGGTGGCTTGGCCTGCGTCTCGTACTCGCATGGCTCGGGCAGCCACCGAGGTCCCAATCTTCATAGATGCCCTCTGGGCTGGGCTGATTCCTCCCTTCTCTGCCTTCCTCAACGCGGTGCTAGAGCATTACCAGATCCACATGCTGCATCTTAACCCCCAATCGGTGACTCATCTTGCTGTCTTCGCCTTCGTGTGCGAAGCCATGGTGGGCATCGCTCCTTCGGTGGCCCTCCTCCGTCACTTCTTCTCATTGCACCTGGCCGACCCTCAGCAATGCTCGGGGTGCGTGAGCTTCCAGGCCGTGGCTGCGACCGCGGGCGCGGGGTTTGACTTCGAGCTCCCTTCATCCATGAGCAAGTTTCGTACGCGATGGGTGTTTGTCGATGCCGGGGTGCTCAGCCCCCTGCTTCGTCTCCCGACGGGGCCTGCTGTTCCAAACTCCGGCTGGAGCCACCAGAAGCTCTTGAGCCCCCGCCTTGCTCTCGTCTGGGCCAGGCTGAGGCTGCTGAAGGACCGCGCCGATGGTGGTGAAAGAGTTCGTCAAAGGCCGGGTTGCTCCGCTTCAGCGCCACTCTCACCCAATGTGGACCTTGCTCAACAGTCAGGACCACATGAGGTTCCAGGAGTCTGGGCTCCCTCTTGGGACGTGGCAAACAGTGCTCAAGGTCTTGACAGGTGTCCCTTTGCCGGCTGAAATGCCTGGGAAGAATTGCCTGTTGTATCGCTGCAAGAACAAGGATGAGTTTGCAGCGAGCATGCCTTCCTTCGACGAATGGGGGCTGCGGTCGATCGGATTGGTGGGGCCCCGCGAGAACCCCGTCGTCGTGGTTCCCTTCTTTGCCGCCGGTGCCGACCTCGCCCCAGGTGAAGGTGCGGGAGAGCGAGCTCCGACGGGGGCCGGTGGCTCGAGTCCTGAGGAACACGTGCTGAGTGGTGATCCTGGGGCATCGTCTTCGGGGGCCTGCGACCCCCCTCCTGAGGTGCCTATTATTGAGGAGGTGCGGCATGCGGCTCCCGAGGCCAAGGCTCCAGGAGCCTCGGGAGGTTGTGGTGAGACAGTGCCCGGCTGTTTGCCGCAACCGGGCACCCCTGAAGATATCCTTCCAGGCTCTTCTTCGGCCCCGCTGCACACCGGCCGTCACGTCCAGCGTTTCGGTCGTCTTTGTGTGGACTTCGAGGAGCTCCACAAGAGGAAAGGATCCCCTAGCGGCAGCAACATCTTCGGGCCTTTGAAGCAGCAAAAGTACATCGCCATTGATGCGTAAGTACCTTGTTGTCATGGCTTCCCGCGTGTAGCCTCCTTATCCTGACGTCAGTTCTCCAGGGCTCCTTCTGTTGAAGCTGTTGCGTCTCCCGAGAAGCGGCCTCCTCCTTCATCAACCCCCCCATCCGCCTTGAGCGTTCCTGGTCTTCCTACTGCCCTCGGAGCTGGGTCGGTCGGGGGAGCATCTCTGCCTTCGCGGCGCGCTGAGCCTGCAGCTTGGCCATCCCTCCCCCACGGTCTGGCGTGGAGCTTGGCGGGCGTGCCTAGGGCTCCTCCTTCGCTCATAGGCAGCAGCTGGTTGGCTTCGATCTTTGGTTCCTCTTCAAGCAGCGAGCCTCGGCCGGCTTGGGCTCCTCACGAGGACGGGCTGGCGTCAGGTGCGACGTCAGCCCCCTGCCGGGAGGTGGCGCGCCGCTTGGCGCCCTGCCCGCAGCCCCCGAGGTGGAGGACGAGGAGGGTCGAGCATTCGAGCTCGAGCGCGGGCGAAGCGTGGTTCGTCACGAGCTCTTCCAGGAGGCGATGGGCGCGATGAGCCAACTTGGTGAAGAGCTCGCGGGTGTTGACTCGCATCTTGAGGCCGAAGGTCTCCGGCTGGTGGAGGAGCGGCGCAAGCTGAGGGTGGCCATCAACCTCGGTCGCTATCAGCGCGACCTTGAGAATGCGAAGGCCGAGGCGTCCCTCAAGATCGCCCATGAAGCCCGCTCGCGAGCCTTGGAAGAGGCTCGTGAGGCTAACCGCCATCGCGAGGCTACGGAGGAACGCGCATGGGAGCTCCAGGCCTGGAGCGCATCCCTTGAGCAGCAGGTGGAGGCGCGCATGGCCGCTCTTGCATCGCTGAGGGGGACTCCCGTGGAGGATGAGGAGGTCCGGAAGCGCGGTGAGACGCTGGCCTTGGAAGCCGTGGAGCGCAGCCTCGAGCTCGAGCGACTGGAGACGAGGGAATGTCAAGTTGCTCAAGCAGAAGATGCCGTCGGGGCTCGCGAGGCCGAAGTTGAGGAGGAGGTGAATCGCCGGGTGGCCGAGGTTCGCGCGGACCTGGAGGGTAGGTACGACCTGAAGCTGAAGCTCGCGGGTATGGAGGATGCGGGCAGGGCCGCTGCCCTCAGGCCCAGGTTGGATGAGGCTGAGAGGCGCGCGGAGGCCACGGCCGCCGCCCTGGTTACGGCACAGGCAGACTTGGCCTCCGCCCGCGCCGAGCTGCGCTCCCTTCATAGGCGGGTTGATGACGCTGAGGCTGTTGCACGGCAGAACACGGAGGAAGTGCTCCAACGATGAATGCTGGAGCGCGAGCATGCTCCTATGCTGCAGGATCTTCGGAACAGGGCCAACACCGCCCTGGGCCATATTTGCGACGTGGAGGTGTCGGCCCCTCACTCGAATGACTATGCCAGCCATCTAATCTTCTTCACTGAGGTGGTGACGCGCCTGGAGGCTCGATCTACCAGAGCTCGCCAGCTTGTGGAGGAAAGGGGGCGTGGCCTGCTTGAGCGCGCTTTCTCCCGTGTCTTCAGCCACCTTCTGAATGCCGACCCCAACTTTGATTTCGACGCCGTCATCGCCCCCGTTCCCACGGTCATCCGGGATGACCTGGCGCGTTGGGTTGAAGACAACGTAGACGCGTTGGTCAGGGCCTTCGCTTCGGAAGATGACGGGGTGGTGGTCGCCGCAGACGAAGGTGACGTGGTTGACGACGGCGTCGGGGGCGTCACCGGTGGTGGCGACGTTGCCGATGAAGATGATGATGACGCGAGTGACGCATCCGCGGGTGATGTAGCGAGCGACATTTATGGCTGATCCCATGTTCTCCTGTCGTTTCATCCTGCACACGAAGCTCGGGCATGGCCCTTGGAAAACTTGTAAGAGCATTTTGGGAGGGGGAGCCCCTCATGTAAGCAAATTGCAGTTTTTACTTTCCTATGCGATGTGAGTTTGTGTCCTCGTGAACTCGTGAATCCGGATGCGAGTTCTCTGTCATGGTTTACCTTAGTCAGTGCCAGCTTTGAGCTGGGCCGCGAGGCGTCGAGTTTCTGAGAACCCTGCGGAGCTCGTCGCCCCGTCAGAAGGGGCCCCACAAGAGGTGAGCTCCAGTTGTAGTGCTAGCGCGCACTTGGCGTGCACGCTGTCCCGCTCAAGAGGAGCTCGTGAGGGGAAGGCGATGGACATGAGTCCCAGACAAAACGAGATCTAGAAGACAAGAAATTGCTCGAGCAAGAAAAAGCACCCCCCGCGCGCGACGATAAAAACTCGGTTTCAAATTAAATCCAGATCCAGAAAGCAAAGCTACAGAAAGGGAGATCCAAAGCGAAAGGCCGCGTCCGGCACCTAGTCTAGTCTTCCGGTCTTCAAGTCTTCTCACCAGCGCGGAGCTAAGTGCTGCCACTGGGCGTGGGAGGGAGCCCTAGGGCCTGAGGCCGGCACCCCTGAGACTCCGGGGCGTGTACAACCCCAACTCATTATTACATGAGAGTGTCACCGGCGGCGAGCTTCACAGGCACTGGGCCTTCTTCACAGGTACCGGCCTTGCTTCATATCGCCAGTCGAGGGCCCCGCCTTGCGCCACCCTTGACCTCCTTTGAGCCGACCGGTCACCAGGACAACACAAAAGAGGGAAAGAGGACGCTAGCGGTGCCCTCGGCGACCACAGGTCCTCTGCCGGGGGAAGGGTTATCGAGGCCTCCCCGGCAGAGGGCCTACCTCCGGGTGTCGCCAGGCGTCGCGCGACGTGGGGAGGGGCCTTGCTCCTGGCTCCCTCCTGGCGGCCCCCGGCGTGTTTCCCTTGTTGGAAGGGGTGCCGTCGTGCCAGTGTCGTTGATCGACGCTGCAACCTGATTCATCTGCAGCCCGTGGTTAGCGTAAGCCTGTTCCTGAGAGATTAGCGGTACCCTGTAGTTGCCGTTGCCGGCGCGATCATCGTGGTCCTCCGTTGATTCTTGGAAGGCTTCGGCTCCTAGCGCCCCTTCTCCCCAATCTTCTCCAACGAATGAGCCGGGGTCGTCCTCCGGTGCCTACTCCTGGTCCATCATGCGGGGCACATAGGCTTCCGGGGTCGTCACCCCGAACACCTCGCCGTAGTGCCCCACGCTCCATGTTGCTCGGCCCAGGGTGGCGTCCTGAGGATGGTAGCGTGGCATCCGGCCAGGACCATGGGGGCGACGCTTGCACCCATGCCTGTCGCGGGCGGCATTGGGGCAGTGGAGCCCCCTACGCCGCTGGTCGTGTTGGTGTGGATGAAGCCCCCGGGCGTTGCTGATGGCGTGCGGTTGTGGTGAGGCCTTCCGTGTTGCCCTGCAGTGGCCTGAGGAGAAAGTCGATAGCAGAAAGGTGGCGCCCCGGATGCTGCCGCATCTAGCAGCTCGGCAACCCGCTCCAACAGTGCATCCCGGCCACTCTCCATCAGCCTGCATCGCAGCAGCTCCCTTGCCACCGTGAGTGCCGCCCGCATGTTTGCTTGCACCCGCCGTGAGTGCGGTGTCGTTGCCGCGGCATGACTCGCCGCTCTTGCAGCGGCTCGTACTTGCTGCGGGGTGAGGGTGGACGACGCCTGGACGCGCTGCCCGCGCCCAGCGGAGTTTGGCGGCGCTCGCGCCGCCTGGAGCGCGGGGTCGAGGTCTTCACGGGCAGGCGGGGCTGCCCGGGCTGGCTAGGCTGCCCAGCGATCGGAGCCGGCCCTTGAGTCACCGGTCATGGTTGTGGAGCGTCGGCGAGCTGGTCGGTGGAGAAGAAGCTCCGGCGCACCCCTACCTGGCGCGCCAAATGTCGGATGTGGGGTTCCGGCAAACCCTTAAGGTTCAAACACTGGGGTGCGTGCGAAGTCTTTCCCTCCTACCGATCTACGCCCTAGCTCGCTAAGATCTCGCGGACGAACTCGACGAACTCGCAACACAAAAAGACACGAGGTTTATACTGGTTCGGGCCACCGTTGTGGTGTAATACCCTTCTCCAGTGTGGTGGTGGTGGATTGCCTCTTGGGCTGATGAAGAACAGTACAAGGGAAGAACAGCCTCCTGAGGTTGAGGTGTTCTTGTGGCTAGGGTAGGCTCTCGATCGGGTTGGATCAAGCTAAGATGAGATGCCCCTACTATGGTGGCTAGCTCTACTTATATAGGCCATGGTCCTCTTCTCAAATATCGAGCGGGAAGGGAGCCAACAACAGCGGGCAAATTTGAAGGGGGACAGCTAGTACAAGCTATCCTGACAAAAGTGGTCTTCGCCTGCGAAAAGCTCTAGTGGTGACGCCATCTTGGGCTCCACGATGACCTTCGTCTTGTCATCCTCCTGGTCTTAGTCTCGTTGCACCAATATAACAACCTTTGGCTGATGCCTCGGTACTCTTCGCCTGCGCTGGCCTCCTTAGCACCAAAGTGGAAATAAGGACGCTGCGCGCGCTGGCGCCCGCCTGGTGTCGTTTGTCATGGCTCACGTCACGAGAGCCTCGTGAGGTTTGCCCCGCCTTGATATCTCCGCTCCTCGTGATCCTGCCTGGCTTGGCCACTCCAGAGGAGGTCTTGCGTCGTCCGCCTCGCTAGGCTTGGACCCTCGCGAGGGTCTTGGATGCCTTGTTGATGAAGATGGGTCGTACAGCCTGCTGGCTTAGCCACGTCGTGGGCCGCAGGCAGGCAAGTCTGTGGACCCCCGTTCCCAGAACGCTGACAAGTACATGGACAGGCATGTTATGTACAACAGGGTTAACATCCACCAAAAATAGCAAATGGGCAGCATCTCTAGTGATATCCCGAGTCATGTATTGTAAGTTTGTTGCTGGTATTGGTGAAATTGAGCTGGACAGTTAATACTTGAACATCACACAGTGTGCAGTACTGAAATAAACAAGGAACGAACATGCTTAATACATCAACCGTACAAAAACATAGCCATTGCAAGTGGTATTGGTAAGATTGAGCTGGTCAGATCATACTTGTTATGTCCTTGGGGGTAGTCGCTGGGGCACTTCATCTGGGCCAGAGCCTGCACCATGTCAGCTGCGGCGGAGGCGAGGTGTCCCTCTGGGTCAACGGGCATAGTGGCCATCATGCCATGGAACGCCATCAGCTCCTCGACCTCCACGTGATATGTGGTTGGGCTTGCACGGCGATGCTCTGGAGGTAGGGCAGTGGGAATTTGGAGGCATGAGTATGTTTTGCAGGCGCCATTTAAGCAATCAGGCTGGAGCCGTGATAGAGATCGATGGGTTACCTGACTGGATCCGAGCAGAACGTAGATGTGGTTGAAGTTGTGGTTGCGGCGGCGGCGGTTTGAGCTGCCGGTAGGGGGAGGAGGAGGGGGAGATACTGAGGAAATTTGATGGGTGGGGATATGGTTGGAAGAATAAATTCTGAAATCGCGCGCCTAATGAAAATTTTGCTGCGAAACTTAAAACTTGGGCGGGGGAAACACACAACATAGACGAAGCCCGTAAAATACTCGTGTGCGACAAAAGAGAAAATTGGCAGATCCCGTCTCCAAAAAATGTACACGTGTCATTGATTTTTTCAGTCAATGGTACGCCTAGTTTGTTAGGAAACATCGCACAGGTAACTAACTTATGGATCATTAACGCAAAAAAACACACACGGGTATGCCATAGAAACCGTGTGTTTTGTGATCTTCTAATAATTCTTATATCTATCAGCATCTCCAACCGCACCTAATTTCAAAAATCCCTTTCATTGTATCAGGATTATTCAATGTACATGAACAAGGCAAGGTGACACCCGATGATCAATCATTGGTTTATGAAATGCAATCACGTGTCAACCTGCCTCGCTCGCTTAGCCAGATTTGATCCTATGCAATAAGAGAGAAGCTTGCTGCCATCCGCCGGCGCGGCAATTTAAGCTGGTGTGCGGCCAACTCGCGCGGCGAGGTGGGACTAAAAACCAGCTGCGGCCAGCTCTAGTCTCCTCTGGTGGCTGTGTGCGGACGTTTCGGTAGTATTTGGGCTGGGGTGCGGCTACAAAATTTCAGTGAACATATGCTAATCAACGCTCAAAGCCCTCAAAGGATGCGCTTACCGACATTGTACGTTAATAATAGATAGTACCAACTTAAGTACTACGGGTAATTTGGTCTAAGACTAGTACATATGCAGTACTGGTAGATGCTCATAATTAATTATACAAACTTACGGACGACACACACACTAACTACTTCTCACATGCTGCCATCAAGGCATGCTGGCTAGACGTCGGCGTTCTCCTTCCCGGCCTTGTAGGCAGCAGCCCACCGTGCTTCGATAACCGCCAAGCTCTCCTCAGCATGGCGTGCGGCCTCTTCTTTCCTGCAGCGGCGGGACTCTCTTTTCTTGACTGCTTTCTGCCTTTTCCGCTCCTTCTGTGCGGCTTTGGCCGCCTCTAGATCCACCGCCCATTCGGCCATGGCAGCCTCAAAGTCCGCCCACGTAACTGTGTGGCCGCCGGCGGCGATGAACTCGGCGCGGCGAGATGCCATCACTTCCTGACCATGTGTGCGGTCGCGGGCCACGAGGAACGTGGCGCGACGGAATGCCATCGCTTTCTTACCAGTTACTATGCACCGTGGTGCCATGAACAACGCTTGGAGAGAGCTCTGGAACAGAGGGGCCGGGCAGCCGTATAGTGCGGTGGTTTTTAAGAGCTCAACGACAAACGATGAAGGAAATTTGGCTTCCCTTACAATTTTGCTCGTTCATTATCGCACACGGTTCTTCACCGTCGCCTCCGAAATAGTGTGCGCTCAGCATATTGTGTGTTGCATTATGATTGGACGAAACCCAGCCACGCGGATCACACGTGTGGACTGTAGGATGCGCCGCGATCGAACGGCAATCCTCGTCCCTCACATCACACCCGTGCAGCTGTAGCTGGATTGGATTTATATGTGCTAAATGCCTAGAAAATGCACATAATCCCCTAAATATGGTAAATGAGCCCGAAAAAATGCCAAATTTGAACACGGTGATTTGCAGGGTGTATATTCGTCGTAGAAAAAACTCCAGGGCAAAGAATGAAGAAAATTTGGATTCCCCTTCAATCTTGGTGATTTTCCTCTCGAAAGCATGGAACTTCCTTGGTGATGGTTCGATTTATGAAGGGCGTGCATGACGACATAAGCCAAACCTACTCAAATTTTTACCCAGGCATGGTGAGGCCATACCATGGCACCATGCCAGGCGTCATGTTTTTCAAGCATTTATTTCATTTTTCTATAGTTGAAAACCCAATAAATAAACGTTTGTGGTTGGCTATTGCCACACATTTCATTGAAATATCTGACAATTCCTTGTAAAAGGCATGAGAATTTACAAAATGGCACGAGCATGGTTTTCAGACCGTTCTTGTGCACCCTTTCATGCGCCGATTGTTTGAACTTGAATTATGTGCATTAATGCCTAGAAAATGCACATAATACCCTAAATATGGTAAATGAACCCGGAAAAGTGCCAAATTTGAACACGGTGATTTGCAGGGTGTATGTTCATCGTAGAAAATAACTCATGGACAAAGGACGAAGGAAATTTTGACCCCCCCCCCTTCAGTCTTGGTGATTTCCCCCTCAAAACCATGAAACTTCCTCGGTGATGGTTCGATTTATGAAAAGCGTGCATGATGACATAAGGCAAACATTCTCAAATTTTTACCAGGGCACGGTGAGGCCATACTATGGCACCACGCCAGGTGTCATGTTTTCCAAGCATGTATTTCATTTTTGTATAGTTGTTAACCTAGTAAACGACGCGTTTGTGGTTGACTATTGCGACACATTTCCTTGAAATATATGCCCATTCCTTGTAAAAGGCATGAGAATTTACTAAATAGCACGAGCATGGTTTTCCAGACCGTTCTTGTGCACCTTTTCATGCACCGATTGTTCGAATTTGAAGTATGTGCATTAATGCCTAGAAAATGCACATAATCCCCTAAATATAGTAAATGAGCCCGGAAAAATGTCAAATTTGAACACGTTGCATTGGAGGCGGTATATTGATCATTGCAAAAAAGCTGAATGACAAACTAGGACAGAAATTTGGATTCCCCTTCAATCTTGGTGATGGTTCGATTTATGAAGCGCGTGCATAACGACATTAAATCAAACTTTCTCAGCTTTTTACCAGGGCACGATGAGGCCATACCATGGCACCATTCCAGGCGTCATGTTTTTCAAGCACGTATTTCATTCATTTATTGTTGATAACCCAGTAAATGACGCGTTTGTGGTTGACTATTGACATGCATTCCCTTGAAATCTCTACCCATTCCTTGTAAAAGGCTTGAGAATTTACTAAATACTACGAGTATGGTTTTTCAGACCATTCTAGTGCACCTTTTCATGCACCGGTTGTTTGAATTTGAATTGTGTGGATTAATGCCTAGAAAATGCACATAATCCCCTAATATGGTAAATGAGCCCGGGAAAATGCCAAATTTGAACAAGTTGCATTCGAGGGGGTATGTTGAATGTATAAAAAACTGAATGACAAGCTAGGAAGGAAATTTGGATTCCCGGCCCCTTCAATCTTGTTGATTTCCCCCTCGAAACCATGAAAATTCCTCGGTGATGGTTCAATTTATGAATAGCGTGGACGACGACATAAGCCAACCTTCTCAAATTTGTACCACAGCATGGTGAGACCATACCATAGCACCATGCCAGCCGTCATGTTTTTCAAGCATGTATTTCATTTTTCTACAGTTGAAAAACCAATAAACGACGTGTTTGTGGTTGACTATTGCCACACATTTCCGTGAAATATCTGCCCATTCCTTGTAAAAGGCTTGATAATTTACTAAATAGCACGATCCTGGTTTTCCACACCGTTCTCGTGCACCTTTTCATGTACCGATTGTTTGAATTAGAATTATGTGCATTAATGCCTAGAAAATGCACATAATCCCCTAAATATTGCAAATGAACCCAGAAAAGTGCCAAACTTGAACACATTGATTTGCAGGGTTTATGTTTATCATAGAAAAAACTCATGGACAAAGGACAAAGGAAAATTGGATTCCCCTTCAATCTCGGTGATTTACTATCGCACACGATTCATCTCTGTTGCCTCTGTGAACCGTGTGTGTTCACCCACACATGCAAAAGGAAAAAGAAAACACACGCCCACTTCGTCCCCAGCCACTCGCGGCGGACTCCTCCGCAACTCTACACCTCATCAACTTCTATCGCAGTGGCCACCCTAAGCTCGACGACTGTTGTCGGCGGGCGAAGGTCGTGCTCCAAACGGCACAGGATTTTGCCCCTACCGCTTTCCCCCGCCTATCTGTACTGACATTCTAGACACTGGTCGATTGGGGTTTTCTGCGGGATTGGGCCGGGGATTTTTCTCATGGAGAAGGTAATCAACTTAGCGAAATATTCACTCATCTCTTATCGCAGTCCGTCCGTCGTTGTTAATCAACTGGCGGATATCGCCGTGGATTCATTTTTCTTCTAGCTGATTCAAGCGTTTTCATTCATGTGTCCACAGTGCGAGCACAAATCGGGCAAGTGTGGTTGCGACCAGTCTCAAACGAAGTTCTATTTCACCATTCCGGATGACTTCGGGGAGCGCTCGGTATGTTCAATCTCAACCTTCCACAGTCGGCATGGCCTAAATTTGTGAACATATACCATTTGCTGCTACATTTGGATAAAATGTATGGTGCCACATGCAGCCTAGATGTCGAAGCAGATTGCCCCCCCCCCCAATATTAGGCAAATATATGATGTATTGTTCGCTCAGTTACTCTCATATTTGCATCAAATCTTTGTTACATTATCTATTTTTAATTATATATGTTTGTACTTTGCTTTCATCTATATATTAATTTGTTCTATCAGTTACTCCCATCTTTGCATCTTGCTCTGTTCTTTCAATATATCTAATTTATGATCTTAATTTTAATTTCAAGCAGTACATCCCTTGCTTTGTAAGAACAGGAGTAGAAGGAAATCTTGGGCTTTACTTTGTTGACGACTCCATGGATGTCATATTGACAATGGAGTATGGATTTACAATGATGGTTAGCGTAAAACTTGATAAAGATGGTCACTCCTATTTTTATGTGGGCCTTTGGAAAAAAGAGTCTAAGTGTTATGAACTGAAAGCTGGCAATAAATTCTAGTGCGTGCACCACAGCCTGGTCTAATTAACATGGATGTTTACTTCCCCAACGTCATCAGCCGATCAAAGTCTGATCGAGGTTAGTGTCCTTTCAACTTTCGCCATGCTGGCATATTACTTAGCAAAATCGGGGTATTTATTCTGACTAATTGATCACTATTTAAGCAACCAATTGTGATTTCTTTTTTTAATCCTCTTTTTCTCGAATAGTGTAACCACTATATACATGTTACTCAAATGTTGTTAGCCAAGTTTTTAAATTTTCATGGAAAGTATTAGTATGGTACACATTTCATTGAGTTTAAGCGTGTGCCCGATGTACAGAAGGCGTTTCCATATTAACTGTCCATATTGCAAATTCACACATATGTTAACATAAGGAAATGTATGTGTAACTTACTAATCGTCGCACATGAGTACTTGCAGACGCATCATGTGCGATACTCCTAGCCACCGCAAGCAACTAGTTTGCAATTTTCAAAGTTTTTTGTACACACAGAATCACACGCGAATTTATTGTAGTAACCGTCTGTGCTGTAATTTCTCATTGCAAACAGTTCATCCGAGTTGGCTGTTTGCCGCGTATCACACACATCTTGTTTACATGACTCGTTTGTGTTCTTTTCGCTCATGGCAAACAGTTCATCTATGTGAACTGTATGTCGCATATCACACACAACTTGTTAAGTTGAACCATTTCTGTTGTGTTCCCTAATCGAAAACAGTTCGCCCGAGTTAACCGTATGCCATATATCACACACACCTTGATCTGCCTAACCGTTTCCATTGCACTCCCTAATAGCAAACAATTCATATGAGTGAACTGTATGGCGTATATCGCACACGCCTTGATATGGCTGCCCGTTTCTGTTGTTCTGTCTCATCGCAAATAGTTCGGATGGATCAAACGTGTGCCCTGCATCGCACACGCAACTAAAATCGGAACCGTGTTTGATGGCTCCGCCATCACCAACATTTTGCATCTTTTTGATGGTTTTTTACATCACCATTTGCGATTAATGCATCCCATACAGTTTCGTCAAAGGGTCTCTGATCATAGTGTCGCATTAGCAGCATCCTGCAGTAGTGTTTGCATGACTCAGCCACCATTCATCATTATCATAGTATTTATGGCTCAGCCACCATTCATCATTATCATACATGTTACACTAGCATCATTGCACATCCTGGTACACTGCCAGAGGCATACATATAGAGTCATATCATTCTAGTATCGAGTTGTAATGTTGAGTCGTAAGTAAATAAAAGTATGAAGATCATCATTATTAGAGCATTGTCCGAGTGTGGAAAGGATGATGGAGATTATGATTCTCCCACAAGTCGGAATGAGGAACTGTATGAAAAATAAAAAAAATGAAAAAAAGAGTAAAAAAAGATCCCAACAAAAAAAAGAGAAAAGGAGAGAAGGGGCAATGTTACTATCCTTTTCCACACTTGTGCTTCAAAGTAGCACCATATTTTTCATATGGAAAGTCTCCTATGTTGTCCTTCCATATACTAGTGGGAATTTTTGATTATATAGGACTTGCCTTGATACTAGAACGATATGACTCTATATGTATGATGATGATGCTGGGCTTTCTGATGATGATGGGCTTCCTCAAATGCCCGAGGTCTTCATGAGCAAGCAGGTTGGATGCACACCCACTTATTTTCCAGTGGAGCTTTCATACACTTATAGCTCTTAGTCCATCTGTTGCATGGTGATCCCTACTCCTCACATTGACATCAATTGATGGGCATCTCCATAGCCCGTTGATTAACCACGTTGATGTGAGACTCTCTCCCTTTTGACTTCTCCTTATTGATCCCTATCACCGCATTCTATTTGACCTAGTGCTATGTCCATGGCTCACGCTTGGAGTTGAAAATGCTTAAGCGTGTTAGAAGTACGATCCAGTTGCTTGGTTTAACACCTTGGTGCTCATGATTTATATTTTTGCGGTGAAGGCGGAGTTAATGCCATGTCAACATGATAAAATGAGGGGGGGGGGGATAACACTCGTTAAGGATCGTATATTTTGAAAATGTAATGATTATGTTTCTTATGTTCACGGATATTATTATGTTGATGTCATTACTTCATCGTTTCTCAATGATTTGACCATAAAATGATTACATGATACACATGTTAGGTAGCATTCCACATCAAAAAATTTGTTTTTATCTTTTACCTACTTGAGGATGAGTAGGAATTAAGCTTGGGGATGTCGATACGTCTCCAATGTATCTATAATTTTTTATTCTACCATGTTATTATATTATCAATCTTGAATATTTTATATGACTTTTTGTGCTATTTTATATCATTTTTTGGGACTAACCTATTAACCCAGTGCCTAGTGCGAGTTGATGCTTTTGTTTGTTTTTGGTTTTCCAGAAAATCAGTACCAAACGGGGTCCAAACGCTACAAAACATTTTGGCAAATTCTTTCTGGACAAGAGAGACCCTAGAAGCTTCCGAGGAAGAGAGACGGTAATCGAGGAGACGATAAGGCAACCCTGTTACCTTGTGGGCCCCATGAGGCTCCATTTGACCTAATTTAACCTCTATAAATTCTCTAATATTGGGAAACAAACAGAGAGCCACCTGAAACCCTTTTTTCGCCGCTGCAAGTTTCTGTTCTTCTGCGATCCCATATGGAGGCCTTTTCTGGTACTCTGCCGGAGGGGGAACCAATCACGGAGGGCTTCTACACCATACTTGCTGCCTTCCGATGATGCGTGAGTAGTTCACCACAAACCTACGGGTCCATAGCTAGTACCTAGATGGCTTCTTCTCTCTCTTTGATCTTCAGTACAATGTTCTCCTCGATGTGCTTGGAGTTCTATCCGATGTAAACTTTTTTTGCGGTGTGTTTGTTGGGATCCGCTCAATTGTGGGTTTATGATTAGATTATACATTGAAATGAATTGATTATTTTCTGAACTTTATTATGCACAATTGTTATAGCTTTGCATTTCTCTCCAATCTATCCATTTGTTTTGGCCAACTAGAATCATTTATCTTCAGTAGGAGAGGTGCTTTGTGATGGGTTCAATATTGTAGTGCTCTATATCCCAGTGACAGAAGGGGACAAGACATGTATTTGTATCATTGCCATTAAGGATAAAATGATAGGGTTTATTCATATTGATTGAGTTTACTTTGTCTACATCTTGTCATCTTGCTTAAGGCATTACTCCTTTTTCATGAACTTAATACCATAGATGCATGATGGATAGCGGTCGATTGGTGGAGTTATAGTAGTCATAACTATGCACTTTTCAATTAATTGCCCAACAGTAATTTGTTCACCCACCGTATGATATGTGTTCAAGAGAGAATCCTCTAGTGAAAACTATGGCCCTTGAGTCTACTTTAATCATATTAAAATACCAAAATTACTTTGATGCAATTTTATTTCTTTTATTTCGTTTTGCAATTTATCCATCTACATATACAACATTTGATCCTTGCAAGTAACGAGTTCAAGGGGATTGACAACCCTCTTGTCCACGTTGGGTGCAATTATTTGCTTTTGTGTGCGCAAATGTTGTTCATGAGGCTTTGCGTGATTCTCCTATTGGTTCGATAAACCTTGTTTTTCACTGAGGGAAATACTTATCTCTACTGTACTGCATCTCCCCTCCTCTTCAGGGAAAATCCCATAGCAACTCACAAGTAGTAGACCACTTCTCGCTAATCTTGGCGAGCTCGCCATCAAGGCGGCGGGGCTGCCTGGCGACCGTCTCCATGGTTGGTCATGGAGCAGTCGAGCACCCACGCGGCGGCGATGTCAGGGTCATTGTCACTCTTGGCGAACGCCTAGCGGTGATCGGCATTGCGTCGGTCGTACCTCACCCGGTGCCTCACCGCGCGCTTCCCCTCAGAGATGACGGCCTTCCAGCCTGAGGCACCTCTGTAACATCCTCCTCCGAGGTAGTGGAGGTGGCGGCCCCACACCTTCTTAATCGTGAGCAACAAGCACTACTACAGGATACCGCTAACGCGACACTACGATTAGAGACCCTTCGAGAAACTGTGTGTGATGCCATAATCGCAAACGGTGCTATATGAAAACCGTCAGAAATGTGTAAAATGTTTGCAATGAAGGATGCATCAAACACGGTTCAGGTTTTAGTTGCGTGTGCGATGAAGGGCATACAGTTCAGTTCAATGAACTGTTTGCGATGAGGAGGAACAAAAGAAACGGGCAGCCAGATGGAGGCGTGTGCGATACACAGCATACGGTTTACTCGGATGAACTGTTTGTGATTAGGCAACACAAAAGAAACGGTGAGCCAGATCAAAGGTGTGTGCGATATACGGCATGCGGTTCACTCGGGTGAACTGTTTGCGTTGAGACATGAGAACAGAAACGGTTCAACTTAACAAGATGTGTGTGATCCGCGGCAAACAGGTCTGTAATCAGAAATGTGTCTGAAGACCGATAAGAACACAGATGGTTGCTGCTAATAAGACGTGTGCATTGTGCGATGGGATTGCATACAGAACAACAACATGTATATATATATACACACACTTATAAGGACATGCTTGCATAACCAAATTAAACATCCACTTACATAGGTGGCTACTACAACCATGGCATTTGCACACACCAAAGTAAACTATTACATGCATAATTACATAGGTGGCTACTACACACATGACATTTCCACACACACCAATAAAGTAAACTATATATTACATGCATGATTAACTAGCATAAACGATCATCTGATCATCATCTACTTCTTGTGACCCTTGCTCTTCTTGTGGCTCGATCCGGGCGCGTCGATTTGGGTAACAAGGCACTTCCTCATGTCAACGATCCGCCTGTGCATCTTGTAGCATGTGTACACGCTCTTGGCCGCGAACCTGAGGTGAGGTTCATCCAGATGCCGCATCCAGGCCTTGTGCCAGGATACAGAACTTATTCTCTAGGCATACTGCTTCATCTTTTCGTAGTAGGGGTCGATGATGGCAGAGGCGAGTTCGACCAGGGAGTCCTGCTTCGTGCTGCCCCAGACCCGGTAGTGGTCACGGATTTCGACAAGGTTCTTGGAGGCCAAGCCCATAACACTGAGCGCTTTTACATCGTCTTTGGTATCCACCGTGGCGAACTTGTAGTCAGTGCTGTTGACATACATGTTGAAATGGTCGCAAGGCTCTGTGGCCATGCAGTAGTGGTAGAGGAGGACATAATGCCGCACGCACAACTGGGCGATGGCAACCTTCTGATCTATGCCGGGACAACCGGCGGTGTACTGGAGGTCGATGCCGACCACCTTGTACTTGTCTCCAGGAAGCAACTGCTCAACGCTGTTGATGTAGTCATCCACCACAGCCGGGTCAATGGTGTACACCACCGAGAGATCCGTCTCCCTCGCGTGGGTCTCCACTCTATGCTCGCCAAACTCCATTGGAGCGCCGCCGGAAATCCCCTCTCTATATGTCATCGTGGGTGTGCTTGTTGTGTTGTGGGGTGCGATCGAAAGGTTGAAGAGACTAAGGTTATAATGGCGATGGGAATTAAAGGGGAAGCCGGACGGCCAAGAATATCGGCAGGCCCTGAAGGCAGTTCTAATTTGCAGTGCGTAACTCCATCGTGCCGCACGTAACTGCATCGCATGGCAACGCACGCGGCGCAACCGCATGCATATGGGGCCCCCGACGTGATCGTGCGCACGCCCAACCGTTGGCAGAGCGCGCGCGAAGGGGCGCGAGCAGAGCGTTGCACGGTCGCCTCAACGAAAAGCTGTCCACAAGCCGAGCGCGCCGACGGACGCGAGCATAGCGTGCCAACGGACGCGACAGAGCGCGTCGTGGCGCCTAACAGTGAGCACAGCGCGCTGCGGCGCCTAACGGCCAGCAGAGCTTGCCGAGGGACGCGAGCAGAGGACGACACAGTGATACGCGGCAAATAAGACGAACTGTGCGAGCGATGTCGGAGACATCAAGCACGAATCGTATTAGAGTTGCGTGTGCGATACGTGGCAGACAGTTGATCCATCAGAGTTGTTTGTGATGGAATAAGCCGGGTGTGTTGCGGGCAAACACCTCCTGGTGTATAACCTTAAATTTAACCAAAAGAGTGTTAATGCATGTTACAAAAATTGTATAGCTAGAAACTATATTGAAATACGACTCCAACGATATAATCTATGGCGACATGCATTCGTATTTTATTAGTTAAATCCTACTTAGAAACCAGGACGGGGTATAGTAGGTAATTAAATCGCAAATGCTTTTTTATTAACCGTATGTGTACATGTCCTCTCGTCCTCCTCTCGCACGTCTTGTCACCCTGCTGTTGCAAACGGCTTACAGCGCAAGCTTGCGCAGCGCGCGGGGGCGTTCTTTTGGCCAAACGATGGCGCCAATGAATCGTCGGTGAGCCCGTTCCCGCGCAAGCTTCCCGCCCGACTCGATGAAATCCCCCAAAATCTCCATGCTTACCGGCCTGCTATAAAAACCCTCATGGCCAGTGAGTCCTGCGTCGCATTTTCCCCTCCCTCCTTGTAGCTTATCTCATCTACTTCTCCCACAATCGCCAGTGGCACCGGTCTGTCGTCGTCGCTCAGCCACTCCGCCATCATTAGAGGACAGCTCCAGCTTGGAGGCTACACCGCGGCGGCGGCGCAGTCCCTGGGGTAGTGTAGTGCGCGTGGCGTCCCTGTTGGGTGTGCGCGGAACACCCACCACACGCTCCGCCGCCACTGCCCATTGTCGGTGTCAAAACTGGCGGATCTCGGGTAGGGGGTCCCGAACTGTGCGTCTAAGGCGGATGGTAACAGGAGGCGGGGGACACGATGTTTACCCAGGTTCGGTCCCTCTCGATGGAGGTAATACCCTACTTCCTGCTTGATTGATCTTGATGATATGAATATTACAAGAGTTGATCCACCACGAGATCGTAGAGGCTAAACCCTAGAAGCTAGCCTATGGTATGATTGTTGTTGTCCTACGGACTAAACCCTCCGGTTTATATAGACACCGGAGGGGGTTAGGGTTACACAGAGTCGGTTTCAAGGGAGGAGATCTACATACCCGTATCGTCGAGCTTGCCTTCCACGCCAAGGAGAGTCCCATCCGGACACGGGACGAAGTCTTCAATCTTGTATCTTCATAGTCCAACAGTCCGGCTAAAGTATATAGTCTGGCCGTCCGAGGACCCCCTAATCCTGGACTCCCTCAGTAGCCCCTGAACCAGGCTTCAGTGACGATGAGTCCGGCGCGCAGATTTGTCTTCGGCATTGCAAGGCGGGTTCTTCCTCCGAATACTCCATAGAAGATCTTGAACACAAGGATAGTGTCCAGCTCTGCAAAACAAGTTCCACATACCACCGTAGAGAGAATAATATTTCCACAAATCTAATCTGCTGACACGTTTTGGCAGCATGACATCATACCACGGCCCTGTCATTATTCGAATCGTTTTTCTCAACCAGCTACTGCACGTATTGTGAGGCGGTTTTCTTGGCACGTCTTGTCGAAGCAGAGATCGTGTCCCCTTATCACGGGATTCTCATCGATACGGATGTGGGTAACCCAACCGCGCCATCCATTACGGCGCTTGGGGAATAAGCGAGTTTTACTAGGCAGGTGGGGAGGCGTATAGTTTCCTCCGCCCCTATAAAGGGACAAGGATTCCTCTTTTTACCCACGCCTTCTTCCTCCTTGCTCATCCATTCTTGCGCACTAGAGCTTCAACACCCAAGTTCGCGTTTTTCCCCTCAAACCACTCCAAGCATGTCCGGAGCGGGAGGCAAGTGGAACGGAGGAGAACATCACAAAGCTACGGGGAGCCGGATATCTGGCCGCGGACATCGGACACCGGCTGCCAGATGCGGGGCCGATCATCCCTACGCCCGAACCCCATGAGAGGGTGGTTTTCCTTACCCACTTTGTCCGCGGACTGGGATTTCCCCTCCACCCGTTTGTCCGCGAGCTCATGTTCTACTACGGGCTGGATTTTCACGATCTGGCCCCCAATTTCATCCTCAGCATCTCGGCGTTTATCGTCGTGTGCGAGGCCTTCCTCCGCATCAGGCCCCACTTCGGCCTGTGGCTGAAGACCTTCAATGTTAAACCGAAGGTGGTGGTCGGCCAGCAAGCGGAGGGCGGAGGCGCCATGGTGGGCAAAATGCCTAATGTCACCTGGCTCGAAGGCTCCTATGTGGAGACCATAAAGGGGTGGCAATCGGGGTGGTTCTACATCACCGAGCCGCGCGACACCAACTGGGTGGCGGCCCCTGAATTCCGATCTGGAATCCCCACACGGCTCACCTCCTGGAAAGAGAAGGGCCTGTCCTAGGGTTCATTGGTGGAGCTGACCGGACTAAAGAAATGCATCAGAAACATGATGAGCAAGAAAATCAAGCTTGTCAACGTGGTCCAGGTCATGCTCTTCCGCCGGATCCTCCCGTGTCAACGCGGGCATTCAATTTGTGGGAGTTCGACCCGGCCGAGCACCAGGCGTTGCGAGAGCTCTTCGACACGACGCACAAGGACGTCTGGAAGGTGCTGTTCAAGGGCGCCGAGGTACCTCCTCCCCTTACTGAGGACCGCGGACTCAGCGCAAAGCGCCATGCCAATCCGGTAAGCTTTTTATATCTCACAGGATGTTTATTTTCCCCAGTTTAATCATGTGCGGGATCTAAGCCTCCATGACATTAACAGGACTGGGTAGAGACAGCGGAGCAGATCGATTGCCTAGCCCCCCTGCCTGAGGATCCAGCAGATGCTCTCCTAACGGAGATGCTGGTTCCGGCGCCTTACGAACTGCCGATGAAGAAGGCCAAGAAGAAGGCCAGGGGGACCCGGAAGGGTCTCCGGCGCAAGGTTATATCGGACTCATCGTACGAAAACTCCGAGGCGCACTCCTCCCACGAAAACGAGGAGGAGGAAGGGGAAAGTTCTCCCCCCCCCAGCTGGGGGAGACAAGAAAAGGAAGGCCGCCCCATCCGGGGAGGCCGAAGGGTCCAAGAAGGGAAGGACCCTCCTCCCGGACTGCTCCACGACGGCCACCTACAGCGACGAGTGGTTGCCCAGGGACAAGCCCCTGGCCAAGTCGTAAGTATCCGGATACCATAGCAATTCATGGTATGTTTTATTGCACTGCTTCTTATCACGCCGAACATGATTATGCAGTCCGTCCCGAGCCCATATTGACGTATCTTCGTCGGATGGTTCTTTGGACCCGTCGGATATGAATAGCGATTCACTTCCGACCGCCTCCACCCCTCGCCCTACGGACAACGTCGAGGTGTTGTCTCAAAGGGCACTGAGCCAAGGGGAGGTAGTCCTCGAGGCGCCTCGAGGCGACATTCTAGACCCTGGGCGCAAAGGGAGCAAGACTCCCATGGGCTCCGAATTCGGCCTCCAGCCGAACACTGCGCCGGAACCTCCAGTGGTTCTGGACTCTGTCAGGCGACCCCCCCGTTAAGAGGGGCAAGCCGCCCGTGCCGGTGGCCTCTGTCCATCCAGAGGCACCGGACAACTTGCTGGAAGCGCTTCGCGGCGCTTCCATCGACGAAGAGCACCGCACTATCATGAGTGCGGTGATCGAGAAGGTTCAGTCCGCCAAAAGTGGACTAACTGAAGCTTGTGCCAGCCTCCTAACAGGCTTTCAGGTAAGTAATCAAATTATAGGAAAATATTACCGCATAGACAATAGCCCGTGATGCTCTGGTTGGCGTTCGCGAAGAAAGGCCGAATAGAGGATCAAATAATGACTCAGGAGTCTAATCAGAATATGTCTATGTGCATATGCAGGCTTCACTGCTAGCCGCTGCCGCACGTACTACGGAGATCGCTGCACTGAAGCAGGACCTTGAGCGGTCCAAGGAAGAGCTCGGCCTTACCAAGAGGCAACTCGAAGAGAACAAAGGTAAGCGATACCCTGTCTATATATTAAAAAGAAATTTGGTTGTAAAATAATAGGATCATCATGAATTTGCCAGGGGCAACGACCGAAGTGGCGACCCTGAAGAAGGCGCTGTCCGAGGCCGAAGACAAAGCGGCCAAGGAGCGCATCGAGCGAGAAAAGCAAGAAGCCCGGGTAGGCGAGGTGCAGCAAGAGCTTCAGGCTCTCGCCAAAAAACACGAGTCCTTGGAGCTTGACTCTAAGACGTGAGAGCCCGAGCTTGCGAAGGCCCTCGAAAGCGCACAAAACGCCAAGGCTGAAGCCCACAAGGCCCTCCAGGAGATTGAGGCGGTTAAGAAGATAGCAGCGGGTAAGGCATTCATTATGCAAAGCAAGCATGTGAAGGAAACTTTCCTTTTACTTACCCGAGTTCGGAGCTCTCCAGGAGCGTTCGCAGATCTTCCCCGCAGTGTGTTGGATGCCGCGGAGTTTTACCGGGCTGAGGAGGGGAGCTCGACGGAGAAGTTGTTCTGGTCTCAGTATACTGGGACCGAACACCCAATGCCCTTGAGCGACCAGCTGAAGCAACTGGTCGAGCTCCACAAGGCGGCCGAACAGGCCATGAAGGGTCTTATAGTCCGGATGTGGCCTGGCGATCCCCTGCCTGACAGCTACTTCGGTCTGGTGAGGCAGCTTGTGAATGCCTGCCCACGGCTTGAAGTCATAAAGCGGTTCTATCTGCATCGAGGGTGCGCGCAGGGCTTTTGACCGGGCGAAGGTGCACTAGGCGAAGCTGGACGCCGTAAAGCTGGTGAAGGAGGGGCCGCCGGAAGGCAAGGAGCATCGCCACCCCGAAATGTATTATGACAGTGTCCTGAAGGGTTCCCACCTTGTGGCAGAGGAATGTGCTAAAGATGTAATATTTGAATGAACGTACTCATGTGATCCTGCAATGTGAAACGAGTTCATTTGCGCTATGCAACGCTTGTTAATTTAAAATATTACCTTCTGTGCGGTTGTTTATAAAATCTAAGGGTTGGCCAGTCGTCGGCTTCTGCCCCCATGTAACTAGTACTGGGGTGTTCGGGATAAACCCGAACACTCTTTATCCCAATTTTGGGTCCTTCGAAGGAGGTGTTCAGCACAGCGAACCAGGCAATCGGACTATAAAGCTTTATCACCCTCACTTAGCCATAGAAGTCTACAATTTTAAATTTTGGCGAAGCCCCTAGTATTTGGAAGGCCGAATTTGGGGCGCTATATACACCTAAGTCGGGCAAGGCCGACTCCTCGCCCGAAGCGGAAAAAGTCTTTAAGGACTTGAGACCTCTCGAACAGCGACCAGCTCTCGCCTCATCATGACAGTCAGTTTTCGGCTTTCTCTACTGAGGTGCTCGTCCGGAAGAACCGGGACACAATCGCAGTAGTTCTCCCAGCGCTACCTTAGCCGATTTTGCGGAACGTAAGGTACCAAAACATGGGAGCCGGGTGAACCCAACTATTGACCCAAGACATGGTTCGGAGCTGATGCATATAATGCTATAAGTTCGGGGTGCCGCACTATCGAAAGTGTTCGGACTTCTCAAGCCGTATTATGGGGTATACTGAAGCCCCTGGCGTACTAGTCGTACTAGAATGTACGGGTGCAATCTGTCGTAATTAAGCAGATAAGAGAAAGAAAAAAGGAAGGGGTAATGCAATAAACGCTACACATTGTTATTAAATAGTATGTCAAAGCGTACGAATACAAGTAGTGCAATAAGCAGAAAATAGGACTGTTTGACATGTCCTATCCAGGGGCAAGCTACGTATGGGTATTTGAAATAGGTATTTCGATCGTTATTAGAGACCACCTGGGGATTCCCTTGTACGTCTTAGCTTCTTGCCTCCTTTGTATTTCCTTCACGTAATGCGTCCAGCTATCAGACTGCCGAAAAGGGCTTCCAGAGAGTAGGGTCCTGAAAGAGAGAAAATTATAAAGGTATACAGCCCCTGGGGCGGTTGAGCCACATTGTGGGACGTGTCCTGGCCGTGCCTCCGCCTATGCCCATGGTATTTGTAGTGCGTAATTATGTACGCGCGGCGTAAATTTCGTCGCTTGATTGGGACTAGGATGGAGGCCGAATTGCTAGGCGAGCTCTGAACGTGCCAGACGATCCTGTTGCAGGTTACTCCGGACTCGCTTGAAGGTGCCCGGGGTCTTTATCGCCGAATTGGCGGTTTGCCTTAAAAGGCCGCTTTGTGCTTCTGCTGCGAGGGTCGTGGTGTGCTCCTCCGTGCGGAGCGAGCGTTCTGTGTTTCCATTGACTGTTATAACCCCCCTAGGTCCTGGCATCTTGAGCTTGAGGTATGCGAATGCGGTACCGCATTGAATCTTGCAAATGCGGTTCGCCCGAGCAGTGCGTGATAGCCACTGCAGAACGGGACGATATCGAAGATTAACTCCTCGCTTCGGAAGTTGTCCGGAGATCCGAAGACCACTTCCAGTGTGATTGAGCCCGTGCAATGGGCCTCTACACCTGGTATGACAGCTTTAAAGGTGGTTTTGGTGGGTTTGATCCTCGAGGGGTCTATACCCATTTTGCGCACTGTATCCTGATAGAGCAGGTTCAGGCTGCTGCCGCCGTCCATAAGGACTCGAGTGAGGTGAAATCCGTCAATGATGGGGTCTAGGACCAATGCGGCAGACCCGCCATGACGGATACTAGTGGGGTGGTCCCTGTGATCGAAGGTGATCGGACAAGAGGACCATGGGTTGAACTTTGGGGCGACAGGCTCCATCGCATAGACGTCCCTTAGTGCACGCTTCCGTTCCCTCTTGGGAATGTGGGTTGCGTATATCATGTTCACCGTCTTCACTTGTGGGGGGAACCTCTTCTGTCCTCCCGTGTTCGGCGGTCGGGGCTCCTCCTCGTCATCGCTATGCAGCCCCTTGTCCTTGTTTTCGGCATTCAACTTGCCGGCCTGCTTGAACACCCAGCATTCTTTGTTGGTGTTATTGGCTGGCTTATCGGCGGTGCCGTGGATTTGACACGAGCGATCGAGTATGCGGTCCAAACTGGACGGGCCCGGAGTACTTCTTTTGAATGGCTTTTTCCGCTGACCAGGTTTAGAGCCACTGAATCCGGCATTGACTGCCGTATCTTCGGCGTTATCGCCGTTGTTGCGGCGCTTATGTCTGTTACGACGTGGTCTGCCGTTATTATCTTTGGTATCTGAAGTGCCCGGATTCCTTGATCTGTTGTTGCTGCGAGCCAGCCAGCTATCCTCGCCCGCGCAAAAGCGGGTCATGAGTGTCATGAGGGCTGCCATAGACTTCGGCTTCTCTTGGCCGAGGTGCCGGGTGAGCCACTCGTCATGGATGTTATGCTAAGGCCTCTGCATCCGGATAGTCGACAATTTGGTTTTTCTTAGTTAGGAACCTGGTCCAGAATTTCCTGGCCGATTCCCCTGGCTGCTGAATTATATGGCTCAAGTCATCGGCATCTGGTGGCCGTACATAAGTACCCTGGAAGTTGTCAAGGAATGCATCTTCCAAATCCTCCCAACTGCCAATGGAGTCTGCTGGCAAGCTATTCAGCCAATGCCGAGCTGGTCCTTTGAGTTTTAGTGGGAGGTACTTCATGGCATGTAGATCATCACCGCGAGCCATGTGGATGTGGAGGAGGAAGTCCTCGATCCATACCGCGGGGCTGTTGTACCATCATATGATTCAATGTTAACGGGTTTAAAACCCTCTGGGAATTCGTGATCCATTACTTCATCAGTGAAGCATAGGGGGGGTGCAGCGCCTCTGTGCCGGGCTATATCACGACGCAGTTCGTACGAGTCTTGCCTGCTGTATTCGGCCTGGCCGGATTTGCTTTTGGTATATCTGGCATGACGATCATCGTCTCGCGTTGGGGCGCGGCCCCGTGATCCGTAGATCGATCTTGTATGCCCTGCTTTGTTTTCCAATACGTCTCACAGGTCCCGCGTGTTGCCCCGGGCCTTGGTGTTTTTGGTTGAACGGTGGCGGGGTGCGGTCTGGACTTCGGGCTGATATGCCTCTCTGTCTCGGCCACGAGGTGGCCGATCAGCCGCATCATATGCTGGTGACGTTGGTTTTAATGCTTCCTCCTCGAGTCGGGGTAGCAACCTACGCTTTGGGTAACTCTTGGAGGGGCGTTCGAGTTCGTATTACTCGGCTGCAAGGACTTCGGTCCATCTGTCTGCTAGCAAATCTTGATCAGCTCGAAGCTGCTGTTGCTTTTTCTTCAGGCTATTTGCTGTGGCTATAAGCCGGCGCTTGAAGCGCTCCTGCTCGACGGGATCCTCAGGCACGATAAATTCTTCATCGCCGAGGCTCACCTCGTCTTCGGAGAGAGGCATGTAATTGTCATCCTCCGTTTCTCCATCTGCTGCCTGTTCTGGAGGGCTAGCATGTTCATCCTCCCGCTCTAAATCTGGCTGGAGGGGATTGTCGTCGTCTTCGGCACTATCCGGAGTGTTATTGTCTCTTGTGCCGGTATCACTACTTTTGCTATGGCGGGACTTAGAGCGGCGCCGCTGACGTCGATGCTTGGGTTGCTTCTTGGAGGGGTCATCCTCCGCTGTCTTATCGCCATCGCCTTCTTTGGGGGTATCCACCATGTATATATCATATGATGAGGTGGTGGTCCAGCGCCCTGTGGGCGGTGGTTCCTGTTCATCTCCTGCATCGTCGTCCATACCGTCGATGTCTTCGGAGTCGAAGTCGAGCATGTCGGTTAAATCGTCGACAGTGGCTACTAAGTGGGTGGTGGGTGGGGAGCGAATTTCTTCGTCGTCCGCATCCCATTCTAGCCGGACATAGTTCGGCCAAGGTTCTCCTGACAAGGAGAGAGACCTTAATGAATTTAGAACATCGCCAAAAGGCGAGTGCTGAAAGATATCCACGGAGGTAAACTCCATGATCGGTGCCCAATCGGATTCGATAGGCACGCACGCAGGCGGCTCGGAGCCCGTGGCCGGGGACGAATCCAATGGTTCGGCAACATGGCTCTCGTAAGGGGTGAAGTCAGTATTCGGCTCTATCGCCACTCGGAGTGCGGCCTCCATGGCGGGGTCTATCCACCCGTCCTCGGATGACGCAATTTGTTCCGGATTGAGGGCCGGAGTAGTTGCAGGTGTGATCTCCCGAACACTGTCCGACGTCAGAGTTACGTCATGCTCGTCGTGATTGTGCGGCGCACCCGACATGGGTTCGAATCCGTCGAAGATCAAGTCTCCGCGGATGTCGGTAGTATAGTTCTAATTTCTGAACCTGACCTGATGGCCAGGGGCGTAGCTCTCGATCTGCTCCAGATGGCCAAGCGAATTGGCCCACAGTGCGAAGCCGCCGAATACGAAGATTTGTCCGGGGAGGAAAACCTCACCCTGGATCGCATCGTTGCCGATGATCGAAGGAGCCATCAAGCCTTACGGTGACGGCACAGTGGAACTCTCAATGAAAGCACCAATGTCGGTGTCAAAACCGGCGGATCTCAGGTAGGGGGTCCCGAACTATGCGTCTATGGCGGATGGTAACAGGAGGCGGGGGACACGATGTTTACCCAGGTTCGGGCCCTCTCGATGGAGGTAATACCCTACTTCCTGCTTGATTGATCTTGATGATATGAGTATTATAAGAGTTGATCCACCACGAGATCGTAGAGGCTAAACCCTAGAAGCTAGCCTATGGAATGATTGTTGTTGTCCTATGGACTAAACCCTCTGGTTTATATAGACACCGGAGGGGGTGAGGGTTACACAGAGTCGGTTACAAGGGAGGAGATCTACATATCTGTATCGCCAAGCTTGCCTTCCACGCCAAGGAGAGTCCCATCCGGACACGGGACGAAGTCTTCAATCTTGTATCTTCATAGTCCAACAGTCCGGCTAAAGTATATAGTCCGGCCGTCCGAGGACCCCCTAATCCAGGACTCCCTCACCCGTCGGTAGCTGTTGCCGGCCGCTGTTGCCGCCACACCACCGTCGAAAGCCAGGGCCATCTCCCGCTCCGCCACCGCGGCCCGAAGGCGGGAGGTGGCCGTCGTGGCTACCACCCCACTGTCGACCACCGTGGCCATCACCCGCTCCGCCACCGCGGCCCGAAGGCGGGAGGTGGTGGTCGTGGCCGCCACCCCATCGTCGGCCACCGTGGCTGCCAGCCCACCGTTGACCGCAGGGATCATCACCCGCTCCACCACCGCCGCCCGAAGGAGGGAGCCGGAGGTGGAGGACCGCATGTGCGTCATTGACCTTGCGTGCTACATCGAGTTCCTGCGGGAGGAGGAGGAGCGCCTCGTCGAGCATGCAAAGAGCCTTACCGCAGCCGTGGCTGTAGCACACGTCGATGCAGACGCGGGGAATCAGGAGATCTACGAGCAGTCCGGCCGCTTCGAGAGGGATCGTCTGGAGCGGTAGTGGGCGTTCGAGCTGGAGACCTTCGCTAAACGTGCAAAAGCGGCAGGCACCGTATTGCATTTGTCTGGCTCGTCGGTAGGCTCCTCCTCCTCCTCTGCCTCTCACTGAGCACGCTCGGCAGAGGAGAGGCTGCCGGAAGTAGCACAAAGCCCCTCCGTGGAGTAGTATTTAGGGGCTATATTGTTCAGTTCATCTGACTATAGATGTGTGGTCGAAATGTACAACATACTTAAAATTAGCTAGTATATATAGTTGAACTAGCTATTTCAGTACGTGGTTGGCAACAATTGGGGAGAAGTTTGGTCGGTTCAGCTGTCGAGTTGAACTGTTTGTATAAATTAAGAACGACTGCTTAATCTATGAATGAAATCTATGCTTACTTACTGAATTTTAGTTGCAAAAATTACATAGTGCTAATGATTTCTAGCTGCATATTTTGACAAATCGCAGTGTTACAAGGATTGACAAATGGAAACGTTACTAGATCAACAAATGTAAATCTTTCCAGTTTGACAAATGGCAACATACCAAATATGACAGATGCAAATCTTACCAAATTGTTTGTACGTGGTTGCACATGGGTCATCGAGAACAACTGTTTGCATTGAAGGGATGCACAAATCCTATGCTGCTCTCACTTTGCATACGGGTGTTCTATCTAAATCGTTTGCGATCAAGAGCTGCAGAAATCCTGCTCGGCACATTTCAGTCAAGCTCAAGCAGCTGTCCGCACGGCACCTCCTACAGCCATTAAAACCAAGACACGTGGCGTCACGTGAATGGTTAACAGAATTTTCGATTTACTTGAATTTAGAAACCAGGCATCTCAATGTTTTGCCGGCAATCAACGGTGCCCTGCTGTTTGAAATTCATGCCCATTTCTTGCATGGGACCTAAGCATGCACCCAAGGACACATATTTGATTTTTCAACCAATTTATATGCACTGGAGCATGTGCATGTAGTTCAAATTTGAATTATTCACATAAATGCATTGAAAACTCTGTTAATGCATAAAAATGTCCAAACGAACCCTGAAAAATCACAAAAAATCACACAACACTCCTGTTGTTCTATGTTGACACGAGAAAAAAAATTGAAAGCAATAAGAGGCCATGGATATCGTTTCGTCCCCAAAGGTGGCACGTTCCCTACCGAAAACCATCATGCTTGTTGTGAGAAGCTCCGGTTTGTGAGAAGCATATACCCAAACCTGCCCCAAATGGGACAAAATTTGTACCACGGCATGTTGATGCCGCTCCATGATAGCATGCCAAGTTTCATGAATTTCAGACGAGTTTTGGATTTACTAGAATTTAAAAACCAGGCATCCCAATGTTTTGTCGGCAATCAACGGTGCCCTGGCATTCGAAGTTCATGCCCATTTCTTGCATGGGACCTAAGCATGCACCCAAGGACACATATTTGATTTTTCAACCAATTTATATGCACTGGAGCGTGTGCATGTAGTTCAAATTTGAATTATGCACATAAATGCATTGAAAACTCAGTTAATGCATAAAAACGTCCAAACGAACCCCGAAAAATCACAAAAATTCACACAACACTCCAGTTGTTCTATATTGACACGAGAAAAAAATTGAAAGCAATAAGAGGAAGTGGATATCATTTCGTCCCCAAAGGTGGGACGTTCCCTACCGAAAACAACCATGCTTGTTGTGAGAAGCTACGGTTTGTGAGAAGCATATACCAAAACCTGCCCCAAATGGGACAAAATTTGTACCACGGCATGTTGATGCCGCTCCATGATAGCATGCCAAGTTTCATGAATTTCAGACGAGTTTTGGATTTACTAGAATTTAAAAACCAGGCATCTCAATGATTTGCCTGCAATCAACGGTGCCCTGGTATTTGAAATTCATTCCCATTTCTTGCATGGGACCTAAGCATGTACCCTAGGACACAGATTTGATTTTTCAACCAATTTATATGCACTGGAGCATGTGCATGTAGTTCAAATTTTAATTATGCACATAAATGCATTGAAAACTCAGTTAATGCATAAAAATGTCCAAACGAACCCCAAAAAATCACAAAAATTCACACAACACTCCAGTTGTTCTATGTTGACATGAGAAAAAAAATTGAAAGCAATAAGAGGCAATGGATATCGTTCCGTCCCCAAAGGTGGGACGTTCCCTACCGAAAAGCATCATGCTTGTTGTGAGAAGCTTCGGTTTATGAGAAGCATATACCCAAACCTGCCCCAGATGGGACAAAATTTGTACCACGGCATGTTGATGCCGCTCCATGATAGCATGCCAAGTTTCATGAATTTCAGACGAGTTTTGGATTTACTAGAATTTAAAAACCAGGCATCTCAATGATTTGCCTGCAATCAACGGTGCCCTGGTGTTCGAAATTCATTCCCATTTCTTGCATGGGACCTAAGCATGCACCCTAGGACACAAATTTGATTTTTCAACCAATTTTTATGCACTGGAGCATGTGCATGTAGTTCAAATTTGAATTATGCATATAAATGCATTGAAAACTCAGTTAATGCATAAAATGTCCAAACAAACCCCATAATATCACAAAATTCACACAACACTCCAGTTGTTCTATGTTGACACGAGAAAAAAATTGAAAGCAATAAGAGGCAATGTATATTGTTCCGTCCCCAAAGGTGGGACGTTCCCTACCGAAAACCATCATGCTTGTTGTGGGAAGCTCCGGTTTGTGAGAAACATATACCCAAACCTGCCCAAAATGGGACAAAATTTGTACCACGGCATGTTGATGCCGCTCCATGATAGCATGCCAAGTTTCATGAATTTCAGACGAGTTTTGCATTTACTAGAATTTAAAAACCAGGCATCTCAATGTTTTGCCAGCAATCAATGGTGCCCTAGTGTTCGAAATTCATTCACATTTCTTGCGTGGGACCTAAGCATGCACCCTTGGACACATATTTGATTTTTCAACCAATTTATATGCACTGGAGCATGTGCATGTAGTTCAAATTTGAGCATTGAAAACTCAATTAATGCATAAAAATGTCCAAACGAACCCCGAAAAATCACAAAAATTCACACAACACTCCTGTATCTATGTTGACACGAGAAAAAAAAATTGAAAGCAATAAGAGGCAATGGATATCGTTTCGTCCCCAAAGGTGGGACGTTCCCTACCGAGAACCATCATGCTTGTTGTGAGAAGCTCCGGTTTGTGAGAAGCATATACCCAAACCTGCCCCAAATGGGACAAAAAATTTACCACGGCATGTTGAAGCCGCTACATGATATCATGACAAGTTTCATGAATTTCAGACGAGTTCTAGATTTACTAGAATTTAAAAACCAGGTATCTCAATGTTTGCGGCCGAGTGATGGTGGCAGGGTGTTTGAAATTCATTCCCGTTTCTTGCATGGGACCTAAGCGTGCAACCAAGGACACATATTTGATTTTTCAATAAGTTTATATGCACTGGAGCATCTGCATGTAGTTCAAATTTGAATTATGCGCATAAAATGCCTGGAAAACCCAGTTAATGTATAAAAATGTACAAACGAACCCTGAATAATTCCAATTTTTTTGACGACACACCTATAGTTGCACGTTCACTGCAGATAAAAGTTCTAACAATTCAAACACCATCCTTTGTAGTTGTGACCCCATTACGTAATTCAAATGATCAAGATGATAAATCAAGTAGATCGCACACAGTTTATTATCACCAACCATGTGAGATGCAGCAAAAAATATCTTGGAGCATCGTCGGTGTATAGTACGCCCATGCCTTACGAGAGAAGGTGCCAAAATTATGAAATGACGTGGATGACCACTGTAACCAGGGAAATTCGAACCAAATTTTTTTACGTTCAAACTCAACACACACGGGTTAAGCTATCTGAATCGTTTGTGATGTTCACATATCGTACACAGTTCTGAATAAGGGACCGTGTCTGATGATACTTTGCGCGCCAGTTTTTTGGCTGAAGCGATTCCAAATTTTTGGCTTCCGTGGAAATATCTACCTCCCCGCCCCCTTCCCCTTACCAAAAGCCACATTTCCCCTCTTTTTGCCTTCCTTTCCAAGTTGAAACCTTCACTCATTTCTTGCAGCGCCGCCGCCTCCTCGCCGGCGACCCTCCTTCATGCTCCTCGGCCTCGCCTATCCAGGCAGGTAATCCACGCCGACCCCCATCCTCCTCCTCCTTCCACATCCCACATGCCCCTACCGCCAGCGTGAGTGCGACACCTTCCACCCAAATCACCGACCCCTCCACCAAATAAGCGCCGGCCTAAGCCATGGTGCACGTAGTATAGCCAGGACCCGAAGGAGCATTTGGCAGCGGAGAAGCAAATTGCGGCCGCACGCGCGGATGAGGTCGCGATGGCTGCCATTCGTGCCGACCCCCAGATCTTGAAGGAGCACCTTGCCATTTGCTAGCTACGCCGGTTAAGCATGCTCGGTTTACCCGTTGCGTGTGCTGCTCCTGCCTTTCCTTCACAAATTCTAGTGAATTGTGCTATCTAATTTTACCATGCAGTCTGTTGCTCTAGTGTACTATATGTTCTATATGTCGTGCAGTGTGGTGCTCACTTATTAATTGTTTTGTTAATTAGTTGTCGTCTTCAGTTAACTGTTTGGTTCAATTCTGCAAATGTGATGTTCAATTCTTCAGGCTACAATTTTGTATTGTCTTCCATGTGAGAAATAAATCGAATTTTGTATTGTTGTGCATGTGAGGAATAAATCGAATTTGGCTGCACTTAATACATGAGAAACATATACAAGTGCTATATTTCCTAGTTCTTAATTATGCTTGGTTTGGGTAAATGGGTTTTCCCTATGGCTTGAATTAATCTAATGAATCTGCAATGTGGTTATTTTTCATCAACATATTTTACTGATAGCATGCGAACCCTTACTTAACCTGATGACTAACTACCTTATATGTGTTGCAGGGAAACAATGGGAAGCACTGTGGTTTACAATCGAGGTTAGCACGTGCATGGTCCGTTGTCTAATAGCATATTATTGTGCAATTGCAGGAACCATTCTAATATTTAGGTTTTTAACAATTTGGTCTTGCACATGTAGGTCCTGCTGTCAGAGGTTTTGACCCACTGTTCGACCATTTTTTGCATATGGGGAAATGAGTTGTCCATGAATATCAGTCAAGTCAAGAAACTCAGAAAGATTGTTAGGATAAAGAAATTAGCGACAAAAAACAACAAGATCTTTGTCTGCACAATGAAGAAGACATCAGTTCACTACAGGATGGTACTAAGTATTATACCTTGCCTTTTTAATTCCTTTGCCCCATTTCCAATATAGAGAAGATATTTATGCACATCCTTGTTTTCAGGCCTTTCCAAAGCAGTTCACTAATGATTACCTCTCAAACCACCTGTACGATCAGGAGGCGAGGAAGGTATTCATACAACACCCACGATTCAATATTGAAGTGTTCCTGAAGAGGACGAAGGATGGACGGTCAATCATCCACCGGCACTGGCCTAAAGTTACAAAGACCTTCAACATCAATGAAGGCTCAATATTCGCCTTCTGCTTCAGCAGTTTTCCAGATGAGATACATCTGTCTATGTACCATCTATGATGCTAATTTCAAAAGGTTATAGATGTTGCATGTGAAACTTGGTCCTGGTGTAGTTGTGTAATGGGGTAGCTGAGTGCTGAAGCTATATGATGCTGTACTCTGATGTATTTCAATTATGAAAATGAAATATATTGTGTGCTTAATATGAACTGTCAATTAGATTAATAAATGGATTATGAATAATCCGATAATTAGCCTGTTAGTGGTGAATTAGCCTGCTAATTGGGTTTTGCTATTGCAAACGGTTGTTGAACAAATACCATGGGCGATGACCTCAGGCAACGTACACAGTTTCTAGGAATAAACCTTGTTGGATCAATGAACAATCGCACACGACTTTCTCTTGAAAACTGCTTGCGTTAGGCCACCTTGCGCAAACATTTACCACATGAAAACTGTGTGTGATGGACAGCCTTTGCCACATAGTTTCTTCCACGTACCGTGTGTGATATATTCAATAACGCAAGCGATTTAACGGGAAAAATTGTGTGTGATGTACTGTGAACGGAAACGTTTTCCTTCGAGCGACTGTGTGGGATGTACATACGAACGGAAACGTTTAGCGGGGACTGACTATGTGGGATGTACTTGCGATCGGAAACAATTTTGCTGTATAATTGTATTTTTTAGCTCTACTGTACGTATTTCCGTATTTGAGCGCTCGCCGGTCGCACACGACCTCATTTTGCCAAATGTGTGTGCCAGGAGGGCATATCCCCGACGGTTTCTGGGTCATGTGGGAAGGACCCCCCTATCGCCCACACTCACTTGGAGACGGTTCCAAATGTTGTAGTGGAAAGGGGTTTTAAACCATTTGTTTAGGAGCTCGCTGTACTAGTGAAGTCCTCCTTGACGGCGAGGCAGTGGCGGCCCAGCTGCGACGATTGTGCGTCCATGCAGCTGTACCGGCTAGACGGCAGGGACACCAACTCCTCCTTGACCCGGCGTCCGATCTGGACGTCGCGGTGGTGCGGGGGTGAGGCTGGATCCTCACTGACCTGGAGTCTGATCTAGACGTCGTGGTTGTTATCAGGCGAGGCATGTTCGTCCTTCACAGGCCAGGGCAGGAACGTCGGGTCATGCTTCTTGCAGTGGCGCGGCGAGGGACGGCGGCTCCTGGTTGACGCGCGCCAGTGATGGTGGCGACGGGCCCATGTAATGGAGCGACCGCTCCGTCATTATCTCGACCTGATGGATGAAATCTTCGTCCGTCAGAGCGGCCTCCTTTAGGAGTATGGGCGACTGTTGTGGCTGTTGTTGCGGATGCGGTGGCGGCGCCTGGTCCTCCTCGTCATCGAAGGAGATGACGATCTCCTCCTTTTTGGAGCAGCCGGCCGCCGTGGACGCCGACGGGCCCGGAGAGCGTGGGCAGCGGTGTCTAGAACCACCGGAGGAGGAGCTTCCGCCTACTCCGCATGCCGGCGCAGAGCACCATGACTTCGGCATCGGCTCGGCTGCGGTCGAAGAGGAGGAGGGGCTCGGGCACGGACACGGGGGAGGGGAGGGGGAGTGTGGTGATAACCCACAAGTATAGGGGATCGCAACAGTTGTCGAGGGTAGAGTATTCAACCCAAATTTATAGATTCGACACAAGGGGAGCCAAAGAATATTTGAAGGTATTGGCAGCTGAGTTGTCAATTCAACCACACCTAGAAATTAATTATCTGCAGCCAGTAATCAGTAGCAAAGTAATATGGTAGTTTGATAGTGGTGACAGCAGCAATAGTAACGGTAACAGTGGTAGCAGTAATTTTGTAGCAAGTGTAACAGTGATGATAGCAGTAGTAACTTAGAAAGAAATATAGGATAAATTCGTAGGCATTGGATTGGTGACTTGTTGGATGATATTCATCATGAGACAGTTATAACCTAGGGAGATACAGCACTAGCTCCAGTTCGTCAATATAATGTAGGCATGTATTCCGTAAATAGTCATACATGCTTATGGAAAGAACTTGCATGACATCCTTTGTCCTACCCTCTCGTGGTACTAGGGTCCATATTGGAAACTAAGGAATATTAAGGCCTCCTTTTAATAGAGAACCGGAACAAAGCATTAACACATAGTGAATACATGAACTCCTCAAACTACGGTCATCACCGGGAGTGGTCCCGACTATTGTCACTCCGGGGTTGCCGGATCATAACACGTAGTAGGTGACTATAACTTGCAAGATCGCATCTAGAACATGGATATAATGGTGATAACATAAATGGTTCAGATCTGATTTCATGGAACCCGGGCCCAAAGTGACAAGCATTAAGCATAGCAAAGTCATAGCAACATCAATCTAAGAACATAGTGGATACTAGGGATCAAGCCCTAACAAAACTAACTCGATTACATGATGAATCTCATCCAACTCCTCACCGACTAGCGAGCCTACGAAGGAATTACTCACTCCCGATGAGGAGCATCATGGAATTGGCGATGGAGAAGGGATGGTGATGATGAGGAATGAAGATCCCCCTCTCCGGAGCCCCAAGCGGACTCCAGATCTGGCCTCCCGATGAAGAACAGGACGTGACGGTGGATCGCGATAATTCTTTCTCCCTGATTTTTTTTCTTATTTATTATATAAAAATTCTTTCCCCCTCTCCAATAGGTCTTGGCACCAGAAATTCTTATTTATTATATAAAAATTCCTTGCAAAGTTTTGTTCCATTCCGAGAACTTTTATTTTTGCACAAAAACAACACCATGGTAGTTCTGCTGAAAACAGCGTCAGTCCGGGGTTAGTTTCATTCAGATCATGCAAATTAGAGTCCAAAACAAGAGGAAAAGTGTTAGGAAAAGTAGATACATTTGAGACGTATCATGCGGCTCTGTGCGTCGCCGGCGCATGGCTTAAATAGTCGTGGCCAGGCCCAGGTGAAGGGGTTATCCGCCGCTTCAATGCGGTGCAGCGGCCGGAGTTGGTTCCTCACGACGCGGTGTCCACATTAAATCAGCGACGCTTGAGAGGTCTGTCCGTCAGCGCTGCCCTCCCATCCAGTCAAAATCGCAGCATCAATGCTAGCCGATGCATGCTCTGTGCCCGCATAAATGCGGTGCAGCGCATGTGATGCAAAGCGTGGGAGGGACGGGTAGGGGTTTGTGTTGGGGATATAGCTCTGAGGTGTGACCCGCCCAAGAAGGGGCGGGTTACACCGTTGGTGGTTTAATATGAAGAAAGTCCAAGGAGGCCCGAGGAGAAGTGTGAAGACAGGGGCTTATGGAAGCAGGCCTGGTGAAAGCCCAAGACATGGGCCTATGAACCGTCATATGAAGACTTGCCCTGTAAGGCATGATTAGTTAGAAACCGAGCCGGTCACGTCGTGTGAGCCGGCCGGGACTTTGTAAGACTCCGGATCTTGACCTGTGTATATAAAGGTGAGACCCGGCGGCGGGTTAACTCAGGAATCAATAGATCGAGAACTAGGTCAAGCGTATTCTCTCCCTTGTAATCAAAACCCAAGCAATACAGCTAGACGCAGGACGTAGGCTTTTACCTCATTGAGAGGGGCCGAACCTGGGTAAACTCCTTGCGTCCTTTGTCCCGTTCAACCCCTTCAAGCTAACCTACGTTGCGATGGCTCCGCACCTAAGTCCTTTCACAAGGGCACCTGCCGTGTTAAATCCACGACAGTCGGCGCCCACCATGGGGCCAGAGCACGGTGGTTCCGAGTTCTTGAAGGGCAGCTTCTCAGGGATCAAGGGATACGCTGTGGTCTGGATGACCAAGAGCCGTCGCAGCAAGATCTACATCGACGACGCTGGCTGGGGTCCCAAGGCCGATTCAATCGAGTATGGGTACCGGGTCCCCTTTGGCGGAATTCACATCTTCATCGGCAAAATTGGCGGGTCAGAGCCTAAGCTGGACGCCTGAACCGACACCATTGACTCGGCTCAGCGCGTGAGACCCGCCAAGTTCCAACCCGCCCGGAAGCGTGCTTTCGTTGGCTTTGTTCATGGGGCGGATCTTGAGGAAGGTTCTGTGTCTAGTGGAGAGACAACCATCTATTGAGGTGATGAGTCGTCAACCGGCGAAACCAAGTCAATATATCAACTTCAAGATGGCGGGCTTGGGGGCTATTCCGATGGTGACAGTATTCCGGAGCCCTATGAGCCGCCGAGTAGAGCCGCAATTTTCATGGCCGGCACGCAACCAGTGTTACAATCATCAACCGATGCGGCCATGACGTCCAGTTCAACTGCTGCTGCAACGGCTGGTGCGAATGGTTCTTCACGTCTGCCGGCTCAAGTCTTATCTGAACTCCTGGATTCTTTGGCGACTCGCTTGGTTTCAGAGGTGACTCTGGCGACTCAAACGCAACATAATGCGGAGGTTGCAAAATTGCGAGATGAGGTGGCCAAGGCCCGAGAGGATCTGGAGGCAGAAAATGCCAGGATGGCCTCAGAGCGATAAGGGGAGAGGCCTTTCGTTTGAGCCTGGACCAAAACACGTCAAACATTGTTCTATGTAGGAGACACCAGAGCTGTCTACCTCGACAGTTTGAGGCGAGGAATCTTTTCAATACACCTGGGGCAGGACCAAGTAACCCACCCAGTGTGACCCGGACTGCTGAGGCACCTGTGACCGGGGTGGCGGCTCAGCCTTGTATGACAGGCCCACCTCGTATGGACTTGACCCCGCCACAGCGAGTGCCAACACCCCCGGGTAATTATTCCAACCCACTGGATAATATGATTGTCGCGGCTTCTCGCCTGACGGCTCTTCCTGTAGAAGGTGAATCTCCCACTGTGATTAAGACTCGGAACACCGTGGAACTTCTTCAGACGGTGGTGGCTCAACAGGAGGCTTACTCATATAGCCCTGAGCAAATTCACTCAACTCCACACCACAGTCGAAGTTACAGCCGACGCATTGAATCACCGGCGGTTTCCAGCAACGAGCGGCATCATAACCCGCCCCGCAGGCATGAACCACCGCGCGATGATAACAATGTTCAGTCCCTTATGGATCAGGCTAGGGCACGTCAAGAGGCAGAGTTGGCAGCTCAATTAGTGGCTCATCAACGGCTTCAGTTGAATCCTTCGGCGTCTGTGGAGGCGGGGATGACTTCCAGGACGGTAGGTGTGCCATGCCTAGTACCACTCTTCGCAATGAGCGTTTGCCTAAGGACTTCAAGGGCCCTCGAAAGGTGCCCAGTTACACAGCTGATCAACCTCCTAAGGCTTGGATTGATAGCTATGAGCTGGCTATGGAGATGTTAGATGTTAACGACGCTGTGTGCGCCAAGTACTTCACCATGATGCTGGATGGGCTGCCTCGAACCGAGTTGAAGGGATTACCCCCCCCCCCCAATTCTATCAATTCATGGGCTGAGTTGAAGGCGCGCTTTATTTAGAATTTTAAAGACACATGTAAGCAACCCCTATGAATCATTGATCTGGATGCTTGTGTGTAGCGAGAGGACGAATTGGCCCACCACTGGGTCCGCTGGGTTTCCGCCATTATTCATTCATCGGATAGCAACAACGCCGGCTCTAATGTTCCAATTCTGGAGAAAAATTGTTGTTATACTCCTCTCAAGCAGAAGTTAGGGCAGCTTAAATGTCATTGCAATGACATGGGGGAGCTCATGGCGGCTCTCATCAAATACGCCGACTCTGACAACACTAAGGACCCTGGGTCTGATGAGGAGAAGTCTAACAAGGGGAAGAAGAACGACTATAAAAAAGGACAGCAGCAAAATATGACAGGGCATAATCAAGTCAATAACAGTAAGCGCAAGCAAACTGATGGCGGGTCAGATTTTGTGGCCAATACCAACACGCAGAATAACAATCAATGTCGTAAGGGAAAACCACCTCAGTTTGGAGGGCCAAAGTTCAACCTTGAGGCGATGTTGAACCAGCCTTGCCCAAAGCACAGTTTTCCAAATAGATCGTCGACCCATATGTGGAAAGACTGTTTTATCATGAAGGAATATAAGAACTCCAGCTTTCATCAGGACCACAATAACAACAATGGCCCACACGGCGGGTCGGGATATGGCTCACACGGGCCCAGCTTCGGAGGTGGTGGCTCAAATTCCGGATATCAAGGTCATGGCAATCAGGGCAGTTATAACCAGCAGCCTAGTCAGGGTAATCAGCAACAATAGTCAGGGTATAAAAGTAATCCAGAGCAGCTTAATAGTGGCCAGTATCATTTTTTCACCACAAGTCTGTGCAAGCAAGATCAGAAGGTTCATATACGAGCGGTAAGCGCAGTTGAGCCGGCAGTGCCTTGATACTTACGATGGTCAGAGCAGCCAATTGTATGGAGCCGTGAGGATCACCTGCCCCGGGTTGACAATCCAGATCAGCTGGCATTAGTGGTAGCCCCTCAGGTTGGAGGTTACAAGTTCACTAAGGTGCTTATGGAAGGAGGCAACATTATCAATATCCTTTATTATGATACTTTTCGCCATATGGATTTGACTGAAAAAGATCTTAAGCCGTCCTCCACAGTCTTTCATGGTGTGGTGCCTGGTAAGTCGGCATACCCAGTTGGTAAGATTGCCTTGGAAGTAGCTTTTGGAAATGACTATGATTACAGGGAAGAGACATTGTGGTTTGAAGTGGTTAAAATCAAAAGCCCCTATCACTCTTTGTTTGGAAGGCCGGCTTACGCGAAGTTTATGGCACGGCCTTGTTATGTGTATCTGCAGCTTAAGATGTCGGGTCGCAAGGGTACCATCACAGTACATGGTGACAGGAAGATAGCCTTGGAATGTGAAGAAGGTGACGCTGCTATGTTGAGTCTACCTGTGCCATGGAGGAACTTAAGTTTTACAAAGACAATATTGACCCGGCTGTTATGACTCCATTAAAGAAGCCGACCACAAAGCATGACCCTTTGTTGAAGTTTAAATCAGCGGATGATACCAAGCAGGTTGATTTTGTCCCTGGCGACTCATCTCAGCAGCTCAGTATCTGTGCCAATATGGATCCGAAATAGGAAAGAGCACTCATCGAGTTCATCCGTGAGAACCGGGACATCTTTGCATGGAAGCCTTCAGACATGCCGGGTGTACCGAGAGAACTCGCTGAGCACACTCTCAATATTGATCCCAAATTTAAACCGGTCAAGCAATTCCTTCGTTGTTTTAATGAGGAGAGACGTAAAGCCATTGGAGAAGAGGTGGCCCGACTCTTAGCAGCCGGGTTCATCGTTGAAGTTTTTCACCCTGAGTGGTTGGCTAACCCGGCGCTAGTACTTAAGAAAAATGGCACTTGGCGTATGTGTGTGGATTACACAGACCTTAATAAAGCTTCTCCAGCTGATCCTTTTGCTCTTCCCCGTATTGATCAGATCATAGATGCTACAGCGGGTTGTGAGTGTTTAAGCTTCTTGGATGCTTATTCTGGTTATCATCAGATTAAGATGGCAGTTAAACACCAAGAGAAGATGACTTTTATCACACCTTTTGGAGCTTTCTGCTTTGTGTCTATGCCTTTTGGGCTCAAGAGTGCCCAGGCGACTTATCAACATTGTGTCCAGAACTGTCTCCATAATCAGAATGGACGTAATGTTCATGCTTATGTGGATGATATTGTTGTGAAGTCTACAAAGAAGGAGACTCTGTTGGATGATCTGAAAGAGACCTTTGACAATCTCCTGGTCTACAAAATGATGCTTAACCCGGCTAAATTTGTTTTTGGTGTGCTTGCCGGCAAGCTCTTAGGTTTTCTGGTTTCACAGAGAGGCATCGAAGCTAACCCGGAGAAAATCAAAGCTATCACTTCGTTGGCTAAACCGGCATGCGTCAATGATGTCCAGCATTTGGCGGGTCGAATTGCTGCTTTAAGCCGGTTTATAAGCCGCCTGGGAGAGAAGGCTATTCCTCTGTACCAGATGAAGAAGAAAACATATTGTTTTGTTTGGAGTGATGCTGCTAATGAGGTGTTTGAGGCGCTTAAAAAACAGTTGGCTGAACCGCCGGTTCTTGGAGCACCTATTGAGAAAGAGCCTTTGCTCTGATATGCGGCGGAGAACAGCAGAGCCATCAACATAGCGGTTGTAGTAGAAATAAAAGAGACAGGTAAAGAGTATCCAGTCCAAAGGCCGGCTTATTATGTCAGTGAGGTCTTAATTGAGTCTAAGAAGCGATACCCACATTGGCAGAAGCTAGTGTATGGGGTGTTCATGGCCAGGTGCAAGCTGAAGCATTATTTTCTTGGTCATCCCATTACGGTGGTCAGTTCTGCTCCCTTAGGAGATATTATTCAAAATAGAGAGGCCACAGGCCGAGTGGCCAAGTGGGCCATTGAGCTTGGACCCCATGGTTTGAAATATATGCCATGGACAACTATCAAGTCTCAAGCTCTTGTGGATTTCATCAATGACTGGATAGAATTGCAGACGCCCGAGGAGAAGCTAGATAACACTTACTGGACGATTCACTTTGATGGGTCTAGGTAGCTGGAGGGCTCGGGGGCTGGAGTTATTTTGACTTCCCCACGAGGTGACAAATTTTGTTATGTTTTAAGGCTGATGTTTCCTTGCACTAATAATGCAGCTGAGTATGAGGCCCTACTCCATGGTCTTCGGATGGCCAAAGAGATGAATTTAAGCCAGATCAGGTGCTTTGGCGACTCAGATTTGGTGGCTCGGCAAGTTTCAGGGACTTGGGATTCTAAAGACCCGCTCATGGCTGCTTATCGTCGGGCGGTTGACAATATTGTTGGTTACTTCAAAGGTTATCAGGTGGAGCACATTGATCGCAGAAAGAATAAGCAGGCAGATGCTTTAAGCCGGCTGGGGTCTCAGCGTAAGCCAGTGGCCCCCAATGTTTTTCTTGATATATTGAATAATCCTTTAGTTAAGTTGCTGACAGAGGAGGATCTTGCTATTCCTGACCCGGAGGCACAGTTGGTGGCGGCTCTCCATGCTACTTCTGATTGGACAGTTCCATACTTGGCTTATATGACCCGGGGCGAGTTGCCTGAGGATGACATTCTAGCCAGGCAGATAACCCAGCGGTCTAAGTCTATGACCATTGTCAATGGCGAGTTACACCGATGCAGTGTCACAGGTGTGTTCCAGCATTGTGTTTCTCCTGAAGAGGGTCATGAGATTCTAAGGGAAATCCATGAAGGAGATTGTGGTCATCATGTCGGCTCTAAATCTCTGGTGGCTAAAGCTTTCCGCCATTGGTTTTATTGGTTGACGGCTCATGCTGATGCAGAAGATCTTGTTAGCAAGTGTGATGGCTATCAGAAATTTTCTAGACGGGCTCACGTGTTGGCTCAAGAATTGAGGATGATTCCAATTGCTTGGTCGTTCGCAGTCTGGGGGCTTCCTGCTCAATGAGCATAGCTATTCTTACCCTCTTGATCGGCTTCCATGCCATATTATAGGTCACTTGGGGGCTTCCTGCTCAATGAGCATAGCTATTCTTACCCTCTTGGTCGGCTTTCATGCCATATTATAGGTCACTTGGGGCTTCCTGCTCAATAAGCATAGCTATTCTTACCCTCTTGATCGGCTTCCACACCATATTATAGGTTGCTTGGGGGCTTCCAACCCAACGGGTTTAGCTTTCATACCCTCGTGACCAGGCTAGATGCCGAATCCTGAGTTTCGACCTGCTTGTATGCAAGATGCCTCTCCATCAGGTAATCCTGAATGACCCACCGTACTCTTAAACAGTCAATCTTTTAAATAAGACCCTAAACTTGTTAAGGTTAAAACGGCGGTTTGTCATGTGAGGGTCGGCTTACAGTGAGCGAGGACAACTCTAAGGTTGTGCGGCCTATGAAAGCACTTGAATCTTAGTGGTTGTGCGGCCCATGAAAGCACTTGAATTTTAAGGTTGTGCGGCCTATAAAAGCACTTGGCTTTTTCTGAATTTCTTTTCTTCTGGACATTTTGAATTTACGTCCATCGCATATTTCTTCTGCTCAAATGTATTTGGTGCAATTCAGGCCATGTAGCCTTGATTATATGACTCATAATTGAGCATACTGGGTTAATAACCCGCCCTGATAGCAGACTATAAGTCGCCAGGATAATTTGCCTTGAGCAATCAAGGTCATAAGATTTCAAGCCTACGGGTTAATACCCATTCTGGATTATAATTATCACGACATCAACATGATATCAATCTCCAGGTATGAATGAACATTTGGGGCATGTTAAACCACCCTGGCTTTAAATTGCCAGAGTGTTCCGGCTTATATGGCCTGCACTGATAGTTTGTATGCCAATTTTTCAAAAGATCATTATATCAGAGTTTTTCAAAGGTATCTCTGACCCGCCCTGGCTTAAACCACCAAGGCACATGCTATTTGATTGTGTGTAGGGAGTATGATAATATTCGACCTAACCCACATAATTGATAATATTATAAGCACAAGCGGCGGATCATAAAAATCAGTTCGGCGGTTTAAGCATTCAAAAGATAAACATGCACGATGGCATGACAGATCATTGTTTTCAAATCTAGCCTATTACAAGGCCACAGCGGGCGTGCAAATTGAAACCAAGTGTTTTTCAGCACATTGAATTAAGCCATGATTAAGAGCCGCCGGATGTCAGTTGCCTTCATCCCGGTGGGTTGATGACTCCAGGTCATCCTGCTCCAGCTCTTCTTCTTCGTCCATCTAGAAGTCAGGCGAGGTCCGGTTGATGCCAGTTAAGGCCTTGAATACCGCTTCATCATCGATAAGTGGGGATGGATCAACATCAGGAGCAAAAGTATGCTTACGCGTTGGAGGGATGAGATCCACGACTTCATAAGTCGGCGCTTTAACTTTGGCATTGCCATGGTATATGCTGCCTGGTACTTGGACAAATCAATCTCTTCGGCCAATTTGCTCGCCAAGGGACGCATCTCCTTCACACATTTGGCAAAGTCCTTCTCATCAAAGGGAGACCCGTCTTCTTTGAGACTTGGACAGCTAGTGGCCATCTCCGCCGGGTCTAATTCCGCTTGCCATGCCTTGGCTCGGCTAAGGGCTGTAATAGCACCAGCATGGGCGGCTGATCGCTTTATCTCTTCCAGCTTCTTGGGCATTACAGACAGTTTATCTAGCACGTCCCTCAGAAGGATAGGCGGCTGTTTACCATTGGAGATAGCCACAAGAGTTTGATGAGTACCAGCGTATAATTGTTCCACCAGGGTGTACACGGCTTTGAGCTTCACGACAATATCCTAGCCAAGGTTGGAGCTCCTGGGGCCTGTTGAGCAAACATACTGATAAGTCGCCGGGCGGGTCAAAGTAAATCGACTGGGAAAAATTGAAGTGAAGTGTCACTTACCAAAGATGGCGGCTGTCATACGATTAATGTGTCGCTTTAAGCCGGATAACTCTTCAGTCACCGGCTTAAGAGCAGCTTCAGCGTCTTCAGCTCTTTTCAATAGTGTCGCTTTCTCAGTATCCCAGCCGGTTCTTTCAGTGTTGAATTCCATTCTCAATTGTTCAGATACTTCCAAGGCGGCTTTCAGTTCTGACCTGGCCTTTGAAGTTTCTGCTTGTTGCGATTTGATATTCTGCCGCAAGTCGACTACTTGTGACTCCTTCATGCTTAATTCAGCCTAAAAAGCAGTAATCAAGCGGCACTTAGTAGTTATTATGATCACTCTATTGAAGTCCCAAGGACATTATAAGTACTCTACTTGGCACTTGGGGGCTAATGTAGGTCATTTTAGAAGAAAGAAACACACAAAAGTATTTAATGACCCGGCTCAATTTTTCAATTTAAGCAGGCCCATGGGGGCTACATATTCGGATTTTTTGCAACATGATTTTAAGTCCCGGCTTAACTATTCAGTTTAAACCGGCCCTTGGGGGCTAATCATCTGGATCTAATGGAGATAAACTAATTTTGAGGAGCTACAAGATAAAGGCTATTATTTAAAGTCTACAGTATTTTCACTTCTTTCATATCCTCTAGACTTGATGGCTGACATGGATTCATAAGAGAAGGGTTTGGTTTTTTACCTCAGAGCGTTCCTTCATCAGGTTTACCAGGCTAGCCTCCATGTCACGGCTGGTATGAAGGCGACTCAAGTAGCCCGCATGGATATCTAATGTCTACTACACAACCTTCTTCTTGTAGACGTTGTTCGGCCTCCAAGTGCAGAGGTTTGTAGGATAGTAGCAAATTTCCCTCAAGTGGATGACCTAAGGTTTATCAATCCGTGGGAGGCATAGGATGAAGATGGTCTCTCTCAAAAAACCCTGCAACCAAATAGCAAAGAGTCTCTTGTGTCCCCAACACACCCAATACAATGGTAAATTGTATAGGTGCACTAGTTCGGCGAAGAGATGGTGATACAAGTGCAATATGGATGGTAGATATAGGTTTTTGTAATCTGAAAATGTAAAAACAGCAAGGTAACTAATGATAAAAGTGAGCACAAACGGTATTGCAATGCTTCGAAACAAGGCCTAGGGTTCAAACTTTCACTAGTGCAAGTTCTCTCAACAAGGATAACATAATTAGATCATATAACAATCCCTCAACATGCAACAAAGAGTCACTCCAAAGTGACTAATAGCGGAGAACAAACGAAGAGATTATTGTAGGGTGTGAAACCACCTCAAAGTTATTCTTTCCAATCAATCCATTGGGCTATTCCTATAAGTGTCACAAAGAGCCCTAGAGTTCATAGTAAAATAACACCTTAAGACACAAATCAACCAAAACCCTGATGTCACCTAGATACTCCAATGTCACCTCAAGTATCCGTGGGTATGATTATACGATATGCATCACACAATCTCAGATTCATCTATTCAACCAACACAAAGAACTTCAAAGAGTGCCCCAAAGTTTCTACCGGAGAGTCAAGACGAAAACGTGTGCCAACCCCTATGCATAGATTCCCAAGGTCACGGAACCCGCAAGTTGATCACCAAAACATACATCAAGTGAATCAATAGAATACCCCATTCTCACCACGGGTATCCCATGCAAGACATACATCAAGTGTTCTCAAATCCTTAAAGACTCAATCCGATAAGATAACTTCAAAGGGAAAACTCAATCCATTACAAGAGATAGAGGGGGAGAAACATCATAAGATCCAACTATAATAGCAAAGCTCGCGATACATCAAGATCGTGCCAAATCAAGAACACGAGAGAGAGAGAGAGAGACCAAACACATAGCTACTGGTACATACCCTCAACCCCGAGAGTGAACTACTCCCTCCTCGTCATGGAGAGCGCCGGGATGATGAAGATGGCCACCGGTGATGGATCCCCCCTCCGGCAGGGTGCCGGAACAGGGTCCCGATTGGTTTTTGGTGGCTACAGAGGCTTGCGGCGGCGGAACTCCCGATCTAGGTTTCTTTTCGGGGGTTTCTTTATTTATAGGAATTTTTGGCGTCGGTCTCACGTCAGGGGGGGTCTCCGAGTCATCCACAAGGTAGGGGGGCGCCCAGGGGGTAGGGCTCGCCCTCCACCCTCGTGGATGGCTTGGGACTCTTCTGGCCCAACTCTTTTACTTCGGGGGCTTCTTTTGGTCCATGAAAAATCCACAAAAATTGGCAGGTTAATTGGACTCCGTTTGGTATTCCTTTTCTGTAAAACTCAAAAACAAGGAAAAAATAGAAACTGGCACTGGGCTCTAGGTTAATAGGTTAGTCCCAAAAATCATATAAATGCATATAAAACATCCTAGATGGATAATATAATAGCATGGAACAATAAAAAATTATAGATACGTTGGAGACGTATCAATATCACTTGCGCTAAAACCAGCATAGCTCTCTAGGTCCAATTTCCATTTGCCTTTTTCGGCGGTTAAAACTTCTGCCTTGGCGCTATGTTTCGCTAAGATAGTAGGATCCCCTGATTCTTTGAAGCCTGTACCAGTGATGATGACGTCCTCGGCAGTTTGTTGAGGAGTCTCATTAGCAGGCTTGATAGGACTTGGCGGCTTAGCACTGGACGGGTCAACACCCATTGGATCGACTATGGTATCATGAGTTTCTGGTGGCGGGTCATCGACAGTGGCTTCAGGGTTCTGGTTTGAAGCTTCGCATATTGACGACTGTCTCTCCGGCCCAGTGACCTTTGGATCTTCGGTCGGCTTGCCTATTTTTCAACTTCTTGCTTGCTTTAGCTATACCACTGAAAGGAAGACATAAGGATATGAGTATATCATCTTAATGTGTTAATCAAATAAGTAGAATGGTCTTACCCAGGGGAAATCTTGAAGGCTGGCAGTTGAGTTCCAGTAGAATCGCCAGAAGATGAATGAGAAGTTCCCTGATAATTTGAGTCGGAAGGGTTAAGGGGTTGACGAATAAGACCCGCCTTTGGAAAGGAGAGGATTGAACTCCGAGGCACCTCTTTTCGGCATTTGTGAGGGATCGACGTGTTGGGTAAGCCGGCATGAAGGTCTCCCCCTCCGCTGTTCCGGGTTGTACTCCGGGCTTCATGTTGTTGTTTCTTCAAAATAAAGTTTGGATCCAAGTACGCTAAGAAAACCTTACTTTCCGGGTCACTTGTCGAACTTTCTGTCTTGGCAAAGGCGCTGAGTCGGAGGAAATAATAGTTACCTCTTCAGCATCTGCCTGGCTGGTCTCCGTGTCATACTGAGAGGGGTCAGCGTCAATAAGATGTACAAAAAAGGAGCCAAGAGAATCAAGTTCTACCTCCGACTCATCATCTATTACAAATTGTTCTGTTGCGTTTGATTTCTTCTTATTTTTCTTTGGAGCCTTGGTCTTTGCCCTGGCCTTTTTGGCCGGTTTATCTTGCAGCTTCTTGCTCAAGAAAGAAGAGTCAGCCTGAAGAAAGCAAGTGGTGATAAGGAGTGTGCAATGTTACATAAATAAGGAATAAAGTAAATTGGCTTGAAACACCTACATCTGGATCGGGGTTAAGAGCGCAGAAGGGATTCAACCCAGTCTTGCTACAGCTTTCTAAGCTTTCCCCAAGCAGCGTCTTGGTCATATCATTGATCTCTTTGTCTTCCATACGGGCTTGACAGTGACACTGTGGATCTTTGACATCGCAAGTATATTCGCACATCAAGCCGGTCCGGCGGCTCAAAGGTACGATCCTCCAAGCGACCCAGCATCGGACCAAATCAACTCCAGTTAATCCATTCGCCAGCAAAGCTCTTACCTTCAAAAAGGCAGACATATACTTAGCATGTTCAGCAGCGTTGATCCGGTCTGGAAGTGGGTGCTTTGGGCTAAGCCGGTAGTCGCGGAAACCCGACAAAGGATTTTCTTCAGGTGGAGATGTGTCTTGGCAATAAAACCAGGTCTGATTCCAGTCCTTAGGGTGACTAGAAAGTGCGGCTGCGGGGAAGATAGCATGTCTTCGCCTTTGAATTGAAATGCCACCAAGTTCTAAGCAGGGTCCGTCTGTGAACTCGGTCTGGCGGTTCAAATAATAGTACTCTCAGAAAAGGTCAACGTTGGGTTCTTCTTGAACATATACTTCACAAAAGACTTGGAAATTGCAGATGTTGGAAACGGAGTTCGGTCCAATATCTTGGGGATGAAGTTGAAAAAAGTGCAGTACATCACGAAAGAACTTGGAGCCGGGTGGTGAGAAACCACGGTTCATATGATCAGCAAAAACTATGACTTCGCCTTCCTTTGGCTGAGGTCTAATTTCTGTCCCTGGAGCTCGCCAGTGGATAACATCCTTAGCTGATAAGACGCCCACTTGAACATATTCTTCAAGAGTTTGCTCCATGACAGTAGAAGTGACCCAATCGCATGAGGTGACAGTCTTAGTCATTTTTTACTACACAGAGCCTTAAAAGGAAGTACTGGCGGGTCAAATTCGTGATGATAAGACGCCCAATGGTTAAGTAAAACGAGTTTACTGTGCAGAATTAGTTATATGCAAGGAGTGATTGCTATGGAAGAAGAAAATAAATGGCGTGGCTAGATCGCAAGGAACAATTGGATAATTTTGACAATAGATAAAAACTGGCTGTTTAAAAGTTCATAAGTAAGCCGGCTAGCATTTAGCGGATTACAAAGTATCATTTGAGCCGCTTATACGGTAGTGGTCAAGTAGGCATTTATAGATCTGGAATTGGATGAAATTTCACTAAGTACTGGACAAACAAGTATCACAGGTTCTGCTTATAATTTTGGATCTACGGCAGTTCGAAAAACAGGCAAAAATTGGTAAACCTAAAACACTAAGGATGAACTACTGTGTTGGGGGGTGAATCTCAACAGAAGGGAATAGATCTACGGTTGATAGCAGATACTAAAGTAATCGAAGCATGACTTCTACATTGCTTCTGGGGTCGACTAAGCAACATGGCATATGAACTATGGGCAAGAGCGATGAACTTGAATGAACACTGAAGAACTAGGGGAACCCTAATGCAGATTGGAAGCAAAAAGGGATAGGTACCTGGTGATGCTGATGGACAGCGGAAGAGCGCCGCAGTTTTTCTGGTCGGAATCAGGTTGATGCAGCGGCCAAGGCGACGTTGTCGACAGGGGCGGCGGAGCTTCGGTGGCGTCGGGCATCGCGAGGAAGAAGAAGAGGTAGAGGCAGGGGTAAAAGTGAAAAAGAGGGCCCCTGTCCGTATTTATAAGGAGGTGATAAGATGGCATGCGCGGAAATCGAGGAGGTAAATGATTATGTTAACCATGCGGGCGCCTCGCTTTTCGGGAAGCCCATTAAGATAAAGATCCGTTGAGATATCATGGGTTTTGTGCGGAATTAATGCACATGACGTCATGGCGGGTTATAATGATTCTATTTATATGATGCCATGGCGGGTTATAGCGGTCTGCATAAAATTCGGCACTGATGAAATCTGTTAAGTTAAAACAGTGAAGATTGATATGAACAAGTTCAAATCAACCTGGGGCCTAATGTTGGGGATATAGCTCTAAGGTGTGACCCGCCCAGGAAGGGCCGGGTTACACCATTGGCGGTTTAATATGAAGAAGGTCCAAGGACGCCCGAGGAGAAGTATGAAGACAGCGGCTTATAGAAGCAGGCCTGGTGAAAACCCAAGACGTGGCCCTATGAACCGTCGTATGAAGACTTGCCCTATAAGGCATGATTAGTTAGAAACCAAGCCGGTCACATTGTGTGAGCCGGCCGGGACTATGTAAGCCTCCAGATCTCGACCTGTGTATATAAAGGCGAGACCCGGCGGCGGGTTAACTCAAGAATCAATAGATCGAGAACTAGGTCAAGCATATTCGCTCCCTTATAATCGAAACCCAAGCAATACAACTAGAAGCAGGACGTAGGCTTTTACCTCATTGAGAGGGTCCGAACCTGGGTAAACTCTTTGTGTGCTTTGTCCCGTTCAACCCCTTCAAGCTAACCTATGTTGCGATGGCTCCGCACCTAAGTCTTTTGACAAGGGCATCTGCCGTGTTAAATCCACAACAGTTTGGGTGGGCTAGTGTGGTCAGAAGCGGACTTGGGAGCGGTCCGGACACCCGCAAAGCCACTCACGCTTGTCTCCGGTTTGCGAGAGGAAATACGTCCATACCGTCTGATGGACATATACAGGTCCGCGTTGGATGACGCTGTTGAGTATATGTGTTGTGTGCACATTATGTATTGGGCCCGCCTCCTAGTTTCTTGTATAGTTTAGGTCCGTGGCCCACCTTTGTACATTATATATACGTGACTATGCACGAAGAGCAATACACCCTGCAATTCACATATTCTACATGGTATCAGTTTCCGGGTCTAAACCCTAATCTTCCGCCACCGCCGCCTCCGCGCGCCTCCTCCGCGCCGCCGCCGCCGCTGCCCGCGCCTCCTTCAGCGCCGGCCGCCGCCCTCCCTCTCCCTGCCGCGTGCTTCCCCAGCCACGCGCCATTTCCACTCCAGCCGCCACCCCGCGATCCCGCTTCGCCCGCAAGCCATGTCGCCCGCTCCGCTTGCCAGGGTTGCCGCTTCGCTCGCTCCCAATCGCCCGATCCCGCGCGACCGCGTCGCCCGATACGCAGCTGCCAACCCACGTCGCACGTCTCGCTACTGCTACCACGTGCTTCGTCTGCCTAGCGGCTGCTACTGCGTCGTTCGTCTCGCTGCTTAGCCGCCGCGCATCGTTCGCCTAGCCAGCTCTGCGTGTCTTCATAGCCAGCAAATCCATCAAGTCAAGGCTAGCTAGCTTTGCTAGTCAACTATGTCTCGCGCGAATCATTTTTGGTGTGCCTGGTTAGCTCCGGCTACTGCGTACGTGCGCGTCTCCGCGGAAAGCACTCGTCCCGCTCGCGTCCGATCCGAGCTGCGCCGCCAGCCGCCTGCGCGCCTCCCGTCGACCGCCGCTGCCCAGCCGCCGTCGTCGGACCAGCGATGGCGTCAACCGACCCGTTCGCCGCCGCCTCTGCCGTCCCGCTGCCGGCGCCCTACGGCGCGGCCTCGTCAGTCTGTTTCGACTTGCCACACGGCTCGTCTTCGGTGCCCCCGCTGGTGTACGTTGTCGCCCCACTGCCGGCGCTCTCTGGCCAGTCCGTCGTCGCCCCGCCACCGGTGCCGACTCTGCCCGTCGACCCCTTGCTGTTGTGCGGCGCGTTCGACCCGCCCGTGTACGGGGCTCCCGGGTACTGGTGGGGGTCGTCAGCAGGGCAGCACTCGCCCGCTGGGCAGCAGCTAGACGGCGCCCAGCACCTGCAGCATCTGTCAGCGGGCCAGCAGGTTTTTCCGGTGGGTCATCCGGCCTACCCGGCACCGCAGTCGCAGCCAGAGCTGCTTCCCATACCGTCTGGAGAGTACCCACCACCGATGCCGAGCGGTGGCTACGGCCTCCCGATGGCGTCTCCGTCCCCCTTATCGACCCTACCGCCGGCACCCTGGGACCCGGTGCTCCTTCTCGCGCTGCATGCCGCACCTTCGCCGAACAACTACACCGGAGGTGATGATTGGTACATGGACACCGGGGCTACGGCTCACATGTTTGCTCATCCTGGTAATCGTGCCTCCTTCACTCCCGTCACCACCGACCGCCACATCATTGTCGGCGACGGTTCCACACTCCCTATCACACATGTCGGACACACTTCTTTTCCTTCTAATTCCATGCCTATTACTTTGTCTAACATACTTGTGTCACCTCATCTTATTAAGAACCTTGTTTCCGTTCATTGTTTAACTCGTGAAAATCCTGTTACTATTGAATTTGACGAGCTTGGGTTTTGTGTCAAGGACGCTCGAACCAGGATGTTATTTCACCGATGTGACAGCCTCGACGAGCTCTATCCGGTGCATTCGCCGTCCACCTCCACCACCGCACCGGTTGCTCTCTCCGCCGGTGTCGATCTCTGGCACGCTCGTTTGGGTCATCCCAACCTCGTCACAATTCGTCATATTCTTAGGAGTTTCAGTTTCAGTTGCCATAAGATAGAGGATCACACCTGTCATGCCTGTCATGTCGGCAAACATGTTCACCTCCGTTTAATAACTCCACCACCATAGCTTCTTTTCCTTTTCAGTTGATTCATAGCGATGTGTGGACCTCTCCAGTTCCTAGTAATTCGGGCTATTTATATTATCTGGTTATCCTTGATGATTATTCTCATTATGTGTGTACTTTTCCTTTGCGCGGAAAGTCGGATGCACTCTCCACTTTGACGGCTTTTTACTCCTATGTCAGCATGCAGTTTGGGCGTCCCATCCTTGCTCTTCAGACTGACAATGGAAAAGAGTTCGACAACCTTGCTTTCAGCACTTTTCTGTCACATCACAGCATAGTTTTTCGTCTCACATGCCCATATACTTCCCAGTAGAATGGTCGAGCCGAACGCGTCCTTCGCACTCTGAACGACTGCGTTCGCACGCTCCTGTTCCATGCTAACGTGTCGCCTCGTTTCTGGCCAGACGCACTCGCTACTGCTTCTCTTCTCCTTAACCTTTGCCCTTGTCGCCCACGGTGGAACTATGCACCTCACCATCTTATCTTCGGTACGCCCCCATCTTATGATGGCTTGCGTATTTTCGGGTGCCTTTGCTATCCTAGCATTGCTGACTCCGCTCCTCACAAACTCGCACCTCGCTCTGTCGCTTGTGTCTTCATCGGCTACCCCTCCAACTCCAAGGGATATCGGTGCTACGATCCCGTCTCCCACCGTGTGTTCACTTCCCGGCACGTTTACTTTGATGAGCATGTGTTTTCATTTCACCAGGTACCCCCGGTTGTTCCTCCCGCCACCGGTGACGCGGGCTCCTCGACTCCTCTCCCAGGACGCTCGCGCGCCTCTCTTGGCCCGCCCCCTGGCTTTGGGGCGCGCCCCCCGCATGCGGCGCCTCCTCCAGCCACGGCACCGGCGCCCCCGACGTTGGCGCCCGCGACCCCCACGGCCTCCTCGGCGCCCGCGGACCCTCCGGCGCCCTCGGCGGTGGCGGCCCCCTCGGCGCCCCCAGCCCCCTCGGTGCCCGCGGCCCCCCGGCGCCTGTGGCCGGTCCAGTCACCCACGCCCGTACGGGCGTTTTTCGCCCGAGCTCGCGCTACTCGGATGACTACGTCCATGCGGCGTCCACCTCTGAGCCGTCGCCGTTGCCGTCCTCCGTTCGAGCCGCTCTTCGTGACCCGCTCTGGATGGCTGCGATGCAAGAGGAGTTTGACGCCCTGTTGCGCAACCGGACATGGCAGCTTGTTCCCCGTCCCCGGCACGCCAACGTGATTACCAGGAAGTGGGTCTTTAAACACAAGCTCCGTCCTGATGGTACCCTTGATCGCCACAAAGCGCGCTGGGTTGTTCATGGCTTCCGACAGCGTATTGGTGGTATCCATTCTTCGGATATCAAGTTCGCTAATTATCTGGATATAACAAAAATAAGATTTTGTCTCAGATGCAGGCATGATACCTCTACTGTAAAGCGTTGTGAACTAGTAATACGTTCTTCCTCGCTGAACACTGATGATGATTTCGGGCAAATATCAGGGAAAAAAATTCAAGTAAGAGCATCTACAGTCGGTCGGGCGCCTAAAACCTTTTCATACCTCGAAAAGCGACTGGTTACAAAAAATCAACCCAGTCGGATGCCTCAAACTCGTTCCAAATGCCCAGACTGACCAACATCCTGTTGGAATATTAGGCAAGTTCATGATTAATTCCAGTAAATAATTCATGACTAGAAGAGATACTAGCATGCAATAATCTAGCAAACTAGAAGAACAGCAAGACATGCATAACAGCAGCAAACACGTAACAATAGCTGTAGAAACAGACATGAACAGAGGATGTTGGACGTACTGATCGTTAGCTATTATGGGTGCGACAGTGTTGATGACGATGTTGGCGACGATCTGCTGCTGACGGCGATGAATACGACGATGAGTAGCACCGCCCGACTTGGACGGAAGACGACCCGTGATGACGAATTTGAGCAGTCGCGCACAGCGCTTCCCAAAAACCTAATTCGTCCTCTCCCGGTGCAGGATCGCAAAGACGAACGGTTCCGGAGACCTGCTCTCCCACGCGCCGATGCACGCCGGCGTTTGGGATGGAGTAGACTACGATGGCGGCGCAAGTTGTGAGATGAGGCAAAACCCTAGGTGTTTTTCGGTGTGTCTCAGGCCACAGCCGGTAGCTGTATATATATTAGGACCAGAGGCGGTATTGTGTCGCGACCACAATCCCAAACCGACTCGGTTTCTAATTCGTATACTTACCGGACAAGAAATCAAAAACTTGTCTGCCAAGACATAAAAATAAAACGGCAAAAGGAAGCTGCGCTCCTGCAAGGAGACAGACCGGATTTCGGCGGACCATTCACGCGCATGTCGCATGTACGCGCCGCCTCGCCTCGCCTCGCCACGGCCCGGCCAGGGGAGGCGAGGCGAGGCGAGCGAGCGCGCGCGCGTGGTTTTCCCTTTCTCTTCTCACACACCACTTAGAGTGGTGGAGAGAACCCACTATATAAAGAGGTCCAACTCTTCTTCAACTTCCAAGGTGGGACTAAACTTAGCACCACCTCTTGCCATTTTACACATGGGCTTTGAGATTTCAGAAATTGCTATGGGCCTAGCCCATTAATTCTAACAATCCCCCACCAGATCTCAAATACCCATTTAGAGATTTGCCTTCTCTCACCACTTGTTTAATATATCAGTGTTTCAGCAGAGACTGTTAAGTTGAACTTCTGCCTAGAACTTTAAGCTACATCCATTCACAACTTGACAATGGACTATGCCTTGAATTGCTAGTTTTGTGTGAACAGGTTTCACTCAAAGTCTTAACCAGTACCTGACCGCCAGTAGGCTACCCCGCGGTTTGGAGCTTATACGTCATACTCCCTGGTCTCTTCGTGAGCTTACTAGAGATCACCCAAATCTCATAGACTGCGACGTTTACAGTCAGAACTCATATAGGTGTGTTCTTTCAAGACTGCTCTGTAGGACAGCATCTTTGCTAATTATAGCCAATAGAACCACATTAAGGCATGTTGCCAACCTACCTTACAGATCTGAGCCTTACAGCTCTGAGAGTTTTGCATCTTCACTTGGAGACGATCATAAGTTATTACTCTCCTCAGTTAACCAATAGCTTGTTCTTCCCAGATCCTAATTCACAGGATCTCCGATCACAAAGGTTGGGTTACTACTATGGTGTAACATCTATGGGTCTCATACCCATCTCCCTCGATGCAATATCTATCACATTTCGTGATAGTCCCTTTGTAAAGGGATCTGCCAGGTTTTTGTCTGTTTGTATATACGTAACAGTTATTACTCCGGAGTTTCTCAACTTCCTGACAGACTTCAAACGTCTTTTCACGTGTCTTGATGACTTTGCATTATCTTTAGAATTGTTCACTTTAGCGATAACCGTTTGGTTATCACAATTCATAAGAATAGCCGGTACAGGTTTTTCAACAACCGGCAAGTCCATCAAGAGCTCACGCAGCCATTCTGCCTCAACAGTAGCTGTGTCCAAAGCAGTTAATTCTGCTTCCATAGTTGACCTCGTCAATATGGTTTGCTTGCAAGACCTCCATGACACTGCGCCACCACCATGAGTAAATACATACCCACTTGTTGCGTAAAGTACATCAACATCGGAGATCCAATTTGAATCACTATATCCTTCTAGCACAGCAGGATGCCCTGAATAAGTAATTCCGTAACTCATAGTACCTCTCAGATAGCGCAAGACCCTTTCTAGTGCATGCCAATGATCATCACCCGGGTTGGACATGAACCTACTCAGTTTGCTCACAGCAAAAGAGATATCTGGTCTTGTAGCGCTAGCTAAGTACATGAGTGAACCGACAATTTGAGAGTATCTTAATTGATCTCTCGTTTCTTTCTTGTTCTTTCTGAGTGTCACGCTGGGATCATAAGGTGTTGGAGAAGGCTTGCTATCCATAAAACCGAATCGGTTCAAGACCTTCTCAACATAGTGAGATTGCGTTAATGTAATCCCACTCTCATCCTTAATAAGTTTGATGTTTAGAATTACATCGGCTTCTCCTAGATCTTTCATGTCAAAACTTTTTGATAGAAAAGACTTGACCTCATTAATTGCATTAATGTTTGTACCAAAGATCAGTATGTCGTCCACATACAAACATAATATGACACTATTGCCCCCACCATGGCGATAGTAAACACACCTATCAGCCTCGTTAATGACAAATCCTGCAAAAGTCAGAGTTCTTTCAAACTTCTCATGCCATTGCTTAGGTGCCTGTTTTAGACCATACAAAGATTTTAACAACTTGCACACCTTTCTCTCTTCACCCTTTACCACAAACCCGTCAGGCTGATCCATATAGATCTCCTCTTCCAACTCTCCATTGAGAAAAGCTGTCTTTACATCCATTTGATGAATGATAAGACCATAAGAGGCAGCCAAGGAAAGTAACACTCGAATGGTGGTCATTCTAGCAACGGGTGAATAGGTGTCAAAGTAATCTTCGCCTTCTTTCTGAGTGTAGCCCTTGGCCACTAGCCGCGCCTTGTACTTATCAATAGTACCATCAGGCTTTAGCTTCTTTTTAAACACCCACTTACAGCCCACAGGTTTACAACCATATGGTCTATCAGTTAGTTCCCAAGTTCCATTAGAAAGAATTGAGTCCATCTCATTATGAACAGCTTCTTTCCAATCATCTACATCCGGAGATGCATATGCTTCTGCAATTGTCTTGGGTGTGTCGTCCACAAGGTATACAATGAAATCATCACCAAAGGATTTTGCAATCCTTTGTCTCTTGTTCCTTCTAGGAACTTCATTGTTATCCTTCTCAAGGACTTCCTCATGTGATTGTTCGAAATACTCATCAGTTGTACTAGATTCAGGAATTATCTCAGAAGAAAATCTAGCAATGCTATGCATATCTTTCATAGGAAATATGTTCTCAAAAAATGTTGCATCACGAGATTCCATTATAGTATCAACATGCATATCAGGTACTTCGGATTTTACCACTAAAAACCTATAAGCAATGCTCCGTTGAGCATACCCTAGAAAGACACAATCCACTGTCTTTGGTCCAAGTTTGCGTTTCTTAGGAATAGGAATATTGACCTTTACCAAACATCCCCAAGTGCGCAAATAAGAAAGTGATGGTTTTCTCCCAACCCACTCCTCATAAGGGGTTTTCTCTTTATTATTGTTGGGAACTCTATTTAGGACATGACATGAAGTCAATAGAGCCTCCCCCCACCATGCCTTAGATAAACCAGCAGTGTCTAACATGGCATTCACCAAGTCAGTCAATGTGCGGTTTTTCCTCTCGGCCACTCCATTTGATTGAGGTGAATAGGGAGGCGTCCTCTCATGAATAATACCATGTTCCTCACAAAATTCATCAAAAACTTTTGGAAAATACTCTCCACCACGATCGGACCTAAGACGCTTGATCTTTCTCTCTAGTTGATTTTCAACTTCAGCTTTATAGATTTTAAAGTAGTCTAATGCTTCATCTTTAGTTTGCAACAAATAAACATAGCAAAATCTAGTCGCATCATCAATCAAAGTCATGAAATATCTCTTTCCACCTTTTGTCAACACACCATTCATCTCACAAAGATCAGAATGTATGAGTTCTAGAGGTGCCAAATTTCTCTCCTCGGCAGCCTTATGAGGCTTTCGAGGTTGCTTAGATTGCACACAACTATGGCACTTAGAACCTTTGGCAACTGTGAAGTTCGGAATTAAACTCATGCTGGATAGCCGAGACATTAAACCAAAATTAATATGACATAAACGAGAGTGCCAAATACTTGCATCATCATTAACATTAGCACAAATTTGGTTTATTGACTTATTGCAAAAATCTGAAAGAGAAAAGCGGAACAAGCCTCCGCACTCATAGCCTTTTCCTATAAATTTTCCAAATCTTGACACGATTACTTTATTGGACTCTAAAACTACCTTAAATCCATCTCGACATAGAAGGGAGCCGCTAACTAGATTCTTGTTCATAGTAGGGACATGCTGCACGTTCCTTAGTTGCATGATCTTTCCCGAAGTAAACTTCAGATCCACCGTGCCAATGCCACGAACATAAGCATGTGACCCATTCCCCATTAGGACGGAAGAATCCCTTGCGACCTGATAAGAAGTAAACAGGGAGATGTCAGCACACACATGAACGTTAGCACCCAAATCAATCCACCACGAAGATGATTGAAATACTGAAAGCATAATAGGTAAATTACCATACCCATCAGTATTGCTAGCGGTCACCATGTTGACAGTCTTGGAGCTTGTTTTCCCTCTGCGGTCTGCACGTTCAGGGCATTCCTTGGAAAAGTGTCCAGGCTTCCCACAGGCGTAGCACTCTAGCTCAGCCTTGTTGAACTTCTTCTTCTTGAAGGTAGTAGTCTTGGTAGGCTTGTTGAAAACAGGTTTGTTCTTCCCTTTGTTCTTGTTCTGTGGGTACCTCTGCACCATGTTAGCAGTAGGCTGAACCTCACCTCCTTTTCCAGTGGTATCTTTAGCCCGAGCTTTTTCTTCAACATCAAGAGATGCAATCAGATTTTCAACTGATATCTCCTGTCTCTTATGCTTCAGAGTTGTGGCGAAATTCCTCCATGAAGGAGGCAACTTTGCAATCATGCACCCAGCCACAAATTTGTCGGGTAGAACACATTTAAGGAGTTCAAGTTCCTTCACAATGCACTGTATCTCATGAGCTTGTTCAACCACAGAACGGTTATTCACCATCTTGTAGTCATGAAAACTCTCCATGATGTACAGTTCACTGCCTGCATCTGTTGCACCGAATTTTGTATTCAGTGCATCCCACAGAATTTTTCCGTCGTTTATGTGCATGTACACATCACACAGACGGTCAGCAAGAACACTCAGAATGCATCCCACAAACATAGTATTGGCTTCCTGGAATTTTCTCCGATCTTCGTCGGTCATTCCCTCTGGAGCACCAACACTAGCGTGGAAAACTTTCAGAGCAGTAAGCCAGAGCGTGGTCTTCACCTGCCACCTCTTAAAGTGCACACCGGTAAACTTATCCGGCCTCAGTGCATCAGCGAATCCAGCCATAGTTAACTCAGGAAATTGCCTATAATTAGGTTTTTGGATTGTTGGAATATTAGGCAAGTTCATGATTAATTCCAGTAAATAATTCATGACTAGAAGAGATACTAGCATGCAATAATCTAGCAAACTAGAAGAACAGCAAGACATGCATAACAAAAGCAAACACGTAACAATAGCTGTAGAAACAGACATGAACAGAGGATGTTGGACGTACTGATCGTTAGCTATTATGGGTGCGACAGTGTTGATGACGATGTTGGCGACGATCTGCTGCTGACGGTGATGAATACGACGATGAGTAGCACCGCCCGACTTGGACGGAAGACGACCCGTGATGATGAATTTGAGCAGTCGCGCACAGCGCTTCCCAAAAACCTAATTCGTCCTCTCCCGGTGCAGGATCGCAAAGACGAACGGTTCCGGAGACCTGCTCTCCCACGCGCCGATGCACGCCGGCGTTTGGGATGGAGTAGACTACGATGGCGGCGCAAGTTGTGAGATGAGGCAAAACCCTAGGTGTTTTTGGTGTGTCTCAGGCCGCAGCCGGTAGCTGTATATATATTAGGACCAGAGGCGGTATTGTGTCGCGACCACAATCCCAAACCGACTCGGTTTCTAATTCGTATACTTACCGGACAAGAAATCAAAAACTTGTCTGCCAAGACATAAAAATAAAACGGCAAAAGGAAGCTGCGCTCCTGCAAGGAGACAGACCGGATTTCGGCGGACCATTCACGCGCATGTCGCATGTACGCGCCGCCTCGACTCGCACGGCCCGGCCCGGCCCGGCCAGGCCAGGCGAGGCGAGCGAGCGCGCGCGCGTGGTTTTCCCTTTCTCTTCTCACACACCACTTAGAGTGATGGAGAGAACCCACTATATAAAGAGGTCCAACTCTTCTTCAACTTCCAAGGTGGGACTAAACTTAGCACCACCTCTTGCCATTTTACACATGGGCTTTGAGATTTCAGAAATTGCTATGGGCCTAGCCCATTAATTCTAACACATCCTTCATATCCAGTTCAAATATGAGGTGGATATGGGAGGTCCGGACGCGTCCGCTACATCGGACCCGGCCCATGCTGACCCACCCGACCTCATATATATTCCTTCCGATTCACTCCCCGGACCAAATCGTAGGCACTTCACTCCCATCCCCTTCGTCACCCAAGCTTCCGTCCAGCGATCTCCGGCCTTTTTCGGCATGGTGGGTAGCGGATCCAACGACGACCAGTACAAATCCATCGACTGAGGTGTCGTCCTGTGCGGTTTGGAGGAGGCAATGGCCATCCGCATTACACACTGCCGCTTCCAGAAGATCAGCGCCCGACCAACAACAGGATCTGTCCGGCGCGAGTCCATCGCGTCGGCGCATCGGGCGCTCGGATCCTCCGGCGCTGGATCATCGCGGTCCTCTTGGGAGCCTCCGAATCTCCCTTTTCCCATCATCGGTTCGGCGGAGTATGAGTTCTATCAGGATAGGTAGAGGATGAGGGCGACCTAGGCCCGCCTCGCTTCCCACATGGCGGCGACAGAGGCGGCGATGCGGGCGGTCCCAAAGGATGAAGGCATTCGCGCCCACATTGTAGAGAAGAGGCAGCGGAGGAACACGCGCGCCCTCGCCCGAGAGCAGAATCGGGTGGTCCGCGCCATGGCTGGACTGCCCCCTCCCCCCCCCCCCCCCCCCCCAGGAGGAGAAGGAGGACAGCGATGGGTTGGACAACTCCGACGACGAGCAGATCCGGTTCGATCCATACTGCGTCTTCGACCACTACTTCCACGAGAAAGACGGCAAGGGCACTGAAAAGGGCAAGGGCGGTCGTGGATGATCTTCTCTAGACCTAGCATGTAGGTTAAACATGCCAAATTTTTATAGTCTGATGGCATATCCTGATGTAGTAGTTGGACCATATATGTAATGCAACGTTTTACATAGTTGAATGAGTTTGTATGGATTTGAGTTTGTTAACCGAGGTGTCCTATTATGAGAAGAAAAATTTGAAGCGTGACTGGAGGGCCGAATTTGCCGAGTACGACGGTAGAGGCTGTAATTGTTAAGCTATTCGTGTTTTGGAATGAAATAGGTAGCACGTAGCAGTACTGATCCAACAAGAAGTGCTGGCGGAGCAGCATAGCCACATGCAAAGCTGTTGGGTGGTCTTTCAATGAAGCAGTACGATTGCCGCTCAGGTTGACGGCCTATGCAGATATTTTGCATGAAGATATTAGTAGTAGATATTTCGCAGCCATTGTCGTATCTGCATGCCAAGGTGACCAATCTCACGGCAGGAAATGGAGATTGACTAGTCCTATTTAATCAAAACTGCCGGTTTATAAACCTTGTGAATCTTTCGAAATTTCAATCACATATATTTCGCTCAACATCCAACGACCATATAAAGGCTTCAGAGATACGCAGGGCCGTCGAATACCACACGTGAGGCATGTAGCAAAGTAGTAAACCCATCGTCCAGGGAACCAAAGGCCTTCACAACCGAAACGGCCAAAAGCACTTTGCATGGCAAGGAGTGTTGTCGGAGCCATGAGAGAGCATAATTCCACCGGGACAACGTTGCAAGCACCACCCTCACCATGAATCAGCGGCCAGCACAAGTTTAACTTGACAGCCATGCGTAAATTCGGGTGATTGAGTGAACTAGTAGCTACTCCTTCCATTCCACTGAATAAGGTGCACACTTATATTAAAATTAAACTTTGATCAAAAATTAAATCAACTAATTTTTAAATTAAGCTTTGATAAAAAGTAGACCAATTAAATATACGTTATATGTGATAAAACTTACACCATTGTATTCGTATTCGAAAGAAGTTTACAATGGTTTAATATATATGTTACTTGTCTATTTTATGGTCAAATTTGGATTTTAAATTGCGTGTGCAGCTTATTCATTGAATGAAGGGAGTAGGCTGCTAAGGTTCACCTCCGCAAAATTAGTCTTTATCAATTCATTAGAAGTTTACAGAATAAAATCATACTTTTGGAGTGAAGCCAGGGTGCGGCTTTGTCCCGGCCGGTGCGAGGCCTACCACTGCTCGCCTGCATCTAGCAGGTATTGGGCCGGCCCATGAACTACATCACATCATCATGCTGATGTCATGTTTTTTTTTATTTCTCCGTTTTTATCCAGATTTTTTTGCTTTTGTTTATGTTCTACATATATATTACAGAATAAAATTTATAATTTAAAAAAAATGTTAAAGCTGCATTTGAAAAATGTTGAACGTGTATAGGAAAATGTTTCTGATGTGCACGAAAAATGTATAATATGAATCAGAAAAACTAGAAAATATGAATCATGCGTATGAAAAATGCTAATCATGTGTACGACAAATGTTTGTGACATTGAAAAAATTAATGTTTAAAAAATATATGTGCCATTTAAAGAAATGTTTATACATTGTATAGACTTTTTGTGTAATTCAAAAGAAATGACTTTTAAATTAAAAAACGTTCACAAGTTTCAAAAAATGTATTCATAATTTTTTTATAAAGTTGTATATATGATATAATTTTTTTGCTTAAATCGAAAAAATGTCTTTATTATTAAAAAATGTCGCAACGTCTCTTTAGAAAATGATTAAATGTAAACATGTTCAAAATATGTTCTTGTTAAAAATTGTCAAACATGTATTTGAAAAAAGTGTAACGTTTATAAAAATATATTTTAGATGTATACAAAAAAGTAGAACGTGTATAAAACAAGTAGATATCAAAACACATATTGGAAACAAATTAATCATGTATTTTAAAAATGTTGAAGTGTGGAAAAAATGTTCCTAATATATAAAAAATGTACAATGCGTATTAAAAATATACGCATGTGCTAAAAAGGAAAAGAGAAAACCCAAAGAAAATCAGAGAAAAATCAGTGAAACCCGAAGAATGTAACAAAGAAAACTGAGGTAAAAACTAAATGGAAGAAACCCACAAAAAGGACCAAAAAATTGAAGGGAGAAAGGAAAGGAAAACGGAAAACTGAAAAAGAAAAACCCTATAGAAAACTGAGCCGCAAACCATGGAAAAAACCGAAGGAAAAAAGAGCTCGCATGGTGCTACAGTATTAGGCCGGCACGGTAGTGGCCTCCTCTAGACAATTCCTATTAGGAATTGGTACGGGCATGACAACCCATCCTAATTGGCCCATAGGTCGCACGTTAGCGATGTGTACCTCCCGCGACGACTATAGAGTATCTCACGTTAAAGCGAGCCCCTACAAAGTCTCGCGGCGAAGTTTTCGTGGTCGTGGTCATTACTGGGCCGGACCATTTTCGCACACAGTTTAAGAAAAGAAAAGAAGTCCATTTTTCACCCTCAAATGTAGCCTCACGGACAAATAACCCCCCCCCCAACCCCAAGTCAAATTTGGTATAATTTTAACTCCCAAATAATTAAAACCGGGTAAATCTCCCCCTTAGATGGTTTTGCTTCAATTTTAGGCGGTTTTGGGGCCAGAAGTGTGAGATGGCATGGTATTTGGGTGCGCAGACATGGATAGTTAGCTTGCCTGCTCGTGATGCACCTCGTCTGCCAAGGCGCCGGCTCCTGTTTGCGCCGTCGTTCCTGCCATTCCTCTCACACTACGCGCTTCTCGAGGGCGCGGCGACGGCGGCGATCTTCATGGTCTACAAATAGATCGACGCGCGGTGGGACGGGCTGCCGGCGCCCTCGATGCTTTGCCACCCGTTGTTCCTCTCCCGACGACTGTCGCACCGGTCTGTGGCCGCGGCTGGGCGGCTCATCCTCGTCATGGGGTTCACGCATCCGCTCGTATTCGACCCGGCCGCCACGCCCGTGCCGTGCTGGATGGCAGCATGGGTTCTACATGCTCGGTGTAGGACGGCGGGCGCGACTGCTTGCACGTCGGGGGCGCCAGCTGCAACCTCGTTTTCGCGCGCGCCGAGGAGATATGGGACTCTGCCACGCCGTCTACACCGTGGGAGCCACCCCCTCCGCCGCGGGACGGGACGGTTCATCTGGGACGCCGCAGATGTCGTCTGCTCAAGCGGAAGACCTATATGGTCAACCTACGCGGCAGCTACCGAAACCGGAGCACAACATCGGGGAGAAGAAACTCGGGGTCGATGGGCTTGCCGAGGAGGCGTCAGCAGCGCCGCAAACACCAGAGGATCTCAAGGGAGGCAGCAGAGGCGTACGCGTAAACATTTTTTAGATACACATTTATCGTTTTTAAAATGCTGCTCAACATTTTTTTCAAATGATTTGTATAGAGTGTTTTTTGTATCCAATGGTAGGATAAATTTTCTGTACTTCCATCTTCAATATACCTTATATCCGCGTTGATTCATTCGAAGATACCCAAATAACAGTTCTGTTGAAAAAATATCATTTTGACGTATTTTTTTAATATAACTTTTTCAAGTACGAACAGATAAGTATATACGTAAAACTTTGAAAATATTTAGACTCAAATTATTATTTTTTCATGAAACTCATTTCTGGGTATCGAATAATTATTAATTAAATATATTAAAACTAATAAAGAGTTATAGAAGGTTTACCTATGTGGTATATGAGGAGCGGGAGTATATATATAACAAAAGTAAAAACTATTAAATAGAAAAACGAAAACAAAAGCGTAAGAAAGATAGAGAAAGGAGGCTGTGGCCTCCCGCATTCTTGGGATGTCCATCTCTTTTTTTCCATTTTTTTCTTGTTCATTTCCTCTTTTCCATTTTCCCTTCCTTCTTATTCTTTTATAATCCTTTTATTCTTTCCTTTTATTTTAATTATGTTTAAATCTTTAAAACTCGTGAGCATATTTTAAAATAATGAATAAATTTTTTAATTCGCAAACATTTATTTTGAAATTGAGAACAGTTTTCAAATTTGCTATTTCTTTCTTTACAAATTCATGGAATTTTTTCACTCTTAAACTATTAGCAAATTCATGACATTTTGAAGCTGTGAACATTTTTTGGTAACTCGTGATCATTTTTTCAATGGAGAAAGATTTTTTGAATCTATGAACATATTTTGAAATACATGGACATTTTTTGAATCAGCAAACATTGTTGTATCCATAATCTTTTTGAAAATTTGGGAATTATTTCTGAAATACTCGATCAATTTTAATTTTTGGAAGATTTTATAAAATTTCGTAAGCTTCTTCTTAATTTCCAAACAATTTTTAAAATTCATGACCTTTTTTTAATAAGCAAGCATTTTTGAATTTCCCTAATATTTTCTAGGAAACATGATCATTTTTGGAATATTAGAACATTTTTTTTGAAATCAAACATTTTGTGATCTCTATCATTTTTCAAAATGATGACATTTTTTTATTCATGAATATTTTATGATTTTGGACTTTCCGTTAATTCATATTGTTTTTAAAAAATGCAGAATTTATTCCTACCAACTAATAAAAGGAATTTATAAAAGAAATTATCCCATAAAAACTAATAAGAGGAATTTATATTGTTGGTCCATCATGCACTTTTACACAAAATTCTCTAACGTTTTGTATAATCAACTGGCAATGTGTTTCTGAAAAAGACGTTGTACTGAGGAAACCGATTGGCTGAGTTAATAGGCCTTGTTGGACCTCTGTATCAACCAATCCACCACCAGCGATGGGAAAATAAATACTCCCTCCATTCCTAAATATAAGTCTTTGGAGAGATTCCACTATGGACCACATACAGAGCAAAATGAGTGAATCTATACTCTAAAAGGCATCTAGATATATCTGTATGTTGTCCATAGTGAAATCTCTATAAAGACTTACATTTAGGAACGGAGGAAGTAAATGCGAGTCGCTACGATTCAAACACGGGGTGCACCCTTCTAAAAAACCACAAGGTGCACCAACTAAGTGCGAGGCATAAACAAGCGAGCGCTGCTATGTCTCGTGCGCTTCCTCTGGATTTTGTTTTGGTTTTATTTTTCTGTATGCATTTTCAGCTTTTCGACAATTTTTTTAGTTTTTTGGTTTTCATTTGTTTTTCTTAGATTTTGGACAAAAAAATCAAAATAAAATTGCATGAAAAAATGTATTTTTCCTTCCACGAGAGGCACTGATATATTTTCCATGGAGGCACAGATTCGCTTTCGCGAGAGGCATAGTCTTAATGTTATGATTTCGGTATTGTTGAAACTGGCTTTCACATGAATAACCCCTTTTGTTATTCTACGTGCACTCTTCCGTAAACTAAAACGGGCATTCTTACGCAAACTAAACTAATAGGCACTTTCTTACGTGAACCTATTTTTGGTATAGCTTTGCTAATCTTTGATGGAAAAACATGTTTTTTCCTTACGCGAGATGCACATATTTACTTCTCATGGAGGCACGGCTTTGCTTCCGCGAGAAGCACATATTTACTTATCGTGGAGGCATGTTTGCGTCGTGCTTCTCGGAAAAAAGAAAAAAATATGTTTTCTTTTTTTTCGTGAGAGGCACAGATTTGCTTCTCGTTGAGTCACAGGTTTGGTTTCCCAAACTATGTCTCTTAGAAAAGGAGAAAAGAAGGTGCTTCCGATTCGTGTTTTTTCATTTTGGTTTTTCCTGAAAAAAGTACATCGAAACCTATCAACATGGGATCTAATTTTGAAGATCTCGATGTGAAAAATCCATGGTGAAAACGGTTCGGGATTTGGACGCATGATTTAACATATAAAACATTTTGAATAAATGAATCTATGGAAAAGAAAAAACTCTCAAGTTACTACAAGTGGAAAGGTGAGAGTGACCTTTGCAAAGAGTACTCCTTAATTAGTGATTTTGCTATATCTCGCATTCAGTGAGATTGGAGGAACCCATGTTGAAGGGTAAGTGCGACTTGGGCCGGCTAAGCCGCACAGGAATAACCTTGTGTTTTTGTTTTTTTGCATGTTTTCTATTTCATTTTATTTTTGTTTTTTTATACTTTCAAATATTCTAAAAAATTATTTACAAAAAGTAGTCTACATAAAACATTTGAAACATGTTAACCAAGCATCTAAAAAATGTTAAACATATATAGAGAATTTTTTTTACACGTATACGAAAAATGTATACGTAAAATTTGTGTATGAAAAAATTTGATCATGTATTGAAAAAATGTTAATCAAGCATTTGAAACAATATTGAACAAAGTTTTTGCAAATGAATCAAGCATTTGAAAAATGTTAAACGTCTATAAGAAAATATTGACCATGTATTAAAAAATGATTAAATGTTTTGATCATGTATATAAAAATGTTAATCAAGCACTTAAACAATTATTGAACAAGTATTTGAAATATATAAATCAAGCATTTGGAAAATTTTGTTTAGAAAAAAATGTTAATCAAGCATTTGAAAAAATGTTATCATGTATGTAAAAATGTTAATCAAGCATTTGAAAAAAACATTGTTCCCATGTACGTGTCCTGTGCTGTAGAGGTACCGTTTTCTCTGAATATATTGGTGTCAAAACCATCAGAAAGCTGCATGTGACTTACTCGAGACCACTCTGGGGAGAATTGCATGAAGATGACGAAGGTGCAGTCTGCAGTGTAAATGCGGTTCCAGAAGCCTATTATGAACTGTAATACATCTTACATTTGGTATGCCAACCTAAATTTCTAATTAAGTACCTATATATGCACAGATTCAAGTGTCTGTGTGAAGGTCCCATTTGTTGTTTAAGTGAATCATTTGTGCGATGCAGTGGGTGGACCATAATTTTCTTTCTGTTGTGATGGCCGGTTCGTTGCAGAGTAGCTCTGCTCTAGCAGTAGAAATGGAACTGCTGCTCCAGATCAATCAAGAATTAGTAAATGAAGCGATTTGTTAAATCAACAGACTAGCTGGAAACATTGCCTTGTTCCAATCTTCAAGATTATGACAGATTTCCAGTCCTGAATATGGCAACAGATTTAGCGGAGCAGGTGTCAGACTCAACGGTGATCTTAAAACTGGGTTCCTTCAGTAGAGGAAGTGGATGAAAACTGCAGGAAGAATTGCAAGGGGAGTAAAATAACATGAAGACAGTAATATCATTGTCATGCCACCCATCCGCCCCTCTCTGGGTTGGGTTTTAAGAATACTTCTGCCCAACAATATTTCAAATGGACTGGGTTCCTACCAAGGCTTGCTAGGTTTCTACTGGTTGCATTGGGATTTTATCCCCTCTAGGCAAACAATCAAGGAAAACAAGATCAATCACAAGCAATCCTAGGCAAACATGGGTATTTTCTAGCAAAATTTTAATTCTCTGTATTTTTCAACATATCAGATTTGGGAAAAATCTGGGATGTGACAGGCAAGGAGCACTCAAGTGTTGTTGCTGGACACCAGGGTCCCAAGGCAATAGGCGGTAACCACTATGCACTCTCTTTGTGAGAAACAACAAGAAGTTACCAAGTGTTTCAGAGTTCCAGATAATTGACTTACAGTGCATGTTTTCCCCAGCTCGATACACTAGCTCCTGTGTTGGAGATGCGAGAGCTAGCAACTGGACCAGAGCAGAAGGTGTCCACTTAGGGCCTGTTCGGCACCTCGCCGGCTCCTAAAAATATGAGGAGCTGTGGAGTGGAGGAACTACAGCTCCATCCTTTTTAACTACAGCTCCGCCAGTTCCCGGAGCGGAGCGGCGGAGTGGAGGGACTCCGAACAGGGCGTTAGAATCTATCAAGTGTAAGGCATGTATTGCACCAGGATCCTCCCAAGGCAAAGATGTAACAAGCATACTAGGTTTTATCTCATTATTATAGGTTCTTTCTTTGTAAAATATAATCTGGAAAACTTATCAAATTCACGAACCCCAATGGCATGCCGTAGACCTTGGGTATAAACGGCACCTGGATTATATATATATTGCGCACTTCATCAATTCGGCCAGCATTAATCATGCAATTCATTGACATAATTATCTAGAACATATAGCTGGGCATCTACCCACAGGAAACAACAGTCAAATCTAGAGCTAGTAGGCCAGGCCCACTTGTCCTGACAACAAACAATCTTGTTTAGGACATCCATATTGAAACAGGAAAATCTAACCTCATGCACAAAAAATGGGTTGTAGCAGTTAGTAATTCATATTCTGGCATATATATTGAAAGATTAATTAAAGAAAATGCAAAAATTCCTCACTTGTGTGGCTTCTCCGTGGAAAAGATCGCTTGGTAGTGCACCTGTGGTTGCATATAAGTCAAGATCGTTTTATCTGTTCAATATGAGTAAATTCCAGGAAGCCACCACTTTGAAGGCTAGGTTAGCAGAAAACACTACGCTACATTTCTTTTGCAGAAAACACCGCATCTTGTGTAATCGTTTAGCAAAAACCACTGATCGGCGGATTAAAGCGCTTTAAGTATGTTTATGACAGATGGGTCCAGATTCTGCCGAAGTGGGCTATGATGTGGAGCCGGTGTGATGTACTTCAAACTATTTCCCTCTCTTAATTAATGAATGAGGCAAATCTTTTGCCTCGGTTTAAAAGAAAATATCTCTTCTCATTCAGCTGTTTGTAATCGTGGGTGAGTTCAACATGTCAGGTTTATGTTTATGCCTGCTCGAGTAAATGCCTCTTTATGGTTTGCAAGCCCATGTGGAACTCATGTTTTCAACTTTATTCTGCAGAAAAGTAAATTTGGTTGTTCAATTTCAGTATGATTTCTTGAATGAGGCTGGCCCACGTAGTGGTATCGACTTCTCTGAATCTGCAGCTGTAACTGAAATTTTGAAATTTACAGTTAGGCTGAGTGCACTGAGTTATTCTTACTGTGGTTTAACTTTTGAGCCTTGAAACTGGCTAGATATTACCGGAAGTATGTTGTGTATGCATAAATCCAAGTATATGTGTGAAGGTCCTTTTGCTGTTAACTGAATTATTTGTGCTAGCACGCTGTGGGTGGGACCATATCTTTCTTCCTGTTGTGATGGCTGGTTCGTTGCAGAGTAGCTCTGCTCCTAGCAGTAGAAATGGAACTGCTGCGCCAGATCAAGAATTATAAATGAATCGACTTGTTAAATCAACAGAATGTTAGAGTACGTAATGGGCCTAATGGGCCTGGGCTGGCGGTATAGCCCGTTAGTTTTAGGGTTAATTAGAGATAAGGGCCGCTTGCTTAGAAGTCAAGTAAACCTCTCTATTTAAGGGGAGGAGATGTATCAATCTGATCAAGCAAGAATTAACAAGGAAATCCCTTCCCTCTTGCCCGGCCGTGGGCAAAAAGGCCCCCGGCCAGCCCTCTCGCGCCCTCCTTCTAGCAGCGCCATAACAATTTGGTATCAGCTAGCTTCGGTTCGATCATGTCTTCCTCCGTCGCCCCCGCCCCCACCGTCCTCACCCCGGAAGAGGTGTCCGGGGCGTTGCGGGACCTAACCCAGGCGGTCCAGGAGATCCGCCTGTTCTTGGCCGAGTCCTACGGGCCGCACTCGGCTGCACCGCCCATCACCGCCACCGCGCCACCATGGCTGCCGTGGCAGCCGCCGTAGCACGCGGCCTCCGCCGCGCTCGCCGGGCCGCTGCAGCTGCCATCCACCGCCACCAACGCCCCACCCTGGCTGCAGTGGCCGCCGCCGCAGCTGCTGCCGCTGCCCGGCGCGGCACCGCAGCAGCCGCTGCAGCTGCAGCAGCCACCGCCGATCAGCTCCAGCCCCACATCGACCGCGCCGGCGGGAGTCCCGATCCACCAGATCAAGTTCCCGCCGTCGCCATCACCGCTTCCCCAGGGCGTCCCCATCCAGCAGACCAAGTTCCCCCGTCGCCGTCACCGCTTCCGGCTTGGATCACTACCCGCCACGTGTCGGTGGCGGTGAGGCTGCAAGCTGCTGCGCGCGGCCTCCTAGCGCATCGGCGTGTGCGGGAGATGCGTGGTCTGCAGCTGCCGCTCCTCCTAGTTGCGCTTCGCTGCGCAAAGGACCTCGATCTCGTCCGCTGCGTCGGGGATCATGGGCATGATGTTTTCCCCACGGACAGCGACCTCAAAGTCCGTGACATCGGCGGTTGGAGGGCGCACCCCTCCTCGCCATTCTCCATCGAAAGCCCTCCACTCTTCTCTGTGCGGTGCAGACCAACAGCCGTCCGGCGGGGAGAAGGCATGGTGTCACCGACAGGAGCGCACCACGTAGCACCACTGCATTCCGCCGCCGGCCGCCGCGAGGGCGCCTCTGCTGGTCGCTCTTGCGACCACTTCCAGGTGGCCATACACATGCACTCCTTTTGTCCAGATGGTGTCCATGGGATCCAGGTGGTTGTACATTTGCACGTCCGACGTGTGGATGGTGTCCACTTTATGTTCAGGGGTCCAAAATAAAGCGTCCGGATCCATTTCAGGTTGAGAGTAATAAAACAAGCCGAGATGTAAAAGGCTTATTTTTAGGTGTTAGGTTTGTGTTGCGTCGAGTCATGGTTATAAGCTGGTTAGGTTGCAACTTGAGGACAAGCTGCATGTCCAGGTGGGGTGTAGTGTTAGAGTACGTAATGGGCCTAATGGACCTGGGCTGGTGGTATAGCCCGGTCACTTTTGTTTATACTTTCGAATATTCTAAATAAATATTTACAAAAATTATTCTACATCAAACATTTGAAAACGTTGGCCAAGCATTAAAAAAATGTTAAATGTGTATAGAGAATTTGTTTGTCAAGTATTTGGAAAATGTATAAAAAAATATGTGAAGCGATTTGATCATGTATTTAAAAATGTTAATCAAGCATGTGAACAAAGTGTTTGCAAAATGTTAATCAAGCATTTGTTAAATGTTGGACGTGTATAGAAAAAATATTGACCATGTATTAAAAATGATTAAATGTTTTGATCATGTATATAAAAATGTAAATCAAGCATTTAAAAAATGATGGACGAGTATTTGAAAAATGTAAATCAACATCTGAAAAATCATAAATGTATTTAGAAAAAATGTTAGTCAAGTATTTGAAAGAATGTTGATCATGTATATAAACATGTAAATCAAGCATTTGAAAAATGTTGTGTTGAGTAAAAATGTTAATCAAGCATTTAAAAAAATGTTGATCATGTATATAAAAATGTTAATCAAGCATTTGAAGAAAATTGTTGTTCCGCTTTGGCTTGCAGGGGATAGAGTTCGGGTTTTAGGCAATGTGATGGATATCATGATATTTGCCCCTCGACTAAAAGCTTTATAAGATTGTAGTACTGACTTGCCACCTCTGTTTCTAACCCTTGAAACTGCCTTTCAACTAATTCTTCCCGTGTAAGTGTCCTTTGCTGTAGTGGTACCATTTTCTCTGAATATATTGGTGTCAAAATTATAAGAAAGCTGCATCTGAGTGCCAAGTGGCTATGGTGGTTTACTTCATATATAAAGCGGGGCGAAAACCTTTTTCAGTATGTGAGTGCCAAGATGGCGGAGCATTGCATCAAGATGAGGAGGTACAGCCTGCAGTGTAAGTGCGGTTTCAGGCAAGAAGAATCAAAGCCTGTAATATGCGTGCATTCATAGGAGAGTATTTATAAACTGTAATACGTCTGACATTTGGCATGCCAACCTAAATTTCCAATTAAGTACCGATAGTATGTTGTGTATTTCACAAATTCAAGTATTTGTGTGAAGGTTCCTTTGTTGTTTAACTGACTCAATTTGTTTAACTGAATCATTTGTGGGCAAGAACCCTAGTCCGTCCTTCTTGTTCATCCCCAATTCATGTACCCGGCTTGTAATCGAGACTAGTGACCATGATTCGAGCAATAGATCGCCTTCCAACTACAATTACCCTTACAGTATGGGGAGAATTGCATCAAGATGAGGAAGGTACAGTCTGCAGTGTAAATGCGGTTTCAGAAGCCTGTATTATAAACTGTAATACATCTTACATTTGGTATGCCAACCTAAATTTCTAATTGAGTACCTATATATGCACAAGTTCAAGTGTCTGTGTGAAGGTCCCTTTGTTGCTAACTGAATCATTTGTGCTAGCACGCTGTGGGTGGACCATACTTTTCTTCCTGTTGTGATGGCCGGTTCGTTGCAGAGTAGCTCTGCTCTTGGCAGTAGAAATGGAACTGCTGCTCCAAATAAATGAATCGACTTGTTAAATCAACAGAGACTAGCTAGAAACATTGCCATCCCGCAAAAAAAAAAAAAAGAGCTAGAAACATTGCCTTGTTCAAGATTATGACAGATTTCGAGTGTTGACTATGGCAACAGATTTAGTGGAGCAGGTGTCAGGCTCGAAGGTGATCTTTTTTTTTTTAGAACGGAGGCTCAAGAAGAGCCCGACTTTGAATTAACAAAGCCATCAACCGGCCAGGGATTACACAAGGCCACCAATACAACCAACTGGAAACAGAAAGGAAACAAACTGCAGGTACACGGTGAAGCCGAAGCAGCTTACAAGCACCAAAGACTACATGCCCTATAGAGGTAAACAGAATAAGCACTAGCTTGTAGTCAACGGAGTCCTCCAAGTGAACTATGATCAGTAGGACAAACAGAGGGGAACTTCGGGCGGAGCCATTGCCCACCGTCGATGAACCGAGCCCTCATCTACCCTGGAAGGTGCACATCGAAACCATGCCGCTCCTCTCCAAATCCGGAGGGGACCGCTGCCCCTCGCCTTGGCTCGAAAGACGCCGGACCGCCGGAAGATGGAATTGCCCTCCCTAGAGCAAGGAAAGGGCATGATTCTGGGCACCAAGGGAGATACTCAGCTCGACACGGCGCTGCACGAAGGGTACCAGATGAAAGTCCACACCGCAGCCCACTGATACAAGCACGAAGAGGAAAAACTGCACAAGGGAGCTGTCACTGAACAAACAAACAGCAAGGAGAAAATGGAGCATCCATAACTGGAATCAGATCAACCCGCAGAATCAGCTCCGTGACCTTGCAACCGCATCTGGTTGTTGCCAACACAAAGGAGAGGATCCCTATCCCCTCCCTGCCCAAGGCAAAGACGTTGAGCAAGCAAGCACAGATCGGCTAATGGCCAAATCGAGAGGACAACGGACCAACACTAATTCAGAGACAAAGCACCATGCTCCAAATCCCTCGCCGAAGACGCAGCAACCCAGCCACCACCGCCCAGCACCACAGCACTCTCCCACCTTGCCCAAGCCGGCACCTTCAAGAAGGAGGCGGCGCACGCCGCGCCGTTGTCGACCTGTCTCCGCAAGACATGGGATTTCTCCTGGGCATGGAGCGGGAGGGAGAGGGCACGAACCTCGACGGCGCCTCCGAGGAGGGGAACGGCACCGGCCGGTGTCGCCGCCGTCGTGGCTAGAGCACACCAGCCAAGGATTTCTCCCGATTCGGTCCGCACCTCCAGGCAGCCCGACACCGGATCCGACGGCCAGAGGCCACCGACGACCAGATCCGGCAGGGCAAAGTGTTGCGTGGTGGAGGGAGACTGCCTTCAGATCCAGCCGCGAGCGAGGAGGACGCAACACCCGCTGCGACCAGCGACAGCTCCCGCCGTCCCTCGCCACCCTCGCGGCTGAGAAAACGGAGGGCCACCACCTGCGACGCCGCTTGCAGAAGAGACAGCGCCGCCTCGCCACCCGAGGCCGCCGCCTCGGCGTCCGGAGCCCTCCGGTCAGGAGCAGCAGATCCTCGCCGCCGCCGTCCTTTGACGACCCCACGGACGGCGCCGGAAGTCTCCTCGGGCGGCGGCGAGGGGGGGAGGGGGGAGGCGGGAGGGAAGGTTCGGCGGCTAGGGTTCGTCGCCACCCGAGTCACCCCAAGCGGAGCGACGCGGGGGCCGGGGGGGGGGGGTGTTCTCGAAGGTGATCTTAAAACTGGGTTTCTTCAGTAGAGGAAGTGGATGCAAACTACAGGAAGGATTGCAAGGGGAGTAAAATAACATGAAGATAGTTTACGATTGTCATGCCACCCATCCGCCCCTCTCTGGGTTGGGTTTTACTAACATGAACACAACCCAGAGCCATGACAAATTACTACACTACTAAAAGCGCATCTAATAAGCGCTGAAATTGGGCTACAAAGCAAGATTGCACGACGATGATGACTGTAGTAAGGGACCAATCGCATGAGTTGTTGCTACTTGCTAGTCCACTAGCGGGCCTTCTTCATGAAGTAGCAAGGGATCGGGAGCTCGCTGGGATCCGGGGGCACGACGCTCATGAACGTCGGACCAGCGAACAGTTGCTCTGCCTCCGGAGCAGCTTCATGGTCGACCGGAGCCTTGGGCTTCTTGTCACACCGATCCGTGGAAGGGGCGCGGCTCGCTGGCCTCTTGACAGCGCTCCAGCTGGTTCGGGACTCCTCGCGACCGGCGCGGTCACCGCCGCCCATGCCCAATGCCACGCGTCCGGCACGGTCGCCGCCGCCCATGTCCGATGCCACGCGTTTGACTCGCTCGCCTCCGCTCATCTCCGACAGCACGCGTCCGACGCGCTCACCGCCGGTCATGTCCGACGCGGCGGCCAGAATCATAAATTTGTTATCTATCCATCTCCGGCTCGCCGACGCACGGCCAGGCTTCCCGTCCGTCCGCGATGTCTTGAGCAACGTAGAGATTGGGGCAGACGGTGGGGTTGGCAGCAGCGCAGGAAGAACCGCGGCCATCTTGATCTTGCCCTGTCAAGAACAGAGACCAAAGACCAAGGAAGCAGAAAAGGAGACGAAAAGCACGAACCCTAATTCGATCGGATCGACGGAGGAAGAAGAAGGCGACTTACTCGATTTGATCTTCGTGTTCCGCCGATCACCTCGCTGCCCAACGCGAGAGCTTCGAAACGAAAGGGAAAGCCGGGGTACGTATGTGCCACCCGTATCTACGTATTTCTAGATCCGGATCTAGGTATTTGTAATTGTCTAGGTCGGTCATATCTGTACGTCGTATTTCTAGATCGGACCTGCGTACATATCCTACAATGATAGGGTTTTTTTTTTGAGAATCTCCTACAAGCCGGCTCGGACCGGGACTCCTATTTCCCAACCCGTGCGGTGGAAAGCGAGGCCGCGCCCCTCGCGCGAACTTGGGCCAGCCCAGGTACAGGCCGCGCCGTCCCTAAACTTTTTTCGTTTATTTTTGTTTGCTATTTTTTTCTGTTTTTTCTTTTCTAGCTTCTTTAAAAATCTTCGAGATTTTAAAAAATTCCTTTATTTCAAAAATATCCATTAAGTTTTGAAAAAAATTCCAAAATTCAAAACCTGTTCGTGAGTCCAAAATTTGTTCTCAAATTGAAAAAATTCTCTTAAATTTGAAAATTATTCTCTAATATTTAAAAAGTCCTTGCATTAAAAAATCCGAATTTTATTTTTTTCATGAATTTAAATAAATGTTAGCGAGTTTTAAAAGGTTTCTGTGAATTTTTTTAAAACTTTTGTGAATTCAAAAAATGTTGGTGAATATGAAAAAACGTTCTCATATTTGGAAATATGTCCATGAATTCAAAAGTTGTTAGAATTCAATAAAAATGTTCACAAATTTTAAAAAATCTTCACATAATTAAGAAGAAAAAACTAAAAAGGAAAAGGAAAGAAGAAGAAGGAAAAAATGCGAAAAAGATAAAAAGAAAGAAAAAACCATGCGAACAAAACAAAAGGAAAAAACCCGACTCATGGAAGGTTCTACAACCTTCTCAAAAGAGGTGGTTAAAAACCTAGAATGGGCCGGCCCATACAGAAAACATGGCGTACAGGAGGCTGCGCAGTAGGTCGCTATCCCGTGCGAAATAGGAACTGCTGATTGAACTTGTTCTTTTATTTTTGAGAGAACAGATGTTGTGTGGGACGTTTCGTGGGCCGCAAGCCCATCAGACTTATATTCTTTTTTAAACATAGTACAGACGCAACGTACAGACAAAACAGGTGGGGGAGAACTAGAGAACTCCCCTCACGTTAGGGTTTCCGCTCCTCTCGGCGGCGACGGCGACCCCTGTAGAGACCTTCTCTCCCCTGCCGATCTCCACCACCGCCGTACTGACGGGGCCTGCGGGTCCTCGCAGGGGGTGAACGGGGAACAGCTAGGGTTCCTACCGCCCGAGGACAGTAAGAGACCACGGGCAAGAGATCTTGCTGATGGATGATACTGCTGAGAGTTCGGGTTCTTCGCAACTCGAAGCGATGATGGAAGAACTGGGGCTGCAGGAAGAAGATTTGCAGGATGTGATTGTGGAAGAAGACGAGCTCGCGGATGAGGAGAGCCGTTGGATGGCGGTGGCTAGGGTTCATACAGATCCTACAGCCAATACTGGTTTTTCAGAAACATGAGGGTGGCTTGGGATCTAGCCCAGGAGGTGAAGATCAAACCACTCATGGTAAATCTCTATACAATGCAGTTCTCGTGCCTCGGGGATTGGGAACGGGTCATGGAGGACGATCCTTGGAATTACAAAGGGAAAGCAGTGGTGATGGCGCACTACGATGGTTTCACAAAGCCCTCTTCTATAGAGCTCAACAAGATTGAGATGTGGGTGCAAATCCATGACTTCCCTCAAGGATACTTCTCCAAGATCAAGGCTCTGTTGTCTACTGTGGGCGAGTTCATATATGCTGAACCAATGGCGCAGGACTTCGAAGGAAATTTTGCACGAGTGCGCGTCAAGATTAATGTCACAAAGCCACTAAAAAAACGTTGTCTCCCTGGTGGTTAAGATGAAAGGTGAAGTTCAGAGGGTGCTGTTTAGGGTCAAATATGAGAGGCTGCCAGATTGGTGTGCGGTATGTGGATATCTTGGTCACACCTTTAAAGAGTGCGGGGATGGAATTCACCTCCCAAAGGCACTTGTTTTTCAAGGATCTGCGTGCAACATGGTTTAGAGGTCCAGGAAGGGGTCCGGGAGAAGGGTCTGGGAACAGGGGAGGCCGAGGAAGGGGCCGAGCTGGAAGAGGTAGAGGAAGGGGTTTCTCGCAGCAGAATTCTAACCCGCCTCGAGGCCAAGATGGGACAGAGAAGGATTGGGAAGATATTGAAATGAAGGAGGCAGAAAGGAACCGGAAGAGAGGAGCTAATCTCGAGGCTGATCCCAAAAGCCTACCCAATATCACTAACCAGACAGGGAAAACGAATATACCACTATTGCTACCATCACCAGAGATACCGCCTAGTCCCTCATCGAAGCAGGAGCCAAAGAGGAACAAGGCCACACCGTCTTCACAAGATAAAGGACCGGTGAAGAACCTAGCTCCAAGCAAAACCACTGATGCGCGTTTGGCGGGCCCCCAGTGTTGGGGAACGTACTAATTTCAAAAAAATTCCTACGCACACACAGGATCATGGTGATGCATAGCAATGAGAGGGGAGAGTGTGTCCACGTACCCTCGTAGACCGAAAGCGGAAGCGTTAGCACAATGCGGTTGATGTAGTCCTACATCTTCACGATCCGACCGATCCAAGTACCGAACGCACGACACCTCCGAGTTCAACACACGTTCAACTCGATGATGTCCCGTGAGCTCCGATCCAACAGAGCTTCACCGGAGGGTTTTGTTAGCACGACGGCGTGATGACGGTGATGATGATGCTACCGACGCAGGGCTTCGCCTAAGCACCGCTACGATATGATCGAGGTGGATTATGGTGGAGGGGGGCACCGCACACGGCTTGGAACAATCAACTTGTGTGCCTTTGGGTGCCCCCCCCCCCGCCCCCGTATATAAAGGAGCAAGGGGGGAGGACGGCCAGCCTTGGTGCGCCCCAAGGAGAGGAGGAATCCTCTTCCTACTAGGAAGAGGATTCATCCTTTCCTAGTCCAACTAGGAAGAGGGAAGGGGGAAGGAAAGAGAGGGAGATGGAGAGGGAAAGAGGGGCCGCGCCCCCCTCCCCTAGTCCAATTCGGACTCCTCATGGGAGGGGGCGCGCCACATCCTGGGCTGCTGCCCACTCTCTCCCCTCAGGCCCACTAAGGCCCAATACTTCCCCGGGGGGTTCCGGTAACCCCTCCGGCACTCCGGTTTTCTCCGAAATCACCCGGAACACTTCCGGTGTCCGAATATAGTCATCCAATATATTGATCTTTACGTCTCGACCATTTCGAGACCCCTCTTTCATGTCCGTGATCATATCCGGGACTCCGAACTACCTTCGGTACATCAAAACACAAAAACTCATAATACCGATCGTCACCGAACTTTAAGCGTGCGGACCCTACGGGTTCGAGAACTATGTAGACATGACCGAGACACGTCTCCGGTCAATAACCAATAGCGGAACCTGGATGCTCATATTGGATCCCACATATTCTACGAAGATCTTTATCGGTCAAACCGCATAACAACATACGTTGTTCCCTTTGTCATCGGTATGTTACTTGCCCGATGTACGATCGTCGGTATCTCAATACCTAGTTCAATCTCGTTACCGGCAAGTCTATTTACTCGTTCCGTAATACATCATCCCGCAACTAACTCATTAGTTACAATGCTTGCAAGGCTTATAGTGATGTGTATTACCGAGTGGGCCCAGAGATACCTCTCCGACAATCGGAGTGACAAATCCTAATCTTGAAATACGCCAAATCAACAAGTACCTTCGGAGACACCTGTAGAGCATCTTTATAATCACCCAGTTACGTTGTGACATTTGGTAGCACACAAAGTGTTCCTACGGTAAACGGGAGTTGCATAATCTCATAGTCATAGGAACATGTATAAGTCATGAAGAAAGCAATAGCAACATACTAAACGATCAAGTGCTAAGCTAACGGAATGGGTCAAGTCAATCACATCATTCTCCTAATGATGTGATCCCGTTAATCAAATGACAACTCATGTCTATGGCTAGGAAACATAACCATCTTTGATCAACGAGCTAGTCAAGTAGAGGCATACTAGTGACACTCTGTTTATCTATGTATTCACACATGTATCATGTTTCCAGTTAATACAATTCTAGCATGAATAATAAACATTTATCATGATATAAGGAAATAAATAATAACTTTACTATTGCCTCTAGGGCATATTTCCTTCAGTCTCCCACTTGCACTAGAGTCAATAATCTAGTTCACATCGCCATGTGATTTAACACCAATAGTTCACATTACCATGTGATTAACACCCATAGTTTCACATCGTCATGTGACCAACACCCAAAGGGTTTACTAGAGTCAATAATCTAGTTCACATCGCTATTTGATTAACACCCAAAGAGTACTAAGGTGTGATCATGTTTTGCTTGTGAGAGAAGTCAACGGGTCTGCCACATTCAGATCCGTATGTATTTTGCAAATATTCTATGTCTTCAATACTCTGCACTGAGCTAATCTAGCTAATAACTCCCACTTTCTATATGTATCTAGATCGAGACTTAGAGTCATCCAGATCGGTGTCAAAGCTGGCATCGACGTAACTCTTTACGACGAACCTTTTGTCACCTCCATAATCGAGAAACATATCCTTATTCCACTAAGGATCATTTTGACCGTTGTCCAGTGATATACTCCTAGATCACTATTGTACTCCCTTGCCAAACTCAGTGTAGGGTATACAATAGATCTGGTACACAGCATGGCATACTTTATAGAACCTATGGCTGAGGCATAGGGAATGACTTTCATTCTCTTTCTATCTTCTGCCGTGGTCGGGCTTTGAGTCTTACTCAATTTCACACCTTGTAACACAGGCAAGAACTCTTTCTTTGACTGTTCCATTTTGAACTACTTCAAAATCTTGTCAAGGTATGTACTCATTGAAAAAACTTATCAAGCGTCTTGATCTATCTCTATAGATCTTGATGCTCAATATGTAAGCAGCTTCACCGAGGTCTTTCCTTGAAAAACTCCTTTCAAATACTCCTTTATGCTTTCCAGAAACTTTTTACATTATTTCCGATCAACAATATGTCATTCACATATACTTATCAGAAATGTTGTAGTGCTCCCACTCACTTTCTTGTTAATACAAGCTTCACCGCAAGTCTGTATAAAACTATATGCTTAATCAACTCATCAAAGCGTATTCCAACTCCGAGATGCTTGCACCAGTCCACAGATGGATCACTGGAGCTTGCACATTTAGCACCTTTAGGATTGACAAAACCTTCTGGTTGCATCATATACAACTCTTCTTTAATAAATCCATTAAGGATTGCAGTTTTGTTATCCATTTGCCATATTTCATAAAATGTGGAAATTGCTAACATGATTCGGACAGACTTTAAGCATCGATACGAGTGAGAAAATCTCATCGTAGTCAACACCTTGAACTTTGTCAAAAACCTTTTTCGACAAGTCTAGCTTTGTAGATAGTAACACTACTATCAGCGTCCGTCTTCCTCTTGAAGATCCATTTATTTTCTATGGCTTGCCGATCATCAGGCAAGTCAACCAAAGTCCATACTTTGTTCTCATACATGGATCCCATCTCAGATTTCATGGCCTCAAACCATTTCGCGGAATCTGGGCTCATTATTGCTTCCTCATAGTTCGTAGGTTCGTCATGGTCAAGTAACATGACCTCCAGAACAGGATTACCGTACCACTCTGGTGCGGATCTAACTCTGGTTGACCTACGAGGTTCGGTAGTAACTTGATCTGAAGTTACATGATCATCATCATTAGCTTCCTCACTAATTGGTGTAGGAGTCACAGGAACAGATTTATGTGATGAAGTTACTTTCCAATAAGGGAGCAGGTACAGTTACCTCATCAAGTTCTACTTTTCTCCTACTCACTTCTTTCAAGAGAAACTCCTTCTCTAGAAAGGATCCATTCTTAGCAACGAATGTCTTGCCTTCGGATCTGTGATAGAAGGTGTACCCAACTTTCTCCTTTGGGTATCCTATGAAGACACATTTCTCCGATTTGGGTTCGAGCTTATCAGGTTGAAGCTTTTTCATATAAGCATCGCAGCCCCAAACTTTAAGGAACGACAACTTTGGTTTCTTGCCAAACCACAATGTTAGATGGTGCCCTATTTAACGTGAATGCAGTTGTCTCTAATGCATAACCCCAAAACGATAGTGGTAAATCAGTAAGAGACATCATAGATTGCACCATATCTAATAAAGTACGGTTATGATGTTCGGACACACCATTACGCTGTGGTGTTCCAGGTGGCGTGAGTTGCGAAACTTATTCCGCATTGTTTCAAATGAAGACCAAACTCGTAACTCAAATATTCTCCTCCACGATCAGATCGTAGAAACTTTATTTTCTTGTTACGATGATACTTCACTCTGAAATTATTTGAACTTTTCAAATGTTTCAGATTTATGTTTCATCAAGTAGATATACCCATATCTGCTCAAATCATCTGTGAAGGTCAGAAAATAACGATACCTGCCGCGAGCTTCAACACTCATCGGACTGCATACATCAGTATGTATTATTTCCAACAAGTCTGTTGTTCGCTCCATTGTTCCGGAGAACGGAGTCTTAGTCATCTTGCCCATGAGGCATGGTTCGCAAGCATCAACTGATTCATAATCAAGTGATTCCAAAAAGCCCATCAGCATGGAGTTTCTTCATGCGCTTTACACCAATATGACCTAAATGGCAGTGCCACAAATAAGTTGCACTATCATTATTAACTCTGCATCGTTTGGCTTCAATATTATGAATATGTGTATCACTACTATCGAGATTTAATATAAACCATTCACATTGGGTGTATGACCATTGAAGGTTTTATTCATGTAAACAGAACAACAATTATTCTCTGACTTTAAATGAATAACCGTATTGCAATAAACATGATCAAATCATATTCATGCTTAACGCAAACAGCAAATAACATTTATTTAGGTTCAACACTAATCCCGAAAGTATAGGGAGTGTGCGATGATGATCATATCAATCTTGGAACCACTTCCAACACACATCGTCACTTCACCCTTAACTAGTCTCTGTTCATTATGCAACTCTCGTTTCGAGTTACTACTCTTAGCAACTGAACCAGTATCAAATGCCGAGGGGTTGCTATAAACACTAGTAAAGTACACATCAATAACATGTATATCCAATATACCTTTGTTCACTTTGCCATCCTTCTTATCCGCCAAGTATCTAGGGCAGTTCCACTTCCAGTGACCAGTCCTTTTGCAATAGAAGCACTTAGTCTCAGGCTTAGGTCCAGACTTGGGCTTCTTCACTTGAGTAGCAACTTGGTTGCCGTTCTTCTTGAAGTTCCCCTTCTTCCCTTTGCCCTTTTCTTGAAACTAGTGGTCTTGTCAACCATCAACACTTGATGCTTTTCTTGATTTCTACCTTCGTCGATTTCAGCATCACGAAGAGCTTGGGAATCGTTTCCGTTATCCCTTGCATATTATAGTTTATCACGAAGTTCTAGTAACTTGGTGATAGTGACTAGAGAACTCTGTCAATCACTATCTTATCTGAAAGATTAACTCCCACTTGATTCAAGTGATTGTAGTACTCAGACATTCTGAGCACATGCTCACTAGCTGAGCAATTCTCCTCCATCTTGTAGGCAAAGTGCTTGTCAAAGGTCTCATACCTTTCGACATGGGCATGAGTCTGAAATACTAATTTCAACTCTTGGAACATCTCATATGCTCCATGGCGTTCAAAACGTCTTTGAAGCCCCGATTCTAAGCCGTAAAGCATGGTGCACTAAACTATCAAGTAGTCATCATATCGAGCTTGCCAAACATTCATAACGTCTGCATCTGCTCCTGCAATCGGTCGGTTACCTAGCGGTGCATCAAGGACATAATTCTTCTGTGCAGCAATGAGGATAATCCTCAGATCACGGATCCAATCCGTATCATTGCTACTAACATCTTTCAACTTAGTTTTCTCTAGGAACATATCAAAAATAAAACAGGGGAGCTAAACGCGAGCTATTAATTTACAACATAGATATGCTAATACTACCAGGACTAAGTTCATGATAAATTAAAGTTCAATTAATCATATTACTTAAGAACTCCCACTTAGATAGACATCCCTCTAATCATCTAAGTGATCACGTGATCCATATCAACTAAACCATGTCCGATCATCACGTGAGATGGAGTAGTTTTCAATGGTGAACATCACTATGTTGATCATATCTTCTATATGATTCACGCTCGACCTTTCGGTCTCCAGTGTTCCGAGGACATATCTGCATATGCTAGGCTCGTCAAGTTTAACCCGAGTATTCTGCGTGTGCAAAACTGTCTTGCACCCGTTGTATTTGAACATAGAGCTTATCACACCCGATCATCACGTGGTGTCTCAGCACGAAGAACTTTCACAACGGTGCATACTCTGGGAGAACACTTATACCTTGAAATTTAGTGAGAGATCATCTTATAATGCTACCGTCGATCTAAGCAAAATAAGATGCATAAAAGATAAACATCACATGCAATCAATATAAGTGATATGATATGGCCATCATCATCTTGTGCTTGTGATCTCCATCTCCGAAGCACCGTCATGATCACCATCGTCACCGACGCGACACCTTGATCTCCATCGTAGCATCGTTGTTGTCTCGCCAACTATTGCTTCTACGACTATCGCTACCGCTTAGTGATAAAGTAAAGCATTACAAGGCGATTGCATTGCATACAATAAAGCGACAACCATATGGCTCCTGCCAGTTGCCGATAACTCGGTTACAAAACATGATCATCTCATACAATAAAATATAGCATCATGTCTTGACCATATCACATCACAACATGCTCTGCAAAAACAAGTTAGACGTCCTCTACTTTGTTGTTGCAAGTTTTACGTGGCTGCTACGGGCTGAGCAAGAACCGTTCTTACCTATGCATCAAAATCACAATGATAGTTCGTCAAGTTAGTGTTGTTTTAACCTTCTCAAGGACCGGGCGTAGCCACACTCGGTTCAACTAAAGTTGGAGAAACTGACACCCGCCAGCCACCTATGTGCAAAGCACGTCGGTAGAACCAGTCTCGTGTAAGCGTACGCGTAATGTCAGTCCGGGCCGCTTCATCCAACAATACCGCTGAACCAAAGTATGACATGCTGGTAAGCAGTATGACTTGTATCGCCCACAACTCACTTGTGTTCTACTCGTGCATATAACATCTACGCATATAACCTGGCTCGGATGCCACTGTTGGGGAACGTAGTAATTTCAAAAAAATCCTACGCACACACAGGATCATGGTGATGCATAGCAATGAGAGGGGAGAGTGTGTCCACGTACCCTCGTGGATCGAAAGCAGAAGCGTTAGCACAACGCGGTTGATGTAGTCGTACATCTTCACGATCCGACCGATCCAAGTACCGAACGCACGACACCTCCGAGTTCAGCACACGTTCAACTCGATGACGTCCCGCGAGCTCCGATCCAGCGGAGCTTCGCCAGAGAGTTTCGTCAGCACGACGGCGTGATGACGGTGATGATGATGCTACCGACGCAGGGCTTCGCCTAAGCACCGCTATGATATGATCGAGGTGGATTATGGTGGAGGGGGCACCGCACACGGCTTGGAACAATCAACTTGTGTGTCTTTGGGTGCCCCCCCGCCCCCATATATAAAGGAGCAAGGGGGGAGGTCGGCCAGCCTTGGTGCGCTCCAAGGAGAGGAGGAATCCTCTTCCTACTAGGAAGAGGATTCATCCTTTCCTAGTCCAACTAGGAAGAGGGAAGGGGGAAGGAAAGAGAGGGAGATGGAGAGGGAAAGAGGGGCCGCGCCCCCCTCCCCTAGTCCAATTCAGACTCCTCATGGGAGGGGGCGCGCCACATCCTGGGCTGCTGCCCACTCTCTCCCCTCAGGCCCACTAAGGCCCAATACTTCCCCGGGGGGTTCCGGTAACCCCTCCGGCACTCCGGTTTTCTCCGAAATCACCCGGAACACTTCCGGTGTCCGAATATAGTTGTCCAATATCGATCTTTACGTCTCGACCATTTCGATACTCCTCGTCATGTCTGTGATCATATCTGGGACTCCGAACTACCTTCGGTACATCAAAACACAAAAACTCATAATACCGATCATCACCGAACTTTAAGCGTGCAGACCCTACGGGTTCGAGAACTATGTAGACATGACCGAGACACGTCTCCGGTTAATAACCAATAGCGGAACCTGGATGCTCATATTGGCTCCCACATATTCTACGAAGATCTTTATCGGCAAACCGCATAACAACATATGTTGTTCCCTTTGTCATCGGTATGTTACTTGCCCGAGGTTCGATCGTCGGTATCTCAATACCTAGTTCAATATCGTTACCGGCAAGTCTCTTTACTCGTTCCGTAATACATCATCCCGCAACTAACTCATTAGTTACAATGCTTGCAAGGCTTATAGTGATGTGTATTACCGAGTGGGCCCAGAGATACCTCTCCGACAATCGGAGTGACAAATCCTAATCTCGAAATACGCCAACTCAACAAGTACCTTCGGAGACACCTGTAGAGCACCTTTATAATCACCCAGTTACGTTGTGAAGTTTGGTAGCACACAAAGTGTTCCTCCGGTAAACGGGAGTTGCATAATCTCATAGTCATAGGAACATGTATAAGTCATGAAGAAAGCAATAGCAACATACTAAACGATCAAGTGCTAAGCTAATGGAATGGGTCAAGTCAATTACATCATTCTCCTAATGATGTGATCCCGTTAATCAAATGACAACTCATGTCTATGGCTGGGAAACATAACCATCTTTGATCAACGAGCTAGTCAAGTAGAGGCATACTAGTGACACTCTGTTTGTCTATGTATTCACACATGTATCATGTTTCCGGTTAATACAATTCTAGCATGAATAATAAACATTTATCATGATATAAGGAAATAAATAATAACTTTATTATTGCCTCTAGGGCATATTTCCTTCACCCAGGTGGGGTCGCGCCAGGCGCAATGAGTCTACTATGCTGGAGCTGCCGCGGGGCTGGCAAACCCGCGACAGTTCGTGAGCTTCGTCATCTAACGAGGAAACGTGCCCCCTCTATTGTTTGTATCGTTGAAACCCAAATAGAGGGCTCTCAAGTAGAGAATATGGTAGGCTCTTTAGGCTATGAGAAAAGTTTTGCAGTTAGCAGTTCTGGTAGAAGCGGAGGACTTGGCATTTTTTGGAACGAGGAAATAAAACTTCAAATTGTTGGTTATTCTGAGTATCATATTGATGTGGTAGTGGATGAGCTAGTGGACATCCAAACCAGAATCACCTTTGTTTACGGAGAAGCGCAAGTAAGCGAACGCTATAAAACATGTGATTTACTCTATGGGATAGTAGGATCTAACAACCGGCCCTGGGTTGGGATGGGGGATTTCAACGAAGTTCTGCTGTCAAGTGAACATGATGGAGTGGGGAATAGGAGCCAAGCTCAGATGGACGCTTTTCGTGACACGCTTGATATGTGTGGTCTGACTGATATTGGTTACAAGGGAAGGGACTGGACATTTGAGAAAAAGGTTGCGGGAGGAACGCTCACAAGGGTGAGGCTGGACAGGTGCATTGCTAACACGGCCTGGTGCATGGCTTTCCCAGACGCAATCACAGAGCACAAAGAAGCAGCTTCCTCCGATCACGTACCCATTTTCCTCAGAGTAAACGACATGCATGCATGCAAGCGGGGCCCGGGCAGCTTTAAATACAAGATCTGCTGGGAGAGGGATCCCACCCTGCCGGACGTGGTTCAGGCTGCATGGGCACGGGACCCGAGTGATTCTGTCGCAGAGATTCGCGACAAGCTGCATGCGCTGGTGGGAGACCTGTCACAGTGGGATCGGCAACATTTTGGAAATGTCCGTAGTCAGATCAGGCAGTTGCAGAACCAGCTGCAGGAGATGCATGGAGTTCGAGGCAGATCGGGTCCATCAGCCGTAGAAATTAAAGTGACTGACCTTCTAGTTGAGCTCTATCACCGTGAGGAAATCCTATGGAGGCAGAGGGCAAGGATTGAATGGCTCAAACACGGCGACAAAAACACTTACTTTTTTCATCTAAGGGCAAGTCGCCGGCGCTGGAAAAATCAAATAAAAGCTCTCCAATGGCAAGATGGTCAGCTAACAGAGAACAAGGAAGAGATGGAGGCAATGAACACGAGTTTCTATAGGCAATTGTACACATCAGAGGGGGTTCAAGACATGGAACAAGTCCTAGAGACACTCCCAAGGAAGGTTACTGATGATATGGATGCAACCCTAAATGCTCCTTATAGTGAACAGGAGGTCAAAACTGCTCTCTTCCAAATGTTCCCCACAAAAGCTCCTGGGCCAGATGGGTATCCTGCACACTTTTTCCAACGCCACTGGGATATATGTGGAGAGGAGATCACAAGGATGGTCCTACGGATTATCAATGGAACGGAGTCAGCAGAATGCATCAATGAAACCATTTTGGTCCTAATACCGAAGGTCAAGAACCCCACCCTATTATCTCAGTCCGGCCTATAAGTTTGTGCAATGTTTTTTACAAGATTGCGTCAAAGGTAATATCTAATCGCCTAAAGCTAGTTTTGCCTGATATAATTTATGAGGAGCAATCTGCTTTTGTGCCTGGGAGGATGATAACTGATAATATCATTATTGCGTATGAGTGTTTGCATTTTATGAAGAGAAACAAAGCAAAGAAACACCAGTCGTGCGCGCTCAAGCTGGATATGATGAAGGCATATGACAGAGTAGAGTGGCCTTACCTCAAGGCTATAATGCTAAAGTTGGGGTTTACTGAGAATTGGGTAAGCATTGTAATGAATTTAGTCGACACAGTAAACTTCTCTGTCATGTTCAATGGAAAGAAGCTAGAGGGTTTTAAACCCTCTCGGGGTATAAGACAAGGGGATCCGATATCACCATACTTGTTCTTGCTAGCAGCAGAGGGCCTGTCGTGCATGCTAAAATCAAGAAGACAGTCATCCAACTTGGAGGGGTTACAGGTGGCACCTTCGACACCTGGGGTTAACCATCTCTTGTTCGCTGATGACAGCCTCTGTTTTTCAAGGCAAATAATGTGGGAGCTATTGAGGTAAACCAAGTCTTGGACACATATTGTAGAGCAACTGGTCAGAGAATAAACCATGCTAAATCATCTATATATTTTAGCAAAGGTGTTCCAGAAAGCACCCGCAATGAAATTAAGGTCACCCTGAATGTTCCAAATGAAACTTTGAACGAGAAATACCTTGGTATGCCCTCTGACATTGGTAACAGTAAAAACTGTGCTTTCAAATACTTGAAGGACCGATTGTGGAGTAAAGTACCGATGAGGACATCAATACAATTGTTACACCCACAACCCCTGCTACTATACATACTGGACCGATTACTAGAGCTCGCGCACGCCAATTAAATTACCAGGTACTTTTGTTTCTTGGTAATGATTCTAGTGTTCATGAGAATATGATGCTGCCTAAATTGGATACATTTGTTTTGCTTAGAAATGAAGGGCCTAGCTTGGAGAAGGATGAACATTGGAGCAAGAACAAGCATGGAGTTGATGGCATGCGCAAGGGAGACAAGAACATAATTTCAAGTGATGATTTCAAGACTTTGAAGCCACCATAATGAGTACATGAAGCCTTGGACGAAATATACAAGATGCTACTTCATAATTTTCGTCCAGAGGCTATTCTAGGTGCTACGTCACCTTATTTTTGGGTCAGGCCCATGTAATTTCGAAATACTTCAATATAGGCTGTTTTTAGAGTCCGTATGTGTGGGGAAACAAGAGTTAGGGTGGGTTTCGGACCCCTCCTCCAAGGGCCACGAAATCGCCCCCCCTCTTCCTCCATATATACAGCCCCTAGGGCATCGTTTAGACTTTGTGTTTTGTTTAGATTAAAAGTTCGCCATAGCTGCAACTTCACGTACTTCGTTTGTGTTCAACGACCAGACAAAGGCGTCACAGAACCCCACCTTCATTAATAAAGTTTTCCTCTTTTACTCGCAATATCCAGATTGCAATCTCAGTTTCTTGCTTGTTCTTCGTTTGCTCACAGGAAATAGATCCTCGTGGTCAGGTTGATCGTCCTCCGGCGTGGTCAATAACCCCTCGGAAGTTGGTTTAGCGATTGCTAAGGCGCGACGTCTTCGCACGTTCGTAGTCGGATCGTCAAAGTCGACTCCCACAGAAAACGATTGCTATCTCATCAAAAAATCGGGACACCTTTGCCTCTATCAAGTGGTATCAGATTTCTAGGTTGCTCGGTGAGATTTTACAGTTTTTCGTAGTTTAGATCGAGTCTGTTCTTCATACCTACAGTCCACGAAAAAGCCACAAAAAATTAGGGTTAGTTCATCATATCCGAACCAATCTGAGCCTTTGCATAATCTTTTTAGGGTTTTTGCTTTGTTGAATTTGCGGTTGCATCGTCGTGTCAAGTTGCTGGTCTTAGAGTCTAGTCCTTTAGAGTTTCGAGTTCTGGGCATAAGTTGTCATGCCGCCGCCGCACCATCATCACCGCCTTGCCATCTACCACCATTGCTTATCCGCCACCGCTCTGAATCCGTATCCATATACCACCACCAATCCGTATCCATATACCACCACCGATCCGTATCCATATACCACCACCGCTACCATATACCACCACCGCTGCCATATCCTACCACCATATATCCACCACCAATCCGAGTTCTTTTCATATTAGGTTTGTTTTCGAGATCCATCTATTTTCTGTTTCGTGTTTCCTTGCCTGAGGTCTCGGAAAAAAAGTCTGGAGACCCCCGGGCAGTTTTTAGGCCAAAATTTTGGCGACCAAAAATATTTTTTCCCTATCCTATTTTTAGGTCCCAGGGAGTGTTTTGAGACACTCGCCATCATAGTGGTTTTTTGTCACACTTTTTCGTCGTCGCTGCCCTGATTTCCAAAAAAAATAGTCAAAATTTTTTTGTAACCATCCTGTCAGTTTGACCTGGGAAGAGTTTTGAGACACTCGCCATTATAGTGATTTTTCGCAAAAAAAAAAGAGCGCAAAAAAAACAGAGCGATTTTTTTCCAGAGTGTGCTTTTCCCTTGTTTACGTGCAGCACCGTGATTTTGTTAGTGTTCTAGGCTCGCGTCTCTAGCACGGTCTAGCCTAGGACCAGCACAGTACCGTCGTTGAGCGTTTATTCAACTTTGCATCTCTGAATTGATTATTGCTGACCATTTTTGCTACCATATTATAAGCCTTCCCAGCTCCACATACACCTACATCATGCGTTTGACTCTCCCTGGTAATCGCTCTATCCAAGCTTTGAGAGTTTTGACTACATCGGTTGCCGATCACCGCCTGCTGCTGGGTAAGAACTGGTAAGAATTTGAGATTTGCTTGACGGATTTGTGACACCCACCACCACCACCACTTGTTAGTAGTCTATAGGATCATATTTTTGTGTGTTTCTATTGCTGCTAACCATGCCAGGATCACAAGCCGACGAGATTGACTAGGAGAACTTAGCGAACAAGGAGCTTCATGATAAGTTTCAGCAAATGATGACTGAACAGGTGCAAGATGTGCTGAACAATTTTGAAGAGGCCATGGAGAAGATCACTGGCCTTGAGAAGACGTCTGAAACAAGCTCGATAACAGATTTAATGAACTGCTTGCGCGTCTTCCACCACCGGCTGCACCTGCCGCACCTCTGCCACAACAACAACAACAACAACGACTACCTCCACGTCGGGAAACAGCCCTCCGCCGAGCGAGCCGTGTCCCTCTTCAGCCTGGCCAAACTGCTGGTGCTGCTGTTGATACTTCTGTGGCTCCTGCTACTGATGTGGAGGAGGATGATTATGCGGGAGATTACGAGGATGAGGTTGATCAAAATCAGAACTACGTGCAACCACCAGCACCACAACCACCAGGTCGTCCACATGCAAATAATGGCAATGTTAGGGCTCCCCCTCAGGTACGAGATCATGACCATCTCCCTAAACTGAAATTGAATATTCCACCATTTGAGGGTAGATATGTTCCTGATATATATCTTACTTGGGAGTTAGAAACTGAACAACGATTTACATGTTTACAATATCCTGAGGAGAGACGTGTTCCTTCTGCTGTTTGTGCTTTCACTAGCTTTGCATGTGTTTGGTGGTCTGAACATTGTAGATTATATCCTGTTCCAGCTACTTGGGCTGCTTTGAAAACTGCTATGCGTAGTCGTTGGGTTCCACCATATTATCAACGTGAATTACTTCAAAAATTGCAGCGCTTAAGACATGGAAAAAATTCTGTAGAAGAATATTATCAGGAATTACAAACTGGCTTGATTAGATGTGGTATTGTTGAGGAGAATGAAGCTATGCTTGCACGTTTTATGGGTGGATTAAATAGGGAGATTCAGACCATTCTAGAGTATAAGGATTATAATAATATCACTCGTTTATTCCATCTTGCTTGTAAAGCTGAACGTGAAGTGCAGGATCGACAGGCATTGGCGCGAACTAACTTTTCTGCAGGTCGACCTTCATCATGGACACCACGTGCATCATCTACTTCCACTGCATCATCACCTCCTTCAGGTGCCACCTCCAACCGTGATACAAGAAAGCAGGCACAACCACCACTATCTGCCAAGAGCACACCTGCCGGGCCTGCACAGAGCTCTTCTTCTTCCATGGCGTCAACAGGGCACACAAGTGATATTATTTGTCGTCGTTGTAAGGGAAGAGGACATTTTGCAAGAGAATGCAAATCTCAGCGTGTGATGATTGCTACTGAGGATGGTGGGTATGAGTCCGCTAGTGACTATGATGATGATACTTTGGCTCTTATTACACATGAAGAACACGGTGGAGATGATTCTGATCATGAGACGCAATACATGGCTGCTGAAGATGCTGACAGGTATGAATGTTTAGTTGCTCAACATGTTTTGAGTGTGCAGGTTACACAAGCTGAGCAAAATCAGAGGCATAATTTGTTCCATACAAAGGGAGTTGTGAATGAACGTTCTATTCGCGTCATCATAGATGGAGGGAGCTGCAACAACTTGGCTAGCATGGAGATGGTGGAGAAGCTATCTCTCACCACAAGACCACATCCACATCCTTACTACATCCAATGGTTCAACAACAGCGGCAAGGTTAAGGTAACACGTACTGTTCGGGTGCATTCTAGTATCTCTACATATGTTGATTATGTTGATTGTGATGTGGTACCTATGCAAGCATGTTCCTTATTACTTGGTAGACCATGGCAATTTGATAAAAATTCTGTACACCATGGTAGAAACAATCAGTATACTCTTGTTCATAAGGATACAAATATTACTTTGCTTCCTATGGCTCCTGATTCCATTTTGAAAGATGATATTCATAGAGCTAATAAAGCAAAACAAGAGAAAAATAAGAGTGAAAATCAGATTGTGGCAAAAGAATTTGAGCAACAAATGAAGCCTAATAATAAACCATCTAGTGTTGCTTCTGAAATTAAATTAAAAAGTGCATGTTTACTTGCCACCAAATCTGATATTGATGAGCTAGTTTTCAGCAAATCTGTTTGCTATGCTTTTGTGTGCAAAGAGGCATTATTTTCATTCGAGAACGTGCCTTCCTCTTTGCCCCCTGCAGTCACTAACATTTTGCAGGAGTTCGCTGACATCTTCCCACAAGACGTGCCACCAGGATTACCACCTATTCGAGGGATTGAGCATCAAATTGACTTAATTCCCGGTGCATCGCTACCCAACCGTGCACCATACCGTACCAATCTAGAGGAGATGAAGGAGATTATGCGTCAAGTACAGGAGCTGCTCAACAAAGGTTATATTCGCGAATCCCTTAGTCCTTGTGCTGTTCCTATTATTCTAGTGCCGAAAAAGGATGGTACGTCGCGTATGTGTGTTGATTGTAGAGGCGTTAATAATATTACTATTCGTTATCGTCATCCTATTCCTAGGCTAGATGATATGCTTGATGAATTGAGTGGCTCTACAATATTCTCCAAAGTTGATTTGTGTAGTGGATACCATCAAATTCGTATGAAATTGGGAGATGAATGGAAAACAACTTTTAAAACTAAGTTTGGTTTATATGAGTGGTTAGTCATGCCTTTTGGGTTAACTAATGCACCTAGTACTTTCATGAGACTAATGAACGAAGTTTTACGTGCTTTCATTGGACGATTTGTGGTAGTCTATTTTGATGATATACTGATTTATAGCAAATCTTTGGAAGAACATTTGGAACATTTACGTGCTGTTTTTATTGCTCTACGTGATGCACGTTTGTTTGGTAACCTTGGGAAGTGCACCTTTTGCACCGACCGAGTATCTTTTCTTGGCTATGTTGTTACTCCACAGGGAATTGAAGTTGATAAAGCCAAGATTGAAGCTATTGAGAGTTGGCCGCAGCCCAAAACGGTCACACAAGTGAGGAGTTTTCTTGGACTCACTGGTTTCTATAGGCGTTTTGTGCGAGATTTTAGCACCATTGCTGCACCTCTCAATGAGCTTACAAAGAAGGATGTGCCTTTTGTTTGGGGTACCGCATAGGAAGAAGCCTTCACGATATTGAAAGATAAGTTGACACATGCTCCTTTACTCCAACTTCCTGATTTTAATAAGACCTTTGAGCTTGAATGTGATGCTAGTGGAATTGGATTAGGAGGTGTGTTATTACAAGATGGCAAACCTGTTGCATACTTTTCTGAAAAATTGAGTGGGCCTAGTCTGAACTATTCTACTTATGATAAAGAATTATATGCTCTTGTTCGGACCTTAGAAACATGGCAACATTATTTATGGCCCAAAGAATTTGTTATACATTCTAATCATGAATCTTTGAAACACATTAAAAGTCAAGCTAAACTGAACCATAGACATGCTAAATGGGTTGAATTCATTGAGACTTTCCCTTATGTCATTAAACACAAGATGGGTAAAGAAAATGTTATTGCTGATGCATTGTCTCGTCGTTATACTATGCTTTCACAAATTGACTTTAAAATATTTGGTTTGGAGACCATCAAAGATCCATATGTGCATGATGCTGAATTTAAAGATGTATTGCAGAATTGTAAAGAAGGTAGAACATGGAACAAGTTCGTCGTTAACGATGGATTTGTGTTTCGTGCTAACAAGCTATGCATTCCAGCTAGCTCTGTTCGTCTTTTGTTGTTGCAGGAGGCGCATGGAGGAGGACTAATGGGACACTTTGGCGTGAAGAAGATGGAGGATATACTTGCTACACATTTCTTTTGGCCAAAGATGAGACGGGATGTTGAGTGTTTTGTTGTTCGCTGCACTACATGTCAAAAAGCTAAGTCACGACTCAATCCTCATGGTTTATATATGCCTTTGCCTGTACCTAGTGTTCCTTGGGAGGATATATCTATGGACTTTGTTTTAGGTTTACCTCGAACAAAGAAGGGGAGGGATAGCATATTTGTTGTCGTGGATAGGTTCTCGGAAATGGCACACTTTATACCATGTCATAAAAGCGATGGTGTTGTTAATGTTGCTGATTTGTTCTTTCGTGAAATTATTCGCTTGCATAGTGTGCCAAATACTATTGTTTCAGATCGTGATACTAAATTTCTTAGCCACTTTTGGAGATGTTTATGGGCTAAGTTGGGGACTAAACTGCTTTTTAGTACTACTTGTCACCCCCAAACTGATGGTCAAACTGAAGTAGTCAATAGAACATTGTCTACTATGCTTAGGGATGTTTTGAAGAATAATAAGAAAATGTGGGAAGAATGCTTGCCTCATATTGAATTTGCTTATAATCGTTCGTTGCATTCTATTACTAAGATGTGCCCTTTTGAAATTGTGTATGGTTTCCTACCTCGTGCACCCATTGATTTGTTGCCTCTTCCATCTTCGAAGAAGGTTAATTTTGATGCTAAACAACGTGCTGAATTGATCTTAAAATGCATGAGTTAACTAAGGAAAACATTGAACGTATGAATGCTAAATATAAACTTGCTGCAGATAAGGGTAGAAAACATGTTGTCTTTGCACCTCGAGATCTTGTTTGGTTACATTTGCGTAAGGATAGGTTTCCTAATTTGCGCAAATCAAAGCTAATGCCACGTGCTGATGGTCCTTTTAAGGTGTTAGAGAAAATAAATGATAATGCATATAAACTTGAGCTGCCTGCAGATTTTGGGGTTAGTCCCACTTTTAACATTGCAGATTTGAAGCCTTATTTGGGTGAGGAAGATGAGCTTCCGTCGAGGACGACTTCATTTCAAGAAGGGGAGGATGATGAGGACATCAATACCATTGTTACACCCACAACCCCTGCTACTATACATACTGGACCGATTACTAGAGCTCGTGCACGCCAATTAGATTACCAGGTACTTTCGTTTCTTGGTAATGATTCTAATGTTCATGAGAATATGATGCTGCCTAAATTGGATACATTTGTTTTGCTTACAAATGAAGGGCCTAGCTTGGAGAAGGATGAACATTGGAGCAAGAACAAGCATGGAGTTGATGACATGCGCAAGGGAGACAAGAACAGAGTTTCAAGTGATGATTTCAGGACTTTGAAGCCACCATAATGAGTGCATGAAGCCTTGGACGAAATATACAAGATGCTACTTCATAATTTTCGTCCAGAGGCTATTCTAGGTGCTGCGTCATCTTATTTTTGGGTCAGGCCCATGTAATTTCGAAATACTTCAATATAGGCTGTTTTTAGAGTCCGTATGTGTGGGGAAACAAGAGTTAGGGTGGGTTTCGGACCCCTCCTCCAAGGGCCACGAAATTCCCCCCCCCCCTCTTCCTCCATATATACAGCCCCTAGGGCATCGTTTAGACTTTGGGTTTTGTTTAGATTAAAAGTTCGCCATAGCTGCAACTTCGCGTACTTCGTTTGTGTTCAACGACCAGACAAAGGCGTCACAGAACCCCACCTTCATTAATAAAGCTTTCCTCTTTTACTCGCAATATCCAGATTGCAATCTCAGTTTCTTGCTTGTTCTTCGTTTGCTCACAGGAAATAGACCCTCGTGGTCAGCTTGATCGTGCTCCGGCGTGGTCAATAACCCCTCGGAAGTTGGTTTAGCGATTGCTTAGGCGCGACGTCTTCGCACGTTCGTAGTCGGATCGTCAAAGTCGACTCCCACAGAAAACGATTGCTATCTCATCGAAACATCGGGACACCTTTGCCTCTATCAAGTACAAGGCTGGATTGAGTACTCAATGTCGTCAGCGGGGAAGGAAGTACTTGTTAAATCGGTAGCCCAAGCAGTGCATGTTAACTCCATGTCTGCTTTAAACTACCAAGAGGCTTATGCGAGCACCTGAATAAACTTATAAGGAAATTTTGGTGGGGTTGCAAGGACGGGAAGAGAAAACCACATTGGGTTTCATGGAAGGAGATGACCCAGCCCAAAGGCATGGGAGGATTGGGTTTTAAAGATTTTGAGCTCTTTAACATGGCAATGCTAGCTAAGCAGGTGTGGCGCCTCCTTCAACAGCCAGAGAGCCAGTGTGCCCGTTTGCTCAAAAGCATATACTATCCGGGGCAAACTTTTTTGAACTCAGTTGTTGGCAATCATCCAAGTCAGATATGGAGAGCTATTATGGAAGGAAAGGATGTCTTGAAGCAAGGGCTAATTCGACGAATCGGCAATGGGTAGACCACACAAATATGGGAGGACAATTGGATCCCACGAGCTGAGATGATGAGACCCTATGGAAGCCTGAAGCTGAACCCACCGACTTTTGTCTCTGAGCTCATTGATAACACTTCAGCTTCATGGGATAGACAGATGGTGAATGCTACATTCATGCCGATAGATGCAAAGGTAATACTCGGCATCCCTTTGTGCACCAAAAACATAGATGAATTTTGGAGCTGGAGCCATGAAAGGACGGGCATTTTCTCTGTAGAAGCGCCTACCGGATGCTTGCTAGCACTAGGTCACGAAGAGAAGCATGGCTCGAAAGTAGATCGAGATCTTCAAGTACAGAACAGGAGACAGGAGCGTGGAAAACTCTATGGAAAGTGCAGGTCCCAGCAAAAATCCGTATGTTTCTGTGGAGATTATCCAAACACTCAATACCAACAAATGATGTACGAGCACATCGACACATAACAGACTCTAGTTTGTGCGGTATGTGTGGGCAGCCGGATTCATGGAGACACTCCTTGTTACAGTGTACAATGTCACATTGCGCATGGGCTTTGGTGGATGATGAGCTTTTGCAACAGCTAGCAGACATAACAGAACCAAATGCGAAGCAATGGCTCTTTACTCTTATGGAGCTACTACCACATGATCAATTTGTCAAACTATCGGTGACTTTATGGGCTATATGGGCAGCGCGCCGGAAAGCCATCCACGAGGGCATCTTCCAAAGTCCTCAGAGCATATACGGGTTTATCTGCAGGTTTATTGGAGAGCTTGAGCTGATAAAAGAACCAACACAACAAAACTCAAGACGAGGGGCAGCAACAGTGCATGCTAGTGTACAACGCCCAAAACGCCCTCCGCCGGGCTTCGCAAAAATCCATGTCGTCGCTGCTTGTCGTCGTGGAACAGGGGGACAGCAGCGGCGGTGTGTAGAGATGCAAATGGTAACTTCCTGGGAAGCTCAGTCTTGTGCATAGCAGGAGTGGATGATCCGGTTATCATGGAGACAATTGCATGCATGGAGGCTCTTGCCCTTGCACAAGATTTGAACCTCCATGATGTGGTAGTGGCGTCGGACGCAAAGAAGGTCATTGGTGCAATCAACAATTCAGATCAAGGACCAAATGGTGCCATCATTGCAAAGATCAATAGCTTATTACATCTGTTTAGTAGTACTTTTACTTTTGAGTGTCGTGCCGTTAATGTTGAGGCACATAGTTTAGCCAAGCATGCATTTTCTTTGGGTCTAGGACGCCATGTGTGGTTCGGCCAATCCCACGACCAGCGATGTATCCCACAGACTGTGGCCTTTTCTGAATAAAGCTTGGTTTCACCCCTAAAAAGAAGGTGGGGAGAACCTAGAATGGGTCGGATGACGGAACTCCTATACCTGACCCGTGTAGTGGAAACCTAGAATGAACCCTGGTGGGCTGGGAATACCCTGGTGGACTTATATTCCGGTCGTTTGGCTTTCAACACGATCCCAATGTGTGCGTGTGTATGTTAATTTTTCCTATCTCCTAAGAAAAATAGAGAACAATGGTGCAGCCGAACTCCTCCTCCATTGCTGGTGCCGGAGACCTTTTATTGTTGCGCTCTACCACATCGCAAATGATTCGCCGTTGTCGTCACCCTCTTACACGTCCTCGGACCCTCAGCCGTCGTCCTCTCCCTCTTACACGGCCTCGGCTGCCGATGCCAACATACGACGCATCGTCCTCGCCAACCTATATGTCAAGTCCTCTTCTACAGCGTCGCTCGCCCCCTTTGCTTCCTTGATTTTTGAAGTTCGGTTTATAAGAAAAAAAACACGTCTTTCGTGATTTTGACTCTTTGGCTTTTGGCTTTTGAGTGGATATTGTCACATTAAGGTGTAAGCAAAGGCGAAAACTAAACATAAAAGTAAATGCCTTTTTGCTAATACTCCCTCCGTCCGAAAAAGCTCGTCAAGCTTTCCCTCCATCCGAAAAAGCTTCGGACAGAGCGAGTATAAGCCAAATTTAAGCCGACTTGGGCATTATAAAACCGTCTGGACCGCCGAGAAGACAGCGTGAATGTAGTTGGAGGCGCTCGACTGCTGCTTTCTAGCTTCACTGATTTTCCCGTTGAATTCGTCTTGGATCTTTATTTCTAAAATATTATGATCTGCATTAATTCTAATGTTCCATCGATTTACCTTTTGTTTTTTCATCGGTTTAGTTTTCGGTCCACTGCTGATTGCTTTTAAATTCACCCTGACGATATTCACTAGCTCCATGAACAATTAGAAGACATGTTCAGAATGGGCATAAATTAAGACGAACTGGAGTTTGCTGCGATATGAAGTCAGGCAGCATACAAACACACCTTTAAAGATCAGAACTAGTGTTTGGATCCGTGTCCTTATCGATCCCCTTCCCCAGTCTCCTCCATAAGACTCAAAACCAATCTAAATGGTGTTCCATCAACACCGAAACTACAACTTATGTTCACATGGTTATACTTCTGCTTCAGAGGATGTACTCTTGATCTTACTCTTCCGCTTCAAACGCTGTGTTCTTCTCCGGTGGCCTCGGCCTTGCTTGTGTTGTTCCCACTCATGTGCCCCTCGAAGGACCCGGTTGTCGCAGGCCTATAACACATGATTCAGAAGTGGTAGAAGCTTGTCAGATCCATGTTTTTTATTAACTAATACATCGAAGGAAATGACAAAAGGCAAGCATCAGATATTTCAACCAATTATCATAGGACAACCAACGCATAACCAGAACCACCTCATAATAAGAGCATCAAATAAAAAACATCACCTCGCAAACATATTGAGTCCACAACTCTCTTGAGGCCAACCTAGTTCCACCACCATCGTTCGAACAATCTTTACTTGCCAAAGTTGTATCATTAGACAAGAATCTTCTGACAGTATCTGCGCAAGGTTTTATAACCTTGACGTGCCACGAGTCACCAGTAGTACCTAGTAAAATATAGATTACATATGAAGGAAAAGAACACATCAAAGCAGGCCAATTCAACACTCTGGGTAATACATACAAATGGACTTACATTGGAATGCTTCTGTTGCGTCGATGTGATGCAAATTCCACCCGAAGTCTTTATTCAGCCGGTGTAGCCTCCGTCTCTGCAGCAGAGATTTGCAGTCTAGTACTGATTACTTTCTCAGACCGTCTTAAAAATGTAAGGATAAAGATACAGAGGGAGTGTTTACTTGGCGTCGAACAAGTCTTCGTGTGTTTGCTTTTAGCTGAGAGACAGCTTCATCCAACAAGCTTTTCAGCTTATCATCATGGAGATTAAGCATACCAGCTTTTATCTCATCAGATTCTTTCTTTGTAAAATATAATCTGAAAAACTCATCAAATTCACGAACCCCAATGGCCTGCCGTAGACCTTGGGTATAAACGGCACCTGGATTATATATATTGCGCACTTCATCAAGCAGCCCAGCATTAATCATGCAATCGACTCTTTCATTGACATAATTATCCAGAACATGAAGCTCGGCATCCACCCACAGGAAACAACAGTCAAACCTGGAGCTAGTAGGCCGGCCCCACTTGTCCTGACAACAAACAATCTTTTTTAGGACATCCATATTGAAACAGGAAAGTCAAACCTCATGCGCAAAAAATGTGTGGTAGCAGTTAGTAGTTCATATTCATGGCATATATATTGAATGATTAATCAAAGAAAATACAAAAAATCCTCACTTCTGCAGCTTCTCCTTGGAAAAGATCGCTTGGTAGTGCACCTGTGGTTGCATATAACTCAAGGTAACGTTTTATCTGTTCAATACAGCAAATCGAATGACTAAAATAAGATAAATAGGGGAATGCCATGAGGAAAGTGAGAGCATGCTACAGATGAAGAATGACTGGCTAAGTGACCAGGAGATGGCAGGAATGTGCAACACCCTTACTTTTCGGTGGTTGTTTGGGTGGATCCTTTGTGCCGCAATAGGATCAATCTCCTTTAAGTGTTCATACCCACTTCCAACACCATCTGTGGCAAGGCCTGAATAGCATATTGAAGATATAATAGGCAAATAAATAAAACATGAATACAGAACAGGCACACGATGAATAAGGAGCAAGTGTTATGGTTTCAATATTCACCTATATCATCAAGTTGGTCACTCAAAGTGCAACCCTGCATATCTTCTGACATATCCTCAAAGAGGAATGGACTAACAAGAGCCTAAGGCCATCGTAAAAGCCCGCAAAAATGTAAATCAGATACACAATTAACTTAAGATATCGACCAGAATTGAACTATGAACATGTGTGAATAACTCCTGATATGGAAATCGAGAAGTGTTGAACTATGCACCTGTATATAGAAGTTTGTGCCACCAACAACAACAGGCAGGCCGCCACGATCCAATATATCTTCTATAATCTGTGGCCATTCAGAATGAACATGGTACGGTTACTCAGTTGGAAGTCTAGAAGACTGAAACGAAGTTGCATCAGTAACATCAGATGTAAGCTTACAGGCAAGGCATGATCACGGAAATGGCGGCAAGTGAACTCCACCGAAGGATCGACGATGCTAAGGAGATGGTGAGGAACACCTGCAGACACGTCAAATATACCGTCACTCAGCTCAAACTGAACGGAACTGAATTTCCTTTTGAAGAAAAAATATATACAAGGAGGGACTCTTGGAGTGTTCGAGAGGAGAGACCGTTCTGCTCATCGAGGGAGACCTTGTTAGTAAGGACATCGAGACCGCGGTAGACCTGCATGGAGTCGGCGCTGACCACCTCGACGCCGGCAAAGTGCCCCGCGAGGTCAACGGCAAGCCGGGACTTGCCGGCGCCCGTCGCGCCCATGACCACCACCACCGCCTTCCTCCGCCCCCTTTCGGACGGCGGCGAGGAGGAGGCAGCCTCGCGAGCGTCAGACATAAGGTTTGGAGCCGGCGGCGGAGAGGCAGGTGCGGCGAGGTGGGGCATCTCGAGGGCAGATTTTAGAGGGTTCTTCTTTTCTACAGAGATGATGGGTGTTGGTCTGCTTGGCGGCCCAGGCACGCGGGAAGCCACAGCCTCCTTTTTTTTTCCACATTTTTAACTTTTTTTTTACTTTTGTTCATAGTTCCAAATGTTCTAAATAAATATATTAAAAACTATTTAAGTAAAAAGATTTGGGGAAAATGTTAACCAGGCATTTGAAAAATATTATGCATCTAGAGAAAATGTTTCTCATGCATACAAAAAATGTATACAGAAAAGTATACAATGAAAAAAGTTGATCATGTATTTAAAAAATATTAATCAAGATTTTGATAAAAATATTATAATTTATTTAAAAAATAATAATCAAGCATTTGAAAAATGTTAAATGTGTATACAAAAATGTTAACCATGTATTAAAAACATATTGATCCTTATTAAAAAAGCTAACGTTGTTTTAAAATGTTAATAAAGCATTTGAAAATTTTAAATGTGTATACAAAAAATTTGACCATCTTTAAAAAAAAATATTAATCTTCTATTTGAAAAAAATTAATCAAGCATTTGAAAATGTCAAATATGTATAGAAAAAACAGTGACCATGTCTTTAAAAAATATTAATCTTGTAATTGAAAAATGTTAATCAGGCATTTGAAAAATGTTAAACCTGTACAGACAAATAGTGACCATGTATTAAAAAAATTAATTTTATATTTGAAAAATGTTAATCGAGCATTTGAAAATGGTAAATGTGTATAGAAATGTGTTGACCATGTATTAGAAATATATTAATCATGTATTTGCAAAAGGATAATCAAGCATTTAGAAAATGTTAAAAATGTACATGAAAAAATATTGACCATGTATTAAAAAAATGTTAATCTTGTACTCGAAAAATGCTAAACATGTATTAGATGTATATATACCAAAAAAATTAACAATGTTATGAAATAAAGTAGGCATAAAAAAAATAAGTTTTCAAAAAATTGTTAATCATGTATTTTAAAAAAACATGTATATAAAAAATGTTTCAAATGTGTACAAAAAATGTTGAATGTGTACTGATTTTTTTTTTACAATGTTGAACAAAAATAGGAAACCGATGAAAATAGACAAAAAAGAAAAAAAGCAAAGAAAACGAGGAAAGAAACAAAGCAAACCAAAGTATTGTTGGGGAACGCAGTAATTTCAAAAAAATTCTTACGCACACGCAAGATCTATCTAGGTGATGCATAGCAACGAGAGGGGAGAGTGTGTCCACGTACCCTCGTAGACCGAAAGCGGAAGCGTTTAGTAACGCGGTTGATGTAGTCGAACGTCTTCGCGATCCAACCGATCCAAGTACCGAACGCACTTCACCTCCGTGATCTGCACACATTCAGCTCGGTGACGTCCCTCGTACTCTTGATCCAGCTGAGGCCGAGGGAGAGTTTCGTCAGCACGACGCTGTGGTGACAGTGATGATAAAGTTACCGACACAGGGCTTCGCCTAAGCACTACAACGATGTGACCGAGCTGGAAATCTGTGGAGGGGGGCAGCGCACACTACTAAACAATCAACTTGTGTGTCTATGGGGTGCCCCCTCCCCCGTATATAAAGGAGTGGAGGAGGGGGAGGGCCGGCCCTCTCATGGCGCGCCCAAGGGGGGAGTCCTACTCCCGGTGGGAGTAGGATTCCCCCTTCCCTAGTTGGAGTAGGAGAGGAAGGAAGGAGGAGAGAGGGAGAAGGAAAGGGGGGCCGGCCCCCCACCCCAATTCATATTGGGCTTGGGGGGGGGCGCCCCCACCTTGGCCGCCTCCTCCTCTTTCCCACTAAGGCCCAATAAGGCCCATACACTCCCCGGGGGGTTCCGATAACCCCCCGGTACTCCGGTAAATGCCCGAACTCATCCGGAACCCTTCCGATGTCCAAACATAGCCTTCCAATATATCGATCTTTATGTCTCGACCATTTCGAGACTCCTCGTCATGTCCGTGATCATATCCGGGACTCCGAACTACCTTCGGTACATCAAAACCCATGAACTCATAATACCAATCATCACCGAACGTTAAGCGTGCGGACCCTACCGGTTCGAGAACTATGTAGACATGACCGAGACTCACTTCCGGTCAATAACCAATAGCGGAACCTGGATGCTCATATTGGTTCCTACATATTCTACGAAGATCTTTATCGGTCAAACCGCATAACAACATACGTTGTTTCCTTTGTCATTGGTATGTTACTTGCCCGAGATTCGATCGTCAGTATCTCAATACCTAGTTCAATCTCGTTACTGGCAAGTCTCTTTACTCGTTCCGTAATGCATCATCCCGTAACTAACTCATTAGTCACATTGCTTGCAAGGCTTATAGTGATGTGCATTACCGAGAGGGCCCAGAGATACCTCTCAGACAATCGAAGTGACAAATCCTAATCTCGATCTATGCCAACTCAACAAACACCATCGAAGACACATGTAGAACATCTTTATAATCACCCAGTTATGTTGTGACGTTTGATAGCACACTAAGTGTTCCTCCGGTATTCGGGAGTTGCATAATCTCATAGTCATAGGAACATGTATAAGTTATGAAGAAAGCAATAGCAACAAACTAAACGATCATCATGCTAAGCTAACGGATGGGTCAAGTCAATCACATCATTCTCTAATGATGTGATCTCGTTCATCAAATGACAACTCTTGTCCATGGCTAGGAAACTTAACCATCTTTGATTAACGAGCTAGTCAAGTAGAGGCATACTAGTGACACTCTGTTTGTCTATGTATTCACACAAGTACTAAGTTTCCGGTTGATACAATTCTAGCATGAATAATAAACATTTATCATGATGTAAGGAAATATAAATAACAACTTTATTATTGCCTCTAGGGCATATTTCCTTCAGTCTCCCACTTGCACTAGAGTCAATAATCTAGTTCACATCGTCATGTGATTTAACACCAATAGTTCACATCTTTATGTGATTAGTACACATCGCCATGTGACTAATACCAAAAGGGTTTACTAGAGTCAATAATCTAGTTCACATCGCTATGTGATTAACACCCAAAGAGTACTAAGGTGTGATCATGTTTTGCTTGTGAGAGAAGTTTAGTCAATGGGTCTGTCACATTCACAGCCGTATGTATTTTGCAAATTTCTATGTCTACAATGCTCTACACGGAGCTACTCTAGCTAATTGCTCCCACTTTCAATATGTATCTAGATCGAGACCCGGAGTCATTCAGATCGGTGACAAAGCTTGCATCGACGTAACTCTTTACGGCGAACTCTTTATCACCTCCATAACCGAGAAATATTTCCTTAATCCACTAAGGATAATTTTGACCACTGTCCAGTGATCCACTCCTGGATCACTACTTTACCCTCTTGCCAAACTCATGGTGAGGTTCACAATAGGTTTGGTACACAACATAGCATACTTCATAGAACCTATGACTGAGGCATAGGGAATGAATTTTCATTCTCTTTCTATTTTCTGTCGTGGTCGGGTTTTGAGTCTTTACTCAACTTCACACCTTGCAACACAAGCAAGAACTTCTTCTTTGACTGTTCCATTTTGAACTACTTCAAAAACTTGTCAAGGTATGTACTCATTGAAATTTTTTATCAAGCGTCTTGATCTATCTCTATAGATCTTGATGCTCAATATATAAGCAGCTTCTCCGAGGTCTTTCATTGAAAAATTCTTATTCAAGTATCCTTTTATGCTATTCAGAAATTCAGTATCATTTCCGATCAACAATATGTCATCCACATATAATATCAGAAATGCTACAGAGCTCCCACTCACTTTCTTGTAAATACAGGCTTCACCACAAGTCTGTATAAAACCATATGCTCTGATCACACTATCAAAGCGTATATTCCAACTCCGAGATGCTTGCACCAGTCCATAGATGGATCGCTGGAGCTTGCACACTTTGTTAGCACCTTTAGGATTGACAAAACCTTCTGGTTGCATCATATACAACTCTTCTTTGAGATATTCATTAAGGAATGCCGTTTTGACATCCATTTGCCAAATTTAATAAAATGCAGCAATTGCTAATATGATTCGGACAGACTCTAAGCATCGATACGAGTGAGAAAATCTCATCGTAGTCAACATCTTGAACTTGTCGAAAACCTTTTGTGACAATTCGAGCTTTGTAGATAGTAACACTACTATTAGCGTTCGTCTTCCTCTTGAAGATCCATTTATTCTCAATGGCTTGCCGATCATTGCGCAAGTCAACCAAAGTCCACACTTTGTTCTCATACATGGATCCTATCTCAGATTTCATGGCCTCAAGCCATTTCACGGAATCTAGGCTCATCATCGCTTCCCCATAGTTCGTAGGTTCATCATGGTCAAGTAACATGACCTCCAGAACAGGATTACCGTACCACTCTGGTGCGGACCTTACTCTGGCTGACCTACGAGGTTCAGTAGTAACTTGATCTGAAGTTTCATGATCATCATCATTAACTTCCCCACTAATTTGTGTAGGCATCACTAGAACTGATTTATGTGATGAACTTCTTTCCAATTCGGGAGCAGGTACAATTACCGCATCAAGTTCTACTTTCCTTCCACTCACTTCTTTCGAGAGAAACTCCTTTTCTAGAAAGGATCCATTCTTAGCAATGAAAATCTTGCCTTCGGGTCTGTGATAGAAGGTGTACCCAACAGTTTCGTTTGGGTATCCTATGAAGGTGCATTTCTCCGATTTGGGTTCGAGCTTATCAGGTTGAAACCTTCTCACATAAGCATCGCAGCCCCAAACTTTAAGAAACGACAGCTTAGGTTTCTTGCCAAACCACAGTTCATACGGTGTCGTCTCAACGGATTTAGATGGTGCCCTATTTAACGTGAAAGCAACTGTCTCTAATGCATAACCCCAAAACGATAGTGGTAAATCGGTAAGAGACATCATAGATTGCACCATATCTAATAAAGTACGGTTACGATGTTCGGACACACCGTTACGCTATGGTGTTCCAGGTGGCGTGAGTTGTGAAACTATTCCACATCGTTTTAAATGAAGGCCAAACTCGTAACTCAAATATTTGCCTCTGCGATCAGATCGTAGAAACTTTATTTTCTTGTTACGATGATTCTCCACTTAACTCTGAAAATCTTTGAACTTTTCAACTGTTTCAGACTTGTGTTTCATTAAGTAGATATACCCATATCTACTCAAATCATCTGTGAAGGTCAGAAAATAACGATACCCGCCGCGAGCCTTAACACTCATCGGACTGCATACATCGGTATGTATTATTTCCAATAATTTAGTAGCTCGCTCCATTGTTCCTGAGAATGGAGTTTTAGTCATCTTGCCCATGAGGCATGGTTCGCAAGCATCAAATGATTCATAATCAAGTGATTCCAAAAGCCCATCAGCATGGAGTTTCTTCATGCGCTTTACACCAATATGACCTAAACGGCAGTGCCACAAATAAGTTGCACTATCATTATTAACTTTGCATATTTTGGCTTCAATATTATGAATATGTGTATCACTACGATCGAGATCCAACAAACTATTTTCATTGGGTGTATGACCATCGAAGGTTTTATTCATGTAAACAGAACAACAATTATTCTCTGACTTTAAATGATTAACTGTATTTCAATAAACATGATCAAATGATATTCATGCTCAACGCAAACACCAAATAACATTTATTTAGGTTCAACACTAATCCCGAAAGTATAGGGAGTGTGCGATGATGATCATATCAATCTTGGAACCACTTCCAACACACATCGTCACTTCACCCTTAACTAGTCTCTGTTCATTCTGCAACTCCCGTTTTGAGTTACTAATCTTAGCAACTGAACCAGTATCAAATATCGAGGGGTTGCTATAAACACTAGTAAAGTACACATCAATAACATGTATATCAAATATATCTTTGTTCACTTTGCCATCCTTCTTATCTGCCAAGTATCTAGGGCAGTTCCACTTCCAGTGACCATTTCCTTTGCAGTAGAAGCACTCAATTTCAGGCTTGGGTCTAGCTTTGGGCTTCTTCATGGGAGTGGAAACTTGCTTGCCATTCTTCTTGAAGTTCCCCTGTTGGGGATCGTTGCAGAATTTTAAAATTTTCTACGCATCACCAAGATCCATCTATGGAGTTTACTAGCAACGAGGGGAAAGGAGTGCATCTACATACCCTTGTAGATCGCAAGCGGAAGCGTTCAAGTGAACGGGGTTGATGGAGTCGTACTCGCCGTGATCCAAATCACCGATGACCGAGTGCCGAACGGACGGCACCTCCGCGTTCAACACACGTACGGAGCAGCGACGTCTCCTCCTTCTTGATCCAGCAAGGGGGAAGGAGAGGTTGATGGAGATCCAGCAGCACGACGGCGTGGTGGTGGAAGTAGCGGGGATCCCGGCAGGGCTTCGCCAAGCGCAAGCGGGAGGGAGAGGTGTTGCAGGGGGAGAGGGAGGCGCCAGGGGCTGTGGTGTTGCTGCCCTCCCTCCCCCCACTATTTATAGGGGTCCTGGGGGGCGCCGGCCACCCTGGAGATCCCATCTGAGGGGGGGCGGCGGCCAAGGGGGTGGCTTGCCCCCCAAGGCAAGTGGGGCGCCCCCCACCCCTAGGGTTTCCAACCCTAGGCGCAGGGGGAGGCCCAAGGGGGGCGCCCCAGCCCACTAAGGGCTGGTTCCCTTCCCACTTCAGCCCATGGGGCCCTCCGGGATAGGTGGCCCCACCCGGTGGACCCCCGGGACCCTTCCGGTGGTCCCGGTACAATACCGATAACCCCCGAAACTTTCCCGGTGACCGAAACTGGACTTCCTATATATAATTCTTCACCTCCGGACCATTCCGGAACTCCTCGTGACGTCCGGGATCTCATCCAGGACTCCGAACAACTTTCGGGTTTCCGCATACTAATATCTCTACAACCCTAGCATCACCGAACCTTAAGTGTGTAGACCCTACGGGTTCGGGAGACATGCAGACATGACCGAGACGCCTCTCCGGTCAATAACCAACAGCGGGATCTGGATACCCATGTTGGCTCCCACACGTTCCACGATGATCTCATCGGATGAACCACGATGTCGAGGATTCAATCAATCCCGTATACAATTCCCTTTGTCAATCGGTACGTTACTTGCCCGAGATTCGATCGTCGGTATCCCAACACCTTGTTCAATCTCGTTACCGGCAAGTCACTTTACTCGTACCGTAATGCATGATCCCGTGGCTAACTCCTTAGTCACATTGAGCTCATTATGATGATGCATTACCGAGTGGGCCCAGAGATACCTCTCCGTCATACGGAGTGACAAATCCCAGTCTTGATCCGTGCCAACCCAACAGACACTTTCGGAGATACCCGTAGTGCACCTTTATAGTCACCCAGTTACGTTGTGACGTTTGGTACACCCAAAGCACTCCTACGGTATCCGGGAGTTGCACGATCTCATGGTCTAAGGAAATGATACTTGACATTGAAAAAGCTCTAGCAAACGAACTACACGATCTTTTGTGCTATGCTTAGGATTGGGTCTTGTCCATCACATCATTCTCCTAATGATGTGATCCCGTTATCAATGACATCCAATGTCCATAGTCAGGAAACCATGACTATCTGTTGATCAACGAGCTAGTCAACTAGAGGCTTACTAGGGACACGTTGTGGTCTATGTATTCACACATGTATTATGATTTCCGGATAACACAATTATAGCATGAACAATAGACAATTATCATGAACAAGGAAATATAATAATAACCATTTATTATTGCCTCTAGGGCATATTTCCAACATCCCCTTCTTCCCTTTACCCTTTTTCTTGAAACTGGTGGTCTTGTTGACCATCAACACTTGATGCTCCTTCTTGGTTTCTACCTCCGCAGCCTTTCACTACTGGAATCAGCTTCTTTCCTGTCTGCCATGGCGGACGGCAAAGGCATACATGCCGGATGGCAAAAGCCTTTGCCGTCAGCCAGCGGATGGCAAACTGTCCATCTGAACGAGTGTCGACAAAGGCCTTCTTTGTCGTCTGCTTCTTAGAAATGGACGGCAAAGGATTGTCCGTCCGCCGTCCGAGGCCAGCAGACGACAAATACCATGGATGGCAGTGGGGTGGGGTGAGAGCCGTTAGGGGGTTAACGGCGCTCTTTGCCGTCCGCCAGCTGACGGCAAAGAGGCAAAGCTCTTTGCCGTCTGCTGACGGACGGCAAAGAGCTCAGCTCGGCCAGCACTGAGAAGCTGCCACGTGGCCAACTATGCCGTCCGCCGGCTGACGGCAAAGAGGTTTGAATCTTTGCCGTCTGCTGGCAGACGGCATAGATGGCCCTCTTTGCCGTCCGCGGGAAAACGGCAAAGTGACCAAATAGGCAGCCAGTGCTCCCAGTTTCTACAGGTAGCTGCCAGGTGTCCTCTTTGCCGTCTGCTAGCAGACGGCAAAGAGGCTATATATCCCCTGTTTTCATTTGAATCCGTTTAATTTGACAGGATTTCACACACAGTAATACATGCATACATATCCAACATATCCAACAACATAAAACAGCATGTCCAACAACATATTTCATCAAATTCAACATATATATCCAACAATATAGTTCAACAAAGTCCAACATATTCATATATACATACATAACCAGAAACAAGTTTCCAACAACATATCCGTCCAGACATACATATCCAAACAAGTTTTCATAAACAAGAAGGAAGCACCAGAAGAACAGTACACTCCATGAATCCAAGCGGATGGCAAATGTAAAGCAAATATGCAAATTGGGAAAGATGAAAGTTAGAAGAAGAAGAAGAAGACTAGCTAGAAGAAAAGGAAGAGGAGGAAAAGAAGAAGAAGAATTTATCTTCTCTTTCTTTCTCTCCTCTCCTATTATTTATCTTCTTCTTTTCTAACTAATGTAGGCAAAAATGCTATGTCTTGGCTAAGGTAGGTAAAAATGGTAAGTGTGTAGGTCACTTTAGAGCTAAGCTAGGTAAATAGGTCATTTTGGAGCTAACATAGGTTAAATGGATCATATTGGAGCTAACCTAGCTAAATTTGGTCATTTTTGAGCTAACCTAGCTAATTATACCATTTTTGACCTATCTAAGCTTATTGTGTCATTTTAGAGGACAACAAGCTAAGTATATGACATTTATGAGGTTAGCAAGGTTATTATGCCATTTACGAATAAAAACAAGTATAAGAGGAGGAAAAAAGAAGAAGAAGAAGAAGAAGAAGAAGAAGAGAAGAAGAAGTTCTTCTTCTTTTTTTCTTATTCTTCTTCTTCTTTTCTTCCTATTCCTTCTTTCCTTCCTCTTCCTTGATTTTCTTCATCTTATTATGTCATTTGTGGACTAAATAGGCTAAATTATGTCAAAAATGGACTAAATAGGCTAAATAAGAAGAAAAATACTGTTATCACGGAGGTGTAGGAATGGTCGGGGCTGCGCCAGTGGCAGACGGAGGTGATGGACCGGTCGGGGTTCCGCCATTGGCAGACGCAGAAGGATTGGTCTCGGGAGCCATGCTACACCAAAGATCATTTCCAATAATGTCTCGTTAGCATGATGCAAACTGAAATGTGAATACTAGTAACTAACGGCCATTCAAATCAAACTCACCGTGGTCGCCGGAGCAATCTGGGGCATCGGCGGAGGGGGCTGACCGTTCTTCTCGCACATGGTCTGCACATTTGGTTCTCACGAGTCAGTCATATTAGTTAGTAATGCGAACATTACATGCATGATTGGGCTAATATGCACGAGAAACATACCACGATGAGCTCGTATAGGGCCCGGTTGGACGCCTCGTTCCGGTTCCTCTCCTCCTCCAACAGCTTAGCCGTCCTCTCCTCCAGCTCCCTCTCCCTCTCCGCCGCCTCCCTTTTTGCCTGCTCCAAAAGCGCCTGGGTGTTCAATCTCTCTTTCTCAACCATGGCCTACAACACACCACTCCTCGTTAGCATTGTAATCATCGATGGACGCACACACAATGTAATGGAGGAAAGGTGAGAGAGTCCGTATAACTAACCGCCATGGCGAGCTCCGCGGGCCGTGCACGAGGCGTTATCTCATGATCAGAGCTACTCTAGCGCTTCTTGATCTGCGGGAGAGTCCTAGGACAACGTATCAGTCCATCACCAATGGCTATGGAGCCATGGGACCTCCCGCCACCAGATATCATCACCAGCTCTGTATCAAAAGGATCCTGGCTGGGGTTAAAGTCCTCCCCTTTCCTCGCCTTCGCCTCGTCTCTGTACTTCACGAGCTTGTGGTGGGAGGAGATGTTGGTGAAGCTCTCTGGATGATCTAGGTCAGACTCCGTGAATGGCTTGGCCTTCTTGTACGGGGCAGTATGGGCCATGCCATAGAGGTCGAACAGATTTGGCACAAGCTTCTTGTTGTGGTGCGCCTGAGAGAGAGGAACAAAATATTAGTTAAGGGCTCAAGCTAGCATGGAGAATGATATTGCTATGTAAATAGGTCATTTTGGAGCTAAGTAAGGTTATTATGTCATTTTCGAGGAAAATAAGCTAAGTTTAGGTTTTTATGTCATTTTAGAGCTAATTATGTCATGAATGAACTAGCTAAGATTAGTTTAGGTCGTTATTGAGCTATCGAAGGTAGTTATGCCATTTTTTAACTAACTAAAGCATATTAAGTCATTTTATAGAGCTATCTAAGGTTATTATGTCATTTTAGAGCTAAATATGTCATAAATGAACTAGCTAAGATTAGTTTAGGTCATTATTTAGCTATCCTAGGTAGTTATGCCATTTTTTAACTAACTAAAGCATATTTAGTTATTTTATAGAGCTATCTAAGGTTATTATGTCATTTTAGAGCTAATTATGTCATAAATGAACTATCCAAGGTAGTTATGCCATTTTTTAACTAACTAAGCATATTAAGTCATTTTGGAAGGGATAAATGCTAGCATGAAGAATGAAATTGCATGAATCATGTAGCAAACCACATACCCAGTTCTCCCCGTACTCAAACAGGTTGGAGCTCCCTTGATGGTGTGGCACACCTTCCATTTGGTCGCGCTTATCCTTGGCCCTATGGTGTTCGACTAGCCATTGGGGAGAGCACCACGCATCCACCAACGCCTCCCAACAGTCCATCTTATCCACACACCATCTCGGGGGCACCTAAGTTAGTCAAGAGAAATTTCAGCACTACACCTATGAATCAAATCAAGAAAACTAAGTTCAAGGCCTTAAGAATAGGTAATTACCTGCATGTACTTCTCCTTACTCAAAAACTTGCCGCGACACTTCTTCTTGGCCCTCCTAATACCCTTCGAGGCGTAGTAGTCTCGAACGGCCTGCACCCGAGCCTCGTGCCGTAAGTTCTGAAGTAGGCGCTTGCACTCGGTTTCGACAACCATAGACGCGGCCTCCTGCTCTCCCTCGGAAACCCTGTAGAAGGTCTGCAATCAAAAAAGACAGCACTGATTAGTACAATCACTAGGTAGTGTTGATTTTTAATTCTGTAAAGGAGAAATTACCCAAAACCGACGGAACACAATGTCGGCTGATACGTCTCCAACGTATCTATAATTTAATTGCTTCATGCTATATTATATTCTGTTTTGGATGATTAATGGGCTTTGTTATACACTTCTATATTATTTTTGGGACTAACCTATTAACCGGAGGCCCATCCCAAATTGCTGTTTTTTTTGCCTATTTCAGAGTTTCACAGAAAAAGAATATCAAACGGAGTCCAAACAGAATGAAACCTTCGGGAATGTGATTTTCGGAACAAACGTGATCCATAGGACTTGGAGTCTACGTCAAGAAATCAACTAGGAGAGCACGAGGCAGGGGGCGCACCTACCCCCCTGGGCGCGCCCTCCACCCTCGTGGGGCCCATGTTGCTCCACCGACGTACTTCTTCCTCCTATATATGCCTACGTACCCCCAAACCAACAGAAGCATCCACGAAAACCTAATTCCACCGCCGCAACCTTTTGTACCCGTGAGATCCCATCTTGGGGCCTTTTCCGGCGTCCTGCCGAAGGGGGCATTGATCACGGAGGGCTTCTACATCAACACCATAGTCTCTCCGATGATGTGTGAGTAGTTTACCTCAGACCTTCGGGTCCATAGTTATTAGCTAGATGGCTTCTTCTCTCTCTTTGGATCTCAATACAAAGTTCTCCACGATTCTCGTGGAGATCTATTCGATGTAATCTTCTTTTGCGGTGTGTTTGTTGAGACCGATGAATTGTGGGTTTATGATCAAGTTTATCTATGAACAATATTTGAATCTTCTCTGAATTCTTTTATGTATGATTGGTTATCTTTGCAAGTCTCTTCGAATTATCAGTTTGGTTTGGCCTACTAGATTGATCTTTCTTGCAATGGGAGAAGTGCTTAGCTTTGGGTTCAATCTTGCGGTGTCCTTTCCCAGTGACAGCAGGGGCAGCAAGGCACGTATTGTATTGTTGCCATCGAGGATAACAAGATGGGGTTTATATCATATTGCACGAGTTTATCCCTCTACATCATGTCATCTTACTTAAAGCATTACTCTATTCTTTTGAACTTAATACTCTAGATGCATGCTGGATAGCGGTCGATGTGTGGAGTAATAGTAGTAGATGCAGGCAGGAGTCGGTCTACTTGTCACGGACGTGATGCCTATACACATGATCATACCTAGATATTCTCATAACTATGCTCAATTCTATCCATTGCTCAATAGTAATTTGTTCACCCACCATAATACTTATGCTCTCGAGAGAAGCCACTAGTGAAACCTATGGCCCCCGGGTCTATTTTCCATCATATTAATCTTCCAACACTTAGCCATTTTTATTGCCTTTTACTTTACTTTGCATCTTTATTATAAAAATACCAAAAATGTTATCTTATCATATCTATCAGATCTCACTTTCGTAAGTGACCGTGAAGGGATTGACAACCCCTTTATTGCGTTGGCTGCGAGGTTTTTATTTGTTTGTGTAGGTGTGAGGGACTTGAGCGTGGCCTCCTACTGGATTGATACATTGGTTCTCAAAAACTGAGGGAAATACTTACGCTGCTTTACTGCATCACCCTTTCCTCTTCAAGGGAAAACCAACGCAGTGCTCAAGAGGTAGCAAGAAGGATTTCTGGCGCCGTTACCAGGGAGTCTACGCAAAAGCCAACATACCAAGTACCCATCACAAACTCTTATCTCCCGCATTACATTATTTGCCATTTGCCTCTCGTTTTCCTCTCCCCCACTTCACCCTTGCCGTTTTATTCGCCTTCTCTTTTCCGTTCGCCTCTTTTTCGCTTGCTTTATCGTTATGGCTAGTCCTCTATCTTCTCCGTTGTCTCCCGAGAATGAAGTTCTTAATTTTAAACAAAGGAAGGGACAAAATCTAAAAGACGCTTGGGATAGAATTTGCAATGCTCAAAATAGATCTACCAGGAAGCAATCTACTTCCGTTCTTCTCCGCAATTTTTATGTAGGCGCTACTCCTTGGTACAGATATATTCTTGATACCATTACCGGAGGGAATTTCTTGGGTAGCCATACTTTTGATTCTTATAATGCTATGATAGATTTGTTTGGCTCACCACCTTTTTTGGTTAATGGAACTATGTTAACTTTGGAACATGTGATGCAAAGGCTTGAAATTATTGAAAATAAGGTTGCTACTGTAGATTTGATTGAGAATTTGGCTAAAAAGATCCACAACCAAATTACCCAATATGGATCTAAAGTGGGAGTCGTTCTAAAAAGTTTTAAGGAAAAAGAACCTATGGTTAATGAAAGAATAGATCAAGATTCTACTAGAATCGATAAACTTGAGGGAATTATCACCAACTTGGGGACCGCTTTTTCTTCCGTTAAAAACACTCCAAATCCTCCTACCAAAATTGCCAAGCTTTTTTACGTTCCTAAAAATAAGGGTGAATCCTCTAAGGAAACCGCGGATCTAAAATCAATAAGTGTTCATCCCAATCTTTTTGCTATCATTAAGGAACCGTTTGTTGCAAATGATTTTCTTGATTTTGTGCCTGGAAGTTTTATAATTAATGAAAATAAAGAAACTCCTAGGGGTTGTAGGTGTCTTATTGAAGAATTACCTACCAAAGATGGCAATACCTAGATCTATCCTTGCTTTTATGCCTAGCTAGGGGCGTTAAACGACAGCGCTTGTTGGGAGGCAACCCAATTTTATTATTAGTTTTTTTGCTTTTTGCTTCTGTTTAGGAATAAATATTTGATCTATCCTCTGGTTAGACTTGTTTTTATGTTTTAATTATTGTTTGTGCCAAGTTAAACCTATAGGATCTTCTTGGATGATAGTTTTTGATCTTGCTGAAAATTCCAGAAACTTTCTGTTCACGAAAACAATTGTTAAAAATCACCAGAACGTGATAAAATATTTATTCCAATTGATGCTGATCAATAAACAAATTGTCTAGGTCTTCCTATTTTGGCTGAATTTTTTGAGTTCCAGAAGTTTGCGTTAGTTACAGATTACTACAGACTGTTCTGTTTTTGACAGATTCTGTTTTTCGTGTGTTGTTTGCTTATTTTGATGAATCTATGGCTAATAAAATAGTTTATAAACCATAGAGAAGTTGTAATACAGTAGGTTTAACACCAATATAAATAAATAATGAGTCCGTTACAGTACCTTGAAGTGGTGTTTTGTTTTCTTTCGCTAACGGAGCTCACGAGATTTTCTGCTAAGTTTTGTGCTGTGAAGTTTTCAAGTTTTGGGTAAAAGATTTGATGGATTATGGAACAAGGAGTGGCAAGAGCCTAAGCTTGGGGATGCCCACGGCACCCCAAGATAATCTAAGTACACCAAAAAGCCAAAGCTTGGCGATGCCCCGGAAAGCATCCCCTCTTTCGTCTACTTCCATCGGTAACTTTACTTGGAGCTATATTTTTATTCACCACATGATATGTGTTTTGCTTGGAGCGTCTTGTATGATTTGAGTCTTTGTTTTTTTACCACAATCATCCTTGCTGTACACACCTTTTGAGATAGACACACATGATTCAGAATTTATTAGAATACTCTATGCGCTTCGCTTATATCTTTTGAGCTATATAGTTTTTGCTCTAGTGCTTCACTTATATCTTTTAGAGCACGGCGGTGGTTTTGTTTTATAGAAACTATTATTCTCTCATGCTTCACTTATATTATTTTTAGAGTCTTAAACAGCATGGTAATTTGCTTAAATTGGGAAATTAATCCTAATATGTTAGGTATTCAAGACTAGTAAAGAAACTTTCTTATGAGTGTGTTGAATACTAAGAGAAGTTTGATGCTTGATGATTGTTTTGAGATATGGAGGTAGTGATATTAAAGTTGTGCTAGTTGAGTAGTTGTGGAATTGAGAAATACTTGTGTTGAAGTTTGCAAGTCCCGTAGCATGCACGTATGGTAAATGTTATGTAACAAATTTGAAACATGAGGTGTTCTTTGATTGTCTTCCTTATGAGTGGCGGTCGGGGACGAGCGATGGTCTTTTCCTACCAATCTATCCCCCTAGGAGCATGCGCATAGTGCTTGGTTTTTGATGACTTGTAGATTTTTGCAATAAGTATGTGAGTTCTTTATGACTAATGTTGAGTCCATGGATTATACGCACTCTTACCCTTCCATCATTGCTAGCCTCTTAGGTACCGTGCATTGCCCTTTCTCACATTGAGAGTTGGTGCAAACTTTGTTGGTGCATCCAAACCCCGTGATATGATACGCTCTGTCACACATAAACCTCCTTATATCTTCCTCAAAACAGCCACCATACCTACCTATTATGGCATTTCCATAGCCATTCCGAGATATATTGCCATGCAACTTTCCACCGTTCCGTTTATCATGACACGTTCATCATTGTCATATTGCTTTGCATGATCATGTAGTTGACATCGTATTTGTGGCAAAGCCACCGTTCATAATTTTTCATACATGTCACTCTTGATTCATTGCCTATCCCGGTATACCGTCGGAGGCATTCATATAGAGTCATACTTTGTTCTAGTATCGAGTTGTAATCATTGAGTTGTTAATAAATAGAAGTGTGATGATCATCATTCATAGAGCATTGTCCCGAAAAAAGAGAAAGGCCAAATAAAAAAAGGAAGGCCCCAAAAAAAGGGACAATGCTACTATCTTTTTTTTCCACACTTGTGCTTCAAAGTAGCACCATGATCTTCATGATAGAGAGTCTTTTGTTTTGTCACTTTCATTTACTAGTGGGAATTTTTCATTATAGAACTTGGCTTGTATATTCCAACAATGGGCTTCCTCAAACCCTAGGTCTTCGTGAGCAAGCAAGTTGGATGCACACCCACTTAGTTTCTTTTTGTTGAGCTTTCATGCATTTATAGCTCTAGTGCATCCGTTGCATGATAATCCCTACTCCTTGCATTAACATCAATCGATGGGCATCTCCATAGCTGGTTGATTAGCCGCGTTGATGCGAGACTTTCTCCTGTTTTGTCTTCTCCACATAACCCCCATCATTATATTCTATTCCACCCATAGTGCTATATCCATGGCTCACGCTCATGTATTGCGTGAAGGTTGAAAAACTTTGAGATTACTAAAGTATGAAACAATTGCTTGGCTTGTCATCGGGGTTGTGCATGATGAGAGCATTCTTGTGTGATGAAAATGGAGCATGACTAAACTATATGATTTTGTAGGGATGAACTTTCTTTGGCCATGTTATTTTGAGAAGACATAATTTCTTAGTAGTATGCTTGAAGTATTATTACTTTTATGTCAATATTAAACTTTTATCTTGAATCTTTCGGATCTGAATATTCATACCACAATTAAGAGGATTACATTAAAAAATTATGCCAAGTAGCATTCCGCATCAAAAATTCTGTTTTTATCATTTACCTACTCGAGGACGAGCAGGAATTAAGCTTGGGGATGCTTGATACGTCTCCAACGTATCTATAATTTTTTATTGCTTCATGCTATATTATATTATGTTTTGGATGATTAATGGGCTTTTTTATACACTTTTATATTACTTTTGGGACTAACCTATTAACTGGAGGCCCAGCCCAAATTGCTGTTTTTTTTGCCTATTTCAGAGTTTCGCAGAAAAAGAATATCAAACGGAGTCCAAACGGAATGAAACCTTCGGGAACGTGATTTTCGGAACAAACATGATCCATAGGACTTGGAGTCTACGTCAAGAAATCAACCAGGAGAGCACGAGGCAGGGGGGCGCGCCCTCCACCCTCGTGGGGCCCACGTTGCTCCACCGACGTACTTCTTCCTCCTATATATACCTACATACCCCCAAACCAACAGAAACATCCATGAAAACCTAATTCCACTGCCACAACCTTCTGTACCTGTGAGATCCCATCTTGGGGCCTTTTCCGGCGTCCTGCCGGAGGGGGCATTGATCACGGAGGGCTTCTACATCAACACCATAGCCTCTCCGATGATGTGTGAGTAGTTTACCTCAGACCTTCGGGTCCATAGTTATTAGCTAGATGGCTTCTTCTCTCTCTTTGGATCTCAATACAAAGTTCTCCATGATTCTCGTGGAGATCTATTCGATGTAATCTTCTTTTGCGGTGTGTTTGTTGAGACCGATGAATTGTGGGTTTATGATCAAGTTTATCTATGAACAATATTTGAATCTTCTCTGAATTCTTTTATGTATGATTGGTTATCTTTGCAAGTCTCTTCGAATTGTCAGTTTGGTTTGGCCTACTAGATTGATCTTTCTTGCAATGGGAGAAGTGCTTAGCTTTGGGTTCAATCTTGCGGTGTCCTTTCCCAGTGACAGCAGGGGCATCAAGGCACGTATTGTATTGTTGCCATCGAGGATAACAAGATGGGGTTTATATCATATTGCATGAGTTTATCCCTCTACATCATGTCATCTTACTTAAAGCATTACTCTGTTCTTTTGAACTTAATACTCTAGATGCATGCTGGATAGCGGTCGATGTGTGGAGTAATAGTAGTAGATGCAGGCAGGAGTCGGTCTACTTGTCACGGACGTGATGCCTATATACATGATCATACCTAGATATTCTCATAACTATGCTCAATTCTATCCATTGCTCAACAGTAATTTGTTCACCCACCGTAATACTTATGCTCCCGAGAGAAGCCACTAGTGAAACCTATGGCCCCGGGGTCTATTTTGCATCATATTAATCTTCCAACACTTAGCCATTTTTATTGCCTTTTACTTTACTTTGCATATTTATTATAAAAATACCAAAAATATTATCTTATCATATCTATCAGATCTCACTTTCGTAAGTGACCGTGTAGGGATTGACAACCCCTTTATTGCGTTGGTTGTGAGGTTTTTATTTGTTTGTGTAGGTGCAAGGGACTTGAGCGTGGCCTCCTACTGGATTGATACCTTGGTTCTCAAAAACCGAGGGAAATACTTACGCTGCTTTACTGCATCACCCTTTCCTCTTCAAGGGAAAACCAACGTAGTGCTCAAGTGGTAGCATCGGCCACCGTCTTGAACAAGACACCGGCGACCATCTCCTCCGGCGGGGCAACCGAGTACAGCTCCCAGCTCAGTGCTAGCTGCGGAACCTGACCCTCACCGGGCAACGTGACCCACCTAGGGAAGTGCTGTCGGCAAAGCACACCAAGGACCTGGTTGGGCCTGCGGACACCACGGGGGTGTACCCAGCCCTTGCAGTATGACAAGGCCAACGCATTACATATTAATTCGAAGGAACATGAAGGCAAAAGGTTAAAAAATAGTAAATGCACTTACTTCAACCCATTAGGCGCAATCAACCACCTCTGGTCGGGGGTCGTCGGCACGGGCGGGAGCTTTGTACAACCACGCTTGTAGACCTTCTTGCCCTTCTCAACCAGCTCGTCGTCGCTGTAGCTATGATCAGAAAATGTGTCCTCGCTACCATCAGTAGGGCCACTAGCCTCCGGAGTCTCATGGGAAGAAGACTCCGGGATCGGAGTCTTCTGGGACGAAGACTCCGGGACCGGAGTCTTCTAGGACAAAGACTCTGGTACCGGACTCACGTGGGGCGAAGTATCGGTGACACGAGTCTGGTGGGGCGAAGGATCGGCGACCCGAGTCTGGTGAGGCGAAGGACCGGCGACCTGAGGCTCATGGACCGGAGTCCGAGACAGGTCCACATCAGACGGAGCAATCCTGTGGTCGGGTGAATCAGCTGGGGGTGGCGGCGAGGAAGGCGTAGCAACCTTCCTACCTCTCCCGCTGCCACGTCCATCTCTAGCAGCCTTCTTCGTCCTCCCCCGACCTCTCCCAGCCGAAGAAGAAGCGCCCGCCGCTGCTGTCTGCATACTATCTAGCAGCGCTCTCCGGAGTGGCTGGGGTGGAATAATGGAACCACCCCTCCCAGTAGCACTCGCAGGAGGCTCGGGGCGCTCTGGACCCTTGCCCACCATCCAGTCAACACCTGCAATGACAAAAAGTAAATGAAATTAGTGCAACATAAAAAATTTGAATACCTGACATGAATAATATGTATATAATTTAAGTGTATCATCATCATGAACATAATAAAAAATTGAATACCTCACATTACTAATATTACTCTGAATCATCTATATATGCTCCGGGATCATTAAATGCATCATCATCATCACTATCAGTGACGTGCTCTTCATCATCATCAATAAATGCATCAACATGTGGAAGGCCTCCTTTACGTAATCGTTCAAGCATTGACAGGTCATCTGCAGCAGTAACTTCTTCTTGTTCCGGCTCAGGGGTGAAGTCGGATTCACTATCGTTGTCTACTTCAATGTTCTGGGGTGGAGTAGAGCGGTTCTTGAAACGTTTTTTGGAAAGACGTGTTTCTTGGAAGAATTCTCCTTCATCATATGTGTCTTGGTTAATGTGAGGTTCATAATCCTCTTCATTGGGGGGAGGTGGTCTAACACGTGGCGGCACTTCAAAAATGACATTCCAACCACTGAGATTTGGATCACTTTGACAGGCCCACGGTAGATAGAAAACTTGGGTTGCCTGTTGAGCCGTAATATAGACATCGGGAACATCCAAATGGGTGCTTTGTTTGATTTCGACTAGCCCTATATGTTCATGAGTCCTTCTAGTCTCCCTCGGCTGGAACCAATAACATCTGAAGACTATGACGTTTGGTGGGTTTTCACCATAGAATTGAAGTTCATAAATTGCTTCAACTCTTCCATAATACTCGATATCTCCTTCGCCGATAGTAGAGACACAACAATTTGTAGACTTTCGGTCGGCCATAGATAGCTCTTTGCCATAGGTATGAAAGCGATACCCGTTGATGTCGTATTTGTCAAATGAACGGACCTTATAGTCAAAACAATTAGCTACTTGTCTCAATTCGGCATCCATAATCTCTGAATTAGCCTAAATGTTTAATACGAAAGGATTGTTGCATTAGTCGCAAATTAGCCAAAGAAATGAAATGGTATAATGGAAATTACCATTTTTTGAACCAAGAGATGAAACCAGGATATTCGCCTCCTTGCTTTGCCAGAAGCTCATACTCTTTGACGGAATCCTTTTGGATCACCGCTTCATACGAGAATATGGTGACATATCGACTGCATCAAATATCCAGGAATAAGAGCAGTTCAAATGAATTAGAAGTTGCGAAACAATGTACCAAGATCTTACTCGATGTACGGCCGCACTTCTGTTAGGTTGTTGAAGAGATACAGCGAAATGGCCCGCCATTCTTGAACATCCAACGATACTGGTTTCCAACCACTGGCTAGTGCGATATTCCCTTTGAATAGGCTGAGGTTGGATCGACCCTTTTTAGGGTCGTCAGCATTGTACCGAGGCTTCGGATTATGCAAATGACGATTTTTGGCTTCGTAGTGTGCTGTCATGAAGTTTGCCGCCTCCTCAGTGATGAATGCATCGGCCATCGATGCCTCACATCTACGTTTATTTTTACATTTTGCTCGAAGCGTCTTCTGCATCCTCTCAGTTGAGTAGCACCAACGATTTTGCACGGGCCCCCCCAATCGTGCCTCGGTCGGGAGATGCAAAATCAAGTGTTGCATTGGATTAAATAAGCTTGGCGGAAAGATCATCTCTAACTTGCAGATCAACTCCAGCGCCAACTGTTCCATTTCTTCTAGGAGGCCAGGCAATAGTTCTTTCACACAAAGAACACAGAAGAAATAGCTCAGCTCTGCCAATACTAGCCATTCATCCTCAGGGATGAAGCCACGCAACATCACCGGCATTATCCGCTCAATCCATATGTGCCAATCATGACTTTCTAGACCAAATATTTTCAATTTTTCAAGACTCGCTCCCCTCATTAGATTTGTTGCATACCCATCGGGGAACATCAACTGCATTTTCACCCACAAAATAATTTCCTTCATAGCTGGCCTTCCAAGATTGAACCATGCCTTTGGCTTCGTCCAGTTCCGCTTTCCTTTCGGTTATTGCATGTTTTGTAATGGTCTATCACATAGCTCCTCTTGATTGACTCTAGCCTTACTATTATCCTTTGATTTCCCCTCTATGCCAAACAATGTACAAAAAATGGCTTCGGCGATATTCTTTTCAGTGTGCATCACGTCGATGTTGTGTGGGCAAAGGAGGTCTTTGAAGTAAGGCAGATCCCACAAGCATGTCTTGTGAGTCCAGGCGTGTTCCTTATTATACCCCTTGAAATACCCTGCACGCTCTGGATCTGGCTCGAGAGCGTTTAACTGATCTAGGGTCTGTTGGCCTATCAACGCAGGTGGTGCAGAGTGTTTGACAACTCTACCTTTGATGAAGTTCTTCTTGTCTTTCCTGAACTTATGGCGAGGATCTAGAAACGGTCTATGCAAGTCGAAGCAAGTACACTTGTGCCCTGCCGTCAGCCAACGAAACTCAAGAGCTCCCTTGCATGTGGGGCACGGGAACCTTCCACGCACACACCAGCCAACGAATAGCGCATACGCCGGCAAGTCATGCGTCGAGTACATGTACCAGACACACATTATGAAGTTCTGTTTGCTAAAGGCATCGTATGTCTTGAACCCATTATCCCAAGCTTCTTGCAATTCGTCCTTAAGCGGCTGCATGTACACATTCATATTCTTCCCCGGATAGTTGGGCCCTAGAATTATCAACGTTAGGAAAATGTTCTTTCTTTGCATAATCTGCCCGGGGGGAGATTGAGTGGAATGACAAACACGGGCCAACAACTGTATGGGTTGCCGCCTGACCAAACACACTGAACCCATCCGTGCTGATGGCGACTCGAGGATGCCTTGGATATGCCGTTTTTTCCTTATGTAATGCATTAAAGCGCTTTCACGCTTCACCATCCGATGTGTGCACCATCATCACATTCCCATATGCATCTAGTTCGGTTCTTTTGCCCGTTTTGTGCCATGTCATCTGTCTGGCCGTCTCTTCGACCATGAAAAGACGTTGAAGTCTTGGTACGATTGGCCTATACCAAAGAACATTAACGGGTATTTTGGTCTGCGTCTTCTCACCTATACCGTTGTCTACCACAACATACCTGGAAGAATTGCAAATGGGACAATAGTTCAAGTCCTCATACTGAAGCCTAAATAAGACACATCCTTTCTCACAGGCATGTATCTTCTCATAGGGCATCTTAAGAGCACGGAGGATTTTGTCTGACTGGTACAGGTTTGCAGGTAGCACATGGCCTTTGGGCAGAAATCGTCCGAATATTGTCATCATCGCGTCGTAGCATTCTCTGTCCAAGTTGAATTGAGCCTTCAAAGCCATTATTTGTGAGATGGCATCCAGCTGACAAAGCTCAGTGTGCTCGTGGAGAGGATGTTTTGAGGACTCCAACATTTCAGTGAAGGCCTTGGCAGATTCCTCCATCTCCTCGTCCGAGTCCCGAGCATCGTCAAAGTCTTGCACCATGTCTTCCATCCCGGTACCATGTTCGTCGGTGCGACGACGAACCACCTCGGCTCTGGCACGTTGGGCAGACTCACCATGAAATGTCCAGACCGTGTAACCAGGCGTAAAACCGAACTTCTGCGGGTCTTTACTCATTTCAAGCTCGTCCCTCTTATCATAGTTGTCGCACCGGACACAGGGGAACCAGCTAAATATCTAGCCATTTGCAAATGCGGCTCTAACAAACCCTTTGGTTTTTGTTAACCATTCCTCGGTCCAAACTTTCTGTCTAGTGTAACCGGTGTACATCCACGCACGATCACTCATATTGACTTCCTACTGGACACACAAGAAATATATACATAATAAGCAAACCATATCCATCAGTTAATGGAGTTTGTCAGTTTTATTACGTCCATGCAACCTACACACTAATAGGTAAAGATAGGTCCTAATCCCACCCGAGTATGTGTAGATTGGGTTCATTTTCCCATGCTCTGCTCCGGATCCGACGCAAAATTTCGGCAGCACCTCCCCGCTGTTCTCCTGATACACGTCTCGGCAATAAGCAGAGAGGATGTGTACCCGGAGAACAACAGGGAGGCACTGACAAAATTCTGCATCGAATCCGGAGCAGAGCATATGGGAAAACGAACCCAATCTACACATACTCGGGCTGTCCATGGATAACGTTGGACAATTCGAAAGAATCACGATCATAAATACGCAAATGCATGCATATTTATAGATGTAACCCTTTCGAACAGGAGACGCATAGTGGTTACGCATACTGATGATTGACACCTATAGCTAGCAAGTATCATCGGCATGAAGACCGGAACAGAGCAAATGAAGGGGGGAGGAGGAGATGTCATTTGTGCTCACCAACGAACGCAGGGACGGAGCTCGTCAAACGCACAGGGAGGTCGTCAAACACCACACCCTCGCAGCGACGAAACAACTACACATTTAAATACACCCGATCAACACAAATATATATGATGTTTTGTATAACAAAATCGAAAAATATATGACCTAACTCATAATTCACAAATATATGACCCCGTCGGGGTAAGGGTCGGGGTGTGGTGTCAGGGTGTCGGGGTCGATCGGGGTGTCAGGGTGTCGGGGTCGGGGTCAGGGTGTGGTGTCAGGGTGTCGGGGGTCGGGGGTCGGGGTGTCGGGGGTCGGGGTGTCGATGGTCGGGGTGTCAGGGTGTCGGGGTGTCGGGGTCGGGGTCAGGGTGTGGTGTCAGGGTGTCGGGGTGTGGTGTCAGGGTGTCGGGGCCGGGGGTCGGGGTGTCGGGGGTCGGGGTGTCGATGGTCGGGGTGTCAGGGTGTCGGGGTACCGGGGTCGGTGTCAGGGTGTCGGGGTGTCGGTGATCGGGGTCGGGGTGTCTTTTTCTTCTTCTTCTTTTTTCTCTTTTTTCTTTTCTTTTCTTCTTCTTCCTCTTCTTCTTCTTCTTCTTCTTCTTCTTCTTCCTCTTCTTCTTCCTCTTCTTCTTCTTATTCTTCTTCTTTCTTCTCCTCCTCCTCCTCCTCCTCCTCTTCTTCTTCTTCTTCTTCTCCTTTTTCCTCTTCTTCTTCTTTTCTTCTTATTCTTATTCTTCTTCTTCCTCTTCTCCTTTTTCCTCTTCTTCTTCTTCTTCTTCTTCTTCTTCTTCTTCTTCTTTTCTTCTTCTTCTTCTTCTTTCCTCTTCTTCTACTTTTTTTATCTTTCTTCTTACTCTTCTATTTATCTAAGCCTAAACCTAAACCTAACAAATCAAAACTAAACCTAAACCTAGCACTAACATAAAACAAAACAGGAAAGAACAGAACAAAAAATAGGAAAAAAATACTAACCTGCTTGCTCCGGCGAGGTCGGCCGGTGGGGCAGCGCGGCGCAGGGGCCGCGGGGAGGAGTCCGGCAACGGGGCGGGGAAGCACAGGGGCCGCGGGGAGGGGTCCGGCGACGGGGCGCTGCGGGGCGGCCGCCGCGGCCTGGCTCTTGTTGGCGCGAGGGGGAGGGCTGGACGGCGGCGGGGCGACGCAGGGGCCGCGGGGAGGGGTCCGGTACCGGGGCGCAGCGTGGCGGCCGCCGCGGCGTGGCTCCTGTTGGCAGGGGGCGGGAGGGCTGGACGGCGGCGGGGGCTGGGTCCGGGGGTGGGGCTGGCCGGCGGCGGCGGCGGCGACTGCGACTGCGGCGGTGGCGAAAGGAGGAGAGAGGCGGGCGCGCGGGAGGGAGGGAGAGAGAGAGGGAGACGGGGCCACCCGTTAAGAGGGCCTTTGCCGTATGCTAGCTGACGGCAAAGAGGGCGACCGTTAGGGCTGGGCCACGTCTCCTCTTTGTCGTCCGCTAGCTGAAGGCAAAGGAGGAACATTGTCGTCGGCTAGCAGACGGCAAAGTAGTCACCTCTTTGTTGTCTGCTAGCAGACGGCAAAGAAGCTGACCTAGCCACGCCGTGCCATGTGGGGCCCACCGGGCTCTTTGTCGTCTGCCTTTTAGCTCTTTGCCGTCAGCTGGCTGACGACAAAGAAGCAGCTGACGGCAAATACCATTTTTGCCATCAACACGTTCTTTGTCGTCCGCTTCTCAAAGCGGACGGGAAAGAGCCTCTTTGCCGTCAGCTGGCAGACGGCAAAGACGTGGCGGATGGCAAAATGCCAGATTCCAGTAATGTTTAGCATTGTGAAGAGCTCAGGAATCGTCTTATCCATCCCTTGCATATTATAATTCATCACGAAGCTCTTGTAGCTTGGTGGCAGTGATTGAAGTACTCTGTCAATGAAACTATCATCACGAAGATTAACTCCTAGTTGAGTCTAGTGGTTGTGGTACCCAGACATTCTGAGTATATGTTCACTGACAGAACTATTCTCCTCCATCTTGCAGTTGTAGAACTTATTGGAGACTTCATATCTCTCAATCCGGGCATTTGCTTGAAATATTAACTTCAACTCCTGGAACATCTCATATGCTCCATGACGTTCAAAATGTCGTTGAAGTCCCAGTTCTAAGCCGTAAAGCATGGCACACTGAACTATCGAGTAGTCATCAGCTTTGCTCTGCCAGACGTTCATAACATCTGATGTTGCTCCTGCAGCAGGTTTGGCACCTAGCGGTGCTTCCAGGACGTAATTCTTCTGTGCAGCAATGAGGATAATCCTCAAGTTACGGACCCAGTCCGTGTAATTGCTACCATCATCTTTCAACTTAGCTTTCTCTAGGAACGCATTAAAATTCGATGGAACAACAGCACGGGCCATCTATCTACAACAACATAGACATGCAAAATACTATCAGGTACTAAGTTCATGATAAATTAAAGTTCAATTAATCATATTACTTAAGAACTCCCACTTAGATAGACATCCCTCTAATCATCTAAGTGATCACGTGATCCATATCAACTAAACCATGTCCGATCATCACGTGAGATGGAGTAGTTTTCAATGGTGAACATCACTATGTTGATCATATCTACTATATGATTCACGCTCGACCTTTCGGTCTTAGGGTTCCGAGGCCATATCTGCATATGCTAGGCTCGTCAACTTTAACCCGAGTATTCTGCATGTGCAAAACTGGCTTGCACCCGTTGTATGTGAACGTAGATCTTATCACACCCGATCATCTCGTGGTGTCTCGGCACGACGAACTGTAGCAACGGTGCATACTCAGGGAGAAAACTTATACCTTGAAATTTAGTGAGAGGTCATCTTATAATGCTACCGCCGTACTAAGCAAAATAAGATGCATAAGGGATAAACATCACATGCAATCAATATAAGTGATATGATATGGCCATCATCATCTTGCACTACAAAAAAAAGACACATCCGTGACATTTTGGGCCGAACGAAAAAAAAAATCTGTCATACATATGACACTTCTATGACGATAATTGTGACAAAACCCGGTATCATCATAGATGTGGTGGGCTCCTACTTCTATGACAAAAAATCATGACAGAAAATGGGCTTTTCGTCCTGGGCGGGCCGGAGACGCAGCTGCATGACATTCTTTGGGCCGTCCATGACGAAAAAACCGTGGTAGAAGCGAGGGGGAGGAAAATTTCGGGGAGTTCCCGGTTACGATGGGAGGTCGAGGGCCGAGCGATGCGCGTTTCTCTCGTACACGTACGCGCATGTGTGCGAGGCGTTGGCTCTAATTGAACCCGAGCGAGGCGTTGGGCTCTAACTGAACCCGAGCGATTGCACTGCAGGCTACGCGTTACTGAACCCGAGCGATCGATCGATGGCTGTTAACTGAACCCGATCGAGCGATTCCTTCGCTACTGCTGCTAACTGAAGCCGATCGATTGGATGAATAGTGAGTGTTGCGGGGGGGGGGGGGGTTGGATGAACAGTGAGCGGTGGCGCTGCCTCTGGATGAACAGGACCCCGTGGTGTGGAGGGCTGGATGAACAGTAGACGGTGGAGGGGTGCCCGTGGAGGGGTGGTTGAACAGTAGCCGGTGGAGTAGCGCGCGGTGGAGGCTGGATGAACAGGAGCCCGTGGAGGCTGGAGGAGGTTGACGGTAGCCCGTGGAGGCTGGAGGAGGTCGACGGTGGAGATGAACAGTATCCCGTGGAGTCCCGTTTTGCGGTACGCCACACCCCTCCCGATGAACAGGACCCCCGTTTCGACCGTAGGAGGTCCGTTTCGTCCGTTTTGCGGTACGCCGCACCCCTCCCGATCAACAGGACCCCCGTTTCGACCGTAGGAGGTCTGTTTCGTCCGTTTTGCGGTACGCCACACCCCTCCCGATCAACAGGACCCCCGTTTCGACCGTAGGAGGTCCGTTTCCTCCGTTTTGCGGTACGCGACACCCCTCCTGATCAACAAGACCCCGTTCCGAACGTAGGAGGTCCGTTTCCTCCGTTTTGCGGTACGCCAGGCCTCGTTTCCATCGCCTGTTCCGTCCAAGCCCTCCCGATGAACACGACCATGCATTCCGTTCGACCCAGCCGGTTGGCTCCCACGCGTTCCGTTGCCTCCCGATGAACACGACGCATTCCGTTGCCTCCCCATGAACACGACGCATTCCGTTGCCTCCCCGTGAACACGACGCATTCCGTTGCCTCCCCTTGAACACGACGACGACGCTGTTTCTCCGTTCCGACCCAGCCATGTACACGAGCCCTGGCCGTACGTATGCGCGAGTAGGCGTTCGAGACCCCACCCGTATGTACAGATACGTGGCCGTATTTTCTTTATTGCACCCTGGCCACTGTACGTACGTGTACATGCTACGTGCGTGCCTCTACTACAACACGTGCGCGCCTCTACATCCACCACTATATATGTACGTACACGTTCGCGACCAGAATGACAGCGCTACGTACGCTTCGACCAGGTGGGTCCCTACTTTCAGGCACTTCCTTGCGTGCGAAGATGTAGCTGGTGGGTCCCAGCAGTCAAGGGGAAATGTTTTTTTCGCAAAATACGGTGGCCCGTCCGATGGGTCCCCGCTGTCAGGTGGAGGAATAATTATTTTGCACATAATAAGGAGGCACTTCCCTGCTGCGGCCGTCGACCCAGCTGTCAGCCTCTCCACGTACGGTCCACGTCCGATGGAAGCCGTTCCTTGACCACGTTGAGCACGCTGCGTCGAGAGCACCAAGGCGGTGGACGACGGCGAGGCCTAGGAAGGGGACGGCGCGGAGCCGGGGAAGACGCGGCAGTGGATGCCCACGCGTAGAGGAGTACGAGGGTTCACTGGTTCGCTGCGGTGTGAGGCTGTCGTCGCCGCAGAATAACAGGGGGTGTGGGTGAGTAGAGGGATGGCCTGGCCAGCGGTGGGAGTAGTAGGGGGCGGTGAGGCCTCCGCCGCATCGCAGCCGGCCACGGGAGGCAGGAGCACGAGGCACGACCGGCGCTGGTTTGGGCGGCTAGAGCAAGAAGACCAGAGGTTGAAGAAGCACTACGGCCATTGGATGGACATCGTACGGTCACTGGAGCTAGAATCGTGCATATTGACTAAGTTGACAAAGCCCTCCGTCCCCGTCAACTTAGTAGGCCCACAAGTCAGCCTGCCACTATACTGGGTCCCAGCTAACAGGGGGAGTATTCATTTTTTTGTGCGTAATAAGGAGGCACTTCCTTGCGTGCTAAGATATAGCTGGTGGGTCCGAGCTGTCAGCGGCGGTAACGTTTTTTTCGTGAAATACAGAGGCCCTTTCGGTGGGTCCCTGATGTCAGGTGGAGGAATCATTATTTTGCGCGTAATAAGGAGGCATTTCCTTGTGTGCGGCCATGGACCCAGCTGTCGGCCTCTCCACGTACAGTCCACTTCAGATGCATGTCGGTCGTTGACCACGTTGACCAGGCCGCGCCGAGAGCACCAGGGCGGTGGACGACGGCGAGGCCTAGGAAGGGAATGACACGGAGGCAGGGAAGACTCGGCAGTTGTTTCCCACGCGGAGGGGAGTACGACTGTACGAGGGTTTACTGGTTCGTCTGCCGTCGCCGGAGAATAACAGCAGGTGTGGGTGAGTAGAGGGATGGCTAGGCCAGCGATGGGAGTACGGTGGGGCGGTGAGGCCTGCGCGGCAGCAGAGCCGGCCGCAGAGAGGAGGGAGCAGGCAGTCCCGCCGGCGCTTGTTTGAGCGGCTGGAGTAGGAAGACCAGAGATTGAAGAAGGACGACGGCCGTTGGATGGCCATCCAACATTCACTGTTGTGCGTCAACCTCTTTTTTAGGAAAGCCTCAAATCTGTGGAAAATAGCATATAGCCCATCTGCCATTATTTCTAATAATTTACAACCCATTTGCTAATTATTAAGGTTTTTTTTGGAGCCCATATTCTTTTTGTTAGCATTACAGCCCATATTGTGGCCATGGTTAAAAAATTATACGAAATTTTGCATATTTCGGTGCGGTCTGAACTGTTTTTAATCCCAAAATTTCGACTCACATTCAAACTGATTTTAAAACTAAATGTATATCAATATAAAATCCAACAAATTCTCCATGCATAAAAATTAATGTAATTTAAAATCTCGAAATGAAAAAAAAAGATATTTGAAACTAATTGCCGGTTTGATGTGTTTTAAAAATGTACAACCCATTTCTCATTACTGTTGGGACATTTTCTCGGCCAGCCGAATGAAAGCTCTTCTCGTCTTGAAAGATTTGCAGCCCAACAGGCCTGACAAAGCGACTTACTTGGCAATCACAAAAAAACTGGGTTGTGGCCGTGGACCCAGCTGTCAGCCTCTCCCCGTACAGTACTCTTCCGATGAAATCTGTGGCGTGTACAGCCCATTTGCTATTATTTTTATAATTTTTACTCATTTTCTAATTCATATGGAATTTATTGCAGCCCGTTTTCCATTTTTAGAATTGCTGGCCATTTTCTGGTCAGTACCAGGGTCAAAAAATTAACTAAATATGTGGGAAATTTTGAAAATTCGCAAATTTTTGCTGGGGAACGAAATATTGTTAATCCAAAAATTAATAGCCATACTAAAACAAATTTAAAAATAAATTAGTACTATGTCATGTTAAATCCAATGAAATACGTATAAGATATCAGTGAAGAACAAAAACAAAAAAAGAAACTTATATCCCATTTGCTATAATTTTTTTGGAATTTCCAACCCCTTTTGATATTACTTTTAACAGACATTGACCATACTCTTAAGCCAGGCCGGAATGCATCCCTCCTCGTCTTGAAAGATTTGCAGCCCAGTAATTCGGAGAAAACAAATAGGCCTAGCTTGGGTATTCTTCAAAAAGAAATACTGGGCTACCTATTTTCCCAAAGAACTGGTGCATGAGCATTTAGCTTTATTTATTTATTTATTTACTTATTTATGTTTAGGGGACCATGAGCATGTACCTGGGCCGGATTCATGTGAGAGCCTCCCTTCCAGTTAATTATGGGCTTCTCTATTGGGCCTTCATCAGTGGGCTGCATGTTATCAACAAGTGGAAAATGTGTTCCGTACAAAAAATAGTATGCGCTACGTACGATACGGGGCACTAAAGGATCGAACCGTGCAACGACTTCCAAAACACTGTGTTTGTCATTCTAACAACACATTTATTCAACCAACAGACGAAATATACTACTGATTGTACATTGAAAACAGCAGCAGCAGCAACCAGGGCTGGGGGTGCAACAAAAGCAGTAAGCAGGCCAGAAGAGTGAAGACGCAGCTCTCTCTTCCAAACCAAACATCAGCCATCATTACAAAAGGGCTACCAAAAAGAACAAGTGTATGCATCAAACTAAATAAAGATCCTACTACACCAAGTGTACGCATCTAACTAACTGGCTCAGTTAGACGTTACTATTTATTAAGCTGTGGAGATTGGCTGACGGCTTGAACCAGATGGGTGCCTGACGGGGGAAACTCCAGCCAGCAGGTCGAAGTCTGATACTTGCGACCCTCTCTCCTACTTTGGGCTGCAGAGCGTGGCGGCACATATCAGGGTATGGTGCATGCAGAGACGCATGGTACGCTATGTACACACAGTTTTGCCTGATGAACGAAACCGCGCTGCCATCATGATCCTTGCCGTCGGTTATCTCCTGGTTAATCGGATAATTCAGTCCGCCAAACAAAGAGCGTGTACCAAGGCTACTTACCAGCCTCCAGTCAAAAATTCCTGAAGGCCCAGAGAAGCTGGGATCCTGCTCAAAGACCTTGCAGTGACTGTGATTGTATTCCGCGAAACAACACATCCGGTACGTGCGAACGATCATCAATCTTTCGCCGTCGTCTGATCGAGCCATGAACCACCTGCAACTGCCATGCCGCTTTTCTTTGAAAGGTTCTGGGATTAGGAAGGGTAGGGACACCAGGCGGCCTACAACATCATATCAAGTTGGAGTCAAATAAAAAAGGGCTCTTGATTTAGTCAATCTTAAGAACATCATGTTATGAGCATGAATATTTTTTCAGCAAATGTTGACAGTAATATAAGCAAGCCATCATGATATCATAGGAAAGTAACATACTGCTGTAACAGCCGTTTGTAGCGATGACTGGAGTAGGCCAGCAATACGTCCAGCCATAGAAGGAGTCGACAGCGTAAATGAAGCCCTTGTGTTCAATGGCATCAGAGAACCATGGAGGATGTATGATCCTGCGATGGACGTGCAGATTTATCCACTTACTGCAGTGACCTGTCAGATAGGCGAGACCGCGGTTGAAGAACGCAATTAGCCTGAAGTCTTTATAATTCGCAGATCTTGTGGGCACTTGGCAGATTACAACCTTGAGCAAATCAAACTTGGTATCATGTTGGCTACTATAAGATTCCGAGTATTCTGGGCCACGGTGCTAAAGCAGTGCAGTGTTAATCGAAGGAAGGGGGATCAATCGCCGGGTGTACACCTCCACGAGCATCCAGCTGCCGCGACCGTCGACGAGCACCGTCCAAGACGTGTTCATGCCGACCCAGTACATACCGTTAATGTAGTTGAGGCTGACGGGGATCGGATCGCAGTCAAGGGGGTTGATGCTCGCCACCCTACGATCGTTATGCTGCGTGACACACCGTTTCTGAAGATCAGGCGGCATCAGCAAGCAAGGAGCTGGCTTAAAAAGCTCCGGCCTGAGGGCTTTGAGTAAACGGTACAGCCCCGACGAGCACGCGGCGAGCGGCATGGTACTGAGATTGTCACACGTGAAACAATGAGCTTGATTACCTATGTGGGGAGCGAATTCCAGCCACTCTTTCGGCGGACGCTGCTCGGTTCTGCCATTGTTAGTGCTTGTGTTTCGGACGAGGGGGGGAGGCACCTTAGCGGGGATGGAAGATTGGACGAGATTATGTGCGGACAAAGATGGAGAAGCGAATTTGTGCTGTGGGAAGTGGACAGGTGATGATGACTACAGCACGCCGCTGGACTTATGAGACACATACCAGCAGCGTAGGGTCATGTCGATGCCAGACAACTTGCTTGAGTGATCACAGTACTGGTACTCCCTACAGTGATATGCCCTAACTTGCTTGAGTAGAGTAGTAGAGTAGGACTCTGCTCTACTACTAGCACCGGAGGAGTAGTATATTCTAATCTAAAATAGTTACAAACTTCAATGCCCGAGCGTGGAACGACTACGAACCGTGCTCAAAGACCGTGTCTACATGGTGTTTGGACATGGGCGACAACCTCAACGCCAACGGTGCTGCTCCCGTTGCACCGTATGTGTTTCTGTCCTTCCTGTTCGAAATCGTGGTAGAATTCATGTTTCTACTCTGTATCCTACTACTATGCTAGTCCACATGATTAGTTTCATCTCTGTTATAGCCGTCATGATTTATTTTGTGCTTATTCGGATTAAATCTCGTAGTAACTTGCTCATACATTCAACTGGTGCAACGTCCCCTACAGCCACTCCCGTTTCATGGACGGCCTGGTCGATGCCTCCAAGGAGCCCTTCGCCCACTGCTATGAGTGCCCGATGCCGTTTTGTGGCTCGCCGGCGGACATGGTGCATCACCTCACGGATGCGTGCAGCGGTCACTGCTGGCCCTTGGCGGAGAACATCAAGTACGAGACATGCTACCCGTTCACCATGCCGGAGTCGCTGGAGGATCACCGCCGCCTGCTAGTCTCGGAGGAGGATGGCAGCGTCTTCCTCTTGATCGTGGGCACCAGCGAGGCCCGCGCAGGCCGCCGCCCCATCTCTGTAATGTGCGTCAGGGGCGACGCCGCTAACGCTGACAATGACACGAGGCCGATGTACGGGTGCGTGGTCAGTGTTACTACCCCTCCGGGTCGCGTGGGCGGCGGCACCGGCCTCATCGAACGGACTTGGACTCTGGGGAGCTGGGACTATCCCGCCAATGTGGACTTGGAAAACCCATGGCATCCTTTACCCGCCGACGCGGTGCACGGGGACTCCAAGGAGGTTCACCTGGACATACGCATTGTCAAGTTAAATGTTGATCATTAGTCTTCGCTCAATGTAATCCGCTGTCTAAGCATGTGGAGACTTCCATGCAGGATCTTGCTCTATTGGAGTATCGCGCATGAATAAAAGTGTACCCGTTTATGGTTTAGTCTAGAATCTTCCATGTATGAATTTTTACTACAGTACTGGTGAAAGACTTACGATGAACCATTTCTTACATCTCATCTGCCCGCTTGCAAGTCATCCTGATTTAATCCCTCCGTCTAGGTGTATAAGGGCATGGTTAATATTACTTAATAGTATAGCCAACTATTGACTATAAGAAAGTGCCATGTCATCTGTAGCCAACATGTATAACAATCGATACTCAAAAACTAATTCTTAAAGATCATTTCTTGCAAAGCACAATAAGTGTTATTTATTCACAAGTTTTGGATGCAGGTTGAACAGTTGAACGCTTTTGTTTGCAAAAGATACCTTTTTATCTATTTCACCCGGATGTTTGTGAGCTCTAGAGATGAAATAATATCCGAAGAAACCTATCGATACCCGTTACACATGAGATGACCCCCACATCCTTTGTCAAAATAAACAACTCCCCGATCAATGCATTTCACTCTTCGGTGCAACGCACGGGCACCTTACTACTATAGATCAGTACGACCAAAAATTGAACTAACATTATATATAGTACGATAAATGCTGATGCATGTCACCTAAAATTATATCATTCAAAACTATGTTCAAATACGAATCCAACGATATAGTTTTTGTTGACATGCACTAACATTTTGTCAGTTAAATCTTCAGTCAAATTCAATGGGGGACTAATAAACCACGACCGATGTAGTACAAGTGTAGAGAGCGGAGCTGCACGGGAGTCTCACCTCTCACCCCGCTCGTGGCGCGGCAGTAAAGCCGTCATATCGCAAAACCCAACCACTCCCAGTAATAAGTGGCCTGGTAAAATAAACGGACAAGCAACCATCACATCTCTCCGTCTTTTTTGCATTTCATCTCTGTGCATTTACTTTCTCCGGTTCATCTCGCACACTCAATCCCTAGCTACTACTCCTAGGGCCAATTCTTTTGGCGGCTTCCCCAGCTTTTCCCACAAGACTAGTCACAGTGGAGAGTAACAATAAGGCGCCTCACTCATTTATTTGGGCTTCTAAACTACTACTCTGTCCTGGTTTATTCCTCACCATTGTAATTTGTGCTAAATTTTGACCAAAGATTTAACTGGTTTATTCCTCACCATTGTAATCCCTCCGTCTAGGTGTGTAAGTCATCTTACGAAAACCAAATAATCCCAAAACACTTAGGCGTGGTGCATTAACTTCTACTCCGTACCTCGTTTCTTGTTTCTTGACATATCAACCAATAAGAGATAAAGAGTGTGCGTGCTTTTAATGACTTGAGATATCAAACACGACATGCAGTGGTTAGTTCATTGCATGCAATACTATTAATTAGCAAATAAACATTAACGTTTCTCGTTTTCTCCTCCTCCTTGGTCACGGTGCACAGCCTAAGACGACTTACTCACCTAGACGGATGGAGTAGTGCATGTGACATGCACTAACATTTCATTAGTTAAATTTATGATCAAAATTTGACACAGATTACAATGGGGACCAATAAACCAGGACGGAGGTAGTAGTTATGGGATTACTAATCTAGAAGCCTAAAAGAACTGGCCCCTGGTACTCCTACTAGTAGTAGTACTCTAGTTGGAATTCCAATTGCACGGCACAACTTGTTAGGCAAAAAATTCGATACAGGGTGTAGGAAGCGGTTTGGGAATTTGCATGCCTTTCCAACCAGTGAGATACTCCGTACAAAGTACGACAGAGAAATAACCATAGAGAAGGAAGCTAAAAGTAAACAATCAAACGAGCATTTTTGCATTTGTTTTGCATTGAATCGTTTCACAAGCTTGACTAGTGCTGTTTTTCTACTTTTACAAAAACCGTATCGTAATGTTAAAACGTGCATTTGCACGTACATAAGTAATAGTAGTACTCCCTCCGTCTATGTGTATAAGTCTTCCCTCCTTCTTGGTCACGGTGCACAACCAAAGATGACTTATTGACCTAGACGGAGGGAGTAGCACAGTCTGCAAGCATATATCGAGAGAGACGTGTAGTGCGATAGTATATAGTAAAGTTTGTGCTATATGCACGTACTTGCAAAATGCGTACGAATACACAAGGTTTCCAAACTTTCCCTTTTACATACTTAATTAAGGACGCTAAAAATTCCTGAACGTTCGGGATTTATCATTTGCATCCCAAAACTAATGAGATCGCCTTACGAAACAAAAATTATACTCCTCCTAAAAGCCACGGCGCTCGCAGGAGCGCTTGCGGCGCCCCACGAGTGCCCTGGTGCGCGGCCGTTTCCTAGCGCGCCGACACAACGCCTCTTCCTCAGCCTCACAACTCGCGAGGTGCTGATTGGCGGCTTGCCGGCGGGCGAGCGCGATCTCACCGGTGTGGCGATCCGGCGCCAATAGGTACTCCTCCTCGCTAGAAGCGTGCACCCGGTCCACGTACCGCCAAGCATAGATGAGGCGCTTGGGCCCGACTGCACTCAGGGCGTCGGCACAGGCGTCCTCCTCCACCCTCACGGCCCTCGCACGAGCCTTCTGCCAAAGAGCCAATTGCCTGACTCTCTCGGACGCGACATAGGCCTCCCAGGCAGCTTGTTCCGCGGTGCGCTTCTCTTCCTCAGCCTTCTTCTCCACCTCTATTTTGGCGTGCTCTGCTGGAGGCAAAGCCTCCCACAAGGCGACATCCATTTCTTTCCAAAGCTCCTCAAGGCTGGGGGGGGGGGGCTCGGCGGGCGGCGCGGCGTTCTCCTCGTAGCGGGGAGCCGACGCGTCCTCCGGCGCGCGTGCTGGCGAGATTGGGAACGCCGACGTGTCGCGGCGAGGAGCGGAATGCCGATGCGTCCTCCTCGACTAGTGGCGGCGAGGAACGGAACGGCGACACGTCGCGTCGCGGCGAGGAGCGGAACGCCGACGCGTCCTCCTCGACTAATGGCGGCGAGGAACAGAACGGCGACGCGTCGCGTAGCGGCAAGGAGTGGAACACCGACGCGTCCTCCTCGACTAGTGGCGGCGAGGAACGGAATGGCGACGCGTGACCGTCTGCGCGGTGCAGCGAGGGGCTCCTAGGGCTTGGGAGGGGCGATGCCATGGTGGTCGACGTGAGAGGGAGGGGGAGGAGATAGCGATGAACGTGAACGTGAGGGGGAGGAGATAGCGATGTCATGGGAGGCGCAGTATTTATAGCGAGCAATGGCACACCTACGTAAGATATGGACTGAGCTGCACTGACTTAACTGCAGGTCCAGTTGCGTCACTGACATGTGGGCCAGACCCCTGTTGGGCCCATATGTCAGTGACCTAATGCACCTGCAGTTAAGTAACAGCTACGTGGGCATATTTGTTGGAGTAAATTACGGGGGAGCGAAGGGGTGGAAATATTGCTGGTCACAACGGATTGGACGAGCGTGGGGGGAGGAGAGTCATGCATGCAGATTTTTTCACACGGGGTGGAGTGGTGGGACCGCCGGAGGGAGAAGGAGAGTTTGGTAGGCATATTGTTTCCACACATGGAGAGGAAAAGATTTGGAGACGAACGGGCTTCCTGCAGGTATGGGGAACGGTGCATAATAAGTCATCTTGCATGCCGGGCTAGGTATAGTCTCAAGTCATTAAAAACATACACGCCCCACACATGTTCATATTTCAAGGTGCACTAAATTATTGCATGCGATGATTAAGGCTGGCCATAATGGTGGTATCTTAGCTGGTATCATGCACACGGGAATAGCAAACATGCTGATGTGGCAAAGAATTAAAGAAGAGAGGGGGGTTAGAGTAACTAGTGTTCATGCATGCATTGGTAAACACATTTTTTTGTGAAGAACGACAACACTAGTTGAGTACTTTTGCAGACTTCAAAAACTATTCTACCACCTCTACTATCTTGCTAAGAGTAGGTGAATTTTTGAATCGAGCCCTTTAAACTAGAAGGGAGGTAGTGGTACTCTAAGGCTGGTCATAGTGGGGAGTAACTTAGACTAGTAACATGCATATGTTATTAGTCTATGTTACTACCTCTATAGTGCATAGTATCATAGATTAATATCATAGGTGGTCTCATTTATTGCCATGCATGACACATAGTAGCATCACATTTATTATGTTACGGTATCTACCTATGTTACTATAACCATCTCTCTCTTCTTTAATTGCCTACCACATTAGCATGTTTGCGAGTCCCAAGTGCATGATACTACTTATGTTACCCCCACTACGGCCAGCCTAATAGCTAACCTTGTTGTGATGACAAGATAGGACATGGCACGCACCTGGACGGAGGAACTAGTCTGCATTGTGCATTTAAGTTTTGTCTGAAGTCAATGTACCTCTACTTTCACCAGACTTATAGAAAAATGTGTCAACATTCACAATGTCAAATCAATATTTTTACACTCATTATAAAACGTAGTTCTTATACTCATTATAATCAGTATTATAGATATTGATATTTTTAGTATAAATTTGGTTGTGGGATTTCATTGATGCCTGTCAAAGCGTGGAGGAAGCGGAGATTAGGGCTTGCATTGCCGGTCTCTACATAGGTATTTCTCTTCATAATCCTGTAATTTAGAGACTGATTGCGCTTTTGTGGTAGCGTCTCTTGCATCGGGGGACTATGACAGGTCTGCTATGCGTGACCAGAAGATGAAAGCGTTGAGCATCTCGAAGTTGATCAACAATCTTCAATTGTCAAAGGTTAGCCGTTCGGCCAATAAGGTGGCACACTTAATCGCTAAGTATAGCTTTGACAATATATTAGATGGTATTCTTGTAAATAACGTACCGCCCTGTGTGGTGAATATTGTATCGAATGAGTGTACTGGTGTGGCTGGTTAATTAATATAAGGTGGTGTTCAAAAAAAGTATAAATTTGGTCAAACACTTTGCAAACGGTTGATGGGAGTAAAAAGGACCAGAGGGACTATCATGCATGCGGAGTAGGCAAAAAAAATTGCTTGTCTAAAAAAAGGCAAAAAAATTGCTCATTTCTAGTCGGTCGAAGTCTCAAAGGGCGCGACCGCGTGAGGGAGGCGAAGGTCATGGGAGGCGCGACGTTTGACAGAATTAAGTGAAGTTACATCCACGCGCCGGCATGGCGTGCGAACAGGCAGAAGCTATACCGTCAGGCCTACGATATGGGTCTAGTAGACATGACATCTAGTGGGTCCCGCATAGTTCTCGAGAACTCTTTGGGGGCTTGCAGCCGTTTATCCACCGGGCAAGCCAGCAACCCCACGCCGTTCGCACGCCCTACTCGTCCCCGTCTTCTACCTTACAATAGTTCGCTCCCAGTAGTCCCGTCCTTTCACATTAGTTCGCTCCCAGTTTTTTTTGCAGGGTACAACAGTTCAACTTCTCCTAACCCTCCTCCAAAATCCATGGCCTCCCAAATCTCCATGGTCGCTGCTGAGTACCAGGTTAGAGCCATCACCGGCGATCAGTTCATCGTCATCTACACACGTGGATCTGAGACGGTGAAAGCATGGCTTTCTCGCTTCCTACGCATGTTCAACAGTTCAACGGATGAGTGGGTCGCTGGGCTAGATGTTGAGTACACCACAGTCCTGGGACGAGAGAAGGATCTAAAGGACGAAGAGAGGAAGAAGCCCGCCGTGATCCAGGTTTGCGTACATAACATTTGCTTGGTCTACCACATATGCCATGCCGACGTTGAGTGCCAGGATTTTAAGAACTTCCTCAAGGACAAAAGAGTGAAATTCGTTACTGTAGGCTTTAAGAACGACAGGATGTCCTGCGTCGGATAGGTCTCGTTGTAGGCCAGCCCTTCGATCTCCAGAAGGCAAGCCTGGTGTCCTCCTCTCAACCTTCAATGCTGAACCTGGCAGCAGCCATGATTGATCCTTCGTACGCTAAACTGAAGAAACCTCATCACGAGTTTCATCATGCATGGGAGTCGAAGACAGTAGATGAAGATCACATCCTGTACGCAGCAATGGATGCCTACCTTTGTTTAAATATCTACAAGGGTTGGATGAAGAAGCAGAGCCCAGTGTCCGGTTCAAGCAAAGAAGCGTCGGCGAAGAGGAAGAGGAAGAGGGACGAGGACAAAGTCGAGGACGTGGACTCAGACTCCGAGTAGGTGGCAGTGTCGTCGCTCATGCTGGTTCTACTGTAGTGTTAAGCGGACTAGTTGCTTAGTTTATTTTCAAGGGTGTGTTGTGCTGAGGCCCCAGCAGAACTATGTTTATGTTCTTTCTCGTTATTTGAACTCTTTAGTACGTACAGTAGTACTAGTACTATGGCTTACTACTGTTCTTCTTGCGGTTGGTACTACTGCTCGTATCTTCGTGTTCCTACTGTACTTAATACGTTCGTACTAGTAGTATAATTTGGGTCAGTCGATTTGTGAAAGAAGTTCGACGGAGCGAAGGAAGAAGACGGCAGAAGAGGTGGAAGAAGCCCTTCTACCCATCCATGTTGCATCAAACGGCTCACATGAGTCGACTGACCCAAATTGCTCCTTCAGATTGCAGGATCAACGTGGCATTCAAGGTCTCGAAGGTAGATTCCGCGTCTGCACCCGGTTTGCGGGCTCGACGCGCGCGCGACCGGCTTCCGCCGCGACAGCCACCATGCGCGCCTCCTCCGCGCGGGCGGAGACGACAATGACACGCTAGTTCCTCCTCGCCGGTGTGCTGGAGCACGCGCTCGTCCTCCTCTTCGTACGCTGCGTGCATAGACGCGGCTCCACTAGTTGCTCGTGTGCTTGGCAGCGCGGCGGCATCGCGAGGAGGGACTGCAGATGACGTGAGCGGGCGAGCCTTCGGCTTCATGGCACAGGGATGGCGGCGACACGGCGGTGATGGGCGAGAAATTGTTGGCCGGAGCAGGCGGGCGCCAGCATGCGCAACGGCGGCGGTGGCATATTGATGAGTGCGCGTGTGGGAGCTTACTTTGGTTTTATATATAAGGTTGGTCAAACTTAAAAGAAAAGCGTACTAGTACACATAAACATTAGACTTAGGCAGCGCTTTATTAGTTAGTACCACAGCTACGATACGGAATCCTGTGCAAGCGCGTGAACCACGGCCGCGCGGTCGATCGAACGGTGCGTCACCATGTCGCGCTCGAAGGACATCCACCGAACCTTTTTGTGTGTGTGAAAACAATCCTCGAATATTACTCAACTTTTTTTTCCTGTGAAAGTTCTTGACGCTGCAATATTTCCATATATTTGAATTTAGCTCCAGTTCGTGTTTATTTGGATTTGGACGTTTTAGGTGCGCCCTAGTTTTTTTAATACTGATTTTGTGTGTGTGACTGCGAGAGAACGTGTGTATGTGTCCATATGTGTGTTGTGGCGGAAGGGCAATGTGGAGACGGTGTGCGTGTGATACAGACATAGAGAGGTGTGAATGTGCAAATGATCATGCATGAGTGAGACATAGACAGATGCCAATATGTTGTGTATACATGAGAGAACGGTCTTCTAGTTTACTTATGTGTGTGTGTGTGAGAGAGAGAGAGGGAGAGAGAGACAGAGAGAGGAGCATCCGTAACACAACAACCATCTCTCTCGATTCGTCCGTCCCTCGCACGGTCGCATGCAACACATGCATCAACGCGCACATTTTGACACCCTCACCCGGCCCCTGCCCACCTCAAGGCCCGCACAATCTCTTCGTGAATACCCATTTCTCTCCTTAGGTTTGTTTTCTCTCAATATCTGACACACACACACACACACGCAGCACAACACACACACTCCCCCGAGCACACAATTCATCCCCATCCAAGGTTATACGGCGACCACTCTCGCTTGTGCTTCTTTGCACCCCAACATGCACAACACCTCAATCTTCAAAGAGGGCATCAAGCAGATCGAAGACGGCGACCACACCGCGCTAGAGAATGCAGGGTCATTTGGAAGCAGGGTGATGTGACGACGACTGACTGACTCCTCCCCCCACCCTCTCTCTCTCTCTCTTGCACAAAATTACCAATCCCTCTCTCCCCCACACAAAATTGTCAATCCCTCAACCCACGAGATCCTTCCCCTCTCGTCCATGTTTTTCCAGCTCTCTCATCAAACCTGTTGTCTCTTCTCCTTCCACGTATACAGAATCCAGATGCACACGCATCTCATGTATATTACATGTATCCATCTTTCTCACAGACCTAACTTCTTCCTCTCTCTTTCTCTCTCTATCTCTCTCTCTCTCTCTCTGTCTCGTTAGGTTTGTCTCCTACTCTCTCGTCCACATACATACACTCTTTCCCGCCCTATCTGCTCCATCTTCAAAAGCTCTCTCTGCACGTTTCATTCACACATTGGGATATGTCAAAATGTTGCTTCTATAATGGCTGATGTAGAGTTATGGTTGTTTTTGTTGCATCCTACAAAGTAATAACTATGAAATGCATTTAGATTCTCATTTGACTGGGATTATGTGAGTTTGAGCATGTTGTGAAGTACTATAGACCTTGTATACATCTTGGGATTCGACAATGATTGTAACTATTGAATTGTATAGACCATTACATTCGAAGTCAATAGCCTAATATATTTATTTCACAATTTCAACAAATGATTAGTTCACTACAAACTAAGAAAACAAATGTGTACTCCCTCCGTTTTTATTTAAGTCCGCGTATTAGCATTGGTCAAAGTCAAGTTTTGTAAACTCTCAGAAAGCTTATAACAAAAAATATTAACATATACAATAACAAATAAATACCATTAGATTCATTATTGAATGTACTTTCACATCATACATATTTGTTATAGTAAATGTTTATATTTTTCTATAAACTTGGTCAAACTTTAGGAAGTTTGACTTCGGTCAAACCTAATATGCAGAGTTTACTACTACTACTCGCTAGTTGCTTAGCCGAATCACTCAACACGCCACACGGGGAGTCCAGTGTCACAAAATTTTGAGGTCGACGGGAAAATCTCCCGCAACCCTGATTCAAGCAGTGGGAAGTTACCATCATAGCCTTCGGAATAGGCCTACAGATAACACTTGGTAGGGGGTTGTTTTCGTAACTTCAGGTTCACCCTACCCAGCCAACCCCACCCCGGCACCCAGAGTAGTACACCTGAATACTCCCCATTTTCTATCCCCACCGCAAAATAGACTTCTCCACGGCACCGCAGCCTTCGTGCTCCTCCCCTTTACATCGGCACACTCGTCCACCGCAGCGCATCTACCTCATCGACGACCTCGTACGCCGCACTGGAGCCGGTCCACCGTCGTCGTCGTACACGGAGCCTCTTCCCCGGCATCGTCTTCCACGGTCTCGGATCTGCTTCCCCGAAGCCGACGCCAAGCGCAGAAGTACCACCGTCGTGGACAATGAACTGACTCCCGTTGCCGACCATGACTCACAGAGGCCACCGCGACCATCGTTCTCCTCCTCGATTGGTAATGTGTGTATTGAATCACTTAGCAGTACATGTGCAGTTCCAATTTTGTTCATACCTACCCTTCAAATTTCCTGGGTGCTATTGTTCCCGTAAAAGTAATTGGTTATAGCCTCCATTGTCCAACAGAATATCAGCTTGTAATTGTGCGTCGCTCCTGTATCGCACTAGTAGAGAAGAGAGTAGAGATAGCAGAGACGTCGGGAAAGGATCGCGCGCGCGCGGGAAAAAGCGGCCGGGCGTGCGCTAGTTTTGGCGCGCGGCGTCCGGCGCGCTTTATAAAATCCAACGCCCTCCCACCGCTCTGTGCCTTGCCACCGCTCTCTCCCGCTCTGTGCCTCGCCACCGCTCTCTCCCCGCTCTTTTTCGCCTCGCCGCCGCCGCGCCACCATGCCGCCGCGTCGCCGGGAAACTTAGGGATACCACGGCGTCCGCGCGCGCCCCTCTGGCGGCTTCTCCGCCGAGATCCGGTTCCGCGGGATGCGCCTCGGCCTCGGCAATTTCGACACCGCCAACGAGGCCCCCCGCGCGTATGACGCGGCGGTGTGGCGCCTCCGGTGGCCTCATAGAACATTGAACTTCCCCAACGTGCCGACGCGGGAGCGGGCGCAGGAGCTCGCGCCTCTGCCGCGGCTTAGGGCGCTGTGGCGCCAACACTTCCCGCAGGACATCATCAACGAGCGCGAGTTCTATGCGTAAAGGAGGGTGGAGAGGGATAAGAGGAGGGCGGAGCGAGCCGCCTATCGCGAGGACAAGCGTAGGCGAAAAGCGGACGCTCAATTCAACATGAGGCTAGGAGCAGCGTCGCCCTGGGAATCCGACGATGATCGGTATCTTCACGCCTACGGTCAGACATCGGAGGAGGACATCACCGAGGAGGAGTCGGACGACGAGGAGTAGTTGAATTATCTTTTTTTTTATCTATCTATGCTGAGAACTATCCTCTACTCTCTAGTATCTACTTCTCGATCTCAGCACTGTAAACGCTTTTTTAAAGCGCCGCGCGTTGCGATTCTGTTGGAGATGCTCTAACATGGCAGACGAGTGCTTTAATGTTGCCCACAAGATGCGCGAGTATTACTAGTAGTATATTTTTCTTGCCATGTTGAGATTTTAAAACCACGAGTGCGAACATGTAGAGGAGCAATGAAGACCAAACACGGGATATTCGGGACATCTTCAAGGAGCGTGGCAAGTTAAAGAGGAGCTGCACCGAACCTGTAAAACGAGCTTTGGTAAGTAACACCCTTTCAATTACTTTCGTGTAGCCTCGTGTTCTTCGATGTGTATATGTTGTAGTTTCTGTTTCTCTTAAGTGTGGTGTTCTTCGATGTGTAATAAGAAGAGTCTTAATCGTCCTAATGCTTTCGTTTTTAGCTTGATGTAGGAAGTGGGTGTTCTCACCTTGTAGTCTGTTATTATTATTATTTTTCCTTTTGAATTCACTTCTCCGAGTTCTGTTTATCTGGCTTCTACTAAATGGATCTAGGTTGCTCTGAGTATTGATCTAAACAAGAAGTAACTTCATGTCAGGATGCAGTTCCTGCGAGGAGGGAAGTATGGTCAACCTCGAGATCATGTTTCCAAAATGAGGCTGGATTACACACAAGGTGCCAGTTCCCTAATGATGCTGGATTAGACACAAGGTGCAAATTCCTAGATGATGCTGGATTACACACAAGCCAGGTGGAGTCATCAGCTGTTCGTGTCCTCGTGACATTAGTAAAGGCTGAAAGAAAGCGTGCAGCAGCCCTTGAGAATGTAGCTGAGTTCCTGAAGAAGCGAAAAGAGCAATCAGATGCTCTCTTCACCCAAGCCAAAGAAGAGATGGAAGAAGCCAGAAATAAGCTAGCAGAGGCAGACCAGGCTAGGAGTCTCCTGCTATCTAAAACTGTTGTCAATACAAAATTTCCTTCATAATAGCTAGGTTCAAATGTTTATCCAGTCAGCATGCCTGTTGTGATGTCCGTGCATCTACTGATGTGGCACAAAATGTTTTTTTGGGTCATGTAATAACAGCAATTACTTTCCAAACAATAACAGATGAAGCATTGGACATGGTATAGTTCAGCGCAAGCCCGACATTCCAAGTTCAACTTCCACATCAAACTCATGTTCACAGATATCTGCACATTCATACATAATGTCCACAACCATGATTCACTTCAAAGCCAAAAAAATGTGAGGAGAGTTATAAATAAAGAAAATCCTCTACTAGTTCCTACTACCAGTGCGAGCACAACAAGTCAAGACCATGCGTAAATTAATTATATTTTAGTCATTTTTTGTGTTCTAAAATGCCTGCCGGCTCGCAGAAGGACGTGTTGCCGGCACACGCGCGGATTCAATGAAGGCAGGCGGGGCAGTCTTAAGCTGGTTGCACGCGGCGAGGAGGCGTGCTCAGCTGGGCCTGCAGCGAGTGCGGCCCTCTTGGCCGGCCCGCCGGTTCAATGCCTGCGCTATGATAGGTCGCGTCCGTGTCAGAGCAATCACTCCCTCCAGTCCTTTTTTGTTTGGGTATAACAAAATCTCGTTTTCCATTCACATTTTACAAGTAAAATTCGTGGACAAACTTTGACCCAAAGTACGATGGGGACTAGTAAACCAGAATGGAGGTAGTAGTTTTTTTTAATCAAAGAAGGGTTTCCCCTTCCGATTTTCATTACTGAAAACCAGCATCTAAATCTAAACCATAGTATTTGCCCTAGAACTACCAGGTTCAACATCTCGCAACATAAACCCATACAACCTCCATCACAAAAAAAACCATACAACCATACGCCAAGGAGGTACGTAGTACTATGAATTCCATTTTCGCTCCATACCAATCGTTCTAAAAACTACTTACTACTTATAACGCATCATTGAAAATCAGAACTCTTAACCCCGCTAAAAAAATGATATTTTAAACATGGCTACTCGATCTGTGGCAACTGGTGAGCCACCGCGCTCCAAGTCGTTCACCTGTGGTCCCGACCATCAACTCCTACGGATCAAATTATCACACGAGCTGACTATTCCTACAAAGGTGCTCCACCACGTACCCGGTACCCGCGAATGCAGCAATCGTGCACCTAGGGTTTTAGGGTTTATTTGTTAACGTCGCCTTTACGTAACACTCATGTGTGCGAGACAGCGAGAGGCCGACTGCATGCGTGCGCCTCTTCTCTTCGTATATGTACTCCACCGTTTGTCTGGTGTCCAAAAAATTATAATAACTACTAGCAATGTGCCAATGCGTTGCCACACGATCAAAGTAGATTAATACATATTCACCGATTTGATAAAAAAAGTCTAGTTTTGAAATACGTATATCACTAAAAATATGTTATGTTTCACTCAAAATATATTCCTTTGGCGGTTTTGATGAGATAAGGGAGGAATGTTGTTGGTTTCAAGATTCGAGAAGTGGTATATGTCTAATTTTCTACTCTTACTAGCAAGATGCCCGTGCGTTGCACGGAACATCAAGATCTTGTGGGAGAAAAGGATGAACGAGGGAAGGCCTTATCTGCAAATGTGGTGAAGAGTGCGGGTAAATTGCCATATTTTCCTTCCTATCCGTCAGATATAAATCGGACGACCTACATTGCAGGATGGCAGGCCCACCATCATCACCAACTCTATTTTTTATCCCTACTCTTATAAAAAGCATTGTCGGTGATGATCGTGTGCCTGCCATCCTGCAATATAGGCCGCCCGATCTATATCTGACGGATAGGAATGAAACTATGGCAATTTTGCAAAAAGATACCCACACCCCTCTCCACATTTGCAAATAAGGCCTTCCCTCGTTCATCCTTTTCCCCCACAAGATAAACTACTCATACAAATGCATCTTGATGTTCCGTGCAACACATGGGCATCTTGCTAGTTGTTGCAAAAAGCCCATGTGTGTGTGAGAGAGAGGGAGAGTGGAGGAGGATGGAGTGCATGTGTGACAAAGACACAAGGAGTGTGTGTGCGATAGGTATCAGTTTAAAATGAGGCGATAGTGTGTGTGTGCACGATCGAGAGGGCGTGTCTCAAGAAGGGAAGAAAAATCTACATAGATACAAGGAGCGGGAGAGAGACATGTATGCGATGGTGGAAGCACGAGTGTGCGGGTGTATAAACCTATCTAGAGGCTAGCTAGTCGATAAATGTTTGTGAGAGAAATACTAGTCGGGGTGCGAAAGCGAGAGTTTTGTGTGTGAGAGAGAGAGAGACGGTAGTCGGGAAGGGGAGTGGAAGCAGGAGTTGTGTGTGTGTGTCTGTGTGAGAGAGAGAGGAGACGGTATTGGGGTTGTCTGATCGGTAAACAAATGAATAATGTCAGTCTGGGATGGAGACGAAAAGGAGACCGCAACAAATGTTGTGTCTACAGGAGAGAGAGAGAGAGTAATTTTAGTGGTATGAGTCATATGTAGAGACATATAGGGTGTGTGAGATAATCCCATAGAGAGAAAGACAAAGTGAAAGACGAGTGGAGACTGTGTGTGTGGCGGTGAAAAAGAAAGCTTAGGTACCGAGTGATACCAGAGAACAGTAGAGATGTGAGAGATAATGAAAACCGTGTAATGTATAATGATAGGGAGAGTGTGACACTTCTCAAGGGAGACGTCGAGAGACCATGTTTGCGAGGATAGGAGAAACATGAAGTGAGCGTGCGGGTGAGCTGGAGAAAAGAGAGTGATAACTACCTGAAGGAGCATGCATGCGAGAGAGATGGGCATGAAAGGAGTGAACAAAAAAGGGATTCAAATATTTGAATTCAAGATGATGATACATGTAATCCATACTCGAACCAAAATTGATCTATCAAACATGCATACTCATATGAATTCACGCACATCTATGTTATTTAATATGTAGATATTACTGATCCATACATTTTAGTAGAACATAATTTGGTTAAAATTTTTCGAATTCAACCTTAAGATTTCGAGATCGTTGTATTTGTAAATCATATTATACATATAAAGGAGCAGAATTCTTTGTTGTGCTTTTGAAAGTATATAGAAAAAAATGATGTATATAGAATGTAATTCCAATTGAAAATGGATCCCGCCCGAAAAAAATATAGAATACAAACGGGATTCGAATTGAGTTGGCACGGTAAACGTGCACTCTGCAAAATTTGAACGAAGCGGGGAAAGTCGCAGTAACCGCCCGAAACCAAAATCTGCGAGATGGAAATCACTACTGCCTATCCCTGCCACGCAAAGCCTATCTGCTGGATTTCTATAGGTTTCGATAGGGGTAGGTTTGTAATTTCACCCAAACGTGACGTAACCGCCTCTCACCCGGATTCATACACGGTGGGCGCCAAAACACAGTGTGTCCTCGGCCGAAATCGACTCCCTCCCCGATTCATATTCATACACGGTAGGCGCCAAAAACAAACTCTCGTCGGCAAATATTCGGTGTATGCGAGATTACCGTCCTATCCCCAACCGACTAATGTTGCTGTGATGTAGTAGAAATTTGAAACGGGGGCTAAGTTTGTAAATTTCCTCGCATTTGAGACAAGCGCGCCCTGAATACATGGTTCCCCCCTTCCTCTCTACCTCCCTTTTCCCCATTCGTACTCCGTGGGCGCCAAAACACCCTCTCCACCCCACCCTCCTCCGTCCGCCGCCGTCCGCCACCCCATCCACCGCCGTCCTCCTCCACCATGCCGGAGCTGATACCCCGACGCCACCGTCCATTACAAGAGATCGACCTCTCTCATCCACGGCTTCGGACCGGGATCCTTGTATCCCGTCCTCTCGCTTCATCCCCGCCGTCGTCCACCTTGCCGACGCTGCTCCTACGACCGTCTCGTCCACCGCGCCCCGCCACCACCGTCTACCCTCCTAGATCTTCTTCCACGCCGCCGACAGCCATCGCTACCGCAGCACCGTCAAATTCTCAGCAGATGCGTACACGGTGCCGCACCAGAGGCCGTACTCTTTCGTATCTGCTCAACTTATTTGTCGCAGTAAGAAAATAGATCGCCACTGCTTTACTCTCATTTCTTGTCTTGGTTGCAAAGTTGCCTTTGTCCGGTTTGCACCTTCAGATCCGCCATGGAACGCTCAACACTATACTCCCAATGCTTATGGTTTTCCCCTTTTATATTCCACACTATTTAAATCACAGTAGACTAAATTTCAAAATTGGGTCAGTCGATTTTTCAGAGCTCGCCGGAGTTCGCCGGTGCGATCGAAGGGGCTCGGGTGGTTGTGGGGCCTCTCCGAACGAAGAAAACTCGATGCGGGTGGGGGTTGGGATGGGGGTGGGGGTGGGGTGGCGGAGGAACACAGGCGGTGGGGGCCGGTGGTCCGGCCGGAGGCCCGTGCGGTGTTCTGTATGGGAAGAATCAGAGACGAGGAAGAAGAAGGGTTAGGAGACGTAGGATCTTCATCCAACCGCCTGAAATGGTCGAGAGACAGCTGGGAGTTGCATTCTTAATGCGCTCTGGTTCATCATGTGTGGGCACTGCACAACCAACATTTTGTTATCCAAAATCTGCTTGCTCTTCTTTACCATGTTCCTCTTTCGTTCTTCTTTAATATGTACTCTCTCCGTTCCTAAATACAAGTCTTTGTATAGATTCCACCATGGACTACATATGGTGCAAAATGAGTGAATCTACACTCTAAAATGTATCTGGATACATCTGTATGTGATCCATAGTGGAAATCTCTACCAAGACTTATATTTTGGAACGGAGGGAGTATGATAGTAGTACAGTATGTTCCTTGTACTGAAGATGAGCAAGGACATTTGTAGTGTAGAGGTCTATACGGTCGGTTGTGATGGACACTTTGAGCCTCTTTGATTCGTAGGATCTTGTAAACATAGGAATAGGATTTGTAGTGGCCTGCCCACTTGAATCCTATAAGAATAGCAAGGAAATGCGGGGAGATGTGTCGCCTTTGAGAGTTACACTGATATTAACAGTACCGCACCTTCACTTGAAGAGAGCTGGTATCCGAAGCCTTTCTAGCCGTACCGGCAATACTAGCACATATATTCCAGCAAGTTCCACTTTGCTGATTTTACTCTGATGCTTAAGGTTTTCCCGTTATATCTACACTATGATCTGTGTAGCTGCTTTGTGTCGCACTAGCAGCAGTCCACTCTTGAAGCTAAACACTGCAATGACTTACAAAATTGGCACCAAGGCATTGAGTGCCATTCTGGATGCAATGAAACTCATACGCTCCCCACCTGTTGATTCTTGTTCAGAATATGATCCTAATGACTATTCTAACCTCGAGGAATCAAAGGCAGATGGCATGTCCTGTTCATCCATCAAGGTGCCTATTCTAATTTGGCAATGTTTTATTGATTGCGGGTATCTTGCATATGTTGTCTTGCATTTCTTCTACTTTGTTTCACCGACATCTGCTTAGTTTACTCATCATATATGTCGAGATGCCATGCCCATCCATTATCAATACATATTCCATCTGTCATCATACCATGTTTTTCCACTCAAATGTTGTTCTTGTGCATCAGACATCAAAAAGGAAGAGGGTGATTGCCGAACCTGAAGGAGCACCAGCAAAGTCCTTGAAAAACGTGGTGGTGCCGAAGAAATCAGACAGCACCCCACTTATATTGGCTGTACAACCAGTGACACAAAACGTAGGACCGACTCCAGCATACTGTACCCATACTTCACTGGCCACACCACTAGCCCCACCACACAGGACCTGCACTCCAGCAAAAGGTATACCGATTTCATTTGCCATAGCACCAGCTGTACCACAGAAAAATCCCACTCCGGCAAAAAGTACAGCAAGTCCACCGGCCGAAGACCTATCCCAACTGCAGAGACGGCCAATTCCTGCAGATTGGGACCCCATTCCATTTATTCCCAGTTTAAAAGACAATGCTTTCAATGTTGTTAGGGACTACGTGCATATATTCCCATCATGGGAAGATTATTGTGAAGACAAACACCATTTTCACATCTTCCTGTCCAACTTACGTGTAAGTGCTATTATTCATGGTTATTATTTTCCTGTTTTCTGCTGATTGAACACATCAATGATTTACATTACATTGATGTAACTAGGCGAGGGTCAATCTGGATAGTCATGACGAGCAAAGCTTGCTTGTGCTTTTCAAGGAAGCATTGCAGCAGTATCGGTGTTACCTGAGGAAATCACACTTTGATGGCAAGTCTATAAACAAATTTCCTGTGAAGTCTCCTGTGCTAAATTTAGAAGACATTGAATGGAAAAACCTTGTTATGCACTGGTCTCGTTCCCAGGATGAGGTACTGTCTATGAAATCACATGACAATTTGAACTTCTACTTTTCCGCATGTGCCTTACAGATCTTTTTTGTAGGAAATCTGCTCGAAGAAGAATTCCGGTTTGACAAGAACGACAGGATATCGCAAATATGCTGCCCGCTACTTTGCTCTTGTTAGTACCTGTTATCCTGTATCACTGTACTTGCATACATACCTGGTTCATTATGTGACAGCAGTATGCATGATATCTTGCTTATCAATTGTTCGCTCCAAATTATCTGATCTGTATGAATGGTTACATTAGTGTAGAATATATCCAATGCCAATTTTTTTTAGCTGTGCATTGTTCTTGTAAGTACATGCTGTCCTTTATCAGTGTACTTATAATGACTAGTAGTTGTTCATGTACCATCACTCTACAGCTTATTTTCCTTTGCCCTCCATTTTCTACACATCAGATCTATATTTACTCTTACCATAAGGTTGGTACTGAAGAAGTTTAGCTGTGCATTGCTCTTGGCTGTACCTTTTGCCTGTATCGCTGCACTTACATTTATAGCTACTGGTTATGTAGCATCACTCTTCATCTTATCTTAAATATTCTCCATTTTTTTCGTATATTATCACATCTATATTTACTCTTAACAAAATGTAGAATAAAGGCAATGCTTTTGAAGAAGATTCTGTGGTAAACTTCTTGAATTGCCCCCCCCCATTAGCATGGACAAGGCCTTTATAGAGCCTGTCTTCACCAATAATGTAAGTTTGTCCATCTCAAGCCTTCAAACTTTGTTGTATATATTTGGTTAGGCATGACTGCAACAGCTGTTTATTTTTTGTGTTTGCATCAAATTGCTTGTTTAAAGTTTATTATGTAGTTCATAAACAAAAGTTTGTCCTTTCTCAATTTAAGTTTTCAGTTGTACAACCAAGTTCCTTCTTCATACCATGTAAATTAAACTATACAGAGCAAGTGATCTTCTTTTGCACTGCATGTATGCTTCTGTTCTTCATCCGTAATCCAGTGGTGTGGTGAACCTACCCACTACAGCACAATGTCATATTCTGCAGTGTCTTAACTATGAACAATGTCATATCATTCTACTATTATTTAAACCGTCACTTTATTTGCCAATCTGAAATGGTATAAATTGACAGCACACTAACCATTGATACTTATGAGTTCTTGATCTGTAATCCAGTGGTGTCGTGAAGCTGCCAACTCCTTCACAATGTCATTTCCTGCCATGTCTTGACTTGAACAATACCATATTGTGTTAATGCAATTTTAAACTGTGTCACTTTATTCGTCAGTAAGAAATGTGATGAATTGTCAGCACTGATACTTTTATGTGCAAAACCTGTCATCTGTCTGCTTGTTTATCTTTCAGAGTGAGGAAGATATAAGTGTTGAACAAGCACAGTCTCATCATCTTGCTCAGCTGCTTGCGCTGCAGCTCCCCAGCAGGGCTAACCTTTCTTGAACTCTATTGAAGTGTTGTCGGTTTTGTATATTATTTTGTCGGCGTGTTTATTTGCACTGGTGGCGATCTTTGATGCGCAGTGTATGTAATCTGCTGTATGCTTGTGCTTTATTACCATAGTGGCGAACTTTGATGCCCAGTGGATGTAATATGCCGTAATTTCTTTATTGTATAGTCTAGGTTTTTTCTTATTCACGATGCTGCAGTTATTTTACTGTATATATATCCTGCCATCGTAGTAAACCGGCCAAACTGTAAAATTACGGTACATAATCGGGCCGTCATGCAATCACGATGTAGGTTGGGCCTGAAACGTGCCGAACAGCTCACAGGCCGGTAGCAGCCCGAAATGAACCCCGGCCCATGATTGTGCAAATCAGATCACGGGCTTTTAACAGGCCAAAATTGTCTCGGTCCTTGTTTGGCCCAATCAGATATCGGCTGCGAGCAGGCCGGATGCAAACCGGGCCGTAGTTAGGCCCAACTATATGATGGGCTTTTAACAGGCCGAAATTAATATAGGGCCAAAATGTTAAACGGGCCCTTAACAGGCCAAAACTAATATCAGGCCGAATTACTAAGTGGGCCTTTAGCAAGTGGGCCCAAAAGCATAGTGTCCAGTTGATAGGCCGAATCTGATATGGGCCATAATTGAGCCCAAAGCCTCTTAAAGGGCCGGACCTGATCTGGGCCGTAATTTGGCCTGAACGTGGTAGGCTTTTAACGGGCCGGATCTCATATGGGCCACTATTAGGCCCGGAGCGTGGCAGGCCATTAATGGACCGGATCAAATATGGGTCGGCATTTGGCCCAAAACATGGCAGCCAGTTAATGGGCCGGCCTACTAGGGTCCTCAAAATCTTGTGGGCCTACAGCTGGCCGGCCCATTAATGTCGGCGAAATCTCATGGGCCTTTAGCTGGGCCGGCCCATTATGATCCGCAAGAATCTTGTGGGCCCTTACCTGGGCCGGCCCATTATGGCACACAAAAATCTTGTGGGCCTTTACCTGGGCCGGCCCATTATGGCCCGCAAAATCTTGTGGGCCTTTAGCTGGGCCAGCCCATTATGGTCCGCAAAATCTCGTGCGCCTTTAGCTGGGTCGGCCCATTATGGTCCGCAAAATCTTGTGGGCCTTCAGTTGGGCCGGCCCATTTAAACTTGATGGGCCGGTCCACGTGTCAACATATCATAGGTGCGTCTCGCCCATTGGATGAGTGACACCTGTGCCAACGCGGACCTGACACATGTCTCCTCCATCCAATGATGATTTTACACATGGAAAATCCCCATTGGTCGGGGCTGTTAACGGGTTCTCGGATCCAAAACCCGACCCGATAGCTTAACGGCGTTCCGTTACGGTGGATGCCACGTGTCGGTCACCCTTGACGAAAGCACTTCTGTGACGCGCGATTTATCGTCATGGAAGTGGACACTTCCGTGATGATAATTTTGGTAATGTCATGGAACACTTCTACGACAGCACAGGTATGACTATCTTCATTCTGTCATAAATTTGTCATGGATGTACATGCATGACAAAAAACGCGACCTACTGTGACAAACACGTATCATCACGGAAGTGTTTTTTTTTGTAGTATTGTGCCTTTGATCTCCATCTCCAATGCACCGTCATGATCACCATCGTCACCGGCGCGACACCTTGATCTCCATCGTAGCATCGTTGTCGTCTCGCCAACTATTGCTTCTACAACTATCGCTACCGCTTAGTGATAAAGTAAAGCAATTACATGGCGACTGCATTTCATACAATAAAGCGACAACCATATGGCTCCTGCCAGTTGCCGATAACTGTGTTACAAAACATGATCATATCATACAACAATTTATATAATCACGTCTTGGCCATATCACATCACAACATGCCCTGCAAAAACAAGTTAGACGTCCTCTACTTTGTTGTTGCAAGTTTTACGTGGCTGCTACGGGCTTAGCAAGAACCGTTCTTACCTACACATCAAAACCACAACGATTTTTCGTCAAGTTTGCTGTTTTAACCTTCAACAAGGACCGGGCGTAGTAACACTCGATTCAACTAAAGTTGGAGAAACAGACACCCACTAGCCACCTGTTGTGAAGCACGTCGGTAGAACCAGTCTCGCGTAAGCGTACGCGTAATGTCGGTCTGAGCCGCTTCATCCAACAATACCGCCGAATCAAAGTATTACATGCTGGTAAGCAATATGACTATTATCGCCCACAACTCTTTGTGTTCTACTCGTGCATATAACATCTACGCATAGACCTGGCTCGGATGCCACTGATGGGGAACGCAGTAATTTCAAAAAAAATCCTACGCACACGCAAGATTTATCTAGGTGATGCATAGCAACGAGCAGGAGAGTGTGTCCACGTACCCTCGTAGACCGAAAGCGGAAGCGTTTAGTAACGCGGTTGATGTAGTCGAACGTCTTCGCGATCCAACCGATCCAAGTACCGAACGCACTTCACCTCCGTGATCTGCACACATTCAGCTCGGTGACGTCCCTCGTACTCTTGATCCAGCTGAGGCCGAGGGAGAGTTTCGTCAGCACGACGCTGTGGTGACAGTGATGATAAAGTTACCGACACAGGGCTTCGCCTAAGCACTACAACGATGTGACCGAGCTGGAAATCTGTGGAGGGGGGCAGCGCACACTACTAAACAATCAACTTGTGTGTCTATGGGGTGCCCCCTCCCCCGTATATAAAGGAGTGGAGGAGGGGGAGGGCCGGCCCTCTCATGGCGCGCCCAAGGGGGAGTCCTACTCCCGGTGGGAGTAGGATTCCCCCTTCCCTAGTTGGAGTAGGAGAGGAAGGACGGAGGAGAGAGGGAGAAGGAAAGGGGGGCCGCCCCCCCACCCCCATTCGAATTGGGCTTCGAGGGGGCACCCCCACCTTGGCCGCCTCCTCCTCTTTCCCACTAAGGCCCATACACTCCCCGGGGGGTTCTGATAACCCCCCGGTACTTCGGTAAATGCCCGAACTCATCCAGAACCCTTCCGATGTCCAAACATTGCCTTCCAATATATCGATCTTTATGTCTCGACCATTTTGAGACTCCTCGTCATGTCTGTGATCATAACCGGGACTCTGGACAACCTTCAGTACATCAAAACACATACTCATAATACCGATCGTCACCGAACGTTAAGCGTGCGGACCCTACGGGTTCGAGAACTATGTAGACATGACCGAGACTCACTTCCGGTCAATAACCAATAGCGGAACCTGGATGCTCATATTGGTTCCTACATATTCTACGAAGATCTTTATCGGTCAAACCGCATAACAACATACGTTGTTCCCTTTGTCATCGGTATGTTACTTGCCCGAGATTCGATCGTCGGTATCTCAATACCTAGTTCAACCTCGTTACCAGCAAGTCTCTTTACTCGTTCCGTAATGCATCATCCCGTAACAAACTCATTAGTCACATTGCTTGCAAGGCTTATAGTGATGTGCATTACCGAGAGGGCCCAGAGATACCTCTCCGACAATCGGAGTGACAAATCCTAATCTCGATCTATGCCAAATCAACAAACACCATCGGAGACACCTATAGAGCATCTTTATAATCACCCAGTTATGTTGTGACGTTTGATAGCACACTAAGTGTTCCTCCGGTATTCGGGAGTTGCATAATCTCATAGTCATAGGAACATGTATAAGTTATGAAGAAAGCAATAGCAACAAACTAAACAATCATCGTGCTAAGCTAACGGATGGGTCAAGTCAATCACATCATTCTCTAATGATGTGATCCCATTCATCAAATGACAACTCTTGTCCATGACTAGGAAACTTAACCATCTTTGATTAACGAGCTAGTCAAGTAGAGGCATAGTAGTGACACTCTCTTTGTCTATGTATTCACACATGTACTAAGTTTCCGGTTAAGACAATTCTAGCATGAATAATAAACATTTATCATGATGTAAGGAAATATAATTAACAACTTTATTATTGCCTCTAGGGCATATTTCCTTCACTCCGGTATTCAGGAGTTGCATAATCTCATAGTCATAGGAACATGTATAAGTTATGAAGAAAGCAATAGCAACAAACTAGCTAATGGATGGGTCAAGTCAATCACATCATTCTCTAATGATGTGATCTCGTTCATCAAATGACAACTCTTGTCCATGGCTAGGAAACTTAACCATCTTTGATTAACGAGCTAGTCAAGTAGAGGCATACTAGTGACACTCTATTTGTCCATGTATTCACACATGTACTAAGTTTCCGGTTAATACAATTCTAGCATGAATAATAAACATTTATCATGATATAAGGAAATATAAATAACAACTTTATCTTGCCTCTAGGGCATATTTCCTTCAGTCTCCCACTTGCACTAGAGTCAATAATCTAGATTACATTGTAATGATTCTAACACCCATGGAGTCTTAGTGCTGATCATGTTTTGCTCGTGAGAGAGGCTTAGTCAACGGGTCTGCAACATTCAGATCCGTATGTATCTTGCAAATCTCTATGTCTCCCTCCTTGACTTGGTCGCGGATGGAATTGAAGCGTCTCTTGATGTGCTTGGTTCTCTTGTGAAATCTGGATACCTTTGCCAAGGCAATTGCACCAGTATTGTCACAAAAGATTTTCATTGGACCCGATGCACTAGGTATGACACCTAGATCGGATATGAACTCCTTCATCTAGACTCCTTCATTTGCTGCTTCTAAAGCAGCTATGTACTCCGCTTCACACGTAGATCCCGCCACGACGCTCTGCTTGGAACTGCACCAACAAACAGCTCCACCATTCAATAAAAATACGTATCCGGTTTGTGACTTAGAGTCATCCGGATCAGTGTCAAAGCTTGCATCGACGTAACCGTTTACGACGAGCTCTTTGTCACCTCCATAAATGAGAAACATATCCTTAGTCCTTTTCAGGTATTTCAGGATGTTCTTGACCGCTGTCCAGTGATCCACTCCTAGATTACTTTGGTACCTCCCTGCTAAACTAATAGCAAGGCACACATCAGCTCTGGTACACAACATTGCATACATGATAGAACCTATGTCTGAAGCATAGGGAATGACCTTCATTTTCTCTCTATCTTCTGCAGTGGTCAGGCATTGAGTCTAACTCAACTTCACACCTTGTAACACAGGCAAGAACCCTTTCTTTGCTTGATCCATTTTGAACTTCTTCAAAACTTTATCAAGGTATGCGCTTTGTGAAAGTCCAATTAAGTGTCTTGATCTATCTCTATAGATCTTGATGCCCAATATATAAGCAGCTTCTCCGCGGTCTTTCATCAAAAAATTCTTATTCAAGTATCCTTTTATGCTATTCAGAAATTCAGTATCATTTCCGGTCAACAATATGTCATCCACATATAATATCAGAAATGCTACAGAGCTCCCACTCACTTTCTTGTAAATACAGGCTTCTCCAAAAGTCTATATAAAACCATATGCTTTGATCACACTATCAAAGCGTATATTCCAACTCCAAGATGCTTGCACCAGTCCATAAATGGATCGCTGGAGCTTACACACTTTGTTAGCACCTTTTGGATCGACAAAACCTTCTGGTTGCTGAAGGAAATATGCCCTAGAGGCAATAATAAAGTTATTATTTATTTCCTTATATCATGATAAATGTTTATTATTCATGCTAGAATTGTATTAACCGGAAACATAATATGTGAATACATTGACAAACAGAGTGTCACTAGTATGCCTCTACTTGACTAGCTCGTTGATCAAAGATGGTTATGTTTCCTAGCCATTGACATGAGTTGTCATTTGATTAACGGGATCACATCATTAGGAGAATGATGTGATTGACTAGACCCATTCCGTTAGCTTAGCACTCGATCGTTAGTATGTTGCTATTGCTTTCTTCATGACTTATACATGTTCCTATGACTATGAGATTATGCAACTCCCGTTTTCCAGAGGAACACTTTGTGTGCTACCAAACGTCACAACGTAACTGGGTGATTATAAAGGTGCTCTACAGGTGTCTCCGAAGGTACTTGTTGGGTTGGCGTATTTCAAGATTAGGATTTCTCACTCCGATTGTCGGAGAGGTATCTCTGGGCCCACTCGGTAATGCACATCACTTAAGCCTTGCAAGCATTGCAACTAATGAGTTAGTTGCGCGATGATGTATTACGGAACGAGTAAAGAGACTTGCCGGTAACGAGATTGAACTAGGTATTGAGATACCGACGATCGAATCTCGGGCAAGTAACATACCGATGACAAAGGGAACAACGTATGTTGTTATGCGGTCTGACCGATAAAGATCTTCGTAGAATATGTGGGAGCCAATATGGGCATCCAGGTTCCGCTATTGGTTATTGACCGGAGACGTGTCTCGGTCATGTCTACATAGTTCTCGAACCCGTAGGGTCCGCACGCTTAAAGTTTCGATGACAGTTATATTATGAGTTTATGAGTTTTGATGTACCAAAGGTTGTTCAGAGTCCCGGATGTGATCACGGACATGACGAGGAGTCTCGAAATGGTCGAGGCATGAAGATTGATATATTGGAAGCCTATATTTGGATATCGGAAGTGTTCCGGGTGAAATCAGGATTTTACCTGAGTACCGAGGGGTTACCGGAACCCCCCGGGGGCTTAATGGGCCATAGTGGGCCTTAGTGGAGAAGAGGAGAGGCGGCCAGGGCAAGGGCCGCGCGCCCCTACCCCCTAGTCCGAATAGGACAAGGAGAGGGGGGCGGCGCCCCCCCCCCCCTTTCCTTCTCCTCCATTTCTTTCCCCCCTTCTCCTATTAAAACAAGGAAGGGAGGGAGTCCTACTCCCGGTGGGAGTAGGACTCCTCCTGGCACGCCCCCTCCTGGCCGGCCGCACCTCCCCCCTTGCTCCTTTATATACGGGGGCAGGGGGGCACCCTAGAGACACAACAATTGATCGTTTGATCTTTTAGCCGTGTGCGGTGCCCCCCTCCACCATAGTCCACCTCAATAATACTGTAGCGGTGCTTAGGCGAAGCCCTGCGTCGGTAGAACATCATCATCGTCACCACGCCATCGTGCTGATGAAACTCTCCCTCAACACTCGGCTGGATCGGAATTCGAGGGACGTCATCGGGCTGAACGTGTGCTGAACTCGGAGGTGCCGTACGTTCGGTACTTGATCGGTCGGATCACGAAGACGTATGACTACATCAACCGCGTTGTGCTAACACTTCCGCTTTCGGTCTACGAGGGTACGTGGACAACACTCTCCCCTCTCGTTGCTATGCATCACCATGATCTTGTGTGTGCATAGGAATTTTTTTGAAATTACTACGTTCCCCAACAGTGGTATCAGAGCCAGGTTTTATGCGTTGATATTATATGCACGAGTAGAACACAAGTGAGTTGTGGGCGATATAAGTCATACTGCTTACCAGCATGCCATACTTTGGTTCGGCGGTATTGTTGGATGAAGCGGCCCGTACCGACATTACGCGTACGCTTACGCGAGACTGGTTCTACCAACGTGCTTTGCACACAGGTGGCTGGCGGGGGTAAGTTTCTCCAACTTTAGTTGAACCGAGTGTGGCTACGCCCGGTCCTTGCGAAGGTTAAAACAGCACCAACTTGACAAACTATCGTTGTGGTTTTGATGCGTAGGTAAGAACGGTTCTTGCTAAGCCCAGTAGCAGCCACGTAAAACTTGCAACAACAAAGTAGAGGACGTCTAACTAGTTTTTGCAGGGCATGTTGTGATGTGATATGGTCAAGACATGATGCTAAATTTTATTGCATGAGATGATCATGTTTTGTAACTTAGTTATCGGCAACTGGTAGGAGCCATATGGTTGTCGCTTTATTGTATGCAATGCAATCGCCCTGTAATGCTTTACTTTATCACTAAGCGGTAGCGATAGTCGTAGAAGCATAAGATTGGCGAGACGACAACGATGCTACGATGGAGATCAAGGTGTCGCGCCGGTGACGATGGTGATCATGACGGTGCTTCGGAGATGGAGATCACAAGCACAAGATGATGATGGCCATATCATATCACTTATATTGATTGCATGTGATGTTTATCTTTTATGCATCTTATCTTGCTTTGATTGACGGTAGCATTATAAGATGATCTCTCACTAAATTTCAAGATAAAAGTGTTCTCCCTGAGTATGCACCGTTGCCAAAGTTCGTCGTGCCCATACACCACGTGATGATCGGGTGTGATAAGCTCTACGTCCATCTACAACGGGTGCAAGCCAGTTTTGCACACGCAGAATACTCAGATTAAACTTGACGAGCCTAGCATATGCAGATATGGCCTCAGAACACTGAGACCGATAGGTCGAGAATGAATCATATAGTAGATATGATCAACATAGTGATGTTCACCATTGAAAACTACTCCATCTCACGTGATGATCGGACATGGTTTAGTTGATATGGATCACGTGATCACTTAGATGATTAGAGGGATGTCTATCTAAGTGGGAGTTCTTAAGTAATATGATTAATTGAACTTTGATTTATCATGAACTTAGTACCTGATAGTATTTTGCATGTCTATGTTGTTGTAGATAGATGGCCCGTGCTGTTGTTCCATCGAATTTTAATGCGTTCCTAGAGAAAGCTAAGTTGAAAGATGATGGTAGCAATTACACGGACTGGGTCCGTAACTTGAGCATTATCCTCATTGCTGCACAGAAGAATTACGTCCTGGAAGCACCGCTAGGTGCCAAACCTACTGCAGGAGCAACATCAGATGTTATGAACGTCTGGCAGAGCAAAGCTGATGACTACTCGATAGTTCAGTGTGCCATGCTTTACGGCTTAGAACCGGGACTTCAACGACATTTTGAACGTCATGGAGCATATGAGATGTTCCAGGAGTTGAAGTTAATATTTCAAGCAAATGCCCGGATTGAGAGATATGAAGTCTCCAATAAGTTCTACAGCTGCAAGATGGAGGAGAATAGTTCTGTCAGTGAGCATATACTCAAAATGTCTGGATATAACAATCACTTGATTCAACTGGGAGTTAATCTTCCGGATGATAGCGTCATTGACAGAGTTCTTCAATCACTGCCACCAAGCTACAATAGCTTCGTGATGAACTATAACATGCAAGGGATGGATAAGACGATTCCCGAGCTCTTCGCAATGCTAAAGGCTGCGGAGGTAGAAATCAAGAAGGAGCATCAAGTGTTGATGGTCAATAAGACCACCAGTTTCAAGAAAAAGGGCAAAGGGAAGAAGAAGGGGAACTTCAAGAAGAACAACAAGCAAGTTGCTGCTCAAGAGAAAAAACCCAAGTCTGGACCTAAGCCTGAGACTGAGTGCTTCTATTGCAAGCAGACTGGTCACTGGAAGCGGAACTGCCCCAAGTATTTGGCGGATAAGAAGGATGGCAAGGTGAACAAAGGTATATGTGATATACATGTTATTGATGTGTACCTTACTAGAGCTCGCAGTAGCACCTGGGTATTTGGTACTGGTTCTGTTGCTAATATTTGCAACTCGAAACAGGGACTACGGCTTAAGCGAACACTTGCCAAGGACGAGGTGACGATGCGCGTGGGAAACGGTTCCAAAGTCGATGTGATCGTCGTCGGCACGCTACCTCTACATCTACCTTCGGGATTAGTATTAGACCTAAATAATTGTTATTTGGTGCCAGCGTTGACCATGAACATTATATCTGGATCTTGTTTGATGCGAGACGGTTATTCATTTAAATCAGAGAATAATGGTTGTTCTATTTATATGAGTAATATCATTTATGGTCATGCACCCTTGAAGAGTGGTCTATTTTTTAAGAATCTCGATAGTAGCGATACACATATTCATAATGTTGAAGCCAAAAGATGCAGAGTTGATAATGATAGTGCAACTTATTTGTGGCATTGCCGTTTAGGTCATATCGGTGTAAAGCGCATGAAGAAACTCCATACTGATGCACTTTTGGAACCACTTGATTATGAATCACTTGTTACTTGCGAACCGTGCCTCATGGGCAAGATGACTAAAATGCCGTTCTCCGGAACTATGGAGCGAGCAACATATTTGTTGGAAATCATACATACAGATGTATGTGGTCCGATGAATGTTGAGGCTCGCGGCGGGTATCGTTATTTTCTCACCTTCACAGATGATTTAAGCAGATATGGGTATATCTACTTAATGAAACATAAGTCTGAAACATTTGAAAAGTTCAAAGAATTTCAGAGTGAAGTTGAAAATCATCGTAACAATAAAATAAAGTTTCTACGATCTGATCGTGGAGGAGAATATTTGAGTTACGAGTTTGGTCTACATTTGAAACAATGCGGAATAGTTTCGCAACTCACGCCACCCGGAACACCACATCATAATGGTGTGTCCGAACGTCGTAATCGTACTTTACTAGATATGGTGCAATCTATGATGTCTCTTACTGATTTACCGCTATCGTTTTGGGGTTATGCTTTAGAGACGGCCGCATTCACGTTAAATAGGGCACCATCGAAATCCGTTGAGACGACGCCTTATGAACTGTGGTTTGGCAAGAAACCAAAGTTGTCGTTTCTTAAAGTTTGGGGCTGCGATGCTTATGTGAAAAAGCTTCAACCTGATAAGCTCGAACCCAAATCGGAGAAATGTGTCTTCATAGGATACCTAAAGGAGATTGTTGGGTACACCTTCTATCACAGATCCGAAGGCAAGACATTCGTTGCTAAGAATGGATCCTTTCTAGAGAAGGAGTTTCTCTCGAAAGAAGTGAGTGGGAGGAAAGTAGAACTTGATGAGGTAACTGTACCTGCTCCCTTATTGGAAAGTAGTTCATCACAAAAACCAGTTCCTGTGATGCCTACACCAATTAGTGAGGAAGTTAATGATGATGATCATGGAACTTCAGATCAAGTTGTTACTGAACCTCGTAGGTCAACCAGAGTAATATCCGCACCAGAGTCGTACGGTAATCCTGTTCTGGAGGTTATGTTACTAGACCATGACGAACCTACGAACTATGAAGAGGCGATGGTGAGCCCAGATTCCGCAAAATGGCTTGAGGCCATGAAGTCTGAGATGGGATCCATGTATGAGAACAAAGTATGGACTTTGGTTGACTTGCCCGATGATCGGCAAGCCATTGAGAATAAATGGATCTTCAAGAAGAAGACTGACGCTGATGGTAATGTTACTGTCTATAAAGCTCGACTTGTTGCAAAAGGTTTTTGACAAGTTCAAGGGATTGACTACGATGAGACTTTCTCACCCGTAGCGATGCTTAAGTCTGTCCGAATCATGTTGGCAAATGGATGTCAAAACTGCATTCCTGAATGGATTTCTGGAAGAAGAGTTGTATATGATGCAACCAGAAGGTTTTGTCGATCCAAAGGGAGCTAACAAAGTGTGCAAGCTCCAGCGATCCATTTATGGACTGGTGCAAGCCTCTCGGAGTTGGAATAAACGCTTTGATAGTGTGATCAAAGCATTTGGTTTTGTACAGACTTTTGGAGAAGCCTGTATTTACAAGAAAGTGAGTGGGAGCTCTGTAGCATTTCTGATATTATATGTGGATGACATATTGTTGATTGGAAATGATATAGAATTTCTGGATAGCATAAAGGGATACTTGAATAAGAGTTTTTCAATGAAAGACCTCGGTGAAGCTACTTATATATTGGGCATCAAGATCTATAGAGATAGATCAAGACGCTTAATTGGACTTTCACAAAGCACATACCTTGAAAAAGTTTTCAAGAAGTTCAAAATGGATCAAGCAAAGAAAGGGTTCTTGCCTGTGTTACAAGGTGTGAAGTTGAGTAAGACTTAATGCCTGACCACTGCAGAAGATAGAGAGAAGATGAAAGATGTTCCCTATGCTTCAGCCATAGGCTCTATCATCTATGCAATGCTGTGTACCAGACCTGATGTGTGCCTTGCTATAAGTCTAGCAGGGAGGTACCAAAGTAATCCAGGAGTGGATCACTGGACAGCGGTCAAGAACATCCTGAAATACCTGAAAAGGACTAAGGATATGTTTCTCGTTTATGGAGGTGACAAAGAGCTAGTCGTAAATGGTTATGTCGATGCAAGCTTTGACACTGATCCGGACGATTCTAAATCGCAAACCGGATACGTGTTTACATTAAATGGTGGAGCTGTCAGTTGGTGCAGTTCTAAACAAAGCGTCGTGGCGGGATCTACGTGTGAAGCGGAGTACATAGCTGCTTCGGAAGCAGCAAATGAAGGAGTCTGGATGAAGGAGTTCATATCCGATCTAGGTGTCATACCTAGTGCTTCGGGTCCAATGAAAATCTTTTGTGACAATACTGGTGCAATTGCCTTGGCAAAGGTATCCAGATTTCACAAGAGAACCAAGCACATCAAGAGACGCTTCAATTCCATTCGCGACCAAGTCAAGGAGGGAGACATAGAGATTTGCAAGATACATACGGATCTGAATGTTGCAGACCCGTTGACTAAGCCTCTCTCACGAGCAAAACATGATCAACACTAAGACTCCATGGGTGTTAGAATCATTACAATGTAATCTAGATTATTGACTCTAGTGCAAGTGGGAGACTGAAGGAAATATGCCCTAGAGGCAAGATAAAGTTGTTATTTATATTTCCTTATATCATGATAAATGTTTATTATTCATGCTAGAATTGTATTAACTGGAAACATAATACTTGTGTGAATACATAGACAAACAGAGTGTCACTAGTACGCCTCTACTTGACTAGCTCATTGATCAAAGATGGTTATGTTTCCTAGCCATTGGCATGAGCTGTCATTTGATTAACGGGATCATATCATTAGGAGAATGATGTGATTGACTTGACCCATTCCGTTAGCTTAGCACTCGATCGTTTAGTATGTTGCTATTGCTTTCTTCATGACTTATACATGTTCCTATGACTATGAGATTATGCAACTCCCGTTTACCGGAGGAACACTTTGTGTGCTACCAAACGTCACAACATAACTGGGTGATTATAAAGGTGCTCTACAGGTGTCTCCGAAGGTACTTGTTGGGTTGGCGTATTTCGAGATTAGGATTTCTCACTCCGATTGTCGGAGAGGTATCTCTGGGCCCACTTGGTAATGCACATCACTTAAGCCTTGCAAGCATTGCAACTAATGAGTTAGTTGCGGGATGATGTATTATGGAAAGAGTAAAGAGACTTGCCGGTAACAAGATTGAACTAGGTATTGAGATACCGACGATCGAATCTCGGGCAAGTAACATACCGATGACAAAGGGAACAACGTATGTTGTTATGCGGTCTGACCGATAAAGATCTTCGTAGAATATGTGGGAGCCAATATGAGCATCCAGGTTCCGCTATTGGTTATTGACGGGAGACGTGTCTCGGTCATGTCTACATAGTTCTCGAACTCGTAGGGTCCGCACGCTTAAAGTTTCGATGACAGTTATATTATGAGTTTATGAGTTTTGATGTACCGAAGGTTGTTCGGAGTCCCGTATGTGATCACGGACATGACGAGGAGTCTCGAAATGGTCGAGACATGAAGATTCATATATTGGAAGCCTATATTTGGATATCGAAAGTGTTCCGGGTGAAATCGGGATTTTACCGGAGTACCGAGGGGTTACCGGAACCCCCGGGGGGCTTAATGGGCCATAGTGGGCCTTAGTGGAGAAGAGGAGAGGCGGCAAGGGCAAGGGCTGCGTGCCCCTCCCCCCTAGTCCGAATAGGACAAGGAGAGGGGGGCGGTGCCCCCCTTTCCTTCTTCTCCTCCACTTCTTTCCCCCCTTCTCCTATTCCAACAAGGAAGGGAGGGAGTTCTACTCCCGGTGGGAGTAGGACTCCTCCTGGCGCGCCCCCTCCTGGCCGGCCGCACCTCCCCCCTTGCTCCTTTATATACGGGGGCACGGGGCACCCTAGAGACACAACAATTGATCGTTTGATCTTTTAGCCGTGTGCGGTGCCCCCTCCACCATAGTCCACCTCGATAATACTGTAGCGGTGCTTAGGCGAAGCCCTGCGTCGGTAGAACATCATCATCGTCACCACGCCGTCGTGCTGACGAAACTCTCCCTCAACACTCGGCTGGATCGGAGTTCGAGGGACGTCATCGGGCTAAACGTGTGCTGAACTCGGAGGTGCCGTACGTTCGGTACTTGATCGGTCGGATCGTGAAGACGTACGACTACATCAACCGCGTTGTGCTAACGCTTCCGCTTTCAGTCTACGAGGGTACGTGGACAACACTCTCCCCTCTCATTGCTATGCATCAACATGATCTTGCGTGTGCGTAGGAATTTTTTTGAAATTACTATGTTCCCCAACAGTTGCATCATATACAACTCTTCTTTAAGATATCCATTAAGGAATGCAGTTTTGACATCCATTTGCCAAATTTCATAATCATAAAATGCGGCAATTCCTAACATGATTCGGACGGACTTAAGCATCGCTACGGGTGAGAAGGTCTCATCGTAGTCAACTCCTTGAACTTGTCGAAAACCTTTCACAACAAGTCGAGCTTTGTAGAAAGTAACATTACCATCAGCGTCAGTCTTCTTCTTGAAGATCCATTTATTCTCTATGGCTTGCCGATCATCGGGCAAGTCAACCAAAGTCCACACTTTGTTTTCATACATGGATCCCATCTCGGATTTCATGGCCTCAAGCCATTTTGCGGATTCTGGGCTCATCATCGCTTCCTCATAGTTCGTAGGTTCGTCATAGTCAAGTAACATGACCTCCAGAACAGGATTACCGTACCACTCTAGTGCGGATCTTACTCTGGTTGACCTACGAGGTTCGGTAGTAACTTGATCAGAAGTTTCATGATCACCATCATTAGCTTCCTCACTAGTTGGTGTAGGAATCACTAGAACTGACTTCTGTGATGTACTACTTTCCTGTAGGAGATATGCCCTAGAGGCAATAATAAATGATATTATTTATCTCCAAGTTCATAATTATGTTTATGTTCCATGCTATAACTGCAATGATTCTCGAGTCTGCAATATCCACGAGGCTCGGAGGAAGACTCATATGCACGTGTGGAATAATAAACGGTAAGAAGTATTCCTAGTCTGGCCTCTAAGACTAGCTCAAGTGTTGCATGATGGTTCTGTTTTCCTGATCATGGGCATGTCTATGCCAGCAATTTTGAGGGCACGATGTTAAGAGAACATTTGTGTTGAATCGACCCAGATTGATGTTATGCTAAGAGATTCATTCCTCACAAGTTAATGGTTTATAACACAGAGATAGTTAATGTTTGCATAATTCCTTAGACCATGAGAGTATCGAGTTTCTTCATGCTTGCTTCATGAACTTTGGGGTTTGTTAAACGTCATCCGTAACTGGATGGCTATTACGGCGGCTTACGGGTTCATGGGAAAGTATGTTAAGTAACTTGATAGCTCGAGATTGGGATTTTCTCCTCCGACGATGGAGAGATATACTCGGGCCCACTCGGTGTTACGGTGTCCATCATCGTCTGGCCAGACACTTTGTGATTTGATCACGGGAATGCCGGAACACGAAACGAGAAAAGAGAACAAAACCGGTAACGAGGTAACTTGCATAGTGGACAAAGTGTTGGCCCACGGGGATGCAATAAATCTCACCTCAGGTGTTTGTGATATATCGTGAAGCAACAGGAATAGCTCACCTCAATTGGAGGTTCACTCGAATATTCATTCGTGTGGGTATAGGGGTCAATATGGGTGTCCACGGCTCCGATGTTGATCATTGATCGGAAGGGGTTCTAGGTCATGTCTATACTTCACCGAACCTGTAGGGTCACACGCTTAAGGGTCATCTATCTGCTGAATACTAGACAGGGAGTCTAAGAGAAAATCACCAAAAAAGTTTCGGACACCGAAAAGTTTCGGACAGCGGAATCGTACCGCAGAGAGAGGTCACCGGATGAGTTTCGGTGAAACCGAAAAAGTTGTTTCGGGGTATGCCATTAAGTCAAAATGGTTTTGGCACATGCCTGATAATTCTTGGAGGGTGCCAGAATCATTCTGGAAACTTTTTGGAATTTTCAGAAATAAAAACCGAAAATGTTTCGGAGCTGCCGGTACCGCTTTGGCTGTTTTTCGCAGATGAAATTCACTAATCTGAAATTGTTTCAGAATGAATCAAAAATCATTTTAGTGGGTACTGGAGTTATTCTAAGACACACAGAAATATTTTCGGATTTAGTGGACGCGAAAAATTGTCTTCATGAATAGTGAAAACGCATTCTTGTTTGCTTTTCGCAGATGAAAATCACTAAACCAAAATTGTTTCGGAACGCGTTGGAAATTATTTTAGCGGGTACTGGAAATGTTCTGAGCCCACATAAATATTTTCAGTTCGAACGGACGCTGAAAAATGTCGTCATGAATAGTGAAAGTGCTTTTTGCTTGGCTTCTTGGAGAAGCCACCTTGAGGGCCTTTTTGGTATTTCCTCCCTTGGCTTCTTGGAGAAGTCACCCTTGGGCTTGGCCTATAAATAGGGGTGGAGGGGGCTGCCTAAAGGATCATCCCTTCTCACATACAAGTGCCATGCATGATCTGGCTTCTCTCTCCCTCCCAGCGAAATAGTTTTGTAGAGCCGAAAGGCTGTCTGGGTTCCGGTGGGAACTAGTTCTGGACGGCGAAGCCCTGCCGGATAGATGACACCGTATGTGTGCAACTCTGTAGAGAGATCGTAGTTTGGGTCTTAGTTCGTGAGTGCCTCCCGAAGGGCTGTCCGTGTGACCGTCCGAGTTTCGAAGGTCCTCCCGAAGGGCTGTCCGAGTGACCGTTCGAGTTTCGAAGGTCCTCCCGAAGGGCTGTCTGCGACACCGTCCGGGGGGGCTGTTCGACCGCCTCCCGGAGGGCTGTCTGAGGAGCAGATGAGGGTATACATCCTCGCGGTTGGGAGGTTGTAAATCCTGATCGTCATCGACTCTACTTCCCGTTGCGCTACGAGTCGGTAATGAAAAAGATCAAACCATGTATGCAGTCTCCATAGTGGTCCTGGGCTGGTGCGTATGTCGGAAATTTTTTGTTTTCTGTCACGTTCCCCTACGGTGGCATCATGAGTCGTGCTATGCGTAGATGCAGGTTGCGACCTAGAATACATAGAGATGTATGGGTATTGCATAATATAATTAGGTAGTAGATGAGATCTATTGCTGAAAATTATTTATGCGGGTGATAGATGAAATCTGTTACCCGACGTTCTTGTTACTTCCCTAGAATTTGCGTTTGCTCAATCTCGAGACAGCATGGTGGAATTTGACAAAGTTCTGGCAATCCGTGATCCTAATTGATCATGGAAGTGCTATCAGTTCTTTGGGTTCTGCCGTAGTCAAAAGAAAGATGAAATTCGCAGATGAAAGGGCATTGCAGATATGATCTGCACGGGGGTCATGCGTATGACGAAGTTTAGTATGGGGCTCGAGGTTTAATTATCTCGTGTTTCATACACCCCGAGATGTTAATCTAGCAACTTGAATAATCATACTTGATGATAAAACGTTGGTAGCTGCGGTTTAAGTCAAAACCTTAGAAGCCACGGAAAATAAAATTTTGCATAAACCGATTAGAGGCGTCTAACTTGGTTTTGCAGGATGTGCATGTGATGTGGTATGGCAATTATCATATTCAATTTGATTATGTATGAGATGACTATATGATGTAATTTGATTAACATGACCTGCGTGTCATGATTCGGCATGATGGCTGGAGCCATATGATTGCACTTTAATGACCTACGTGTCAACCTTGTTGTAATGCATTATTTTGTTAGCTATAGAGATAGCAATATCATCTGGTGCATCGACAAGGTGGTGGCAATCTTCGCGAAGGTGAACACCGATGCGAATGTCGAAGACGAAGAAATGAAATACTTCTCCGTCAGAAAGGGCTATACCATATCATGCTATTATGAATTGCCTGAGATGTTTATCCCTTATGATGCACCCTTCTTGATTGCGCGGTAGTCGCTTTTTATTAGGGTGATCTCTCACTTAAAATATCAAAGTAGTTAGTGTTCACCCAAGTGTAGCACCGTCTGAAATTCGTATCTTCTCGGGGTGCGCCATGTACACATGAGCACGAACGAATCGAGAGGAATGAGGCGGGTGAGGTCAGACCTCGCAGCAAGATCACTTGGTTGTCTTTGACGTTCAGGCAGGAGAGTCCTGAGCTCGGAACACGCCCATCGAAAGATGAACAAGAATCACATAGAGATGTGATCGGCAAGTTGGCCTACCGATTGAAATTCGTGTCATCAGTGATGAACCCGTCAATGGCATCGAATAGAAATATGGATCTTGAATCACTCTAAATCAATTATGAGAGATATTGATTTGAGTGGGAGCGCACTGTTGAATTAACATGTTTAATTCTCAGTGCAATTAATTATGAACACTGTCTGCATAATAGTTGTAGAATAATGGCTCGCATTTCCACCTTCCCTATTAAAATTGAATAGCTGTTAAATATCTGGTTAAAACTTTACGATTGGTAACGTAATATGAGGATTGTCCTCAAAAGTGCTGAGAAGGACTTTGTCCTATCGCATGCTTTCCGTATCCTCCCGCTAATGCTATGGATCATGTGACTCTCGTCCTTCGATCCAAAAGCTAGAATTCTGTTACGGTCAAGTGGAATATGTTTGCTTCCATGAAACCCAAACTTCGAAAGTTGGGATAGTTATATGATATTCATGGAACTGAAAATTATTTTCAGATACAAACAAAGCAATGTTTGTTTGCAAGTATTAGTAAAAGTGTTTACTATGCATTTGACTATTGGGAAAGGGATCCAGAAGAACGCATGTCATATAATGAAAGGTGAATAAAACAACAACTTAAAGAGAAAGGAAGTGTCCAAAGGGTGTTAGTATGACTTACACACCTAGGAAGTCCGGGGCTAACGCCACTCTTAAGTTGGGTGCTTCTTTTGCGAGTAGGAGAAATACTAAAAGTTAAACTGTTAGAAGTATAAAGGCAGAAAGAAAGATGACTGGAATATCCAGCTCATGTATGAATGTCATACAAGTTTTTGATGTATAGTAGGCTGGTCAAAGACATAGTTCTTGGGAATTATGGTTAAACATGTTAATCACTAATTCTTGGGTATTGTGAGTTAATCACAAGGATACCCGCTCGATTGCATTCTGTTGCGAATCAATGTAAGAGCTACTATGGCCTAAAAAGACTAGCCAGAAATGAGGTTAAGGTATACACAGGGAACATAGTAAATGTTACTATACCTTCCATCGGTGTATTGCCGCCTGTATTTATTTTCATAATTCATTTAGAGTTTTACAAACTCTAGCCCATTGCATAAGGTATCTTGCAAGAAGGTTGTTCATAAGAGAACTTTTTATGTTCGATGTTATGAATAACACAAGGGCCATACTTCCATTATGAATGAGTTGTATGTTATGAATATTGATAATAATATAATACCTCTGGGTTTACTTTCATAATTCATTTTAGAGTGTCATACACTCTAGCCCATTGCACAATGTTTGTTGCAAAAGAGTTGTTCATAAAAACAAAAATTGTTGTTAAGTATTATGAATAACATGGAGGGCCATGCTTCCATCCAAGATGGGATGTATGTTACGAATATTGATGGTAATATGATACATCCATAACACTGACGCTAAATGTCGCAAGACAAAAAGAATACCACAAAAGTGTGGCACTACATTTGGTCACATTGGAGAAACCCGCATGGAAAATTCCATTATGATGGATTTTGAATCATCTGACACTTGCAACTTTCCTCCGAAAAGTGAAGTGACTAAAATACCGTTCACAGGCCATAAGGAACGAACAACAAACTTATCAGTGATCATACATTTGATGTGTGTAGTCCGATAAGTGTTGTTAGTGGTGGATTTATTTATCTTCAGAGATGACTCAAGTAGATATATGGATATTTACTTGATGAGACGTAAGTCTGGATCTTTTGAAATCATTCGAAAGGTTTTCAAGAAGTTATTGTAACAAGAAAATTATGTTTCTGCAATTTGATTGCACAAAGGAATATGTGAGTTACATGTTTAGCGAATGTCTGATGAGTTGTGAAAAGAGTTTCATAACTTACACCTTCCGGAACACCACTATGAGTGAAAAGTCCGTAGAGATGTAATCTAACCATTTATGACATGGTAAGGTCAAAGGTGACATAAATAAATTTGCCATTATCCTTTTTAAAGAGTGATGCTTTAGAGACTACGGCTTTTACACTGAAAAGAGCTTCATCGGGTCTGTTGAAATGAAGCCATGGTATGGTACGCCCAACCATGTTGTATCTTTTCTTAACATTTGGAATATGGGGCTTGTGTAAAAGGTTACAAACCTATTCCAAATCAGACAAGTGCTACTTTGTAGGTTATACCAAAATGTTGGGTATTCCTCACTCACTATACCGAGGCAAATAGTTTTGCCGCGAAACGGTGTGCTTTTAAAGAGAATGGTTCTTTCAAAAAGGTGAGTGGGAGAATAGTGCAACTCGACGAGATAAACAGTATCTACGTCATCAGATCAAAGGAAAGAGACCTTGGAAGTAATTCCAGAGTTTCCTACTGCGACTGATACGGAAGTCTCTACAATAAAATGTATGAACTTCGGTCGAACTTGCAGCTGAACCGCGTAGGCAAGGCTCGTGCAAACCTCTCAGGTGCGCAAACGAGATATTATTGTTAGACAACATTATACCTACGATACACAAGGAAGCGTTGATGGGCCCTGACTCCGGAATTGGCTAAATGCCAATACAATCCGAGTTAGTTTCCATATAAGTGATTCAAGATTAAAACCTTGATACACCTTTCGGAAGACTTAGAGTCTAACGAATATTTATGGAACTTAAAACCGATACGGATAAAAATGTTTTATCCATAAAGCTCGACTTGTTGAAATAACAAGTTCAAGAGTTGACTACGATGAGGTTGTTTTCATCATAGCGATGCTTAAATTCGGTTCGGGTTGAACTAGCAATTAATACATATTTCAATCATGACATATGAAACATGGATGACAATAGGATTTCCATCTGATGGAAATGAAACCAAGGACTTGCATGTGTTACAGTCCAAGGCATTTTGTCTATCCAGAGGATGCTAGTAAGGGTGTAAACTTCAGAGTTCCAGCGATGGACAGAAGAGAGCAAAATGGAGTTGGAATCTTCGTGCTTTGATGAAATGGTCAAAGGGGTTTGACTTCATCAATGGGTAATGAAGATGCTTGTAATTCAAGAAAGTAAGTGGGAGCGTAATAATATTTCTAAAAACCTTGTGTGCTTGACACATTGTTAATTGGAAATAAATTCCTTGACACGAATTAGGACTTCATTTGAAATTAGTTTTTTGATGAAGTGCTTAGGCTAAATAGCCTCAATATTAGGCATAATGATCTATGGAGATAGATTTACCTAATAGGGCTAAGCAATGAATACATATTGACAAGGTGCTAAAACCTTTTAGCATTTAAAACCGCCAAGGAGTGATTCTTGCCGGAGTCACATGGAAGAGTTTTTTGCAAGACTCGGTGTCCCAAAACACTGATGAGCAAAATACATGATGCAGATTCCACACACTTTTGTGTTTGGATTAATCATGTATTCCATGGTATGTAAAACAACCAGATATGTCCGATACTCCCAAGGTGTTGCGAGTATGGATACCAAAGTGATCAAATTACTGATCATGGGACAACAGTGAAAGATGTCACAGAGTACTAGAGTAAATACTGATGACATGGTTTTCTCGCAAGCAGAGATCATGAAGAGTTCGTTGTAAAATGTTACATCGATACAGTCTTCATCTTTTCTCCATGCGATTTTCGATTTAAATTAAGGGTTTTGTGTAACACACAATGTGGTGGCACAGTTAGTTGGAATTTGTTCAAACTAGTTACTGTGGCGAATTCTATAACAAGGGCTAAGTATGTTCACGCTTTAGAAGCGACAAAGAAGATGTTGAATCATATAGTTCATTCATGAACTTAGTATAGTTCCAAGATGGCTTTTGACAATGGGACACTACTGCAGGTAGTTGCTCCATAACTCAGTCTGAGGAATCCAGGTTCGACCTGTGATTCACATACATACAAAGCCAAGTCCACACAAAATATGAATTTTGTGAGAACGTGAAAACGCGAGGACATGCAAAGATACACACGGAACTGAAGTCGTCAGATCCGTTGGACATCAGGCTATACCACAAGCGAAGCATATTTACACCGGTGTGCCACATGTGTGAAGTGCATTAGCATAAGCTAGATTATTGACTCTAGTGCAAGTGGGAGTCTGTAGGAGATATGCCCTAGAGGCAATAATAAATGATATTATTTATCTCCGAGTTCATAATTATGTTTATGTTCCATGCTATAACTGCAATGATTCTCGAGTCTGCAATATCCACGAGGCTCGGAGGAAGACTCATATGCACGTGTGGAATAATAAACGGTAAGAAGTATTCCTAGTCTGGCCTCTAAGACTAGCTCAAGTGTTGCATGATGGTTCTGTTTTCCTGATCATGGGCATGTCTATGCCAGCAATTTTGAGGGCACAATGTTAAGAGAACATTTGTGTTGAATCGACCCGGATTGATGTTATGCTAAGAGATTCATTCGTCACAAGTTAATGGTTTATAACACAAAGATAGTTAATGTTTGCATAATTCCTTAGACCATGAGAGTATCGAGTTTCTTCATGCTTGCTTCATGAACTTTGGGGTTTGTTAAACGTCATCCGTAACTGGATGGCTATTACGGCGGCTTACGGGTTCATGGGAAAGTATGTTAAGTAACTTGATAGCTCGAGATTGGGATTTGCTCCTCCGACGATGGAGAGATATAATCGGGCCCACTCGGTGTTACGGTGTCCATCATCGTCTGGCCAGACACTTTGTGATTTGATCACGGGAATGCCGGAACACGAAACGAGAAAAGAGAACAAAACCGGTAACGAGGTAACTTGCATAGTGGACAAAGTGTTGGCCCACGGGGATGCAATAAATCTCACCTCAGGTGTTTGTGATATATCGTGAAGCAACAGGAATAGCTCACCTCAATTGGAGGTTCACTCGAATATTCATTCGTGTGGGTATAGGGGTCAATATGGGTGTCCACGGCTCCGATGTTGATCATTGATCGGAAGGGGTTCTAGGTCATGTCTATATTTCACCGAACCTGTAGGGTCACACGCTTAAGGGTCATCTATCTGCTGAATACTAGACAGGGAGTCTAAGAGAAAATCACCAAAAAAGTTTCGGACACCGAAAAGTTTCGGACAGCGGAATCGTACCGCAGAGAGAGGTCACCGGATGAGTTTCGGTGAAACCGAAAAAGTTGTTTCGGGGTATGCCATTAAGTCAAAATGGTTTCGGCACATGCCTGATAATTCTTGGAGGGTGCCAGAATCATTCTGGAAACTTTTTGGAATTTTCAGAAATAAAAACCGAAAATGTTTCGGAGCTGCCGGTACCGCTTTGGCTGTTTTTCGCAGATGAAATTCACTAATCTGAAATTGTTTCGGAACGAATCCAAAATCATTTTAGTGGGTACTGGAATTATTCTAAGACACACAGAAATATTTTCGGATTTAGTGGACGCGAAAAATTGTCTTCATGAATAGTGAAAATGCATTCTTGTTTGCTTTTCGCAGATGAAAATCACTAAACCGAAATTGTTTCGGAACGCGTTGAAAATTATTTTAGTGGGTAGTGGAAATGTTCTGAGCCCACATAAATATTTTCAGTTCGAACGGACGCTGAAAAATGTCGTCATGAATAGTGAAAGTGCTTTTTGCTTGGCTTCTTGGAGAAGCCACCTTGAGGGCCTTTTTGGTATTTCCCCCCTTGGCTTCTTGGAGAAGCCACCCTTGGGCTTGGCCTATAAATAGGGGTGGAGGGGGCTGCCTAAAGAATCATCCCTTCTCACATACAAGTGCCATGCATGATCTGGCTTCTCTCTCCCTCCCAGCGAAATAGTTTCGTAGAGCCAAAAGGTTGTCTGGGTTCCGGTGGGAACTAGTTCTGGACGGCGAAGCCCTGCCGGATAGATGACACCGTATGTGTGCAACTCTGTAGAGAGATCGTAGTTTTGGTCTTAGTTCGTGAGTGCCTCCCGAAGGGCTGTCCGTGTGACCGTCCGAGTTTCGAAGGTCCTCCCGAAGGGCTGTCCGAGTGACCGTTCGAGTTTCGAAGGTCCTCCCGAAGGGCTGTCCGCGACACCGTCCGGGGGGCTGTTCGACCGCCTCCCGAAGGGCTGTCTGAGGAGCAGATGAGGGTATACATCCTCGCGGTTGGGAGGTTGTAAATCCTAGCCGCGGGGATCTGCACCGCCGATCTTCATCGACTCTACTTCCCGCTGCGCTACGAGTCGGTAACGAAAAAGATCAAACCATGTATGCAGTCTCCATAGTGGTCCTAGGCTGGTGCGTATGTCGGAAAAATTTTGTTTTCTGTCGCGTTCCCCTACATTTCCAACTCGGGAGAAGGTACAATTACCTCATCAAGTTCTACTTTCCTCCCACTCACTTCTTTCGAGAGAAACTCCTTCTCCAGAAAGGATCCATTCTTAGCAACAAATATCTTGCCATCGGATCTGTGATAGAAGGTGTACCCAATAGTCTCCTTTGGGTATCCTATGAAGACGCATTTCTCAGATTTAGGTTCGAGCTTATCAGGTTGAAGTTTTTTCACATAAGCATCGCAGCCCAAAACTTTAAGAAACGACAACTTGGGTTTCTCGCCAAACCATAGTTCATAAGGTGTCGTCTCAACGGATTTAGATGGTGCCCTATTTAACGTGAATGCAGCCGTCTCTAAAGCATAACCCCAAAATGATAGTGGTAAATCAGTAAGAGACATCATAGATCGCACCATATCTTAGTCCTGGCCATCTCAGGCCCGGCCCTGTTGGCCCACCCAGGCCCGGACCTAAAATCCAGGGCCTAGGCCCGATGGGCTTGCCCGTGGGCCGGGCTTGGGCCTGAGTTTTTAGCCCACCAGCAGGGCCTGGACGGGCTTGGGCTTGGCATATTGGCATTTTAAGGAAGAGGCCCGGCCCTAAGCCCTAAGCCCTAAGGGCTTTTCAGGGCTTTTCAGGGCTCTTTACCAGATGGGCCGGGCTTGGGCTTGAAAAGTAGGCCTGGTGGTAGGGCCTGGGAGGGCCTCGGCCTCAATTTTCTGCCATGGGCTTTTTTAGGCCCGGCCCAAGCCCGGCCCGACCCGGCCCATAGCCAGATATACCATATCTAATAAAGTACGATTACGACGTTCGGACACACCATTACGCTATGGTGTTTCGGGTGGCGTGAGTTGCGAAACTATTCTGCATTGTTTCAAATGAAGACCAAACTCGTAACTCAAATATTCTCCTCCACGATCAGATCTTAGAAACTTTATTTTCTTGTTACGATGATTTTCCACTTCACTCTGAAATTCTTTGAACTTTTCAAATGTTTCAGACTTATGTTTCATCAAGTAGATATACCCATATCTACTTAAATCATCTGTGAAGGTCAGAAAATAACGATACCCGCCGCGCGCATCAACACTCATCGGACCGCATACATCAGTATGTATTATTTCCAACTAGTCCGTTGCTCGCTCCATTGTTTCGGAGAATGGAGTCTTAGTCATCTTGCCCATGAGGCATGGTTCGCAAGCATCAAGTGATTCCAAAAGCCCATCAGCATGGAGTTTCTTCATGCGCTTTACACCAATATGACCTAAACGGCAGTGCCACAAATAAGTTGCACTATCATTATTAAACTTATATCTTTTGGCTTCAATACTATGAACATGTGTATCACTACTATCAAGATTTAGTAAAAATACACCACTCATCAAGGGTGCATGACCATAAAAGATATTACTCATATAAATAGAACAACCATTATTCTTTGATTTAAATGAATAACCGTCTCGCATCAAACAAGACCCAGATATAATGTTCATGCTCAACACAGGCACCAAATAACAATTATTTAGGTCTAAAACTAATCCCGAAGGTAGATGTAGAGGTAGCGTGCCGACGGCGATCACATCGACTTTGGAACCATTTCCCACGCGCATCGTCACCTCGTCCTTAGCCAATCTTCGCTTAATCCGTAGCCCCTGTTTCGATTTGCAAATATTAGCAACAGAACCAGTATCAAATACCCAGGCGCTACTGCGAGCATTAGTAAGGTACACATCAATAACATGTATATCAAATATACCTTTCACTTTGCCATCCTTCTTCTCCGCCAAATACTTGGGGCAGTTCTGCTTCCAGTGACCAGTCCCTTTGCAGTAGAAGCACTCGGTCTCAGGCTTAGGTCCAGACTTGGGCTTCTTCACTTGAGCAGCAACTTGCTTGCCGTTCTTCTTGAAGTTCCCCTTCTTCCCTTTACCCTTTTTCTTGAAACTGGTGGTCTTGTTGACCATCAACACTTGATGCTCCTTCTTGATTTCTACCTCCGCAGCCTTTAGCATTGAAAAGAGCTTGAGAATCGTCTTATTCAACCCTTGCATATTATAGTTCATCACAAAGCTCTTGTAGCTTGGTGGCAGTGATTGAAGAACTCTGTCAATGACACTATCATCAGGAAGATTAACTCCCAGTTGAGTCAAGTGGTTGTGGTACCCAGACGTTCTGAGTATATATTCACTGACAGAACTATTCTCCTCCATCTTGCAGCTGCAAAACTTATTGGAGACTTCATATCTCTCAATCCGGGCATTTGCTTGAAATATTAACTTCAACTCCTAGAACATCTCATATGCTCCATGACGTTCAAAATGTTGATGAAGTCCCAGTTCTAACCCGTAAAGCATGGCACACTGAACTATCGAGTAGTCATCAGCTTTGCTCTGCCAGACGTTCATAACATCTGGCGTTGCTCCTGCAGCGGGTTTGTCACCTAGCGATGCTTCCAGGACATAATTCTTCTCTGCAGCAATGAGGATAATCCTCAAGTTACGGACCCAGTCCGTGTAATTGCTACCATCATCTTTCAACTTAGCTTTCTCTAGGAACGCATTAAAATTCGACGGAACAACAGCACGGGCCATCTATCTACAACAACATAGACATGCAAAATACTATCAGGTACTAAGTTCATGATAAATTAAAGTTCAATTAATCATATTACTTAAGAACTCCCACTTAGATAGACATCCCTCTAATCATCTAAGTGATCACGTGATCCATATCAACTAAACCATGTCCGATCATCACGTGAGATGGAGTAGTTTTCAATGGTGAACATCACTATGTTGATCATATCTACTATATGATTCACGCTCGACCTATCGGTCTCAGTGTTCCGAGGCCATATCTGCATATGCTAGGCTCGTCAAGTTTAACCTGAGTAGTCTGCATGTGCAAAACTGGCTTGCATCCGTTGTATGTGAACGTAGAGCTTATCACACCCGATCAACACGTGGTGTCTCGGCACGACGAACTGTAGCAACGGTGCATACTCAGGGAGAACACTTATACCTTGAAATTTAGTGAGAGATCATCTTATAATGCTACCGCCGTACTAAGCAAAATAAGATGCATAAAGGATAAACATCACATGCAATCAATATAAGTGATATGATATGGCCATCATCATCTTGTGCCTTTGATCTCCATCTCCAAAGCACAGTCATGATCACCATCGTCACCGGCGCGACACCTTGATCTCCATCGTAGCATCGTTGTCGTCTCGCCAACTATTGCTTCTACGACTACCGCTACCACTTAGTGATAAAGTAAAAACAATTACAGGGCGATTGCATTGCATACAATAAAGCGACAACCATATGGCTCCTGCCAGTTGCCGATAACTCTGTTACAAAACATGATCATCTCATACAATAAAATTTAGCATCATGTCTTGACCATATCACATCACAACATGCCCTGCAAAAACAAGTTAGACGTCCTCTACTTTGTTGTTGCAAGTTTTACGTGGCTGCTATGGGCTGAGCAAGAACCGTTCTTACCTACGCATCAAAACCACAACGATTTTTTGTCAAGTGTGTTGTTTTAACCTTCAACAAGGACCGGGCGTAGTCACACTCGATTCAACTAAAGTTGGAGAAACAGACACCCACTAGCCACATGTGTGTGAAGCACGTCGGTAGAACCAGCCTCACGTAAGCATACACGTAATGTCGGTATGAGCCGCTTCATCCAACAATACCGCCGAATCAAAGTATGACATGCTGGTAAGCAGTATGACTATTATCGCCCACAACTCGTTGTGTTCTACTCGTGCATATAACATCTACGCATAGACCTGGCTCGGATGTCGCTGTTTCGGAACGCAGTAATTTCAAAAAAAATCCTACGCACACGCAAGATCCATCTAGGTGATGCATAGCAACGAGAGGGGAGAGTGTTGTGCATGTACCCTCGTAGACCGAAAGCGGAAGCGTTATGATAACGCGGTTGATGTAGTCGTACGTCTTCACGATCCGACCGATCCTAGCACCGAAGGTACGGCACCTCCGCGATCTGCACACATTCAGCTCGGTGATGTCCCACGAACTCTAGATCCAGCTGAGGTCGAGGGAGAGTTTCGTCAGCACGACGGCGTGATGACGGTGATGATGAAGTTACCGTCGCAGGGCTTCGCCTAAGCACTACAACGATATGATCGAGGTGGAAATCTGTGGAGGAGGGCACCGCACACGGCTAAACAATCAACTTGTGTGTCTATGGGGTGCCCCCCTTCCCTGTATATAAAGGAGTGGAGGAGGGGGAGGGCCGGCCCTCTCATGGCGCGCCCAAGGGGGGAGTCCTACTCCCGATGGGAGTAGGATTCCCCCTTCCCTAGTTGGAGTAGGAGAGGAACGAAGGAGGACAGAGGGAGAAGGAAAGGGGGGCCGGCCCCCCACCCCAATTCGGATTGGGCTTGGGGGCGCACCTTGGCCGCCTCCTCCTCTTTCCCACTAAGGCCCAATAAGGCCCATGCACTCCCCGAGGGGTTCCGATAACCCCCCGGTACTCCGGTAAATGCCCGAACTCATCCGGAACCCTTCTACTGTCCAAACATAGCCTTCCAATATATATATCTTTATGTCTCGGCCATTTCGAGACTCCTCGTCGTGTCCGTGGTCATATGCGGGACTCCGAACTACCTTCGGTACATCAAAACACATAAACTCATAATACCGATCGTCACCGAATGTTAAGCGTGCGGGCCCTACGGGTTCGAGAACTATGTAGACATGACCAAGACTCACTTCCGGTCAATAACCAATAGCGGAACCTGGATGCTCATATTGGTTCCTACATATTCTACGAAGATCTTTATCGGTCAAACCGCATAACAACATACGTTGTTCCCTTTGTCATCGGTATGTTACTTGCCTGAGATTCGATCGTCGGTATCTCAATACCTAGTTCAATCTCGTTACCGGCAAGTCTCTTTACTAGTTCCGTAATGCATCATCCCGCAACTAACTCATTAGTCACATTGCTTGCAAGGCTTATAGTGATGTGCATTACCGAGAGGACCCAGAGATACCTCTCCGACAATCGGAGTGAGAAATCCTAATCTCGATCTATGCCAACTCAATAAACACCATCGGAGACACCTGTAGAGCATCTTTATAATCACCCAGTTACGTTGTGACGTTTGACAGCACACTAAGTGTTCCTTCGGTATTCGGGAGTTGCATAATCTCATAGTCATAGGAACATGTATAAGTTATGAACAAAGCAATAGCAACAAACTAAACGATCATCGTGCTAAGCTAACGGATGGGTCAAGTCAATCACATCATTCTCTAATGATGTGATCCCGTTCATCAAATGACAACTCTTGTCCATGGCTAGGAAACTTAACCATCTTTGATTAACGATCTAGTCAAGTAGAGGCATACTAGTGACACCCTGTTTGTCTATGTATTCGCACATGTACTAAGTTTCCGGTTAATACAATTCTAGCATGAATAATAAACATTTATCATGATATAAGGAAATACAAATAGCAACTTTATTATTGCCTCTAGGGCATATTTCCTTCAAGTATAATGAAGAACAAAAGGTAAACGAAAGAAAACAAGTGAATACAAAATAAAAACTAATTTATAACAAAGAGAAAAACCAAAGAAACCGACGAAGAAAAATGGAAAAGAAATAAAAATAAGGAAAAGAAAAAAAACTAGTGAAAACTGATTAATAAAAGAAGAAAACCGGTGAAAAACAATAAAAACGGAGAAAAACAAAGAACCCATTGAAGAAGAGAGAAAACCGACAGAAAAAGAGGAAATGAAAAGAGAAAACCGAAGTAAATCTATGAAGGAATGGTTCGAACGTAGTGAGCGCGACTGCAAATGAACGAACGGGCCGGACCTACTTTAGCGAGCATGGGGGCATCTTCAGCGAGCCGGACATACATCTCACTATAAGCGAGATATAGCCCTGGCGGATGGGCACAACCCGCCCCGTCACGGTTGTTGGGTGTGTCGTGTCGGCCCATGTGTCGAGCCGTCTGGCTAGACACAGCCTCTCTAGTAAATGCGCCAGCCTGCGGCACGTTTGGCCCGCGTGGGTTGCGTGCTTTCAGCCTAATGGGCTTTTTTGTGCTAGCTGGGCTGATTTTATGCCTATATATAAAATAGAATAAACGCGTCATGACTTTCCGGCACGCGGGCCTGGTTTTGCAGCCCAAACATGATCCAAGGCGTGTTGTGTGCAGGCACGTGTCGGGTTAGGTCCATGATGACGGCCTGTGGCTGAGGTCGCCAGGTTTGTCTCTAACGAGCGTCCTGTAAATTGGCACTATTTGCCCGTGAACGTATCCGAACGTGTCCGCGAACACGGATACAAGCCAGCCATCCGCCCGCATTTCAAACGAGAAATGAACCAAAAGGATAAATTTTATGCAAACTGGACCTAATTCATGCAAAGTTTGACATGTCACATTAAATCGGGCAAAATTTGACAAGTTCAACTAACCTTTTTTAGAAACCTAAAAGAATACACAGGGTATCGGACGATAACCTCATACGCATGACCTCCCAGGCCGGTGGGACCTTCATCGTAGTCCTTCCAGCGGCATAAGGTTGTGTATGGGTCGCGACATCGCTGATTGGCCGCTCGGCTTACTCCGCCATCGGCCGTCACGCGCATGATTGCTTCGTCCACGGACGCCACCGCAGTTTGCCTGCCCCTCGTCTTGCCATTGTCGGCGACGAGGGCAACGACGTGTAGTGACTCGGTCACGCCAATCTTGACGAGTTAGTCCTTGAGGCAGAGGCAGTGTTGGCGCCGTGCGTACGTCTCCGCGATGGTCCTAGACCGGTCCTCCACCTAGGCCAATGCAAAGTCAGGGTCAACAAGGACCCAGTCCGGCCTGCCGTCCGACGTGATGAACGCGGTCTGGTCTTCATGTTGTGCCGCTCCGCCGACTTAGCCGCCATCAAGGTGTTGTGTGATGATGTGTTGCAGCCGTCGTGGTCGTGGTAATGCAGGAAGCGCCCTCGCGCGTTCACAAGCGTCAGGGATGGCTCCTTCACGGCGACGGGGCGGTGATGGCGACACCCACTCCTTGTCACGCCAGAGATGTCTTGGCAGTGACGCTCGTCGGTCTAAGCGGCCAAATGTGTTAAGCGGCGACTCCTCCTTCACCTCCTCTTACGCGACGTTCGATTTGAAAGCCGCGGTAGCACGGGGGGAGGGTGGCTCCTCCTTCACCTCCTATTTATGCGGTGGCGACGATGGCGCCGGTCCGCAGTCACGAAGCGACTGCTCAAGCAGGACCTCCAGCTGCCGTTGGAACTCCAATTATGGCACAATCAAGAATGCTCCTGCTTTGTCCCATCGGTGTTTCCTGGAGTACTTGGTTCCAGATTTGGCCAACATGGTTCTCTTTTAAATTCTACAATTTGATATAAGAGCAACATTGTGCAGCAAAGTTGAAAAAGTATTTCCATGACTCAAAAAGGCTGAAGTTATCCTATATATTTAAGAAGTTCATCCCCACTATTTGATTTATCCACCTCATCACCTATGATGATCCCCACTAAGTCTATTTTCCAGCCCATGCAGCATATCACGTCAGCATTTCTTTCTTTTATCTTATAGCAACATACCAATCTTTATTTTCGAATAACTACAATAACGGTAGCTGCAGTATCCATCTGTTTGTTTCACTCCTCTCCGGTGGCCCACCATTTACTTGGCCTTGAGCGCACCACGTCGCCCCTTCATCTCCTGCCATCACAATGAATCTACCGATGATGAGGTATGATGGCTGCCTATTTATTCTCCTATCGAATGCCACCATCTCCGGGAAGGCAAGGGAGCAACAGGGTGCCTATTTATTCTCCTGTGCCACAATCTCCATGTCGCTAAATCGCCTCTGCTTCCTCCTGTTTTTTACTTCCAATTATTTGTTGAACGAACAATGAACAAGCAATTTCCTCATCCCATGAGTCCTCTGCTTGCTTCAAGGCTGGACAAACCGGCAACGAGAAGGGCTTCAATCCGTCGTCGTTCCACACGATTATTCTTCCATGTCATTCACATGAATCTTATTTCTTTCTGGATCTATTTGTCTTCCAGGTTTAGCCTTTTGCCATCTCTTTGTCTTTGCTTTTGCTTGAACCTGAACTGGTCCTGTATTCCGATGATTGTTGCTTTATAATATAAAGCGGGGGGAAATCCTTTTATCTAATGCATTGCATTTTTATCATTACTTTTTTTATCTTGCTGCAGTAAATCATGCATGCTAGATTGATTGTTTTTTCTGTAGCATCTATGCAAAAACTATTCGATTGAATTTTGCTTATCTGATGGCTGTAGCCTGGAAGTGCCATGTTCAGTTTGCAGTTTCCAATGCTCACTATATATGCCAATGGCTACAGGGTGTCAGATTATTTCCATATGCAGCAGTTCATGCACACGCAATTGTGTTGTACTCACTCCGTCCGAAAAAACGTGTCCCTCAAATGGATGTATCTAGCACCAAGTTACTGCGGACTGAGGGAGTAGCAAGTTTCAACATCCTATTTATGTGTTCCTATTGTTCCAGTATCATTTAACGATTGAATGTTGTAGTGTACAATGACTTGGCATTCAATAATGAACAGGTATCATGCTCAATTTGTGGCGATTTGCCACATTATGTGATTTAGAGCAGTTCATTTTATTTCTCAAGATTCCTATCAAGAGCAGAAGGTGACCCTGTTCCAAAGAAGAAAATCAAAGAAGCCGACAATAGCTTTTATTCTGCACCGATTAACTTTATAACAATGATTAATTTTATTCTAAATTAACGTCCCTTTTGCATTTTGGTCAGTGCAATTCTAAGTTAATTATTGCTTCTTTTGCGGGTAAGTTAATTATTGCTTAGTAAGTATCAGTTACAAAATTATACATAGCTTTGAATTATCTTACAGATTAAAAGAACATCCGCATGGATGATATCCATAACATTTCTGAATTATGTGTGTTCATAAAAAGAGTGTTAAGCCAGCAACCTAGGCTAGCTAATGTGTGTCAAAAATCCTCTAATCTACCTACTGTAATGGTATGGATGACATCTATACCATTTCTGATTTTTTTTGTTCATAAAAAGAGTGCTAAGCTAGCAACTTGGGCTAACGTGAGACCAAGATCCTCTAATCTACCTACTATGGTATGGGCCTTTGGACTGCAGTAAAAAATGGTACAGGATTACATTTTTACTTCAAACTGTCAATTTGTAAATGGGATTCATTGCCGCAAAGCACTAGGTACTTAGCGAGATATCATCCTTTTAGCTCTTATATACTCTTAACTTAATATATTTCTTACTTTTACTTCTACAATTCTTTAGAGATTTATGCATGTATTCCGCAACAACGTGCGGGGTATCATCTAGTTACTTGAATAACCTTGTTCCAAGAATGAAAAATTAAACAAAAGCATATGTATTAATTATCATTTTTATAATAACTCAAACAAGCAGTAATGTACACCAAAATGATCAGTATCATAATCACTTTCTTTTGCAGTGGCAGTATTATAGTCACTAATAACTGGAGAGTAGATCGACAAATGTGCATTATAACTCACTCTGGAGTATCAATCCCACATGAGCTTGCAAAGCATGAAATACGCAGACACTAAGAAAACCAGAATGTAAATCTGCTACATAGATCATACTGGTTGCCACAATCCAGACACTCAAAGATACAATACTAAATACTAATTAACCATCAGTCTTGCTTAAGCTTCACAACTGCAAAGAGAACATACTAAACTGACCGTGATTACATATTACTTTTTTCCTTGTTTCAACTGCCACACTGTAAACTAAACATACCAACATTGACCATGGTAACTACTTAAACAGTCCACCTTGAAAGCAAAATACTTTGAGCGTCATCTATGCAACAAGCCAAGAGCAGCAAGTCCTTGTTACAGGATGACAGTGGGTCCTCGTGGCGATGGCAGTCTGCCCATAGCACGATCTGAAAATATACAATTGATTAAGCTTATATTCCGAATAATTAGGTATGAAATCTAAAACAATAAAATTATTCAGATTTACTTCCTCCATCCCATAATATAAGAGCCTTTTTTACACTGGTGTATTATATTATGAGACGGAGAAAGTATATCTAAGCCAATTTCAAGAATTGTCGACAAAATTTGAATGAGACAGGTTCTCCAAGGAGAGGCTGAAACAAACAAACAACCTGAAGATTACATATGGTCAAGGAGATGCATACAAGATTACAGCCTTGCGCAACCTGCCTATTAGCAGGACTGCAAGAGCAGCTCGGAGCATATGACATTGCAAATGTTCACACATCATAATTCTCAAACGTGCATCAATATGTACCTGGAGTGCAGAAGCTCATGTAGGGAACAACGATGACGTCGTAGTTTCTTGACCTGCAGGTGTATACTTTACGGACATGGCCTGACTTGAGATCCATGGAGAACACCGTGTTGCCTGTCCTCACGAAAATGAATCCGTGACCATCCGCGAAGCCAACGACCTCAGGTGGCGTCGAGAGGCCACGAGTACGGAGCATCGTCTTGTGCTGGATAACTCTGCGCTGCACCCATTCCACATATCCGTCGGCGCCGTCCTTCATCGACCACAGGTAGAGCGTGCCATTCTGCACGCCGGCGAACCCCAGCTTGCCATCATCCGCTTTCACGAGGACAGTGCAAGAGTAGTACTCATGCTGGGACGGCGGCCAGATCACCGAGAGTTCCTGCGTGACGATGTTGTACCCCAACATTTTGAAACTGAGGTACGGGTCGCAGGTGAAGTAGAGCGTGTTCCCCACAAGGACGCTCGGTCGCCCGTCAACAAACGCCGGCTGCTCGATCTCAATTCGCTGGCTCCAGGCACCGGCCTCCGACGAGTAGGTGCAGGCGAACGTGATGCCGCGTTCGCCGCATCCCACGAAGGCGACACGGAAGGGTCCGCCATGACAGTCGAGGTGGTCGCAGCCGACCGCGGCGCAGAGCACGGCCGCGTTGAAGCCGAGCGCGTAGGACGGCACGCGGGGGATCTTGCACTCTTCACCCGTGACGGGGTCCCAGACGACGAGGCGCTGGCCCTGAGCGGTGTGGAGGAGCACGCGGCCGTGGCGGGCGTCCAGCACATTCAGGCCGGGGCGGTCGGAGGCAGCGGGGCGGAAGGAGGAGGTGGGGACGAGCTGGGCCATGCCTTGGTAGTGCTGTTTCAGGTTGAGGACGAAGCCGAGCATGGGAGGTGTTCGATGGAATGCGCGGTAGCGGCGGAGGTACGCCGGGTCGGTGAGGAGGCGGCGCCAGCGCCAGCAGACAAGGGAGGCGCGCACAAGGCGCGGGGGGTCGTCTGGAGGGAGGCGGAGGAGGATCTCCGGGGCCATGTCGGCGATTGTCCGAGGCGCCGGTGCCGGTGCTGGCACGAGGCGAGGCCGTTTCGGCACGGGCGTGTCCATGGGTGGTTGCTTGCTTCGTTTGGTGCGCTAGGGTTAGGTTTTAAGCAGGCTAGTGGCTAAGAGAACGGCGACCGGAATGGGAGGGTCACGCACGCGGCTTGCGGAGGGCGACGGTGGCGGCGTGGGAGGGGAAGTTGGCTCGAGAAGTGCGCGGGCCGGGCGGGGGGAATGAGTTGGCGCGTGATTTTAACACCGTTTGGCGGGCAGCAAATTCAAGCATTGCCGCCAACCAGAATATTGTGCAATCTGCCGCTTGGCGCCTACCGCGGATCAGGGCACACCAGTACATCGGTCCTGTGATATCAATCCTGATCCGTCTTCCAAGCCTTCACATATGGGTCCTCTTCCAAGCTATCACATTTTTTTCGAGAAACTTTCAATCTATTAGTCTTTGGCAGCGCAAAGAACAACAACGGGCAATAAAAAATATAATTATGTCCGTGGATCACCTAGCGACGATTACAATCACTAGAGTGAGCCGAAGGGGCGCTGCCGTCATCGCCTCTCCCTCACCAGAGCCGGGAAAACCTTGTTGTAGTAGACAGTCGGGAAATCGTCGTACTAAGATCCAATAGGACCAGCGCACCAGGGCAGCAACCATCACTGATGAAGAAAGTCGTAGATCAGAAGGATCAAGCTATCACATTAAGCATTAAGGGGCAGTTCTTTTTTACTCAATTATGAAGAATCATGGTATGGAAAACAAAATTGTCAAAAAACTTTTTTCTTTTCAGGAAGTGTCTAGAATCATCCAAAAATGCAGTGCATTTCAGAATTGTCAAAACTTGGCAATTCTGGCGATTCCTGCGAGCCCCTTATAAAAAAGATTCATTTTTATGACTACCCCTATTGAACATCATAATTACGACCAAAATGGCACTCGGGGCAGAGCGAACGAGGCCCAAAACGAGCCTATCCAGCAAGAAGGCTCAGGTCCGCCCCTACTCTCGTTCGTCCTTAGCCACAAGCACTCGAACCGAGCTAGGGTTCGCGCCGCCAGCTGCCAAGCCTGACCCGACGCCGTCATATCTGTCGACGGCAGGTCCCCTATGACGCTGCCCTGTCCCGTCCGGCGCCATCCCTGTCACCTGCGCCCGGCCTTCCCGTCTTCTCCACAACCATCTCAGTCACATCCGCCGCCATTCCTGTCACCTCCACGCTCGGCCTTCCCGTCTCCTCCACAACCAGACCCGTCACCTCCGCGGCCGTCGCCCCTCTGCGTCCTCCCTGTAGGAGGCGTCGTTTGCGCCTGCCCTTGTCGGATTTCGGGTTCCGGCAAAACCCTCGAGGTTCGAACTCTGGGGTGCACACGAAGACCTCTCCTCCCCCTAGCTCACGCTCTCACCACAATCTCAAAGCTCATCGCGTCAAACTCGCAGAACAAGGGACACATGGTTTATACTGATTCGGGCCACCGATGTGGTGTAATACCCTACTCCAGTGTGGTGTGGTGGATTGCCTCTTGGGTTGAGGATGAACAAGTACAAGGGAAGAACAACCACCTGAGGAGAGGTGTTCTTGAGCTCAGTGAGCTTGTGTGTGTTAGGGTGGAATGGATCTGATCCCAGGTCAGTTGCCTCCTACTGTGGTGGCTAGTCCTATTTATAGAGGCCCTGGTCCTCTTTCCAAATGTAGGCGGGAAGGGATCCAACAACGGCCAAATTTGAAGGGAGACAACTAGTACAAGTTATCCTGACTAAAGGTGGTCTTCGTGTGCCAAAGGCTCTGGTGGTGATGCCGTCCTGGGCTCCACGGTGACCTCCGTCCTGCCGTCCTGCTGGCCTTGGTCTTGTTGCACCGATATGGTAACCTTTGCCTGATGCCTCGGGACTCCTCGCATGCGCTTGCCTCTTTAACACCAAAGAGGAAACGAGTACACTGCGCGCGCTGGCGCCTGCCTGGCCTTGGTCGTCATGGCTTGCGTCACAAGGACTTCGCGAGGTGCCCCTCGCCTTGATCTCTCCGCCCCTCGCTAGCCAGCCTGGTGAGGCCGCCCCCGAGGAGGTCTTGCGTCGTCCGCCTCGGGAGGCTTGGCCCCTCGCGAGGGTCTTGAGTGTTCGCTGATGAAGATAGGCCATACAGGGCCGCTGGTGGAGCCACGCCGTGGACCGCAGGCAGGCAAGTCTGGGGACCCCCGTTCCCAGGACGCCGACAGTAGCCCCCGGGCCCAAGCCGCGCTCGGACTTGGCTTCGAGGCGAAGCCAAGGGGAAAGTGCGGAGAGCCGCGTGCCCCAACAGCCTGCGGCCTCGGTTGACGCGTGGCGATTGATGGGACGTGGGCGTCTCCGCTTCCCCACGCTGCCTCGGCAACTGCCCGACTTGACGAGTCCCTGATACATGCAGAGAAAACCATCATTACCTGTGATCGTGGGGGTCGCCGGTTGGCCTTCTCCTGCTATAATGAGGAGGGGCGGAGCCCCCATCGCCCATCTCTTCATGTTCTGCTTGCTTCTCCTCCCTTGCTTCATCGCTCGCAGCGACTCCCATGGCGCCGATTCGGAGATTCTCAGCCGCAGAAAAGGGAAAAGCCCCCCGTGACGAGCCGGGGCCGCTTCCGCCGAAGAAGAGGCTGGCCCGCCACCGCGATGTAGTCGTGAGGCCGGAGGTGTCGAGACCTTGGTGCGAGCGGCCTCCCCCCAGGTATCCGCTGCCCTTGTATGCCCAGGCCGAGGGCTCCGGAGGCAGAGGCAGTGACCAGCGCCCTCCACGTCGCGGACGTGGTCGCCACACCGTGGTGGCGCGCGCCATCGCCCGAGGAACCCATGCCGAGGGCTCCTCGCACGAACTCGTGATGTGGGCGGTGAAAGTGCAACTATCCCTGGGTGGTTTTGGTAATTCCTAACAACATATAGCTCATTGAGCTAATGCTATCAAGATAAATATTTCAGGAAAGCTCAATGATTGGCATGGCATGGATTAGAAATGTGGACCCCTCAAAATGCTAAGGACAAAAGATTGGCTCAATCTCTAAAGCTCAAGACTCTACTTTTTACTTTTAGTGATCCAAGATCACATTGAGTCCATAGGAAAAGCCAATACTATTAAAAGGGGATGAGGTGTTGCTTAATGGGTTACTTGCTCAAAATGCTTAGTGATATGCTCCAAAAACCCTCAACCATTTTCTCATATCCACATATGTCCCAAACCAAAAGTCAAACTCGGCCCCACCGAAACTTTCTATCCGGCGCCACCGAGTTCAGTTGACATAGGCACTGCCACAAAACCCTAGTCACTTCGGTCTTACCGATAGGGATCTCGGTCTCACCGAGATGGGATTGCAAACTCTCTGTTTCCCTTCGTAACGTTTCGGTCCAACCGATATGAGCGGTCGGTCCCACAGAGTTCGCAATGCAAACTCTCTATTTCCCTTTCGTAACGTTTCGGTCTCACCGAGATGAGCGAATCGGCCCCACCGAGTTTGCCTAACCAACTCACTGTTAGCTTGTTACCAAAATCGGTCCCACCGAGTTTGTGTAATCGGTCTCACCGAGATTACGTTATGCTCTAACCCTAATGAAATCGGTCTCACCGAGTTGACATGTCGGTCCCACCGAAAATCCTAACGTTCACATTTTGAACTAAGTCGGTCTGACCGAGTTTCATTATTCGGTCCCACCGAGTTTGGTGATTTGTGTGTAATAGTTAGATTTTGTGTGGAGGCTATAAATACCCCTCCACCCACTCTTCACTTGTAGAGAGAGCCATCAGAACATGCCTACACTTCCATCATACATTTTCTGAGAGAGAACCACCTACTCATGTGTTGAGGTCAAGATATCCCATTCCAACCATATGAATCTTGATCTCTCGCCTCCTCCAAGTTGCTTTCCACTCAAATCTTCTTTCCACCAAATCCAAATCTGTGAGAGAGAGTTGAGTGTTGGGGAGACTATCATTTGAAGCACAAGAGGAAGGAGTTCATCATCAACACACCATCTATTACCTTTGGAGAGTGGTGTCTCCTAGATTGGTTAGGTGTCACTTGGGAGCCTCCGTCAAGATTGTGGAGTTGAACCAAGGATTTTGTACGGGCAAGGAGATCGCCTACTTCGTGAAGATCTACCCTAGTGAGGCAAGTCCTTCGTGGGCGATGGCCATGGTGGGATAGACAAGGTTGCTTCTTCGTGGACCCTTCGTGGGTGGAGCCCTCCGTGGACTCGCACAACCGTTACCCTTCGTGGGTTGAAGTCTCCATCAACGTGGATGTACGATAGCACCACCTATCGGAACCACGCCAAAAACCTCTGTGTCTACATTGTGTTTGCTCCCTCCAAACTCCTCCCTTTACCTTCATATGCAATGTTTTACATTCCGCTGCAATACTCTTAGACTTGCATGTGTAGGTTGTTTACTTGACTAATGCTAAGTTGCTAAAATCTGCCAAAACTTAAAATTGGGAAAAGGCTAGATTTTTATTTGGTCAAGTAGTCTAATCACCCCCCTCTAGACATACTTTCGATCCTACAGGCGGCGATGCCTCCGCGCACTTGGATTCGCTTCCCGCAGTTCTTCTTCGCCGAGATGCCGCCGAGGGGTCCCTTCGAGCTTTGGCTGCAGCACGCCGAGTGCGACGCCCCAGCAACGGGGGCGGAGGTTGAGGTCGTCTCCCCGGACAAGATCTTCATGACCCGCGGCTGGGGTGAGGTCGCCCGAGTTTGTCGTATGGAGGGCGCCCTCGCCATCCACTTCGAGTACGACGGTGCCTCCACGATGTTCTTCAAGGTCTTCGACGTGGAAGGCCGCCGCTTGGAGTGCTGCCCTGGGGAGGGTCGTCGGGACGGCGCTGCGGCAGGAGCCAGGCCTGCCGTTGGCCTCGCCGGCGGTTCCTCCGGCAGCAGCAGTGGCGCTTGGGAGTCCAGCGACTCTCCTGAGCCCTACGAGACTCCGGAGACGAGCGACGACAGCTACGTGCCCCCGAGCTCTCGTCGTGCCCGGAGCATGGCCGCAGCGCCCCGCCGCTGCCGTCGCTGATCTGGATGGTGTTGGCGCCAGCCTCCCGTGGCCCACTGTTGATGATGGCGTCGGTGGCACTGGCGCGTGTAGATAGGGCTCCTAGAAACCTCCTTCTTTTGTTCCCTGCGAGGAATCGAGACGGACCCCGTGGGGGGCGTGTAAAGGGTCTGTAATGCCTTTTGTTGATATTATTCCTATTATGAAGATTTACGAACGCATGTCCCGCTTCGGCTCGGTCTCCCCTTTCCAGCCTCGCGGTAGCTTGGTGCTCTACGCCGACAGGTCCCGGTCCCAGGCAGGCTGCAGCCGTCGCTGGTATGCCAGGTCGTGATGCCGTGGTCAAGGCCAGGAGGTGAGCGGACCGAGGTCCAGTAAGAGCTCCTGTGGCACGATGCTCAAGAGGTCCCCTTTAGCGCGCAAGCAGCTACCTAGAGGTAGGAAAGGGAGGCGACGTCGCCGCAACAAGGCTGTAACAGGTGGGAGTCCTATGTCGTAGTGCTCGGCCGACCCGGGTGCGAAACTTATCTTGGTAGTCCTGAGTCGATTCCTTGTGCAGTGCCAGGCTCATGCGTCGACGGCCATAGTGCAGCTAGGTTAGGCCCGTGCGGGCCTCCCCCTCTTTTCCACGCTCTTCTGTGTGCTCTATGTCCTCGGGTCCCGGCCCTCGAGCGAGCTCAGCCGTCGCTGGTATGCCAGGTCGCGATTCCGTGGTCAAGGCCAGGGGGTGAGGGCTGGAGAGCCAGCAAGAGCTCCTGAGTCGCGATGCTCAGGAGTCCCCCCTTCAACGCGCAAGCGAATTGCATGGGAAAAGGAGGAGCCCGCAGTGCCGCCCGCTGTCGCCCTCGGGAGGTTCCTGCAGTGTTAGCGCAAGGAGGGATACAACTGCAACCAGGCTTGCCGGTTTCCCACTGGTCATTCCGCAAGAAGATGAAGGCACTGAGGGCCTGGCGAGGTGACGTGCGCGGGGAGTGCCGCGAGCCAGAGCTCGGCCGCTCAGATTTGTCAGTGTTGCAGGGACGGACCCGAGCACAAGCGTCGTGCCAGCATGAGTAGCTTCCACTGCGGGATGAGCAAGGGGCCGATCGGCGGCGCGGACAGCCACGGTGGGTGACAATCAAGCAGGTGATAACCATGGATAACTCATGAGAGGAAGCAAACTAGCTTATATAGATGCAAGAACGATACATGCCACTGGGACGGACCCGAGCGGCTTGGGGATGATGCAGCCCGAGGGGCGCCCCTAGTGGAGTAAGCTAAATATGCAAAAGGATACATGCCGCAGGGGCAGGCCCATGCGACCTGGGAATAATGCAGCCCGAGGGGCGCTCCCAACTAAATAAACTTGGAAAATGTCACCTGGTTCCATTGTCGAAGGAGTGTTGAAGTAGCCGAAGACGCGTGATGAAGGAGTCGCTCCTCATGAGCCATCAGGACCCCGAGCCTCGGGAGGCTCTGGGGGCTCAGGTGGTTCCTTGAGGACCGTCTCCATCTCCGCCAGGACTGCGTGATGCCTGGCCTCCTGAGCTGCCAGGATGCTCCGTAGGTTGCGCTGGAAGGCGGCTGTCACGCTCGGCAGGCCAAACGGCATGCGAACATAGCTGTGAGGTGGGCCCTCGCAACGCCCAACACGTGAAGGCCAAAAGCGCTCCTGAGATGCGGCCCAGTTGGCGCCTGGATGGGGAGCTGCGCCCGGTGGTGGGCAGCGGTCGCCGCGCATGGCTCTTGCATTCTGCAGCTCCTCAGTGGTCTTGGTGATGAACTCCTGAGCACCAGGCGCTCCTCGCCCTGCGCCCCTTGAGGGAAACATGCGGCAAAGCACGCCTCCATATGGTGCCCGAGCGCCTCCCTCGTGGCATTGGCTAGGTCTGAGGCCTTCCAGAAGAGAGCCCCCGAGCCCAGCCTGAGGAGGGCGCCGGGTGAGCCTTCCTATGTGAGGGAGGGAGGCGCCCCAGGTGCGGGCGCTGATCCTGAGGCGGCGCCACTAGAGACACCGCGCCCTTGAGGCCCTGTGCGGTGTAGCTGCTTCTTCTTCTTCTTGGGGATGGCCTCGGGAGGGTACTGCGCGCCCTCGCTGTCAGGGTCTTCGATTGTCGCGGCTTGGAAGGCGCGCTCGAGGGAGCACACCGCATCTCTTTCTTCGCAGGGGACTGTGATGATTCCGCCGCTTCCTGGCATCTTGAGGACGTTGTAGCCGTGGTGGGTCACTGGCATGAACTTGGCTAATGCTGGATACCCGAGGATGGCATTGTACGGCAGACGGATGTGGGCGACGTCGAAGTCGATGAGCTCGGTGCGGTAGTTGTCGCACTGGCCGAAGGTGACAGGGAGGCGGACTTGCCCTATCGGGGTGGTGGAGCCGTCGGTCACTCCCGAGAAGGGCTTGGTAGGCTGTAGCTGATTGTATGGCACTTGGAGGCTATCGAATGTCTCGACGGACAGGACGTTGAGCCCCGCGCCGCCGTCGATGAGGGTCTTGGTGACTTGGATGTTGCTGATGACGGGCGAGCGCAGCATCGGGAGGGCACCGGCGGTTGCCGCACATTTGAGCTGATCCGCTGAGCTAAAGGTGATGGCGCACTTGGACCACCTGAGCGGGCGCATGGCCTCGAGCCTGGGAAGGGCTGCATTCACCTCGCGAGCAAACTGCTTGAAGATGCGTTGGGATGCTGGGGCCTGAGCTCCGCCCAAGATGCAGGCGATCGCGCGTGGCTCCTGGAAGCCCCCAGCCCCCTCGTCCTGATGGTGGTCGTCGTTCCTTCTTGGCGGTGGCTGCAATGGAGGGAGACCAGCATTGCCCTGAGGGCGGTCCTCGCGAGGCTGATCCCTCCATGCGCCCTCACGAGGCTGGTCCTTGATACGTCTCCGTCGTATCTATAATTTTTGATTGTTCCATGCCAATATTATTCAACTTTCATACACTTGTTGGCAACTTTTTATACTATTTTTGGGACAAACATATTGATCCAGTGCCCAGTGCCAGTTCCTGATTGTTGCATGTTTTTGGTTTCGCAGAATATCCATATCAAACGGAATCCAAACGGGATAAAAACGGACGGAGCTTATTTTTGGAATATTTGAAAAATCTGGGAGAAAGATCAACACGGAACGGTGCCCGAGGTGGCCATGAGGCAGGGGCGCGCCCCTGACCCTCGTGGGCCACCCATAAGGCGGTTGATGCCCTTCTTCGGCCGCAAGAAAGCTAATTTTTGGTAAAAAATCACGGCGAAGGTTTCAGTCCAATCGGAGTTACGGATCTCCATATATATACAAAACGGTGAAAGGGCAGCAGAACAGAATGCAGAAACAGAGAGAGACAGAGAGATAGATCCAATCTCGGAGGGGCTCTCGCCCCTCCCACGCCATGGAGGCCAAGGACCAGAGGGGAAACCCTGCTCCCATCTAGGGAGGAGGTCAAGGAAGAAGAAGGAGGAGGGGGGCTCTCTCCCCCTCGCTCCCGGTGGCGCCGGAGTGCCACCGGGGGCCATCATCATCACCGCAATCTTCACCAACAACTTCACCATCATCATCACCAACTCTCCCCCTCTATGCAGCGGTGTAACCTCTCTCTTACCCGTTGTAATCTCTACTTAAACATGGTGCTCAACACTATATATTATTTCCCAATGATGTATGGCTATCCTATGATGTTTGAGTAGATCCGTTTTGTCCTATGGGTTATTTGATGATCAAGATTGGTTTGAATTGCATGTTTTATTATTGGTGTTGTCCTATGGTGCTCTCCGTGTCGCGCAAGCGTGAGGGATCCCTGCTGTAGGGTTTGCAATATGTTCATGATTTGCTTATGGTGGGTGGCGTGAGTGGCAGAAGCACAGACCCGAGTAAGTAGGTTGTTTACGTATGGGATAAAGGGGACTTGATACTTTAATGCTATGGTTGGGTTTTACCTTAATGAATCTTTAGTAGTTGCGGATGCTTGCTAGAGTTCCAATCATAAGTGCATATGATCCAAGTAGAGAAAGTATGTTAGCTTATGCCTCTCCCTCAAATAAAACTGTAATAATGATTACCAGTCTAGTTATCGATTGCCTAAGGACAAATAACTTTCTCGTGACAACAAGCTCTTTACTAAAACTAACTTAGTTGTGTCTTCATCTAAACAGCCCCTAGCTTTTATTTACTCGCTCTTTACTTTCTTGCAAACCTATCCAACAACACCTACAAAGTACTTCTAGTTTCATACTTGTTTCCGGTAAAGCGAACGTCGAGTGTGCGTAGAGTTGTATCGGTGGTCGATAGAACTTGAGGGAATATTTGTTCTACCTTTAGCTCCTCGTTGGGTTCGACACTCTTACTTATCGAAAGAGGCTACAATTGATCCCCTATACTTGTGGGTTATCAAGACCTTTTTCTGGCGCCGTTGCCGGGGAGCAATAGCGTGGGGTGAATATTCTCGTGTGTGCTTGTTTGCTTTATCACTAAGTAATTTTTATTTGATATTCTTAGTTGTTTTTTATCTTTAGTTATGGGTAGGAAACGCCAAATACCGAAAAAATTAGTTGTACCTACTGAACCAATGGTTGAAGAACCACTCAAAATCTATCACACTCCTGAAGCTTTTTACTTGGATCATCATCGATCCCTTTGTGCTCGTGTTGAAACCCCAACTAGCTTAGTTGAGGGCAAATCTTTTAGATGAGCATGCTTGTTATGTGCGACACCGAATATCTGAAAAAGGGAAAATTCTTTTGGGTCAAATTCATTGTTTGCAATGCTATGCTTGGAATTTATGTTATATGTATGATGTTACTTGTTGTTCTGAAAACCCTAAGAAACACCTCCCCTCCCAGTGTGAGTTTATTGATAATGGAATCCTATCTTCGTATGCTAAAGGTGTTTATAGTTACTATGATATTCAACAAATTGAAGAATTTGTTGCTTTTAAGGGTGCTTATGAAATTGCTTCTTTGATTGAAACGTATGATGCTACTCTTTACAAGTCTGGAAATTTTGCCATACTTAAATATTGCTATGATAATTATGCTTCTAATGCCTATGTTGAACCATATATTGAGGATTACCCCGTTGTCCAAGAAGAGACTAATATTTTGCAGGAGTCTATAGAAGAAGAAATAGATGGAACCGTGAGCTCATTGGATGAAAAAGATGATGAGGAGAGCGAAGAACAAAAGGAGGAAGAGCGGATTAGCTACCCGTGCCCACCTTCTAATGAGAGTAACTCTTCAACTCATACATTGTTTAATTTCCCTTCATGCTTACCGAAGGATGATTGCTATGATGACTATTATGATCCCGTTGATTCTCTTGAAATATCCCTTTTTGATGATGCTTGCTATGCTTGTGGCCAAGATGCCAATATGAATTATGCTTATGGAGATGAACTTGCTATAGTTCCTTATGTTAAACATGAAATTGTTGCTATTGCACCCACGCATGATAGTCCTATTATCTTTTTGAATTCTCCCGACTACACTATATCGAAGAAGTTTATCCTTATTAAGGATTATATTGATGGGTTGCCTTTTACCGTTGCACATGATGATTTTGATGAATATAATATGCATGTGCTTGCTGCTCCTACTTGCAATTATTATGAGAGAGTAACTATATCTCCACCTCTCTATGTTTCCAACACGATAAAATTGTAAGAAACTGCTTATACTATGCATTGGCCTTTACTATGTGTGCATGAATTGTTCTTTTATGACATGCCGATGCATAGGAAGAGAGTTAGACTTCGTTGTTGCATGATATATGTTGCCTTGTGCTCATTACTAAATTACAAATCATTGTTAATTAATATTGGCTTTGATATACCTTGGGATCCGGGTGGATTCACTACTTGAGCACTTTATGCCTAGCTTTATGGCTTTAAAGAAAGCGCTGCCAGGGAGACAACCCGGAAGTTTTAGGGAGTCATTTATTTCTGTTGAGTGCTTTCATATAGTTTAAAAACAACAAAAATAAAGAGGGGAACCCAAAACCTTTTCAAAAAGAAAAGCGAAAGTGAGAAAGACGAGCATTGTTGAAGTGGGAGCTAGCCTTGAACTTTGTTCATGCTCACGGAAACTTTGTGAATCTTGATTACAGAAACTTTTCAACAAAAATAATTATCCCCTTGTACAATTCCATTGTATTATAAAAATAATGTGCCAAGGTTTGCCTTTATGATGTTTACAATGCTTGTTGGTTTGTACGGTGCAGGACAGAAACTTTGGCTATAGTGCGTGATTTTTAACTTTTTACTGGAACGTCAAATGATTCTGATTCTTTTTCACTGTCTTTCTATACAAATTTTTTATTTTTCCTAATTTTTGTAGAATTTTTCAAGTATCATAAGTATGGTGAATGTTCAGATTATTACAGACTGTTCTGTTTTAGACAGATTCTGTTTTTGATGCATAGTTTGCTTGTTTTGATGAAACTATTGATTTATGTCAGTAGATTAAGCCATGAAAAAGTTATATTACAGTAGACACAATGCAAAAACAAAATATGAATTGGTTTGCAACAGTACTTAGAGTAGTGATTTACTTTATTATACTAACGGATCTTACCGAGTTTTCTGTTGAAGTTTTGTGTGGATGAAGTGTTCGATGATCGAGAAGGTTTCGATGTGAGAAGAAGGAAGAGAGGCAAGAGCTCAAGCTTGGGGATGCCCGAGGCACCCCAAGTAAATATTCAAGGAGACTCAAGCGTCTAAGCTTGGGGATGCCCCGGAAGGCATCCCCTCTTTCTTCAACAAATATCGGTATGTTTTCGGATTCGTTTCATTCATGTGATATGTGCAAATCTTGGAGCGTCTTTTGCATTTAGTTTTCACTTTTCTTTTATGCACCATGCTGGTATGAGATAGTCCTTGGTTTATTTATAGAATGCTCTTTGCACTTCACTTATATCTTTTGAATATGGCTTTATAGAATGCCTCATGTGCTTCACTTATATCATTTGAAGTTTGGATTGTCTGTTTCTCTTCACTTAGACAACCGCCATTTGTAGAATGCTCTTTTGCTTCACTTATATTTGTTAGAGCGTGGGCATATCTTTTGTAGAAAGAATTAAACTCTCTTGCTTCACTTATATCTATTTAGAGAGATGACAGGAACTGGTCATTCACATGGTTAGTCATAAAATCCTACATAAAACTTGTAGATCACTGAATATGATATGTTTGATTCCTTGCAATAGTTTTGCGATATAAAGATGGTGATATTAGAGTCGTGCTAGTTGAGTAATTGTGAAATTGAGAAATACTTGTGTTGAGGTTTGCAAGTCCCGTAGCATGCACGTATGGTGAACCGTTATGTAACGAAGTTGGAGCATGAGGTGTTTATTGATTGTCTTCCTTATGAGTGGCGGTCGGGGACGAGCGATGGTCTTTTCCTACCAATCTATCCCCCTAGGAGCAGGCGCGTAGTACTTTGTTTCGATGACTAATAGATTTTTGCAATAAGTATGTAAGTTCTTTATGACTAATGTTGAGTCCATGGATTATACACACTCTCACCCTTCCATCATTGCTAGCCTCTTCGGTACCGTGCATTGCCCTTTCTCACCTCGAGAGTTGGTGCAAACTTCGCCGGTGCATCCAAACCCCGTGATACGATACGCTCTATCACACATAAACCTCCTTATATCTTCCTCAAAACAGCCACCATACCTACCTATTATGGCATTTCCATAGCCATTCCGAGTATATTGCCATGCAACTTCCATCATCATCATATACATGACTTGAGCATTTATCGTCATATTGCTTTGCATGATCGTAAGATAGCTAGCATGATGTTTTCATGGCTTGTCCTTTTTTGATGTCATTGCTACGCTACATCGTTGCACATCCCGGTACACCGCCGGAGGCATTCATATAGAGTCATATCTTTGTTCTAGATCGAGTTGTAATATTGAGTTGTAAGTAAATAAAAGTGTGATGATCATCATTATTAGACCATTGTCCCATGTGAGGTTATCAAAATAAAAGTGGCCAAAGAAGCCCCCCAAAAAAAGAAGAGAGAGAGGCCAAAGAAGCCTACTAAAAAAGAGAAAAAAACAAAAAAAAATGAGAGAAAAAGAGAGAAGGGGCAATGTTACTATCCTTTTACCACACTTGTGCTTCAAAGTAGCACCATGTTCTTCATATAGAGAGTCTCTTGAGTTATCACTTTCATATATTAGTGGGAATTTTCATTATAGAACTTGGCTTGTATATTCCAACGATGGGCTTCCTCAAATGCCCTAGGTCTTCATGAGCGAGCAAGTTGGATGCACACCCACTTAGTTTCAGTTTGAGCTTTCATACACTTGCTCTAGTGCATCCTTTGCATGGCAATCCCTACTCCTCACGTTGACATCAATTGATGGGCATCTCCATAGCCCGTTGATTAGCCGCGTCGATGTGAGACTTTCTCCTTTTTTTGTCTTCTCCACATAACCCCCATCATCATATTCTATTCCACCTATAGTGCTATGTCCATGGCTCACGCTCATGTATTGCGTGAAAGTTTAAAAGGTTTGAGAAGCGTCAAAAGTATGAAACAATTGCTTGGCTTGTCATCGGGGTTGTGCATGATGTGAATATTTTTGTGTGGTGAAGATGGAGCATAGCCAGACTATATGATTTTGTAGGGATGAGCTTTCTTTGGCTATGTTATTTCAATAAGACATAATTGCTTGGTTGGTATGCTTGAAGTATTATTGTTTTTATGTCAAAGGATAGACTATTGCTTTGAATCACTCGTGTCTTAATATTCATGCCATGATTAGACATATGATCAAGATTATGCTAGGTAGCATTCCACATCAAAAATTATCTTTTTTATCATTTACCTACTCGAGGACGAGCAGGAATTAAGCTTGGGGATGCTGATACGTCTCCGTCGTATCTATATTTTTTTATTGTTCCATGCCAATATTATTCAACTTTCATACACTTGTTGGCAACTTTTTATACTATTTTTGGGACTAACATATTGATCCAGTGCCCAGTGCCAGTTCCTGTTTGTTGCATGTTTTTGGTTTCGCAGAATATCCATATCAAACGGAATCCAAACGGGATAAAAACGGACGGAGCTTATTTTTGGAATATTTGGAAAATTTGGGAGAAAGATCAACGCGAAACGGTGCCCGAGGTGGCCACGAGGCAGGGGGCGCGCCTGCCCCCTGGGTGCGCCCCTGACCCTCGTGGGCCACCCGTAAGGCGGTTGATGCCCTTCTTCGACCGCAAGAAAGCTAATTTTTGGTAAAAACTCACGGCGAAGGTTTCAGTCCAATCGGAGTTACGAATCTCCATATATATACGAAGCGGTGAAAGGGCAGGAGAACAGAATGCAGAAACAGAGAGAGACAGAGAGACAGATCCAATCTCGGAGGGGCTCTCGCCCCTCCCACGCCATGGAGGCCAAGGACCAGAGGGGAAACCCTTCTCCCATCTAGGGAGGAGGTCAAGGAAGAAGAAGGAGGAGGGGGGCTCTCTCCCCCTCGCTTCCGGTGGCACCGGAGTGCCACCGGGGGCCATCATCATCACCGCAATCTTCACCAACAACTTCACCATCATCATCATCACCAACTCTCCCCCCTCTATGCAGCGGTGTAACCTCTCTCTTACCCGCTGTAATCTCTACTTAAACATGGTGCCCAACGCTATATATTATTTCCCAATGATGTATGGCTATCCTATGATGTTTGAGTAGATCCGTTTTGTCCTATGGGTTATTTGATGATCAAGATTGGTTTGAGTTGCATGTTTTATTATTGGTGCTGTCCTATGGTGCTCTCCGTGTCGCGCAAGCATGAGGGATCCCCGCTGTAGGGTTTGCAATATGTTCATGATTTACTTATGGTGGGTGGCGTGAGTGACAGAAGCACAGACCCGAGTAAGTAGGTTGTTTACGTATGGGATAAAGGGGACTTGATACTTTAATGCTATGGTTGGGTTTTACCTTAATGAATCTTTAGTAGTTGCGGATGCTTGCTAGAGTTCCAATCATAAGTGCATATGATCCAAGTAGAGAAAGTATGTTAGCTTATGCCTCTCCCTCAAATAAAACTGTAATAATGATTACTAGTCTAGTTATCGATTGCCTAAGGACAAATAAATTTCTCGTGACAACAAGCTCTTTACTAAAACTAACTTAGTTGTGTCTTCATCTAAACAGCCCCTAGCTTTTATTTACTCGCTCTTTACTTTCTTGCAAACCTATCCAACAACACCTACAAAGTACCTCTAGTTTCATACTTGTTTCCGGTAAAGCGAACGTCGAGTGTGCGTAGAGTTGTATCGGTGGTCGATAGAACTTGAGGGAATATTTGTTCTACCTTTAGCTCCTTGTTGGGTTTGGCACTCTTACTTATCGAAAGAGGATACAATTGACCCCCTATACTTGTGGGTTATCAGTCCTGCCAGCGGTCCTCACAAGGCCGGTTGCGCCACTCCTGGCGGGGGCTGCGATCGTCCCAGCGTCCGCCACCTCGTCCTCCTCCTCGGCCATAGCCCCGGTCGTTGCGCTCGGGGCGTAGACCGAAGCGTCCATCTCGAATGGCTCTGAGCTCTTGACAGTCATTGGTGTTGTGGCTGTGCACATTGTGGAAGGCGCAAAACGGACGGCTGCTCTTGGACGACTCGGGACGGTCCCGGCCGCGCTTCGTGTCTGGCTCCGCCGCGAGCACGGCCACCCCCTTGCGCTTCACGTCCTTGGCCTTGGCTTTCTTCTCCTCTGGGTCGGTAGCAGGGAGCTCGAGGAGGGAAAGGCACCCTTCCTCAGCTCTTGCGCACTTGGTCGCCATGTTGAACAGCTCTAGAGCCGTGCATAGCTCCTCGTGGATGGCGAGGTCCTCCTTCATCTTGACGTCGCGGATGCCATCAGAAAATGCCGAAATGATGGCCTCGTCCGTCACCTTGGGGATATTGAGACGAACGCTGTTGAAGCGCTGGATGTATTTTGCAGGGTCTCTCCTGGCTATTGCTTGATGCGTCGCAGGTCACCCGCGAACGGAGGGTGGTCGCGTGTGCCCTGGAAGTTGGCAACGAAGCGGTCGCGCATCTCACCCCAGGAGGAGATCGACCCCGGGGGCAAGTTCAGGAGCCACGAGCGAGCACCATCTTTGAGAGCCATGGGGGACCAGTTCGCCATGACTTTCTCGTCGCTGTTGGCCGCCTCGATGCTCAGCTCGTAGAGCTGCAAGAACTCCGCAGGGTTGAGGGTGCCGTCGTAGCGAGGAGGCAGGTCTGGCTTGAACTTGCCCGGCCAGACGACGCTACGCAACTCTGGAGTGAAGGCGCGGCAGCCTGCTGTGGCCACCGGGGCCCTTTGTAGAGGCGGAGCCTGCCCTTGATGTCCGCGCACCGTCGCCGCAGGCGGCACGCGGTCTTGTCATGGTGGCACCGGGAGCGCAGGAGCATTTTCTTGCGGCCGGGGAACCTCTTGGCAGCTTCCTTCTTCTCGCGCGGGCGGCCAGCGTGATGGCTCGCGCCGGGGGGCCGCGCGCCTTGGCGCCAGGGCACCGTCTTGGTGCGGAGGTGGTGGAGGTGCTCCGTGATCTACGTCGCCCGCAGCTGGCGGAGGGCGAGGCAGCGAGAGGGATGGTGCGGGAGATCCCCCAGCGGCGCTGACGAGCTCGACGATGCGGTCCAGCTAGTCCTCGTAGAGGTCGTCGACCGGGCGGTAGCGCAGGAGCTCGCGTGCCATGAGCAACGCGGCCTGCGCGTTCGTGGGTGCATGACGAGTGTGAGACGATGCGCCTGCTGGAGTTAGTGATGGAGTGGCGGTGCGTCCGTCCCGCTGCATAGAGGGGTGCAGCAAGGACGCTTGCTGCTCGTTTCCCGCCGGACCGATGGCGGCGTTGGCGGCGGGCGACGGAGAACGACGGGGAGGCCCGCCGACAGGGGCCGTCTGTGTGACACGGGCGGCGAGGGCGGCCCAGCGCTCGGCGCGGGCTCGACGCGCGTCTGCCATGGATGCGGTGGAGCGGTGGAACGTGGACCAGCGGAAGGAAAGCTTCGGCGCACCCCTACCTGGCGTGCCAAATGTCGGATTTCGGGTTCCGGCAAAACCCTCGAGGTTCGAACTCTGGGGTGCGCACGAAGATCTCTCCTCCCCCTAGCTCACGCTCTCACCACAATCTCAAAGCTCAGTGCGTCGAACTCGCAAAACAAGGGACACAGGGTTTATACTGGTTCGGGCCACCGATGTGGTGTAATACCCTACTCCAGTGTGGTGTGGTGGATTGCCTCTTGGGCTGAGGATGAACAAGTACAAGGGAAGAACAACCACCTGAGGAGTGGTGTTCTTGAGCTCGGTGAGCTTGTGTGTGTGAGGGTGGAATGGATCTGATCCCAGGTCAGTTGCCTCCTACTGTGGTGGCTAGTCCTATTTATAGAGGCCCTGATCCTCTTCCCAAATGTAGGCGGGAAGGGATCCAACAACGACCAAAATTGAAGGGAGACAACCAGTACAAGTTATCCTGACTAAAGGTGGTCTTCGCCTGCCAAAGGCTCTGGTGGTGACGCCGTCCTGGGCTCCACGGTGACCTCCGTCCTGCCGTCCTGCTGGCCTTGGTCTTGCACCGATATAGAAACCTTTGCCTGATGCCTCGGACTCCTCGCCTGCGCTTGCCTCTTTAGCACCAAAGAGGAAACGAGTACACTGCGCGCGCTGGCGCCTGCCTGGCCTTGGTCGTCATGGCTTGCGTCACAGGGACCTCGCGAGGTTCCCCTCGCCTTGATCTCTCCACCCCTCGCGAGCCAGCCTGGTGAGGCCGCCCCTGAGGAGGTCTTGCGTCGTCCGCCTCGCGAGGCTTGGCCCCTCGCGAGGGTCTTGAGTGTTCGCTGATGAAGATAGGCCGTACAGGGCCGCTGGTGGAGCCGCGCCATGGGCCGCAGGCAGGCAAGTCCGGGGACCCCCGTTCCCAGGAAGCCGATTGCCCTCCACATCATTGTCGTATGCTTGTACCTTGAGATCATCCTACTATTTGTAGTTGGTGCTACCTCTTGAGCATGCGTTGGTTTTTCCCTTGAAGAGGAAAGGGTGATGCATCAAAGTAGCGTAAGTATTTCCCTCAGTTTTTGGGAACCAAGGTATCAATCCAGTAGGAGGCCACACGCAAGTCCCTCGTACCTTCACAAACAAATAAGAACCTTGCAACCAACGGGATAAAGGGGTTGTCAATCCCTTCACGGCCACTTGCAAAAGTGAGATCTGATAGAGATGATAAGATAATATTTTTGGTATTTTTATGATAAAGAGTGAAAGTAAAGATTGCAAAATAAACGGCGCCAGAAATAGCTAGTTGTCGGGAGATTAATATAATGGAGAATAGAGCCGGGCGACATAGGTTTCACTAGTGGCTTCTCTCAAGATAGCATATGTATTACGGTGGGTGAACAAATTACTGTCGAGCAATTGATAGAATTGAGCATAGTTATGAGAATATCTAGGCATGATCATGTATATAGGCATCACGTCCACAACAAGTAGACCGACTCCTGCCTGCATCTACTACTATTACTCCACACATCGACCGCTATCCAGCATGCATCTAGAGTATTAAGTTCATAAGAACAGAGTAACGCATTAGGCAAGATGACATGATGTAGAGGGATAAACTCAAGCAATATGATATAAACCCCATCTTTTTATCCTCGATGGCAACAATACAATACGTGCCGTTTCCCCTACTGTCACTGGGATCGAGCACCGCATGATTGAACCCAAAGCTAAGCACTTCTCCGATTGCAAGAAAGATCAATCTATTGGGCCAAACAAAACTGATAATTCGAAGAGACTTGCAAAGATAACCAATCATACATAAAAGAATTCAGAGGAGATTCAAATATTGTTCATAGATAATCTTGATCATAAACCCACGATTCATCGGATCTCGACAAACACACCGCAAAAAAGAGTTACATCAAATAGATCTCCAAGAAGATCGAGGAGAACTTTGTATTGAGATCCAAAGAGAGAGAAGAAGACATCTAGCTAATAACTATGGACCCGAAGGTCTGTGGTAAACTACTCACACATCATCGGAGAGGCTATGGTGTTGATGTAGAAGCCCTCCGTGATCGATGCCCCCTCCGGCGAAGCACCGGAAAAGGCCCCAAGATGGGATCTCACGGGCACAGAAGGTTGCGGCGGTGGAAATAGGGTTTCGTGGTGCTCCTCGATGGTTTTGGGGTACGTAGGTATATATAGGAGGAAGAAGTAGGTCAGTGGAGCCACGAGGGGCCCACGAGGGTGGGGGGCGCACCCAGGGGGGCAGGCGCGCCTCCCTGCCTCGTGGCCTCCTTGTTGATTGCTTGACGTCCACTCCAAGTCCTCTGGATCACGTTTGTTCCAAAAATCACGCTCCCTAAGGTTTCATTCCGTTTGGACTCCGTTTGATATTCCTTTTCTGTGAAACACTGAAATAGGCAAAAAAACAGCAATTTGCACTGGGCCTTGGGTTAATAGGTTTGTCCCAAAAATAATATAAAAGTGTATAATAAAGCCGATTAAACATCCAAAGCAGAATATATAATAGCATGGGGCAATAAAAAATTATAGATACGTTGGAGACATATCAAGCATCCCCAAGCTTAATTCCTGCTCGTCCTCGAGTAGGTAAATGATAAAAACAAATTTTTTGATGTGGAATGCTACCTAGCGTATTCTTCAATGTAATTTTCTTTATTGTGGCAGGAATGGTCAGATCCGAAAGATTCAAGATAAAAGTTTAGTATTGACATAAAAATAATAATACTTCAAGTATACTAACCAAGCAATTATGTCTTCTCAAAATAACATAGCCAAAGAAAGCTCATCCCTACAAAATCATATAGTTTGGCCATGCTTCATTTTCGTCACACAAGAATGCTCTCATCTTGCACAATCCCGATGACAAGCCAAGCAATTGTTTCATACTTTAGTAATCTCAAAAAAACTCAACTTTCACGCAATACATGAGCGTGAGCCATGGATATAGCACTATGGGTGGAATGAATAATAATGATGGGGGTTATGTGGAGAAGACAAAAAAGGAGAAAGTCTCACATTGACGCGGCTAATCAATGGGCTAGGGAGATGCCATCAATTGATGTCAATGCAAGGAGTAGGGATTGCCATGCAACGGATGCACTAGAGCTATAAATGTATGAAAGCTGAACAAAAGCAACTAAGTGGGTGTGCATCCAACTTGCTTGCTCACGAAGACCTAGGGCATTTGAGGAAGCCCATTGTTGGAATATACAAGCCAAGTTCTATAATGAAAAATTCCCACTAGTATATGAAAGTGACAAAAACAAGAGACTCTCTATCATAAAGATCATGGTGCTACTTTGAAGCACAAATGTGGAAAAAGGATAGTAGCATTGCCCCTTTTTATTTCTCTTTTTTTGGGCCTTCTTTTTTTTATTTGGCCTTTCTCTTTTTTTGGGGGACAATGCTCTATTAATGATGATCATCACACTTCTATTTATTTACAACTCAATGATTACAAATCGATACTAGAACAAAATATGACTCTATATGAATGCCTCCGGCGGTGTACCGGGATGGGCAATGACTCATGAGTGACATGTATAAAATAATATGCATGGTGGCTTTGCCACAAATATGATGTCAACTACATGATCATGCAAGGCAATATGACAATGATGATGCGTGTCATAATAAACGGAACGGTGGAAAGTTGCATGCCAATATATCTCGGAATGGCTATGGAAATGCCATAATAGGTAGGTATGGTGGCTGTTTTGAGGAAGATATAAGGAGGTTTATGTGTGATAGAGCGTATCGTATCACAGGGTTTGGATGCGCCGGTGAAGTTTGCACCGACTCTCAAGGTGAGAAAGGGCAATGCAAGGTACCGAAGAGGCTAGCAATGATGGAAGGTTGAGAGTGCGTATAATCCATGGACTTAACATTAGTCATAAAGAACTCACATACTTATTGCAAAAATCTACAAGTCATCAAAAACCAAGCACTACGCGCATGCTCCTAGGGGGATAGATTGGTAGGAAAAGACCATCGCTCGTCCCCGACCGCCACTCATAAGGATGACAATCAAAGAACACCTGATGTTTCAAATTTGTTACACAACGTTTACCATACGTGCATGCTACGGGACTTGCAAACTTCAACACAAATATTTCTCAAATTCACAACTACTCAACTAGCACAACTTTAATATCACTACCTCCATATCTCAAAACAATCATCAAGTATCAAACTTCTCTTAGTATTCAACGCACTTATATGAAAGTTTTTATTATACAAATCTTGGATGTCTATCATATTAGGACTAAATTTATAACCAAAGCAAATTACAATGCTGTTCTAAAGGACTCTCAAAATAATTTAAGTGAAGCATGAGAGATCAATAATTTCTATAAAATAGAACCACCGCCGTGCTCTAAAAGATATAAGTGAAGCACTAGAGCAAAAACTATATAGCTCAAAAGATATAAGTGAAGCACATAGAGTATTCTAATAAATTCCGATTAATGTGTGTCTCTCCCAAAAAGGTGTGTACATCAAGGATGATTGTGACAAACTAAAAAACAAAGACTCAAATCATACAAGACGCTCCAAGCAAAACACATATCATGTGGTGAATAAAAATATAGCTTCAAGTAAAGTTACCGATGGACGAAGACAAAAGAGGGGATGCCTTCCAGGCCATCCCCAAGCTTAGGCTTTTTGGTTGTCCTTGAATTTTACCTTGGGGTGCCTTGGGCATCCCCAAGCTTAGGATTTTGCCACTCCTTGTTCCATAATCCATCAAATCTTTACCCAAAACTTGAAAACTTCACAACACAAAACTTAACAGAAAATCTCATGAGCTCCGTTAGCGAAAGAAAACAAAACACCACTTTAAGGTACTGTAATGAACTAATTCTTTATTTGTATTGGTGTTAAACCTACTGTATTCCAACTTCTCTATGGTTTATAAACTATTTTACTAGCCATAGATTCATCAAAATAAGCAAACAACACACGAAAAACAGAATCTGTCAAAAACAGAACAGTTTGTAGTAATCTGTATCTAACGCAAACTTCTGTAACTCAGAAACATCTACCAAAATAGCACGACCTATATAATTTGTTTATTGATCTACTGCAATTTGAATCAGTATTTTATCACGTTCTGGTGATTTTTAACAATTGTTTTCGTGAACAGAAAGTTTCTGGAATTTTCAGCAAGATCAAATAACTATTAACCAAGAAGATCCTATAGGTTTAACTTGGCACAAACACTAATTAAAACAAAAAAAACACATCTAACCATAAGCTAGATGGAAAATTTATTCCTAAACAGAACCAAAAAGCAAGAAACAAAAATAAAATTGGGTTGCCTCCCAACAAGCGCTATCGTTTAACGCCCTTAGATAGGCATAAAGGCAAGGATAGATCTAGGTATTGCCATAATAATGGTAAGGTAAATCACGAAAACTCATCTCATATTCCCTACGTTCAGCAGCAAGTTTTCTTTGTGGCAAGCAAAAGTAATCAAAAGGGCTAAATTTAATGGGACAAAAGTCCCCAAGATCAAGCTCGGGAGGTATGGGTTCCTCCTTTGGCCCCTTATATTGCACAACCAATTCATCATTATAAGCATTCTTTTGGAAATAAGTCATGAGCCTTTGTTCAAGAGAAAAACCTAACCCGTTGTTCTGAATAGCAAAGTAATCGTTGAGTTCAGAAATTCTATCAACTAGAACATCGGTAGGAACCTTTTTTCTAGGGTTTTCATTGTAAGCAACATGATCTAAAGATCGTAAACGCATTAAGTCTTCTTGATTAAAAAAGATAGCTTCTATGGGAGGACGACCAGCGTCCACCCTATAATGAATTTCATTGGCCTCTTTCATTATAAATCTGAACTCATGTGCCAAAAAGGTAGTAGCCGCTCGCTTAACAGAAGAATGCTCGATATTGGAAAACTCTAGAAAAATCCTTTGTATGCAAGGATGCAGATGGATAAATTGTCTTTCAAGTTCGACTACGAGCAAAGATATAGCATCCGCAAGACTACTAGTTCTATGAAGAATAGGCCCACCCATAGAGGGCAGGGCACCGCCACAAGTAAAGAAATCTTGAATAACTCCTTTCCCAATAATATTACCGCTACCAATACGAAACTTTTTAGTGTGTAAAATAGTAGGATCTTCAAGAGGATCATCAAAAACATCAAAGTTTTCCATATTATTATCCTTATCAACAATAACCTCCCCAGTTTCAGACATGACGGCAGCACAGAAAACGAACACACAAGAAGCAAGCGAAAAAGAGGCCAACGGAAAGAGAGAGCAAATAAAACGGCAAGGGTGAAGTGGGGGAGAGGAAAACGAGAGGCAAATGGCAAATAATGTAATGCGAGGGATAAGAGTTTGTGATGGGTACTTGGTATGTCTTGACTTGTGTGTAGACTCCCCGACAACGGCGCCAGAAATCCTTCTTGCTACCTCTTGAGCATGCGTTGGTTTTTCCCTTGAAGAGGAAAGGGTGATGCAGCAAAGTAGCGTAAGTATTTCCCTCAGTTTTTGAGAACCAAGGTATCAATCCAGTAGGAGGCCACACGCAAGTCCCTCGTACCTGCACAAACAAATAAGAACCTTGCAACCAACGCGATAAAGGGGTTGTCAATCCCTTCACGACCACTTGCAAAAGTTAGATCTGATACAGATGATAAGATAATATTTTTGGTATTTTTATGATAAAGAGTGAAAGTAAAGATTGCAAAATAAACGACGCCAGAAATAGCTAGTTGTCGGGAGATTAATATAATGGAGAATAGACCCGGGGGCCATAGGTTTCACTAGTGGCTTCTCTCAAGATAGCATATATAAGTATTACGGTGGGTGAACAAATTACTGTCGAGCAATTGATAGAATTGAGCATAGTTATGAGAATATCTAGGCATGATCATGTATATAGGCATCACGTCCGCAGCAAGTAGACCGACTCCTGCCTGCATCTACTACTATTACTCCACACATCGACCGCTATCCAGCATGCATCTAGAGTATTAAGTTCATAAGAACAGAGTAACACATTAGGCAAGATGACATGATGTAGAGGGATAAACTCAAGCAATATGATATAAACCCCATCTTTTTATCCTCGATGGCAACAATACAATACGTGTCGTTTCCCCTACTGTCACTGGGATCGAGCACCGCATGATTGAACCCAAAGCTAAGCACTTCTCCCATTGCAAGAAAGATCAATCTAGTAGGCCATACAAAACTGATAATTCGAAGAGACTTGCAAAGATAACCAATCATACATAAAAGAATTCAGAGGAGATTCAAATATTGTTCATAGACAATCTTGATCATAAACCCACAATTCATCGGATCTCGACAAACACACCGCAAAAAAGAGTTACATCAAATAGATCTCCAAGAAGATCGAGGAGAACTCTGTATTGAGATCCAAAGAGAGAGAAGAAGCCATCTAGCTAATAACTATGGACCCGAAGGTGTGAGGTAAACTACTCACACATCATCGGAGAGGCTATGGTGTTGATGTAGAAGCCCTCCGTGATCGATGCCCCCTCCGGCGGAGCACCGGAAAAGGCCCCAAGATGGGATCTCACAGGTACAGAAGGTTGCGGCGGTGGAAATAGGGTTTCGTGGTGCTCCTCAATGGTTTCGCGGTACGTAGGTATATATTGGAGGAAGAAGTAGGTCGGTGGAGCCACGAGGGGCCCACGAGGGTGGGGGCGCGCCTCCCTGCCTCGTGGCCTCCTCGTTGATTGCTTGACGTCCACTCCATGTCCTCTGGATCACGTTTGTTCCAAAAATGAATGCTCCCGAAGGTTTCATTCCGTTTGGACTCCGTTTGATATTCCTTTTCTGCGAAACACTAAAATAGGCAAAAAAATAGCAATTTGCACTGGGCGCTGGGTTAATAGGTTAGTCCCAAAAATAATATAAAAGTGTATAATAAAGCCCATTAAACATCCAAAATAGAATATATAATAGCATGGAGCAATCAAAAATTATAGATACGTTGGAGACGTATCAGTTGGCAACTCACTTTTTAAAATGTAATATCAAGCACTATATTTGCAACTTGCTTTTAAATTACAATATTAAACACTTTATGAGATTTGCAACTCACTTTTTAAAATGTAATATCAAGCACTATATTTGCAACTTGCTTTTAAATTACAATATTAAACACTTTATGAGATTTGCAACTCGCTTTCATGTTCACATTAGATGTGAAACTATTCGGAATACCCAGTGTTCGCAATTCTGCACGTAGTTTCAATCTAGGGGGGCGTTACAAATATTTTAGCACACAACTCATACAACAATCACAGGCTGGAATCCTAGAAAAGAACTGGACGACTAATTTGTTGGGGAACGTTGCATGGAAAACAAAAAAAAATTCTACGCACACGCAAGATCTATCCATGGAGATGCATAGCTACGAAAGGAGGAGAGCATCTACATACCCTTGTAGATCGCTAAGCGAAAGCGTTTATCAACGCGGTTGATGTAGTCGTACACCTTCACGATCGGTCCCGATCAAGCACCGAACGTACGGTACCTCCGTGTTCAGCACACGTTCAGCTCGATGACATCCTCGCCTTCTCGATCCAGCAACGGAGGCGAAGTAGTAGATGAGTTCCGGCAGCACAACGGTGTGGTGATGGTAGTGGTGAAACTTTTTCACAGGGCTTCGCCAAGCAGAACGGTTTAGAGTGGAGGACGAATTAGAGGGAGAGGGGGCGCTGACACATGGCTTGGGGATTCGTGGTGTGTGGCGCCCTCTCCCCTCCTCTCATATATATAGGTGGAGGGGGAGGGGAGCCGGCCCTAGGCACACCCCAAGGGGGCTGGCGGCCGCACTAGGGTGCCTTCCCTAGGCGCCCCCTTTCCTTCTTGGCGCATGGGGGGGGGAGGAAAGGGGGTTGGCTGCCTTATGGTGCATCCCTTCCTTCTCCCTTGCGTGGAGAAAGGCGGGAGGGGGCCAGCCCCTCCTCTTTCCTTTCCTAAGGGTCGGCGGCCAAGAGGTGGGCGCGCCAGCCCCCTTGTTGGCTGGTGTGCTCCCTCCTTTTGGCCCGTTAGGCCCAACAACACCTCATGGTCTTCCGGAACCCCTTCCGGTGATCCGATAATTATCCGGTGCATTCCGAACCTCTTCCGGAGACCAAATACTACCATCCTATATATTAATTTTTACCCCTGGACCATTCCAGAGATCCTCGTCATGTCCGTGATCTCATCCGGGACTCCAAACAACATTCGGTCACCAACATACATAACTCATATAGTATTATATCGTCAACGAACGTTAAGCGTGTGGACCCTACGAGTTCGAGAATGATGTAGACATGACCGAGGCGCTTCTCCGGCCAGTAACGAATAGGGGGGCCTGGATGCCCATATTGGTTCCTACATATTCTACAAAGATCTTTATTGGTCGAACCTTTATGAAAAAATACACAGTTCCCTTTGTCTGTTGGTATGTTACTTGCCCGAGATACGATCGCCGGTATCTCCATACCTAGTTCAATCTCGTTACCGGGAAGTCTCTTTATTCGTTCCATAATACATCCTTGTAACTAACTAAGAGAATCTCCAATAGATGGTCCATATGTAAAAATACCTAACTTTTGGATCTTCGAGAGCAGAAAACGCTGCTCCAACAAACGGTCCATATGTAAAAAAAATACATCACCGCCTCCCGGAGATGTAAAATTGAAAACTTGGTGATGCAAATTTACATCACGAGGGACAAGTGATGTAAAACGCGGCCGCCCACCAAGCGACCAGCCGCCAGTTCATTTGTCTTCCCGCTCGCGACCGCCCGCCCGCCCGAGCACCAGTCACCGGAATCACCGCCGGCACCTGAAGGAAATATGCCCTAGAGGCAATAATAAAGTTGTTATTTATATTTCCTTATATCATGATAAATGTTTATTATTCATGCTAGAATTGTATTAACCGGAAACTTGATACATGTTTGAATACATAGACAAAACAGAGTGTCCCTCGTATGCCTCTACTTGACTAGCTCGTTAATCAAAGATGGTTAAATTTCCTAACTATAGACATGTGTTGCCATTTGATGAACGGGGTCACATCATTAGAGAATGATGTGATGGAAAAGACCCATCCGTTAGCTTAGCATAATGATCATTAAGAAACTGTGAGGCAATATCCGCTTTCTTCATGACTTATACATATTCCTTTGACTATGAGATTATGCAACTCCTGAATACCGGAGGAACACCTTGTGTGCTATCAAACGTTAGAACGTAATTGGGTGATTATAAAGATGCTCCACAGGTGTCTCCAAAGGTGTTTGTTGGGTTGGCATAGATCGATATTAGGATTTGTCACTCTAAGTATCGGAGAGGTATCTCTGGGCCCTCTCGGTAATGCACATCACGATAAGCCTTGCAAGCAATGTAACTAATGAGTTAGTTGCGGGATGATGCATTATGGAACGAGTGAAGAGACTTGCCGGTAATGAGATTGAACAAGGTATGATGATACCGACGATCGAATCTCGGGCAAGTAACATACCGATGACAAAGGGAATAACGTATGTTGTCATTGCGGTTTGATCGATAAAGATCTTCGTAGAATATGTAGGAACCAATATGAGCATCCAGCTTCCGCTGTTGGTTATTGATCGGAGATGTGCTTCGGTCATGTCTACATATTTGTTGAACCTGTAGGGTCCGCACACTTAACGTTCGATGTCGATTTGTATTATGAGTTATGTGTTTTGGTGACCGAAGATTGTTCAGAGTCCCGGATGAGATCACGGACATGACGAGGAGTCTCGAAATGGTCGAGAGGTAAAGATTGATATATTGGACGATGATATTAGGACACCGGAATAGTTTTGGAATGGTTCGGGTATTTTTTGGAGTACCGAGGGGTTACCGGAACCCCCCGGGGAAGTATTGGGCCTACATGGGCCATAGGGGAGAGGGGAGGCAGCCCACAAGGGGTGGCCGTGCCCCCCTCCCATGGGGAGTCCGAATTGGACTATGGGAGGGGGCGCCCCCCTTTCCTTCTCCTCTTCCCTCTCCCTTCCCCCTTTTCCCCCTCCATGAGAAGGACTAAGAGGGGGGGGGGGCGAATCCTGCTAGGACTAGGAGTCCTAGGAGGACTCCCCCCTCTTGGCGTGCCCCCTAGGGCCGGCCTCCTCCCTCTCCCTCCTTTATATACGTGGGCAGGGCACCCCTTGGAGACACACCAATTGTTCCAAGCCGTGTGCAGCGTATCCCTCCACGGTTTACTCCTCCGGTCATATTCACGTAGTGCTTAGGCGAAGCCCTGCGCGGATCACATCACCATCACCGTCACCATGCCGTCGTGCTGACGAAACTCTCCCTCTACCCTCTACTGGATCAAGAGTTCGAGCGATGTCATCAAGCTGAACGTGTGCTGAACTCGGAGTTGTCGTACATTCGGTACTTGATCGGTTGGATCACGAAGACGTTCGACTACATCAACCGCGTTAAAATAGCGCTTCCGTTCGGTCTACGAGGGTACATGGACACACTCTTCCCCTCTCCTTGCTATGCATCTCCTAGATAGATCTTGCGTGATCGTAGGAAAATTTTGAAATTGCATGCTACGTCCCCCAACAGTGGCATCCGAGCCAGGTCTATGCGTAGATGATATGCACGAGTAGAACACAAAGAGTTGTGGGCCATAATAGTCATACTGCTTACCACCAATGTCTTATTTTGATTCCGCGGTATTGTTGGATGAAGCGGCCTGGACTAACCTTACATGACCACGTTCATGAGACCGGTTCCACCGACAGACATGCAGCTTGTTTTGCATTAAGGTGGCTGGCGGGTGTCTGTTTCTCCAATTCTAGTTGAATCGAATTTGACTACGGCCGGTCCTTGTTGAAGGTTAAAGCAGCGCACTTGATGAAAAATTGTTGGGGTTTTGATGCGTAGGTAAGAACGGTTCTTGCTAGACGCCCGTAGCAGCCACGTAAAACTTGCAACAACAAAGTAGAGGACGTCTAACTTGTTTTTGCAGGGCATGTTGTGATGTGATATGGTCAAGACATGATGTGATATAAGGTATTGTATGAGATGATCATGTTTTGTAAAAGTTATCGGCAACTGGCGGGAGCCTTATGGTTGTCGCTTTATTGTATGAAATGCAATCGCCATGTAATTGCTTTACTTTATCACTAAGCTGTAGCGATAGTTGTAGAAGCAATAGTTGGCAAGACGACAACGACGCTACAATGAAGATCAAGGTGTCAAGCCGGTGACGATGGGGATCATGATGGTGCTTTGGAGATGGAGATCAAAGGCACAAGATGATGATGTCCATATCATGTCACATATTTTGATTGCATGTGATGTTTATCTTTTATGCATATTATTTTGCTTAGTACGGAGGTAGCATTATAGGATGATCCCTCACTAAATTTCAAGGTATAAGTGTTCTCCCTGAGTATGCACCGTTGCTACAGTTCGTCGTGCCGAGACACCATGTGATGATCGGTTGTGATAAGCTCTACGTTCACATACAAAGGGTGTAAGACAGTTTTGCACGTGCAGAATACTCAGGTTAAACTTACAAGCCTAGCAACTGAGGCCTCAGAACACTAGGACCGAACGGTCGAACGTGAATCATATAGTAGATATGATTAACATAGAGATGTTCACCATTGAAAACTACTCCATCTCACATGATGATCGGACATGGTTTAGTTGATATGGATCACGTGATCATTTAGATGACTAGAGGGATGTCTGTCTAAGTGGGAGTTCTTAAGTAATATGATTAATTGAACTTAATTTATCATGAACTTAGTCCTGATAGTTTTTGCATATCTATGTTGTAGATCAATGGCCCGTGCTACCGTTCCCTTGAATTTTAATGCGTTCCTAGAGAAAGCTAAGTTGAAAGATGATGGTAGCAACTACACAGACTGGGTCCATAACTTGAGGATTATCCTCATTAATGCACTGAGAAAAACAAGTTGAAAGATGATAGTAGCAATGATGCGGACTGGGTCCGTGATCTGAGGAATATCCTCATTGCTGCACAGAAGAATTATATCCTTGAAGCACCACTAGGTGCAAGGCCTGCTGCAGGAGCAACTCCGGACGTTATGAACGTCTGGCAAGCTAAATCTGATGTCTACTCGATAGTTCAGTGTGCCATGCTTTACGGCTTAGAATCGGGACTTCAAAGACGTTTTGAACGTCATGGAGCATATGAGATGTTCCAAGAGTTGAAGTTAATATTTCAAGCAAATGCCCGAGTTGAGAGATATGAAGTCTCCAACAAGTTCTATAGCTGCAAGATGGAGGAGAACAGTTCTGCCAGTGAACATATACTCAAAATGTCTGGGTATCATAACCACTTGACTCAGCTGGGAGTTAATCTTCCATATGATAGTGTCATTGACAGAGTTCTTCAATCACTTCCACCAAGCTATAAAGGCTTCGTGATGAACTATAATATGCAAGGGATGGAAATGACAATTCCCGAGCTCTTCGCAATGCTTAAGGCTGCAGAGGTAGATATCAAGAAGGAGCATCAAGTGTTGATGGTTAACAAGACCACTAGTTTCGAGAAAAAGGGCAAAGGTAAGAAGGGGAACTTCAAGAAGAATAGCAAGCAAGTCTGGACCTAAGCTTGAAACTGAGTGCTTCTACTACAAAGGGATTGGTCACTGGAAGCGGAACTGCCCCAAGTATTTGGCGGATAAGAAGGATGGCAAAGTGAAAGGTATATTTGATATATACATGTTATTGATGTGTACCTTACTAATGCTCGTAGTAGCGCCTGGGTATTTGATACTGGTTCTGTTGCTCATATTTGTAACTCGAAATAGGGGCTACGGATTAAACGAAGATTGGCTAAGGACGAGGTGACGATGCGCGTTGGAAATGGTTCCAAGGTCGATGTGATCGCCGTCGGCACGCTACCTCTACATCTACCTTAGGGATTAGTTTTAGACCTAAATAATAGTTATTTGGTGACAGCGTTGATCATGAACACTATATCTGGATCTTGTTTGATGCAAGATGGTTATTCATGAAAATCAGAGAATAATGGTTGTTCTATTTATATGAGTAATATCTTTTATGGTCATGCACCCTTGATGAGTGGTCTATTTTTGTTGAATCTCGATCGTAGTGATACACATATTCATAATATTGATGCCAAAAGATGCAAAGTTAATAATGATAGTGCAACTTATTTGTGGCACTGCCATTTAGGTCATATTGGTGTAAAGTGCATGAAGAAACTCCATCTAGATGGGCTTTTGGAATCACTTGATTATGAATCACTTGATGCTTGCGAATCATGCCTCATGGGCAAGATGACTAAGACTCCGTTCTCCGGAACAATGGAGCGAGCCACTGACTTATTGGAAATAATACATACTGACGTATGCGGTCCGATGAGTGTTGAGGCTCGCGGCGGGTATCGTTATTTTATGACCTTCACAGATCATTTCAGTAGATATGGGTATATCTACTTAATGAAACATAAGTCTGAAACATTTGAAAAGTTCAAAGAATTTCATAGTGAAGTGGAAAATCATCGTAACAAGAAAATAAAGTTTCTACGATCTGATCGCGGAGGCGAATATTTGAGTTACGAGTTTGGTCTTCATTTGAAACAATGTGGAATAGTTTCGCAACTCACGCCACCTGGAACACCACAACGTAATGGTGTGTCCGAATGTCGTAACCGTACTTTATTAGATATGGTGCAATCTATGATGTCTCTTACTGATTTACCACTATCGTTTTGGGATTATGCTTTAGAGACAGCTGCATCCACGTTAAATAGGGCACCATCTAAATCCGTTGAGACGACACCATATGAACTGTGGTTTGGCAAGAAATCTAAGCTGTCGTTTCTTAAAGTTTGGGGTTGCAATGCTTATGTGAAAAAGCTTCAGCCTGATAAGCTCAAACCCAAATCGGAGAAGTGCGTCTTCATAGGATACCCAAAAGAAACTGTTGGGTACACCTTCTATCACGAATCCGAGGGCAAGGTTTTTGTTGCTAAGAATGGATCCTTTCTAGAGAAGGAGTTTCTCTCAAAAGAAGCGAGTGGGAGGAAAGTAGAAGCGAGTGGGAGTTTCTCTCGAATGGGAAAGTGGTTCATCACATAAATCAGTTCCAGTGATGCCTACACCAATTAGTGAGGAAGTTAATGATGATGATCATGGAACTTCAGATCAAGTTACTACCAAACCTCATAGGTCAACCAGAGTACGTTCCGCACCAGAGTGGTACCGTAATCCTATTTTGGAAGTCATGTTACTAGACCATGACGAACCTACGAACTATGAGGAAGCAATGATGAGCCCAGATTCCGCAATGGCTTGAGGCCATGAAATCTGAGATGGGATCCATGTATGAGAACAAAGTGTGGACTTTGGTTGACTTTCTCGATGACCGGCAAGCCATAGAAAATAAATGTATCTTCAAGAAGAAGACTGACACTCACGGTAATGTTACTGTCTACAAAGCTCGACTTGTTGCCAAAGGTTTTCGACATGTTCAAGGAGTTGACTACGATGAGACCTTCTCACCCGTAGCGATGCTTAAGTCTGTCCGAATCATGTTGGCAATTGCCTCATTTTATGATTATGAAATTGGGCACACGGATGTCAAAACTGCATTCCTTAATGGATTTCTTAAAGAAGAGTTGTATATGATGCAACCAGAAGGTTTTGTCGATCCTAAAGGTGCTAGCAAAGTGTGCAGGCTCCAGCGATCCATTTATGGACTGGTGCAAGCCTCTGGGAGTTGGAATATACACTTTGATAGTGTGATCAAAGCATATGGTTTTATATAGACTTTTGGAGAAGCCTGTATTTACAAAAAAGTGAGTGGGAGCTCTGTAGCATTTCTAATATTATATGTGGATGACATATTGTTGATTGGAAATGACATAGAATTTCTGGATAGCATAAAAGGATACTTGAATAAGAATTTTTCAATGAAAGACCTCGGTGAAGCTGCTTATATATTGGGCATCAAAATCTATAGAGATAGATCAAGACGCTTAATTGGACTTTCACAAAGCACATACCTTGATAAAGTTTTGAAGAAGTTCAAAATGGATCAGTCAAAGAAAGGGTTCTTGCCTGTGTTACAAGGTGTGAAGTTGAGTCAGACTCAATGCCCGACCACTGTAGAAGATAGAGATAAAATGAAAGTCATTCCCTATGCCTCAGCCATAGGTTCTATCATGTATGCAATGCTGTGTACTAGACCTGATGTGTGCCTTGCTATAAGTTTAGCAGGGAGGTACCAAAGTAATCCAGGAGTGGATCACTGGACAACTGAAAGGATCGATACGGTCGACTAGAGGGGGGGGTGAATAGGAGACTACAAATTTTACTCTTTCTTGTCAATTTTAAGGCTTAGCGGATAAAAAGGGTTCACTAGATATGCAACTAGGTGAACACAACCTATATGACAAGCAAGCTCTAAGCTAAATATGCTAGGCAACAAACTAATTAGCAAGCCAACAAGCATACAAGGCTAAGTAAAGTGCGGGAAAGGATTAACCACAAGTGAGACGAGGACGCGGATTTTATCCCGAAGTTCACTCTTCCTTGGGGAAGAGCTACTCTCCGTTTGGAGCGGTGACGGAGCCAAAGCTTGCGGAACGCCACCGAATGCTCACCGTAATCTCCTTCGAGTCACCCCCAACGGATGAGCCTCGAATCACTCGGGGTTGGTCTTGAAGGCGACCACCACACCTTTACAAACTTCTCCGGAGCACACCACAAGCAAGGAAGCTTCCGGAGGAACCTCTAACCGCCTAGGAGCCCAAGCTCCAAGAGTAACAAGTCATGGTGGATGAATGTTGCGGGGAACGCGATTTGGTTTGGTCAAAGTGTAGATCGGGTCTTGCTCTCCCAATCCCCAAAGTTTCAACAAGATTGGGTGGAGGGATTGAGAGTAGTGAGCAAAATGGGTGTAGCAATGGACGAGCTCAACAAGACATTAGGGTTAAGGGATGGAGGAGGAAGAAGGGGGCTTATATAGTGTTCTTGGCCGGGAGGGGATTTCTGCCCGTTGGACCCGTGCGCACGGGCCAAGTCAGCCCCGTGCGCATGGGGTGTCCAATGAGTTTCGAGGTACCCCGTGTGCACGGGGGTCAGAGACCCCGTGCGCACGGGGTGTCCTGAAATATTCTGACTACCCCGTGCGCACGGGGGTCAGAGACCCCGTGCACACGGGGTGTCCAGAAGATTTCTGATGAAACATCACAGGACACCACGGCAAAGCACACAATAAGTGGAATATCTGAGGAGGTGTAGGAGGGCTGGTGTATCTGTCTTAGAGGCATTCCCACACGACACTAAATCCACGAAGACCCCTATTGATAGTGCGGTTTTACCTACGACTCAAATCGAACCAAAACGAAAAACCTTCGAGTCGCCGGTAACCACGCCTTTGATCTTTTTGGACCGGGGGGTCGCACACCTCCATCAATGGACACCTTGGAACCAAAGTCCTGAGATAAACTTTAGCAACCAACATTAGTTCCACTAACCACATTGTCATCACACCAAAATATAATCTAAGTGATACTTGCACTTTCAACAACAGTCAAGAACATCCTAAAATACCTGAAAAGGACTAAGGATATGTTTCTCATTTATGGAGGTGACAAAGAGCTTGTTGTTGGGGATATGACTATTGGGTATGACCCGCCCAGGAGGGGCCGGGTTATCCCAATGGCGGTTTATCAAGACGAAGCCCATGAAGATGTTGAAGATGGTGGTTCATGAAGCAGACTTATTAAAAGGGCCCAAAGCCCAGGGGCGGCTTAAAGCCCAGAAGTGTAAACTGCCATATGTGTATAACTTATCTTGTAAGGCAAGTGTAATCAGTGACCAGGCCGGACACGTTTATGAGCCGGTCGGGACTCTGTAAGCCGCAGGGCGTCAACCTATGTATATAAAGGGATGACCCGGCGGCGGTTTAGGGCAGGAGACAACAGATCGAAAGCTAGGTCCAACGTAATCGCTCCCTGGTAATCGAGACATAAGCAATACCACCTCAAACTGGATTAGGCCTTTACCTTCATCGCAAGGGGCCGAACCAGTATAAACTTCCTGTGTCCTTTGTCCCGTTTAACCCCTTTAAGCTAACCACGTTGTGATGGCTCCATGACTAAGTACTCACACTAGGACATCTGCCGTGACGATCCCACGACAGTTGGCGCCCACCGTGGGGCTATCGCACGGTGGTTTTGAGTTCTTGAAGGGCAACTTAGAAGGGATCAAGGGATACGCTGTGGGCCGGATGACCAAGAGTCGTCGCGACAAACTCTACATCGACGATGCAGGCTGGGGCCTCGAGGCCGGCTCGATCGAGTACGGGTACCGGGCCCCCTTCGGCGGAATCCATGTCTTCATCGGCAAGATCGGCGAACCGGGCCCTGAGCCGGACATCTGCACCGACATCATCGAGACGGCTCAGCGTGCATGACCCGCCCGAGTTCAACCCGCCATGAAGCGCGCCTTTGTTGGATTCATCCATGGGGCAGAATTTGAGGAAGGATCTGTGTCTGGCGGTGAGACGGCCGTCTATTCTGATGGTGAATCGTCCACAGGCGAGACTAATTCAATGTATCAGCTGCAAGATGGCCGGCTTGGGGGCTATTTTGATGGCGACAGTATTCCGGACCCCTTTGAGCCGCCGAATAGGGTCGCAATTTTCATGGCCGGTACACAGCAAGCGCAGAACTCTACAACTGCAGCGGCGATGATTTCTGGGTCAGCAGCGGCGATGGCAGCCGGGGCAGGAGGCCCTGTGCGCCTGCCGGCTCAGGTCTTGACCGACTTACTGGAAAGTCTGACAACATTGTTAGCAGCAAACGTTAACCCGGCGAATCAAGATCAGCACAACGCGGAGGTTGCGAAATTGCGTGACGAGATAGCACAAGCCAAGGAGGATCTGGCGGCTGAGGACGCCAGGATGACTGCGGAGCAAGCTGTGTTGGATGCTCGAGCACAACGGATTCAAGCAGATTCTTACCGGCTCGCAGTGGATCAGAACGCTTCAAACAAGATTTTAAGGAGGAAGCACCGGAGTCGTCTACCCCCGGTTTACGATCCGTGAAACCTTTTTCCTACGCCTGGAGCGGGGACCAGTAACCCGCTAGAGGCAAATCGGGTGGTGACCATGCCTAGGACCGGAGCGCCGGTTCAGTCGCGCACGACGGACCCGCCTCATCTGAATAATACCCCGCCACGATATGTGCCAACACCACTGGGTCATTATTCTAACCCGTTGGATAACATGATCGCCGCGGCGACACGGTTGGCGGCTCTCCTAGTGTAAGGCGAGTCTCTAGCTACGGTTGAAATGCGGAAAGCAAGAGAGCTTCTTCAGACAGCGCTGGTACAGCAGGAGGCATATTCTTACAGTCGTGAGAGGGTTCACTCGACCCCTCGCCCAAGCCGGAGTTATAGCAGACACATGGATTCACCGGCCATATCAAGCAGTGACAAGCACCGTAACCAGCCGCGTGGACATGATTCGACGCGTGATGGTGCACAGGATTTGGTGGACCAGGACAGAGCACGTCGAGAAGCTGAACTGGAGGCTCCGCAGGCGACTCATCAACATCTTCCGGCTTATCCGACGACTTCGGTGGAGGCAGGCGTGACCTCTAGAAGCACGGGTGTACCATGTTTAGTGTCGGCTCTGCGTAATGAGCGTCTGCCCAAGGATTTCAAAGGACCTCGTAAGGTGCCTAATTACACGGCCGACTTGCCCCCTGAGGCGTGGATTGAGAGTTACGAGATGGCCATGGAGTTACTGGAGGTCAGCGATGCTGCATGTGCCAAATACTTCACCATGATGCTGGATGGGACGGCCCGTACTTGGTTAAAAGGGCCGCCTGCCAACTCCATTGGGTCGTGGGCCGAGTTAAAGGCCCGGTTTGTCCAGAATTTTAAGGATACGTGCAAACAACCCATGTCGGTTGTGGATTTGGATGCCTGCGCCCAAGAAGAGGGCGAGTCCATGACCCATTGGGTGCGCCGGGTCAAAGCTATCTTGCACTCATTGGATAACATCAATACCGGCTCAACAGTCCTAATGTTGGAGAAAAATTGCCGTTTTTGCCTCTTAAACAGAAGCTAGGGCGGCTCACGCGCCACTGCAATGACATGGGGGAGCTGATGGCGGCTCTGATTAAATATGCTGACTCTGATAGTACCAAGGACCCCAAATCTGATGATGAAAAGACGGGAAAGGGAAAGAAGAGTGGCAACACCAAGGGCCAGCATCATAACCCGGCGAGTCAGGGGGGCAATGGTAAGCGCAAGGCCGATAACAACTCAGATTTTGTGGCCAATACCAACGCGCGGAATAATGGTCAGCGTCGTAAGGGAAAGCCACCTCCTCGGACAGGAGGGTTGGGCATAAATCTTGAGCAGATGATGAATGAGCCTTGCCCAAGGCATGGTACGCGGGAAAGGCCGTCCAGTCACCTTTGGAAAGACTGCCAAATTATGAGGGAGTTCAAAAATTCAAATTTGTTCCAGAACAATCATGGGCCGGGTGGTAGCTCAGGCTCCGGTGGTGGCGGTTCTCATGGCCCGGGTTAAGGTGGCGGCGGTTCTAATTCCGGTTTTCAGGGTCACCCAAGCAATCAAAGCAGTCAGGGTAGTTATCATCAACAGTCCGGTCAGGGGAATCAGCAACAGCAATCTGGGCATCAAAGTAACCCGAAGCAGTTGAATAGTGGGCAGTACCACGTCTTCACAACAAGTTTATGCAAGCGGGATCAGAAGCTCCGTAAAAGAGCCGTAAACGCCGTTGAGCCGGCGGTTCCCCGTTATCTGCGATGGTCCGAGCAGCCCATTGTGTGGAGTCGTGAGGATCACCCGCCCTGGGTTGATATTCCGGGTCAATTGGCTTTGGTGGTGGCACCTCAGGTTGGAGGGTACAAGTTCACCAAGGTACTCATGGATGGAGGAAACAATATTAATATCCTTTATTATGAAACTTTTCGTCGCATGGGATTGACTGATAATGGTCTTAAGCCGTCGAACACTGTTTTTCAAGGTGTGGTGCCTGGTAAGTCGGCATACCTGGTTGGAAAAATAGCTCTGGGAGTGGCTTTTGGGGATGAGTATGATTCCAGATCTAAGACGTTGACTTTTGAAGTGGTTAAGATCAAAAGCCCTTATCACGCTCTGTTTGGACAGCCGGCTTATGCCAAGTTCATGGCACAGCCTTGTTATGTCTATCTGCAACTCAAAATGCCGGGTCACAAGGGGACTATCACAGTGCATGGAAGCCGGAAGATAGCTTTGGAGTGTGAAGAAGGTGACGATGCGTATGCTGAGTCTGTCTGTGCAACAGAAGAGTTGATGTTTTATAAAGATAATGTTGACCCGGCAGATATGACATCTTTGAAGAAGCCAACTACGGAGCATGACCCAGTCTTGAAGTTCAAATCGGCGGATGACACTAAGCTAGTTGATTTCGTTCCTGGTGATTCGTCCAAGCAGTTCAACATCAGTGCTAATTTGGATCCGAAATAGGAAAGCGCGCTCATCGAGTTCATCCGTGAGAACTGGGACATCTTTGCCTAGAAACCATCTGACATGCCGGGTGTACCGAGGGAACTCGCTGAGCACACTCTCAATATTGATCCGAAGTTTAAACCGGTCAAGCAATTCCTTCGTCGTTTTAATGAAGAGAGGCGTAAGGCCATCGGTGAAGAAGTGTCCCGGCTCTTGGCGGCTGGATTCATTGTTGAAGTTTTTCATCCAGAATGGTTGGCTAACTCCGTGCTGGTGCTTAAGAAGAATGGCACTTGGCGTATGTGTGTGGATTACACGAATTTAAATAAGGCTTGTCCGGCTGATCCTTTTGCTCTCCCTCGTATTGATCAAATTATTGATGCTACGGCGGGTTGTGAGCGTTTGAGCTTTTTGGATGCTTATTCTGGTTATCATCAGATCAAAATGGCAATTGAGGACCAGGAGACGACAACGTTCATTACTCCGTTTGGAGCCTTCTGCTATGTATCCATGCCCTTTGGGCTCAAGAGTGCCCAGGCGACTTACCAACGATGTGTGCAAAATTGCCTTCATAGTCAAATCGGGCGTAATGTTCATGCTTATGTGGATGGCATTGTGGTGAAGTCCAGGAAGAAGGAGACCCTGATTGATGATTTGAAGGAGACCTTTGACAACCTTCGGGTTTATAAGATGATGCTTAACCCGGCCAAATGTGTTTTTGGTGTACCAGCTGGTCAGCTTTTGGTTTTTATGGTTTCTGAACGAGGTATTGAAGCTAACCCGAAGAAGATAAAAGCCATCACCTCTCTGGCTAAGCCGGCATGTGTTAATGATGTTCAGTGTTTGGCGGGTCGTATTGCGGCCTTAAGCCGGTTCATAAGCCGGTTGGGTGAGAAGGCTATCCTTCTTTACCAGATGATGAAGAAGACAGATCACTTTGTCTGGAGTGATGCTGCTAATCAAGCATTTGAGGAGTTGAAGAAACAGTTAGCTGAGCCGCCTGTTCTGTCTGCTCCCATTGATAAAGAGCCTTTGCTATTATATGTGGCTGCCAATAGCCGAGCTGTTAGTGTTGCCATTGTGGTGGAAAGGAAGGAAACAGGCAAAGAATAGCCGGTTCAACGGTCGGTTTACTATATCAGTGAGGTCCTCATTGAGTCCAAACAGAGGTATCCACATTGGCAGAAGCTTGTGTATGGGGTTTTTATGGCTAGCCAGAAGCTTAAGCAGTATTTTTTGGGTCATCCTATCACTGTGGTTAGTTTTGCCCCCTTAGGGGATATCATTCAAAACAGAGAAGCCACAGGTCGGGTAGCCAAGTGGGCCATTGAGCTTGGACCTCATGGTTTAAAGTATGTGCCCTGTACAACCATCAAGTCCCAAGCACTTGTGGATTTTATCAATGACTGGACAGAATTGCAGATGCCTGAGGAGAAGCCGGATAACACATATTGGACTATTCACTTTGATGGGTCCAGGCAGCTGGAAGGCTCGGGGGCTAGAGTTGTATTAACTTCCCCACGAGGTGATAAATTTTCTTATGTGCTCCGGCTGATGTTCCCTTGTACTAAAAATGCAGCTGAGTATGAGGCCTTGCTCCATGGTCTTCGGATGGCTAGGGAGATGAGCTTAAGCCGGGTGAGGTGTCTCGGCGACTCAGATCTCGTGGCTCACCAAGTTTCCGGCACTTGGGATTCCAAGGATCCACTCATGGTGGCTTATCGTCGAGAGGATGATGCTATTGCGGGTCACTTTAAGGGCCAGTTCTTTTGCTAGTTTTTTGGGCTTCCAGAATAAGCTGCCCCCTACCCAGCTTATTCTAGAAGCCCAAACAAAATTTTCTTTTTATAAGCCTATTAGTCAAGCCTTAACTACTAGGCTTCTAAAAAGATAAATTTGGTTGGGCTTCTAGAATAAGCTAGGTAGGGGGCAGCTTATTGCAGCTTATTCTAGAAGCCACCAAAAGAACTGGCCCTAAGGGTTATCAAGTTGAACATGTTGATCGCAGGAAAAATGTGACACCCAAAATTTTGGCCTTATTTTTATTTATTAAAATATTGCCAGGAAATAAAACTTTTCCAATTGTCAAGTTTTACCTTTGTGACTTTTGGATTTTTTGCCCCTAGTGGGGAAAAACCTTCAAAGGTATTGTTGGACTTGATTTCTCTCTATAATAAAACAATTATGTATCAGTGGATTCAAATGTTGCAAGATTTATTTTCTCAAAACTTTGCCCTTATAAAATGATTTCTTTTGCATTTGGAGCCCATTTGCACTACAACCATTGGATAAATGCTTCTAAAAATTCCACCAAAATTTGGGGATGTCATGTGATGGTTCCACATCACTTTTATACAAAAATACCTTCTGGCCATTGGAGATTTTGAGCTTTTCACCAACTTTTCCAATCTGGTCCAGTAGGCACTTTTGCACTACAACCCATTTAAATATTATTCTAAAAATTCTTCCAAGTGTTTGGAGATGTCAATGGATGTATACAATCCATCTTCAAGCAAAAACCCAGTGATGTTCTTTGAAAAATTTGAGTGGATCAACCTCTTTTGCATTCTGACCCAATTTGGTGTTTTGTACTGCAAGCATATTTTTCCTTGCTCTAATAACCCTGAGCTTTCTCCTACTTGTAGCCCTCCCTATCAAACTCTTAAGTCCAGGAGATTGGGATCATTGGAGATTTTGAAGTGCATGTTCTAAACCCTTTTTCTTTCTGTCCAAAACTAGAGCTTTGCAAAACTTGCACTATCAACTTTCCGTATTTGCCAAACTAATCTTACCACCATCTCCTGCATCTAAAGAGACACTGATCTGGAGATTTTGGCCACTCCAAGAGTTGCCTAAGTGCATCTGGCTTTCTGTCGAACACCTGGTGTGCACAGTCTGTTTTGGCATGAGTTCCTTGTTTGCACTGTGGACTTGCTCCTATGACCCAACAATCATGTCCACTGATCTCCTAGCCACCCCTACCCTTGTTCTGTTCTTTGCCAGCCCCAACCAAGCTCTCTAGAGCGCACTGGCATTCCGTCGAGCATCTGCCGTGCGTGCTCTGGGCGCGCCCAGAGCGCACGTTTTGCACGCGCGCGCACTACGCCGACACGCCGCACTGCCGCACTCGACGCGACCCGACCCTGGCCCCCTCTGCATCACTGAACCACGCACTAGCCGCCCCTGCTCCACGATCTCTCTGGCGCCCTACTGCGCCGCTGGCCACGCCCTTGGCGGCACGCCGGCGTTGGCAGCGGATTCCGCCGCGGACGGCGCCGCCCAATCCACCAGCGCGCGCCAGCTGCCTCAGAGCACAGGCCGTGCTTATCCTCCCGCTCGTCGCAACGTGTTCGTCGCCGCCACGATGCCCTGCCACTACAGGAAAGTGGTCGCTGGCAATCTTATCTGCTGCCGCCACGGAGCCAGCCTCGTCGCGCTATAAAAAGGGTCCCCGAGCTCGTTCGAGGCCGCACGCGACATCAGACCCACCCCGTAGGACTCCCCTAACAGTAGATTGACCGGAGAGGGCCGCCCTCCCCAACTCCGGCCAGCTCGGCCGCCGCTTAGCTCCGGTGCGATTCGTCGCAGCCAGCCTCCCTTTTGCCAATCCAGCGCCACCAAGAACCTCCCCGTAGTCTTGCGGAGCTGCCCAGCTACCCAGCTTCGGTCGTAGGCCACCGGAGCAACAATGTCACTTCACCACCGTGGCTTTCCTCCGCCGCGGAGCTCGCCGCCGGCGATTCCTGCCACCTCCGTCGACCCAACCACCACCTAGAGGACCGCCTCGGTCTAGCCTTTCCATCCCCGCCCGCAGATGCCCTCGAGGAGCCGCCGTTCGTCGCCGGCGATCGCCGGAGCCCCGCGCCGGTCGGGCACAGAAAAAGGAGGGAGAGGGAGACCAGTCAAACCTGACTAGTGGGCCCTCTGGACCCACTGTCAGCGACTCGCACGTCCGTCCTCTCTCTGTTTAAGTGAAGGCGCAAAACCTCGCGTACGTTTTCTCTACTGCGAAAGCGTATTTCCATCAAAGCGTTTTCCTTTTTCTGGTTTATTTTAAAAACAGAGTTGACCAAACTTTGACTGGCTGTAACTTTTAAAATAAAACTCCAATTGAGTTGATTCTTTTTCCTACCTCTCTCAAATTTCATCTAGTTTATTTTAAGATTTATTTCAAAAATATTTGAGACAGGTTTTGGTACTGTGTTTGAAATATTTGTATTTGTGTATTTTGCAAAATAGGATTTTTGGAGGAAAAGGAAAGCTTCCAATAAGTGCACCCTTTGCATACTCTTGAAGGCAAGCATTTCTGAACTCTGGCATAATATTTTGTTGTGTTGTTTGATGCGATCACAACACCTTTCGACTTGGAGTATGTGATAGTTTATGTATCGATATAGTCTCGTGCATGAGTGCACTTTGGAGTTGTTTTGTGGTCAGCAGATGGATACACTAATGATTTGGATCATCCTCGTGAGCTTCTCTTGCACACCAGTAGGGAGCCGGGAAAGTCGTGGTCTTGGGTAGACACGAGCTTGTCCCTAACCCCTCGTCGAGACGAGTATGCCCGACATAGCTTGGTGAGGCTCGAGGAGTGGTGATTTATTTCACTAGTGGTAATTTTGTTGGTGGATACTTGGACCACCTGAGTCGGTTGTAGACCGAGTCTTGATCAATAGCTTCTTTCTTTGTCGGTACCACCACTTGTCCCTGCAGGGGACAGGGTATGGTTCAGTAGGTTGTCAACCCCTTTCCAACGCACACACCGTACAGAGAGGCCGTGATGAGGGTCCCATGGCCATGGATTAAAGCCAGTCATCCGGTCCGGGGGCATGGGTGTTTTCGGTTGTAGCCAAAGGGGATAGCTTCCCCAGTTTGCGCGCGGTATAAATTTTGTGATCCCATGCTACGTCGAGGTTGTAGCCTCCCCACTTAGAGTTTTGCTTGGCAGGTGTCGTGGGTGATTCCAGGCACTCGTGAGTTAAGCTGGTGTGTGCAGGTCAGGCGTGTTTTCAATCAAAAGACCGTAGACGGAATTAGTCCCGAGGGACTGAGTAATCCCGTTACTCGTGGAAAATGGTACTCCCTCTACAGAGGATATATCCTGTTGGAGAGTCTTGTTCTTGAGTTAAGACCACAGTCTGAGTTGAATCTATGTCACGGTATTCGGATGGAGAACGATTTAACTAGAACTCAGTAACGGTATTCGGATGGAGATACGACTTGATTATATTATCGGTTCTCGGATGGAGAAATGACTGCACTAAATATTATTTATGATTGTGGCCCCTATGAATTATGATCTCTATTATTCTGGACTAACCTTTAATTTTATGTATATGATTGAGTATCCCTGGGATGGTCCTACCTCCTGGATATTCGCTGTGATTATTTTCTTATAAGCCCTTTATGTGGTGTCGCTCAGACGCCCGACTGCGGCATTATTATTTCTGCATTTTCCGCTCGAGGAGTCTTTCAGACACTCGTTTGGCACTAGTATTACTATTCTGCAGTTTCCGCTCGAGGCGTCATTCAGACCCTCGCTTGGCACCCAGTATTTTACTTTGAATTATTTTAACCATACGTGTGCGTCATGGTTTTTCGTATCTTTTCGTGACAGTCGTGTGATCACATAATATTCTGGAGCATGTTTGATATTTATTATACCCGTGTTCTTGATGTTTGCGAGTACATTCAAACGTACTCACTGGCTTGTCCCTGGCTATTGTCTTGGCCAGATTCCTTACTTGAAGATAAGCATCGCGGTGACAACCTCGGAACCCGCGTGTTGACGTTTGCAGCCTCGCGAAGATAGGAGTTATCCTGGTCAGCTGTTCTTGTGGGAAATGGAGCCCCATTGACGTAGATGTATCCAACCGCTTCCGCCCTCAACCATTAGAAACCAAATGTTGTACTCCTAGGCCTGAATGGTCTTGTACTACATATTTTTGTACTTGCTTGGATTTCCTTGTATCAAGTTGGTGCCTCATCAGCTAACAGTAATCCTGGGGCTGGTGAGCTCACAGGCCGTTTTTGTGGGAATTTTATCCCAAAATCCGGTCGCGACAGACTTGGTATCAGAGCCAGGCTGACCATTGGCTAATCCTATCTTAGCCAGGTCAATAACTCAGGTTAACCAAACCACCCGACCTTAGCCTAACCCCCGGTCAAGCTTCCCGTGTAAGGTAGCCCCACAGTGACCCGACGCCCTTTTCGGCGGACGGTGCCCAACCTATCAGCCTAGCCCGTCGATCACGCGCCAGTGGCCGACATCCAACCCGTCTCTATCGCAAGCGTGCGGAGGAAGACTCCGTCCCCTTTTCCTATAAAAAGGGCACGCTAGCCACATCACAGCACAACCTCTTTCCCCCAAACCCAGCCACGATGCCTGGCCCCATTGTTCACAATGAGACCACAGCGACCAACCTTGGAGGTTTTGTGACCATGCTCGCAAACCTCACCCACCGTGCCTATGCGTTAGAAGAGCCCCCTGAGTATGTTGTGTACCAAGGACCCATGTACGGTGAAAGCCGTCAGTATTGGGCCACTGTGCACATCTACGGTAGGGGTCTGTCGCCAGAACGCCCCTACAGGTTCACTGGAAGGACAACTCCCTTCGAGCCACAAGCCATCCAACTGGCAGCCCGAGAAGCTATAGTTCAACTCCGGCACTTGTCGCCCAGAGTTAACTGTCGCTCGTTCTACTACTACCCCAGTCGTGACGGGTATGGTAGGCCGCCCCAAGTTGCCAACGGAGACCACGAGACGGATCCTGCGCTGTTGCATCTGGTGCGCTATGTAAGCGCACTAGAGCAACTGTTCGACCAGGTCACTCTGGATCTGATCGCAGCTCGTGGAGAGCTGGTTCGCCGAGCCCCGGCAAGGAGAGAAGCAGAGCCCGACACCGACAACCCAGTCGTGCTGTTCGGACACCCGATCGATCCCTTGAGGTCTGCGCCAGCCATCAACCAGAGCACCTTGGTGACCCCAGAAGCGCTTCGTCGCCTTTTGGAAACCCATTCCAACGGGATTTGGGCCAACAACCCCCGGGATGGTCATCACCATCTCCCCGACCCTGCAGCACCTCGGCCTCAACCAGCAAACCCCGACGGTGAGAACCGTGGAGAAGCATCGGCGTCCGCAAGGCCAGCCCGCTTAGACATTAACGAAGTAGACTAAGTCGCTCAAAGTTGTATCGAGCCTTAGTTTTTCTACGCTTTGTAATGTGTGGCCTTGTATCGTTTTTGTTGCATGCTGTCTGTTTGAGCGCTCTTATTTTTGGAGTAGTAGCTATGCATGTGTACGTTGGCGTACAGTTGCATTTTTATTTTTTCGGGCGCAGCTACCTAGACCAACCCCATCGGCTCCCACAGTAATGCATCCCATTTATGTGACGTGTATATCTGTGGCTTTGACCCGAGTACAGGATCGTCAGCCAGTCACCTCTCGCCCCGGTAGATATCCCAGCCACGGTGCTATATAAAGGCCACTCCATGACCTTGCCGAGCACCCCTCACCTTTGTGTGCAGCACTCACAGCCATTCCTTGCCATGTCGACCCCCAGCATTTATCTAAGAACCCCAGACGCAACCCCCGGCAGCTTTGTCAAATTATTGTGGGACTTCACCTGCAGTACCATGAGTGCCACCCGTCCACCCCAGTACGAGTTGCTCAAATCGAGGATCACTCCATCCACCTCGAAATATTGGGCAGTGGTGCACATCCCTCCCGCATACCCAAACCAAGATCCCACGGAAGTCTCCTTCGTGGGGAAATCCATGCCGACTCCGCATATGGCCATAGAAGCTGCTGCGTACGAGGCGCTCACTCGTCTTCAATTCGCAGTGCCCTATGCCAGCGAGCGAGGATACTATTATTTTCCGAGTCGTGCAGCACCCGGAGAAGTTGCATCTTTTCCCGGTGGGCGCATTGAGAGAGATCCAGTACTGGCCAACCTTGCCCAGTACGTCATCGCACAGGAGCGTTTAACTCAGCGAGTAATGGGTTATCTCCAGAGCCTCGCCGATTTAAATCCTCGGATCGCTATTGGCAGACCACTAAGGCCTGACCAAGAAGGGCGCATTCATCGACTGGTCAATCCGCTTCCCCCGATAGAAGAGGAGTGTGCCCCGGTGCCAGAGGCATTTTCTCAGGACCCTGTCGCTTTGCCGTTTCCTTCGTAAACGCCTCCGATGTATTTATTATCCCGGTACTTGTATTTATGTGTTGCAGCATGTCCGAAAAAAATTTGTGCGACAGAGCCGATTTTCTTTAGTTCCTGTTTTGTGAGCAGTGTTACTGCTGTTGGTTTTGTTGTAATTATTTCTTCTCTCGCAACACGTTTTTGAGGAGATTTCTTTTCCCCCAAGTTATTGCTGCGTATATATGCATTTTTCCCGGCATAGATTTTTATTCGCGCAAGATCGTTACAGCAAACTCTCAACAGCCACCACTCGACCTCGAGCACTGTTATAAATTCTTGAGCACATTTTTGCGCCTATCTAACCACACTCGAGGACACCACCGTCTCGGTAAGAGGAATTTCTGTGTGTCCATTCGAGCGCGAGCTGCCCCGGCACTCCGACAACAGTCAGCCCCGATGCCGCGCCTAATCCACGTGATCGCCGCCACCGCGAAGAGCCAACACTCGTGCGGCAGCATCACGACGATCGTCCAGGATCATCGCGCACAGGAGCACGGAGAACCCCAGCAGCACCGCCAAGCCTCCACACACCAGGACCACATACCAGTCCGGCATTGCCTCCGCCATTGGAGCCTCGGCTCGAGCTCCTGCCAGCAGCTATGGAGGAGAAGGAAAGAGGAGAAGAAGGAGCGAGGCCGGGTGTGAGGAAGAAGAGAGGGGCACCGCGGGCGTTTTATAGCCCGAGATCGGTGTACGGTGGGCGAGGTCCACCAGCGCCACCCGTCGCTCGGCCGCCGGTGTTCGGAGGCGAGTCCGCGAGCAGTGCTGACAGCGCCCTGGCCCGCGAGGTGAGTGCACGCTGCACTAGCAGCTAGCACGCCGCGCACTACCCCGGTACGGCCTCGAAGCCCTACGAGCTAGGCATCGCCGGTGGAGGAGGCGCAGGAGAACTCGAGAGAGAGAGAGAGCCAGAGGTAGGAGAAGAGGCCGACAGTGGGCCCTAGGCCCACCTGTCAGCCAGAGAGAGCACTGTGCTCTCGGGTGCGACCAGCGTATTTTAGTAATTTAGAATTTATTCTAAATTACTGTATCTCGTAGAAATGTCTCGTTTTCCCTAACCGTGGATTTTTCCACACCACGCCAGTGTACCACACTGTGGTTTTACACCACTTATTGCCCTCTCACTGTAACCATTTTGTTTTTGTGCATTTGAAGGATTTCTTTGTTAAAAACAAATTTATTTCAAAACAATTCTTGTTCAAAAAACAACTTTTAACAAATCTCGAGGACGAGATTTTTCTTAAGGGGGGTAGTGTTGTGACACCCAAAATTTTGACCTTATTTTTATTTATTAAAATATTGCCAGGAAATAAAACTTTTCCAATTGTCAAGTTTTACCTTTGTGACTTTTGGATTTTTTGCCCCTAGTGGGGAAAAACCTTCAAAGGTATTGTTGGACTTGATTTCTCTCTATAATAAAACAATTATGTATCAGTGGATTCAAATGTTGCAAGATTTATTTTCTCAAAACTTTGCCCTTATAAAATGATTTCTTTTGCATTTGGAGCCCATTTGCACTACAACCATTGGATAAATGCTTCTAAAAATTCCACCAAAATTTGGGGATGTCATGTGATGGTTCCACATCACTTTTATACAAAAATACCTTCTGGCCATTGGAGATTTTGAGCTTTTCACCAACTTTTCCAATCTGGTCCAGTAGGCACTTTTGCACTACAACCCATTTAACTATTCTTCTAAAAATTCTTCCAAGTGTTTGGAGATGTCAATGGATGTATACAATTCATCTTCAAGCAAAAACCCAGTGATGTTCTTTGAAAAATTTGAGTGGATCAACCTCTTTTGCATTCTGACCCAATTTGGTGTTTTGTACTGCAACCATATTTTTCCTTGCTCTAATAACCCTGAGCTTTCTCCTACTTGTAGCCCTCCCTATCAAACTCTTAAGTCCAGGAGATTGGGCTCATTGGATATTTGGAAGTGCATGTTCTAAACCCTTTTTCTTTCTGTCCAAAACTGGAGCTTTGCAAAACTTGCACTATCAACTTTCTGTATTTGCCAAACTAATCTTACCACCATCTCCTGCATCTAAAGAGACACTGATCTGGAGATTTTGGCCACTCCAAGAGTTGCCTAAGTGCATCTGGCTTTCTGTCGAACACCTGGTGTGCACAGTCTGTTTTGGCATGAGTTCCTTGTTTGCACTGTGGACTTGCTCCTATGACCCAACAATCATGTCCACTGATCTCCTAGCCACCCCTACCCTTGTTCTGTTCTTTGCCAGCCCCAACCAAGCTCTCTAGAGCGCACTGGCATTCCGTCGAGCATCTGCCGTGCGTGCTCTGGGCGCGCCCAGAGCGCACGTTTTGCACGCGCGCGCACTACGCCGACACGCCGCACTGCCGCACTCGACGCGACCCGACCCTGGCCCCCTCTGCATCGCTGAACCATGCACTAGCCGCCCCCTGCTCCACGATCTCTCTGGCGCCCTGCTGCGCCGCTGGCCACGCCCTTGGCGGCACGCCGGCGTCGGCAGCGGATTCCGCCGCGGACGGCGCCGCCCAATCCACCAGCGCGCGCCAGCTGCCTCAGAGCACAGGCCGTGCTTATCCTCCCGCTCGTCGCAACGCGTTCGTCGCCGCCACGATGCCCTGCCACTACAGGAAAGTGGTCGCCGACGATCTTATCTGCTGCCGCCGCGGAGCCAGCCTCGTCGCGCTATAAAAAGGGTCCCCGAGCTCGTTCGAGGCCGCACGCGACATCAGACCCACCCCGTAGGACTCCCCTAGCAGTAGATTGACCGGAGAGGGCCACCCTCCCCAACTCCGGCCAGCTCGGCCGCCGCTTAGCTCCGGTGCGATTCGTCGCAGCCAGCCTCCCTTTTGCCAATCCAGCGCCACCAAGAACCTCCCCGTAGTCTTGCGGAGCTGCCCAGCTACCCAGCTTCGGTCGGAGGCCACCGGAGCAACAATGTCACTTCACCACCGTGGCTTTCCTCCGCCGCGAAGCTCGCCGCCGGCGATTCCTGCCACCTCCGTCGACCCAACCACCACCTAGAGGACCGCCTCGGTCTAGCCTTTCCATCCCCGCCCGCAGATGCCCTCGAGGAGCCGCCGTTCGTCGCCGGCGATCGCCGGAGCCCCGCGCCGGTCGGGCACAGAAAAAGGAGGGAGAGGGAGACCAGTCAAACCTGACTAGTGGCCCCTCTGGACCCACTGTCAGCGACTCGCACGTCCGTCCTCTCTCTGTTTAAGTGAAGGCGCAAAACCTCGCGTACGTTTTCTCTGCTGCGAAAGCGTATTTCCCTCAAAGCGTTTTCCTTTTTCTGGTTTACTTTAAAAACAGAGTTGACCAAACTTTGACTGGCTGTAACTTTTAAAATAAAACTCCAATTGAGTTGATTCTTTTTCCTACCTCTCTCAAATTTCATCTAGTTTATTTTAAGATTTATTTCAAAAATATTTGAGACAGGTTTTGGTACTGTGTTTGAAATATTTGTATTTGTGTATTTTGCAAAATAGGATTTTTGGAGGAAAAGGAAAGCTTCCAATAAGTGCACCCTTTGCATACTCTTGAAGGCAAGCATTTCTGAACTCTGGCATAATATTTTGTTGTGTTGTTTGATGCGATCACAACACCTTTCGACTTGGAGTATGTGATAGTTTATGTATCGATATAGTCTCGTGCATGAGTGCACTTTGGAGTTGTTTTGTGGTCAGCAGATGGATACACTAATGATTTGGATCATCCTCGTGAGCTTCTCTTGCACACCGGTAGGGAGCCGGGAAAGTCGTGGTCTTGGGTAGACACGAGCTTGTCCCTAACCCCTCGTCGAGACGAGTATGCCCGACATAGCTTGGTGAGGCTCGAGGAGTGGTGATTTATTTCACTAGTGGTAATTTTGTTGGTGGATACTTGGACCACCTGAGTCGGTTGTAGACCGAGTCTTGATCAATAGCTTCTTTCTTTGTCGGTACCACCACTTGTCCCTGCAGGGGACAGGGTATGGTTCAGTAGGTTGTCAACCCCTTTCCAACGCACACACCGTACAGAGAGGCCGTGATGAGGGTCCCATGGCCATGGATTAAAGCCAGTCATCCGGTCCGGGGGCATGGGTGTTTTCGGTTGTAGCCAAAGGGGATAGCTTCCCCAGTTTGCGCGCGGTATAAATTTTGTGATCCCATGCTACGTCGAGGTTGTAGCCTCCCCACTTAGGTCAGGCGTGGCAGGTGTCGTGGGTGATTCCAGGCACTCGTGAGTTAAGCTGGTGTGTGCAGGTCAGGCGTGTTTTCAATCAAAAGACCGTAGACGGAATTAGTCCCGAGGGACTGAGTAATCCCGTTACTCGTGGAAAATGGTACTCCCTCTACAGAGGATATATCCTGTTGGAGAGTCTTGTTCTTGAGTTAAGACCACAGTCTGAGTTGAATCTATGTCACGGTATTCGGATGGAGAACGATTTAACTAGAACTCAGTAACGGTATTCGGATGGAGATACGACTTGATTATATTATCGGTTCTCGGATGGAGAAATGACTGCACTAAATATTATTTATGATTGTGGCCCCTATGAATTATGATCTCTATTATTCTGGACTAACCTTTTATTTTATGTATATGATTGAGTATCCCTGGGATGGTCCTACCTCCTGGATATTCGCTGTGATTATTTTCTTATAAGCCCTTTATGTGGTGTCGCTCAGACGCCCGACTGCGGCATTATTATTTCTGCATTTTCCGCTCGAGGAGTCTTTCAGACACTCGTTTGGCACCAGTATTACTATTCTGCAGTTTCCGCTCGAGGCGTCATTCAGACCCTCGCTTGGCACCCAGTATTTTACTTTGAATTATTTTAACCATACGTGTGCGTCATGGTTTTTCGTATCTTTTCGTGACAGTCGTGTGATCACATAATATTCTGGAGCATGTTTGATATTTATTATACCCGTGTTCTTGATGTTTGCGAGTACATTCAAACGTACTCACTGGCTTGTCCCTGGCTATTGTCTTGGCCAGATTCCTTACTTGAAGATAAGCATCGCGGTGACAACCTCGGAACCCGCGTGTTGACGTTTGCAGCCTCGCGAAGATAGGAGTTATCCTGGTCAGCTGTTCTTGTGGGAAATGGAGCCCCATTGACGTAGATGTATCCAACCGCTTCCGCCCTCAACCATTAGAAACCAAATGTTGTACTCCTAGGCCTGAATGGTCTTGTACTACATATTTTTGTACTTGCTTGGATTTCCTTGTATCAAGTTGGTGCCTCATCAGCTAACAGTAATCCTGGGGCTGGTGAGCTCACAGACCGTTTTTCTGGGAATTTGTATCCCAAAATCCGGTCGCGACAAAAAATGAGGCGGCTGACGCTTTAAGCTGGTTAGGGTCTCAGCGTAAGCCGGTGCCACCTAACACTTTCCTGGATATTTTGCATAACCCTTCTGTCAAATTGCCTACAGAGGAAGATCTGGCTATTCCTGACCCGGAAGCACAATTGGTGGCGGCTCTTCATGCGACTCCTGATTGGACAGTTCCATATTTGGCTTATATGACCCTGGTCGAGTTACCCGAGGATGAAACTTTGGCCAGGCAGATAACCCGGCGGTCTAAGTGAATGACTATTGTTCATGGAGAGTTGCATCATCGCAGTGTCACAGGGGCGTTTCAACGTTGTGTTTCCCCCGAGGAGGGCCGTGAGATTCTGCGTGAAATTCATGAAGGTCTGGCCATCATGCCAGCTCTAAGTCTCTTGTGGCTAAGGCTTTTCGTCATGGGTTTTATTGGCTGACGGCTCACGCTGATGATGAGGATCTAGTCAGTAAATGTGATGGTTGTCAGAAATTCTCCTGATGAGCTCATGTGCCGGCTCAAGAATTGAGGATGATTCCAATTACTTGGCCGTTTGCAGTCTGGGGGCTTGATATGGTTGGGCCTTTTAAAAGGTCCAAGGACAAAAAGACCCACCTTTTGGTGGCGGTTGACAAATTCACAAAGTGGGTCGAAGCAGAATAGGTCCGTAAGTGTGACGCGGCAACGGCGGTTCAATTCATCAAAAAGGTGATTTTCCGCTTTGGTTTTCCCCACATCATTATAACTGATAATGGCACTAACCTGTCCAAGGGTGTTATGAAAGAGTTCTATCAACGTGAGCATATTCGACTTGATGTATCGTCCGTGGCTCACGCCCAATCTAATGGTCAAGCTGAGAGAGCCAATCAAGAAATTTTGAGAGGCATCAAGCCCCGGCTTATGGTTCCTCTACAAAGGACGTCGGGTTGTTGGGTGGAGGAGTTACCTTTCGTGTTATGGGGTATCAATACTACCCCCAACAGATCTACGGGTTACACGCCCTTCTTCATGGTTTACGGAGTAGAGGCGGTTCTCCCTAGTGACATCCGTCATGACTCGCCCCGTGTGGTGGCTTATGTTGAAGCTGACAATGAAAAAGCACGTCAGGATGCACTTGACCTGTTAGATGAGGAGCGTGACATCGCGGCGGCTCATTCGGCGATTTACCAGCAAGATCCGCGCCATTATCACAGCCGCCGGGTTAAAACCAGAACTTTTCAAGAAGGTGACTTGGTGCTCCGGCTTATTCAAGATCAAACTGATATGCATAAACTATCCCCACCTTGGGAAGGGCCTTTTGTGGTCAGCAAGAATCTGAACAATGGATCATACTACCTTGTCGATGTTCGAGACCACAAGGACTCACGCACATCGGAGGAGGAGACCCGTCGGCCGTGGAATATTGCTCATCTTCGGCCTTACTACACTTGAGCCACCGGCTCTTACAATGTACATATCTTAACAATGTATATATTATGATGATTATAATAAAGCTGGCATCCCTGATAAAGCAGGGCCTCTGTCGTTTCATTTCCAAGAGTAACGAGTCTTTTTTCATTTCAATGGTCACTTGGGGGCTTCCTGCTCATATTTGAAGCATAGCCATGAATATCCCTCTTGATTGGCACAATGCCACACTTATGGTCACTTGGGGGCTTCCTTCTCATATTTGAAGCATAGCCGTGAATATCCCTCTTGATCGGCGCAATGCCACACTTATGGTCACTTGGGTGCTTCCTGCTCATATTTGAAGCATAGCTGTGAATATCCCTCTTGATCGGTGCAATGACACACTTATGGTCACTTGGGGGCTTCCTGCTCATATTTGAAGCATAGTTGTGAATATCCCTCTTGATCAGCGCAATGCCACACTTATGGTCACTTGGGGGCTTCCTGCTCATATTTGAAGCATAGCTGTGAATATCCCTCTTGATCAGCGCAATGGTCACTTGGGGGCTTCCTGCTCATATTTGAAGCATAGCTGTGAATATCCCTCTTGATCGGCTCAATGCCACAAACCACTTGGGGGCTTCCTGCTCATATTTGAAGCATAGCAGTGAATATCCCTCTTGGTCCAGCTCATACGCCATGGTTACAAAGCACGTGGGGGCTTCCTGTTCAAACATAGGTGTATTCACCAAAGAGAACATAGCGTTACTACCCTTGTGAACTGGCTTGGAACACCAGGCCATGTAGCCTCATCTTTTGCAGCTTATATTTGAGTATCTCCATGGTTTATGATAACCCGACCTAGCTTTGGACAATAAGTCGCCAATATATGATGATATTAAATACTCGGAAGTATTGTCTTCTAAGTTTTGGGTTATCACCCTTAATGCTTTGGTATGATAAGCCCGCAGTTTAATCACATATCACAGGTATGATATTTTTGATTATATTTAATTCTGATTAAACCGACCCTGGTTATGCACTGTTTTAGTCACCAGTGGTTTTATATGGGGTATTATGACCCGTCCTGCGGTAAACCGCCAGGGCACTTGTGATTTACTTGTGTGCAGGGTAATGATTAATCTCACCTGCATAAGTCGCCGTCATCATAAGCATAAAATGATAGGTTTTTCAAATGGCGATCAAATAGTGTTGCACAAAACAAAAACGTGCACGATGGCACGACAGATCAAAGTTTCACTAGCCTATTACATGACTCAGTGAGCCAATAAAGATCAAGTGTTTTCAAAGGATCAAATATGTAAACCACCCAGCGGATCACTCTTCTTGGCCTTGCTGACTTGAGGCTTCTGGATCATCCTTCTCCGGTTCTTCGTCCTCCTCCGCCGTCTGGAAATTTGGTGATGACCAATCGATGCCACACAAGGCTTGAAATTCAGCTTCATCATCTATAAGTTCGGACGGTTCAACTTCAGGGGCGAAAGTATGCTTACGGATTTGGGGGGATTAGATCCATCACTTTGTAAGCCGGCGTAGGCATCTTCTGATTCTCCATGCTATAAGCCAGCTGGTATTTTGAAAGATCCGTTTCATTCGCAATCAAGATGGCTAGGGGACGTATCTCCTTTACGCAGGCGGCGAAGTCTTTCTTCTCAAAGGGAGTGTCGTCTTCCTTTAAACTTGGATACCTAGTAGCTATCTCGGCTGGGTCTAGCTCCGTTAGCCATGCCTTGGCCCGGCTTAAAGCTGTCACGGCACCGGCTCTTGCAGATGATCGCTTCATCTCATCCATCCTAGCAGGCAGCACAGAGAGTTTTTTCAAGACATCAATCAGGAGAGTAGGTGCTTGATTCGTCGGAGAAATTGTGGCCAGTGCACGCCGAGCTCCAGTATATAGCTGTTCAACAAGTGTGTAAATAGCCTTGAACTTCACAAGCATATCTTGGTTAAGATTGCTGCTCCTGGGACCTGAGTAATAGTCATAAATTGGTTAGAGGCGGTTTATACCATCAAGGAAGAGATTCAATTTTGATGTTAGCAAGGTGACTGACCAAAGATAGCAAAAACCATCTGGGATACACGGTGTTTTAAACCGGCGAGCTCACGGTCACCTCTTGAAGAGCCACCTCCACTTTTTTAGCCCGCTGCTTCAAAGCGGTTTTCTCTTCAGCCCAGGCGTTTCTTTCAGCCTCAAAGCTGGTCTTCAATTTTTCCGTTTCAGCCACGCTAAATTGGAATTTTGAATCGGCTTTCCGGGTCTCAGATTCTTGATTCTCCAGCCGGGTCTTTGCATCGGCCAATTGTGATTGAAGTTCAGCAGTGGCGTCCTGTACAAGCACTGAGTTGCAAACACATTCATATCCGGGTTACAGGAATATAAGTCCCAAGCACTTTTCAAGCAAGAGTACTTGGCACTTGGAGGCTAATGCCTGCCGAAAAATTCTTCATACGACGGCTCATGTGAATAAGTCCCAAGCACTTTGCAAGTAAGAGTACTTGGCACTTGGGGCCTAATGCATATTTCTTGCGTCTCCTTACTACTTTATGATGACCCGGTTGTGCCGTAAACAATCACAGCCGGTTCATGGGGGCTATACAACTAAGCCCTCCTTTATAAACAATGGTGAACATGACCGACTCATTCATGCTGATTAAACCGGCCCTTGGGGACTACAGATGCAATGTTAATTGTTTAAAATCCGGTTTAACTTCAATGGTGAAAGCCGGCTTTGGAAGGATTCTACCAAAGATGCTCATCGTTATTCTAATTCTACAACATATTCAATCCTATCATACCCAGTAGACTTGGGGGCTGGCAGGATGTACATAACTTATTTAAGCAGGAATTCATACCTCATATTTTTTATGCATCTGCTTCACCATATCGATTTCAAGATCGCGGCTGGTGTGTACTTTGTTAAGGTAGGTAGAGAATACTTCACTACTGCTCAATTGAGAATAGTGTGCGACATCAAATCTCACTTTCCGCTTTTCAATGAACTCCTGTTTAGCGGAGTGCGTAGCCAAGACAGTTGGATTTCCCGGCTCTTTAAAGCCGGTGCCAGTGATCATAACATCTTCACTATGCTCTTCTGACGGTTTAAGTGGGCTTGATGATTCAGTGTTCAAAGGATTGGTATTTGTGTGGTCATGGGAAAGATCAGGAATTTCCGGCGGAACATCATGGGCAGGTTCTTCTGGTTGTTTTTCAAAAGCGTCTGATGCTGGGACTTGCTGCTCCGGTTCAACGACTTTAGGATCTTCAGCCGGCTTGGTCACCTTTGCCTTCTTACTAGGCTTTGCTTGTCCACTGCACGGGTTATGACAAGTTAGTACAAGTAAGAGCATAAGGAGGTAGAAAATAAAAAGTAATTGATGTTACCCAGGGGCAGATTTGAAAGCCGGCAGCTGGGTCTGCGATGAGTCGCCGGAGGAAGAGCGAGAAGCCTCTTGGTGGTTTGAATAAGAAGAATTAAGTGGTTGGCGAATGAGACCCACCAGTGGGTAAAAAGAGTTTAAATTTGGAAAGACCTCGTTTCGGCGCTTCCGCGGAGCTGGAGTATTCAGTAAGCCCGAGGATAATTCTTCGCCTCTGCTGGTCCGAGTCTGTCGCCGTTGCTCGTGCTGCTGTTGCTTCAAAAGAAAGTGAGGATCCAAATGATCTAAGGGGTGTGAAAAGCTTACTTTCCGGGTTACTCGTCGAATTTTCTGTCCTGGCAAAGGTGCTGAGCCGGAGGAATAATAGTTACCTCTTCTTCAACTGCTTGGCTGGCCCCCGTGTCATCCTGATAATAACCAATGTCAATAAGATAGTTGAAAAAGGAGCCAAGGGAGTCAAGGGTTACCTCCGACTCAGAGTTGTGATTCAGTTCAAACATCCCGGAAGCACTTGATTTCTTCTTAGTTTTCTTGGCGGCTTTCTTGGCAGCCCTGGCCTTTTTGGCAGCTTCATGATCATATTTCTTTTTCCAAAAATCAGATTCAGCCTGTGAAAGTCATGAAAGTTGAGTTAATAGAGTATTTGAATGATGAGGTAAAAGTAAGTAAGTTGGAGACTCACATCCGGTGGCGGGTTAAGTTTGCAGAAAGGGTTCAGACCCACTTTGCTGCAGTCTTCCGGATCTTCATTCAGAAGGGTCTTTGTCATCTCATTGATTGCCTCGTCAGTTAAACGCATGGAGCTGTGGCACAGTGGATCTTTTGTACCGCCCGTGTAGGTACACATTAAGCCGGGTCGGTGGCTCAAGGTTGTGATTCGCCAAGAAACCCAGCACCGAACCAAGTCAATGCCGGTTAACCCATTTCTCAGCAGGGCCTTGACCTTTGCAATGGTAGGAGCAAGCTTTGCATGTTCAGCAGTGGTAAGCTTTTCAGGAAGACGATGCTTTGGGTCAAGACGCTGGACACGATAACCCGGTAGGGGATTCTCGTCAGCCGGAGAAGTATCTTCGCAGTAAAACCATGTCTGGTTCCAGTCTTTAGGGTGACTCGGCAAGCAAGCATAGGGGAAGATAGCATATCTTCTTCGTTGAATTGAGATTCCACCAAGTTCCAAGCTGGGTCCGTTCGTGAACTCGTTGTGGTGGTTCAAATAAAAATATTCTCTAAAGATTTCAACACTGAGCTCCTCTTGAAGGTACACTTCACAGAAAACTTGAAAGTTGCAGATGTTTGACACGGAATTGGGTCCGATGTCCTGAGGATGAAGTTGAAAGAAGTGCAGAACATCTCAAAAAAGTTTAGAACCGGGCGGTGAGAAGCCCTGATTCATGTGATCAGTAAAAACAATGACTTCATCATCCTTTGGCTATGGTTTTTCTTTGTCTAGATTGGGGGCGCGATAATGCATGACATTTTTTGCTGGCAGATACCCGATTTTGACAAAGTCTTTGAGCGTATTCACAGTGACAATGGAGGGAACCCAATTACATGAAGTGACTATCTTTGGCAGCATTGTGAAGAAAGAAGCCTAAAAGAAAGAACAAAAATTACCGGTTTAAGTTGACTCATTAAGCCGGAAGTAAAACGCTACAATATATATTCAGAGTGGCGGCTTAAATGGGGCCTAATGATATATGGATAGTTATAAACCGGTGATGTAAGCCGCCATGACAGCAATGGTATTCAAGATCTGACAAGAGCGAATTCTACTAACAACGGAGAGGCGCCACGTTTTCTCTGGTCTCATTCAGGTCGATGCAGCGGTCGGAGTCGAGGAAGCTGACGAGTTCGGCGGTGGTGCTCAGGCGTGCAGGTGCGTTGCCAAGGGAGAGGTTGAAGATGAGAAGAAGAAGGGGGAAAATGGAAAGGCTATTAGGCCCTATTTATAAGGAAGGGTAACAGGTGGGCGCAAAAAACGAGGAGGCCAAAGAATGATTATCCAACTAATCGGATGCCTCGATTTTCGGGATGATTATTAAAGATAAGGATCTATTAAATATGCTGGGTATTGTGCGAAATTAATGACAGATGACGTCATGGCGGTTTTCCATAATTCCAGGAGATGACGTCATGGCGGGTTACAATATTTTGTAAGAACAAACAAAGAAGGATTTTTTCTAAGTGTTGGAGATTGACATGAACAAAGTTCAAATCAACCTGGGGCCTAATGTTGGGGATATGACTATTGGGTATGACCCGCCCAGGAGGGGCCGGGTTATCCCAATGGCGGTTTATCAAGACGAAGCCCATGAAGATGTTGAGGATGATGGTTCATGAAGCAGACTTGTTAAAAGGGCCAAAGCCCAGGGGCGGCTTAAAGCCCATAAGTGTAAACCGCCATATGTGTATAACTTATCTTGTAAGGCAAGTGTAATCAGTGACCAGGCCGGACACGTTTATGAGCCAGCCGGGACTCTGTAAGCCGCAGGGCGTCAACCTATGTATGTAAAGGGATGACCAGGCCGCGGTTTAGGGCAGGAGACAATAGATCGAAAGCTAGGTCAAGCATAATCGCTCCCTGGTAATAGAGACATAAGCAATACCACCTCCAACTGGATTAGGCCTTTACCTTCACCGCAAGGGGCCGAACCAGTATAAACTTCCTATGTCCTTTGTCCCATTTAACCCCTTTAAGCTAACCACGTTGCGATGGCTCCACGACTGAGTTCTCACACTAGGACATCTGCCGTGACGATCCCACGACACTTGTCGTAAATGGTCATGTCGATGCTAGCTTTGACACTGATCCGGATGACTCTAAGTCACAAACCGGATATGTATTTATATTGAATGGTGGAGCTGTCAGTTGGTGCAGTTCCAAGCGGAGTGTCGTGGCGGGATCTACGTGTGAAGCGGAGTGCATAGCTGCTTCGGAAGCAGCAAATGAAGGAGTCTGGATGAAGGAGTTCATATCCGATCTAGGTGTAATACCTAGTGCATTGGGTCCAATGAAAATCTTTTGTGACAATACTGGAGCAATTGCCTTAGCGAAGGAATCCAGATTTCACAAGAGAACCAAACACATCAAGAGACGCTTCAACTCCGTCCGTGATCTAGTCAAGGAGGGAGACATAGAGATTTGCAAAATACATACGGATCTGAATGTTGCAGACCCATTGACTAAGCCTCTTCCACGAGCAAAACATGATCAACACCAGGACTCCATGGGTGTTAGAATCATTACAATGTAATCTAGATTATTGACTCTAGTGCAAGTGGGAGACTTAAGGAAATATGCCCTAGAGGCAATTATAAAGTTGTTATTTATATTTCCTTATATCATGATAAATGTTTATTATTCATGCCAGAATTGTATTAACCGGAAACTTGATACATGTGTGAATACATAGACAAAACAGAGTGTCCCTAGTATGCCTCTACTTGACTAGCTCGTTAATCAAAGATGGTTAAGTTTCCTAACCATAGACATGTGTTGTCATTTGATGAACGGGATCACATCATTAGAGAATAATGTGATGCACAAGACCCATCCCTTAGCTTAGCATAATGATTGTTAAGTTTTATTGCTATTGCTTTCTTCATGACTTATACATATTCCTCTGACTATGAGATTATGCAACTCCCAAATACCGGAGGAACACCTTGTGTGCTATCAAACGTCACAACGTAACTGGGTGATTATAAACATGCTCTACAGGTGTCTCCGAAGGTGTTTGTTGGGTTGGCATAGATCAAGATTAGGATTTGTCACTCCGAGTATCGAAGAGGTATCTCTGGGCCCTCTCGGTAATGCACATCACGATAAGCCTTGCAAGCAATGTAACTAATGAGTTAGTTGCGGGATGATGCATTACAGAACGAGTAAAGAGACTTGTCGGTAACAAGATTGAACTAGGTATGATGATACCGACTATCGAATCTCGGGCAAGTAACATACCGATGACAAAGGGAATAACGTATGTTGTCATTGCGGTTTGACCGATAAAGATCTTCGTAGAATATGTAGGAACCAATATTAGCATCTAGGTTCCGCTGTTGGTTATTGATCAGAGATGTGTCTCGGTCATGTCTACATAGTTCTCGAATCCGTAGGGTCCGCACGCTTAACGTTTGATGACGATTTGTATTATGACTTATGTGTTTTGGTGACCGAAGATTGTTCAGAGTCTCGGATGAGATCACGGACATGACGAGGAGTCTCGAAATGGTCTAGAGGCAAAGATTGATATATTGGACGATGATATTCGGACACCGGAATAGTTTCGGAATGGTTCGGGTATTTTTTGGAGTACCGAGGGATTACCGGAACCCCCCGGGGAAGTATTGGGCCTACATGGGCCATAGGGGAGAGGGGAGGCAACCCACAAGGGGTGGCCTAGCCCCACTCCCATGGGGAGTCTGAATTGGACTAGGGGGGGGCGCCCCCTTTCCTTCTCCTCTTCCATCTCCCTTCCCCCCTTTCCCCCTCCATGAGAAGGAATAAGGGGGGGGGGGGGCGAATCCTACTAGGACTAGGAGTCCTAGTAGGCCCCCCTCTTGGCGCGCCCCCTACGGCCTGCCTCCTCCCTCTCCCTCTTTTATATACATGGGCAGGGCACCCCTTGGAGACACACTGTGACGCCCCAAGACCGATGCTCCAGATGCCTCCCATGTCTTTCGTTGTCGCCGTGTGTTTTATTTGCTTGTTGCATTTCATCATCGCATCATTCGCATTGCATCAACACTCTGTTGCCGTCATTTTTCAAAACTTGCATTCGTTTGTAGTTCCCGCTTTTCCTCGTTGCTCCGTTGTCCCATTCGAGACCAACCATTCTTTTGTTGTTCGACCGTTAGAGCCTCTTTGCACAGTGCACAATCCCCCTCGCGCGCGTCCGAAAGATGTCCGAACGTGAGCCAGGCTGTCATCACCGTTGGCTCTGGATCATCCCCAAACATCCCTAAAATATCTTCGGTTCTTTGTTGGACTCCCCTAAGCTATTTATTCTCGACCGCCTGATTACGATCGGACGGACCAGATTAGCCCCTAACCAAAAACCCACCTACTGTATAATCAGTGTAAACCTACCTAACCCTAGAACCTAGCCGTCCCATCCATCCATTCCCGCAGCTGCCACCGCCACTCTCTCGCATCTCCTCGGGATCTCCTCCCGATCCAATCTCCCCAACCACCTTCCTTGTTCTTGTACATGGGATTGTCTGAAGATGACCCTTCTTGCGACAATACCAAAATGCGGTTATGCCTCTAAGTCGTGCCTCAACACGTGGGAGATATAGCCGCATCTTGGGCGTTACAAGTTGGTAATCAGAGCCATCCCCGACTTAGGAGCCCCTTGCTTGATCGAATTGCTGACGTTCTTGAGTCTAGAACAAAACTGTTTTGAGTCTTAGGATTACATATATCGGAGAGTAGGATTCCTTTTACTCCTCTGCCCCCTTCGTCGCTTTGGTGAGGTCTCCTGACGTAGATGTTTTGACTTTCCTCTCCTCATTTTCACAAAAAAAAATTTAGGATCACGCTAGTATCTTGGGATCATTCTGATATTGTTGTGACGAGAACATTGTTCTTGGTGCGTCCTGACATTTAGGGGTTGTGGCAGTGTCCCGAGGAGTTGAGCTCCGAGGTGTTGTCGTCACAATTTTATCGTTGCAGTTCCGGTATACCTGAGCTCGCCGACATCGAAAATCTCTTATATGCAATTAGTGGTGAGATAACCTCGACGCCACCCAGTACTGGGGAGGGAGTTCAGGAGTATTGCCACAACTCGTATAACGGATGCTTTTTGAAGCTTGAGGTACATGATTTCCGGAGGTTTCTTTGTTATGTGTTGATGGATGGATACGGTTGGAGCGTAGGGCTTGTTAGTTGTGTGATATATATTGTGCCTCCCTGTATCCCCAACACCAGATTGCATAACCAGAAAGTTTTGGGAGTTTTTAGGTGGGAATTCAAGTATCTCGTAGGATATCTTTCCAACAGACACATGATACGATCTGGGTTCTATCATATGTTTGTTCCGGCTTATTCTACAAGCCAATCCTTTGTTTTGATTTTGAGTTGTGGTATTCGAGTTGCTTCGAAGTCAAGTGTTGATTCCATGCCTTTTCCCAAATGGTGTTCTCATATTTCTATGTGAATGCTAATCCTTCTTGATTATCGAGGTTGTCATGTTAATTATTTTCCAACCGGCATGCTTCTCTTCAAATGGATCCGATCATTTCAATATCCGCAAGATCAATTCTAAGTTTTTTCTCAACGATGTTCGTTTCATCCGACCCAAGTTGCCTTTGTTTTCCCACCCTCCCGCCTTTTTTCTTCATGGAGCCAGAATTATTAATCAAGTATCCTCTTATTCATGTGAAGTCTCTTCAGTCTTTTGTTTCAAGTTTCGCCTAGTGATTTCTTGTGAAGATGCTTAGGAGCTATAGGTGCATCATTCTTCGTTCTCTTTTCTTCTCCGGTGGATTCAATTCAAGCTTTTAGTGTTGATCGTATTCCTTTCCTCGTTTCAAATGCTTTCTCATGCCGGTGCATCTCTTAATCATCCACCTCTTGCTATTCATGTTATCTGGAGTGCTGAAGACATCCCAGAAGATTCAAGTGTCCATTCTTATTCCTTCCAAGCTATTTTGAGGTTGTTACCTCGTTCAAGACGTTCAAATCAACCGGTGCATTATCTCTTACTAAGCAATCATTCAACAGTGTTTTATTTTTAGTGGACCCTAACCCACAGGTCTTTTTCCAGGATCTTACCTGACTCTTCTAATTTATCCGAAGCGATTCTCAAATTCTTTCAAAGTTTGACATAAGAATGATTTCTCATCAGTCAAATGTATCCTCCAAGTTCGCTTTCATATTCTTTTCATCGTTGGTTCAACCTTTCTATTCTTCATTCTGGAGTGCCTCAATAATTCATGGTGGTTCTCATCATCATTCTCAACATTTGAAGACCGAAGAAGGATTTCTCCTAAATCTTGCTTCGTTCTCTTGAAGATTCGTGGGTCCAGCTTGTTGCTATCCTCATAATTGTTTTCGATTATGAGAATTATTTCATACTCATCAGCAGCATTTCATGAGTTCTTTCCTTTTCGATTCTCCGAAGGCCGTCACTTCAGAAGAATTCTTCATTCACGACATTCTTTTCGCGTTCTCAAATTCTTCCGGTGCTTCGATATTCCCTCAAGTATCTTTGTTTGTGTTATAGCTCTTTCCGGCGATTCATTCTCTTTTCATCATCCATTTCAAATTCTTACGGTGGTTCGTTCAAGATTCCTCTTCCCTTTGTTTTCATATCAATTCATTCGTTCTTCCCAAATCCTACCGGTGGTTCGTTGAAGACCTTCCCAAGTTGAGCAATATCTCCCTTCAATCATTTTCAATGAGAATGAGTAGTATGCGAAATCCATTGTGTGTCATCAATTTAAGTTGACAAAGGATAAACATACAATAAATCTTATTCTTGTTTTCCTTGAGGTGATTCAATTCTTTTCTTCCGGAGTTCGTTCATGATATCAATTCTCGGTTTCTAGTTGTTCATATTTCCTTTCCGGAGTTCAAAGTTTTCTCATTATATCGTCCTGAAGCTCCATCTAAATCATTGCAAGACTTCACCTTGTTCTTTCAACTTCTCTTTTCTTTCTATCATTCTCTTTTTACCGAAGTTCTCACGAAGGCTCAACATGTTGATTCATCAAGGATTCCTTTCATTCTTCAATTGTTATTCAAGATTTCTCTCGGAGTCAAGATCCGCCAAGCTATACTAAAAAATTAACATGGTGTTCAACACATGTCTTGTTTTGAGGAGTTCAAGTATTCTTCATCTTGCGTTCCGAAGTGCAATTCTTTCTACCTTATTTTTGAGGTGGTGTTATGCCATTATTGACAATTTCCCTTTGTGTTTCAAGGTTCACAAGTTGTTAAGAATGAGATATTTAAACCCATCATTTTCACTTTGTTCAGAAGATCCTTTGCAATCCATCAATCTCTTCGTTGGTGTTATCTTGGTATAGATTTCACCTAAAGACTTTCCTTAAGGGTTGTTGCTATTTGTGGTGATTATACAATGATCCAAGTTATCTCTTTATCATCTTGGTTGAAGAAGTTTTTCAACTCTTTGGTGTTCTCAATCAAATTGATTGTTTTTGTTAGCGGCAGAATTTCACCTCAAGTTTTGAGATGTTTTCATAAGCCCACAAGCAGCTTATCGTTTTCGCTGTTGATTTTTCAACAACTCCGTTCAAGCCTTCTTCGTAAGCATGTTTTTTCAAATTCATTTGTGGAAGGAGTTGTCATTTTCTTCTCCGTTCTTTCCATTACATTCTTTCTTTTGGTTTCGGAGGCATTGCGTTGTTGCTCTCGTCAAGTATCATCCCATCTTGTCAAGTTCATGTTCCATTCCTTCCATGCTCAACCGGAGAGTTGTCCAAAATTCTATCATTCTTATTCCTTGGCTATCTCGTTATACCGGTGTGGTGGCATATTCGTATTGGTTCATTGAGCTCTTGTTCCATGTTTCAACCTACAAGGTTCTCGTCATGTTCCTTGTTCCTTTTTTCTAACGGAGTGTTTTCAACTTCGTTCATCTCCGTTGTATTCCTTCCTTGGAATTGTTTAACCTCTCAAGGTTCATTGGTTTCACTCGTTTGTCAAAGAAGCAACTTAGTTTTACCTCTTCTCTTCCTCTTCCATTTCTCCCTGGTGCCATCATTAGATCTCGGGTCGAGATCTCTTGTAAGTGGTGGAGAGTTGTGACGCCCCAAGATCGACGCTCCAGACGCCTCCCATGTTTTTCGTTGTCGCTGTGTGTTTTATTTGCTTGTTGCATTTCATCATCGCATCATTCGCATTGCATCGGCACTCTATTGCCGTCATTTTTCAAAACTTGCATTCGTTTGTAGTTCCCGCTTTTCCTCGTTGCCTCTGTTGTCCCTTTCGAGACCAACCATTCTTTTGTTGTCCGACTGTTTGAGCCTCTTTGCACAGTGCACAATCCCTCTGCGCGCGTCCGAAAGCTGTCCGAACCTGAGCCGGGCTGTCATCACCGTTGGCTCCGGATCATCCCCAAACATCCCTAAAATATCTTCGGTTCTTTGTTGGACTCCCCTAAGCTATTTATTCTTGACCGCCTGATTACGATCGGACGGACCAGATTAGCCCCTAACCAAAAACCCACCTACTATATAATCAGTGTAAACCTACCTAACCCTAGAACCTAGTTGTCCCATCCATCCATTCCCGGCGCCGCCGCCGCCACTCTCTCGCATCTCCTCGGGATCTCCTCCCGATCTAATCTCCCCGACCACCTTCCTTTTTCTTGTACATGGGATTGTCTGAAGGACCCTTCTTGCGACAATACCAAAATGCGGTTATGCCTCTAAGTCGTGCCTCGACACGTGGGAGATATAGCCGCATCTTGGGCGTTACACACACCAATTGTTCCAAGCCGTGTGTGGCGTCTCCCTCCACGGTTTACTCCTCCGGTCATATTTACGTAGTGTTTAGGCGAAGCCCTGCGCGGATAAGGTCACCATCACCGTCACCACGCCGTCGTGCTGACGAAACTCTCCCTCGACCCTCTGCTGGATCAAGAGTTCGAGGGACGTCATCGAGCTGAACGTGTGCTGAACTCGGAGGTGTCGTACGTTTGGTACTTGATCGGTTGGATCGCGAAGACGTTCGACTATATCAACCGCGTTAACCTAACACTTCCACTTTTGGTCTACGAGGGTACGTGGACACACTCTTCCTCTCTCGTTGCTATGCATATCCTAGATAGATCTTGCATGATCGTAGGAAATTTTTGAAGTTGCATGCTACGTTCCCCAACAGCACCGCCCAGATCGCCATCACCATCGCCGCCACTGCCCCAAATCACCGCAGCTGCCCTCCCCACCCTAGCCCGCATCGCCTCCCCCACCGAAGGGTGTGTCGCAGCCGCCCCAGCGCCGCCGTATTGGGAAGCAGCCGCGGCTAGATTCGCCGACTCGGGCTGTCTTGTAGCCCATATAGCTCCTCTCTGCCGGCCGCCAACCTCCCTTCTCCTCTGCACCGCTGTCCGCGTCCACAGCAGCGACCAATCCAACCTGCGGCCATCTTCTTCCACCCCAGGCACAAGCTATTCGACGGAATTCCCCAAGGTAAAAAACGATGAAGGTTGATGATTTCAATTGGGATTGGATAGTATGTTTGATGGTGGTTATCTGCATTGTAGATGAGCTCGGTTGACTCCACATTCATGGATGATTCATCATCGGACGAGGAATTTGATTTGCATGAAGAAGTGGACATTGCTATGCTAGTGGCCATGCACAAGGGGAAAGAAGCCGAAGCATGGTGGTTCCGTCTATGGTTGTGCGTTCATTTGGAGAGAACGGATTGATGCACACAAATGATTGATGCGCAACTACTTTGGATCACCACCTGTTTTCCCGAAGAAATACTTTCGACACCGTTTCAGAATGTCGAAAGACTTGTTCATCCACATTTGCAATTCCGTGAAGCGGAATAATCCGGCCTTCGAGCAGAGAAGGAACTGTGCCGGGTTGCTTGGCCATAGCATTGAACAGAAGGTCACTCCCACTTTGTGCATGATGGCATATGGTGTTCCGGCAGATTATATTGATGATACCTTGGCGATGGTACGGAGCACTTCTATCTTCTATGTCAAGCAATTTTCAATCACTATGGTAGAAGTGTTTGGTCCACAGTACTTGAGAGCAACCAATGCTCAGGACACTCAGAGGCTTTTGGAGATGAACAAAGCTCGAGGGTTTCCAGGTATGCTCGGGTCTGTGCATTGCATGCATTGGAAATGGAAGAACTACCCAAAAGCATGGCATGGAAAATTCAAGGGTCGTGGGAAGGATGCCACTATCATTCTTGAGGTAGTTGCCGATCATGAAACATGGATTTGGGATGCCTAGATCTTGCAACGACATCAACGTGCTCGATCAGTCACCTCTTTTTGCCAAGTTAGCAAATGGAGAAGCACCACCAGTGACCTTTGAAGCAAATGGCCGCACGTACAACTATGGGTACTATCTTGAAGATGGGATCTACCCAAGGTGGAGTACATTTCTCAAGCTGGTTGCAAAACCTGAAGGTAAGAACTCGTCTTTCACAATGCACAAGGTGCAAAACTATGTTGTATTTGTGTTGCATTTGATCTCGTGGATTTCCAAAACTATGTAATAATTTGATATTGTGGACATGTATAATTTTTATGTTGTTTTTAGATGTTTTTTGCAATATGTGCGGCTATACAGTGGCTAAACTGCAACCGCGCGGCCGCCGACCGGTTTTACATCTTCGTTTTGGACCATCTGTTGGAGTTGCTCTTTTTTTACATCTCCGTTTTGGACCATCTGTTGGAGTTGAGCCTTTCTTGAAGATGTAAAAAACACTCTTTGGTGCTCCAAATTTGGACCATCACCGGTTTGCAGCACCAAAATATACATCATCTATTGGAGATGCTCTTAGTCACTTTGCTTCCAAGCTTCTTGTGATGCTGTATTACCGAGAGGGCCCAGAGATACCTCTTCGTCATACGGAGTGACAAATCCCAATCTCGATTCACGCCAACTCAATAGACACCTTCGGAGATACACGTAGAGCACCTTTATGATCACCCAGTTACGGAGTGACGTTTGATAGCACACAAGGTATTCCTCTAGTATCCGGGAGTTGCATGATCTCTGATACGTCTCCAACATATCTATAATTTTTTATTGTTCCATGCTATTATATTATCTGTTTTGGATGTTTTATATGCATTATTATGCTATTTTATATTATTTTTGGGACTAACTTATTAATCGAGAGCCCAGTGCCAGTTTCTGTTTTTTCTTTGTTTTTGAGTTTCGCAGAAAAGGAATACCAAATGGAATAAAACTTCACGATGATTTTTCTTGGACCAGAAGACACCCAGGGGACTTGGGGTCCAAGCCAGAAGAGCCACGAGGCGGCATCAAGGGTGGAGGGCGCGCCCTAGGGGGGCGCCCCTACCTTGTGGCCCCTCGGGACTCTCCTGACCTAGCTCTTTGTCCTATATATTCACATATATTCCAGAACCCTCAGAGAGAGCCACAAAAATACTTTTCCACTGCCGCAACCTTCTGTTCCATGAGATCCCATCTTTGGGCCTTTTCCAGCATCCTGCCGGAGGGGGATTCGATCACGGAGGGCATCTACATCAACCCTATTACCCTTCCGATGAAGCGTGAGTAGTTTACCACAGACCTACGGGTCCATAGCTAGTAGCTAGATGGCTTCTTCTCTCTCTCTTTGATTCTCAATACCATGTTCTCCTCGATGTTCTTGGAGATCTATCCGATGTAATCTTCTTTTGCGGTGTGTTTGTCGAGATCCGATGAATTGTGGACTTATGATCGGCTTATCTATGAATATTATTTGAATCTTCTCTGAATTATTTTATGCATGATTTGATATCTTTGTATTTCTCTTCGAATTATTGGTTTGGTTTGGCTAACTAGATTGGTTTTTCTCGCAACGGGAGAGGTGCTTAGCTTTGGGTTCAATCTTGCGTGATTTCACCCAGTGACAAAGTAGGGGTAGCGAGACACGTATTGCATTGTTGCCATCGAGGATAAAAATATGGGGTTTTCATCATATTGCTTGAGTTTATTCCTCTACATCATGTCATCTTACTTAAGGCGTTACTCTATTCTTTATGAACTTAATACTCTACATGCTTGCTGGATAGCAGTCGATGTGTGGAGTAATAGTAGTAGATGCAGGCAGGAGTCGGTCTACTTGACACAGACATGCTGCCTATATTCATAATCATTGCCTTAGATATCGTCATAACTTTGCGCTTTTCTATCAATTACTCGATAGTAATTTGTTCACCCACCGTATTATTTGCCTTCATGAGAGAAGCCTCTAGTGAAACCTATGGCCCCCGGGTCTATTTTCCATCATACTTGTTTCCGATCTACTATTTTGCAATCTTTTATTTTCAGATCTATAAACCTAAAAACCCAAAAATATTATATATTTATTTAGTTCCATCTATCTCTATTAGATCTCACCTTTGCAAGTGACCGTGAAGGGATTGACAACCCCTTTACCGCGCTGGGTGCAAGTGTTTGATTGTTTGTGCAGGTGCATGATACGTCTCCAACGCATCTATACTTTTTTATTGTTCCATGCTATTATATTATCTGTTTTGGATGTTTTATATGCATTAATATGCTATTTTATATGATTTTGGGACTAACCTATTATTATTAACATAGAGCCCAGTGCCAGTTCCTGTTTTTTCTTTTAGAGTTTTGCATAAAAGGAATGCCAAACGGAGTCCAAACGGAATGAAACTTTCGTGATGATTTTTCTTGGACCAGAAGACACCCAGAGGGCTTGGAGTGCACGTCAGGAAAGCCACAAGGCGGCCACAAGGTCGGGAGGCGCGCCCAGGGGGGTAGGGCGCGCCCCCCACCTTGTGGGTCCCTCGTGACTCCACCGACCTATTTCTTCCGCCTATATATTCTCAAATATCCCAAAACCTTTCAGGAGAGCCACAAAACCACTTTTCCACCGCCACAACCTTCTGTACCCGTGAGCTCCCATCTAGGGGCCTTTTTCGGCGTCCTGCCGGAGGAGGAATCGATTACGGAGGGCTTCTACATCAACACCATTGCCTCTCCGATGAAGCGTGAGTAGTTTACCACAGACCTACGGGTCCATAGCTAGTAGCTAGATGGCTTCTTCTCTCTATTTGATTCTCAATACCATGTTCTCCTTCATGTTCTTGGAGATCTATTCGATGAAATACTCTTTTGCGGTGTGTTTGCCGAGATCCGATGAATTGTGGATTTATGATCAACTTATCTATGAATATTATTTGAATCTTCTCTGAATTTTTATATGCATGATTTGATATCTTTGCAAGTCTCTTCGAACTATAGATTTGGTTTGGCCAACTAGATTGGTTTTTCTTGCAATAGGAGAAGTGATTAGCTTTGGGTACAATCTTGCGTTGCTCGATCCTAGTTAGAGAAGGGGAATCGACACGTATTGTATTGTTGCCATCGAGGATAACAAGATGGTTTTTTTTATCATATTTCTTGAGTTAATCCCGCCACATCATGTCATCTTACTTAATGTGTTACTCTGTTCTTACGAACTTAATACTCTAGATGCAGGCAGGAGTCGGTCGATGTGTGGAGTAATAGTAGTAGATTGCTACCTCTTGAGCACTGCGTTGGTTTTCCCTTGAAGAGGAAAGGGTGATGCAGCAAAGTAGCGTAAGTATTTCCCTCAGTTTTTGAGAACCAAGGTAGCAATCCAGTAGGAGCCCACGCTCAAGTCCCTCGCACCTACACAAACAAATAAGAACCTTGCAACCAACGCGATAAAGGGGTTGTCGATCCCTTCACGGCCACTTGCAAAAGTGAGATCTGATAGAGATGATAAGATAATTTTTTGGTATTTTTATGATAAAGATAAAAAGTAAAGATTGCAAAGTAAACAAAGATAAAAATGGCTTATTGACGGGAGATTAATATGATGGAAAATAGACCCGGGGCCCATAGGTTTTACTAGTGGCTTCTCTCAAGATAGCATAAGTATTATGGTGGGTAGACAAATTACTGACGAGCAATTGATAGAATTGAGCATAGTTATGAGAATATCTAGGTATGATCATGTATATAGGCATCACGTCCATGACAAGTAGACCGACTCCTGCCTGCATCTACTACTATTACTCCACATATCGACCGCTATCCAGCATGCATCTAGAGTATTAAGTTCATAAGAACGGAGTAACGCTTTAAGCAAGATGACATGATGTAGAGGGATAAACTCATGCAATATGATATAAACCCCATCTTTTTATCCTCGATGGCAACAATACAATACGTATCGTTTCCCCTACTGTCACTGGGATCGAGCACCGCAAGATTGAACCCAAAGCTAAGCACTTCTCCCATTGCAAGAACTATCAATCTAGTAGGCCAAACCAAACTAATAATTCGAAGAGACTTGCAAAGATAACCAATCATACATAAAAGAATTCAGAGAAGATTCAAATATTGTTCATAGATAATCTTGATCATAAACCCACAATTCATCGGATCTCGACAAACACACCGCAAAAGAAGATTAAATCAAATAGATCTCCAAGAGAATCAAGGAGAACTTTGTATTGAGATCCAAAGAGAGAGAAGAAGACATCTAGTTAATAACTATGGACCCGAAGGTCTGAGGTAAACTACTCACACATCATCGGAGAGGCTACGGTGTTGATGTAGAAGCCCTCCGTGATCAATGCCCCCTTCAGGGGAGCGCCGGAACAGACCCCAAGATGGGATCTGACGGGTACAGAAGGTTGCGGCGGTGGAATTAGGTTTTCGTGGTGCTCCTCGATGGTTTGGGGGTACGTAGGTATATATAGGAGGAAGAAGTAGGTCGGTGGAGCCACGAGGGGCCCACGAGGGTGGAGGGCGCGCCCAGGGGGGTAGGCGCGCCCCCTGCCTCGTGGCCTCCTCGTTGGTTGCTTGACGTCCACTCCAAGTCCACTGGATCACGTTTGTTCCAAAAATCACTTTCCCGAATGTTTCATTCCGTTTGGACTCCGTTTGATATTCTTTTTCTGCGAAAAACTGAAATAGGCAAGAAAACAGAATTTGGGCTGGGCCTCCGGTTAATAGGTTAGTCCCAAAAATAATATAAAAGTGTATAAATAAGCCCATTAAACATCCAAAACAGAATATATAATAGCATGGAACAATAAAAAATTATAGATGCGTTGGAGACGTATCAAGCATCCCCAAGCTTAATTCCTGCTCGTCCTCGAGTAGGTAAATGATAAAAACAGAATTTTTGATGTGGAATGCTTCTTAGCATACTTTTCAATGTAATTCTTTTTATTGTGGCATGAATATTTAGGTCCGAAAAATTCAAGATAAAAGTTTAATGTTGACATAAAAACAATAATACTTCAAACATGCTAACCAAGCAATTATGTCTTATCAAAATAACATAGCCAAAGAAAGCTTATCCCTACAAAATCATATAGTTAGGCCATGTTTCAACATCGTCACACAAACGTTCTCATCATGCATAACCCCGATGACAAGCCGAGCAATTGGTTCATACTTTTTAACGCGCTTCAGCCTTTTCAACCCTTACGCAATACATGAGCGCAAGCCATGGATATAGCACTATGGGTGGAGTAAAGTATAATGATGGGGGTTATGAGAGAAGACAAAAAGGTAGAAAGTCTCACATTGACGCGGCTAATCAATAGGCTATGGAGATGCCCATCAATTGATGTCAATGAGAGGAGTAGGGATTGCCATGCAACGGATGCACTAGAGCTTTAAATATATGAAAGCTCAACAAAGGAAACTAAGTGGGTGTGCATCCAACTTGCTTGCTCACGAAGATCTAGGGCATTTTGAGGAAGCCCATCATTGGAATATACAAGCCAAGTTCTATAATGAAAAATTCCCACTAGTATATGAAAGTGACAACATAGGAGACTCTCTATCATTAAGATCACGGTGCTACTTTGAAGCACAAGTGTGGAAAAAGGATAGTAACATTGTCCCTTCTCTCTTTTTCTCTCATTCATTTTTTTGTTGGGCCTTCTCTTTTTTTTGGCCTCTTATTTTATTTTATTTATTTATTTTATTTAGTCCGGAATCTCATCCCGACTTGTGGGGGAATCATAGTCTCCATCATCCTTTCCTCACTTGGGACAATGCTCTAACAATGATGATCATCACACTTCTATTACTTACAACTCCATACTTAGAACAAAATATGACTCTATGTGAATGCCTCCGGCGGTGTACCGGGATATGCAATGAATCAAGAGTGACATGTATGAAAAATTATGAATGGTGGCTTTTCCACAAATACGATGTCAACTACATGATCATGCAAAGCAATATGACAATGATGAAGCGTGTCATAATAAACGGAATGGTGGAAAGTTGCATGGCAATATATCTCGGAATGGCTATGGAAATGCCATAATAGGTTGGTATGGTGGCTGTTTTGAGGAAGATATAAGGAGGTTTATGTGTGATAGAGTGTATCATATCACGGGGTTTGGATGCACCGGCGAAGTTTGCACCAACTCTCAAGGCGAGAAAGGGCAATGCACGGTACCATAGAGGCTAGAAAATTGTGGAAGGTTGAGAGTGCGTATAATCCATGGACTCACATTAGTCATAAAGAAATCATATACTTATTGCAAAAGTTTATTAGCCCTCGAAGCAAAGTACTACTACGCATGCCCCTAGAGGGATAGATTGGTAGGAAAAGACCATCGCTCGTCCCCGACCGCCACTCGTAAGTAAAGCAATAAAAGAACACCTTATGTGTCAAAATTGTCACACAACTTTTACCATACGTGCATGATACGGGACTTGCCAACCTTAACACAAGTATTTCTCAATTTCACAATTACTCAACTAGCACACTCTAATATTACCACCTTTATATCTCAAAACACTTATCAAGTATCAAACTTCTCATGATATTCAATGACCTCAATATGGAAGATTATTTCACCTTTAAAGCAAATTACCATGCTGTTTAAGACTCTCAAAATAATATAAGTGAAGCATGAGAGATCAATAATTTCTATAAAATAAAACCACCACCGTGCTCTAAAAGATATAAGTGAAGCACTAGAGCAAAAACTATATAGCTCAAAAGATATAAGTGAAGCACATAGAGTATTCTAACAAATTCCGAATCATGTGTGTCTCTCTCAAAAGGTGTGTACAGCAAGGATGATTGTGGTAGACTAAAAATCAAAGACTCAAATCATACAAGACACTCCAAGCAAAACACATATCATGTGGTGAATAAAAATATAGCCCCAAGTAAAGTTACCGATGGACGAAGACGAAAGAGGGGATGCCTTCCGGGGCATCCCCAAGCTTAGGCTTTTGGTTGTCCTTGAATTTTACCTTGGGGTGCCTCGGGCATCCCCAAGCTTAGGCTCTTGCCAATCCTTGTTCCATAATCCATCAAATCTTTACCCAAAACTTGAAAACTTCACAACACAAAACTCAACAGAAAATCTCATGAGCTCCGTTAGCGAAATAAAACAAACCACCACTTTAAGGTAATGTATTGAACTCATTCTTTATTTATATTGGTGTTAAACCTACTGTATTCCAACTTCTCTATGGTTTATAAGCTCTTTTACTAGCCATAGATTCATCAAAATAAGCAAACAACACACGAAAAACAGAATCTGTCAAAAATAGAACAGTCTGTAGTAATCTGTAACTAACGCAAACTTCAGGAACTCAGAAAAATCTACCAAAATAGGACGACCTAGATAATTTGTTTATTGATCTACTGCAATTAGAATCAGTATTTTATCACGTTCTGGTGATTTAAACAATTGTTTTCGTGAACAGAAAGTTTCTGGAATTTTCAGCAAGATCAAATAACTATCATCCAAGAAGATCCTATAGGTTTAACTTGGCACAGGCACTAATTAAAACATAAAACCACATCTAAACAGAAGCTAGTTGGATTATTTATTCCTAAACAGAACCAAAAAGCAAAAAAACTAAAATAAAATTGGGTTGCCTCCCAACAAGCGCTATCGTTTAACGCCCATAGCTAGGCATAAAAGCGAGGATAGATCTAGGTATTGCCATCTTTGGTAGGCAATTCTTCAATAAGACACCAATAACCCTTAGGAGTTTCTTTATTTTTATTAATTATCAAACTCCTAGGCACAAAATCGAGAAAATCATTTGTAGCAAAAGGTTCCTTAAGGATAGCGAGAAAGTTGGGGTGAACACTTATGGATTTGAGGTCCGCATTTCCCTTACTAGAAGTTTCACCCTTATTTTTAGGAACATACATCAATTTCACAATCTTAGCATTAGAAGGAGTGTTTTTCATGAAAGAAAAGGCAGACCCTAGGTTGGTAATAATATCCTCAATTTTATCAATTCTAGTGGAATCTTGATCTATCTTTTCATTAACCATAGGTTCCTTTTCTTTAAAAAAATTAAGAGCAACCCCTACCTTAGATCCGTATTGGGTAATTTGGTTGTGGATCTTTCTATCCAAATTTTCAATCAACTCTACGGTGGCAACTTTATTTTCAATAATTTCAAGCCGTTGCATCACATGTTCCAAAGTTAAAATAGTTTCATTAACCAAAGAGGTGGTGGGCCAAACAAATCTATCATAGCATTATAAGAATAAAAAATATGGCTACCCAAGAAATTTCCTCCGGTAATGGTATCAAGAATATATCTATTCCAAGGAGTGATGCCTACATAAAAATTGCGAAGAAGAACGGAAGTAGATTGCTTCCTAGTAGATCTATTTTGCGCATTACAAATTCTATACCAAGCATCCTTTAGATTTTCTCCCTCCCTTTGTTTAAAATTAAGAACTTCATTCTCGAGAGACAAAGGAGTAGATAAAGGACTAGCCATGACGGCACACGAGACACAAAAGTCAAGCAAAAAAGAAGCGAACGGAAAAAGAGGGCGAATAAAACGGCAAGGGTGAAGTGGGGGAGAGGAAAACAAGAGGCAAATGGCAAATAATGTAATGCGAGGGATAAGAGTTTGTGATGGGTACTTGGTATGTCTTGACTTGTGCGTAGACTCCCCGGGAACGGTGCCAGAAATCCTTCTTGCTACCTCTTGAGCACTGCCTTGGTTTTCCCTTGAAGAGGAAAGGGCGATGCAGCAAAGTAGCGTAGGTATTTCCCTCAGTTTTTGAGAACCAAGGTATCAATCCAGTAGGAGACCACGCTCAAGTCCCTCACACCTACACAAACAAATAAGAACCTTGCAACCAACGCGATAAAGGGGTTGTCAATCCCTTCACGGCCACTTGCAAAAGTGAGATCTGATAGAGATGATAAGATAATATTTTTGGTATTTTTATGATAAAGATAAAAAGTAAAGATTGCAAAGTAAACAAAGATAAAAATAGCTTGTTGACGGGAGATTAATATGATGGAAAATAGACCCGGGGGCCATAGGTTTCACTAGTGGCTTCTCTCAAGATAGCATAAGTATTACGGTGGGTAGACAAATTACTGTCGAGCAATTGATAGAATTGAGCATAGTTATGAGAATATCTAGGTATGATCATGTATATAGGCATCACGTCCGTGACAAGTAGACCGACTCCTGCCTGCATCTACTACTATTACTCCACACATCGACCGCTATCCAGCATGCATCTAGAGTATTAAGTTCATAAGAACGGAGTAACGCTTTAAGCAAGATGACATGATGTAGAGGGATAAACTCATGCAATATGATATAAACCCCATCTTTTTATCCTCGATGGCAAGAAGACAATACGTGTCGTTTCCCCTACTGTCACTGGGATCGAGCACCGCAAGATTGAACCCAAAGCTAAGCACTTCTCCCATTGCAAGAAAGATCAATCTAGTAGGCCAAACCAAACTGATAATTCGAAGAGACTTGCAAAGATAACCAATCATACATAAAAGAATTCAGAGAAGATTCAAATATTGTTCATAGATAATCTTGATCATAAACCCACAATTCATCGGATCGCGACAAACACACCGCAAAAGAAGATTACATCAAATAGATCTCCAAGAGAATCAAGGAGAACTTTGTATTGAGATCCAAAGAGAGAGAAGAAGCCATCTAGCTAATAACTATGGACCCGAAGGTCTGAGGTAAACTACTCACACATCATCGGAGAGGCTACGGTGTTGATGTAGAAGCCCTCCATGATCAATGCCCCCTCCGGCCGAGCACCGGAAAAGGCCCCAAGATGGGATCTCACGGGTACAGAAGGTTGCGGCGGTGGAATTAGGTTTTCGTGGTGCTCCTCGATGGTTTGGGGTACGTAGGTATATATAGGAGGAAGAAGTAGGTCGGTGGAGCCACGAGGGGCCCACGAGGGTGGAGGGCGCGCCCAGGGGGGTAGGCGGGCCCCCTGCCTCGTGGCCTCCTCGTTGGTTGCTTAACGTCCACTCCAAGTCCTATGGATCACGTTTGTTCCAAATATCACGCTCCCGAAGGTTTCATTCCGTTTGGACGCCGTTTGATATTCTTTTTCTGCGAAACACTGAAATAGGCAAAAAAACAGCAATTTGGGCTGGGCCTCCGGTTAATAGGTTAGTCCCAAAAATAATATAAAAGTGTATAAATAAGCCCATTAAACATCCAAAACAGAATATATAATAGCATGGAACAATCAAAAATTATAGATACGTTGGAGATGTATCATAGATGCAGGCAGGAGTCGGTCTACTTGATACGGACGTGCTGCCTATATTCATGATCATTGCCTTAGATATCGTCATAACTTTGCGCTTTTCTATCAATTGCTCAGCAGTAATTTGTTCACCCACCATAATAATTTCTATCTTGAGAGAAGCCTCTAGTGAAGCCTATGGCCCCCGGGTCTATTTTCCATCATATAAGTTCTCGATCTACAATTTTAGTTTCCTATTTACTTTATTTGCAATCTTTTACTTTCGGTTCCATAAACCAAAAATACCAAAAATACTACTTTACCATTTATCCATCTCTATCAGCTCTCACTTTGCAAATAACCGTGAAGGGATTGACAACCCCTTTGTCGCGTTGGGTGCAAGGTTGTGTTTGTTTGTGCAGATATTCGGTGACTTGCGCGTTGTCTCCTACTGGATTGATACCTTGGTTCTCAAAAGCTAACCAACGCAAGCTCAAGAGGTAGTCGTGCATCTATTGGGGACTTGCGCGTTTCTCCTACTGGATTGATACCTTGGTTCTTAATTGAGGGAAATACTTATCTCTGTTGTGCTGCATCACCCTTTCCTCTTCAAGGGAAAAACCAACGCAAGCTCAAGAAGTAGCAATCTCATGGTCGAAGGAATATGTATTTGACATTAAGAAAGCAGTAGCAAAAACTGAACGATCATATGCTATGCTAACGGATGGGTCTTGTCCATCACATCATTCTCTTAATGATGTGATCCCATTATCAAGTGACAACACATGTCTATAGTTAGGAAGCCTTATCCATCTTTTGATCAACGAGCTAGTCTAGTAGAGGCTTACTAGGGACTTAGTATTTGTTTATATATTCACACATGTATTTAAGTTTCCGATCAATACAATTAGTGCATGAATAATAAACCTTTATCATGATTAAGGAAATATAATAATAACCACTTTATTATTGCCACTAGGGCATATTTCCAACATGATTATTTGGGCACGTGATTCTGTGGGCAGTTTTCGAGAATCAGATTCGAAGAATCATGAGGCGAAAAGAACCGGCCCTTAATAATAATTTTAGTCATGATTTATGTTCTAAAATTAGTCACAAAATTGCCTAATTATCCAACAGTCGATGCACACTAATAAACAGAAAACATATACAACAACATCGCATATGCAACAGTAACCATATCAGAGACATGAACAGACCACGACGCATGTACTATTTGTTTGTAGCCGTGATTGTTGTAAGAGTGATGTTGTTGACGATGACATTGGGGAAGACTGGTCGAAGTAGATGACGTTGGAGACATCGGTACGCGATGATGAGTGATATTTTTACACTCCTGTAACCTGAGATTAAACAGATATATTTCATTAAAACCGAGATATTTCGTTCCAATATTGCCACTAATGATTAATGAATGCATAGAATTCCAAAAATTATTTCTTTATTTTGTTTCCACGGGAAATGGGTTATTTATGGACGAAATCAAGCCAATACTTGGGAAGAAGTAAAGTGGAGATAGAGAGAATCAAGTGGGAGGCGCAACAGAAGAAACAGAGCAAAAGACGGCATTCCATGCGACTGAGCCCGCTCATATGAGCGGTCATATGGCATGGAAACCGAGTCTCCTCGTCCACCTGTACAACCTTTATAAAGGGACAAACGCTAAATGGATAATAGAACATCACAGAACAAGCCAGTCTTCGCCATCATCATGTAGCGACCAGACCTCAAATGGCCTGTGCTGCTGTGCACCAGTGTCATCCCTGGATCAGTAATGCTGACACGCACAGTACAATGGAGGATTTATAACAGAGTAGCAATCACACACTTATTACATCGAATATCTTCGAAGAGATTAAGTATGATAAGCATGGCTTAAGGCCATCTAATAACGATAACATTGGAAGACTTGGAAGATAAGTGAGTCCATCACTCCAGCGGCATCACTGAGTATAAGACCACGACCTAAAGCACCTTACTCAACGTCTGAAAAGTCTGCAACATGAAACGTTGCAGCCCGAAAACGGGTCAGCACATAGAATATGCTGGCAATGTAACACATAGAGAATAATGAACAATGATAATGCTATACTATATGCATATATGGCTGGTGGAAAGCTCTATGGTTACAGTTTTGCGAAAAGCCAATTTTATCCTACTTCAAAAGGAACAAATTTTATTTAACTATCATGGTGGTTGAAACATTGAGAAGGTACCTCCAACTCAATCCCAATTAAGTATCATCATTAACCCAACAAAATTAATTATAAGTATCACGGTGATGAGATTCAAATGATAATCCAGGTACTAGATACTCAAGTTGTCCATAACCGGGGACACGGCTAATCATGATCAGTTTGTACACTCTGCAGAGGTTTGTGCACTTTTCCCCACAAGACTCGATCGCCTCCGCTTGATTCTCGCACTTCATGATGTTTGAGAAACGGATGACCGAGACACAGTCTTTCAGAAACAATCACTCTTTACTCTAGATGGACCGGTACACCTACTTTCCCCTACATCTGCTAGTCCACCTCTTCAAGAGATCCTGTAACCTACTCAGCTATGCTAGAGCCCATAATAGCTTGTGGCTGCACACGGAAGTTTCTAGCATGAATAATCTTATGATCCCTTTGAGCCTGGGTGGCGGACCTTATACAAACAGACAACACTGGGTTCTCCAGGTGCCTCAATCCACCCAGATGTGAGTTTTAGTTGCCACCTTAAGTTGAACCATTAATAAACATCTCACATCTGTCATGGATATCACTCAAACCCAATCCACGTCTACGAGCATAGCATGGCAATAATAAAAGCAACGTAGAAGTAACTCCCAAGGGTTTGATAAAGTAAAACAGGTAATAGGTACTACCTCAACTACTTCCCAGTACCCACAGTTTAATTAGATCCTAATCATGCAAGTGTTTGAGGCAAACAGATCTAATGCAATAAAATTGGGTATGAACGGGGTATGATCAAAGTGTTACTTGCCTTGCTGATGATCCGCAAAACCTAACGAGTCGAAGTAACAAGCGGCACACTCCGGGTACTCTATCGCAAACAAACAAGCATACAATCAGTACTCATCTAATGCACGGGTAAAACTCGAATGAAAGATCCAACCAGAAAGTTCAACTTAAGAACTCCGGTTTGCAAAAAGAATCAACTCGAAAGAAGCAACGAAAGTCAAACGGCGAAAGAAAGAAACTTCGTTTGCTAATATGGATCTAGGTCAAATATTACTGTTGCAAAAACTTGTTTGAGTAGGTTAAACGGAAAGAGAATTTCGAGACGAAACTCTAGGCGCTTGAATTGCCTGATTCCGATAAACGAGCGAGAAGTTAAACAGAATCGAAGATTCGATCAGAAATCGAATCTGAGAAAATAACGAGAAAATCCGATGAAAAAGAAAAACGGACGAACGGTTAAATAACGGACATTCGTTTACAGAGAAAAACCGACGAACGCGTTCGTTAAACCGAACGGTTCGGTAAACGCTCGCAAAATAATAAAACCGAAAAAAAACCGATCTAGGTTTTTTTTTAAAACGAAGGGTTTTTTTAAACGAAAACCGGCAACGACGAAACGGGGCAGCGGGCAGTACCTCGTCGGGCTACTCCGGCGAGGGCTCCGGCGGGGCTCGGGGCTCGAGGGGGGGGGTGCGGCGAGACGAGGGGCGGCGGCTCCCGGCGGCGGCGGCGCGGCGAGATGCGGGCGGCGGCGGCGCTCGGTGGTGAGGGCGGCGGCGGCGGCTGTGAGAGGAAAGAGAGAGGGGGGCTATATATATAGGAGGGGGGTCCGAACTTGGGGAAGGGGGCGCCGGGCGGCGGCGTAGCCGGCCGGGAATCGGGCGGCGATCCCGTCTCCGGGACGGAGACGACGGGGCGGCGGGGCTGGGCCTTTGGCCCAGTCGGCGCGCGGGCGCAGTTTTTTTTAAAATAAGTTCCGCGGAAAAATAATACGTAGAAAAATAAATAAAAATCAGAAAAATATGAAATAAATTTTCCCCGTCTAGTTAGAAAATCTAGAATAGGGTGAACATTTTTTTAAATCAAAATAAATATTTTGAAAACATGCAATATTTTTAATGCAATAAAAATTGCAAATAAAATCCAAATAAATTCCAAATAATGATTTTAACATTTTTCCTCCAGTATTTCAATTGTTTTGGAGAAGTCATGTTTTCTCCTCTCGTTTATTTAAAATGAAATATCTTTCCGGAGAGAAAATAATTAAAACCAAAATCCTCGTCTTATTATTTGATAAAAATCAAATATGAAAATTTAAGAAAAATCCCAACTCTCTCCGAGGGTCCTTGAGTTGCTTAGGATTTATCGAGGATTTGTCAAAATGCAATAAAACATGATATGCAATGATGATCTATGTATAACATTCCAAATTGAAAATTTGGGATGTTACAAACCTACCCCCCTTAAGATGAATCTCGCCCTCGAGATTCGGGTTGGCTAGAAAACAGGTGGGAGTGGTCTTTCCGTAGATCTTCCTCTCGCTCCCAGGTGGCTTCATCTTCTGTGTGGTGACTCCACTGAACTTTGCAAAACTTGATAACCTTGCTGCGGGTAACTCGGCTGGCATACTCGAGAATCTTAACTGGCTTCTCCTCATAGGTCAAATCACTTTCCAACTGTATCGCTTCCAGTGGCACAGTATCTCTCAGTGGTATCTCAGTCATCTCTGCGTGGCACTTCTTCAACTGCGAAACGTGAAATACATCATGTACTCCAGACAATCCTTCGGGAAATTCCAACTTGTAGGCAACTTCTCCCATACGTTCCAACACTCTGTATGGTCCGATAAAACGGGGCGCTAACTTTCCCTTAACTCCAAAGCGCTTCACTCCTCGAAGGGGTGATACTCGAAGATATACTCTGTCTCCGACTTCGTGAACTGTCTCCTTTCGTTTAGAATCAGCATAACTCTTCTGTCTGGACTGGGCTACCTTGAGCCTATCGCGAATCATCCTCACTTTCTGTTCAGACTCCTTAATCAAATCTGGTCCAAACAACTGACGGTCTCCAACTTCGTCCCACAACAACGGTGTTCTACACCTCCTTCCGTACAAGGCTTCGAAAGGGGCCATCTTCAAACTGGTTTGATAACTGTTGTTATATGAAAACTACGCATATGGAAAATTGTCGTTCCAACTAGATCCATAATCTAGTGCACATGCTCTCAACATGTCCTCCAAAATCTGGTTGACTCTCTCGGTCTGTCCATCTGTCTGCGGGTGAAATGCTGTACTAAATTCCAGCCTGGTTCCCAATGTTTCATGTAACTGCTTCCAAAACTTCGAGGTAAATTGGGTTCCTCTGTCTGATACAATGGTCCTCGGAACTCCATGCAAACATACTATCCTGGTCATGTATATCTTTGCCAACTTAGCACTGGTGTAAGTGGTCTTCACTGGAATGAAATGAGCCACTTTCGTCAAACGGTCGACTACAACCCATATCGACTCATAGCCTGAACGAGTCCTGGGTAATCCTGTGATAAAATCCATGCCTATTTTATCCCACTTCCATTCGGGTATCGGCAATGGCTATAGCAATCCTGCTGGCTTCTGATGCTCTGCCTTCACTCTCTGACATACATCACAAACTGCTACATACTCCGCAATATCCTTCTTCATTCCGGTCCACCAAAAAGTATTCTTCAAATCCAAATACATCTTGGTATTTCCTGGGTGAATCGAGTACGGTGAGTCATGGGCTTCTTGCAAAATCAACTTCCTGATCTCCGGATCATTTGGCACATATACACGGTCCTCGAACCATAAGGTATCGTGCTCATCCTCACGAAATCCCTTGGCTTTTCCTTTGCTCATCTTCTCCTTTATCTCTTCAATCTCCTTGTCTGTCTTCTGAGCTTCTCTGATCCTTTCCATCAAGGTAGGCTGAATCTCCAATGTCGCTAAATAGCCTCTTGGGACTATCTCCAAACATAGCTCGCGAAGGTCCTCGGCTAACTCCTGAGGTAACTCTCCTGTCATGAGGGTGTTGGCATGACTCTTGCGGCTCAACGCGTCTGCTACTACGTTAGCCTTTCCGGGGTGATAATGCAATCTCATATCATAATCTTTAATGAGCTCCAACCATCTTCTCTGTCTGAGATTTAACTCCTTCTGCGTGAAAATGTACTTCAAACTCTTGTGATCCGTGTACACTTCACAATGATTTCCGATGAGAAAATGTCTCCATGTCTTCAATGCATGCACCACGGCGGCTAATTCCAAATCATGCGTAGCATAATTCTTCTCATGGGTTTTAAGTTGTCGTGAAGCATACGACACAACTCTTCCTTCCTGCATAAGCACTGCTCCAAGTCCTCGACGAGAAGCGTCGCAATAAACTTCATAGTCCTTGCGTTGATCTGGCAGAACCAACACTGGTGAGGTAACCAATCGTTTCTTCAACTCTTGGAAACTAGCTTCACATTCCTCGGTCCAATTGAATTTGGTGTCCTTCTTCAATAGCTCAGTCATGGGCTTAGCAATCCTTGAGAAATTCTCGATGAATCTCCGGTAGTATCCTGCAAGTCCAAGAAAACTCCGGATTTCTCCAACTGTCGCGGGTGATTCCCAACTTGTCACTGTGTCAACCTTGGCAGGGTCTACTGCTATTCCTTCTCCAGAAATAACATGTCCAAGGAATCCAACTTCCTTCAGCCAAAACTCACATTTGCTGAACTTGGCATATAACTGATGTTCTCTGAGCTTCTCAAGTACCAATCGTAAATGCTCCTCATGCTCTTCTTCATCCTTGGAAAAGATTAAAATATCATCAATGAACACCACGACGAACTTATCCAAAAACTCCATAAACACTTTGTTCATCAGGTTCATGAAATAGGCAGGTGCGTTAGTCAGTCCAAATGACATAACGGTATACTCATACAATCCATATCTGGTGGTAAATGCCGTCTTGGGTATATCCTGCTCTCGAATCTTTAACTGATGGTATCCTGATCGTAGATCGATCTTGGAAAATACTTTAGCTCCTTGCAAGCGGTCAAACAAATCATTGATCATCGGCAGTGGGTACTTGTTTTTGATGGTCACTTCATTCAATCCTCGGTAATCAACAACCATCCTTAGTGATCCATCTTTCTTCTCCACTAGAAGTACTGGTGATCCCCAAGGTGACGAACTTGGGCGAATATAGCCTTTATCCAGTAACTCCTTGATCTGCTTCTTAATTTCCTCCAAATCCTTTGCGGGCATCCTGTACGGTCTCTTAGATATTGGCCCTGTGCCTGGCAAAAGTTCAATCAAAAACTCAATGTCTCTATCTGGTGGCATGCCTGGCAACTCTTCTGGAAATACATCTGGATAATCCTTCACCACTGGTACTTCCTCCTGTACAACTCCTGATAAGGAATTCACTTGAGTCCTCTTCGGCATATGCCGGGATACATACTTGATCCTTTTTCCTTCTGGGGTGGTAAGCAAAATCGTCTTGCTGGCACAATCGATGTTTCCTCCATACAACGATAGCCAATCCATTCCCAAAATCACATCCAAACCTTGCGATTCCAAAATAATGAGGTCTGAGGGGAAAACATGCCTACCAATGGCCAACGGTATCTGAAAACATCCTTGGGTGGCCATATACTCTGCTCCTGGCGAGGTTACTAACATAGGGGTTTTGAGAACTTGGGTGGACATCTTAAACTTGTTTACGAATCCCCTTGATATGTATGAATGCGATGCACCAGTATCGAAAAGAACGGTTGCAGTAAATGACTTAACCAAAAACTTACCTATTACTGCATCAGGCTGAGCTTCAACCTCCTCCACGCTCACGTGGTTCACATGTCCTTTGTTGAACGGGTTCGGCTTCTTCCCAGAGCTTCCATTGCCATTTCCATTTTGGGCTTCGGGACAATCAGTGGCATAATGTCCCGTCTTCTGGCACTTGAAACAAGTAATGTGACTTAGATCTCTCTTGGTTGGGGTAGATGGGTTGGTGCGGTTCTGTCTGTTTCCTCCTCCATTCCCATTACCACTCTTGGAGCCATTATGGTTGTGCGAACTACCTCCTCCATGGGTATGTTGAAACTGTCCTCCCGGCTTCGGGGTAAAACGGGGCTTCTGCTGGGCTCCAGAATTGTACTTCCCTTGTCCATACATCCTCTTACGGTTTTCAATCTGCTGTTGCTTCCCTTCAATCATGAGAGCTATATCTACCAGCTCCTGGTAGTTGTTGAAGGTTGCTACCATCAACTGCATACTCAGTTCATCATTCAATCCTTCCAAAAACTTCTCCTGCTTGGCTGCATCTGTAGCAACGTCATCTGGTGCATAACGTGCTAACTTACTGAAATCCTCCACATACTGGCCTACGGTACGTCCTCCTTGGCGTAGGTTGCGAAACTCACGCTTCTTCATAGCCATAGCTCCTGCTGAAACATGAGCTGTACGGAAAGCTTGCTGAAACTGGTCCCATGTGACAGTGTCAATAGGGTGCGTGGCTGTATAATTCTCCCACCATGATGCTGCGGGTCCATCAAGCTGATGTGCGGCAAAACGCACTCTTTCCGCATCTGTGCATCCTGCAGTGGTCAACTCCCTTCCAACTTTGCGGAGCTAATCATCTGCTACAATCGGCTCGGTGCTACTGGAAAACACCGGCAGGTTTAGCCTTAAGAAACGGGCTAAGTGATCAACAGGTGGTGGTGGCGGTGGGTGGTTGTTGTTGTTGTTGCCTTGGTTCTGAACTAACACTTGCATCAGGGCATTCTGTTGCTGAATCAACTGGGTGATCTCTGGCGGGAAAACAAATCCGGTGTCGCGTCTCGGAGGCATCTGATGGGTTTAGAAAAGATGAGAGTTAAGAGTAGAATGAGGTCTAGAGAGAAAACACTACCCATATGCTCATGAGACAAATTCAATCAATATCACTCAATCAATCCAAACAAGGCAAAACAATCGATCTAACTAGTGTTACAAAGTGCTTGAACTATACTATTAAATGGGGGAAAACTACTACTGATATGGTGGTCTACTAGAAATTCTGATCCGTTGAAGACTCCATGATGTCAGCTCCAGCTTCATCAATCCATTCGTCTTCACTTGGTTCCGAGTCGGTGTCGTCGATGATGATGTAGTTATCCGGACAAGTGCATTCGTCGACTTCTGCTTTTGGCACTGGATTTCCCACGAATGCTCCAATCTTATTCTCCAGTTCGTCAATCTTCCCTACTAGTGCGTTGATTTCCTCCAAGTAATCTTCGCGTGTAGCCTTGAGTTCTTCTTGGAGTTCCTTGATCTTCGTTAATGCCTTCTTCAGTTCTTCCTTGTCCGTGCACATCTGGTTCTCCTGGCGTCGAATATGTTGGTTCTGCTCCTGGATGAAAGCTGCAATTGATCCATCCTTCTTGGTCTTGATCATCTCCCATTGAGCGTCTCGACGTCCACAAATCTGATAAATTGTATCCTTAAGCTCCTGGTGATAGACTTCTCTAATGCGTCCCATGGCGATGTGTGCGGCCATGCTCTTCCCTAAACTCCAAGTTGGTGCTTCGAAAACCAATCTCATGGGTTCCGTAATTGGCACAAACGTCCTTCCTGGAATGATAACTTGAATCTTCCAGCTCTCCTCTTCAGGTAATGTGGCGTTGTAGGTTCCGGTGATGCTTGGTATTCCTATGTTCAAGTACTTGGTGACTTCCTTCAAGTGTCGACCAAACGGCGTGTCTTCATCTGGTTGCATGAACTTGCTCCTTGCATTCGCCATTCCTAAAAGAGTAGAAAGTGGAGAGGGGTCAGAAATGAGAAGAGAGAAGTTTTCTAGGGCTTAAGCTTAGTGGTCGTGTCCTATAGTCAGCGTGTGCTCTGATACCAACTTTGTAGCGACCAGACCTCAAATGGCCTGTGCTGCTGTGCACCAGTGTCATCCCTGGATCAGTAATGCTGACACGCACAGTACAAATGGAGGATTTATAACAGAGTAGCAATCACACACTTATTACATCGAATATCTCCGAAGAGATTAAGTATGATAAGCATGGCTTAAGGCCATCTAATAACGATAACAGCGGAAGACTTGGAAGATAAGTGAGTCCATCACTCCAGCGGCATCACTGAGTATAAGACCACGACCTAAAGCACCTTACTCGTCGTCTGAAAAGTCTGCAACATGAAACGTTGCAGCCCGAAAACGGGTCAGCACATAGAATATGCTGGCAATGTAACACATAGAGAATAATGAACAATGATAATGCTATACTATATGCATATATGGCTGGTGGAAAGCTCTATGGTTACAGTTTTGCGAAAAGCCAATTTTATCCTACTTCAAAAGGAACAAATTTTATTTAACTATCATGGTGGTTGAAACATTGAGAAGGTACCTCCAACTCAATCCCAATTAAGTATCATCATTAACCCAACAAAATTAATTATAAGTATCACGGTGATGAGATTCAAATGATAATCCAGGTACTAGATACTCAAGTTGTCCATAACCGGGGACACAGCTAATCATGATCAGTTTGTACACTCTGCAGAGGTTTGTGCACTTTTCCCCACAAGACTCGATCGCCTCCGCTTGATTCTCGCACTGCATGATGTTTGAGAAACGGATGACCGAGACACAGTCTTTCAGAAACAATCACTCTTTACTCTAGATGGACCGGTACACCTACTTTCCCCTACATCTGCTAGTCCACCTCTTCAAGAGATCCTGTAACCTACTCAGCTATGCTAGAGCCCATAATAGCTTGTGGCTGCACACGGAAGTTTCTAGCATGAATAATCTTATGATCCCTTTGAGCCTGGGTGGCGGACCTTATACAAACAGACAACACTGGGTTCTCCAGGTGCCTCAATCCACCCAGATGTGAGTTTTAGTTGCCACCTTAAGTTGAACCATTAATAAACATCTCACATCTGTCATGGATATCACTCAAACCCAATCCACGTCTACGAGCATAGCATGGCAATAATAAAAGCAACGTAGAAGTAACTCCCAAGGGTTTGATAAAGTAAAACAGGTAATAGGTACTACCTCAACTACTTCCCAGTACCCACAGTTTAATTAGATCCTAATCATGCAAGTGTTTGAGGCAAACAGATCTAATGCAATAAAACTGGGTATGAACGGGGTATGATCAAAGTGTTACTTGCCTTGCTGATGATCCGCAAAACCTAACGAGTCGAAGTAACAAGCGGCACACTCCGGGTACTCTATCGCAAACAAACAAGCATACAATCAGTACTCATCTAATGCACGGGTAAAACTCGAATGAAAGATCCAACCAGAAAGTTCAACTTAAGAACTCCGGTTTGCAAAAAGAATCAACTCGAAAGAAGCAACGAAAGTCAAACGGCGAAAGAAAGAAACTTCATTTGCTAATATGGATCTAGGTCAAATATTACTGTTGCAAAAACTTGTTTGAGTAGGTTAAACGGAAAGAGAATTTCGAGACGAAACTCTAGGCGCTTGAATCGCCTGATTCCGATAAACGAGCGAGAAGTTAAACAGAATCGAAGATTCGATCAGAAATCGAATCTAAGAAAATAACGAGAAAATCCGATGAAAAAGAAAAACGGACGTTCGTTTACAGAGAAAAACCGACGAACGCGTTCGTTAAAACGAACGGTTCGGTAAACGCTCGCAAAATAATAAAACCAAAAAAAACCGATCTAGGTTTTTTTTTAAACGAAGGGTTTTTTTTAAACGAAAACCGGCAACGACGAAACGGGGCAGCGGGCAGTACCTCGTCGGGCTACTCCGGCGAGGGCTCCGGCGGGGCTCGGGGCTCGGGGGGGGGGGGTGCGGAGAGACGAGGGGCGGCGGCTCCCGGCGGCGGCGGCGCGGGCTAAGGCGGCGGCGGCGCGGCGAGATGCGGGCGGCGGCGGCGCTCGGCGGTGAGGGCGGCGTCGGCGGCTGTGAGAGGAAAGAGAGAGGGGGGGCTATATATATAGGAGGGGGGTTCGAACTTGGGGAAGGGGCGCCGGGCGGCGGCGATCCCGTCTCCGGGACGGAGACGACGGGGCGGCGGGGCTGGGCCTTTGGCCCAGTCGGCGCGCGGGCGCAGTTTTTTTTAAATAAGTTCCGTGGAAAAATAATACGTAGAAAAATAAATAAAAATCAGAAAAATATGAAATAAATTTTCCCCGTCTAGTTAGAAAATCTAGAATAGGGTGAACATTTTTTTAAATCAAAATAAATATTTTGAAAACATGCAATATTTTTAATGCAATAAAAATTGCAAATAAAATCCAAATAAATTCCAAATAATGATTTTAACATTTTTCCTCCAGTATTTCAATTGTTTTGGAGAAGTCATGTTTTCTCCTCTCGTTTATTTAAAATGAAATATCTTTCCGGAGAGAAAATAATTAAAACCAAAATCCTCGTCTTATTATTTGATAAAAATCAAATATGAAAATTTAAGAAAAATCCCCAACTCTCTCCGAGGGTCCTTGAGTTGCTTAGGATTTATGGAGGATTTGTCAAAATGCAATAAAACATGATATGCAATGATGATCTATGTATAACATTCCAAATTGAAAATTTGTGATGTTACACATCACCATAGGCATCTTCATCAACCCAAGTCGCCGCCTGATGAGTGGATTTTATGCATACTTTTTAGATTAAATTATAGTGCCAAAGTCCCTCATATCATATCCATCTAGCACTTATTCATGTCTCCAATGCATAGTTCTCCGTATTTACTTGTTTTACCAAGTTTGTTGCACACCTTTTATTTTTATTTAGTTTTTATTAGTTTTCTTTGTTTCGTGCTCTTTGTAAGTGCGTTGACATGTTCATGGACTTGGGACATCAAAAGAATTGAGCTAGGGGTCAAACTAGAGAAGTTCCAAGCACCAGATCAATGCCCTTTGAAGAGTTTGATGATTTGACATTTATCAAAGTGTCCAAAATGAAGATCTAAGTCCACAAACCCATCAGGCTTTTGCTAGCAATCCAACGAGCCCAAGAATGTTGAAATAAGAGTTCGTATGTAGAAATGGCGATCAAAATAAAGAAGCAGCTCCCGAAGTCTAGAAGGAAAGACAACCTTTCATGCGACCAGAGCCGCTCGTTTGAGCGGTTGTTTGAGTTATAGACAGGCACGAAAATTGGCCAGAACTCTCCAAATTTTTCTCTGATTTCATCCCCGTTATCTCTACGAGATCCTTGACGACCAAGGCTTGTTTGGGACGTGGATTTGGCTCCCCTTGAGCCCTTGGATGAAGGGGAGGTGGCTAGATCAACGGATGCCACCCGAGGAGCACCCTATATGAAGACCTCCAACCCTAGCTGCCGGCTCATCTCATCTTCATCCTCCACAAGTTCCATCTACAACCACCACACCTTCATTGCAGCAAACTCCACCATACATAAGGGCCAAGACAAGGAAGGGAGAAGGGACGAGGCGCCTCCCACATTTGGCGCCGGCCGGAGGGCCGGTGCACTCGTCATCATCGCCGTCATGTCTCTCTCCATCTCCAACTTCATGTTGGCTTGTAACTTGTCCCTCACCTCCATGTACTCCATCACCATGTTTGAGTAATTCATTAGTTCTTGGGGGAATAAGATTAACTCTAGTATGTGCTAGTACCGATTGTCTTGCGCAATACGATATCCTCTTTGCATGTTTATGTTAGTAGCCTTCTTGACGTTCGGTGAAGTCGTCCATCCAATGTATGCCAATTTTGGACGGAAGGTTATTAATGTTGACGAACCATGTGGTTGGCGAGGTGGGTGAGTGACAGGCCCCATCTCCCTTCGTAGCGGATCGTTGCAGCAGGGGATAAAATGGAGACCACTTTGGCTGTCCACGGGGACATTTTTCGCCTTAATCATCGTTTGATAACTGAAGTGGGGAAGGACGGTGGTGGCGTATGTGATACGGGGCTGCCGCGTGTATGCACGTATCTGTACCGGCTCCGCATGTAAAGTGGCTTAGTATTCGTAGAACGAATGTTCAGTGATGATTTTGAATACCTCAAGAACGCCCTTATTACTCAAGCGCCACTCCTTTATCTTTCCCACCGTTTTATTTATGTTTTTACCTCATCGTAGTTGTTTAGTTAACCACCCTTATTATCGTTTCCGCTAGCAACGGACGAATAGATTTTTTCCAGATAACGCTTTGGTGTGAACGTAGCCATGTAAGTGACGACATAGCTGCAAGGTTGGTAGTTATCAGTGCAACCACCGCCCCCTGTGAGATCGACATACTCTACTTACCATGAGCTGTAATACCCCTGTGATCTTGCAGGTCAGCAAACTTTTCTGGAGCCGTTACCAGGGAGCAAAAGCGCTCACACATAGTTGATTTTGTTAGTTGTTATTTATCTTTAATTTTTCCCTTAAATAAAAAATAAAAAATCTACTAATCATGTCTTCTGAGATGTCTATTGAAGATATTTTGGAGGAGTGGAATAGAGTATATGAAAAGAAGAAGCAATTGGCTATTATCAAAAAAGAAGCAGAAAAAAAGAACCTAAGATAAAAGAATGGTTGAAATTGGTGAATGACTACTCATCATGTTTCTTATAGTGATTAAAACGCTCTTGAGGACACATGGGAATATCGTCGAGTTACTTTCACCATGTTTCATTGACTTAGCGTTCATTGTTTTGACAAGTGTTATGTGGGTGGATCGAAGCTAAGGTATTGTTCTTACTTGAACAAACACCTACTTATACATATACCCTGCATGCAAGCATCCGCAAATACAATAGAAGTAATTAAGATAAATCTAACTATAGTTTTAAACATGCAGATCCAAAACAGCCCCTCACGGAACAATTTATAAACTGGGGTTTAGGCTTCAGTCACTCCTGCAACCCATCATCTATAAATTAATTCCACAATGCCTTCTGAAAGATCATGGATGTCGCCTAGGGAGGGGTGATACGTCTCCAACGTATCTATAACTTTTGGTTGTTCCATGCTATTATATTATCATCCTTAGATGTTTTACATTCATTTCATAGAAGTTTTATATCATTTTTGGGACTAACCTATTGACATAGTGCCCAATGCTAGTTGCTGTTTTTTGCTTGTTTTTTACTTCGCAGAATATCAATACCAAACGAAGCCCAAACGCAACGAAACTTTTTGGAGGTTTTTTTCTGCCCAGAAGATAACTTGGGAGCCAAAGAAGTGCACGAGGGAAGGCCCATGGGGCCCACCACCCACCTGGGCGCGCTAGAGGCCCCTAGCGCGCCCTGATGAGTGGTGGAGCCCATGGAGGTCCTTTCCACCGCCTGTCAGCTCTATAAATACCCAAATATTCCAAAAACCCTAGGGTAGTGGACGAAAAACAATTCAGCCGCTGCAAGTTCCAGAACCACGAGATCCAATCTAGAGCCCTATTTTGGCACCTTGCAGGAGGGGAACACGATCACAGAGGGGTTCATCATCCTCATTGGTGCTCCTCTGATTATGCGTGAGTAGTTTACCACAGACCTACGAGTCCGTAGGCAGTAGCTAGATGGCTTCTTCTCTCTTTTTGATTCTCAATACAATGTTCTCCTCGATGTTCTTGGTGATCTACTTGATGTAATGACTTTTGTGGTGTGTTTGTTGGGATACGATGAATTTTGAGTATATGATCAGTTCTATCCATGAATATTATTTGAGTCTTCTTTGATCTCTTATATGCATGATTATTATATCCTCGTATTTCTTCTCCGAAACTTTGGTTTGGTTTGGCCAACTAGGTTGATTTTTCTTGCAATGGGAAGAGGTGCTTTGTGATGGGTTTGATCTTGTGGCGTCCTCACCCGGTGACAGAAGGGGTAGCAAGGCATACATGTGTCATTGCTATTAAGGATAAAAAGATGGGGTCTATTCCTACAAGAATAGATCTTGTCTACATCATGTCATCGTTCTTATTGCATTACTCGGTTTCTCCATGAACTTAATACACTAGATGCATGCTGGATAGCGGTCGATGTGTGGAGTAAAAGTAGTAGATGCAGGCAGGAGTCGGTCTACTAATCTTGGACGTGATGCCTATATACATGATAATTGCCTTGGATATCGTCATAATTATTTTCTCTTCTATCAATTGCCCAACAGTAATTTGTTTACCCACTGTATGCTATTTTTTTGAGAGAAGCCACTAGTGAAATCTACGGCCGCCGGGTCTATTTTCTATCATATTGTTTTCAGATCTATTATTCCAAAAACCAAAAAATACCTTGCTGCACTTTTTCTTTATTTATTTTATTTTGTGTTTTCGCTAGATCTATTTATCCAATCTCATACAATTTAATCTATCTCAATACCGAGGAGGGATTGACAACCCCTCTTACGCGTTGGGTTGCAAGTATTTGTTATTTGTGTGCATGTACCATTTACACAGTGTTGCTTGGTTCTCCTACTGGATTGATAAGCTTGGTTTCATAACTGAGGAAAATACTTATCGTTGCTGTGCAGCATCATCCTCTCCTCTTCGGGGAAATACCATGCAGATACAAGCAATCAAAGGGGAGGGGAATATGCGCTTTAAAATAATTATGGTTTAGGCTTGAACAAATGTGGAATAAAAATAGCGTTTAATTTGACAAGCACAAAACCTAAAACAACTAGGCTCACCTATGTGCGCCAACAACTTATGCTAAACAAGACAAACAACTAAGTGATAGAAAGATATATAAAATGAAACACTATGGCTATCACAAAGTAAAGTGCATAAGTAAAGGGCTCAGGTTAGAGATAATGGATACGTCTCCAACGTATCTATAATTTTTTATTGTTCCATGCTATTATTGTAACGCCCACGATGCGGCTATATCTCCCACGTGTCGAGGCACGACTTAGAGGCATAACCGCATTGTGGTTTTGTCGCAAGAAGGGTCATCTTCACACAATCCCATGTAATGAACAAGAATGGGATAAAGAGTTGGCTTACAATCGCCACTTCACACAATACATAAATATAATTCATACATCATCCAAACTACACACATAGACCGACTACGGTCAAGATCCAAATGAAAATAAGATAACCCCAAATGCTAGATCCCCGATCGTCCCAACTGGGCTCCACTACTGATCATCAGGAAGACACATAGTAACGACCACGTTCCTCATCGAACTCCCACTTGAGATCGATCCCATCATCTGCACTGGCATCGTCAGCACCTGCAACTGTTTTGGTAGAATCTGTGATTCACGAGGACTCAACAATCTCACACCCGCGAGATCAAGACTATTTAAGCTTGTAGGAAAAGATGTGTAATGAGGTGGAGCTGCAGCAGGCACTAAGCATATATAGTGGCTAACATACGCAAAAGAGAGCGAGAAGAGAAGCAACAGAACGGTCGCCATCTAGCAATGACCAAGAAGTGATCCTGAACTCCTACTTACGTCATTCATAACTCAAACCGTGTTCACTTCCCGGACTCCGCCGAGAAGAGACCATCACGGCTACACACGCAGTTGATGTATTTTAGCTGAGGTCAAGTGACAAGTTCTCTACAACCGGACATTAACAAATTCCCATCTGCCTCATAACCGCGGGCACGGCTTTCGAAAGATAATACCCTGCAGGGGTGTCCCAACTTAGCCCATCATAAGCTCTCACGGTCAACAAAGGATAAACCTTCTCCCGGAAAGACCCGATCAGTCTCGGAATCCCGGTTTACAAGACATTTCGACAATGGTAAAACAAGACCAGCAAAGCCACCCGAATGTGCCGACAAATCCCGATAGGAGCTGCACATATCTCGTTCTCAGGGCACACCGGATTGTCCAAGCTTCTGATAGGCGAGCCCAGAGTTGCCCCTGGTAGCCACCGGCGACTGACAGGTTGGACCAATACTCAGAGGAGCACTGGCCCGGGGGTTTAAATAAAGATGACCCTCGGGCTCGCGAAAACCTGGGGGAAAAGGCTTAGGTGGCAAAAGGTAAAACCAAAGTTGGGCCTTGCTGGAGGAGTTTTATTCAAGGCAAACTGTCAAGGGGGTCCCATAAATCACCCAACCGCGTAAGGAACGCAACTCAAGGAACATAATACCGGTATGACAGAAACTAGGGCGGCAAGAGTGGAACAAAACACCAGGCATAAGGCCGAGCCTTCCACTCTTTACCCAATATATAGATGCATTAATTAAGTAAGAGATATTGTGATATCCCAACATATCCATGTTCCAACATGGAACAAACTTCAACTTCACCTGCAACTAGCAACGCTATAAGAAGGGCTGAGCAAAAGCGGTAACTTAGCCAAACAACGATTTGCTAGGAAAGGATGGTTAGAGGCTGACATGGCAATATGGGAGACATGATATAGCAAGTGGTAGGTAGCGCAGTATGACAATAGAACGAGCAACTAGCAAAGCAAAGATAGAAGTGATTTTGAGGGGTGGTCATCTTGCCTGCAAGGTTCTCAGAGTTGTCGAAAGCTTGATCCTCGTAAGCGTACTCAACAGGTTCCTCGTTCACGAACTCGTCTCCCGGCTCTACCCAAGACAAGAACACAAGCAATGGAACCACAATCAATCACGAGAAATGCACAAGCAACATGATGCAAAACATGTATGATATGCGAGATATGATATACGATGCATATGCGTGCTCCGGAAAGAAAATGATGAACAAGGCAGTAACTTGGCAAACCAAGCATGCCACTGGAAAGATGAGATGATTTCGTTCGAAATCGATATAAAGATCACCGGAAACGGATGCACGGTTTGCAAATGGCAAGCAAAACAAGAATGACACGAATCTGCGATTAACAGCATGATAGCACATAGAATGCAACAAGTAACAATGCTACAGCACTCCAACATAGCAACAAAGCATATGAAAGTAATCTACAGGAGATGCTTGATGAACAATGAGCTACGGCTATATCACAACATAACAAGCTCAAACAAGCATGGCAAAAGTGCAAAAGATAACAGGTTCACACACTTTGTGAAATTACTGGACATGGCAGAAAACAGCATCAGGTAGCAATGTTCAGAGCACGAAATCAACATGCTACAGGAACTTAACTTGGCAAAACAAGGCATGGCAGTGTTCTACTAAAAGCATATAACAAAAGTCCCTTACTGACCATAAGCCAAAAAGGATCAAAAGATATGATGGCAACCATGTAAACATAGCAAGTTTCGTTAACAGGTTTCAGACTTAGCCGAAAAACAGAGCATGACAGAAACAATAATATGAAGGCATGTTGGTGAGCTTGATGCACTCACCACAAAGCAATGCATGACAAAACAAGCATACCTACAGCAAGATGGCATGTTTAGGAAGCTATCCATGGCAAGAAAAAATACATAGCATGTATGGAGCAACTACAATAAGCTTGGAAAAATTGCATATCATGTTAAGAATCTGCCAGAAATATTTTATAGCGAAAGTGGAGCAAGATTGAGTCATGCTATGGCACTCCATAATTGCAAAAAAGGGCAGCAATGGATCAATTACAATAATAGCTACAAAACATCCTTAGTGAACATCTCCAAAATATGCATGGATCTCTCTGTAGCATCAAGTTTACATGGCAACAAAATAACAGCAGACAAAGACAGAAATCACTAAGTCCCTGAAATCAGAAACATTATGGAGCCTAGTTTGCATGCTTGTGCCAGTCACCACAGAGATCACAAAAATACATGGCATACACCACTGGAAAGATAGCATGGCATACAACAAAACACATGTAGAGCTCATGCCCATTAGATGCCCAGATTAAATGATACAAAAATAACAAATCTCCAAGTTCTGCTATGAACCAGCAGATAACAGCAACTAGCACTCTTGCACCAGAGATTTGGGCATCAAGATGAACCCTAATGAACATGGTTCAATGGAACAAAATGAAGAGCATCACGAGACGAACATTTCGATATATTACACGCGCGAAACAGAGCTATATGCAAAGAGTTACGATGCTATGAAGTTTCGGGGGGCTCGGGAAAAGTCAACCTCGAGGGGATCCCAGATCCGATCGGGCTAGGGTTCGTCGCCGGCGCTGGACCTCGGGGACGCCAGCGGGGCGGCGCTGGAGGGAGGCGCCGGCCGGGGACGGCGGAGCTGCGGCGAGAGGAGGCGGCGGCGCTCGGGCGCGGCGGCAGAGCAGCGCGCGGAGGCGGGCCGGCGATGGCGGCGGCGGCGGCCGGTGGCGAGCGGCGGCGGAGTGCAGCGGCGAGGCGGGCGGAGGCGAGGTGGCGGCGGGCGAGCGCGGGCGCGGGGCGGCGGCGACTGGGCTCGGGCGGGCCCGCGGCGGGCCTGGCGGGCCGGCGCGGTACGGGCGGCGGCGGGCGCCACGTGGCGCCGATGGACTGGCTGCGGGCGGCGGCGGGAGCGTCCGGCCGGCGGCGGACGCGTCCGGCGGCGCGGAGGGATAGGGTTAGGGTTTTATCTGCGGAAGTTTTCGGGAGGGGATGCATATATATAGCTAGAGGGAGCTAGGAGAGTCCAAATGAGGTGCGGTTTTCGCCCACACGATTGTGATCGAACGACCTAGAGCATGGAGGTGAGTTTGGTGGGTTTTGGGCTGGTTTTGAGGGGTGTTTTGCTGCAACACACAGAAGGCATCTGCGGTTACCCGGTTAACCGTTGGAGTACCAAACGACCTCCAAATGGAACGAAACTTGACCGGTGGTCTCCCGGTAGTATACCAAGGCCACTTGTCAAGCCTCGGTCCATTCCGAGAACGTTTGACACCCGCACACAAAAGAAACCGAGAGGGGTGCGCTGAAGGAGGTGGGAGCGCCGGATTGCAAAACGGACAACGGGGAAAATGCTCGGATGCATGAGACGAACACATATGCAAATGCAATGCACATGAAGACATGATATGAAATGCATGACATGAACAAAATGCAAAACGAAAGACAAAACCCGACCACGGAGGGAATATCATAGCACATAGCCGAAAATGGCAAGAGTTGGAGTTACAAATATGGAAAGTTACATGCGGGGTGTTACAATTATATTATCTGTTTTGGATGTTTTATATGCCTTAATATGCTACTTTATATTATTTTTGGGACTAACGTATTAACCTAGAGCCCAGTGCCAGTTTCTGTTTTTTTCTTGTTTTTGAGTTTTACAGAAAAGGAATATCAAACGGAGTCCAAACGGAATAAAACTTTCGCGATGATTTTTCTTGGACCAGAAGACACCCGTAGGACTTGGAGATGAAGTCTGAGGAGTTCCAAGGCGACCACAAGTTTCAGGGGCGCGTCCTAGAGGAGCTCCTCCAACCCTAATCTTAGGCCTATAAATTCACAAATATTCCCAATCGACCAGAAGCGTCCACCAAATATATTTTTTTGCCGCAGCAACCTTCTGTACCTATGAGATCCCATCTTGGGGCCTTTTCTGGCACCCTGCCGGAGGGGGATTCGATCACGAAGGGCTTCTACATCAACTCTATTGCCCTTCCGATGAAGCATGAGTAGTTTACCACAGACCTACGGGTCCGTAGCTAGTAGCTAGATGGCTTCTTCTCTCACTTTGATCTTCAATACAATGTTCTCCTCGATGTTCTTGGAGATCTATCTGATGTAATATTCTTTTCTGTGTGTTTGTCGAGATCCGATGAATTGTGGATTTATGATCAGATTATCTATGAATATTATTTGAGTCTTCTCTGAATTCTTATATGCATGATTTGATATCTTTGTATTTCTCTTCGAATTATCAGTTTGATTTGGCCAACTAGATTGGTTCTTCTTGCAATGGGAGAGGTGCTTAGTTTTGGGTTCAATCTTGCGGGGTCCTCACCCAGTGACAAAGTAGGGGTAGCGAGGCACGTATTGTATTGTTGCCATCAAGGATAAAAAGATGGGGTTTTCATCATATTGCTTGAGTTTATCCCTCTACATCATGTCATCTTACTTAAGGCGTTACTCCGTTCTTATGAACTTAATACTCTAGATGCATGCTGGATAGCAGTCGATGTGTGGAGTAATAGTAGTAGATGCAGGCAGGAGTCGGTCTACTTGACACGGGCGTGATGCCTATATTCATAATCATTGCCTTGGATATCGTCATAACTTTGCGCTTTTCTATCAATTGCTCGAGAGTAATTTGTTCACCCACCGTATGCTTTCTTTCAAGAGAGAAGCCTCTAGTGAAACCTACACTACAGGAATAAGGCACTTTGCCGTCTGCCATGGCTGATGGCAAAGGCCTTTGCCGTCCGCGAGTAGACGGCAACAGGTACGGCTGAATAGGCTACGGTGAAGGGCTCTTTGCCGTCTCCTGACGGACAACAAAGATGAAACGCTCTTTGTCGTCCGCCGGCTAACGGCAAAGAGCCCAGATGGCACAAGTGTCGTTTTAGGTCCGTTAAGGGGTTAACGGCGTGCTTTGCCGTCCTTTGGCAGAAGGCAAAGACAATTGCACGTGTCAAGCTATGTCGTCCACTGGCAGACGGCAAAGGTGCAATGCTCTTTGCCGTCTGCCAGCAGACGGCAAAGTAATCAAATAGGCCAGCCAGTGCCCCAGGTTGCACAAGTAGCTGCCACGTGGCAGCTTTGCTGTCTGCTGGCTGATGGCAAAGCTCTTTGCCGTCTGCTAGCGGACGGCAAATAGCCTGTATAGCCCCTGTTTTTTCTGTTTTTTTGTTATATCCTTGCATTTTCAAAAGACATAAATTATATATATAGTTTCAACCTCAAACATAGCCCATGTATCCATCATCTAGCAGTCCATCAACGCAACAGAACACATAGGGTATTAGAACATCCAATACATACATAGTTTCACGGAGTTCATCAACATACATACATAGTTTCACAGAGTTATTCAACATACATTGTTTATCAACACAAAATCAAAACAGAAACTAAAACTAGCAGTCCATCAATCCAATTTCCATGAAGTGAATCAAATCTGCAAAAATGGGAGTAAGCAAGTTAGAGGAAGAAGAAGAAGAAGACTAGAAGAAGAAGAAGAAGACTAGAAGAAGAACAAGACTAGAAGAAGAAGAAGGTTTTTACCCTTTTCCTTCTCATTCTTCTTATTTTATTCTTTCTTTTTCTTCTCTTTCTTCTTCTATTCTTTCTTTTTCTCCCCTTCCTTGTTTTTCTTCTTCTTATTCCTTATTTGTGTCATTTTAGAGCTTACACAGGTAATTATGCCATTTTTTAGCCAACTAAGCTTATTATGTCAATTTGGAGGAAATTAAGGTAAGTATAGGTCATTTTTGTGCTAACATAAGTAATTATGCCATTTTTAGCTAATGTAGGTAAAATGGATCATTTTGGAGCTAACCTAGCTAAAATGGATCATATTGGAGCCAACGTAGGTAAAATGGATCATATTGGAGCTAACCTAGGTAAACATGCTCATTTTGGAGCTAACCTAGGTAAAATGGATCATATTGGAGCAAACCTAGGTAAAATGGGTCATTTTGGAGCTAACTTAACTAATTATGCCATTTTTGAGTTAACTAAGCATATTATGCCATTTTTGACATAAGTAAGCTAAGTATAGGTCTTTATTTAGCTAACCTAGGTAACTAAGCATATTAGAGCTAATTTAGTTAAGTATAGATCATTTTGGAGCTAAGTATGCTAATTATGTCATTTTGTAGGAAGACTGGCTAAGTCTAGGTCATTATGGTAACCATTTTGGAGGAAATAAAGCTAAGTCTAGGTCTTTATGCATTTGGTAGGCAAAACACTAGAGAAATGTTACCGTCATCAAGAAGGTGAAGGGCCGGTCGGGTTTATGCCAGTGTCAGACGGAGAACGACCGATCGGGGTCGGGCTTGCGCCAGTGCGAGACGGAGAAGGATCGGTCGATGCTTGTCGGGAGGCATGTTGCACCAAAGATCATTTGCAATGTCTCGTTAGCATGATGCAACTGAAATGTGAATACTAGTGACTAATGACCATTCAAATGAAGCTCACCGTGTCTGCTATACCAATCAGAGGCATCGGCGGAGGGGTCTGACCGATTTTCTCGCACACGGACTACACATTTTGATTTCACGAGTCAGTCATATTAGTTAGTAATGAAACAAACATTACATGCATGATTTGGCTAATAAGCAGGAGAAACTTACCACGAGGAGCTCGTATAGGGCCCGGTGAGACGCGTCATTCCGGTTCCTCTCCTCCTCCAGCATCCTAGCCGTCCTCTGCTCCAGCTCGGTCTCCCTCTCCTTGAATGAAATATGCCCTAGAGGCAATAATAAAGTTATTATTTATTTCCTTATTTATGATAAATGTTTATTATTCATGCTATAATTGTATTAACCGGAAACACAATACATGTGTGAATACATAGACAAACAGAGTGTCACTAGTATGCCTCTACTTGACTAGCTCGTTGATCAAAGATGGTTGTGTTTCCTAACCATAGACAAAGAGTTGTCATTTGATTAATGGGATCACATCATTAGGAGAATGATGTGATTGACTTGACCCATTCCGTTAGCTTAGCACTTGATCGTTTAGTATGTTGCTATTGCTTTCTTCATGACTTATACATGTTCCTATGACTATGAGATTATGCAACTCCCGTTTACCGAAGGAACACTTTATGTGCTACCAAACGTCACAACGTAACTGGGTGATTATAAAGGTGCTCTACAGGTGTCTCCGAAGGTACTTGTTGGGTTGGCGTATTTCGAGATTAGGATTTGTCACTCCGATTGTCGGAGAGGTATCTCTGGGCCCTCTCGGTAATGCACATCACTTAAGCCTTGCAAGCATTGCAACTAATGAGTTTGTTGCGGGATGATGTATTACGGAACGAGTAAAGAGACTTGCCGGTAACGAGATTGAACTAGGTATTGAGATACCGACAATCGAATCTCGGTCAGTAACATACCGATGACAAAGGGAACAACGTAAGTTGTTATGCGGTCTGACCGATAAAATATCTTCGTAGAATATGTGAGAGCCAATATGAGCATCCAGGTTCCGCTATTGGTTATTGACCGGAGACGTGTCTCGGTCATGTCTACATAGTTCTCGAACCCGCAGGGTCCGCACGCTTAAAGTTTCGATGACAATTATATTATGAGTTTATATGTTTTGATGTACCGAAGGTAGTTCGGAGTCACGGATGAGATCGGGGACATGACGAGGAGTCTCGAAATGGTCGAGACGTAAAGATCGATATATTGGACGACTATATTCGGACATCAGAAAGGTTCCGAGTGGTTCGGGTATTTTTCGGAGTACCGGGGAGTTACGGGAATACGGCGGAAGAAGTATATGGGCCTTTTTGGGCTTTAGGGGAGAGGGAGAGGCAGGCCGCGCGCCCCCCATTGACTAGTCCGAATTGGACTAGGGGGAGGGGCAGCGCCCCCTCCTTCCTTCTCTTCCCTCTCCCCTTTCCTTGACTCCTACTCCTACTACTTGGAAGGGGGGGGATCCTACTCCCGGTGGGAGTAGGACTCCTCCTAGGACACGCCATAGAGAGGGCCGGCCCTCCCCCTCCTCCACTCCTTTATATACGGGGAGGGGGGCACCCCTTGGTGACACAACAATTGATCGTTTGATGTTTTAGCCGTGTGCGGTGCCCCCCTCCACCATAGTCCACCTCGATAATACTGTAGCGGTGCTTAGGCGAAGCCCTGCGTCGGTAGAACATCATCAATGTCACCACGCCGTTGTGCTGATGAAACTCTCCCTCAACACTCGGCTGGATCGGAGTTCGAGGGACGTCATCGGGCTGAACGTGTGCTGAACTCGGAGGTGTTGTGCGTTCGGTACTTGATCGGTCGGATCGTGAAGACATACGACTACATCAATCGCGTTGTGCTAACGCTTCCGTTTTCGGTCTACGAGGGTACGTGGACAACACTCTCCCCTCTCGTTGCTATGCATCACCATGATCTTGCGTGTGCGTAGGAATTTTTTTGAAATTACTACGTTCCCCAATAGTGGCATCCGAGCCTGGTTTTATGCGTTGATGTTATATGCACAAGTAGAACACAAGTGAGTTGTGGGCGATATAAGTCATACTGCTTACCAGCATGTCATACTTTGGTTCGGCGGTATTGTTGGATGAAGTGGCCCAGACCGACATTACGCGTACGCTTACGCGAGACTGGTTCTACCGACGTGCTTTGCACACAGGTGGCTGGCGGGTGTCAGTTTCTCCAACTTTACTTGAACCGAGTGTGACTACGCCCGGTCCTTGCAAGGTTAAAACAGCACCAACTTGACAAACTATCGTTGTGGTTTTGATGCGTAGGTAAGAACGGTTCTTGCTCAGCCCGTAGCAGCCACGTAAAACTTGCAACAACAAAGTAGAGGACGTCTAACTTGTTTTTGTAGGGCATGTTGTGATGTGATATGGTCAAGATGTGATGAGATATATGTTTTTGTATAAGATGATCATGTTTTGTTGAAGTTATTGGCAACTGGCAGAAGCCTTATGGTTGTCTCTTTATTGCATAAGATGCAAGCGCCAAATAATTGCTTTACTTTATCGCTATGCGATATCAATAGTTGCAAGAGCAATAGTTGGCGAGACGACCATGTGACGACACATTGATATAGATCAAGATGATGGAGATCATGGTGTCATGCCGGTGACGATGGAAATCATGACGATGCTTTGAAGATGGAGATCAAAGGCACAAGATGATGAAGGCCATATCATGTCACATATTTTGATTGCATGTGATGTTTATCTTTTATACATCTTATTTTGCTTAGTTCGACGGTAGCTTTATAAGATGATCTCTCACTAAATTATCAAGGTATAAGTGTTCTCCCTGAGTATGCACCGTTGCGAAAGTTCTTCGTGCTGAGACACCACGTGATGATCGGGTGTGATAGGCTCTACGTTCAAATACAACGGGTGCAAAGCAGTTGCACACGCGGAATACTCAGGTTAAGCTTGACGAGCCTAGCATATAACAGATATGGCCTCGGAACACGGAGACCGAAAGGTCGAGCGTGAATCATATAGTAGAAATGATCAACATAGTGATGTTCACCGTTGAAACTACTCCATCTCACGTGATGATCGGACATGGTTTAGTTGATATGGATCACGTGACCACTTAGAGGATTAGAGGGATGTCTATCTAAGTGGGAGTTCTTAAGTAATATGATTAATTGAACTTAAATTTATCATGAACTTAGTCCTGATAGTATTTTGCAAATTATGTTGTAGATCAATAGCTCGCGTTGTTGCTTCCCTGTGTTTATTTTTGATATGTTCCTAGAGAAAAATTATGTTGAAAGATGTTAGTAGCAAAGATGCAGATTGGATCCGTGATCTGAGGATTATCCTCATTGCTGCACAGAAGAATTATGTCCTTGATGCACCGCTAGGTGACAGACCTATTGCAGGAGCAGATGCAGACGTTATGAACGTTTGGCTAGCTCAATATGATGACTACTTGATAGTTTAGTGCACCATGCTTAACGGCTTAGAATCGGGACTTCAAAGACGTTTTGAACGTCATGGACCATATGAGATGTTCCAGGAGTTGAAGTTAATATTTCAAGCAAATACCCGAGTTGAGAGATATGAAATCTCCAACAAGTTCTACACCTAAAAGATGGAGGAGAATAGCTCAAGCAGTGAGCATGTGCTCAGATTGTCCGGGTACTACAATCGCTTGAATCAAGCGGGAGTTAATCTTCCAGATAAGATAGTGTTGACATAATTCTCTAGTCACCATAACCAAGTTAGTAGAACTTCGTGATGAACTATAATATGCAAGGGATAACAGAAACAATTCCCAAGCTCTTCGTGATGCTGAAATCGACGAAGGTAGAAATCAAGAAAAACATCAAGTGTTGATGGTTGACAAGACCACTAGTTTCAAGAAAAGGGCAAAGGGAAGAAGGGGAACTTCAAGAAGAACGGCAAGCAAGTTGCTGCTCAAGTGAAGAAGCCCAAGTCTGGACCTAAGCCTGAGACTAAATGCTTCTGCTGCAAAGGAACTGGTCACTGGAAGCGGAACTACCCCAAGTATTTGGCGGATAAGAAGGATGGCAAAGTGAACAAAGGTATATTTGATATACAGATTATTGATGTGTATTTTACTAGTGTTCGTAGCAACCCCTCGGTATTTGATACTGGTTCAGTTGCTAAGAGTAGTAACTCGAAACGGGAGTTGAAGAATGAACAGAAACTAGTTAAGGGTGAAGTGACGATGTATGTTGGAAGTGGTTCCAAGATTGATATGATCATCATCGCACACTCCCTATACTTTCGGGATTAGTGTTGAACCTAGATAAGTGTTATTTGGTGTTTGCGTTGAGCATAAATATGATTTGATCATGTTTATTGCAATACGGTTATTCATTTAAGTTAGAGAATAATTGTTGTTCTGTTTACATGAATAAAACCTTCTATGGTCATACACCCAATGAGAATGGTTTGTTGGATCTCGATCGTAGTGATACACATATTCATAATATTGAAGCCAAAAGATGCAAAGTTAATAATGATAGTGCAACTTATTTGTGGCACTGCCGTTTAGGTCATATTGGTGTAAAGCGCATGAAGAAACTCCATGCTGATGGACTTTTGGAATAACTTGATTATGAATCACTTGATGCTTGCGAACCATGCCTCATGGGCAAGATGACTAAGACTCCGTTCTCCGAAACAATGGAGCGAGCAACTGACTTATTGGAAATAATACATACTGATGTATGCGATCCGATGAGTGTTGAGGCTCGCGGCAAGTATCATTATTTTTTGACCTTCACAGATGATTTGAGAAGATATGTGTATATCTACTTGATGAAAGACAAGTCTGAAACATTTGAAAAAGTTCAAAGAATTTCATAGTGAAGTGGAGAATCATCGTAACAAGAAAATAAAAGTTTCTACGATATGATCGTGGAGGAGAATATTTGAGTTACGAGTTTGGTCTTCAACTAAAACAATGTGGAATAGTTTCACAAACTCATGCCACCTGGAACACCACAGCATAATGGTGTGTCCGAACGTCATAACCGTACTTTATTGGATATAGTGCAATCTATGATGTCTCTTACCGATTTACCACTATCATTTTGGGGTTATGCATTAGCGACAGCTACATTCACGTTAAATAGGCCACCATCTAAATCCGTTGAGACGACACCGTATGAACTATGGTTTGGCAAGAAACCTAAGCTGTCGTTTCTTAAAGTTTGAGGTTACAATCCTTATGTGAAAAAGTTTCAACCTGATAAGCTCAAAGCCAAATCGGAGAAGTGCGTCTTCATAGATACCCAAAAGAAAATGTTGGGTACACCTTCTATCACAGATCGAAGGCAAGATATTCGTTGCTGAGAATGGATCCTTTCTAGAGAAGGAGTTTCTCTCGAAAGAAGTGAGTGGGAGGAAAGTAGAACTTGATAAGGTAATTGTACCTTCTCCCGAAGGTAATTATACCTTCTCCCGAATTGGAAAGTAGTTCACCACTGAAATCAGTTCCAGTGATGCTTACACCAATTAGTGAGGAAGTTAATGATGATGATCATGAAGCTTCGGATCAAGTTACTACCGAACCTCGTAGGTAAACCACAGTGAGATACGCACCAGAGTGGTACGTTAATCCTGTTCTGGAAGTCATGTTACTAGACCATGACGAACCTGCGAACTATGAGGAAGCGATGATGAGCCCAGATTCCGCAAAATGGCTTGAGGCCATGAATTCTGAGATAGGATCCATGTATGAAAACAAAGTATGGACTTTGGTGGAATTGCCCGATGGTCGGCAAGCCATTGAGATTAAGTGGATCTTCAAGAGGAAGACGGACGCTGATAGTAGTGTTACTATCTACAAAGCTAGAATTGTCGCAAAAGGTTTTCGACAAGTTCAAGGTGTTGACTACGATGAGAGTTTCTCACTCGTATCTATGCTTAAGTCTGTCCGAATCATGTTAGCAATTGCCGCATTTTATGAAATCTGGCAAATGGATAAACAAAACTGCATTCCTTAATGGATTTATTAAAGAAGAGTTGTATATGATGCAACCAGAAGGTTTTGTCAATCCTAAAGGTGCTAACAAAATATGCAAGCTCCAGCGATCCATCTATGGACTGGTGCAAGCATCTCGGAGTTGGAATATACGCTTTGATAAGTTGATCAAAGGATATAGTTTTATACAGACTTGCGGTGAAGCCTGTATTTACAAGAAAGTGAGTGGGAGCACTACAGCATTTCTGATAAGTATATGTGTATGACATATTGTTGATCGGAAATAATGTAGAATTATTCTGCAAAGCATAAAGGAGTGTTTGAAAGGAGTTTTTCAAAGAAAGTCCTCGGTGAAGCTGCTTACATATTGAGCATCAAGATCTATAGAGATAGATCAAGACGCTTGATAAGTTTTTTCAATGAGTACATACCTTGACAAGATTTTGAAGTAGTTCAAAATGGAACAGTCAAAGAAAGAGTTCTTGCCTGTGTTACAAGGTGTGAAATTGAGTAAGACTCAAAGCCCGACCACGGCAGAAGATAGAAAGAGAATGAGAGTCATTCCCTATGCCTTGGCCATAGGTTCTACAAAGTATGCCATGCTGTGTACCAGATCTATTGTATACCCTACACCAATTTTGGCAAGGGAGTACAATAGTGATCTAGGAGTAGATCACTGGACAGCGGTCAAAATTATCCTTAGTAGAATAAGGATATGTTTCTCTATTATGGAAGTGAGAAAAGGTTCGTCGTAAAGGGTTACGTCGATGCAAGTTTTGACACTAATCTAGATGACTCTAAGTCTCGGTCTAGATACATATTGAAAGTGGGAGCATTTAGCTAGAGTAGCTCCGTGCAGAGCATTGTAGACATAGAAATTTGCAAAATACTTATGGATCTTAATGTGACAGACCCGTTGACTAAAATTATCTCACAAGCAAAACATGATCACACCTTAGTACTCTTTGGGTGTTAATCACATAGCGATGTGAACTAGATTATTGACTCTAGTAAACCCTTTGGGTGTTGGTCACATGACGATGTGAACTATGGGTGTTAATCACATGGTGATGTGAACTATTGATGTTAAATCACATGGCGATGTGAACTAGATTATTGACTCTAGTGCAAGTGGGAGACTGAAGGAAATATGCCCTAGAGGCAATAATAAAGTTATTGTTTATTTCCTTATTTCATGATGAATGTTTATTATTCATGCTATAATTGTATTAACCGGAAACATAATACATGTGCGAATACATAGACAAACAGAGTGTCACTAGTATGCCTCTACTTGACTAGCTCGTTGATCAAAGATGGTTGTGTTTCCTAACCATAGACAAAGAGTTGTCATTTGATTAACGAGATCACATCATTAGGAGAATGATGTGATTGACTTGACCCATTCCGTTATCTTAGCACTTGATCGTTTAGTATGTTGCTATTGCTTTCTTCATGACTTATACATGTTCCTATGACTATGAGATTATGCAACTCCCGTTTACCGGAGGAACACTTTGTGTGCTACCAAACATCACAGCGTAACTGGGTGATTATAAAGGTGCTCTACAGGTGTCTTCGAAGGTCCTTGTTGGGTTGGCGTATTTCAAGATTAGGATTTGTCACTCCGATTGTTGGAGAGGTATCTGTGGGCCCTCTCGGTAATGCACATCACTTAAGCCTTGCAAGCATTGCAACTAATGAGTTTGTTGCGGGATGATGTATTACGAAACGAGTAAAGAGACTTGCCGGTAACGAGATTGAACTAGGTATTGAGATACCGACGATCGAATCTCGGGCATGTAACATACCGATGACAAAGGGAACAACGTATGTTGTTATGCGGTCTGACCGATAAAAGATCTTCGTAGAATATGTGGGAGCCAATATGAGCATCCAGGTTCCGCTATTGGTTATTGACCGGAGACGTGTCTCGGTCATGTCTACATAGTTCTCGAACCCGTAGGGTCCGCATACTGAAAGTTTTGATGACTGTTATATTATGAGTTTATATGTTTTGATGTACTGAAGGTAGTTCGGAGTCCCGGATGAGATCGGGGACATGAAGAGGAGTCTCGAAATGGTCGAGACATAAAGATCGATATATTGGACGACTATATTCGGACATCGGAAAGGTTCCGAGTGGTTCGGGTATTTTTTGGAGTACCGGGGAGTTACGGGAATACGAGGGAAGAAGTATATGGGCCTTATTGGGCTTTAGGGCAGAGGGAGAGGCAGGCCGCGCGCCCCCCCATTGACTAGTCCGAATTAGACTAGGGGGAGGGGCAGCGCCCTCTCCTTCCTTCTCTTCCCTCCCCCCTTTCCTTGACTCCTACTCCTACTACTTGGAAGGGGGGAATCCTACTCCCGGTGGGAGTAGGACTCCTCCTAGGGCGCGCCATAGAGAGGGCCGGCCCTCCCCCTCCTCTACTCCTTTATATACGGGGAGGGGGGCACCCCTTGGAGACACAACAATTGATCGTTTGATCTTTTAGCCGTGTGCGGTGCCCCCCTCCACCATAGTCCACCTCGATAATACTGTAGCGGTGCTTAGGCTAAGCCCTGCGTCGGTAGAACATCATCATGGTCACCACGCTGTCGTGCTGACGAAACTCTCCCTCAACAATCGGCTGGATCGGAGTTCGAGGGACGTCATCGGGCTGAACGTATGCTGAACTCGGAGGTGCCGTGCGTTCGGTACTTGATCGGTCGGATCATGAAGACATACAACTACATCAACCGCGTTGTGCTAACGCTTCCGTTTTCGGTCTACGAGGGTACGTGGACAACACTCTCCCCTCTCGTTGCTATGCATCACCATGATCTTGCGTGTGCGTAGGATTTTTTTTGAAATTACTACGTTCCCCAACACTCCTTGGCCTTCTTGTTTGCCTCCACTAGAAGCTCCTGGGCCCTAGCCTCAATGGCGATGTCCACTGGCCGTGGTCGAGGTGGTATGTCAGGAAGAGACCTCGCGTGGCGCTTCTTGATCTCCGGGAGACTGCTAGGACAACGTATCAGTCCATCCCCAATGGCTACTGAGCCATGTTTCTTCCCATCACCAGATAGCATCACGAGCTCTGTATCAAAAGGACTCTGGCTCGGGTTCAAGTCATCCCCTTTCGTCGCCTTCCCCCAGTCTCTGTACCTCATGAGCTTGTTGTGGGAGGAGATGTTGGTGAAGCTCTCTGGATGATCGAGGTCATCCTCCGAGAATGCCTTGGCCTTCTTGAACGGGGCCATATGGGCCATGGCATAGAGGTCATACAGCGGTGGCACTTCCTTCTTGTTGTGTTTCTCCTAAAAGAGAGGAACAACATATTAGTTAAGGGCTGAAGCTAGCATGAAGAATGAAATTGCATGAATCGTTAAGGGCTGAAACAACATACCCGGTGATCCTCATACTCAAACAAGTTGGAGCTCCCTTGATGGTGTGGCACACCTCGTATTTGGGAACGCTTATCCCTGGCCTTGTTATGTTCGGCTAACCATTGGGGAGAGCACCACTCATCCACCAACGCCTCCCAACAGTCCATCATATCCGCACACCATCTCGGGGGCACCTAAGTTTGGCAAAGAGAAATTTCAGTGCTACACCTACAAATGAAATCAAGGAAACTAAGTACAAGGCCTTAAGAATAGGTAATTACCTTCATGTAGTTCTCCTTACTCAGATACTTGCGGCGGCACTTCTGCTTGGCCCTCCTAATGTTAGTCGAGGCGTAGTAGTCTCGAACAGCCTGCACCCTAGCCTCATGCCGTAAGTTCTGAAGTAGGCGCTTGCACTCGGCTTCGAGAACCCTAGCCGCCTCCGCCTCGTGTTCCTCGGCAACCCTGTAGAAGGTCTGTAATCGAACAAGACAACACTGATTAGTACAATCACTAGGTAATGTTGATTTTTAATTCTGTAAAGTAGAAATTACCCAAAACAGCCGCCTCACAATGTCGGCCACCGTCTCGCACACGACACCGTCGACCCTCTCCTCTGGCGGGGCCGGGGCAGCCACATACAGCTCCCAGCTCATTGCTAGGTGTGGAACCTTACCCTCACCGGGCAACGTGACCCACCACGGGAAGTGGTGCCGGACTAGAGTACCAAGGACTTGGTTGGTCCTGCGGACACCATCGGGGTGTATCCAACCCCTGCAGTATGACAAGGCCAACACATTAGATATTAATTTGAAGAAACATGAAGGAAAAGGGTTAAAACAGAGTAAATGCACCTACTTCTCCCAGTTAGGCTGAATCAACCACCTCTGATCGCGGGTCGCCGGCACGACCGGGAGTTTCGTACCACCACACTGGTAACCTGGCCATACCTTGGGCCGGGCCAGGCTTCGGGCCGGGCCTAGCCAATCCCGACGCAAAAAACCCAGGCCCGAGCCCGGCCCGGCCTGGCCGTCGGGCCTGTTTTCTGGGCCTGAGCCCGACCCAAACACGTAAAAGCCCGTCGGGCTTCGGGCCGGCCCGGCCCGTCCTTCAGGAAAACGCAAAAACGATGGGCCCGGGCCTGGCCCGGCCTGGTCTTCGGGCTCAAAATCTAGGCCCGAGCCCGGCCCGGGAGCAGCGTCGGGCCGGGCCGGGTCGGGCTTTTTCGGGCCGGGTCGTTCGTGCCGGGCTGCCCATGGCCAGGACTACTGGTAGACCTTCTTGCCCTGCTCAACCAGCTCGCCATCGCTAAAACTGTCGTCAGACCAGGTCTCCTCGCCATCAGCATGGCCACTAGTCTCTGGAGTCACCTGGGACGAAGACTCTGGGACCGGAGTCTCGTGGGACGAAGACTCTGGGGCCCGAGTCTCCTGGGACGAAGGCTCGGCGACACGAGGCTCGTGAGCCCGAGGCTCGTGGACCGGAGTCCGAGACGGGTCCAAGTCTGACGGCTCCACCTGAGATGGAGCACTCCGGTGGTCCGGAGAATCAGCTTCGAGTGGCGGCGAGGAAGGCACAACAGCCTTCCTACCTCTCCCGCCGCCACGTCCACCTCTAGATCCCCTCTTCGTCTTCCAACAACCTCTCCCGGCCGAAGAAGAAGGGCCTGCCAGTGTCGCCATGCTGTCTACGAGCACTCTATGAAGCTGCTGGGGTGGAAAATAGCCACCCCTCCCAGCACGCACTGAGGAAGAAGGAGGCTAGGAGTGCTCTCGACCCGCGCCCACCATCTGTCAACACCTGTAATGACAAAGAGTAAACGAAATTAGTACTACATAAACATAATAAAAATTTGGTGGGTGAAAACAACACCAAAACCCCTTATCTGATATTTCAACCTTTTGGAATATTTACATAGGAAATATTCTCTATAAATTCCAAGAAAATTCTAGCATGTATGACAATGCCATATTTGGTTATATTGCCAAGTATCATCTCTTGGAGAACAAAATGACATCACCAAAACCCCTCAAACTACTTAACCTAACTAACCTATAAACTAACCTAACTAACCTAGTCTAAAGATAACTAACCTAACTAACCTAGAAAATCAAACTAACCTAACTAACACCTTCTACTTATTCTATAGATAACTAATCTAACCTAACTAACCTAGAAACTAACCTAACCTAGTCTAAAGATAACTAACCTAACCTGACTAACCTAGAAAATAACCTAGCTACCTAAACTAAACTAAATTAACCTAAAATAAACTCCTTTCCCCCTCGATCTTTCTTTTCCTTCTTCCTTCTTTTCCTTCTTCCTATTGTCTTCTTTTTCTCCTTCATTTTCATTATATTTTCCTTTTTCCTCTTCACTTCTACTTTTTCTTCTTTTCTTCTTAATATGAAAAACTAACCTACAATCTACTAACCTAAAAAAGCTAACCTACAATATACAATCTACTAACCTAATTAAATCAACTAAATCTACTAACCTAATTAAAGCAACTAAATCTACTAACCTAAAGCAACTAAATCAACTAACCTAAATCAACTAAATCTACTAACCTAAAGCAACTAACCTAAATCAACTAACCTAAATCAACTAACCTAAAGCAACTAAATGTACTAACCTAAAGCAACTGAATCAACTAACCTAAATCAACTAATTAACCTAAAGCAACTAAATCTACTAACCTAAAGCAACTAAATCAACTGACCTAAATCAACTAACTTAAAGCAACTAAATGTACTAACCTAAAGCAACTAAATCAACTAACCTAAATCAACTAAAACATCAATAAAAAAAGGGCAGAACCTCACCAGGGGGCGGAGCGGCGACGGGTGGCGGTGGGCGGCTGGACGGAGAGGCGCCGGGCGGTGGGGGCGGAGCGGCGCCGGGGCGGCGGGCGGCCTCGGGGGTCGGGTGCGGTGGGGGTCGGCGGCGGCGGGGGCGGTGGGGTCGACGGCGGGGGCGGTGGGGTCGACGGCGGGGGCGGCTCGGGCACGGGGACGGCGCGGTGCGGGGAGAGAGACAGAGGGGAGAGAAAAATGATGGCACGGGCACTGACCTTTTTTTATAGGTTAAATCTCTTTGTCGTCTGCTGGCAGACGACAAAGAGCCTAGGTAGTGGGGTAGGGCCGGGGGGAATGGCCGTTAGGTGGGCCACTTTCTTTGCCGTCCGCTACCGGACGGCAAAGAAAGTGACCATTAAGTTCTTCTCATTAGTGGGCCACCCACTCTCTTTGTCGTCGGCTAGCTGACGACAAAGCTTCTATGCCGTCAGCTAGCGGACGGCAAAGAGCAGGCTGACAGCAAACATGTTCTTTGCCATCAGCTCATTCTTTGTCGCCATTTTTCATCAAGCTAATGGCAAAGACCCTCTTTGCCATCAGCTAGCTGACGGCAAAGAGCTGGCTGACGGCAAAGATCCTGATTCCGGTAGTGCTATGGCCCCCGGGTCTATTTTCCATCATATATTTTCAGTTCTATAAACCAAAAAACCCAAAAATACCTTACTACAATTTATTTGTTTTTACTTTGTTTTACGTTTGAGTAATCTTTTATATCTATCTCTATCAGATCTCATCCTTGCAAGTGACCGCGAAGGGATTGACAACCCCTTTATTGCGTTGGGTGCAAGTGTTTGATTGTTTGTGCAGGTGCATAGATTGGAGACTTGCGTGTACCTCCTACTGGATTGATACCTTGGTTCTCAAACTGAGGAAAATACTTATCTCTATTTTGCTGCATCACCCTTTCCTCTTCAAGGGGAAAACCCAACGCAAGCTCAAGAAGTAGCAATAACCAAGGCATGCGGAGACGACGATGTATCCCAAAGTTTACACCCTTGCGGATGCTATTCTCTGTTTGGAGCGGTGTGTAGGCACAATGCTCCCCTAAATGCCACTAGGGCCACCGTAATCTCCTCACGCACTCACACAATTCAAGATGTTGTGATTCCACTAAGGGACTCTTGAGGGTGGTCACCGAACCCGTACAAATGGCGAACCTTGGGGCCGGTCACCGAAACCGTACAATTGGCAACCCTTGGGGCGGCCGCCAGAACCCGTACAAGTTGCTCGGTGCAATCTCCACAACTTAATTGGAGACCTTGATGCTTGCCCTGGAGATTTCCACCACAATGATTGAGCTCCACGACACCACCAACCGTCTTAGGGCACCCAAGCACCCAAGAGGAACAAGATCTAGGGTACCAAGCACCCAAGATTAATAAGCTACTCAACTTTCACTTCCACGTATCACCGTGGAGAACTCAAATGATGCACCCTGCAATGGCAAGGCAGACGGACTGCCCAAGTCCTTCTCTCCCAAATCTCACCACAACAACTAATGCTATGGAGGAAATGAGCGGAAAAACACATGAAGAGAACACAAAGAACTCCAAGATCTAGATCCAAAGGGTTCCCCTCACTTCGAGGAGAAAATGATTGGTGGAACAATAGATCTAGATCTCATCTCTCTTTTCCCTCAAGAAGGAGCAAGACTCGTTGGAGGGACTGAGAGATAGCAATCTCAAAAGAGGGTCAACAATGGAGGGGAAACAAGAGCTCGAAGGGATGAGATCCATTGGGGAATAAGACCCTGATACGTCTCCAACATATCTATAATTTTTGATTGTTCCATGCTATTATATATTCTGTTTTCGATGTTTAATGGGCCTATTTATACACTTTTATATTATTTTTGGGGCTAACCAATTAACCGGAGGCCCAGCCAAAATCGTTGTTTTTTTTGCCTATTTCAGTGTTTCGCAGAAAAAGAATATCAAACGGAGTCCAAACGGAATGAAACCTTCGGGAACGTGATTTTTGGAACAAACGTGATCCAGAGGACTTGGAGTGGACGTCAAGAAACAGACGAGGAGGCCACAAGGTAGGGGGCACGCCTACCCCCCAGGCGCGCCCTCCACCCTCGTGGGCCCCTTGTGGCTCCACCGACCTACTTCTTCCTCCTATATATACCTACGTACCCCCAAACCGTTGAGGAGCACCACGAAAACCTAATTCCACCGCCGCAACCTTCTGTACCCGTGAGATCCCATCTTGGGGCCTTTTCCGGTGTCCTGCCGGAGGGGGCATTGATCACGGAGGGCTTCTACATCAACACCATAGCCTCTCCGATGATGTGTGAGTAGTTTACCTCAGACCTTCGAGTCCATAGTTATTAGCTAGATGGCTTCTTCTCTCTCTTTGGATCTCAATACAAAGTTCTCCTCGATTCTCTTGGAGATCAATTCGATGTAATCTTCTTTTGCGGTGTGTTTGTCGAGATCCGATGAATTGTGGGTTTATGATCAAGATTATCTATGAACAATATTTGAATCTTCTTTGAATTCTTTTATGTATGATTGGTTATCTTTGCAAGTCTCTTCGAATTATCAGTTTGGTTTGGCCTACCAGATTGATCTTTCTTGCAATGGGAGAAGTGCTTAGCTTTGGATTCAATCTTGCGGTGTCCTTTCCCAGTGACAGCAGGGGCAGCAAGGCACGTATTGTATTGTTTCCATCGAGGATAAAAAGATGGGGTTTATATCATATTGCATGAGTTTACCCCTCTACATCATGTCATCTTGCTTAAAGTGTTACTCTGTTCGTATGAACTTAATACTCTAGATGCATGCTGGATAGCGGTCTATGTGTGAAGTAATAGTAGTAGATGCAAAATCGTTTCGGTCTACTTGTCACGGATGTGATGCCTATATACATGATCATACCTAGATATTCTCATAACTATGCTCAATTCTATCAATTGCTCGACAGTAATTTGTTCACCCACCGTAATACCTATGCTCTTGAGAGAAGCCACTAGTGAAACCTATGGCCCCCGGGTCTATTTCCCATCATATTAATCTCCCATTATTTCCATTACTGTTTGCTTGCTTTATTTACTTTTAATCTTTATCATAAAAATACCAAAAATATTATCTTATCATCTCTATCAGATCTCACTCTCGTAAGTGACCGTGAAGGGATGCGTTGGTTGCGAGGTTCTTATTTGTTTGTGTAGGTGCAAGGGACTTGAGCGTGGCCTCCTACTGGATTGATGCCTTGGTTCTCAAAAACTGAGGGAAATACTTACGCTACTTTACTGCATCACCCTTTCCTCTTCAAGGGAAAACCAACGCAGTGCTCAAGAGGTAGCAAGAAGGATTTCTGGCGCCGTTGCCGGGGAGGCTTACGCGAAGTCAAGTCAAGATTTGACTCCCGCCAACGAGCCATTTCTGGCGCTGTTGCCGGGGAGTCTACGCACAAGTCAAGACATACCAAGTGCCCATCACAAACTCTTATCCCTCGCATTACATTATTTGCCATTTGCCTCTCGTTTTCCTCTCCCCCACTTCACCTTTGCCGTTTTATTCGCCCTTCTTCTGTTCGTCTTTTCGTTTGCCTTTATGTCTTACTTGGCTCATCTGCTCGTTTGGCTGGAATAGTTGTGTATTTATTGCTAAACAAAGAACCTAAAATCTATGGATCCTCATCCGATTGCCAATCTTTTTAAAAGATCCAATTATGATGAACCAATTCCTAGTGATTTGGGTGCACTAGATTATCTTTATAAGGTTTTGCTTGAAATCTGTGAATCTAAAAATTGTGATAAAGTGCTTTATGAAGTGATTCACGATAGATCTTTGAATAAAAAGCATGATTGCAATGATGTTATTATAAATTATATTAATGTCAATTGTGTTAATGATATGCAAAACCCTAAGCTTGGGGATGGTAGTTTTGCTATGTCTACTACTTGTTGCAATGATCATGATTGGGGTGATTCTTCTTATGAATATGAGATTGATAATAATGTTTGCAATATTATTGAAAGTGGGTTTGGAAGAGTGTCAATTTTAGATCCCACATATTTGTAGAATATTCAATCTTATGAAATTTTGGATAAAAGTGGGTTTGGAGAGGTCATGACTTTAGTTAATGATAATCCCACTATTTTGGAAGAGTGTCAACTTCGCATGCATGTGGATCGTGTTGAAAATATTTTATGTGATAGCTATTTTGTTGAATTTTCTTATGATCCCACATGTAATTATTATGAGAGAGGAAAATATGGTTGTAGAAATTTTCATCATAATAAATTACCTCTTGTTATGTTGAGATTGCTATTGTTTCTTTCTGCTTCCTTGCATATGCTAGTTTTTGCTTGCTATGATAATTTGTTTGCCTATAAGATGCCTATGCATAGGAAGTATGTTAGACTTAGATGTGTTTCTCACATGTTTCATGATGCTCTCTTTGTTCTTCAATTCTTGTCTTTCATGTGAGCATCGTTGAAATCTTATGCCTAGCTAGGGGCGTTAAACGATAGCGCTTGTTGGGAGGCAACCCAATTTTATTTTTAGTTTTTTGCTTTTTGCTTCTGTTTAGGAATAAATCTTTGATCTAGCCTCTGGTTAGATTTGTTTTTGTGTTTTATTTAGTGTTTGTGCCAAGTTAAACCTATAGGATCTTCTTGGATGATAGTTATTTGATCTTGCTGAAAATTCCAGAAACTTCCTGTTCACGAAAACAATTGTTAAAAATCACCAGAACGTGATAAAATACTGATTCGAATTGCAGCAGATCAATAAACAAATTATCTAGGTCGTCCTATTTTGGTAGAATTTTTGGAGTTCCAGAAGTTTGCGTTAGTTACAGATTACTACAGACTGTTCTGTTTTTGACATATTCTCTTTTTCGTGTGTTGTTTGCTTATTTTGATGAATCTATGGCTAGTAAAATAGTTTATAAACCATAGAGAAGTTGGAATACAGTAGGTTTAACACCAATATAAATATAATGATTTGAATACAGTACCTTGAAGTGGTATTTTGTTTTCTTTCGCTAACGGAGCTCACGAGATTTTCTGTTAAGTTTTGTGTTGTGAAGTTTTCAAGTTTTGGGTAACAGATTTGATGGATTATGGAACAAGGAGTGGCAAGAGCCTAAGCTTGGGGGTGCCCAAGGCACCCCAAGGTAAATCCAAGGACACCAAAAAGCCAAATCTTGGGGATGCCCCGGAAGGCATCCCCTCTTTCGTCCTCAACCATCGGTAACTTACTTGGAGCTATATTTTTATTCACCACATGATATGTGTTTTGCTTGGAGCGTCTTGTATGATTAGAGTCTTTGTTTGTAGTTTGCCACAATCATCCTTGCTGTACACACCTTTTGAGAGAGACACACATGATTCGGAATTTGTTAGAATACTCTATGTGCTTCACTTATATCTTTTGAGCTATATAGTTTTTTGCTCTAGTGCTTCACTTATACCTTTTAGAGCACAGCGGTGGTTATATTTTATAGAAATTATTGATCTCTCATGCCTCACTTATATTATTTTGAGAGTCTTAAACAGCATGGTAATTTGCATTAATTGCGAAATTAATCTTCCATATTGAGTTCATTGAATGTTATGAGAAGTTAGATACTTGATAAGTGTTTTGAGATATAAAGGTGGTAATATTAGAGTGTGCTAGTTGAGTAATTGTGAAATTTAAAAATACTTGTGTTAAAGTTGGCAAGTACCATAGCATGCACGTATGGTAAAAGTTGTGTGACAATTTTGACACATAGGTGTTCTTTTATTGCTTCCCTTATGAGTGGCGGTCGGGGACGAGCGATGGTCTTTTCCTACCAATCTATCCCTCTAGGGGCATGCGTAGTAGTACTTTGCTTCGAGGGCTAATAAACTTTTGCAATAAGTATATGAGTTCTTTATGACTAATGTGAGTCCATGGATTATACGCACTCTCAACCTTCCACAATTTTCTAGCCTCTACGATACCGCGCATTGCCCTTTCTCACCTTGAGAGTTGGTGCAAACTTCGCCGGTGCATCCAAACCCCGTGATATGATACGCTCTATCACACATAAGCCTCCTTATATCTTCCTCAAAACAGCCACCATACCTACCTATCATGGCATTTCCATAGCCATTCCGAGATATATTGCCATGCAACTTTCCACCGTTCCGTTTATTATGACACGCTTCATCATTTTCATATTGCTTTGCATGATCATGTAGTTGACATCGTATTTTGTGGAAAAGCCACTATTCATAATTTTTTCATACATGTCACTCTTGATTCATCGCATATCCCGGTACACCGCCGGAGGCATTCACATAGAGTCATATTTTGTTCTAAGTATTGAGTTGTAATTGTTGAGTTGTCAATAATAAAAGTGTGATGATCATCATTATTAGAGCATTGTCCCATGTGAGGAAAGGATGATGGAGACTATGATTCCCCCACAAGTCGGGACGAGATTCCGGACTAAATAAAAAAAAAGAGGCCAAAAAAAAGAAGAAGGCCCAAAAAAATGAGAGAAAAAGATAGAAGGGACAATGTTACTATCCTTTTTCCACACTTGTGCTTCAAAATAGCACCATGATCTTCATGATAGAGAGTCTCCTATGTTGTCACTTTCATATACTAGTGGGAATTTTTCATTATAGAACTTGGCTTGTATATTCCAATGATGGGCTTCCTCAAAAATGCCCTAGGTCTTCGTGAGCAAGCAAGTTGGATGCACACCCACTTAGTTTCTTTTGTTGAGCTTTCATATATTTATAGCTCTAGTGCATCCGTTGCATGGCAATCCCTACTCCTCTCATTGACATCAATTGATGGGCATCTCCATAGCCTATTGATTAGCCGCATCAATGTGAGACTTTCTACCTTTTTTGTCTTCTCTCATAACCCCCATCATTATACTTTACTCCACCCATAGTGCTATATCCATGGCTTGCGCTCATGTATTGCGTAAGAGTTGAAAAGGCTGAAGCGCGTTAAAAGTATGAACCAATTGCTCGGCTTGTCATCGGGGTTATGCATGATGAGAACGTTTGTGTGACAATATTGGAACATAGCCTAACTATATGATTTTGTAGGGATAAGCTTTCTTTGGCTATGTTATTTTGATAAGATATAATTGCTTGGTTAGCATGTTTGAAGTATTATTGTTTGTATGTCAACATTAAACTTTTATCTTGAATCTTTCGGATCTAAATATTCATGCCACAATAAAAAGATTTACATTGAGAATTGTGCTAAGAAGCATTCCACATCAAAAATTATATTTTTATCATTTACCTACTCGAGGACGAGCAGGAATTAAGCTTGGGGATGCTTGATACGTCTCCAACGTATCTATAATTTTTGATTGTTCCATGCTATTATAAATTCTATTTTGGATGTTTAATGGGCTTATTTATACAGTTTTATATTATTTTTGGGACTAACCTATTAACCGGAGGCTAGCCCAAATTGCAGTTTTTTTTGCCTATTTCAGTGTTTCGCAGAAAAAGAATATCAAATGGAGTCCAAACAAAATGAAACCTTCGGGACCTCGTGGCCTCCTCGTCTGTTGCTTGACGTCCACTCCAAGTCCTCTGGATCACGTTCCAAAAATCACACCCCCTTTTATAGGTGGGGACAAATCCAATTGTTATGCCTCAGCTGGCAGTGAAGTGGTACTACCGCTCCTAGGAGAGGTACTACCGCTTCAAGCGGTAGTTCCAGTTGTATAGTGAGCATGTTCAGTGCTGGAGCGATACTACCGTACACCCTAAGCGGTACCACCACTTTGGGTCACACAGTACAACGACACTATGGTACAGAGGAGGCGCCAGAGAGGAAGTACCGCACGGAGCGGTACTACTGATGACCCACAAGTATAGGGGATCAATTGTAGGTCTTTTCGATAAGTAAGAGTGTCAAACCCAACGAGGAGCAGAAGGAAATGACAAGTGGTTTTCAGCAAGGTAATGTCTCCAAGTGCTGAAATTGTAACAGAGTAGTTTGATAGCAAGATAATTTGTAACGAGCAAGTAACGATAGTAGTAACAAAAGTGCAGCAAGGTAGCCCAATCCTTTTGAGGCAAAGGACGGGCCAAAACGGTCTCTTATGATAAGCAAAGCGTTCTTGAGGGTACACGGAAATTTCATCTAGTCACTTTCACCATCATGTTGGTTCGATTTGTGTTCGCTACTTTGATAATTTGATATGTGGGTGGACCAGTGCTTAGGTGTTGTTCTTACTTGAACAATCCTCCTACTTATGATTAACCCTCTCGCAAGCATCCGTAACTACGAGAAAAGTATTAAGAATAAATTCTAACCATAGCATTAAACTTTTGGATCCAATCGGTCCCTTACAGAATAGCGCATAAACTGGGGTTTAAGCTTCTGTCACTCTCGCAACCCATCATCTACTTACTACTCCAAAATGCATTCCCTTAGGCCCAAATATGATGAAGTGTCATGTAGTCGACGTTCACATGACACCACCAAGGGAATCACCACATACATACTATCAAAATATCGAACACATATCAAGTTCACATGATTACTTGCAACCTGATTTCTCCCGTGACCTCAAGAACAAAAGTAACTACTCACAAATGATAATCATGCTCAAGATCATAGGGGTATTAAATAGCATATTGGATCTGAACATATAATCTTCCACCAAATAAACCATATAGTTATCAACTACAAGATGTAATCAACACTACTAGTCACCCACAAGCAACAATCTATAGTTCCGGTGACAAGATTGAATAAAAGGGATGAACTAGGGTTTGAGATGAGATGGTGCTGTTCAAGATATTGATGGAGATTGCCCTCCCCAAGATGGGAGAGTTGTTGGTGATGATGATGACGATGATTTCCCCCTCCGGGAGGGAAGTTCCCCCGGCGGAATCGCTCCGCCTGAGGGCAAAAGTGCTCCTGCCCAAGTTCCGCCTCGAGACGGTGGCGCTCCGCCCCGAAAGTCCTCTCCTTATTTTTTCTAGGTCAAAATGACCTATATACCAGAAGATGGGCACTGGGGGTGGGCCTGGGTGAGCACAACCCACCAGGGCGCGCTTGGGCTCCCTGGCCCGCCCAGGTGGGTTGTGCCCACCTGGTGGGCCCCCTCTGGTACTTATTTGCTCCAATATTCATCATATATTCCGTAAAAATTCTTCGTGAAGTTTCAGCTTGTTTGGAGTTGTGCAGAATAGGTAGCCTGACGTAGCTTTTTCAGGTCCAGATTTCCAGCTGTCGGAATTCTCCCTCTTTGTGTGTACCTTGCATATTATGAGAGAAAAGACATTAGAATTACTCCAAAAAGCATTATTATGCATAAAAATATCATAAATCACAGTAGGAAAACATGATGGAAAATGGATGTATCAACTCCCCCAAGCTTAGACCTCGCTTGTCCTCAAGCGAAGCCGAAATCAAAAAACGTGCCCACATGCTTAGAGAGAGAGAGAGAGGTGCCGATAAAAACAAAATACGGACATAGAAGCATCATGTAAATTATTATAACAGCAACATAATTAAACGTAAGACTTTTATCATAGAGCTTTTATCATAAACTTATCATGATTAAGTAATAGTTCATCACACAATCGAAGTATAAAGCATAATCTCTATTAGAAACCAACACACTATGTTCTCAGTCAACTTTGCAACTACAATTCATCTTCTTTTGAGGAAGGGTCGCGTATCAGAGCCTTTAGGCAAGTCCACATACTCAACCATCATATAGTCTTCTATGATTGCTAACACTCACCGCATACACATGAGCAAAACGTTTCAACCGGACACATAGAAAGATGGGGGCTTATAGTTTCGCCTCCCAATGTATTCACCTCAAGGGTGATGTCAACAATAATAACTCATGCCACCCATATTCAACTGGACATATGTGCCTAGATCTTTCCTCACCACATGATGCTTGCCAAAGGAGAAAATAAAAAAGGAATAGAGAGAAATCTTTGACTCTTTGCATAAAAGTAAATACATAAAAGTAAAAGATAGGCCCTTCGCAGAGGGAAGCAGAGGTTGCCATGCACTTATTTGTTTGTATGCTCAACCCCCTAGTGCAAAAGAACGTCACGTTGCATTGCCCATTGTGATAGCGACCTTTATTATGCAGTCTGTCGCTTTTATTCTTCACCATCACAAGTTCGTGCAATGCTCAATTTTCTCTTACACTAAATGATCTCACACATTTAGAAGCAATTGTTATTGCCTTTTTGCACCGATGACAACTTACTTGAGGGATCTTGCTCAATCCCTAGGTAAGTATGGTGGACTCTTGAAAATATGATTTGGGTTTAAGGGTTTTTGGATGCACAAGTAGTATCTCTACTTAGTGCGGAATTTTTGGCTAGCAAAGATAGGGGAAAGCACCACATGTTGAAGTATCTATGACAATATAACTTCTATGTGAATATGAACAAACATAAATCATTACGTTGTCTTCCTTGTCCAACGTCAACAATTTTGGCATATAATATTTTGATGGGGGCTCACAATCACAAAAGATTTCTAGGATAGTGTATTTATATGTGAATCTTCTCTTCCCTTATTAATTCTTTCATGAGTTGCATCATTGACCAATGCTATGTTTGTCAATCTCTAATAAAATTTTCTACTTATACTTTTCCTTATGTTGTGCCATCACCTACCATAAGATTAGCATATGATCTTTTCTTTAATTTCCTTTCTTTTTATTTATATCCTTTCTTTTTATTGCAACATGAAAGTAAAGAAAGCAAAAACTCAAACTAAACTTTATTATATATCTTGCACACGATTACAAGGATAGATCACTAAGCAACCTCTCAAAAAGAAAGGATCGAACTAAACTTTTATTCATCTAAAGCAAAAGATCGAACTAAAATAAGTAAAGGCAAAAAGATAGTGGGGATGATACGATACCGGGACACCTCCCCCAAGCTTGGCGGAGGCCAAGGGGAGTGCCCATACCCGAAACTCAATTTTCCTTTGGTGGTGAAGAAGAAGAAGGTGGTGATGAAGTAGAGATCATGTCCTTCAAGATCAAGAGATTTTCCAATCTACGTATGATGCTCCGAAGGAAGATGACGTGCTCTTGATGCAGAATATTTTCACGAGTGAGGTATTTATTCTGCACACGGACCGCTTCAACGATCCGAAAGGTTGCAATCTCAGTAGGGGTAAGATGAGCATAGTAAGGCTTAAGGATATCTTCGTCATCCTCCTCGGCCGGCAGTGCTTGTTCAACCACCGGGGGTGGATCTACGGCAGCCTCCTTGCTGTTGTCTCCCTTGACGGCTTCCCTGGGCTCCTCCCTCTTGAGCTCAATCTTCATCAACCAAGCATCTTCCTCCATGTTGTTGGAGGAGGTGGAAGACATGATGCCTGGCTTGATAGATCTGACTGAAAACAACAAGAAAAGAGAACAGAAGATTTCTCCGCGATACGGTGGTCAACAGGTTCGAGGAGTATATAGACATTTTTTTTATCTTGGGGGACAAGGAAGCGGAAGAAAAACGGAGTCCGGAAGGTGCCCCAGGTGGGCACAACCCACCTGGGCACGCCTGGCAAGCCAGGCGCGCCTTGGTGTCTTGTGCCCATGATGATGTTTGCTAAGACTACGTCGTTATTTCCCCCAAGAGGAGAGGATGATGTAGCACAGCAACGGTAGGTATTTCCCTCAGTAATGAAACCAAGGTATCGAACCAGTAGGAGAACCAAGCAACAAAATGTAAACAGCCCCTGCACACAAATAACAGCCACTCGCAAACCCGACGTGTTAAAGGGGTTGTCAATCCCTTTCGGGTAACGGTGCCAGAAGGCACGTTGACGGGAGAAAATTGTAATAGATTGAAATAATATATCGCAAATAAAATAAAGTGCAGCAAGATATTTTTTGTATTTTTGGTTTAATAGATCTGAATAAAAAACACAAAGGAAAAGTAGATCACAAGGTAAATATATGAGAAAGAAGACCCGGGGGCCGTAGGTTTCACTAGTGGCTTCTCTCGAGAAAAATTGCAAACGGTGGGTAAACAAATTACTGTTGGGAAATTGATAGAACTTCAAATAATCATGACGATATCCAAGCAATGATCATTACATAGGCATCACGTCCAAGATTAGTAGACCGACTCCTGCCTGCATCTACTACTATTACTCCACACATCGACCGCTATCCAGCATGCATCTAGTGTATTAAGTTCATGGAAAAATGGAGTAATGCAATAAGAACGATGACATGATGTAGACAAGATCCGTTTATCTATATGGCGGTAGATAAAGATCTCGTCTTTTTATCCTTAGTAGCAACGATACATACATGTCGGTTCCCCTTCTGTCACCGGGATCAAGCACCGTAAGATCGAACCCACTACCGGCACCTCTTCCCATTGCAAGATAAATAGATCAAGTTGGCCAAACAAAACCCAAATATCGGAGAAGAAATACGAGGCTATAAGAGATCATGCATATAAGAGATCAAAGAAACTCAAATAACTTTCATGGATATAAAAATATATAACTGATCATAAACTCAAAGTTCATCAGATCCCAACAAACGCACCGCAAAAAGAGTTACATCATATGGATCTCCAAGAGACCATTGTATTGAGAATCCAGCGAGAGAGAGAAAGCCATCTAGCTACTAACTACGGACCCGAAGATCTACAAGGAACTACTCACGCATCATCGGAGAGGCACCAATGGAAGTGGTGAACCCCTCCGTGATGGTGTCTAGATTGGATCTGGTGGTTCTGGACTCTGCGGCGACTGGATGAATATTTCGTCGATGCTTCTAGGGTTTCTGGATTTTTGGGGTATTTATAGAGCAAGGAGGCGGTCCGGGGGGCACCCGAGGTGGGCACAACCCACCAGGGCGCGCCCTGGTGCGTTGTGCCCCCCTCGGGGCACCCCTAGGTGCAACCAGGGCCCATTTCCTTTCTTCTGGCCCATAAAAAATCATTGTGGAGTTTCTTGGCATTTGGACTCTGTTTGATATTGATTTCCTGCGATCTAAAAAACATGGAAAAAATAGCAACTGGCACTTGGCACTTTGTCAATAGGTTAGTACCAAAAAATGATATAAAATGACTATAAAATGATTATTAAACATCCAAGATTGATAATAAAACATCATGGAACAATCAAAAATTATAGATACGTTGGAGACGTATCAGCCCACCAGGGTACGCTTCCTGGAAGTTTCTTATTTTCCTAATTTTCTAAATATTCCGAAACTGACAAAAAATATTTTTGCGGATTTTTCGTAGTCCATTTACTTACCTTATCACGTACCTCCTTATTTTCATGATTCTAGAGTGTTTCTGAAGGACTCTTTTATGTGCTCTTCCGGTGTTAAAGTTTGGATAATATTACTTTCAACATTAATGGGCGTACCTGATATATAATGTTTTATTCGTTGCCCATTAACAACCTTCGGGTTAGTGCCTTCGACATTATTTATTTTGATAGCTCCAGACCAAGAAACCTCCTCGATAACATAGGGTCCTTCCCATTTGGAGAGGAGTTTTCCTGCAAAGAACCTAAAACGAGAGTTGCACAAAAGAACATATTCTCCCACTTTAAACTCACACTTTTGAATTCTTTTATCATGCCATGTTTTAACTTTTTCTTTAAACAATTTGGCATTTTCATAAGCTTGGGTCCTCCATTCATCTAATGAGCTAATATCAAATAACCTCTTTTCACCGGCAAGTTTGAAATCATAATTGAGTTCTTTGATTGCCCAATATGCTTTATGTTCTAACTCAAGAGGCAAATAACAAGCTTTTCCATAAACCATTTTGTAAGGAGACATACCCATAGGATTTTTATTTACTGTTCTATAAGCCCAAAGTGCATCATCTAATTTCTTAGAGCAATTCTTTCAGGACCTATTGACAGTCTTTTGCAAAATTAATTTTATTTCTCTATTGCTAAGTTCAACTTGGCCACTAGACTGAGGATGATAGGGTGATGCAATTATATGGTTAACATCATACTTGGCAAGCATTTTACGGAAAACACCATGAATAAAGTGTGAACCACCATCAGTCATTAAATATCTAGGGACTCCAAACCTTGGGAAAATAACTTCCTTAAGCATTTTAATAGAGGTTTTGTGATCAGCACTATTGGTTGGAATAGCTTCTACCCACTTAGTAACATAATCAACAGCAACCAAAATATGTGTATACCCAGGAGAGGAAGGAAAAGGTCCCATGTAATCAAATCCCCAAACATCAAATGGTTCAACAGCAAGTGAATAATTCATAGGCATTTCTTGACGCTTACCGATATTACCTATTCTTTGGCATTTATTGCAAGATGAGACAAACTTAGGGGCATCCTTGAAGAGAGTAGGCAAATAAAATCCAGATTGCAATACCTTATGAGCAGTTCTATCTCCAGCATGATGCCCTCCATAAGCTTCGGAGTGACATTTCCGTAGGATTTGTCCCTGTTCATGCTCAGGTACACAACGTCTAATAATACCATCTACTCCTTCTTTATAAAGATGTGGGTCATCCCAAAAGTAATGTCTTAAATCATAGAAGATTTTTTTTCTTTTGTTGGTATGTAAAACTAGGTGGTAAATATTTAGCAACAATGTAATTAGTATAATCAGCATACCAAGGAGTGTTATTAGAAACATTTATTGCAGCTAACTGCTCATCAGGAAAACTATCATCAATAGGTAGTGGGTCATCAAGCACATTTTCAAGCCTAGACAAGTTATCAGCTACGGGGTTCTCAGCTCCTTTCCTATCAGTGATATGTAAATCAAATTCTTGTACAAGAGAACCCATCGAATAAGTCTAGGTTTAGCATCTTTCTTTTCCATAAGATATTTAATAGCAGCATGATTGGTGTGAACAATCACTTTTGAATCAACAATATAAGAACTAAATTTATCACAAGCAAACACCACTGCTAAGAATTATTTTTCAATAGTTGCATAATTTCTTTGAGCACTGTCTAGAGTTTTACTAGCATAATGAATAACATTCAGTTTTTTATCAACTCTTTTTCCTAGAATAGCACCAACAGCGTAATCACTAGCATCACACATAATTTCAAAAGGCAAGTTCCATCAGGTGGTTGAACAATAGGTGCAGAAATTAAGGCTTTCTTGAGTGTTTCAAAAGCTTCTAAACAATCATCATCAAGAACAAAAGGAACATCCTTTTGCAAAAGATTTGTAAGAGGCCTAGAAATTTTAGAGAAGTCTTTGATAAATCTCCTATAGAAACCAACATGACCTAGGAAACTACGAATACCTTTGATATCTTTAGGACATGGAATTTTCTCAATTGCATCAACCTTAGCTTGGTCCACCTCAATACCTCTTTCAGAAATTTTATGAACCAAGACAATACATTCATTAACAATCAAGACAAGATTTGTTTGCTCGCATCTCTGCAAAACTCTACCAAGATTGCTTAAACAATCATCAAAAGACTTCCCATAAACAGAGAAGTCATCCATAAAAACCTGAACAATCTTTTCACAAAAGTCAGAGAATATAGCAGTCATACATCTTTGAAAGATAGCAGGTGCATTGCATAAACCAAAAGGCATACGTCTATAAGCATAAGTTCCAAAGGGACAAGTGAAAGTGGTCTTTTCTTGATCAGGTTGAGAAACATGTATTTGTGAAAAGCAGAATATCCATCAAGGAAGCAAAAGTGTGTGTGCTTAGATAATCTTTCAAACATTTGATCAATAAAAGGCAGAGGGTAATGATCTTTTCTAGTTGCTTTGTTTAATTTTCTAAAATCAATTACCATTCTATAGCCTGTAACAATTCTTTGTGGAATAAGTTCATTCTTATCATTAGGAACAATGGTAATACCTCCTTTCTTAGGAACACAATTAACAGAACTTACCCATCTACTATCAGCTATAGGATAGAATATACCTGCTTCCAGAAGTTTTAATATTTCCGTTCTTACCACTTCTTTCATTTTTGGATTTAACCAACATTGGTGATCAACAACGGGTTTAACATCAGGTTCCATATTAATTTTGTGCTGACATAGAGTGGGACTAACGCCTTTTAAATCATCAAGAGTATATCCAATAGCAGCTCGGTGCTTCCTTAGAACTTTCAATAATCTTTCTTCTTCATGTTCCGAAATGTTATCACTAATAATAATAGGATATATCTTCTTTTCATCAAGATAAGCATATTTTAAAGTGTATGGCAATTGTTTTAATTCAAACACAGGATCACCTTTAGGTGGAGGAGGACCTCCTAGAGTTTCAATAGGCAAATTGTGTTTAAGCAGAGGACATTGTTCAAAGAAAATCTTATCTATTTCATTTCTCTCATGCATATGTAAATCATTTTCATGGTCTAGCAAATATTGTTCTAAAGGATCAGTAGGAGGCGCAACAATAGAAGCAAGACCAATATTTCATCCTTACTAGGTAATTCTTTTTCATGAAGCTTTCTACCAAACTAGGAAAAAATAAACTCATGAGACTCATCCCCAAAGCTAACACCGACAATTTGTTTCTCACAATCTATCTTAGCATTAACAGTGTTCAAGAAAGGTCTACCAAAGATAATGGGACAAAAATCATCTTGTGGGGAACCAAGAACAAGAAAATCAGTAGGGTATTTTATTTTCCCACCCAAGACTTCAACATCTCTAACAATCCCAATTGGTGATATAGTGTCTCTATTAGCAAGTTTAATAGTATCATCTATGTCTTCTATCTCTGCGGGTGCTATGTCATTCATAATTTCTTGATATAAGGTGTAAGGAATAGCACTTACACTAGCACCTATGTCACATAAAATATGATAACAGTGATCTCCTATTTTAACTGAGACAACAGGCATGCCAACAACAGGTCTATGATTATTCTTTTTATCAGGTTTTGCAATTCTAGCAGCTTCTTCACATAAGTAAATAACATGCCGATCTACGTTTTCTTCCAGGAGATCCTTAATCATAGCAACACTAGGTTCTAATTTAATTTTTTCATCAGGTTTAGGTGTTCTAATATAACTTTTCTTGACCACATTTGAAACTTTAGCATGTTCCTTTATCCTAACAGGGAAAGGCGGTTTCTCAATATAACCAGTAGGAACAACTGGATCAACATTATAAAGTATAGTTTCTTTTTTAATTAACCGGTTCTTTAATTTCTTATTTAATAGGTGGGTGATATTTGAACCACTTCTCCTTAGGGAGATCAACATGAGTAGCAAATGATTCACAAAAGGAGGCTATTATCTCAGAATCAAGTCCATATTTAGTGCTAAACTTTTGAAAAGTTTCGGTATTCATAAAATATTTAACACAATCATACTTAAGCTTAATACCTGACTCTTTACCTTCGTCGAGTTCCCAATCTTCAGAGTTGCGTTTAATTCTTTCCAAAAAGATCCCACCAGAATTCAGTAGTCTTCTTCATAAAAGAACCATTACAAGAATATCAAGCATGAATTGATCATCACGAGAAAGCCGAGCATAAAAGTTTTGGATAATAAATTCTCTTGAGAGCTCATGATTGGGGCATGAATATAACATTGACTTAAGCCTCCCCCAAGCTAGAGCGATACTTTCTCCTTCACGAGGAAAAAAATTATATATATAATTCCGATCACGATGAACTAGATGCATATGATATTTTTTTGGTGAAACTCCAATTTCAATCAATTCCAATTCCAAGATCCAATATCATCACATAGCCTATACCATGCAATACTTCTCCCTTCAAAGATAAAGGGAAAACCTTTTTCATAACTTCATCTCCGGGTAAACCTACAAGTTTAAACAATCCACAAATTTGTTCCACATATATCAAGTGCATATCAGGATGTTCTGTTCCATCTCCTGCATAAGGATTAGCTAGTAGATGTTCTATCATACCCGAAGGAATTTCATATTCAATATTTTCAGTAGGTACAGTAGGTTGAGGGGTAGCTAATTGTGGTTCTGGTCAAGGTGAAGATACCCCAAACAAACCCCTCAAAGGATTGTTTTCCATAGTAACAGGTGACAATAAATTTCAGCACACTATATAAATGTTTCCTTACCAAATTCCACTTACCAAAGGCGCTTCACTCCCCGGCAACGACGCCAGAAAATAGCCTTGATGACCCACAAGTATAGGGGATCAATTGTAGCTATTTTTGATAAGTAAGAGTGTCAAGCCCAACGAGGAGCAGAAGGAAATGACAAGTGGTTTTCAGCAAGGTAATGTCTGCAAGTGCTGAAATTGTAAGTAACACAGTAGTTTGATAGCAAGATAATTCGTAACGAGGAAGTAACGATAGTAGTAGAAAAAGTGCATCAAGGTAGCCCAATCCTTTTGAGGCAAAGGACAGGCCAAAACGGTCTCTTATGATAAGCAAAGCATTCTTGAGGGTACATGGGAATTTCATCTAGTCACTTTCACCATGTTGGTTCAATTTGTGTTCGCTACTTTGATAATCTGATATGTGGGTGGACAGGTGCTTAGGTGATGTTCTTACTTGAACAAGCCTCCTATTTATGATTAACCCTCCCACGAGCATCCGCAACTAGGAGAAAATTATTAAGAATAAATTCTAACCATAGCATTAAACTTTTGGATCCAATCGGTCCCTTACGGAATAGCGCATAAACTGGGGTTTAAGCTTCTGTCACTCTCACAACCCATCATCTACTTACTACTCCACAATGCATTCCCATAGGCCCAAATATGGTGAAGTGTCATGTAGTCTACGTTCACATGACACCACTAAGGGAATCACAACATACATACTATCAAAATATCGAACACATGTCAAGTTCACATGATTACTTGCAACATGATTTCTCCCGTGACCTCAAGAACGAAAGTAACTACTCACAAATGATAATCATGCTCAATATCATAGGGGTATTAAATAGCGTATTTGATCTGAACATATAATCTTCCACCAAATAAACCATATAGTAATCAACTACAAGATGTAATCAACACTACTAGTCACCCACAAGCACCAATCTATAGTTCCGGTAACAAGATTGAATACAAGAGATGAACTAGGGTTTGAGATGAGATGGTGTTGTTCAAAATGTTGATGGAGATTGTCCTCCCCAAGATGGGAGAGTTGTTGGTGATGATGATGACGATGATTTCCCCCTCCGGGGGGAAGTTCCCCCGGCGGAACCGCTTCGCCGGAGGGCAAAAGTGCTCCTGCCCAAGTTCCGCCTCGAGACGGCGGCGCTCCACCCCAAAAGTCCTCCCCTTATTTTTTTTCTAGGTCAAAATGACATATATACCAGAAGATGGGCACAGGAGGTGGGCCTGGGTGAGCACAACCCACCAGGGCGCGCCTGGGTTCCCTGGCGCGCCCAGGTGTGTTGTGCCCACCTGGTGGGCCCCCTTTGGTACTTATTTGCTCCAATATTCATCATATATTCCATAAAAATTCTCCATGAAGTTTCAGCTTGTTTGGAGTTGTGCAGAATAGGTAGCCTGACGTAGCTTTTTCAAGTCCAAATTTCCAGCTGCCGGAATTCTCCCTCTTTGTGTGTACCTTGCATATTATGAGAGAAAAGGCATTAGAATTACTCCAAAAAGCATTATTATGCATATAAACATCATAAATAACAGTAGGAAAACATGATGCAAAATGGACGTATCAACTACTGGTAAACTACCGCTCTAGTACCATAAAAACTGAGAAGGCAACAACAACACCAAAACAAGCGGTAGTGGCAGCGATAGTAGAACGCAGAAGTACCGTGCAAGTATTTATTATTCAAGCGGTACTACCGCTCTACTACCGCACTACTACCGGAAGTTATGGATTGGCAGCAGAAGGCCAATCCCAAGTGGTAGTGAGTACGGTACTGGTCTGCAGTAGTACCGCCAAGCGGTACTACCGTGGACCAGAGCGGTACTACTGCTTGCGTGCTGACAACTTGCCTAAGCAAAACAGAGGGATGCAAGAAAACCAAAACTGCCATAACTTCTGCAAATGAACTCTGTTTTCGACGAACTCAAGCTTGATAGAAAGCTAACGACAAGAGCTGTCAAATCTCCAGAAGTGGCAAAGGAAGTATGCCTATGATATAGAGATGTGAAACCTCCATCAGTGAAGAACCGGCACAGACTCCAACATTTAAAGCATACTAGATGATGCATATGAAATTCGTTCTCGATGAATTTGAGCTTGTCATGAAGATGACCACAGGATCCAAAACTCACAAAGATAAAAACCAAATAAGAACCAAGAAAGATGATGCCAAGATGCAATGGTTTGAGCTCTCTACGAACAATACGATCAAGCTACTCACTCGAGAGCCCCCTTGATTGTACGACAATCAATCCTATAACCCGGTCTTCCCACTAACACCATGAGACCAGTAAAATAGAAAACCTATCAAGGTCAAACCTTTGCCTTGCGCAAAATCCACTTGAGTTAGATGATGGCGATCTTGACCTCTTCAAGTTGGACCACCTTTCTTGACAGCGCTGGCTTGATGAAGGCTAGTAGATTGCTTCACCATACTCCACTATGGGTGAGCCTCTCACATGTCCATTGTCACCACAATGGGCAGCAACTTTCAAGCATGATCTCTTCGTGATGCTCCACTTGAACTTGCAGACCGCAATCTTGATGATGATCGCCACTTGATGTCATCCTCCATGGGTTATATGATATCTTCCTTTTGATGCACGCCCATGGAAACATACCTAACCCCACAAAGAACCCTCACATAGACCATGGGCTAATACACAAAGCGCAATGGACAATGCTTACCATACCATGAGATCACTTGATCCTACTCGGTACATCTTGTTTCCTTTGTGTGTTGATCAATTTGAACCACTATTTGTACTTAGTCTTGATCAACCTTGTATCTTTCCAACTACCTTCATTAAGATGATGTCTTGAAGGTAAACATGAATGTTCACACAATCTTCTTGTTCAAGACATGCTTGAAATATGCTCAACTCTCACATGAACAATCTTTGGATAAATCCTTGAATTTCACCTTGGTCAAGACATAATATCCTTCTTATAACCTTGAAACCAACGAATGGTCTTCTAGCAATGCCTATGGACAAAACTTTCAAATATAACTCAAGGCAACCATTAGTCCATAGGGATTGTCATCAATTACCAAAACCAAACATGGGGGCACCATGCTCTTTCACCTTCCCCTAGCCCCAAACACGGTGAAGTTGTTGGGAATCGTAGCATAATTTTAAAATTTTCCTACGCTCACCAAGATGCATCTATGGAGTATACTAGCAACGAGGGGAAAGGAGTGCATCTACATACCCTTGTAGATCGCGAGCGGAAGCGTTCCAATGAACGTGGATGACGGAGTCGTACTCGCCGTGATCCAAATCACCGATGACCGAGTGCCGAACGGACGGCACCTCCGCGTTCAACACACGTACGGTGCAGCGACGTCTCCTCCTTCTTGATCCAGCAAGGGGGAAGGAGAGGTTGATGGAGATCTAGCAGCACGACGGCGTGGTGGTGGATGCAGCGGGATGTCGGCAGGGCTTCGCCGAGCTTATACGAGAGAGAGAGAGAGGTGTTGCAGGGGAGGAGGCAGGCGCCCAAGGCTGTGTTCTTGCTGCCCTCCCCCCTTTATATAGGCCCCCTTGGGAAGGGGGGCGCCGGACAAACCCATCTAGGGTGGGGGCGGCGGCCAAGGGGGGTGCCTTGCCCCCCAAGGCAAGTGGGAAGCCCCCCCCCCACCCTAGGGTTTGCAACCCTAGGCGCATGGGGGGAGGCCCATGGGGGGGCGCCCAGCCCACTAGGGGCTGGTTCCCTTCCCACTTCAGCCCATGGGGCCCTCCGGGATAGGTGGCCCCACCCGGTGGACCCCCGGGACCCTTCCGGTGGTCCCGGTACAATACCGGTAACCCCCGAAACTTTCCCGGTGGCCGAAACTTGACTTCCTATATATAATTCTTCACCTCCGGACCATTCCGGAACCTCTCGTGACGTCCGGGATCTCATTCGGGACTCTGAACAACTTTCGCGTTTCCGCATACACATATCTCTACAACCCTAGCGTCACCGAACCTTAAGTGTGTAGACCCTACGGGTTCGGGAGACATGCAGACATGACCGAGACGCCTCTCCGGTCAATAACCAACAGCGGGATCTGGATACCCATGTTGGCTCCCACATGTTCCACGATGATCTCATCGGATGAACCACGGTGTCGAGGATTCAATCAATCCCGTATGCAATTCCCTTTGTCAATCGGTATGTTACTTGCCCGAGATTCGATCGTCGGTATCCCAATACCTTGTTCAATCTCGTCACAGGCAAGTCTCTTTACTCGTACCGTAATGCATGATCCCGTGACCAACGCCTTAGTCACATAGAGCTCATTATGATGATGCATTACCGAGTGGGCCCAGAGATACCTCTCCGTCACACGGAGTGACAAATTCCAGTCTCGATCCGTGCCAACCCAACAGACACTTTCGGAGATACCCGTAGTGCACCTTTATAGTCACCCAGTTACGTTGTGACGTTTGGCACACCCAAAGTACTCCTACGGTATCCGGGAGTTGCACGATCTCATGGTCTAAGGAAAAGATACTTGACATTGGAAAAGCTCTAGCAAACGAAACTACACGATCTTTTATGCTATGCTTAGGATTGGGTCTCGTCCATCACATCATTCTCCTAATGATGTGATCCCGTTATCAATGACATCCAATGTCCATAGTCAGGAAACCATGACTATCTGTTGATCAACGAGCTAGTCAACTAGAGGCTTACTAGGGACACGTTGTGGTCTATGTATTCACACATGTATTATGATTTCCGGACAATACAATTATAGCATGAATAATAGACAATTACCATGAACAAAGAAATATAATAATAACCATTTATTATTGCCTCTAGGGCATATTTCCAACAGTCTCCCACTTGCACTAGAGTCAATAATCTAGTTACATTGTGATGAATCGAACACCCATTGCGTCCTGGTGTTGATCATGTTTTGCTCTAGGGAGAGGTTTAGTCAACGGATCTGCTACATTCTGGTCCGTATGTACTTTACAAATATCTATGTCTCCATTTTGAACACTTTCACGAATGGAGTTGAAGCGACGCTTAATATGCCTGGTCTTCCTGTGAAACCTGGGCTCCTTCGCCAGGGCAATAGCTCCAGTGTTGTCACAGAAGAGAGTCATCGGGCCCGACGCATTGGGAATCACCCCTAGGTCGGTAATGAACTCCTTCATCCAGACTGCTTCCTGTGCTGCCTCCGAGGCTGCCATGTACTCCGCTTCACATGTAGATCCCGCCACGACGCTTTGCTTGCAACTGCACCAGCTTACTGCTCCTCCATTCAAAATATACACGTATCCGGTTTGTGACTTCGAGTCATCCAGATCTGTGTCGAAGCTAGCGTCGACGTAACCCTTTACGACGAGCTCTTCGTCACCTCCATAAACGAGAAACATATCCTTAGTCCTTTTCAGGTACTTTAGGATATTCTTGACCGCTGTCCAGTGTTCCATGCCGGGATTACTTTGGTACCTTCCTACCAAACTTATGGCAAGGTTTACATCAGGTCTGGTACACAGCATGGCATACATAATAGACCCTATGGCCGAGGCATAGGGGATGACACTCATCTTTTCTATATCTTCTGCCGTGGTCGGGCATTGAGCCGTGCTCAATTGCACACCTTGCAATACAGGCAAGAACCCCTTCTTGGACTGATCCATATTGAACTTCTTCAATATCTTGTCAAGGTATGTACTCTGTGAAAGACCAATGAGGCGTCTTGATCTATCTCTATAGATCTTGATGCCTAATATATAAGCAGCTTCTCCAAGGTCCTTCATTGAAAAACACTTATTCAAATAGGCCTTTATATTTTCCAAGAATTCTATATCATTTCCCATCAATAGTATGTCATCCACATATAATATGAGAAATGCTACAGAGCTCCCACTCACTTTCTTGTAAACACGGGCTTCTCCATAAGTCTGTGTAAACCCAAACGCTTTGATCATCTCATCAAAGCGAATGTTCCAACTCCGAGATGCTTGCACCAGCCCATAGATTGAGTGCTGGAGCTTGCATACTTTGTTAGCATTCTTAGGATCGACAAAACCTTCCGGCTGCATCATATACAACTCTTCCTTAAGGAAGCCGTTAAGGAATGCCGTTTTGACGTCCATCTGCCATATCTCATAATCATAGTATGCGGCAATTGCTAACATGATTCGGACGGACTTCAGCTTCGCTACGGGTGAGAAAGTCTCATCGTAGTCAACCCCTTGAACTTGTCGATAACCCTTAGCGACAAGTCGAGCTTTGTAGATGGTCACATTACCATCCGCGTCCGTCTTCTTCTTAAAGATCCATTTGTTTTCTATGGCTCGCCGATCATCGGGCAAGTCAGTCAAAGTCCATACTTCGTTTTCATACATGGATCCTATCTCGGATTTCATGGCTTCTAGCCATTTGTCGGAATCCGGGCCCGCCATCGCTTCTTCATAGTTCGAAGGTTCACCGTTGTCTAACAACATGATTTCCAGGACAGGGTTGCCGTATCACTCTGGTGCGGAACGTGTCCTTGTGGACCTACGAAGTTCAGTAGTAACTTGATCCGAAGCTTCATGATCATCATCATTGACTTCCTCCCCAGTCGGTGTAGGCACCACAGGAACATTTTCCCGCGTTGCGCTACTTTCCGGTTCGGAAGGGGTGACTATCACCTCATCAAGTTCCACTTTCCTCCCACTCAATTCTTTCGAGAGAAACTCCTTCTCCAGAAAGGACCCGTTCTTGGCAACGAAGATCTTGCCTTCGGATCTGAGGTAGAAGGTATACCCAATAGTTTCCTTAGGGTATCCTATGAAGACGCATTTTTCCGACTTGGGTTCGAGCTTTTCAGGTTGAAGTTTCTTGACATAAGCATCGCATCCCCAAACTTTTAGAAACGACAGCTTAGGTTTCTTCCCAAACCATAATTCATACGGTGTCGTCTCAACGGATTTCGACGGAGCCCTATTTAAAGTGAATGCGGCAGTCTCTAAAGCATAGCCCCAAAATGAGAGCGGTAAATCGGTAAGAGACATCATAGATCGCACCATATCCAATAGAGTGCGATTACGACGTTCGGACACACCATTTCTCTGAGGTGTTCCAGGCGGCGTGAGTTGTGAAACTATTCCACATTTCCTTAAGTGTGTACCAAATTCATGACTTAAATATTCTCCACCACGATCTGATCGTAAGAATTTTATTTTCCTGTCATGTTGATTCTCAACTTCACTCTGAAATTCCTTGAACTTTTCAGAGGTTTCAGACTTGTGTTTCATTAGGTAGACATACCCATATCTACTTAAATCATCAGTGAGAGTGAGAACATAACGATATCCTCCGCGAGCCTCAACACTCATTGGACCACACACATCGGTATGTATGATTTCCAATAAGTTGGTTGCTCGCTCCATTGTTCCGGAGAACGGAGTCTTGGTGATCTTACCCATGAGGCATGGTTCGCACGTGTCAAATGATTCGTAATCAAGAGACTTCAAAAGTCCATCTGCATGGAGCTTCTTCATGCGCTTGACACCAATGTGACCAAGGCGGCAGTGCCACAAGTATGTGGGACTATCGTTATCAACTTTACATCTTTTGGTATTCACACTATGAACATGTGTAACATCACGTTCGAGATTCATCAAAAATAACACATTGACCAGCGGGGCATGACCATAAAACATATCTCTCAAATAAATAGAACAACCATTATTCTCGGATTTAAATGAGTAGCCATCTCGAATTAAACGAGATCCAGATACAATGTTCATGCTCAAAGCTGGCACTAAATAACAATTATTGAGGTTTAAAACTAATCCCGTAGGGAGATGCAGAGGTAGCGTGCCGACGGCGATCACATCGACCTTGGAACCATTCCCAACGCGCATCGTCACCTCGTCCTTCACCAGTCTCCGTTTATTCCGTAGTTCCTGTTTTGAGTTACAAATATGAGCAACCGCACCGGTATCAAATACCCAGGAGCTACTACGAGTACTGGTAAGGTACACATCAATTACATGTATATCACATATACCTTTGGTGTTGCCGGCCTTCTTCTTGTCCGCTAAGTATTTGGGGCAGTTCCGCTTCCAGTGACCACTTCCCTTGCAATAAAAGCACTCAGTCTCGGGCTTGGGTCCATTCTTTGACTTCTTCTCAGTAACTGGTTCACCGGGCGCGGCAACTCCCTTGCTGTCCTTCTTGAAGTTCTTCTTACCCTTGCCCTTCTTGAACTTAGTGGTTTTATTCACCATCAACACTTGATGTTTTTTTCTGATTTCCACCTCCGCTGATTTCAGCATCGAATATACCTCAGGAATGGTCTTTTCCATCCCCTGCATATTGTAGTTCATCACAAAGCTCTTGAAGCTTGGTGGAAGCGACTGAAGGATTGTGTCAATGACCGCGTCATCCGGGAGATTAACTCCCAGCTGAGTCAAGCGGTTGTGCAACCCAGACATTCTGAGTATGTGCTCACTTACAGAACTATTTTCCTCCATTTTACAGCTGAAGAACTTGTCGGAGACTTCATATCTCTCGACCCGGGCATGAGCTTGGAAAACCAATTTCAGCTCCTCGAACATCTCATATGCTCCATGTTTCTCAAAACGCTTTTGGAGACCCGGTTCTAAGCTGTAAAGCATGCCGCACTGAACGAGGGAGTAATCATCAGCACGCTGCTGCCAAGCGTTCATAACGTCTTGGTTCTCAGGGATTGGTGCTTCACCTAGCGGTGCTTCTAAGACATAATCTTTCTTGGCTACTATGAGGATGATCCTCAGGTTCCGGACCCAGTCCGTATAGTTGCTGCCATCATCTTTCAGCTTGGTTTTCTCTAGGAACGCGTTGAAATTGAGGACAACGTTGGCCATTTGATCTACAAGACATAGTGTAAAGATTTTAGACTAAGTTCATATAATCGAATTATTTAATGAACTCCCACTCAGATAGACATCCCTCTAGTCATCTAAGTGAAACATGATCCGAGTTTAACTAGGCCGTGTCCGATCATCACGTGAGACGGACTAGTCAAGATCGGTGAACATCTCCATGTTGATCGTATCTTCTATACGACTCATGCTCGACCTTTCGGTCCTCCGTGTTCCGAGGCCATGTCTGTACATGCTAGGCTCGTCAAGTCAACCTAAGTGTATTGCGTGTGTTCCGAGGCCATGTCTGTACATGCTAGGCTCGTCAACACCCGTTGTATTCGAACGTTAGAATCTATCACACCCGATCATCATGTGGTGCTTCGAAACAACGAACCTTCGCAACGGTGCACGGTTAGGGTGAACACTTTCTTGAAATTATTATGAGGGATCATCTTACTTACTACCGTCGTTCTAAGCAAATAAGATGCAAAAACATGATAAACATCACATGCAATCAAATAGTGACATGATATGGCCAATATCATTATGCTCCTTTGATCTCCATCTTCGGGGCACCATGGTCATCTTCGTCACCGGCATGACACCATGATCTCCATCATTGTGTCTTCATGAAGTCGTCACGCCAACGATTACTTCTACTTCTATGGCTAACGCGTTTAGCAACAAAGTAAAGTAATTTACATGGCGTTATTCAATGACACGCAGGTCATGCAAAATAATAAAGACAACTCCTATGGCTACTGCCGGTTGTCATACTCATCGACATGCAAGTCATGATTCCTATTACAAGAATATGATCAATCTCATACATCACATATATCATTCATCACATCTTCTGGCCATATCACATCACATAACACGTGCTGCAAAAACAAGTTAGACGTCCTCTAATTGTTGTTGCAAGTTTTTTACGTGGTTTGTAGGTTTCTAGCAAGAACGTTTCTTACCTACGTATGACCACAACGTGATTTGCCAATTTCTATTTACCCTTCATAAGGACCCTTTTCATCGAATCCGTTCCGACTAAAGTAGGAGAGACAGACACCCGCTAGCCACCTTATGCAACTAGTGCATGTCAATCGGTGGAACCTGTCTCACGTAAGCGTACGTGTAAGGTCGGTCCGGGCCGCTTCATCCTACAATGCCGCCGAAACAAGAAAATACTAGTAGCGGCAAGAAGAATTGGCAAACTCAACGCCCACAACTGCTTTGTGTTCTACTCGTGCATAGTAACTACGCATAGGCCTGGCTCATGATGCCACTGTTGGGAATCGTAGCATAATTTTAAAATTTTCCTACGCTCACCAAGATGCATCTATGGAGTATACTAGCAACGAGGGGAAAGGAGTGCATCTACATACCCTTGTAGATCGCGAGCGGAAGCGTTCCAATGAACGTGGATGACGGAGTCGTACTCGCCGTGATCCAAATCACCGATGACCGAGTGCCGAACGGACGGCACCTCCGCGTTCAACACACGTACGGTGCAGCAACGTCTCCTCCTTCTTGATCCAGCAAGGGGGAAGGAGAGGTTGATGGAGATCCAGCAGCACGACGGCGTGGTGGTGGATGCAGCGGGATGTCGGCAGGGCTTCGCCGAGCTTATACGAGAGAGAGAGGTGTTGCAGGGGAGGAGGGAGGCGCCCAATGCTGTGTTCTTGCTGCCCTCCCCCCCTTTATATAGGCCCCCTTGGGAAGGGGGGGCGCCGGCCAAACCCATCTAGGGTGGGGGCGGCGGCCAAGGGGGGTGCCTTGCCCCCCAAGGCAAGTGGGAAGCCCCCCCCACCCTAGGGTTTGCAACCCTAGGCGCATGGGGGGAGGCCCATGGGGGGCGCCCAGCCCACTAGGGGCTGGTTCCCTTCCCACTTCAGCCCATGGGGCCCTCCGGGATAGGTGGCCCCACCCGGTGGACCCCCGGGACCCTTCCGGTGGTCCCGGTACAATACCGGTAACCCCCAAAACATTCCCGGTGGCCGAAACTTGACTTCCTATATATAATTCTTCACCTCCGGACCATTCCGGAACCTCTCGTGACGTCCGGGATCTCATCCGGGACTCCGAAAAACTTTCGGGTTTCCGCATACACATATCTCTACAACCCTAGCGTCACCGAACCTTAAGTGTGTAGACCCTACGGGTTCGGGAGACATGCAGACATGACCGAGACGCCTCTCCGATCAATAACCAACAGCGGGATCTGGATACCCATGTTGGCTCCCACATGTTCCACGATGATCTCATCGGATGAACCACGGTGTCGAGGATTCAATCAATCCCGTATGCAATTCCCTTTGTCAATCGGTATGTTACTTGCCCGAGATTCGATCGTCGGTATCCCAATACCTTGTTCAATCTCGTTACAGGCAAGTATCTTTACTCGTACCGTAATGCATGATCCCGTGACCAACGCCTTAGTCACATAGAGCTCATTATGATGATGCATTACCGAGTGGGCCCAGAGATACCTCTCCGTCACACGGAGTGACAAATTCCAGTCTCGATCCGTGCCAACCCAGCAGACACTTTCGGAGATACCCGTAGTGCACCTTTATAGTCACCCAGTTACGTTGTGACGTTTGGCACACCCAAAGTACTCCTACGGTATCCGGGAGTTGCACGATCTCATGGTCTAAGGAAAAGATACTTGACATTGGAAAAGCTCTAGCAAACGAAACTACACGATCTTTTATGCTATGCTTAGGATTGGGTCTCGTCCATCACATCATTCTCCTAATGATGTGATCCCGTTATCAATGACATCCAATGTCCATAGTCAAGAAACCATGACTATCTGTTGATCAACGAGCTAGTCAACTAGAGGCTTACTAGGGACACGTTGTGGTCTATGTATTCACACATGTATTACGATTTCCGGACAATACAATTATAGCATGAATAATAGACAATTACCATGAACAAAGAAATATAATAATAACCATTTATTATTGCCTCTAGGGCATATTTCCAACAGAAGTGTCATGTAGTCGACATTCACATAACATCACTAGAGGAAGAACAACACAACATATTATCAAAACATTGAGCGGTGATCAACTTCACATGATTACTAATAACAAGACTTCTCTCATGTTATCAAGAACAAATAGAACTACTCACAGCTCATATTGTTTATAGCGATGAAACAATTAGCCAATAATAATTTATAACATATCACAACTAACCCATATGACGAAAACAAACTAAGCAGACATAATAGTGATGAAACAATCAGCCAATAATAATTTATAGCATAAAAAATCATGTTCAAGTAAGGATTACAGTGGGTTGCGGGAGATTGGACCACTAAATAGAGAGGAAGGAGGACGTTGATAAAGCCATTGAAGTTGATGAAGAAGTTGGCGGTGACGATGGCTCCCCTGGTGCCGCTCCGGTTCCACCGAAAGAGAAGGGGAGAGCCCCCCCCCCCTCTCCTGCTTCTTCTTCCTTGGCCTCTCCAATAGATAGGGAGAGGTTTCCCCTTCTGGTCCTTGACCTCTATGGCTCCCGGAGGGCGAGAGCCCCTCCGAGATTGGATCTATTATCTCTCTATTTTCACTTAGTTTTGGTATTTTTCTGAGGCTGGTCACCTTTTTTTTATAGCCGAAGATTCGTAACTCTGATCAAGTTAAATTTTGACATGATTTCTATTATTTTAGGATCTTTCTTGCGACAAAAGAAGAGCCACAACCGCCTTATGGAGAAGCCATGCGGGCCCTGTCATGGTTATGATACTGACAATGTGTACTAGGGGTACGAATAAGGGGCAGAGACTAGCTACGGCATAGGTGTAACACACGGTGTTTAACGAGTTCAGGCCCCTCACTCGGTGGAGGTAAAAGCCCTACGTCTCATGCCCTGAGGCTTGCTTTGATATGATAGACACGATTACAGAATTGAACGTTGCCCGGCTATGTAGAGGGGCGCACCTTATATAGAGTGCCCCGCAGCCCCATGTCTCCGACGCCGCCGGGGCCATTAATGCCATTGAATGAGGCAGTTACTAGTGTAATGAGCTATACTACAGCAGTTACAGGTAACGGTAGTTATAAGTCTATTTAGTGGACGACTTAGGATTCCTCGACCGTTGCAGCTCCCACGACGCCTTCTTGCCTTGTGTGTCCGAGTGGTTGATCGTCTGCCGAGTGACGTGTGGTTATCTGAGTGCTGCAAGTCCGTCCGAGTGATCCTCCTGCAGTATGCATCCGAATGCCGGCATAGTCCAGGGTCATACCTATAATGATGATGGGCCCCATGTGGGTCCCGAATGATGGGTCCTTGACCCTACCTGTAATAGGTGACCAGATCAGGCCCACCACCCGACTAGAGGGAGGGCTGCACCATCAGGCCATGTGGGCAACTAGTGGCCCCCTCTGGTCCATCTTCTGGTTGCGGGATTTTTTTGGTCCATAAATAATCACAAAAAAATAGCTCAATCTGACTACGTGAGTTTTCGACCTATATTTCCAAAAACACTAGAAAATAGGAATTGGTCTTGGCACTGGATTAATAGATTCGTCCAAATAAAATTGATATAAATTGTTGCCAAAAGCACATATATAAGTGATATAAATGTAGCATAAAACAATAAATAATTATAGATGACCAAAGTTTGTACAAAGTTGGGTCATCTGTTTTGGAACGGAGGGAGTATATAGTGTTAGCCCTTGTTCTTTGTGTCTCTCCATTAGTCTGGGATTTCCCCCTCTCTTCGCGTCCTCTCTATGTGTTGGTCTCATGTTTCAGTTGTCCATTTGCAAAGGACAGCGTGTGTGCTAGATGCTATTAGAAGGAACTATGACCTGTTGCTCAATCTAAGATACGTTTCACTAATTCCATGCCATAGCCAACCTCATGTTCACTGTGGTGCATCTTTGGGTTTAAATTTCATAATGCATTGGTTGATTCTTCTCAAACTGCACGGAGATCTTTTGGTGTACTGGTGTGATAAAATCTTTTGTTGTTTTGGCCTGCGCCCTGCTTAATTTAGTCATACTAAAGTCAACCAGAACAAGTTGCTTTAAGTTTGTTTTATTTATTGGTTCGATTATTTGTATAGCAGCACCTTTTTTTTTACATTCTTCAATTCCTGAATGTATAGATCGTATAAGCAAATATCATTTGTAGAGTCGCCGCTGACATCTTCATGCACTACTATCCCAGTCAAGTGCCATTTGGGAAAGGGAAGAAATCATGCACATGTAAATAATTAGTGTATTTTTTATGATATAGGATGACCTTTAGATTTGTTAGATACTATTGACATCACCAACAGGGTTTTCCTCTGCCATCCACTTGCAAGAGACTAACATAGCCAGCTGATAGGACACTTGAATTGTAAGAGTAGTCGGTTAGAGTTAGTGAGTGCATTCGCAAGCAAAGAATTTACCTGCCTAAAGTGTTCTATGTGAAAGAAGCGGCAAGCCGGCAAGAAGCCGGGTACAACGCTTTCCGGCCATTATAACGCTAATCACTATGATTAGAAGTCGCACACACCATGCGTACTATAAGACATGCATCACCTAGACCAACCTCAGGCCAATGACAATGAAGCAAACCATAGAGCAAACAAGCCGCGTCACAACCAATATCGAAGACCTCTACAACATGACCAAAACCCAAAGACAACACAGACCAACTTATCCCCACCCAGTGTGTCGAGAGAAAGTCGGCAAGTGGATGGCAGGGCCTGGGTAGACCTAGAGAGGGAATTGTCGATAGAGTGCCGGCGATGATGTACGTTGCCCCCCGAAGGCCCACGCCCAGAGCAGTAGCCGGCACCGATGGTGCCTTGTGTATGTATTTATTTTATTGAAGTCAATTTATCTTTGTGATGTATTATCTGCTACTCCCTCCATTCACAGATATATGATGTTTTGAATGTTTCAATATGAACTATATACGACAAAAATAAATGAAAACACACACTAAAACATGTCTATATATGCCTGATTCAGAAAAAAAGTTAGAACATCTTATATTTGTGAACGGATGAAGTATACGTGATAAAAAGATGTTGTGTAGCCCATCAAATTACTGCTTGTATTTCATTGATTCGTAAGTGTGGTGCCTTCCATGCTTGTTTATGTATATGGTGTTGGCAGATCATTAGATGTTATCAAAAGAAAATTATGTTGCCTGCAATACTAAATTTACAACCTAATGTACCATGCTTATAGTGCTACTTAATTTTTTGTTTGAACATCACAACATAATAATTTATATATTGTTCTGCAAGGAAAAACTATATGTCGTCACAAGGCACTACCCCAGCTAGCAATTCAAGGCAACGGTTCCGGCACGGGAAAGTACATGTATCCATCTAGTATTATGCTGATCTGCAATCCCTTATAGTGAAGCCATAGTGAAACTTGACACCAACAGGCAAAGCTAACGATTTGAAGGAAACAAGCCATTAACAAAGTCCCATAAGGCCAGAAGGCCAAGTGAAGAACAGCAATAAAAAGTGGACTTGCAGATCCTATATAAAGTCATGTACCACAATGCACCACTTAGGCTATATAAAATCACTACAAGTTACTTCCACAGTTCCACCTTGATGTAGAAGCCCTGCTCCAGCATATAGAGTTTGTCATAGATTTAAAAGACACTCTTTTGGCCCCTCAGCTGTAGAAGCTACTTTCATGTCTGCAGAAATACGAGAATTCAGAGATAAAAAAAGCTGCCTAACACATCGACTAAAGAACAAGAAGTCTAACTCTCCAAAACATTAATAATAACTTATTAGCAGCAGCTTTGCCCACACATGCACAGAATCATTAAGAGAAGACAAACTTGCTACTACTCCGGAGGGGAAATAAACCCTTTGTTTCTTGAGCACAAATATCACCGTCAAAGAAATTCTACTGTATGATAAGCCATGCATCCATATCGTTACGACTTAGGAGTTAGGACACAAAGTGATATACTACTTTGAAAATGTAAGTGCCAACTGAAAACCCAAGACGGAATACCTGGAATGTAGAAGCCCATGTAGGGGCAGACTCTCCCATATTCATCGAGCACCTTCCTGACTCGGCCTGACTTGAGTTCAATCATGTAGACGCAAGCAATGGTGCCAACAAAAATGGCATCAGTGCCCTCAGCAAAGCCGACCACAGATGCAACGGGAATCCAACTATAGTATTTGATTCCGTTAATTGAGTGTGAGAGGGCATCTTCAGAAAGCAGCGTCTTGAGATCGATTACCCTGCGTTGCGTCCATGTCTCTGCGCCCTCGGGGCCAGTCTCCCTTGACCACAGGGTTATGATCGTGTTATCCACAGCGGCAAATCCCAGGCCACCGTCCTCCATTGTCACGAGCCTCCCATAACACTTGGCCAGCGCCTCCAACACGGACAAGCGGGCTGTAGTAAGTTGGTACTCGATGGTGTAATTCCCGATGCCGCGGAAGTAGAGCGCGTCTCCCACATGGAAGCTAGCCGCAAAGTTGGCATCGACCTCGGGGTGATGAAGAGAGGTGATCTCGTTCCACGCGCCAGTCTCCGACGAGTACAGGCGGGCGGAGGTCACCCCCTTCCCCTTGTCGGTGGATACGAAGGCCACACGAAAGGGCCCACCCTCGCAGCCGCAGTGGTCGCAGCCTTCCGCGGCACAGAGCACCGCCGCTGCGTAGTCGACGTAGTCCTCCGGCTCCGGCGAGGGCTGCGGAACCCGGCGTTGGTCGTCCGTCATGGGTTCCCAGACGACGAGGTCCAAGGTCCCCTCGATGTGCGGGTTTGTGGTGGCGAAGAGGGCCCGGCCGTGGCGGCAGTCGACAACCAACCAACATGGAAGGACGGGATCCACAACGCGAAAGACGGAGGTGGGGACGAATCGGGAGTAGTAAGGCTCATCACCTTGCAGGATTTGGAGGACGCCCAGCAGGTGAGGTCTCCGGTGGAACTCGCGGTACCGGCGGCGGAAGGCGGGGCCGGCGACGAGGCGACGCCAGGGTTTGCAGACGACTGACGCGCGCACGAGGCACGCGGGATCTTCCGGCGGGAGGCGGAGAAGGATTTGCTCTACGAGGTCTTCCATTAGCGACGACGCCGACATGGTCGTAGATGCGCTTGTCGCGCGATGGAGGCGAGGGTTTCTGGTAGTCTCGAGGTGGGCTTTGGGTTTGGGCAAGTTCTCCCAACCCATAATTGCCCATGGCTACAATTTTTTCAAGGATACGTCAAGCAGACATATCGCGATCATAGATAGAAGATGATAAGATGGCGGATTTTTACAATGTTACAACAGAACTCACGGCTGCACGAGCCCGAGACCGCATGCTAACTACTCGCTACCACTCAACCGATCTAACCTAGTTGGAAGTGAACTTGCCTCCCTCAACAGGCCACAGCCCTCCAGTTCTGTCCCTCCGCCTCGATCTGCCGGAGGACCGTGCTGACAGATGGGGAAGCTCCGTTGAACACGATGTCGTTCCTATGTTTCCACAATGACCAAGCCACTAAAGTGATCAATGTCCATGCTTCCTTCCTCCTGGTCTTCTCGATGTGAAGGGAAGTCCACCATCGAATGAGTTCAGCCTCCGGCTCTGGAGTCCAGTGAGGCTTTCCCCAGTTGCCCATAATGACAGACCATATTTGTCGAGCGAGAACACATCCAAGGAGTAGGTGATCGATCGTTTCTGGCTCCTGATCGCAGAATGGGCATGCCGCCGGATGTGGCAATAAACGTCGCTGCAATCTGTCCGCCGTCCAACATCTTTTCTGCGCCGCCAACCAGGAAAAGAATTTGAACGTTGCCGGTGCTCTGGACTTCCAAATCTCCATTGCTCCTGCGGACTCAATACGTGCAGCAAAATGAGCTCGATAAGCTGACCGAGCCGAGAACAAGCCATCTCTTTCCTAAGACCAGACCACTTTGTCGTCAGTCCCGTCCGCTAGTTGGATATTCCGTAGTCGGTCGACCAATTGTATGAACTCTTGTAAGGCCTGGGTGTTCATGTTGGGCGACACATCGCGCCACCATTGTCCTGACTTAGCTTGCCTCACTGTTCTTATTTTTGTTGCGCTCTTTTTGACGACACCAAATAGGTTTGGCAGTATATCATGTATGCGTCCCTCTTGGAGCCACCAATCCGTCCAGAATAAGACCGTGGATCCGTCCCCAATGGTGCACTTTTTGGCTGCTCTGTAAATGGCTAGCGAGTCCGAGGAGACTTGGATGTTGAATTCTGCCCATGGTCTAGCCGGGTCCGTCCTTGCAAGCCACGACCATCTTGCTCTTAGCGAGATATTAAGCAGGCGCAGATTAGGCACTCCCAAACCCCCAAACTCCTCCGGCGAGCAAACTTTGTCCCAGGCGACCAAACAATGCCCTCCATGCACGTCCCGGCGACCCTTCCACATAAAACCTCTGCAAATTTTGTTGGCAGCTTCTATCGTTTTGACGGGCAGGTCCAACGCCTTCATGGCGTGTATTGGCATCGATGTCAGGGTGGTCTTCACTAGTTCCAATCGCCCGGCACGGTACAGCAGTCTCGCTTGCCAAGCTGGTAGTCTGTCCGCCATCTTGTCCACCAGGAATTGTAGTTGACTCGCTGTGATCTTCCTTAGTCCGAGTGGCAGGCCAAGGTACCTACATGGCCACCCCAACACTGGGCAACCCAACTCGGCAACTATGGTGCCGATCTGCTCATCGGTGCACCTAATCGGGTGCGCAGAACACTTCCCTAGGTTCGTGTGCAGGCCTGATGCCTTCCCGAAGTCTTGGAGAAGAAGGCTACATGCCTGGATACTTTGGGCCCCCGGCCTGATAAAGGTGACCACATCATCCGCGAAGATCGAGGTGCGGTTCCTCAGACCCGTCGGAGCGAGTGGTGCTAGAACTCCAGACTCCGCGGCGTGGTTGAGTAGGGCGTGGAGGCAGCTCATAACCATGACAAAGAGTAGTGGGGAAACTGGGTCTCCCTGCCGGAATCCACGCTTGTTGTAAATAACCTCGCCTGGCACGCCGTTGAGCAGCACCCGAGTGGAAGATGAGGCCAACAGACCGGCCACCCAAGCGATCCACTTGTCTCTGAAGCCTAGGTGTCGTAGGACCTCCAGCAAGAATGCCCAATCCGCGGTGTCGAAAGCTTTTGTTATGTCTAGCTTCAGCATGAGCGCGGGCCTTTTGGTCGATTGCAGCCACCTGACAGTGCCTTGCACGAGCATATAGTTGTCATGGAGACACCTCCCTTGAATGAACGTGCTCTGGTGAGTTCCCACGGTGTTCGTCATCTCTGGTGCCACGCGAAGAGACATGACCTTTGCAACTAGTTTGGGGAAGCTGTGAATCAAGCTTATTGGTCTGAAGTCTCTGACCTCGAGCGCTGTTGGTGATTTCGGCAGTAGAGTGACAAAGGCTTGATTTATCGAAGTTAGCCCTCGGAAGTCTAGCCTCCCAAAGGCCCTGAATGCGTCCATGACATCCTCCTTAATGATACCCCAACAGGCCACATAGAATCGCGCCGAGAACCCATCCGGTCCTGGTGCCTTGTCTAGTCCTTGTGCCCGGATGGCCGACCAAACCTCCTCCTCCGTGAAGTCGTGGTCTAGGTGCTCAAGCTGCCTCGTCGGCAGTCCTATCTCATGCACGTCAAGTGTGAATGGCCTGTCCGGAGCCTCTCCTAGCAGATTGGCGAAGAAGGAATCCACCGCCTCCGCCATCTCATCATGCTCAGATGTAATCACATCATCAACTTTGAGCTTCGATATGAAGTTCTTTCTCCTCCTATGGCTTGCATGGTTATGGAAGAACTCCGTGCAAGCGTCACCGTCCTTGAGCCATAGCACCCGGGACCTCTGCCTAGCAATGGATCGCTGCAGGGATGCCAGCCCTAGCAGTTTTTGTTTCAGAGTGCGTCGCAGCTCCAACTCAGCGTCGGACAGCGTTCTGGACTCCATTGCTACGTCGAGCCTGAGAATAACCTCCGTAGCAATTAGCAGTTGTTGTTTTATGCTACCATTATAGCGATCGCTCCAGCTCGACAGCGCCTTAGCCGTGGCCTTAAGCTTGGCTGCAAGCCTCTTGAAAGGATTTTGCGTCGCTTGTGGAGCCATCCAGGCCTGCCGAACCACCTCCTGGAAACCATCTACCTTAATCCAGAAGGCCTCAAAATGAAAACGCCTCCCTCTTCGCAGGTCCGGATCAAGCACTAGGTGCAGAGGGCAATGATCAGAGACGCTAGTGCTGAGGGCCGAGAGGAGTGACGATGGGTGTGCCTGCTCCCAGTCCATCGAGACGAGCACCCTGTCCAGCTTCTCCAATGTTGGCGCATTCCGCTCATTGAACCATGTGTACCTCCTGCCGTTGAGATAGAGGTCGATGAGCTCAAGGTCATTAATGCATCGTCGAAATCTTCCGATCATGCGTTGGTTAATCCTGTCGTTGCTCTTCTCCGTTGGATCTTTGACGAGATTAAAATCCCCGGCCACCATCTAGGGGCCAGCATGCAGCTCTCTGACCTCTCGTAGTTCCTGAATGAATTCAACCTTGCTTGCCTCCTCCTGAGGGCCATACACCCCGGTGAACCACCACCCGTGCTCGCCATAAGCGATCCAAGCCGTGACCGTATTCTGTGTCACATGAGGGTTTGACATCTGCACGTTGCTGGAGTTGCAAGCCAATAGCACCCCGCCTCTTGTTCCCACAGCCGACACGTAGAAGAAGTTGTCAAATACCGGCCCTAGACACTGCTGGCCTAGTCCCAGGTTCATGTCCTGGACCTTTGTTTCCTGAAAGCACACCACACTCGCACCCGAATACAAAATAAGGCTCTTTATTGCATCTCTTTTAGCCGGGTTGTTAATACCACGGACATTCCACACCACAATCACTTGGTTTGGTTCAGCCATTAGAAGAGGCCTACCCAAGTCCCACCCAGGCGTCAAGTACTACAGCACCATTGTCTCCCCGTCCACAACGCGCCCAAGTGGGAGCACCTCGGCCTGCCACCCGAAGAGCCCAACAATTGCAGCGATGTGCTCCTGCTGCAGCGGGCGAGAAAACAGGTCTAGGTAGGCCTGCAATGCGTCTTCGCCAATCGTTTCTCCCTCCCGCGCTATCCCTAACTGAAGCATGAGCGTGCGATGCTGCTGTTTAACAGATGAGCCAGCAGCAAATCTCCCACCGATCCTTGCGCTTCGTCGGACGTGCGAGGGTGGTGTCCTTTTCTTTCGTTTATTGCGCACCGCAGCTGGCCTGCGTAGGAGAGGCGAGACTGGTTTTTTGTAGCTAGACCGCAGCTGTTCAATCGTACGCTCGTCCTGGTGCGCCACGTCCGCCACGGGTGGGGTGTTTGTTTCTGAGCAGGATAGGCTGACCAGAAAGGTTTCCATGGCCATCATCCCCCCCCCCCCCCCCCCCCCCATGCACGCCTGGCGTGCCAACCACCGATCGACTGGAGCTCCAGGAGAAAAAAGTGTCAGCAGACTGATTCGAAATTTGAATCGCTCCAGAGTCAGTTGAGGCACCACTGAATTGGCCGTCGTCGAGGGTCCGTGTTGGCGTGTGCCATTGGCTCCTGGCAGCCCAAAGTTGGGCACTGCGGGGTCCATGCTGGACAGGTGTCCCAAAGCAGTCTGCCATCCCCTCCCCAAAGTGCCTCGGATCCTCCGCCACCGCTGCGTCAATCATGGTCAAAAGCGGCGTCTCAGGCACATCCTGCCCTGCATGCCTTTGCACGTCAGTAGTGGGCGCCATCCTTCTTTCCGCGTCAGCACTACGCATGACACGTGCTACTCCGGCCTCCTCGCCGGTCGCTCCATCCCCGGCGAAGGCCGTCTCCGGCCGCGTTGGCCATGGCGCTACAGAAGTTGGGAGATCAATTGCAACCCTTCTGTGCCCAGTGGCGTGAACCATCAACCACGCCACGGGAGAAGGGGAATCTGCGGCGGGTGTTACGTGCACCACCAGGGCCGTCCGGGTCAGCCTGCGGGTGGTCGAAGCCTGAGTCGTCGTTGTCGTCTTCGTCTCCTGAGGATGGACCCGAGCCTTGGACCGTGTTCTCCGTGTTCACCAGGTGGATGATGACTCGGTACTCCAGCATGCTCTTCTCCAGCGGAACCAGCGCGTCGGCCGGCAAGACAAGTCCGTCCGCGAGCTCCACCTCCATCTCCTCACCAGGTTCTTCCACTAGGATTAGCTTCTCCTTGGGAAGCAGGGAAGGATCATCCGTCCACGCGAATGCCTCGAAACTGCCCAAGTCTGCCCAACTCGCGGTGAGCGTGCCCAGCCGCTCCACCCATGCCGCCGAACCAAGGACAAGTTGCGCCGTCGCGTGATTCCAGACATGCGGCGGGATGTCCTCCATGTCAACCCGCACGCGATAGTGGAACGGCCGCCGGGTGGCCTGGAGCTGCCTGTTCCACGGCGAGAACCTCAGGGAGAAGCCACGACCGTCTATTACTCCGGCCCTCACCGCTGCGTCCCGCGCCGCCCTAGAGTCGAACACGAGCAGGAAGTCAGCCGGCCAGTAGCGGTGCGCGGAGAAGTTGCCAGCCACCTCGGGGACCGATTCCTCCACCGCCGCAGTGACCGCGCTCATCGCGATCCTTGGACGTCCACCAGTAACGAAGCCAACCAGCACCCAGCGCAGCGCCTCCTCCGCGGCCACCACCTCCGGGGAGCGGGGGATGACGACCTGCTCCATCCCAGGCCTCGCTGATGACGCCCCCGGCGCAGTCGTCCGCCTAGCCGCCCCCACAGCGGGGTCGAGCTCCACCGCCGGCTGCGGATCCGAGGGCACCCTGCCAGTGGAAGGCACTGCAGGGCCCAGGCGATCGTGAGCCGGCGTGACGCGCTGCCTCTGCCCCAAACCCCCCCCCCCCCCCCCCCCCCCCCCCCCCCCCTCGCGGCCTGCCGGCCCGACTCCGAGGGAGCCCTGGTGGCGGAGTGCCCAAATGGTCCCAGGCGAGCGTGAACCGGCGTGGCTCGTTGCTGGAAGGAGGCGGCGGGACCGTAGTCGTGGGAGATGGAGGCCGGCGGCGAGGACCCGACACGCAGCCCCAACCTTTCCCTGACGGGGCGGGGCGCGGCGACCGGCGGAGAAGCCGAGCGCGGCGCGCGGCACTCCCGCGCGATGTGGCCAGGGCGACGGCATCGCAGGCAGACCGTGTCGTTGAGGCACATGCTGGCGACGTGCTCCTCGCTCAAGCAGTTGAAGCAGAGCCCAGCCAGATCTGGCGGAAGGTCGGCCCTAATGCGCACGGACGGCAGGGGCGGGGCGGGAAGACGGCGGGGACGGCGGCGCTTGCGGCCAGCAGTCTGCCAACCACCACGGGTGCCGGCGTTGGCGCGCGACGGACCACGATGGAGGGGACCCGCCGGGGCGGCGTGGGGCACGCGGTGGCCGGCGGCGAGGACCGCGCAGGGGACGGAGGAGCGGTCCGGGTAGGCGGTGGGGGCGGAGTGGGGACCCCTCGGGCGGCGAGCAACTCCTCAGCACCTCGCAGTAGGACCGAGCCGGAGTGTCGTCCGCATCATCGTCGGAGGAGCTCAGATCTCCCCAGCGTGCGGGGCTGGCAGGCGAGCGAGCCATGGCAGCCCAAGGAGGCGCTGAGCAGGCCGCAGAGAGGGAGGGCGCCGGGACCGGAGTGGTCACCGGCGAAGGAGAGGTGGACGCCGCTGCCGGAGTGGCAAGCGGCGGAAGGAGGGAGGGGGGAAGCGGAGGGGGGAGCGGAGAATCGACAAAATATTTCATACCTAATAACCATCATACCATCCATTTTGATTTTGTTAATTGATTATACTGTACATACCAAAATTGCAGTAGAATCATCCTAAAAAAGTTGCAGTAGAATCCGTATCTTTTTTCAATAACCAAATAATAATACTTGTTGACTTACCAAAGAAAAACATGATGCTGTAGGCCTCGGCACACCTCGTGTCGAGATTCTGAAGGATTTTACAGCATCTACTACAACTAGAGCTCACATATCCCCCCAAACGTCCACGCGGCTTGCCCAGTCACTATCCGGACAAAAAACAACCATACAATCGGACTTGGCAACTTTGGGTCAAACGTCTGGACTGACTGGCACCACTCATACCCGGCCCATATCCAGGGCGGATATGGGGACACCCGGGCGCGCCTGCCACGCGGCTCCGACAAGCTGACCCATCCCAAATCCTCTCAAAGTTGACTAGTCCATCACTTCGACCATCCTCCTCCCGGCTCCGTAATCCATTTTTCCCGCCTCCACGCAGCCGCCCACCCCCTCCCTTGCTCGTCGTCCGTGTAGTCGTCCTCGTTCGCCGTCGCTAATGTCATCACTTACAACCCTGTCCGCCAGCATTGTCACGGATGATGCATCGGTGAAATCGGTCAGGCTCCCGGTGTGGCGGTTCCTTGCAAGGTGGAGAACCTTGCCTGGAAGGACCGTCGGCGGAGGCAGCGTGAGCGTGAAGCGGCGGTGAAGGCAGCTATGAAGATGGCCGGTGATGAGGCATACGAGCGATGTGGTGACACAAGCCAATCTATCTGTCATGGCCGCAGGGAAAAACAACTTGTCGGGCGAGCGCAACTCCGTTTCGCCCTCCGAGTGGACTGACATCCCGGGGATGAGCTTTACGGAAGACTCCCCGGACACGACCACGATGGCCAACTCGCTGCAACTCCAAAGGCATCGGGCGACGTCTGACAGTGTCGGGGCATGCCCACTTGTTGTTCGACGAAACGCCGGAACAAGACCCGACACAATCTTTGCCTCTTTGACATTTGCATTTGTAGGTTCATTTGTTGCACATACCATTAGATCAAACTTGTAGGATGATAGTTAAATTACGATGTATATTATAGAAACTAATTTTGGATAACATGATAAAGGGTGGTCAAGAGCCTTTGCAATTTAACATGGGTGTAACGCCCCGAGACCGACGCTCCAGACGGCTTCCATGTTTTTCGTTGTTGTCATGTGTTTCGTTGGTTTGTTGCATTCATTATCGCATCATTCGCATTGCATCGGCACTCGTTGCCATCTTTGTTTTTTAAAAACATGCATCCGATCGTAGTTGCCGTGTTCCCCCCTTGCTTTCGTTGACCGTTCCGAGACCAACCGTGTTTTCGGTTCCCTCTTGTCAAACCAACTAACCTCTCTCGTCAGCCCGCGATCCCCTCCCGCGCGTCCGAAAGTTGTCCCGTACCCGACCCGGTTTGTTGTTACCGTTGGATTCGGATCATCCCCAAACATCTACAAAACATCACCGTTTTCTTCATTGGACTTCCTAAACTATATTTTCTCAGCCGTCCGATTTTAATCAGATGATCCAAAATACCCCTTTCTTTCCCTATATAAAGTCCCCTAATCTATATATGGACAAACCCTAGTTTTTAGGAGGCTTGTCCCATCCATCCTTTCTCTGCCGCCGCCACTCCCTCCATCCTCCTCTTCCTCGGGATCTTCCCCGCTCCAGATCAGCAGCCACCCCTTCCCCTCCTCGAAGTTGCGACCGAACCAGCCAGGAACAACGCTCGATCCAAGGAGAGGAAATTCTCCTCGCGCTCCCGAAGGGGAGTTTCTTCTGGAGCCCCTCCTGTACGCTCCCTCTGCTCGGCCCCGTCGTCGTTCCTCCGCCACCGACAAGCTCCGGAGCGCCGACATCCGCAGCCGCAGTCCTCGTGTCTCCTTCCAGCAGCCATCGTCGCCGCCTTGCTCAGTTCGTCGCCCGCAACGGCGCAGCCGCCCCGATCCCCTTCTCCACCGGAGCTCCCTCCGCCATCGAGCATCACCAGCAGATGAGACCCGCGCCGGTGCTGCCACTTCTCGCTCGCCGGTCAAGGATCCGGTCGTTCCCCGCCTTCCCTGCCGGCCCTCGCCGACGCCAAGCCATGGCCGCGCCCCAAGCGTCTGCTGCAGCCGCCGCAAGAGACGCAGCGCCATCCCCGCCTCCTCTGACTCGCGCTCGCCCGCGTCGACGCCGGCAGGTTCCGGCCCTGCCTCAAGCTTCTGCTGCTGCCTTCTCATCGTCGTCGGGATCTTCCCCGCGTCACCGCTTCGTCGGAGAGACCACGCCGAGGCCTCCTCTTCTTCTGATCTGGCGCCGTCCAGGAGCTTGCCGCCAGATCCGGGCATCCTCCCCGCGTAGCCTCTCCGTCGCGCCGCCCGTCGCCGGAGACCAAAGCTCTGCTCCAGGCGCCGCCCGCAACCCCCTGCTTCGAACAGGAGAACGAGTGCACGAGCAGTGCCTCGCGTTGACCGCGCCCTTGCCCAGCGCCCGCTCCAGCCAGCCTCTCCATCGACTGGGCCTTGGCCCATGGTGAGGCCCCCCAGCGCCCCTTTGTTATTCTTCTGTTGGGCCTGCTTCGGTTTTAGATTCGGCCCAGTGTAGTTTTTTTTTTCATGTCTGCGATTTAGCTATTATCCAGAGTATTGCAGTTTTACAGAAAAACCCCTCATGTTCATGCATTAATAATTAATTAACCGTGCATCATTTGTAAAAACATTATATATGAAAGATGCTCAGAAATTTGTGTAGTTTAATAATATCCAACTTTCATCCATGTTTAAACTGTTTAAATGTGCTGTTTGTTTAATTTTCTCAAATGCCATGTTAAAATGATTTATTCCATAACTAATTAACCGTAACTCGGAATTTAATAAACTTTATATGTAAATAGGGTAGAAAAATGCCTAGTTTAACATGGTGCACTTCATTTTGCTGTTTAACAAGATTAAAATTGCGTTTGTGGCAGAACAGTACCAAATCTAAATTATGGACATGAGGATTTTCCGGAAATTGTTGTTTGTTGTTCTGGCCTCATTTAAATTGCCTAAAATGTGTAATTTACTTATGTCTCACCTCTTGCCATGTTAATCAACATTTAATATTGTTGGGTACATAAATGAGAGAGAACTAAATAATTGATGTGGTGTTTCGTCAATATGCAACTCGTTGCATATTGAGCTCCACTTAATTTGTAGTGTTGTTTGTTGCACTTTGCCATGCCATGCCTCATTAAACCGGACATGCATCATATTTGTTTGTGCATCATGCCATGTTTCTGTGGTGGTTGTTTACTATGTTGTTTGTTTCTTTCCGGTTTGCTTCTCCCGTTAGCTTCGGTTTCGTTCCGGAGTTGTGAGGATTCGTTCGACTACATCCGTTTGTCTTCTTCATGGACTCATTCTTCTTCCTTGTGGGATCTCAGGCAAGATGACCACCCCTCGAAATTACTTCTATCTTTGCTTTGCTAGTTGCTCGTTCTATTGCCATGCCGCGCTACCTACCACTTGCTATATCATGCCTTCCATACGGCCTTGTCAGCCCCTAACCTTTTCACCCTTCCTAGCAAACCGTTGATTGGCTATGTTACCGCTTTGCTCAGCCCCTTCTTATAGCGTTGCTAGTAGCAGGTGAAGATGAAGATTGCTCCATGTTGGATTATGTTTATGTTGGGATATCACAATATCTCTTATCTTAATTAATGCATCTATATACTTGGTAAAGGGTGGAAGGCTCGGCCTTATGCCTGGTGTTTTGTTCCACTCTTGCCGCCCCTAGTTTCCGTCATACCGGTGTTATGTTCCTTGATTTTGCATTCCTTACGCGGTTGGGTGATTTATGGGACTCCCTTGACAGTTCACTTTGAATAAAACTCCTCCAGCAAGGCCCAACCTTGCTTTTACCATTTGCCTACCTAAGCCTTTTTCCCTTGGGTTCTGCAGACTCAAGGGTCATCTTTATTTTAAACCCCCGGGCCAGTGTTCCTCTGAGTGCTGGTCCAAACTAGAGCCACTTGCAGCGCCACCTCGGGGAAACTCGAGGTCTGGTTTTAGTTGTACGTAGTGTTCATCCGGTGTGCCCTGAGAACGAGATATGTGCAGCTCCTATCGGGATTTGTCGGCACATTCGGGCGGCTTTGCTGGTTTTGTTTTACCATTGTCGAAATGTCTTGTAACCGGGATTCCGAGACTGATCGGGTCTTCCTGGGAGAAGGTTTATCCTTCGTTGACCGTGAGAGCTTATGATGGGCTAAGTTGGGACATCCCTGCAGGGTATTATCTTTCGAAAGTCGTGCCCACGGTTATGAGGCAGATGGGAATTTGTTAATGTCCGGTTGTAGAGAACTTGACACTTGACTTAATTAAAATACATCAACCACGTGTGTAGCCGTGATGGTCTCTTCTCGGCGGAGTCCGGGAAGTGAACACGGTTTCTGGGTTATGTTTGACGTAAGTAGGAGTTCAGGATCACTTCTTGATCATTGCTAGTTCACGACCGTTCCATTGCTTCTCTTCTCGCTCTTATTTGCGTATGTTAGCCACCTTATATGCTAGTGCTTGCTGTAGCTCCACCTCTTTACCCCATCCTTTCCTTTAAGCTTAAATAGTCTTGATCTCACGGGTGTGAGATTGCTGAGTCCTCGTGACTCACAGATACTTCCAAACAGTTGCAGGTGCCGATGATACCAGTGCAGGTGACGCAACCGAGCTCAAGTGGGAGCTCCATGAAGATCTTGTTCGTTGTGTTGTTTCTGTTCTTTTTGATCAGTAGTGGTGCCCAGTTGGGACGATCAGGGATCTAGCAGTTGGGTTGTCTTCTTTTCTTTTGGTTCCGTAGTCGGACCTATGTGTGTATCTCTGAATGATGTATGTTTTATTCATGTATTGTGTGAAGTGGCGATTGTAAGCCAACTCTTTATCCCATTCTTGTTCATTACATGGGATTGTGTGAAGATGACCCTTCTTGCGACAAAACCACAATGCGGTTATGCCTCTAAGTCGTTCCTTGACACGTGGGAGATATAGCCGCATCGTGGGCGTTACAAGTTGGTAATCAGAGCCATCCCCGACTTAGGAGCCCCCTGCTTGATCGAATCGCTGGCGTTGTTGAGTCTAGAACAAAAATGTTTTGAGTCTTAGGATTATATATATCGGAGAGTAGGATTATTTTTACTCCTCGGTCCTTTCGTCGCTCTGGTGAGGTCTCCTGACGTAGAAGTTTTGACTCTTCTCTCCTCAAATTTCACTAAAAAAAATTAGGATCACGCGGGTATCTTGGAATCGTTCCGATGGTTTTGTGACGAGAACATTGTTCTTGGTGCCTCCTGACATTTAGGGGTTGTGGCAGTGTCCCGGGGAGTTGAGCTCCGAGGTGTTGTCGTCACAATTTTATCGTTGCAGTTCTGGAATACCTGAGTTTCGCCGACATCGAAATCTCTTTTATGCAGTTGTTGGTGAGATCACCTCGACGCCACCCAGTACTGGGGCGGGAGTTCGGGAGTATTGCCATAACTCGTATAACGGATGCTTTTCGAAGGTTGAGGTAAACGATTTCCGAAGGTTCTTGGTTATGTGTTGACAGATGGATACAGCTGGATCTAGGGATTGTTAGTTTGGGTGATATATTTTGTGTCCCCTGTATCCCCAACACCAGATTGCATAACCAGAAAGTTTCGGGAGTTTATAAGTGGGAATTCAAGTAGCTCTTAGGATATCTTTCCGACAGATGCATGATATGAGATTGGGGTTCGACATCTAGTGGTCCGCCTGTACACGGTTGGTTTTACAGTGGTCTCGTAGTGTCTTAAAGAGTCCTTGGCTATGCCGACTCGGGGACGCTTCGTATGTCATGTGCACTGCCTTGTACATGATGGTGCTGTACGATCGAGCCCGTGTGGGCCCCACCACGAAAACTTCGGACGAAATCTCTATCATATGTTTGTTCCGGCTTATTCCGCAAGCCAAATCTTTTGTTTTCTTTTAAGTTGTGGTATTCGAGTTGCTTCAATGTCAAGTGTTGATTCCATACCTTCCCTAAACGGTGTTCTCATATTGCTATGGGAATACTAATCCTTCTTGAACATCGAGATCGTCATGTTAAATTCTTTTCCAATCGGCGTGCTTCTCTTCAAGTGGATCCGATCATTTCAACACTCGCGAGATCAATTCTCAGTTCTTTGCAACGGTGTTTATTCCATCTGCCCCAAGTTGCCTTTTGTTTTCCCGCCCTCCCATCCCTTTTTTTCAAGGACTCAGATTTCTTAATCTAGTATCCATTTTTATTCACGTCAAGTCTCTTCATTCTTTTCAATCAATGTTCTTATCCGGCGATTTCCCAGGAAGATGCTCACGAAGCTTCAAGTTTACCATTCTTCATTCTTTTCTTCTCCGGTGGATTCAATTCAAGCCTTCAGTGTTGATCGCATTCCTTTCCTCGTTTCAAATGCTTTCTCATGTCGGTGCATCTCTTAATCATCCACCTCTTGCTATTCATGTTATATGGAGTGTTGAAGATATCTCAGGAGATTCGTGTTTTCATTCAAGATCTGTTCAAGCTATTTTGAGGTTGTTATCTCATTCAAGCCATTTAATTCAACCGGTGCAATCTCCTTTTCAACTTATCATTTCAACGGTGTTTCTCTTGAGTGGGCCCTAACCCACAGGTCTTTTCCAGGATCTTACCTGACTCTTCTAATTTTCCCGGAGTTTCTAAAATTCATTGCAAAGTTTGACGTAAGAATGAATTATCATCAGTCAAATGTCTTTCTCCAAGATCTTTCAAATTCTTTGCATCGTTGGTTCAACCTTTCTAATTTTCATCCCAGAGTATCTCAACAATCCATGGTGGTGTTTCTCATCATCATTCTCAACATTTGAAGACCGAAGAAGAGTTTTTCCTCCAAATCGTATCCGTTCTCTTGAAGATTCATGGTTCTAACTTATTGCCATCCTCTCAAATTGTTTCCAATCGCGCAATTCTTTTCTTACCCATCCGGAGCATTCCAGAGTTGTTTTCATTTCTTGATCATCCAAAGGCCACCATTTCAGAAGATTTATTCGTTCTCAATATTCAGCTCTTGTTCTCCAAATCTTACCGGTGCATCGTTCAAATATCCTCTAATTAGTTCATGATCTTTTCGTTCTCATGTGTCTAAATTCTGTCAAGTATCTTCATTCATTTTCTAATTCTTTCCGTTGAATTGTGCATTTGCTACTTTCATTTTCAATTCTTACGGTGGTTCGTTCAAGAGTTCTCTTTCTTGGTTATCATATTAATTCATTCGTTGTTTCCAAATCCCACCGGTGGTTCCATCAAGACCTTATTCAAGTTTGCGCTATATCTATCTTAATCCTTTCTACGGGAATAAGTAGTATGCCAAATCCGTTGCTTGTCATCAATTTATATTGGTGAAGGATACGCATAACATAATTCTTGTTCTTGTTTCATCCAAGTGTAAATTCTTTCAACCGGAGTTTGTTCGTGATATCGATATCTCAGTTATATGTTGTCCATCTTTTCTTTCCGGAGCTTCAAGTTATTTCAATTATATCATTTCAAAGCTTCATCTAATCATTGCAAGGCTTCTCCCGGAGTTCTTTTCAACTTTCCATTTCATTTGATCATTCTTTTATTACCGGAGTTCATCATGGAGGCTCTACATGGTGGCTCATCAAGGATTCGTTTCATTCTTCAATTGTTCTTCAAGATTTCTCTCGGAGTCAAGATCCGTCAAGCTATACTCTAAAATAAACATGGTGCTCAACACATGTTTGTTTTGAGGAGTTCAAGCATTCTTCATCTTGCATTCCGAAGTGCAATTCTCTCTACCTTATCTTTTGGGATGGTGTTATGTCATTTTTGACAATTTCCTTCATGTTTCATGATTCACAAGTTGTCAGGAATGAGATAATTAAATCCATCATTTTCTCTTCGTTCAAGAGATCTTTTCAACCAATCAATCTTTTTGTTGGAGTTATATTGGGTTATATTTCACCTATAGCCTTCCCTAAGGAATGTAGCTATTTGTGGTGTTTATCAATGATCCAAGTTTTCTCCTATCCTCTCGGCGAGAGAAGATTTCATCTCTTCGTTAATCTCAAACAAGCAATTGTTTTCGTTAGTGGCAAAATTTTCACCTCATATTTTGAGAAGTTTTCCATAAGCCCACTACAAGCTTGTTCTTTTAGTTGTTGGTTTTCCAACAACTCCGTTCTATCTTTCTTTTAAGGATGCTTTCCAAATTCAATTGTGGTAGAAGTTATCATTTCCTTCTCCGCTCTTTTATTCCGACGATCTAGTTTCTATTCGTTCGTTCCGAAGGCATTGTGATGTTGCTCTCTCCACTCATCTTCTCGGTTTGTGAGGACCGTGTTCTTTTCGTGCTTATCCATTTCCAACCGGAGTGTCGTGCCCTCTTTTCAAGTTCTTCCCATTCTGGCAAGTTTTGTCTCCTCCCTCAACCGGAGTGCTGCCTGAAATCTTTCTTACCCCTTGTGCCATTCTTTCATTAGTTCCGGAGGCAATGTGTTGTTAATTTCATTGAGTATCCTCTCATCTTGTCAAGATCATATTCAATTCCTTCCAATTACAGTCGGAGTGCTGCCCAAATTATATCACTCTTATTCCTTCCTATCTTGTTTTAACCGGAGTGGTTTAAATATCTATCGTGTCACTTAACCTCAAGGTTCTCATGGTGTTCTTTGCTTCCGTTTACTACGGAGTTCTCTCAATTCGCTTATCTCCGTTGTAACTTTTCCTCAAGCTTTGCGACCTCTCAAGGTTCTTTGGTTTCACTCGTTTGTCAAGAAGCAATTTGTTTTACCTTTTCCTCTTCCGCTTTTCTCCGGTGCCATCCTAGATCTCGAGACAAGATCCTCTTGTAGTGGTGGAGTGTTGTAACGCCCCGAGACCGACACTCCAGACGGCTTCCATGTTTTTCATTGTTGTCATGTGTTTCGTTGGTTTGTTGCATTCATTATCGCATCATTCGCATTGCATCGGCACTCGTTGCCATCTTTGTTTTTAAAAACATGCATCCGATCGTAGTTGCCGCGTTCCCCCCTTGCTTTCGTTGACCGTTCCGAGACCAACCGTGTTTTCGGTTCCCTCTTGTCAAACCAACTAACCTCTCTCGTCAGCCCGCGATCCCCTCCCGCGCGTCCGAAATTTGTCCCGTACCCGACCCGGTTTGTTGTTACTGTTGGATTCGGATCATCCCCAAACATCTACAAAACATCACCGTTTTCTTCATTGGACTTCCTAAACTATATTTTCTCAGCCGTCCGATTTTAATCAGATGATCCAAAATACCCCTTTCTTTCCCTATATAAAGTCCCCTAATCTATATATGGACAAACCCTAGTTTTTAGGAGGCTTGTCCCATCCATCCTTTCTCTACCGCCGCCACTCCCTCCATCCTCCTCTTCCTCGGGATCTTCCTCGCTCCAGATCAGCAGCCACCCCTTCCCCTCCTCGAAGTTGCGACCGAACCAGCCAGGAACAACGCTCGATCCAAGGAGAGGAAATTCTCCTCGCGCTCCCGAAGGGGAGTTTCTTCTGGAGCCCCTCCTGTACGCTCCCTCTGCTCGGCCTCGTCGTCGTTCCTCCGCCACCGACAAGCTCCGGAGCGCCGACATCCGCAGCCGCAGTCCTCGCGTCTCCTTCCAGCAGCCATCGTCGCCGCCTTGCTCAGTTCGTCGCCCGCAACGGCGCAGCCGCCCCGCTCCCCTTCTCCACCGGAGCTCCCTCCGCCATCGAGCATCACCAGCAGATGAGACCCGCGCCGGTGCTGCCTCTTCTCGCTCGCCGGTGCTGCCTCTTCTCGCTCGCCGGTCAAGGATCCGGTCGTTCCCCGCCTTCCCTGCCGGCCCTCGCCGACGCCAAGCCATGGCCGCGCCCCAAGCGTCTGCTGCAGCCGCCGCAAGAGACGCAGCGCCATCCCCGCCTCCTCTGACTCGCGCTCGCTCGCGTCGACGCCGGCAGGTTCCGGCCCTGCCTCAAGCTTCTGCTGCTGCCTCCTCATCGTCGTCGGGTTCTTCCCCGCGCCGCCGCTTCGTCGGAGAGACCACGCCGAGGCCTCCTCTTCTTCTGATCTGGCGCCGTCCAGGAGCTTGCCGCCAGATCTGGGCCTCCTCCCCCGCGTAGCCTCTCCGTCGCGCCGCCCGTCGCCGGAGACCAAAGCTCTGCTCCAGGCGCCGCCCGCAGCCCCCTGCTTCGAACAGGAGAACGAGCGCACGAGCAGTGCCTCGCGTTGACCGCGCCCTTGCCCAGCGCCCGCTCCAGCCAGCCTCTCCATCGACTGGGCCTTGGCCCATGGTGAGGCCCCCCAGCGCCCCTTTGTTATTCTTCTGTTGGGCCTGCTTCGGTTTTAGATTCGGCCCAGTGTAGTTTTTTTTCATGTCTGCGATTTAGCTATTATCCAGAGTATTGCAGTTTTACAGAAAAACCCCTCATGTTCATGCATTAATAATTAATTAACCGTGCATCATTTGTAAAAACATTATATATGAAAGATGCTCAGAAATTTGTGTAGTTTAATAATATCCAACTTTCATCCATGTTTAAACTGTTTAAATGTGTTGTTTGTTTAATTTGCTCAAATGTCATGTTAAAATGATTTATTTCATAACTAATTAACCGTAACTCGGAATTTAATAAACTTTATATGTAAATGGGGTAGAAAAATGCCTAGTCTAACATGGTGCACTTCATTTTGCTGTTTAACAAGATTAAAATTGCGTTTATGGCATAACAGTACCAAATCTAAATTATGGACATGAGGATTTTTCGGAAATTGTTGTTTGTTGTTCCGGCCTCATTTAAATTGCCTAAAATGTGTAGTTTACTTATGTCTCACCTCTTGCCATGTTAATCAACATTTAATATTGTTGGGTACATAAATGAGAGAGAACTAACTAATTGATGTGGTGTTTCGTCAATATGCAACTCGTTGCATATTGAGCTCCACTTAATTTGTAGTGTTGTTTGTTGCACTTTGCCATGCCATGCCTCATTAAACCGGACATGCATCATATTTGTTTGTGCATCATGCCATGTTTATGTGGTGGTTGTTTACTATGTTGTTTGTTTCTTTCCGGTTTGCTTCTCCCGTTAGCTTCGGTTTCGTTCCGGAGTTGTGAGGATTCGTTCGACTACATCCGTTTGTCTTCTTCATGGACTCGTTCTTCTTCCTTGCGGGATCTCAGGCAAGATGACCACCCCTCGAAATTACTTCTATCTTTGCTTTGCTAGTTGCTCGTTCTATTGCCATGCCGCGCTACCTACCACTTGCTATATCATGCCTCCCATACGGCCTTGTCAGCCCCTAACCTTTTCACCCTTCCTAGCAAACCGTTGATTGGCTATGTTACCGCTTTGCTCAGCCCCTTCTTATAGCTTGCTAGTAGCAGGTGAAGATGAAGATTGCTCCATGTTGGATTATGTTTGTGTTGGGATATCACAATATATCTTATCTTAATTAATGCATCTATATACTTGGTAAAGGGTGGAAGGCTCGGCCTTATGCCTGGTGTTTTGTTCCACTCTTGCCGCCCCTAGTTTCCATCATACCGGTGTTATGTTCCTTGATTTTGCGTTCCTTACGCGGTTGGGTGATTTATGGGACCCCCTTGACAGTTCGCTTTGAATAAAACTCCTCCAGCAAGGCCCAACCTTGGTTTTATCATTTTCCTACCTAAGCCTTTTTTCCTTGGGTTCTGCAGACTCAAGGGTCATCTTTATTTTAAACCCCCGGGCCAGTGTTCCTCTGAGTGCTGGTCCAAACTAGAGCCACTTGCAGCGCCACCTCGGGGAAACTCGAGGTCTGGTTTTAGTTGTACGTAGTGTTCATCCGGTGTGCCCTGAGAACGAGATATGTGCAGCTCCTATCGGGATTTGTCGGCACATTCGGGCGGCTTTGCTGGTTTTGTTTTACCATTGTCGAAATGTCTTGTAACCGGGATTCCGAGACTGGTCGGGTCTTCCTGGGAGAAGGTTTATCCTTCGTTGACCGTGAGAGCTTATGATGGGCTAAGTTGGGACACCCCTGCAGGGTATTATCTTTCGAAAGCCGTGCCCGCGGTTATGAGGCAGATGGGAATTTGTTAATGTCCGGTTGTAGAGAACTTGACACTTGACTTAATTAAAATACATCAACCGCGTGTGTAGCCGTGATGGTCTCTTCTCGGCGGAGTCCGGGAAGTGAACACGGTTTCTGGGTTATGTTTGACGTAAGTAGGAGTTCAGGATCACTTCTTGATCATTGCTAGTTCACGACCGTTCCGTTGCTTCTCTTCTCGCTCTTATTTGCGTATGTTAGCCACCTTATATGCTAGTGCTTGCTGCAGGTCCACCTCTTTACCCCATCCTTTCCTTTAAGCTTAAATAGTCTTGATCTCGCGGGTGTGAGATTGCTGAGTCCTCGTGACTCACAGATACTTCCAAACAGTTGCAGGTGCCGATGATACCAGTGCAGGTGACGCAACCAAGCTCAAGTGGGAGCTCCATGAAGATCTTGTTCGTTGTGTTGTTTCTGTTCTTTTTGATCAGTAGTGGTGCCCAGTTGGGACGATCAGGGATCTAGCAGTTGGGTTGTCTTCTTTTCTTTTGGTTCCGTAGTCGGACCTATGTGTGTATCTCTGAATGATGTATGTTTTATTCATGTATTGTGTGAAGTGGCGATTGTAAGCCAACTCTTTATCCCATTCTTGTTCATTACATGGGATTGTGTGAAGATGACCCTTCTTGCAACAAAACCACAATGCGGTTATGCCTCTAAGTCGTGCCTTGACACGTGGGAGATATAGCCGCATCGTGGGCGTTGCAATGGGGGGTATCAATTCCTCAGCATTTCAAGTTGGGCAAACGTAATGCACTAAAAGAAAGAAGGTAGTGAAGCCAAGAGGTCCGGCATTCAACAATTTGAAGATGTTTTGTTGTGTGATAGTTGGTTGAACACTAGTGTGGATCCGATACGTGGAACTGAGCAAAAAGGCAAGAAAAATTGAGAAAAATCACAAACTTTATCATGAGTAAAAACACTATGTGGAACCACACCCAATAAATACCAATCGTGGCTCGTGCTCTCACCAACATAGATGGTCCCTCATCCAAGAGAATGTGAGCAAATTTGTTGGTTTTCTCATACAAGTTGTTGGCCGGAACCAAAGCGACATTAGAGTTCAAACCCATGCAACTTAGGTGGCGGCTTTGTACCATCAAGACAAGAAGAATCCATTCGCAATGTCACATTGTTGGATGAAATTGAATGGGAAACCTAAGTGGCAAACTTTCCTCGAGGAGATTAAAAGTATCAGGAAGAAGACGAAGAGAACCTATGGGTCTAGCTACGCTCAATCAATTGGATTGGGGGAGGAAGAAGAAGAAAATGGTGGGGCAAACATACAAGCAGCCATGATGGCGCGGTATGTGATGGGAAACAAGTGAGAGAAGGAGTGGATCGCCCGTGATGGCGCGGTAAGCAAAATGTCCGCCACTTGGACCAGCATTTTTTTTTGGCCAAGAAGATGAAGGAGGAGGAAAGGTACAAGATGTTCATAGATGTGCAAAAGGAGAAAATGGAGTTCCACTAGGAGAGGTTGCACTTGAAGAATAACAAAATAGAATTGGAGAGGCAAGAGAAACGGCGATAATGCAAGGAATTTGATCTTGAGAGAGAGAAGTTGAGACTTGCGAGAGAGACGGAGGAGTCGAGGATTATGCTGCAGGACATAAACCTCTTGAGCGCTGAAGTCAAGAAGTGGCTTCTCCGCATGAAGAAGATCATCAATAATCGCAACAATTGACATCTTTATTCATTTATGTATCGTCTATCTATGTATGAATTGCTAAATTTTATTTTGTCATGTAATGAATTGTCGTTTACTTTGTATCGTTCAATTCATAGTGCATTTACACTATATGATGGGCGTGCAAGGATTTGCATTGATATGGATATTCGAATATGGGGAGTGTGGTTGTGGAGAAGGAGAAATGATGACGTGTCCATCGCTGTCCACGGACATATATGAGCTCGGATGTTGTAGATGCTCTAAGTTGGCCCGGGCAGTCATTATATTGTAGCGCCTTGTACAATGAGCCTCACGAGGGTTGGATCAATGTGTACTGATGAACGGTAGATCGCCAGGTAGAGAACATGATGTCACCCTATTGGTTAGGATAACACGTAGCTATCTAGCTCACTCAGGTTCGAGTCACGGAGTGACCCGTGGTGCTTAGAGTTTTTTCTAGAGTATAAAAGTATGCCTCCAAGAACTAGTCCTGAATGGTATTGTTGTTAATTTAACATAAAAGAAATTGACTCATTCCACCCCATATATACGGTACTTATATAATACTTCTTCGGTCCTATAATATAAAAACGTTTTTCAAGCTCTTATATTATGGGGCGAAGTGAGGAGTATAAGTATTTCTTTTACTACTCATAATCTGTAGCAAGGTACGGTCATTTAGCTAGTAGATAGAGTAAACTTAGGGTCAAAATCTTGTCCTAACAAGTAAGGATCTGTTTTGGAACGGAGGCAAATGGAGCGGAGCATCAAGAGCCCCATCAAGGCATCCGCCATCTCCTTCCCAACCGCCGTAACCATGTCTTCCGACGTGATATTCTGACTCATATGCGCATCCGCGAGGTTGTCTTGTCGCGCCGATGCCTCCCTCTTGGTCTCATGGACCGGCCGCGGCGCCGGCGCACGCTCCTTTCCTTCCTCGGCGTGGTGAACGTTCCTTGCGTCGTGGTGCTGTACTTGGAAGAGAAGGAGAAGGCCGAGGGCGCCGTCAGGGTGACCCTGCAGTCCGTCGAGTCTCCGCTGCTTGTCTTGGTCGGGCAACTTGGGCTGCACGGGCAAGCTCGGCGACCGGAACGCCCACAGCTCGACGTCAACATGGATCTGCATCCCGTGCTCCGTCACGAAGTCGCCCCAGTCGCCGATGAAGCGGTAGGCGCCGTTGGAGCGGAGGTACCGGAGCTTAAAGCCGAACTCGTTGCCGTGGTCGTCGAAGGCGGTGACGCGGCGGCCGTCCTTCCACTCATGGACAAGGTAGGTCTCCTTGTGGGAGAGGAGGCCGGTGATGGGGTGGCGCTGGATGGAGGCGCGCTTGCACGAGAAGAGGAGCCGGTTCTGGTTGAGGTCCACGTCGCTCTTCTGTAGGGTCTTGACGCAGACGAACTGCGGGGCCGTGGCGCCGAGCGTCTCGAGGTGCTGCGTCAGCCCCGTGCTGAGGCGCAGCGGCGGCGGGGCGGCGACCCGCGCCGGCAACGATTTCTTCTTTCGATCCCTGCTCCTGTCCTCCTTCTTCTTCTTCTTCTTCTTGGCTGGTGCCGTCTCATCTTCCTCCGTTCCCACGTACGCGCCGTCGCACGCAGCCGGTCGCCTCGGCCGCGTCACGTGTAAGAGTTGTTCGTCGCCGCCGCTCGTGAGCTTGTGCTGTCGGGGCGTGGTCGCGTTGGGACTGAACGCACTAGTGCGTACTACTGTTACCGTCTGGCACAGTAGGTTCTGGTGGGTCTGAACTGGAATCTCGCTCCCGGCATCTACCCGTTTCTTCTTGGGTAGAAGTGGGACTAGGAAAGAAGAATCCTCGCGGTCGCTACTGTCGCTCGTCGCCCTCTTCTTTAGCGGCAATAGCGATTTGTCGATGCGTTCAGGATCCGTCGTCGGGATGATGATTGGCTTCGATTGCGCTTGCGCGGCATCGGCGTCGCCGTGTCGGAGGCCCGACGAGAACGGATTTCTTGGCACCGGCGTCATTGGAGATGCCAGATCTTCTTCTTGGAATACCTAGACTATATGATTTCCTTGCAACCATGATCGGGGGTGACCAGTAAGTATATATGATGATGGATCGGGACTACGAGTCCGCTTCAGACACGCTACGCTACCGTCCGTGGTGCGGGCACCAGGAAAACGAGCAGACTCTCGCCCCGCCAGCTCACCCAAAACGGGTTGCTTGATGCCGAGTAAATTGCATAAAACCACCACTTTGAGGGCTAGATTTGCGAAAAACACTAGGATACAGTTTCTCTGCAAAAAGCATCACGTCTTGCGTAATCTTTTGCAAAAACCACTGATCGGCGGATCGGGCTGAGTTTATGACAGTTGGGGCCCATTTTTCGCCTACGTGGCATAACAGTTTAGGTTTCATGCAAAAAAGCCCCCCAAATTTCTCTCCTTGCCAAAAAATTTGTCGCAGGCCCATCCCGACCGCGACCACCGTCGCCCCTCCCGACCCCGGCCACCACCGTTCCAACCTTGGCGGCCCCCATCCCGACCCCGACCGCCGTTGCCCCTCCCAACCACGGCCACCACTCGTTCCAACCTTGGCAGCCCCCATCCCGACCCCAGACGAGGCAGAGGCCGCCGTCGCCGTTGCTGCACCGAGGTAGAGGACGAGGCAGAGGACGCCTCCCGTGGCCCTCCCCTCGCCGCCTGCTGGCCGAGGAGCAGTTCGACCTCGACGCCGGCGAGGTTCATCTGCCGCCCCAAGCCTCCATGGGCGCGGCCCCAGAACAGGACGATGGATCGGGTCGTCGCTCTCCTCGATCCAGAACAGGACGAGGCAGAGGAGGCCACAGGCGGCGGCCGATGTAGAGGAGGCAGCAGGGACGGGGCTCTACCAGCGGGATCCGGCCAGGAACGAGCAAGGGCGGCGAAGGACGGCCGGATCCGGTGGCGTCGGGGTCCTGGTGGTCATCGCCGTTGGCTCGCTGAAGCTCCGGTGGTGAGGCACTCGCGGCCGAGCGCGAGGAAGCAGGGAGGCGGGATGGAGGGCCGGCGTCGGGGTTGATGCGCCTGTGGAGGGGATGGCGGCGAGGCATGGTCGTCGTCGCTCGCCGGCGAGCGCGAGAAGGCGCAGGAGGGTGAGGGCCGGCGTCGGGGTTGATGCACCTGGGGAGGGGATTGCGTTTATGTTTTTTATTTAGGGGTGTCTGTGTAAAATCTAAGGACTCGTTTGTAAATTTGGAATAACACTGATCTGGCATGAAATGTTATACCACGTAGGCGAAAAATGGGCCCCAACTGTCATAAACTCACTTAACGCGGCCCGATCCGCCGATCGGTGGTTTTTGCAAAAGAATTACGCAAGACGTGGTGCTTTCTGCAGAGAAACTGTATCTTAGTGTTTTTCGCAAACCTAGCCCTCAAAGTGATGGTTTTATGCAATTTACTCCTTGATGCCACTAGCAAATATACTTTGCAGTCCAAGATCCTATATGTATACACGCACGGAGAATATACAAGGAAACACGAAAATAGAGTACTAAACTATAAGATTCCTCCGTGTGTGTCGATGCACACACCAAAAAAAATTGATTCCTCCGTAGATGTCCTCCAAGGAAATGTGGACTCATTTTTTCTAGAACGATGGTATCTTGTTTTTACTTTTCTTTTGGATAGCTCTGTTTAACCATGCCAGACGAGACATGCAGTAGCCGCTGTACATCAGTGTCGCGATGGCAGCTCAGCGTGGCCGGCTTGCAATGCATATCGCTATGGGCGTGTTTGGTTCGTAGTTTACAGTAGCTGCATTACACAGCCTTCTTAACTCAGTCTGACTATACAAATGCAGTCTCAAATGCACCATTTGCAAGTTGTTTGGTTGCATGCCCTCTTGCTTGCATGGGCTGAATCACACTGTCTGGTGTTTGGTTGCTTGCATGTTAATGAATAAACCCAACTCACGGAGTTTGGTTGTATACAACACCTGGTGTGTGGTAACCTCTTTGGCTAGTTGGTGAGGTTACCAGCACACTTCAGCACAATCATGTACTCCCTCCGTCTCATAATGTAAGACGCTTTTTTATTCTAGTCTATTGTCAAAACAACATCTTATATTATGAGACGGAGGGAGTACCACACATCATAAGCAGAGCACAGCATAAACAGAGCATCAACTACTTAACAGCATAATTCAGATAGCATAGTACCACACATCATAACGATAGTTCAACAGTTCAACGCATAAACCATAAAGCAGACTCGATGGTACTTAGGAAGGAGGTGCCCCGGCCCTAGTCCTTGGCGGCGAAGGCTTCGTCGTGCTTCCCGCACTTGTTGACCACCTCAATGCCATCATCGTCGAAGATGATGACCTTGAGGGTGTCGGGAGTCAGGAGCTTGAACGTCGCCATGTAGCCGATTTTGATCTGATAAACGGCGGCGTAGGTGGCCCAACCCTGATCCAGGGTCACCCTGCCGTTCATCAGCTTCACCGTCACCCTCCAGGAGCAGCCGGTGTTGTTCCTTCAGCTTGAATTCCGTCGGCACCGCGACGAAGTGCTTGGTGAAGTCCAGGGGCATGGAGATGCACTCAAACTTCGGTGTAAGGATGACTGTGACGCCCCGAGACCGACGCTTCAGAAGACTTCCATATTTTCGGGATCACCGTGTGTTTCTTTTGTGCTTGCTCTATTTATTTTTGCATTGCATCATGTCATCATGCCAGCATGTCTTTTAATTTTTAAATCCTCAACAAATAAATAGATCGTTGATCTATTTAAATCGAGGGAATTCACATGGTGACTTTTCTTTATAACTTATCCTCCCAATATTAGGGAGCTATTATAAAATATTCCATTGACATGGAATTACCTTTGAGACACTTGCAAATAAATCCCAATGCCTTTGTTATCTCAATTCTTGGTCTCCGACTTGTCCTCATATTCTTTTAACGTTTTATCGAGGCTCTTCCTAAATGTTCAACATTTTGGAAACTTTGGATTCATACTCCTTGTTCAAACCAATTGAATTAAATTCAAATGCATTTGAATTTATATCTTTCAATCATGTCACTTTTATTTTTCCTGGATCAAGCGCATTTTTATGAGCCCAGAAAAATTAACCGCATGCGCAAATTCTTTCTCTAACCCTCTTTTCTTTTCTTTTCTCTAATTCTTTTCTGCCAAAGAAAGTAAGGGAGAGAGAAGAGAGAGACCCCCAGCGCACCCCAGCCGGCCACTTGGGCCTCCTGTAGCCGCAGCCCGTTAGGCCCAGCCTCAGCCTCCTTCCGAACCCTAGCACCCCTGGTTCGATCCCCTTCATCTCCCCCGATCGATCCCATCTCCCTCTCCCTCTCGCTCCCTTGCCGCCGCCACTCAACCACGCGCCCGTGCCCGATCTCCTAACCCCCTCTGTGCCTCTGCGTCGCCCCACGCGCAAAGGAGTGGCGCCCCGCGCACGGCTTCGTTCTCGCCGCCGGCGACGACCAAGACTCCTCCCATGCCGCCTCTCCTCCTTCTTCTCCTCGTCGCCACCAACCCGCCTCGACCTCACCGCGGGCAGCAGCAGTTGCTGCTGCACCCTCTCGCTGACGCCGCGCCCGGACCTCCCCCGCGCCTCGCCTTCAACCTCGGCTTCCGCATCCCATGGCCACGAGCGCCACCAGCAGCAGTTTCAGGCCGTCCCGTCGAGTCCCTCGTCGCCCTTCTGCACCTCGTCTCCGGCTCTGCCCATCAGAGCCACGCCTCTCGGTGCCCGCAGCCACATCGCCGGTGTTCCTCCTCGACGCTGCCGCCTCGAGCCTCCCCATGCCGCGCGAGACCGCCGTGCCAAGTTCCCGCCGCTGCCGCTGCAAGTCCCGCGGCCGTCGCCCCTGCATCGCGCCAAGTCCCTGCATCGTGCCCCTGTTGTTGTTGACGCCAAGTCCAAGGGTCACCGAGCGTGGAATTCGCCAAGTACCACTACTAGTACCCCCTTCGGATTCATCAAGACCCTCATGTATGACTACACCCGGTGATGCGTCAAGTACCTCTACCGTCGACCCCGTGGGCGTCAAGTTCCTCTATGAAACGTGTAGCACTACGCCCAAGTTCCACTACAAGATGTGCCACTATCGTCATCGTGTACCTCTACTTCCACTACCGTCGCGAGAAACGACTACTTCCACTACCGTCGAACCCGATCCGCTCCGAAAAGGCACGCTTCGAAGGTATAGCCCCGAGACGACGTCCGTGGACCGAATGCATGTGTTGTATGAGATGCACCCTATGTTTGGACCGTGTCCGAATTGTTCCTTGCACGTTACTCCTCGTTTGCCATGCCACCGACATGTGGGAACCCGGTAATCGGGATCACCCCACCATCTCTAGCATGTTCCGCACATCCGCGCACTTGCTTCTTTTGCATCGATATCTCAATGAGTTGTCGGAACCAGAATGTTGTCGTGGCACCATTTCCGTTGTCGTTGCCGTTGCCATGGCACCCCTTTCGTTCCGCCATGGTGACCAAATGCTTCATAACATGCTCATGTCAACATTTTCATAAAATGGCATAAAACTTGCATATGTCATCCGCATCATGATAACAACATATAAATGGTTAAAATTGTTGTTTGCATTAAATTGCTAAATAACATATGGGGTTTTTCCGGAATTGTTATTTGTTAATTCCGGCCTCATTTAAACTTGCCTAAATAGATAGTTTTATTATGCTTAACCTCTTGCATGTTTAACAACATTTAATATTGTTGTGTACCTAAACGAGAGCGAACTAAATAATTCGAATGTGGTGTTTCTTCAATATGCAACTCGTTGCATATTGAGCTCCACTTAATTTGTAGTATTGTTTGTTGCACTTTGCCATGCCATGCCTCATTTAAACCGGACATGCATCATACTTGATTGTGCATCATGCCATGTTTGTGTGATGGTTGTTTACCATGTTGTTTGTTTCTTTCCGGTTTGCTTCTCTCGTTAGCTTCGGTTTCGTTCCGGAGTTGTGAGGATTCGTTCGACTACGTCTGTTTGTCTTCTTCATGGACTCGTTCTTCTTTCTTGCGGGATCTCAGGCAAGATGACCATACCCTCGAAATCACTTCTATCTTTGCTATGCTAGTTGCCTCGATGCTATCGCTATGCCGCGTTACCTACCACTTGCTTTTCAAGCCTCCCAAATTGCCATGAACCTCTAACCTTTGTCACCCTTCCTAGCAAACCGTTGTTTGGCTATGTTACCACTTTTGCTTAGCCCCTCTTATAGCGTTGCTAGTTGCAGGTAAAGATGAAGATTGCTCCATGTTGGATTATGTTTTATGTTGGGATATCACAATATCTCTTAAATTATTAATGCATCTATATACTTGGTAAAGGGTGGAAGGCTCGGCCTCATGCCTGGTGTTTTGTTCCACTCTTGGCGCCCTAGTTTCCGTCATATCGGTATTATGTTCCCGGATTTTGCGTCCCTAACGCGGTTGGGTGTTATGGGAACCCCTTGACAGTTCGCCTTGAATAAAACTCCTCCAGCAAGGCCCAACATTGGTTTTCCCATTTTCCTAACAACCTATTACCTTTCCCTTGGGAGTAATTAACCCGAGGGTCATCTTTATTTTAGCCCCCCCCCCCCCCGGGGCCAATGCTTCTCTAAGTGTTGGTCCGAACTAGAGCACCGTGCGGGACCGTCCCTTGGCAACTTGGGTTACGTTGGTACATGTATGCTTAGCTCATCCGGTTGTGGCCTGAGACGAGATACGCGCGGCTACTATCAGGGTGTCGGCACGCCGAGAGGTCTTGCTGGTCTTGTTTTACCATTGTCGAATTGTCTTGGAAACCGGGATTCCGAGACTGATCGGGTCTTCCCGGGAGAAGGAATATCCTTCGTTGACCGTGAGAGCTTATAATGGGCTAAGTTGGGACACCCTTGCAGGGTATAAACTTTCGAGAGCCGTGCCCGCGGTTATGTGGCAGATGGGAATTTGTTAATATCCGGTTGTAAAGAACTTGACACTCGACTTAATTAAAACGCATCAACCGCGTGTGTAGCCGTGATGGTCTCTTTTCGGCGGAGTCCGGGAAGAGAACACGGCTTTTGGGTTATGTTTGACGTAAGTAGGAGTTCAGGATCACTTCTTGATCATTACTAGTTGACGACCGTTCCGTTGCTCCTCTTCTCGCTCTTATTTGCGTATGTTAGCCACCATATATGTTTAGTGCTTGCTGCAGCTCCACCTCACTACCTTCTCCTACCCATAAGCTTAAATAGTCTTGATCTCGCGGGTGTGAGATTGTTGAGTCCTCGTGACTCACAGATTCTACCAAAACAGTTGCAGGTGCCGACGATACCAGTGCAGGTGACGCAACCGAACTCAAGTGGGAGTTCGACGAGGACCTTGGTCGTTACTATGTTTCGTTTCCTGATGATCAGTAGTGGAGCCCAGTTGGGACGATCGGGGATCTAGCATTTGGGGTTGTCTTCTTTTCTTTTGGTTCCGTAGTCGGACCTATGTGTGTACTCTGATTGATGTATGACTTATTAATGTATTGTGTGAAGTGGCGATTGTAAGCCAACTCTTTATCCCATTCTTGTTCATTACATGGGATTGTGTGAAGATGACCCTTCTTGCGACAAAACCACCATGCGGTTATGCCTCCAAGTCGTGCCTCGACACGTGGGAGATATAGCCGCATCGGGGGAGTTACAAGTTGGTAATCAGAGCCATCCCCGACTAGGAGCCCCCTGCTTGATCGAATCGCTGGCGTTGTTGAGTCTAGAAAAAAAATGTTTTGAGTCTTAGGATTATATATATCGGAGAGTAGGATTATTTTTACTCCTCAGTCCCTTGATCGCTTTGGTGAGGCCCCCTGACGTAGAAGTTTTGACTCCTCTCCTCAAATTTCACTAAAAAAAATTTAGGATCACGCGGGTATCTTGGTATCGTTCCGATGGTTTTGTGACGAGAACATTGTTCTTGGTGCCTCCTGACATTTAGGGGTTGTGGCAGTGTCCCGGGGAGTTGAGCTCCGAGGTGTTGTCGTCACAATTTTATCGTTGCAGTTCTGGAATACCTGAGTTTCGCCAACATCGAAAATCTCTTTTATGCAGTTGTTGGTGAGCTCACCTCGACGCCACCCAGTACTGGGGCGGGAGTTCGGGAGTATTGCCATAACTCGTATAACGGATGCTTTTCGAAGGTTGAGGTACACGATTTCCGAAGTTTTCTTGGTTATGTGTGGACGAATGGATACAGCTGGATCTAGGGATTGTTAGTTTGGGTGAGATATATTGCGTCCCCTGTATCCCCAACACCAGATTGCATAACCATAAAGTTTCGGGAGTTTTATAGGTGGGAATTCAAGTAGCTCCTAGGATATCTTTTCGACGGATGTATGATTTGAGATTGGGATCCAACGTCTAGTGGTTCGCTTTTCACGGTCGATTTACAGTGGTCGCGAGACGTCTTAAAGAATCCTTGGCTATGCCAATTCGGGGACGTCTTGTTTGTCATTCGTGACGTCCGCTATACGTCGTGCCCGTGGGGCCTAATCACGAACACTTTGGGCGAAATCTCTATCATATGTTTGTTTCCGGCTTATTTTGCAAGCCAAATCCTTTGTTTTGTTTTATTTGTGGTATTCGAGTTGCTTCGAAGTCAAATGTTGAATCCATACCTTTTCCTAAGTGGTGTTCTCATATTCCTATGTGGTTACTAATCCTTCTTGATCATCGAGATTGCCATCTTAATTCTATTTCCAACCGGTGTGTTTCTCTTCGAGATGATCCCATCATTCTCCCCATCCGCAAGATCAATTCTAAGTTTTCTCAACGGTGTTTATTCCATCTGTCCCAAGTTGCCTTTGTTTTTTCCCGCCCTCCCATCTTTTTTTCTTCAAGGACTCAGATTTCTTAATCATGTATCCTTTTATTTGAGAGAAGTCTCTTCATTCTTTTCTTTCGATGTTCTTATCCGGTGATTTCCCATGAAGATGCTCAACAGTTTCAAGTTCATCATCCTTTGTTGTTGTTTCTTCTCCGGCGGATCCAATTTCAAGCTTTCGGTGTTGATCACATCCCTTTCCTCGTTTCAAATGTTTTTCCCATGCCGGTGCACCTCTTAATTGCTCACCTCTCTCTATTCATATCTGAAGTGCCCAGGATATCTCAGAAGATTTGTGTCTCCATTATCAATCCGTTCAAGCTATTTCGAGATTATTATCTCATTCAAGTCATTTAATTCAACCAGTGCAATCTCTCTTTTAAATCGTTCAACGGTGGTTCTTTTGAGTGGGCCCTAACCCACAGGTCTTTTCCAGGATCTTACCTGACTCTTCTATTTTTTCGGAGTTATTCTCAAATGCATTTCAAAGTTTGACGTAAGAATGAATTACCATCAGTCAAATGTCTTTCTCCAAGATCTTTCAAATTCTTTTCATCGTTGGTCCAACCTTTGTATTTTTCATCCCGGAGTATCTCAACAATTCATGGTGGTGTCTCTCATCGTCATTCTCAACATTTGAAGACCGAAGAAGAGTTTCTCTTAAATCTTGCTCCATTCTCTTCAAGATTCATGGTTCTAGCTTGATGACATCCTCTCATAATTGTTTTCGATTGTGAGAATTCTTTTCACCCATCCGGAGCATTTCAGGAGTCTTTTCAGTTTGATTCTCCGGAGCCCATAATCTCAGAATTATTCATTCAAGCTTTCAGCTCGTTCTCCAAATCATACCGGTGCATCATTCAAGTATTATCTAATCAGCTCGGGATCTCCAAATCAGTTGGGACGATCGGGGATCTAGCATTTGGGGTTGTCTTCTTTTCTTTTGGTTCCGTAGTCGGACCTATGTGTGTACTCTGATTGATGTATGACTTATTAATGTATTGTGTGAAGTGGCGATTGTAAGCCAACTCTTTATCCCATTCTTGTTCATTACATGGGATTCTGTGAAGATGACCCTTCTTGCGACAAAACCACCATGCGGTTATGCCTCCAAGTCGTGCCTCGACACGTGGGAGATATAGCCGCATCGGGGGCGTTACAATGACCTTGCATAAGTGAGTTGGGCCCCCCCTTCTTATGGTAGTGGTCGTAGTTGCAGCGCTTGCTGATGGGGGCTCCTCCATGCCCTCGTCGCCGCCAACCGTTGACGTCTTCGGTTCTTCCTCGGGGGTGGACGGTAGCACCACCTCGGGCATTGGATGAACCGGCTGCTTGTCCTTGTTGTCAACGGCCGGGAGCACCTCCGTGCCCATCTCATTGCTCTCCTCGATCTGCACATAATTTATGGAGTCAGGCACAGCACAGAGTTCATGGCTTATTGAAAAGCATGTAGTTAAAACGGCATGACTGTCACTCTTCCTCCTCTCCATCGCACCTATACTTACTCACCCTGACCACCACTACTTACCCACCCCCTCTTTTCTCTCACTATCAACCTTCCTCCTCTTCATCGCCATGAGCTCCAGCTCCAGCTCCAACGCCAACCCCTTCCCTTGGGGTATTGGCTGGAGGGCCTTCTTCCTCGGATGGTCGGCTGGTGACCGCACCAAGTTCGAGAACTCCATGGAGGTGTGCTCGAACTTCGGCTCCATGCCTGACATGCAGAAGGAATCTGATGCAGTGGTCATGAGGGCCACTGTACAAGAGTTGAAGACGCTGATTTCTAACCAGCGAAGGGCGCGATGGCAGTCGACATCATTCGTTGGGCCATGAATCAGGCCGACTCCGACGACGCTAAACAGAGGAAGAGGTGGTCTAAGTACAAGAACTAATGGGCTCCTAATGACTGTCGTGCCGCAGTGTACTGGAGACGGCAAGCGTGCCGCCGGTGGTCATCGGTGGGGAGCCTAAGGAGAAGGAATAACCGGTGCAGATGCCAGTGAAGGCGCCGGAGCCCGGCCGTCGTACCTGGCAGATCGACCTCGACTCCGCCGAGGACGACGATGACCCGCCGCCCCGCACGGCGATGGACAAGGAGATGAAGGCCAGCCACTCGACCCGCCGCGGCTAGCCAATGTTTGTTATGTACACCCAATCCCCAATCCCCTTCTACTCCATCCGCATCTACTACATCTATTTCGATCTTGCATGAACTAGTATGAACTAGTATGAACTGCCATGCTTATCTACCTCTATTCCCCATTCCCCTCTCTGCCGTGGATCGAATCTACCGCCGGATCGAACGCCAAAAAGTAGTGCATGACGAACAGAAAAGTGCTTACCGTCATTGCCACGGGCCAGGTGATGATCCGCTCGCCGATGGAGTCCGATGGTCTTCTTGCTCTCCTCTGATCCGCCGCCGCCGGTGAGAGTTGGGGGAGTGGAGGAGAGTGGGGAGAGGGAGCGGTGAGGCTAATAACTGCCGGCGCTTCGGAAAGCAACGCGGCTTCTCGAGCATGGCCGCTCGCGTGCAGCCACCGCCACCCACGTGCACCGCTCGAGTCTGGTTCTGGAGAAACTGCCGATTCGAGCGTTCCCAGGAAGCCTGGCTCAGAAGTGCTTTAAACATCGTGCCATGCAGCCCCAACATGCCATGCAAGCCCAACAGTGTATGCAGCCAACTAAACATGTCGTTTTCTTCCCGCGCGAGCCTGGTTGAGCCTCATGCAAGCAACCAAACACGCCCTACACTGCTCAACATTGGCAGCAAAGCAAGCGAAGTGTAAAGTTATTCAGTACACAACACAGATCAAATAACCATTGAAATGTGCCAAGATAGCCTTGCTCAATTGCGGCACAAGAGATTATGACAGAGAGCAATCACTAAATAAACAAGATCCCATAGGTAGAAACACGAATTTGGAAAGCACAAATCGCCTTACACGCGTCAGACACCGACAACTGTCTCGCTTGATAAACTTATCACCAGTTCACGCTACTAGTACAACTTAAGAGAAGATGGTTCCCGCAATTCACAAACATTTTAACGGCTCTAAGTTTGCATTAAGCTAAACAGGGCCAAATATGGAGCTCACAGATTCCAGCAAGTTACTAACACGATGTAGGGCGAATGAAAATGAACTCTACTTTGATACGGAACCCTCGCCATTTTGCGCCGTGGGGAGAACATCTGAGTTGTTGCTGCTGTCGCATTTCACAGATGGTGAATCATCTGCTGCCAGTCTCTTCGAACAAGGTTCAGCAGAAATAGGCTTGATATTAGCTCGCTTGATGCCTCTGCCTACAACACCGAGGTCGGTAACAGTACTTCCAGTGCTTCCGGATGTTGCTGCTGTAGACATAGTTGGGGAGTCAAAGCCATTGTTTACTCCACCCATTTGTGAAGAAGTCAAAGATGCAGCTCTTGGTGCCACGGCATTGCCAGCCTTCTGCATAAACCCTGCCTTTGCGGCAATGCTTTTCATAATCTCCTCTATTTCAGAGCTTGGGGTTGCCATTGCTTGCTCCAGGTCTTCAAGCTGAACCAAAACAGTTCAGATATCTCATTGCTCATTATGATAAACATAAACATTTTCACTCAGACATCAATAGGCTGAAGACGAAAATAAAGTTGATAAGATGAAGGAATCTAGTTTAGTTACCTTCTTCTCAAGGTCAGGCAATATACCAGTAACAACCTCCAGCTCATCTTCAATAGACAATTTCTTTGAGTCTCCATCAGCAGTAGATGCACTGTCACCTTTATCAGCCAACAAGGTTGCCTTCGCTTTTTTCAGGCTCTCTAAACGTGACTTGCACAATGAAACAGCCTTTGCACAATATGGGATCGCATCTGCAATCTTAGATGCCAACTCATAGACCAAACAAATGCGGAAGTGTCTAGCACTGATTAAGGAAATTAGCAAAGAAAGAACAATAGTCTGCAAGATAACAGTATTATATAACTGACATTTTCCTCTGGTCACAGTTAATAGCCACATTAGACTTGCATGTGCATTTACGTAAGTGAAAAGGTACCCATGAGACATTCAAATCAGTAGAATTACCCACATCATCCATGGATAAGGAAATAATAAGGATAACTTCAGCCACATAAATCTTCAGCTAATAAAATACGCACCAGTTAAACCAAGTATGCCGCTGCATCATACCACTACATGGCAGACAATGACATTATTATTACCACAAGGAGGATACAGTTCAACAATTCGACGATGGTCAGGCTCAACCAAATGCTCCAAGATGGCCAAAGCTTTGAAGTAGTCACCAAGTGAGTTGTCTATGTCCTCTGCAAACAAATGTAGCGCCATGAGTATCAAGACCACACACTAGTTTATTGCAGGAATAACCAAGATAACAGAGATTACCTCTTTCCATGGAGACTTCAGCTAGAGCAGAAAAGATTTTCACTTTCTCCATAGTGTTGTCTGGGTTCTTCTCCACTATTGCCCTTGCAATATCTAACATTTTCCAGGCTAGATCCAAATCAGAATCATCTTCTTCTCCCCCCATCTCATCGCCATCCTTGTCACTCTCACCATCTACATCCTCCTGATCTTTCTCATTTGAGTTTTGACCTAATTAATGACTATGTCAGTATTTACCACGGTAGGAAGAAGAGCAAGCAGCAATATAGCTAAAGCAATGATATACATTCATACATAGAATTAATCAGCATAAAGTGATCATTTTTTATCAATATATATAGTCATGAGCAAATATAACTAGAAATTCTCATGGAAATGTGAGACAGCGATTATTCACATTTTGCAAAACTTACATAACACACAACTGTAGAAGTAGGGAACTTGCAAGAACCATGAGATAAGCACGGAGGTCAACCCACTTCAAATATAGAACCCAAACAGAGTAAGGACTAAGGAGGAAGGGCCAAAGGCGGTTTACAAAGCATAAAACCAAGGCCATGCAAAGTGCACTATTTTAGACGGCTAACTGCAACACATTCATCATCCATGTGTATGAACAACAATGGCAGATATAAATATTTAAAGCTGGAAGGAAAATATCTGACAAAAGGAGAAGACAGGCAGACAGCCACACAACATATTGTTGATCCATAACAAGTTTTTGAATGAGCAATCAAAGCATATATTTTTACTACCTCTGAAATCATCTGCTATCTATAGCATAAACTTGTTTTAGACGTTTAATCAATTAACAAAATCACTTCATGAAGTGGATGAGAAGTTGAGAACTCAAGAGATAACTATGAACACTACATACCTCCAAATAAGACCCAGCATTTTGCAGCACATGAGCTCATTACTGATTAACATCTAATTGTGGATAGTCTCCAGTTGGTACAACGAGAGGAATATAAAGAAGTCTTAAATCATAATGACCATAATGTTACTAATATAATAATATGTCCAGATTAATGTCCGCCCTCTGGTGTATAACTGCATCTGAATCTACTTGGGCAAAGGAAACACACCTTCAAGACCACCTTTGTCTGAAGATGGATCGTCATCTTTGACGTTGCTACTGGATGCCTTTGAGTTTCCACTATCTTTATTCGTTGTGCTCTTCGCTGGTTCTTCATCTGGTGCACTCTTTGGAACATTACCCAGAGGATCGGTCTCCTCCTGTGATTTGTATAGCAAGGCACATCCATATTTATAATACGTGCTAGCACACTCTGAAGCAAGTTCTCCATAACGTTCAACCCTGGTGACAAGACAACAAAGCCGTATATTTTTTCAGTGTATCATTGTAAAGATATAACTCCGCCTATGTCTTCTAGGCATAGCCGGTCCCAAGCCCGGGTAAAGGAGGAGGGTTGTGATAGGCTTGGCGAGCCAACGTAAAAACTAGCCAGTCCCATAGGTATGAAACCCATTTGAGCGAGAGTAGTACTAGGATGGGTGACCTCCTAGGAAGTCCTCGTGAAAGGGTTTCATATCTAAGGGTTGTGATAGGCTTGGCGAGCCAACGTAAAAACTAGCCAGTCTTTGGGTATGAAACCCATTTGGGCGAGAGTAGTACTAGGATGGGTGACCTCCTGGGAAGTCCTCGTGAAAGGGTTTCATATCTAGCCTACCCCAACTTGTTTGGGATAAAAGGCTTCGTAAATATATAATATCATTGTAAAGATATCAAGGGTACAGCATAAGAACATGAAAGGTAACGTAATGAGATGAAATAGACCAACCAGAGCTAACCACCACAATGGTACTATCAACCATTTTGATGACACAAAGTGCTAATTATGCTCCCTGTTGACTGTCTTTTATAAAAAGTTCACTACTGATTGGCGCTTGCACAGCCTATGAAGTACAATTCTGAAGTAGGATGAATAAATTATATAACAGTAAATATTCGTAACTAACCGGTACTGAAGAGGCATGTACACATTTCTCAAATAAGATAGCACCTATGCCTCAAGTAATTACACTTAGATTCAATGCTCATCCTAGTACACACATCAAGCACCAATTGCCAACATAACCTCACAGTCAAGGGGCCTCAGGCAAAAGCAAAACAACCAACAGGACAAACCACATATAAAACACTGCAAGTACAAGCTGAATCTACAGAACACATCTAATCAGTTTCCAGTAGGTGAATGTTCTCGCAAGGTGCTAACTATGTGCAATGTTGCTTGTTTACAATGACTAATAGTGCCGGTCAGAAGCACTAGGGGCAGTGCTAGAGAGCCATATAGACATTCTTATGGATATAATACCTATTCCCGAAGATGTTCCCATCGCAACTCACACATGGCACATCACAACAAAATGGGGAAATCCATATAACTGCTGCCAAATAAGAGTAGGCTCATTGAACCGAATAATCATCTCTCACATCGCATTGCGCTCCCCGCTGAAAACATAAACGTAAATACCACAACTGGTGATCACCTTCCTGTAGAATCTCTTAAACCCTGGTAAACCCACCCACCAAACTACATAAACCAAAAGCTCGACAGACCTACCGCCGAAGTAACTAGCCCAGAAGAGCAATGAACTAAATGGACATTAAGCACATGATACATCCATAGGGGAATTTCCGCCGGGTTAGGAGTCGGATCGGTGGGTGGGAGGAACCCTAACCTGATCTCGAGGGCGCGGCTGAGGCGGTCGACGGCGACGACGAAGTCCCCCTCCTCGATGGCCTTGGACCCCTTGTCAAACAGCTCCTCCGCCCGCTCTAGGGTTTTCTCCTCTCCCCACTCTTTCTCCTCGCCGCCCGCTTCCTCCTCGCTAGGGTTCGGGAGCGGTGGGTCCTGGCGCTCGTCTACCGGCGCCACGAAGTTATCGGAGGAGGAGTCCATGGGCAGCGGCGGCGGGGGGGCGGGGTATCGTTCCCTGTCGGCGCCGGAAGCTGCGGGTGGTGGGGAGGGAGGGAGCGGGAGAAGGGGCAATGAAATGGGGAATGTTTCGGGGAGGGGCAGCGCCAATTCTTGGTGACGTGAGGGATCCGCCAGGGGGGTCAGCTTTTCGGAGTTTGGGCTCATTTGGTCTTGCAAAACTGGGCTTTTTAGGGCCCAGAGTGTAACCGTAATAAGGGCTAAAAAAATGCAAAGCTAATTTTCACCCCTCCTCCTGTCGTTACAAGTGACACATGGCATGTGCCCTATCTTACATTCTTAAGAAGTTATAATCCCCATCTTTAAAAAAGTTGATCCCCATTACTACCAATTCTTTCAACATGCAGCCCGTCCACATCATCGTCTAGCCACATCAGCACTTCTCTTGATTTAGCTCGCCTATGGTGAAGCCACGTCACCACTTAATGTTGTCGCTGCAGGTCGCTCGCTTTGTGCTACATTCGCACAGTGTACTGGCCATCCAACACGGCTTTCCTTCTGCACACGTACCGTTGAGTCAGAAAAATATACGTGACCGCTGCGTTTTGAACGCTAGCTTTTCAGCAACTGAAGCGCACATTTATCATCTCAGTAATTTACACCCGCCAATTGATTTTCCATTAATCTCTCCATCTTCCATATACACCGGTGCCTTTTCTTCTTCTCGAGGCAATAAATGGAGGAGTAGATGGAGTTGCGCTCCACACAACAAGTTCCTCATCTGCATGAGAGGATTCATGACGCATTCAGGTTTAGTTCCTAAAGATTAGTTAGATACTACTCCACGCCTGTCACCAAATGGTACAGGTCTCGAATAGGAGGTGGAGGCTAGAGCTTTCTAGAACCAGCCGGCTGTTGGTGAGAGATGCTGCCTCTGACGCACAGCCACCGCCCGTGGCAGCGCCCTCTTCACCTATCCGGCCGTATTTGGGACTACCCGCTCCATGCCGTTGTCCTCGCATTCCCATCAGATTACCAAGTTCATCAGGTACACCACTTGCCATGCCTCACCCGCCCTATAACGGCATCTGCCGTCGGCTGGATCTGGGCTCTTAGAGCAACTTCAATAGGGCGACCCATTTCGTCCGCGGCAGTTCGTTTGGGTCGGCGCGGACAGAATAAGCGGCCCAACGCGCCGACCCAAACGGATGCGGGCCCGTTTTTGTCCGCGGGCGACCCGTTTCCGGCCCATTTTTAAGCCTGATTTGCGTCGGCGCGGACACGCGACGGACGTGCGCGCGGTCGCCTACTCCTGTCTCCGGGCCGCTGGTCTGTGGCACATTGGCCTCCTTCCCCCCGGCCAACAAGCAACCCTCGCCCCCCGTCTCCTCCGTCACCGACGCCGCCGCCCATTTTTGCGGTGACTCTTCCAGCCGCCGCCGCCTCCACATCCGCCCAGCAACGCCGCCCCTGCCCCCAGTCGCCCGCCGCCGCCGGGGAGCAAACTAGTTCCCGCCGCCGCTTCCCCCACCGCACAGCCGCCCGCGACCAAGAAGACGCCTCGCCGCCCCCGCCACATACGACCGGCACGCTCGTCGGACGCCGGCAGGGCAGCTAGCTGGTCTGTGGGCGCCGCGTCTCCCCTCGCCGGCCGTCTCCTTCTTCGACCTCGGCAAGCTGTTCGACAGTTTGCCAAGGTACGAAAATGGACTCCGCCGACGAGTTCTTTTTCCACTATTTCATTTGCGACTCCGACAATTCATCGTCCGACGAGGAGGAGGAGATATTGGCTGTCGTGTTGGTCCATCACCATCTCAACAACCAGCGGCCGTTGTTCCGTGGCTCCATTCCGGGCCACCTTCCGGCGTTGAATCGTAACCGAGAGAGCGGGCATTTCCTTCTCTGGAAGGACTACTTTGATACAACAAACCCGTTGTTCAAACATCACAAATTCCGCCGCCGGTTCCGTATGAGTAGCCATGTTTTCAACCATATTAGAGAGGGAGTGGTGGGCTGTGATGACTACTTCGAGTGCAAAGAGGATGCCGTCGGCAAGATTGGTTTCTCCTCTTATCAGAAATGCACTGCAGCCATCCGAATGCTTGCATACGGAGTGCCCGGTGATCTCATTGACGAGTACGTCCGTATGAGCGAGTCTACATGCCTAGAGTCCCTGTATAAGTTCTGCAAAGCTGTGATTGTTGTGTTTGGTCCTGAGTACTTGAGAGAGCCGACAGCTGCAGATACAGCCCGTTTGTTGGCGATGAATGCTAGCAGGGGCTCCCGGGGATGCTTGGCAGCATAGACTGCATGCGCTGGGAGTGGAAGAACTGCCCTTCTGCTTGGCAAGGGCAGTACAAGGGACATGTCAGGGCTTCACTGTCATACTAAAGGCCGTGGCGTCTCAAGATCTCTGGATCTGGCACTCTTTCTTTGGCATGGCTGGATCACACAATGATGTCAACGTGCTTCAGCGCTCGCCGGTGTTTGCTAGGCTTGCCGAAGGCAACAGCCCACCGGTGAACTTTACTATCAACGGCCACAACTACGACAAAGGGTACTATTTGGGTGACGGTATCTATCCTCAGTGGACCACTATTGTAAAGACAATACCCAACCCTGTTGGAGAGAAAAGGAAAAGATTTGCCCAAGAGCAAGAGAGTGCTAGAAAGGATGTCGAGCGTGCCTTTGGTGTTTTGCAATCTCGATGGGGCATCGTTCGGTATCCTGCTAATACTTGGAGCACGCAGAAACTATGGGAGGTGATGACTGCTTGTGTGATCATGCACAATATGATCGTAGAAGACGAGCGCCCCGAACGTCTGTACGATCAAGGCTTTCAGTTTCAGGGTGAGAATGTTGTGCCTGAGCATGGAGTAGCAGCAACATTTGAGCAGTTCACTCAGTTTCATAAAGACATGCGTGATTGGGAAACTCACGTGCAACTGCAAAATGATTTTGGTTGAGCATATGTGGGCTCATGTTGGCAACCAATAGATGTATCTTCTTTTTATTCGTTTGCAAAACTATGTGAAACATTTTTATTTTTATTTGGCCTGTAAACTATACTGCTTATTTGGGGGGACTATTTTGTTTGTTAGATTTTCATTTCACAATATGTTAAATGCAATGCAAAATTGGGCGGCCAGCCGGCCACGCCTGCACATATGGGTCGGCGCGTTGGGCGCGCTGCCGACCCATATGAAAAACAGGGCGGACGCCGGGCGGGCGGCCGACCCAAACGGACAAAAAGCGGACGAAATCGCCGTCCGTTTGGGTCGGCCCGTTGGAGTTGCTCTTATTACGGTGTTTGTGCATGTAAGTATAGAAGTGAACTGGCGGGACGTGAAGAAAATGATGGGTTTCGTGGGGATGCCCGCGTCATGTTTGGACCCTGTCAGCCTACGAGAATGGTTCAGCAACAGCAAATTTGACAATCTTGACCTGTGGATGAAATCATTTCACGAGATGAACTGCTTATAAAAAAATTCACTCAGCTGACCTTTTTTAGTGGCGCCCGACACGAAGGCGTCACACTACACTGTGCAGCGCCTCACAGATAGGCGCGACACGCCTGGCCAGAGTCGCACCCGTGTGATCCAAAAATTACTAAGTCAGTGTGCAGCGCCTGGGAGCTAGGCGCCACACGATACAGTGTAGCGCCTAGCCTCTAGGCGTTGCACTAGTGGTTGCCTACACTATACAGTGTAGCGCCTAGCCTCTAGCGCTGCACATTGACTTAGTAATTTTTAGGCAGTTTGGGATGCGATGCTGGCCAGGCGTGTAGCGCCTATCTGTGAGGCGTTGCACAGTGTAGTGTGGCGCCTTCGTGTCGGGCGCCACTAAAAAAGGTCAGTTGAGTGAAAAAAAATTAGAAGCAGTTCATTTTGTGAAATGATTTCATCCACATGTCAAAATTGTCAAATTTGCCTTCAGCAACCTCCTCTTCGCCGCCACCGTTGCAATCTTCGCTTGTGTGGTTAGGTCACGTCCCCTCCTCGTCGTGCCTACAGGTCCGGTTCTTAAATCTAGAAAACTGAAAATTGTTTTCTTGATTGAGTTTGTAGAACTGTGTCAAGTAAACTGATAACCGGAGAAACATGCTTTATCATCTCTTTATTTTGACCAATACATTATTTTTACTCATCCAATAAGTTAGCAAGTTGTTATTCCAATTTTTCCAAAAGTGAACATGTTACATGATGATACGTCTTTATCACATGGTGCTGAATTGGAATTATATCCATGCCATATTTTTTCTACAGATGCTCTTGCAATCATCAGGCAGAGGTAGGAAACTTCCGAGGCTGGGTCATATTTGCACCCTCAAAGCAGCCTGAATCCTGTTTCAATCCCCTCTCTGTATGAGGTTCTCCCTGATTTCTCCATTTTCCAATCTTCATGAACCATGTTGCTTCTTTGGTTTTAGATTACTGCCATGCAATTGACGCATTGATCATTTTTTCCTTGCTTTCCTTTAGTATAGAGAGTCAATGTTCATATTATGAATCCCATCTCCAGCCTGCATATACTAACTTAAACAACGAAACATCTTGAGGCATCTCAATTCTCAAAGCAAGGACATGTTGTCTGTTCTAGGTTCCAGCCACACAATTATTGAGAGGTTTGTTGTCATCCTTTAATTTGAAGTTTTTTTTCTTTTTCTTTTTTTCGAAAAGGGGATCTCCCGGGCCTCTGCATCAGAGTGATGCATACGGCCATCTTATTAACGAAATAAAAGGTTCCAACAAGGTTCCAAAGTCTCCGACTGAAAAGTAATAAAAAGACAGCTCACACAGAGCTAAAGAGGCTGGACACACAGACTAGCCAAGATAAGACGCCACAACCGGCTGGCTAAAGATAGATAGGTAAACTAATTGCCTATCCTATTACATAACCGCCATCCAAACCGGTTGAAGATATCCCGAGCTACCATCTCCCAGCGGATAGATCCAGTAACCAAATGCTCCCTGGCCTCCATCGGAGTGAGTAGCGACCATGAACGGATCACGGCCGTGGCTCGAAAAATAACCTGCAAAAAGTGAATACGTGATGTTCTGTTAAAAACCAAATCATTTCTGCAAGTCCAGATAGTCCACAACAAAGCGCAAACTCCAACACAAATATGTCTCGCTAATTCAGGCTCAATCCCAGTGAGCCATGTCCCAAATAACGTAGTGACAGAATTCGGTGGAGTAATATTAAAAGCAATGTGAACCGTCCGCCAAAGTACTCTGGCAAACGGGCAATCAAAAAAGAGATGTTTGATCGTCTCGTCCCGATCACAGAAGCTACACCTCGTAGGTCCTGTCCAATTACGCTTAATCAAGTTATCCTTGGTTAAAATAACCTGTTTATGGACAAACCACATAAACACTTTTATTTTCAAAGGAACTTTGACAGCCCAAACATGCTTGGAGGTAGGAATGGAGCTCGAATTAATTACATCAATATACATTGATTTAACCGTGAATACTCCAGACCTAGTCAGTTTCCAGCGTAATTCATCGGGTTGTTGAGAAAGATGGACATCCATTAGTCTCCGAACTAGACGGAGCCAATCTTCCCAACGATTGCCCACTAACGACCGTCTGAACTGAATATTAAGGGGGATGGATTGAAACACCGTAGCAACGAACACCTCACGTCGTTGAACAATGCGATATAAAGACGGATATTGAATGGCCAAGGGTGTCTCGCCGAGCCAAGTATCCTCCCAGAAGCGTGTACTAGCGCCGTTGCCAATAACAACCTTTGTCCTATTAAACAGAGATTGTTTGACTTTCATCAGGCCTTTCCAGAAAGGCGAGTCAGTTGGCCTGACTGTGACCTGGGACAAGGACTTTGTCTGTAGGTACTTGCTGCGAAGGATTTGGGCCCACATGGCATCAGTCTCAAAAGAAAGCTTCCACAGCCACTTGCTAAGAAGGCATCTGTTCTTAACTTCAAGATTCTCAATACCAAGACCCCCTTGGTCTTTCGGTCTACAGATGATATCCCATTTTGCAAGTCTGTATTTTCTTTTTAGATCATCACCCTGCCAAAAGAAACGCGATCGATAAAAGTCCAGTCTTTTCCTAACACCAACTGGGACTTGAAAGAACGATAAGAGAAACATAGGCATACTCGTGAGCACCGAATTAATCAGAATTAATCGGCCTCCATATGACATGAGCTTGCCCTTCCAGCAACTCAGTTTCTTCTCAAACCGGTCTTCGATGCACTTCCATTCTCTATTGGTCAGCTTTCTATGGTGGATTGAAATACCTAGGTAAGAGAAAGGTAAATCCCCCAAGTCGCACCCAAACAATTGTCGATAAGCCTCCTGTTCGTCTTTGGCTCTACCAAAGCAGAACAGCTCGCTCTTATGAAAGTTAATCTTTAACCCGGTCAATTGTTCGAAAAGGCATAACACCAGCTTCATATTTCTCGCCTTGGCCAGGTCATGCTCCATAAAGATGATTGTATCATCAGCGTACTGAAGGATGGATACACCTCCATCAACCAGATGAGGTACCAAGCCACCCACTTGACCATTCTCCTTAGCCCTTCCTATCAAGATGGCTAACATATCAACCACAATGTTAAACAAGATAGGGGACATCGGATCTCCTTGTCTTAGGCCTTTATGTGTCTGGAAGTAATGACCAATATCGTCATTCACTTTAATTCCCACACTCCCTTTTTGCGTAAATGATTCAACCTGGCGTCGCCAGGCTTCATCAAAACCTTTCATACGCAATGCCTGTTGGAGAAATGCCCATTTAACCTTATCGTACGCTTTCTCGAAATCCACCTTAAAAATGACACCATCTAACTTCTTGGAATGGATTTCATGGAGCGTTTCATGAAGGACGACCACCCCTTCAAGGATGTTTCTGTCCGGCATGAAAGCAGTTTGGGAGTGCTGCACCACAGAATGCACAATCTGTGTGAGCCTATTAGTCCCGACCTTGGTGAATCCTTTAATTTGAAGTTGCAGTTCTTTTCAATAAACACCGCAAATATTTCTAGTGAACACTACTTTATAGTCCAAATATCCTGAGCATAGGGATTTCACAAGATAATACAACACCAGTTAGTGTAGCTTCTGATGATACAGGAAGCAATTGGAAAGAAGTACTGCTCATAGATCTACATACTTAATTAATAGTACCTTGACTAATTTATAGTCCAACACAAATTTTTCTTTCACATGAACTCCGGTACAGAGGGAAAAAACAGATTTTACTGAAGATGCTAGTGGCGAATTCCAGTGGTATAATAAACTTAAATAGCCGGCGGTGTACCATATATTTATCTAATAATTCCTCTACTACCGACCAAGTACCCACGACAATGAATCGTTTGCTTCTTATTCTCGTGCATGGGAGCTAAGGACACATCTTTTAAATACTTTTTTCTATAAATCACCAAAATTACCTCAGTCTCTTATATATTATTTTTTAAATCACCAAAATTACCTCAGTCTTTTATTGTGTTCTTATAAATATGTAACTACTATAGTTCCATGGGTTTAAGATTTAGGGAGCCTCTTCTATCAAGTGTCAGCCCTATTTCTAAAAAAATATGTTAGCACTAAAAGTGTTTAGGCCAACCAGTACACATGATACATATTGTATTTGAATTAAAATGACCTACCCGCAAAAAAAAGGAATTAAGATAACCTGAAAGATGTCACTTTACATAGAGATATCCTACCTTAGTGCTTCAATGTTGTTTTAAGGGAAGACTACTGTGAGCTACTGCTAACATTTCAGGATAGCAAAGTACTGCCACAAGGAAAAGAATATCTTTCAAGGTAATATGCTTTACATAAATCTAACAATTGAACCAGTTACTTACAATGATCAAACTCACTATACTATCCACTTAATACCCTCCTAACAATGCTACAAATTTTACACCATGTAGGGCACCATCAAGCTATGGCACAATGAAGATACATGCTTCAGTTCCCTCCATGCCATGTATAGTATACATAATTGTTGCCTTGATAGCCACCTATTATAGCCGAGATTCTCACACTTCTAGATGTCTTTTAGTGGTACAAGACTTCAAATATATCATACTGGAGTACATGTATTTGCATCAATTGTTGATATTGTCCGCGCATTTTCTGTATGGTTTTGTTGCATCAATTTGGATATCGACTTTTCTCAAATAAATCATCAAGCCATCCCGCAGCAACGCGCCGGGTATCATCTAGTTTTCATAATTAGAGAACCCCTCCCCCTGTCGTTACGAGATGTCGCATTTTTGGTGGGGTGATGACGACAACCAGAGAAGGATGCATTGGATGGCGTGGTGAAAATGTGTGTCCCGAAAAGCCAAGGCGGAATGGGCTTTCGTGACATTCATTGTTTTAATTTGGTGATGTTGGCTAAACAAGCTTGGCGTCTCCTTGAGAACCCAGATTCCTTGTGTGCCACCATTTTGCGAGCTAAGTATTTCCCTGATGGAGATTTATTGAACGCAAAGTTAAAAAAGGGATCATCCTTCACATGGCAAAGTATTATGGCGGGGGTTAATACCTTAAAACATGGTTATATTTGGTGAGTTGAAAATGGTCAGAAAATTGACATTTGGGAAGATGCTTGGATCCCTAACTGTGCTAACAGAAAAGTCATCACTCCAAAGGGGCAACATTTGTTATCAAAAGTGTCGGATTTCATTGACCCCTCTTCGAACAGGTGGGATGAGGATCTCATTAGATAGACCTTGTGGCCCGTTGATTCTCAGCGGGTCCTTGCTATCCCTCTGCCTCAGTTTGATATGTCAGATTTTGTTGCCTGGAGTTATACTAAGAGTCGAATTTTTTCTGTTCGACCTGCATATTTTGTTGAGTGGGATTATCAACATGGAAGGAAACTCTGTCGTACTAATGGAATGGGTCGAACAAACTTCAATCCAATTTGGTGTAAGATTTGGAAGTTATCTTGTCCAACGAAGGTGAAAAAATTTATTTGGCGAACGCTGCATGGTACTATTCGATGTCGTGTTACGCTTGCTAATAGACACATGAAAGTTTCACCTTTATGCCCTTTTTGTGCTTCTGGTTTAGAAGATACAAAGCATCTGTTGTTTCAGTGCCAGAAGGCAAAAGAGGTATGGAGAAGGCTTGGCTTAGACGACATCATTGCTCAAGCTTGTGAAGTTGATCGTGCTGGAGAGGCGGTCCTCGGTTTATTGTTGCACATGCCTGACAAAGATTTATCTATTATGGGGTCCCGGAATATTCGGGAGATGACTGCCATTACGTCTTGATATTTGTGGTGGGAAAGACGTAAATTAGTGCACAAGGAGAGAATTCAAGATGCAAAACAGATTTCAATGGGGATACAAGCTCTTACGGCTAATTATGTTGTTGCTTCCGGTCCAAGGGCTACTATGAAAAGAGGGGGTTGGATTCGTCCCCTGGTGGGTTTTGTGAACTTAATGTTGATGCTTCTTTTGATCATGATCTTCTTAAAGGTACGGCTGGGGCTGTCCCGAGGAACGGCAAAGGGAATTTTATTGCAGGGGGTACTTGGAAAATTGATCATTGCGTCGATGCTCTGACAGCGGAAGCTTGGGCTCTCAGATTCGGTCTTTCACTAGCGCAACGTGCGGGTTGCAATCGCCTTGTTATTAATTCTGATAATTTGGAGGTTACTGAAATGATGAATAATGGCGGACGGTCAGCAGGAGCCGCGGCGGCAATTTTTGATGATTGCTATTTTTTGGCGTGTGATTTTACTACCTCTAGGTTTGAACATTGTAATAGGGAAGCCAATAAGGTTGCGCACGAGCTTGCTAGGTTGGCTAGATTTTCTTCTACTGTTGATTGGTTTGAGGAGCCTATGATTGAGATTGTATCATTCCTCACAAACGATGTATCTGTTATTTCGGTTGAATAAAGTCCATATGTTTTTCAAAAAAAAGAATTTTGAAGAATTTTTTCCCTCGCAAAGGAAGATATGGTGGGTTTATTTAGGACGTGTACAACGTGCACACGTTGGCTTGGCTGGGGAGGGGGCAATGAAAAGGGGGTGGTAGGTTTAAATTCATTTTTCCCCAAATTTTATTTAAAAAATTCAAATTATAATGAAATATTACTGCAATAAAAATGGTTGTGAACAAATGAGAAAAAGTGTGCTTGTTCATTGGCTGGGGGGTGGGCGCTCACTTATTACTGGTTGGGCGAGGCCCATGTAGGCGAGTGCTCGCTGGCGCGGGAGGTATGCCAAGATAAACGCGAGCAACACTCCCTTAGCGCTTGCTGAAGGCGATATGAAGCACTGCTTGTTAATCTCTCCACTTCATGTCCGCATGGATTAAATAACACACATGGCCCATGAACTGCTCCATCCCATCCACAACCCAAAACAACCCATCTACCAATGTCACACACGCAACCTTTCGTTGCTTCACGCCCAGCTCGGCCCCTCTAGCACATATGCACAAGAAGTAAATGAAGTTTTGGTGAAAGAAATTGATAAAGCAACTAAGCATTTACGCTTGCCTTTAGTTCCCTTGCTATGCTTAAAGTCGCTCCATTTACTTCATCCCATCATAGTGTAAACGTTCGACTAAAGTTCAGCATATTGATGTCAGCCTCAAACCTCCCAGTTCTTGAGTTACATTGGGTTTTTTTCCGTAGAATTTGGGATTTCGAATATGTGAGATACGTTCTTCCGGCAACAACATCATAAGGCGAATCTACAGGAATAAAGCTCCTCGTTTCTTATGTTTCGGTATGTTGTTTCTTTAGCGTAAAAAGGTATGTTGTTTTCTTAGGATGTGTTATTATTCAAAGTTTCAGATAAGTCATGGCATGGCAAGGATTTAGTGCTTCACACCTTTAGCTGGATTTGTTGTACAAGCATCCGACAAGATTTGGTAGGTAACCTACCCATATGTTAACTGAATATGGTTTTTGCTTACTCGATATTGTCGTGAATGTGGAAGCTTAAACACCCTTGAATAGAACAAAAGAGGTCCGCATTATAGGGCACTGCCGCACTAGTGTTTTGTTTAGGTATGAGATTGTGTTTACAATGAGAGACACACGATACTTTTGAACCAGCAAATATAAACTCTAGGATGATATGTGTGATAGTTTTTCTGTGTACGTGCACTCCTTTTTATGGTTATGTGCGAAAAAAATCTCTATTGACTATTCACAAAAAAACTATTGACTTCAATTTGTTATCTAAATTGATGTCTTATGAAACACAATTGTAATGGCTCACAAGTCACATCCCACCTTCCTTTGCATTGGAGCACATCTTTATAGGGCATTCTTCACAATTTTACAGACGTGGCATTTTGAATCCAAAATACTTTTATTTTTCTATTAAACATGGACTTTTACATCAGCACATTTCAAGCTTACATTTTATTGTCAATTGATCAGATTTTTTTCTTTGCATTTTTCTTTGTTACCGATGAACCACCTACGACAACGCATGGGCACCAACTAGTTTCATTAATATGTAAACCCAGTGTTGTTGTTTACGTTGTATATGGAGTGAGTAGAGATGAAGAGCCTGGATGATGCACTTAAGCAAGATTTCATATAACTTATTAGAAAAAACTCTAGAATAATAAAATTAACAATTCAAATGACTTATTAGTAGATGTTCTCATGAGAATACTAGAAGTAGGAATCCTCTACTCCATTAAGAAGAGAATTTGTAGACCATGTTCTCATGGCATAATATTAGCAAAAAAATGATATTAGTAAAAAAAAGTGCACAATAATTAGAAAAATGTAGTGCATCCATTTCAATCAGTTTGCAAATTAGGAATAAATGAAGAGTGGATATGGTAATGATATAGTCGTAGTTGTAATCTGTCATTTTTTCTAGATAGTGGTCTTTTTTGCGCCTACGGGTTCAATTATCCTATTACATTTGCTCGCAAAAAAACATCCTATTAAATTGTTGTATCCAAAAGAACTGACCTATGATTTCAACTGGCGGAGATGGTATCCCCCTATCGAAGCCATCGATTCGAATTAGGCCCTCGGCGGCAAAATTTTGTGTTTTGACCCTTTTCACGTATAAAATCGGGATCTGACCCCAGTCTGGAAATTTTTCAAGATTTGACCCTTTTGCTACCGCCGGAGGCCCTGGCGGTAGTGATCTACAGGCTACCGCCGCCCCTCCTGGCGATAGGTTCCCTAACGCCGTCTGCCAGTTAACGGCCGTAGACACGTGGCGAAGGGACCTACCGCCGCTGACCCTGGCGGTAGGCTATTGCAACCTACCGCCGGGATGTCTAGCGGTAGGGTCCTGGATAAGGTTGTGAGGGGTGGGGGTTGTGCTGCTCCCCACCCACTCATTCACCCCATTCCTCTTTCGAGCTCAAGCTCTCTTGATGCGAAGCATCCCTCGACCATCCCCATGGACGTCACACCGCCACCGCAAGCACGGAGAGGACATACGACGAGAGCTCGCGCACGCGCCATCGAGAACGAGGTCACTTCTTTCCTATTCGAGTCTCGTTTGGATTCACATGAGAATGGGGTTCTACCTCAAAGATACACGTTATGCATTCTCAAGTACTTCAGGGATCATCGTGAGGAAGCATGGAGGAATCACCAAGTCCATCCGGAGACCCAAGGAGAAGGAGAGGAAGAAGAACGTGAAGGACCGGAGATCCCCTGGACACCCCGGGTGCCCGGACGTGAGGACCCCGGGTGCCCGGGCAAGCAGCTGCGGGGAGGGCCATCTCCCCTGGACACCCCGGGTGCCCGGCCTCCTCGGCCCCGGTTGCCCGGCCACCACCTGGGCCGCGCCCCAGCCCACCCCGGGTGCCCGGCCCTTGGCCCAGCCGCAGCCTGGGCTGCACCCCGGGTGCCCGGCTCCTCCCGCGCCAGCCTCCAGCGCCACCCGGGTGCCCGGGCTTTGGACCCCCGAGTGCCCGGCCTCCGAGGGCCTGCGTGCCTCTTTGGGCTTTTGCCCATGTAATCCCTCTTCCCCTCCTAGTCCGTCCCTAGACTATAAGTACCTCCCACCTAGCTCATTTGGAGGATAGCAAAGTATTGGATAGACAAAGAGAGAGCTTTGCTCATCTTCCTCCTCTTGGAGATCTAGACCTCCTCTTGGAGAGGCTCCTCTTGGAGATCAAGGCCTCCTCTGGGAGAAGATCCTCTTGTGGATATCAAAGCCTCCTCTTGGAGAAGAATCCCCATCATAGGATCATCAAGACCTCTTTCCTCATAGGATTGGGATGAACTAGTTACCTCTTGTATCTTCTTGTGTTGGATTTGGACCTTTGTATCTCTTTTTGTGTGATTGGATCTAGCACATGTGTGATTGGATCAAGTCAATTTGAGTGTTCCTCTTGTTTTCCCCCTTTGTGTTCTTCTTGTTCTTGGGGATTTCCCCTCCAATTCGTGAAAGATCTCCATCTAGGGTTCCACCCTACAACATCTTGGTATCATGAGCCAAGGTTTCTCACGAAATTGGAGCCCCCCTTCTTGTTCTCTAGCCTAATTTTGTTGTGTTCTTCCCCAATTTTGAAAATTCCCCACCAAAAATAGCCCCAATTTTTTTTGTGATTTGTTGGTTTGATGAGGTTTTGTTGGATTTGATCCATGGATTTGCTTGGTTTCAAGTGGATCTAGCCTTCCCCCCATCCATCTCCACCTTTCCCTCCATGAAATCCACCAATTTCTTCCATTTTCCCATGAACTTCCGCCCAAATCCGTGACCCCCGGGCACCCGAACCTCAAACCCCGGGCACCCGGACACCCCCGTACAACCCCACTGACCACCCCGGGTGCCCGCACCCCGAAACCCCGGGCACCCGCACCCCCGGGCTGTTTGCCCCGGACCACCCCGGGTGCCCGCACCTCCGACCACCGGGCACCCGCACCTCCCAGTTTCAGCCCACCAACAAAAATCGTTTCGGCCATAACTTTTGCTCCCGGAGTCCGATTTTGACGTTCTTTAGCTCATTGAGTAGCTATTGACATCCCCCATCCATCTAGATAGGTTCCAACACCATTTTACTCCATAATTATTTTTTACATTTTGGCATCTTTGCCTAGGCCATCCACCATATCATCCGCAAAACCACCATAGCTTTCCGCAACCTAACCCATTTAGTTCCATATAGCATTTGTGGTTACTTGAGGGGTGACTTGAGTCTCCTAAGGTGTTTCGGCTACTTAGGGACGGTCACTTCGTCATCAACCACAACCACCACTTCCGCATTGCTAACTCCGGAACCACGTACGTATTACGCTTCCACCATTTGACATTTTCCTTTGAGATTTTGAGTTTGCGGTTTTTCCGGATCCTAGGGTGTTTTGGCTAACTAGGAACGGTTCGACATCGACAACACTGCCGCTCACCTTCGACAAGGACTCAACATCGACCACTTCACCATTTTGACACCCTAACCATAAGCAAGAATGGTAACATCTATATCATCTTGGTATCATGGTATCCCATCATTATACATTCTTGCCATTACATTGTTCACCCCTTAGCCCATTTTGCGTCACTTGCCTATCGAGACTAGCCATTGAGTATTGCCGGCAACGTTACTTGTGCACATTAGTGATCCGTACCTTCCATTGCATACATACCATATCATATTGGTATCATCTTGGTATCATATCATCTCTTGTGTCACAAGATTGTTCCCGCATATACAAAATTGCTATCTTGGTTTGTGCATTTCGCGTAGTGGCAATATAAAAAAAGAATAAGCTTTTAAGCAAAAAGAAAAAGAGAGCAAAGAGCTTGTAAGCAATAGCCATAGCATCATACCACATTGCGCATAAGATTGTCATATCCGACATCTTGGGTCATCTTGAGAAGAACACCGGGAACATCATACACATAGCATACTTGGGATAGAAAGCTCATACATTTTGCATCTTATAGGTTGTGCACAAGTGTCGTATCTGCCTATTGAGCAATCGTGCTAGCGTCTCTCTTGAGTTGTGCAACACGAGCATTTTCCGTGGATTCCATATTTTGTGCTCATTCCTTGGTTGCACGACCCCATTTATCTATCCGTGTGTGTGTTTCCGTGTGCCACCCATTGCTATTAGTCTACTTGCGAATTTGTGAATCTTTTCCAACATTATTGACTCTTGCTAACATTTTGCATCAAATTTTTGTGCCACTATCCTCACCGAGCTCCACCATAAGCCTTACTTGTGTAGGTGTGAGAATTGACAAGATCCGGTACCAATTGTGCTATTTTCTTGATACATTATTGAGTGATCATTGATCCATCTTCAACATTGGAAAGGTACATTTGGTCTAGTTCTTTCCTTTCTTCCACTTACATTTGCTCGAGTCTTGTGATGGATAGACAAGGCATTTCATCTCCGGTCTTCCACGACAACGACGGCGCGAACAACTACATCATCAAAACTGTTGGAGATATGCCCTAGAGGCAATCATGTGATGATGATATTTCCATATGTATTCATGAGTCCTTTGTATTGTCCTTGAACATCATCAATGATATGTATCAATAAGTATGTGACTTGTTTGTGGAACTATGTATTGTATGATGATTGTTTTAGTGGTCCCTAGTTGATAAGGTTATGCGGACACATATCCTTGACTAGTATACGACTCGGTTGATGACTATGTTTCACAAGTCATGTGCATGGAGATGCTAAACCGATAGTATGGGCTCGGGGATGGAGATCACCGAGCCGGACAGACCCACTTTGAGATGCAGCGAGATATAGTCATCTGTTAGTCTCAAGTGCAATGTCTATGCCATGTCCTAGACCTGAGGTCCTCGCATGTTCTCGGGATGAGGATCGACTCACTTAGGGTCTATCAAACACTACTCCGTAACTGGGTAGTTATAAAGGTAGCTTTCAGGTGAGTCGTGAGACATGCCGCGAGACATGGTTGACCAAGATGGAATTTGCCCCTCCTATTTGGAGAGATATTCTCTGGGCCCTCTCGAGTGATCAGATTCAGAAAGCATGGCCATGCGACTTGGGTTAAGTGTTAACCCAGTTCGGGAATCTGTATCATGGTTTCGAGAAGAGAGGTCGAGCTAACACAAGGGTGACAAGTACTCGCCTTGAGCTCGACAACAAATATCGTGAGGCAAAAGGAATGTTGCATATGCCACATTGTTGAGGTTTGTCAAACGACTTTACGCCCACATGGGAGTTGGCACGTTCTGCTAGGAGCCGCTACCAACTATCGACTCTGGTCGTGTCCATGTGTACGTGAACCTATAGGGTCGCACACTTAAGGGGCTGCAGCCCATTCGGATTGGATCTGAGTGGAAAATGGATGTGGACTCCTAGTGGGCTCAAGTGTTGAGCCCACCTCGGAGGTCTATATAAAGGGGAGTGGGCACACCACTTAAGGTTGATCGGATTGAACCCTGGTTAGCCACCGCCACTCCCATGCCCATGCTGCGCGACCGGACCTAGCAATCCGCCGCTCGATGCTGCTCCCCGTACGTGTGGATACCTTGGAGGCATCGCATCTGCGGTGCTTGGACGAACCGTTTGAGGGAACCACGAGGTGCTGTTCGCGGGAGATCACCGTTCACGGGTCTTCGCTGTTCGCGGGAGATCGGCAACGCGAGGAGGAGACGGCCCGGGAGATCAGCTACAAGCATCACCAACTCTACTTCCGCTGTGGTGACTGCGCGTCTAGTGGTAAACCCGATCCCGTGATCTATTTCCAGCAGCATGATCTTGGGTGCGTGGTAGAAAATTTTATTTGGCGCTAGCGTAGCGTACCACGTGTTCCAACAAAAACGCCCATCTTCGGACTACAACGAGCAATGCGAGGCATTGAGCGACTCACCGTCGACATTCACCAAAGCGAAGCACGGACAAGGGACTACATCGACACCAAGTTGGATGCACAATTGGATGACATCCAACACGTGTGGGCCAACTACAAGTCTTCTTCCTCTTCGTCATCTTCAAGGCGGAGACGCTCAAGTCGCAAGTCTTCGGAGCGGCCACAAGATGCAAGTACCACGCGACACCATCAAGAAAACCTTCATGAGCATAAGATAAGACCGCGAGACGAGCACCAACAAGACGGAGCTACGACTACTTCCACCACTTCGGCATCTTCGCCAAGTGTTATCAAGGCATCTTCGCCTTTGGACGTACGACATCTTCGCCTACCTCCGACAAGTACGCCTACGTCGGCCTTCATCCACGACGATGGTGACGAGATGATCGAGCATGGGATTTTCCCTTCGGTCATGGAGGAGAGCGATGATGTGCCATCTTCGGCCTTCATCCACGGCGACGACGACGAGATGGTTGAGGATGGGATTTTCCCTTCGACCACGGCGACGTATGATGACTTGAGTGACTTGTGCCACCATATTGAGAGTGAGAGTGACTTCACCACTAACCCCATATATGATGAGTTGCCACTATTCTCATGTGAGGAGAGCCACCACCACCACCACTTGAGTGATTTGAGTGAATCCACCATAGGTGACATTGAGTGCACCTACCTTGAGGGAGTGAGTGAGACACCACCACATAGAGAGAGTGAGGCCCTTTCGATTTCTAACAACTTAACCTCTACCTCTATTGTGCCTTCTCATTTGGTGATAGGTCCCATATATGATGATGCGCCGATTCGCGACGACTTCGTCCTTCCTTTGGACAAGACGATGGCCATGGTGGAATATGATGCACCCCCACATGGTTCCATCAAGATGAAGATGATGACCACCATTTGGTCGTTGCCACCTCACCTACACTACTTGAGTGGAATGAACAAGGTAATATAGGTGAAGGTGATGCTCTAGTCCCACTAGTGGACATTCTCGACATTGATTGCTTGCATGATGTTGATCCACCTATTGTCATGCTTCATGCTAGTTCGACTTCCTCATGCGACGACTTACCAATTTATGATGAGTTTGATGATTGCCATGTGGAGTCTATTAGTCGTGATGCCATGTTACATAGGATTTCTTGTGATAATTCTCTCGGTCACATCATGTTTGACAATCCGCTTGACTTGCCATATGCTATGCATGAGATCAATAATATATCATATTTGCAATATCATTGTAGTGACTATGCATATGCCATCAACATAAACCCAATTTGCACATATGGCATAGATGACAAGCCCATGGTTATTGGCATTTGTTTTTATTGTGATGATATTGATATGCTCACTTTGCATCATTTATCTCATATGCCATGCCATGACCACCTAGCTTAGGATATGCATTGTTTCGGATGTTGTTCATATTCTTCATATGATGTTTCCAATATTTCTCATGAGGAGACCCCCATAGTTTCCTCGTACATGTTAGGAGATTTTGATCCATCCTATCCATTGCATGATCCCAATACTTGTGTGCACCATATGCTCCCCATGAATGAAAATGCTATTGATGTGCCATATACTTGCATTCTCAATTTGTGTCCCCATCGTGTCATACATAACAACTATTCTTTCATGATGGATGACATGTTCTTATACCATGCATCAAATTTCTTTGAGCAATGCTTATCTTGTGCCAACTCACACATGCACATACACATCATGATGGATGATGTGTATATTTACCACGCACACAATTTCTTTGGTTTGTGTCTCTTTTGTGTAGGTACACATGAATACTTGTCAACCTCGCAATCCCACGACTTGACAAAACGAGCTCTAGAGAGCAACGATGACTTGGGATCCCATGGAGTGTCTTTCCCACCGCTCTCTTTGCGCAAAGACTTCGCGCATTTCTTCTACATGGCCCTCACTTGGCTATGGGCTATTGTCCATTACATATTTTATACCCATCTTGCCATGTTCACTTTGCATGATATGCTCATTCCTATGCCTTTGCCATGCATTTGTGACCCATGCTTTGCATTACACATGATGATTGATTCTAGTACTTGTATGTGTATTTGCAAACGTGGTGGAGATATTGCTTGTTATTGCCATGTTCCATTTATGCCACATTCCTACGATGATACTATGATCTTGCTTTGTGCTCGTGCTCGCGATATGTCATGTGCTTTTCCTGTATCTATTATTTGCTCACATGACATGATTGCCATGAGTTTCTCTAGTGTGTTGCATCTTCGCTCCACTAGTTTGCATGACTTGATTTCCATGCTTTCTCGTGTTACATCCAATTCTTGGATTACTTGCTCCTATCATATGTTTGGTTGCGACAATGTCATTACTTCATGTCGGGGGTGTCATGCGACATATGCCAAAGGATGGCTTATTATGGAGGGGGCTAATAAAACGTCGCCGGTGCCAGGAAACGGGATAAGGCGCAAACATGCACGCCGGCGAATCTTACCCAGGTTCGGGGCTCTCCTAGGAGATAACACCCCTACTCCTGCTCTGCGGGGTCTCCGCATGATCACTCAAGCAACACTGGTGGCTACAAGCTTGCTCCTTGAGCTGTTTTTCTAGAGGGGTGATGTTGACCGAACCTCGTGGCGAGATCCGATTTGTTGTTGCGGCCCGATCTTTCACGACACACCATCACCACCAGTAGTAACCTCTCGCCCGCGCACACGATGTACACGAAGTAGAGGGTTTGAACCTTGCGGCTCAGCACGAGAGAAACAATCTGTACGACGGCACCTCACGCGCAAAACAATTTCCTTGCAGAAATCGCAACAAAGAGATTTTCTAAAGTTACCTCAAAAACTTGATACGGGTTTCTACCCTCGAAAACACATCTCTATTTCATATAAAAATAACCTCTTTCTTAAACGAGTGCGTCTCTGTCAATACCATAGTATGCATGCATGTAACTTCAACAAATTCTGCAATCCTTTTTGTGTACTGTTTATCAACGGCAGTATAGTTTGGCACATATACATCCCTAACAGTAACTAATGGAACAATGATAACTTGATCCTGGTGGGTAGCTTGTACGTCGTCGTTGTCATTGGTCCGACTACAATTGAAACTGGTCGTATCATCCTCTCCGCCTTGAAACGAAACCGTCCTCGGTTTCGAGTCATCATCCTGAGCAATTACATCCATCTTGATTTTTGAGGCTAACAGTTCAGTAGCTTCGACCTCCTTTTCCATTGCTTGTTCCTTCTTTTTTAACCTCCTTATACCAGGGCTCTCCCAACAACACGTGACATGAAATCATCGACACCGGTATCACGTCACACCAAACCTCACAAAAAAAATTCCCAACAAAAACGGTACCTTCGTTTGTTGAGTGACAGCGAGATCTCCATTACCCCAATGCAATAAGTACGGTTGTGGTAGCGGTGTTGTTCGTAGCTCCAACTTCGTCATCATCTCAATGCTTGCAGCGTTGGTCAAACTCATGTGGTCGATCATCATGGCACATGATCTTTCTCTCACCACAACACGAGTATGAAAAAGTCCGGTCCAGCGGCCTTCCTCCTCCAACTGAAATCCATAGCTTAGCTTTCTTAATGATGACGTGCTCGTCATCTTCTCCATAGTGCCGTGAACAACCTGATGCTCTGATACCACCTGATGTTGACCGAACCTCGTGGCGAAATCCGATTTGTTGTTGCGGCCCGATCTTTCACGACACACCATCACCACCAGTAGTAACCTCTCGCCCGCGCACACGATGTACATGAAGTAGAGGGTTTGAAACTTGCGGCTCAGCACGAGAGAAATAATCTGTACGACGCCACCTCACGCGCAAAACAATTTCGTTGCAGAAATTGCAACAAAGAGGTTTTCTAAAGTTACCTCAAAAACTTGATACGGGTTTCTACCCTTGAAAACACATCTCTACTTCATATAAAAATAACCTCTTTCTTAAACGAGTGCGTCTCTGTCAATACCATAGTATGCATGCATGTAACTTCAACAAATTCTGCAATCTTTTTTGTGTACTATTTATCAACGGCAGTATAGTTTGGCACATATACATCCCTAACAGTAACTAATGGAACAACAATAACTTGATCCTGGTGGGTAGCTTGTACGTCGTCGTTGTCATTGGTCCGACTACAATTGAAACTGGTCGTATCAAGGGGGAAGAAGAACAAGGCTAGCCCTAGCTTCCTCTCTCTATATGTGTGTGTGGGTGAACTAAGTCTGAACCCTTTGCATGGGTGCCCTGGGGGTTTATATAGGCCTACCCCCCAGGAGTACAAAGGTAATCTGGCCGGGTGTAGGACCGGGCTGTCGGTGTTCATGGTCGCCGGCTTTTCCTCCGGCCGCTGGGTCCCGCCGCCTGGTGTGTAACACCCACGATGCGGCTATATCTCCCACGTGTCGAGGCACGACTTGGAGGCATAACCGCATGGTGGTTTTGTCGCAAGAAGGGTCATGTTCACACAATCCCATGTAATGAACAAGAATGGGATAAAGAGTTGGCTTACAATCGCCACTTCACACAATTCATAAATTTAACATACATCATTCAGAGTACAATCAAGGTCCGACTACGGAACCAAAATAAAGAAGACAACCCCAAATGCTAGATCCCCGATCGTCCCAACTGGGCACCACTACTGATCATCAGGAAACGAAACATAGTAACGACCAAGGTCCTCGTCGAACTCCCACTTGAGCTCGGTTGCGTCACCTGCACTGGTATCGTCGGCACCTGCAACTGTTTGGTAGAATCGGTGAGCCACGAGGACTCAGCAATCTCACACCCGCGAGATCAAGACTATTTAAGCTTATGGGTAGGAAAGGGGTAATGAGGTGGAGCTGCAGCAAGCACCAAGCAAATATGGTGTCTAACATACGCAAATAAGAGCGAGAAGAGAAGCAACGCAACGGTCGTGAAGCTAGAAGTGATCAAGAAGTGATCCTGAAACTACTTACGTTCATACATAACCCAAAAACCGTGTTCACTTCCCGGACTCCGCCGAGAAGAGACCATCACGGCTACACACGTGGTTGATGTATTTTAATTAAGTCAAGTGTCAAGTTCTCTACAACCGGACATTAACAAATTCCCATCTGCCACATAACCGCGGGCACGACTCTCGAAAGTTTATACCCTGCAGGGGTGTCCCAACTTAGCCCATCACAAGCTCTCATGGTCAACGAAGGATATTCCTTCTCCCGGGAAGACCCGATCAGTCTCGGAATCCCGGTTTACAAGACATTTCGACAATGGTAAAACAAGACCAGCAAAGCCGCTCGATGTGCCGACAAATCCCGATAGGAGCTGCACATATCTTGTTCTCAGGGCACACCGGATAAGTCAAGCTATGAGTAAAACCAGTCCTCAAGTTGCCCTGAGGTAGCCCCGCAGGTTGCTCGGTTCGGACCAACACTCGAAGGAGCACTGGCCCAGGGGGGGGGAGGGGGGGTTAAAATGAAGATGACCCTTGAGTCTGCAGAACCCAAGGGAAAAAGGCTTAGGTGGCAAATGTTAAAACCAAGGTTGGGCCTTGCTGGAAGAGTTTTATTCAAAGCGAAGTGTCAAGGGGTCCCATAAATCACCCAACCGCGTAAGGAACGCAAAATCAAGGAACATAACACCGGTATGACGGAAACTAGGGCGGCAAGAGTGGAACAAAACACCAGGCATAAGGCCGAGCCTTCCACCCTTTACCAAATATATAGATGCATTAATTAAAATAAAAGATATTGTGATAGCCCAACATAATTATGTTCCAACATGGAGCAATCTTCAACTTCACCTGCAACTAACAACGCTATAAGAGGGGCTGAGCAAAAGCGGTAACATAGCCAAACAACGGTTTGCTAGGAAAGGTGGGTTAGAGGCTTGACATGGTAATAAGGGAGGCATGATATAGCAAGTGGTAGGTAGCGCGACATAGCAATAGAGCGAACAACTAGCAAGCAAAGATAGAAGTGATTTCGAGGGTTTGGTCATCTTGCCTGAAATCCCGCTAGGAAGAAGAACAAGTCCATGAAGAAGACAAACGGATGTAGTCGAACGAATCCTCACAACTCCGGAATGAAACCGAAGCTAACGAGAGAAGCAACCCGGAAAGAAACAAACAACATAGTAAACAACCACCACATACACATGGCATGATGCACAAACAAGTATGATGCATGTCCGATTTAATGAGGCATGGCATGGCAAAATGCAACAAACAATACTACAAATTAAGTGGACCTCAATATGCAACGACTTGCATATTGACAAAACACCACATCAATTATTTAGTTCTCTCTCGTTTATGTACCCAACAAAATTAACTGTGGTTAAGCAAGGCAAGAGGTGAAGCATAATAAAACTATTTATTTAGGCAAGTTTAAATGAGGCCGAAAATAACAAACAACAATTCCGGAAAATCCTCATATGCATATTTTAGATTTGGTACTGTTCTGCCCTAAAACATATTTTAAAGTTGTTAAACAACAAAATAAAGTGCACCATGTTAATCTATGCATTTTTTCACCCCATTTACATATAAAGTTTATTAAATTTGGAGCTACGGTTATTTAGTTATGGAATAAATCATTTTAACATGGCATTTTAGCAAATTTAATCAAACAACATGTTTAAACAGTTTAAACACGGATGGAAGTTGCAAATTGTGAAAGTACATGAAATTCTAAGCATGTTACATATATGACATGTTTTATTTGGATGCATGGATTTTTAGTTATTAACAATTCAGAATGATGGCATCTCCTGTAAATATGCATGCACTTGGAATTAGACAAATCGCAGCGAACATAAAAAAAAAGATGCGGGCCGAATGCTGCGCACTGTGGAAGCCCAGCAGCAGATCTGGCCCGAGGCGGATGTGGGTGTGGAAATAGGTGGAGGTGTGGTGCGCGGCGTGCGGAGTGAGGCGGAAGCAAAGACCTTGAGCTCAAGCGTTTCCTTGGCTCGAGGCCATGGCAAGGTGCGGCGGAGGCACGAGGCTTCGGTCACGCGCGAGAGCTGCTGGCTTCAGGTGCGTGCGGGGTGCGGAGCAACATGCAAGGGTGTGGCCGAGCGGCAGAGCGGTGGAAGCAGAGGGTTCGGCGCGTCCATGGCGAAGCACGGTGGCTGGGGATTTCGTGTGAATAGATCGACACCTAGAGGATGCGAACGAGGCGAATAAAAGGGGTTGAGAGACGCGGCTGCTCACCCCGGTCCCGTAGGACAAGACGAGTCGGCTGGAGACGCGACAGGTAGGACTCGAGGACGCGCTGATCGTGATGAAGCTCGGCTCCATGAAGAAGACGAAGCAGGGGAAGCAGACGACATAGAGGAAGACGATTGCGTCACCGTGGACCTTCTGGCTCCTGGCCTTGTTGGAAATCGAACGGGACGACGTCGGCGAGTCGACCTGGAGCGAAGACGACGACGGAGGAGGGATATGGCTGCGGCAGAGCCATGGAAGTGCTCCAGGAGCTCTCTGGCGGAAGGGGCGACGGCTATGGAGGCATGGCTTGGACCTACCTTGCGGCGGCGGCGTGGGGAGGAGGAGAGGAAAGGGAAAACCCTAGGGGCGAGGCTGGGCTTCTTATAGGGGCGAGGCGCGGCTCGGCTGGCTGCCTCGGTGGCCATGTGTGCCCCTCCTCTGTTTTTACTGTGAGGGGGAGGTGGCGAGAGGAGGAAGAAAAAGGCGAAGGGAACGGTCGCTGCAGATGGGGTCAGCGCGGGTGACCAGCGTGGCAAGCTGGATTACCAGCGGAGGGAGAGAGAGGTGGGCTGGATCAACTGGGCTGCTGCTGGGTCCACTGCTGGGCCGGCCTGGTAGAAGGAGGCCCAGGTAGGCCGCTCTTGCTGTTGTATCTTTTCTTTTCATTTTCCTCAGGCAGAAAATAAACAGAAAAGCACAGGGATAAAAGAGGGGTGTATGAGAGATATAAGGATATCCCCACGATGCTGGAATTCTGCACTATTTGAAATAATTGGTTTGGGCATTTTTAGAGAAATAAAATTATCGCAAGTTTGAACTAAATTCAAACTTGAGGCAATTTTGATTCCAACCAAATCAAGTCCAAAAGAGCTGAAAATTGGCAGAGAGGGTTTAGGCATGGTGAACTAGCATCAGGAAAAGAATGAACATTTATGGAGGAGGGGGAAAGGTCACTTGCCAAAATGAAGGAAAGAAGAAGGAAGGAGGAGGTGATGAAGCGTAATCATACATGGAGCATGCAACAATGTAACATCCATGAAAATGACAATGCACATGATGATTATGAGAATGCAAAATTACAAGAGGCACAAATGCAACATGACAAAGATGGGCATGGCAATGCAATATAATCAAATGATGAACATGATGCAAGAAGCAAAATATGACAATGGCACTCATCGCGATCATGGCAACAAACAGTTCAAACACACAACGCAACAAAATAAATGGAAGGCAATTGGAGCATCGGTCTCGGGGCGTTACATGGTGGGTCCCGCTGGTTGTCTCGTACTTAGCCGACAGGTCGCGCCCGCCGCTGGCGGGTCTTGCCGGCTGCTTAGTACTGTGGCAATGCCACTAATGATGTGTGCTTGGTCGGGGAGGCGTGGCTACAGTACCGCCGCCTGGCGGGCGATCACTGTAGCCATTCCCCATCTCTTCTGATTAATGGCGCATGGACTTTGAGGGAGGGGGAGGGCCGCTTGCTAGGAGTCGGCCTCCCCTCATGCCGACTGGTCCGAGTTCGCCGCCTTCTGGCTTCTCACTGACAGGTAGGGCCCGCCGCCTGGGGTCGTACCGACAACTCGTAGTGGGAGCATGGCCTTCTCTGCCATGGGTGATGTCATGGGTTGTGTGTCAACAGTGCCGCGCCGGGCCGGAGATGTCTACCCAGTACGATGCACTGTGGCCACGCTCTGCCCTGGATTCGGGGGTGGCTGACCGCACTGTGGCCACGCCCCGTCTTGTCGCCATAATGTGGTGCAAACTTTGAGGGCGGTTGGGGCCGCCAGCCAAGAGCCGGCCTCTCTGGAGGCCGCCTGCTAAGAGTCGGCCCGCCTTGGGGCCGTCTTCTGGGCCTTGCCGTCTTTCGCTAGCCGGCCGCTGGGACCGGCCGACCGTAAGAAGGCGGCTAGTTGATCTTTGAGTCTTGAGGGGCACAGCCGGCCCCGATGTCTTGAAATACCATGGGAGGCTGATGAGGCTACTCGTGGTCATTTACTCCGACAGTAGTCCCCGAAGCTGGTGGGGTGCCGCGGCTGGAAAGGCGAGGAGCCTCGGCAGCTTCCTACTCAGAGTGATCTGATGGCCTGTTTCGTCCGTCTTCCGAAGCGCCGACCGCTAGGAGTCGGACGCGACCAGGTGGGCCGCCTGGTGGTTTTTGAAATGTCGTGGCGGGAGTTGGGTGGCGCGCCAGCCAGGCGCCAGGCTCGCCGCCAGCTATCTGCGCGCCATGTGGCGCCAGCCGGCCAGGCTGCCAGCCAGCCCACGCGCGTGATGGGACATCGCGGTAGGCCGGGGCCCACCACTACCGGGCTTCGGCACGCGCGCGGATCCGCTGCGGCCGAGGAAAACGGTTGGGATTCCGCAGTGCAGTAACTTTGCGCCGTTACTGCGTGTTAAACATGGGGTCGTGGGGATGTGGGCGCAATTAATCCCACGATCCCCACGCCCCGTCCCCTCGGCTTCACAGCCAGGGGCTATAAGTAGGGGGAGGAGGGGAACGGCACTAGCACGCGCGCCCTCCTCTCCCTTCGCCATCTTCTTGTTCTCCTTTCTTTCTGCCGCCGCCGCACTCCCGCAGCTTGCCGAAGTGCTACCGCCGCCCGTCGCCACCAAACCTAGCCTTTCCGCCGCACCGTTGCCTCGTCGGTCCTGAGCTTCCATGGCGCGAGAGCGGGCCGGCGACTGGGATGGCTCGAACGTCATCGAGGACCACATCGCCTTCCTCCGCAATACGCCGCGGCTGCCCGGCGAAGGCTACATCCGGGCGCGCATTTGAAAGTGCAACTATCCCTGGGTGGTTTTGGTAATTATTAACAATATATAGCTCATTGAGCTAATGCTATTTCAAGATGAATATTTCAGGAAAGTTCAATGATTGGCATGGCATGGATTAGAAATGTGGACCCCTCAAAATGCTAAGGACAAAAGATTGGCTCAAGCTCTAAAGCTCAAGACTCTACATTTTACTTTTAGTGATCCAAGATCACATTGAGTCCATAGGAAAAGCCAATACTATTAAAAGGGGATGAGGTGTTGCTTAATGGGTTTCTTGCTCAAAATGCTTAGTGATATGCTCCAAAACCCTCAACCACTTTCTCACATCCACACATGTCCCAAACCAAAAGTCAAACTCGGCCCCACCGAAACTTTCTATCTGGCGCCACCGAGTTCAGTTGACATAGCCATTGCCACAAACCCTAGTCACTTCGGCTTCACCGATAGGGATCTCGGTCTCACCGAGATGGGATTGCAAACTCTCTGTTTCCCTTCGTAACGTTTCGGTCCAACCGAGATGAGCGATCGGTCCCACCGAGTTCGCAATGCAAACTCTCTGTTTCCCCTTCGTAACGTTTCGGTCCAACCGAGATGAGCGAATAGGTCCCACCGAGTTTCCCTGACCAACTCTCTGTTAGCCTGTTACCAAAATCGGTCTCACCGAGATTACGTTATTCCCTAACCCTAATGAAATCGGTCCCACCGAGTTGGCATGTCAATCCCACCAAAAATCCTAACGTTCACATTTTGAACTAAATCGGTCTGACCGAGTTTCATCATTCGGTCCCACCGAGTTTGGTGATTTGTGTGTAACGGTTAGATTTTGTGTGGAGGCTATATATACCCCTCCACCCACTCCTCATTCGTGGAGAGAGCCATCAGAACATGCCTACACTTCCAACATACATTTTCTGAGAGAGAACCACCTACACTAGTGTTGAGGTCAAGATATTCCATTCCAACCACATAAATCTTGATTTCTAGCCTTCCCCAAGTTGCTTTCCACTCAAATCATCTTTCCACCAAATCCAATCCTATGAGAGAGAGTTGAGTGTTGGGGAGACTATCATTTTGAAGCACAAGAGCAAGGAGTTCATCATCAACACACCATCTATTACCTTTTGGAGAGTGGTGTCTCCTAGATTGGTTAGGTGTCACTTGGGAGCCTCCGTCAAGATTGTGGAGTTGAACCAAGGAGTTTGTACGGGCAAGGAGATCGCCTACTTCGTGAAGATCTACCCTAGTGAGGCAAGTCCTTCGTGGGCGACGACCATGGTGGGATAGACAAGGTTGCTTCTTCGTGGACCCTTCGTGGGTGGAGCCCTCCGTGGACTCGCGCAACCGTTACCCTTCGTGGGTTGAAGTCTCCATCAATGTGGATGTACGATAGCACCACCTATCGGAACCACGGATAAAAAATCTCCGTGTCTACATTGTGTTTGCTCCCTCAAACTCATCCCTTTACCTTCATGTGCAATTGTTTTACTTTCCGCTGCTATACTCTTAGAATTGCATGTGTAGGTTGATTGCTTGACTTGTGCAAAGTTGCTAAAATCTGCCAAGACTTAAAATTGGGAAAAATGCTAGATTTTTATTTGGTCAAGTAGTCTAATCACCCCCCCTCTAGACATACTTTCGATCCTACAAGTGGTATCAGAGCTACGATCTCCATTTGCCTTGATTTCCATAGCTTTTGGTGATCATAGCCTTGGTCTCATAACCTAGGAGAGTATGGCGTCTAGCGAGGGAAATTACCACCGTAGAGGTCCTTACTTTGATGGTACTAATTTTGCTAGTTGGAAGCATAAGATGAAAATGCATATTCTTGGACATAACCCCGCCGTTTGGGCTATTGTGTGTATTGGCTTGCAAGGTGAATTCTTTGATGGGAGAGAACCAACCCGTGAAGCTACCGCGGAAGAGTTGAAGATGCTGCAATACAATGCTCAAGCTTGTGATATTCTCTTCAACGGATTGTGCCCCGAAGAATTCAACAAAATCAACCGTCTTGAGAATGCAAAGGAAATTTGGGATACTTTGATTGATATGCACGAGGGTACCAACTCCGTCAAGGAATCCAAATTGGATGTGCTTCAAAGTCAGCTTGACAAGTTCAAAATGAAGGATGGTGAACGTGTCGCTGAAATGTACTCTAGGCTTGCTCTCATCACAAATGAGATTGCCGGCTTAGGAAGTGAAGAAATGACCGATAGATTCATCATCAAGAAGATCCTAAGAGCCTTGGATGGAAAATATGATACCGTGTGCACATTGATCCAAATGATGCCCAATTACAAAGATCTCAAGCCTACGGAAGTCATTGGAAGAATTGTTGCTCATGAGATGTCACTCAAGGATAAGGAATAGCTTCACAACAAGTCAAGTGGTGCTTACAAAGCCTCATGTGATGCTCCCACATCTTCAAGTGAGAAACAAACCTTCAATGAAGAATTGAGTCTAATGGTGAAGAACTTCAACAAGCTCTACAAGAGTAGAAGCAAGGAGAGAAGTTCCAAGTCAAGGTCCTACAATGACAAAAGATCTTCAAGTCGTGAACGTAATTGCTACAATTGTGGAAGACCCGGACACTACTCCAATGAGTGTACAGCTCCCTACAAAAGAAGAGAAGATTCTCCCAAAAGAAGAAGTAGAAGAGAAGAATCACTACCAAGAGAAAGAAGGGGCAGAGATGATCATTATGAACGAAGAACCTCTCGGAGAAGCAAGGATTCGGAAAGGAAGGACAAATCATCAAAGAGCTACACAAAACGAAGACATCAAGCTCATGTTGGTGAATGGAGATCCGGCTCCGACTCCGATAATCACTCTGAAAGAAGTTATCACTCCGACCCCGAATATACTCAATATGAAGGTGTTGCCGGTCTAGCACTTGTGTCAACCAACTCCTATGACATATTTAAATCACCAAATGAAGGAATTGGAAGATGCTTCATGGCTAAAGGCCCAAAGGTATCACACCCCGAGTATGTTGATTTCAATAGTGATGAAGATGATTTGCTAGGTGATGATGATTTACTTGTTGACAACTCTAGTGATGAAAACTATGATGAACTTGCTATTAATCATGCTAATCAAGACAAAACGAATGACAATGATAAGAAGGAGATTGAGAGACTAACTAAAGAACTAAACACTCTTAAGTTAGCTCATGAAACTACCTTGGAAGATCATCGAGAACTCTTAAAGACTCATGAGAAGCTACACTTTGAAAAGCTCAACCTTGAGCAAGAGCATGAGTTCTTAAAAGCAATCAATGATGATCTTCGCAAGAAAAGTTCTTCTTACATTGCCAAACGTTTACTCTTGTCTACTTACATGCCACAAGTAAAATCTAGCAACAAGAGCAAGAAAGATTCTTCATCTAGTAGTAACAATAATCGTGCTAAATCAAATATTGTTGCTTCTAGTAGTTCTCTTGATTCCACTAATGATTCTCTTAGCCAAGTTACACTTGAGCAAGAAAATAGCTTATTGAAGGGAATTATAGAGAAAGGTGTTTACAAGAGCCTTGCCGGAAGTAAGAAATTTGAGGAAATTGTACGCAAGCAAGGAAGACACTGGAAGAATCAAGGTGTTGGTTTTGAACGAAAGTTCAATGCCAATGGAGTTGAGTGGGAAGAAGATCAATACCCCAAGACAAAGTTTGTTCCTCAACAAGAGAAGTATGATCCTACTTCCTTCCAAGGAACACAAGCTCAAGATGATCTTCCACCACAAGACCACAAGCAAAAAGGCAAGGATAAGCTTCAAGAGGAAATTGATGCATTTGAAGAAGCTCCCAAGGCCTTGGTCAAGTGGGTTCCCAAGACTACATCAAGTTCTACCTCATCAAGTACAACCACAACTCCAAGGATTCCCATCAAGATGGTGTGGATCCCGAAGAAGGACTAGAGAGTTCTTGAGGGTGACTCCGCCAACATATTTCACTCATGTCATTTTGGCAAGGACAAGTGCAAACAACTTCCAAATCATGGACTAGTTCAAGGAGTCACAAACCCTCTTGTTGATAAGACAAGGGACAAGGTAACCTAATGCTTTCATGGACATCATCTATGTGTACATCACTCTATGTCTAAGGATATCCTTGTTTGTTCCTTGTGGGACTAACCCGTGTAGGTATTGAAAGTGCAACTCACTCCAATGGATTGCTCCAAATTATCTACATCAACATTGAGCGTCCACATCTTCAACACCTACATGAAGTCATCATCGACCAAACCCAAGGTTTGTTCATCCCTCTTAGGGGGGATATCACATCTAGGTGGAGCTTTACTCTAATCAATTGAGCTAAAGCAACTCTAATGGTGTGAACACAACAATGCTTTATGTAAAAGTGGCATCCCCACTTGTGCTTAAACGATGAGTATGACCTATGATCAAATGTTCTCATTTGACTCCTAAGTCAATATACTCATATATAGATGACCTAGTCATCTCCAATTGCTTGATAGATGCTAGAGTGTTTGTGCGTGCTTTGTCACATACTTCATTTGCCATTTTATTGTGTGAGCATGTTGATTGCATATTTTACTCATTCAAGGACATCCATTTGTTGCTTTGATTGTTTGGCTTTTTCTCTTTTGCCAAATGGAAGGACAAGAATGCCTAAGAACTCCCTCTAGCTATCTATGCTTTTCTCGTCTCAAACTCTATTCATGCTACATCACAAAGTTTGATCAAGTCAGATTCGAACCACTCTGTGTGAGGAGCACTCGGAGTCCCCGATTCATCATAGACTTAAACTTCCAAAACCTCTTTGTGCATTTCGGTATGATCGAGTCATCCACTTTGGTCACACCGAGTTCACTAAGTTGATCTAGGTTTTCTATCTCGGTGCAACCGATTTGAACCTTTCGGACACAACAAGTTGCAGTAATCGCTTGTGATTCTGCATCTCAGTGCCACCTAGTTGTTCCACTCAGTCACACCGACAGAGTCGGAATATATATATCGACGGGTTGAATTTTGGAAATTCCTCCAAAACCCTTCGCCCCCGCGGGTGTCCTGCTCTGCCTCCTTGGGTGTCCGGATCATCTCCTCGCCACCAGCGACCTCCCGTCGCTGGTTTCCATCGCCGTCAATGAAAATCTGCTCCGCCGTTGTCGCCGTAGCGAACCTCCGCCGAACTAGGGTATGGGTTCGACTCTGTGTGCTATTCCTTTAACTGTGATTCATAGCACATTGCTTTGCCATGATCTTTACCACATATGCAAATGATCTATCCACTAAAAACATCCCTTAGGTTAGATTTGATTTGAAAATTTAGGGTTAGGTCTCCACCGAACTCATGTCGGGCCGACCGAGTTGTAGAAATCGGTCTCACCGATTTGGCTTAGGCCATAGCACATGCATTTTTGGTTTGACCAAAAACTGCACATCAGTGTGACCGAGTTCAATTCTCTGTGAAACCCTAGCAGCAGTGGTTCATCTACTGGTAGCATAGCACATAAAAACCTAAATCAGAAATTGGGTAGTTCATACCTTAAACACAAATTGGGAAGTTCAAAAAAGACTACATTGCTGCCGCCGGACTTGGGCACTTGGGCACTAGGCCGCCGCCGCCGGCTTTGCAGGGGCATCAAGCGGGCAGGGACACGGGAGCAGCACCGCAACCGTGCAGGGCAGGGCGCACGCGCACATAACTCGCAGGTGGGGAGGGAAAGGAAGCAGGGATCATCCTCGGCGGTTGGGCTCCGGCCAGCGACCAGCGAGGGCGGCGAGCTGGCAATGGCGAGGGCGTCCGGCGTCGGGACTCGGAAGTCGGGACGAGGGCAGGAGGCGGCTGGTTTTGCCTGGTTCTGCTCGATGCAGTCCTTGGTTCGATCTGGACGAGGGCCAACAGGTAAGTGTTATTGGGCCATTTGTTCTCTGGCCCAGTAAAAGATCCATAGGTATATAGGCTGATAAAAAAATCCCAGGGTGGGCCGCGGCCCACCCTGGCCACCCTGTAGCTCCGCCCCTGCCTAGCAGTCTCGGTGCCACCGAACTGTGACTCGGTCTGACCGAGTTCACATGTTTAGGCTCCAAAAATTGCTTCGGTATCACCGAGTTTATCAAATCGGTAGCTCCGAAATGCTTTCTGTGGAGAACTAAAACTAACTTTTTAAGTCATCTGTTTAAAAAAACTCTGCACTTTGTGATGCTCATCCACTCTACCTCATCTACATCTATTCACAGGGTCTGCTGTCAGTGTGTTTGCCAAGATGCCGGACCAGAGTGACAGCCAGAACAGATCTGAGGAACAAGTGCAACTGAGTGAGGGTTCAGATCCCTCAAGCAGCTATGATGAGGGCAGTAGAAGCACACCTAGTAACTTGCCCAAGGCAGCCACTAGATCAAGGAAGAAGAGAACCTCAGACTCTGAGGGTGAAGATTATGTGGCTATTGAGGATGAAGCCACCTCAAAGAAGAAAGTGCTGAAGGAAGAATATGGAACAACTGCTGCAACTAAGCCAGGCTTGAACAAGAAGGCACCTGCCAGAAGAATCCCAATGTCAAAGCCAAGGAAGGTTGCAACAGGAGAAACAATGAAGTTCACCATAGAATCAGATGATGGTGAAGCAGCAGGAGATGACAAGAAAAAGAAAAGGGCAAGAACCACTACTGCAAAAGTTCTTGGAAAGTCAACTATGGTTAGAGAGTCAGAAGAAGAAGAAGAGGATGCTCCAGCACCCAAAGCTCAGAAGCTTATGGGAGATGCAATTAAGTCAGGGGCTGCTCCATCTAAGCCCAAGTCCGCTCCCAAAGCTCAAGCTCAGAAACCCCCAAAGCCCAAGAGAAACACTCACTACAAAAAAAAGACACACCCGTGACATTTTGGGCCGAACGAAAATCTTTTCTGTCATACTTATGACACTTCTATGATGATAATTGTGACAAAACCCGGTATCATCATAGATGTGGTGGGGTCCTACTTCTATGACAAAAAATCATGACAAACAATGGGCTTTTCGTCCTGGGCGGGCCGGAGACGCAGCTGCATGACATTCTTTGGGCCGTCCATGACAGAAAAAACCGTGGTAGAAGCGAGGCCGCGGAAAATATCAGGGAGTCTCTGGTTACGGTGGGTGGTCGGGGGCCGAGCGATGCGCGTTTCTCTCGTACGTACGCGCGTGTGTGCGAGGCGTTGGGCTCTAACTGAACCCGAGTGAGGCGTTGGGCTCTAACTGAACCCGAGCGATTGCACTGCAGGCTACGCGTTACTGAACCCGAGCGATCGATCGATGGCTGTTAACTGAACCAGATCGAGCAATTCCTTCGCTATTGCTGCTAACTGGAGCCGATCGATGCTGCCTCTAGATGAACAGTGAGCGTTGCTGGGGGGGTTTGGATGAACAGTTCCCAGTGGGGGTGGATGAACAGGACCCCGTGGCGTTGCCTCTGGATGAACAGTGAGCGTTGCTGGGGGGTTTGGATGAACAGTTCCCGGTGGGGGTGGATGAACAGGACCCCGATCATTCGAGCCGGTTGGGCCAGGATGAACAGGACCCCGTGGAGGGCAGGATGAACAGGACCACCCCGTGGAGGGCAGGATGAACAGTAGATGGTGGAGGGCTGGATGAATAGTAGCCCGTGGAGGGGTGGTCGAACAGGAGCCTGTGGAGAGGGCTGGTTGAACAGTAGCCGGTGGAGTAGCGCGCGGTGGAGGCTAGATGAACAGGAGCCCGTGGATGAATAGTCACAGGTGGAGGCTGGAGGAGGTCAACGGTGGATGAACAGTAGCCCGTGGAGGCTGGAGGGGGTCGACGGTGGAGATGAACATTATCCCGTGGAGTCCTGTTTTGCGGTACGCCACACCCCTCCCGATGAACAGGACCCCCGTTTCGACCGTAGCGCTCCAACACAAGTCTGTTTCCTCCGTTTTGCGGTACACCACGCCCCTCCCGATCAACAGGACCCCCGTTTCGACCGTAGGAGGTCCGTTTCCTCCGTTTGCGGTACGCCAGACCCCTCCCGATGAACAGGATCCCGTTTCGAACGTGGCTGGTCGAACACAAGGCCGTTTCCTCCGTTCTGTAGTACGCCAGGCCTCGTTTACATCGGCTGTTCCGTCCAAGCCCTCCCGATGAACACGACGACGCATTCCGTTCCGACCCAGCCGGTTGGCTCCCCATGAACACGACGACGATGATGTTTCTCTGTTCTGACCCAGCCATGTACACGAGCCCTAGCAGTACGTATGCGCGAGTAGGCGTTCGAGACCCTGCCCGTATGTACGTACGTGGCCGTATTTTATTTCTTGCACACTGGCCGCTGTACGTACGTGTACATGCTATGTGCGCGCCTCTACTACGACACGTGTGAGCCTCTACATCGACCAGTATGTACGTACACGTTCGTGACCAGAATGGCAATGCTACGTACGCTTCGACCAGGTGGGTCCCGACTGTCAGGCACTTCCTTGCGTGCGAAGATGCAGCTGGTGGGTCCCAGCAGTCAGGGGGGCGAATCGTTTTTTTTTGGACGCACTTCCTTGCGTGCGAAGATGTAGCTGGTAGGTCCCAGCAGTCAGGGGGAAATGTTTTTTTCGCAAAATACAGTTGCCCGTCCGGTGGGTCCCTACTGTCAGGTGGAGGAATAATTATTTTGCGCGTAATAAGGAGGCACTTCCTTGCGGCCGCCGTGGACCCAGCCGTCAACCTCTCCACGTACAGTACTCTTCCAATGGAAGTCGTTCCATGACCACGTTGACCACGCCGCGCCGAGAGCACCAGGGCGGTGGACGGCGGTGAGGCCTAGGAAGGGGACGACACGGAGCCGTGGAAGACGCGGTAGTGGAAGCCCGCGCGGAGAGGAGTACGAGGGTTCACTGGTTCGGCTGCGGTGTGAGGCTGCCGGTGGCGCAGGGCCTGGCCAGCGGTGGGAATAGTAGGGGCGGTGAGGCCTCCGCGGCAGCACAGCCGACCACGGGAGGCAGGAGCATGCGACACGACCGGCGCTGCTTTGGGCGGCTGGAGCAACAAGACCAGAGGTTGAAGAACCACTACGGCCGTTGGATGGACATCGTACGGTCACTGGAGCTAGAATCGTTCATATTGACTAAGTTGATAAAGCACTCCGTCCCCGTCAACTTAGTAGGCCCACAGGTCAGCTTCCGAAACGGTGCACCCCAGATGTCAGGGGGAGGAATCATTTTTGGGGTGGGTGAAGCTAGAATATCCGAGATTGAAGAAGAAGCACGGCATCCGTTGGATGGACATCCAACGGCCACTGCTGCTAGAACCGTGTGTTGACTATAAGTTGACAAAGCCTTGCATACGCGTCAACTCTTTTTTTTAGGGGACGCGTCAACTTAGTAAGGCCACAAGTGTGTGGTAGAGAACTTATAGCCCATTTGTGATTTGTAAGAATGTGCAGCCAATTTTTGAATTCTAATGGAATTTACTACAGCCCATTTACAGTTTCTTAAAAGTACAGCCCATTTCAACCAACCGTTCAAAATAGAATTCAATAAAATTCCCCACATTTTGATGGGATCCGAAATATTTTTATCCCGAAATTTCTAGTCAGATTAAATACAATTTAAATATAAATTTATATTACGTAAAAATCCAACGAAACATTGCGCACGCAACAATTAATGAAATGAAAATTTTCAATATCCAAAAATAATATTTTATAAAGTAATTACGTGTTTGGTGCATTTTTTATAGTTACTGCCCAGTTTTTATAATTACATCCCATTTATTATTTCTTAAAGCCCATTTTCTTGTTAAGCCTAATGCATCCCTCCTAGGAAAGATTTGCAGCCCAGCGGGGCGGAGAATAACAACTTGACCTTGCCTGGGTATTCCTAAAAAAAGTATAGCTGGGCTAGCCATTTTCAGCTTGAAAAAAATTAATATCTGGGCTGGATATCTGGCCTGGGCTAGACGGGCCACAGCCCGCCCAGTTAATAGCTGCAGCGATGTTTTCGTTGTTGTTCAGAGGAGAAAAATTAATATATGGGCTAAACATCGCTCAAGAAAAACTCTGCAGTGCTCACACCTCAAAAACACAAATACTGCTCGAGCTGCTTGGTCCCAGCTGTCGGCCGCTTCTTGTGCAATTCTCTTGTTTATTGACTACATAGGTTCACAATGGTGTGGGACCGTGATGTCAGGAAACCAGGAGGAAGCAAAAAAATAGTTTTATATACTAATAAGGAGGCACTTGCTGTCATCCTCTCCAAGTAAAGTCATCTCCTCATCCTCATGTCCGTTGACCATGTTGACAACGCGAGACGGCGGCGCCACAGCGAGCGCAACAACTCGAAGGACAATGGAGAGGGACTCGCGGGCCCTACGGATGGTCTGATACAGCGCCCGCTGCTCATTCGGGAAGCCAGGATCATAGGGCCACATGTCCGCGACGGCATTGTCGTTCGTTTGTTCACCGGTGCTCGTTGAGGAGACAGAGGTTGCAGCACAGGTCCTCCTGCGTTGGTAGCTCTTCCGCCATTAGGGTGTCGAAGTGTGGCCGCACCTGCTCTATGGTGAACACGGCATGAACTGGCTTGGACAGTGGCGCCGGCTCCTGGTCGGAAGCTACGTCCATCGTCTGATTGTCGTCGCTCAGCTCGGCGAGGTAGCTGGCGAGCCAGCATGTTCGGCTGCTGGACCGACCCGCTGCCAAGCACGAGTCTGACTTCCCTGGCCCACCCAGACTGCCTCCCTCGCCCACGCGCGCTTTCCTCCCAAAACGGTCAGCGCCGCCCGCCTCGCTTCCTAGTGCATGCGATTGCTCCGCCTTCAAACGACACAAGTGCTGTCCGTCCGTCCTTCTGCCGCCCACATTAATGATACGCGATTGCCGAGGCGACTACTCCGGTGCCGCATGTCCGTCCCTCCGCCGCCCACCATTGCTATATAAACTGTTGCGCCGGCCATAGCCGCAGTCATCCGCATCCATTCCTATTCTCCTGTCCACACCACTACTGCACACCATGGCTTCCTCGCGCTCAAGCGCTCTTCGGGACGGGCGGACGACGGACCACAAGGAGATGGCAGCCATTGCTGCCGACTGGCTGGCCGGCAGGCAGCCGGAGGACGACGACGTCCCAATGAAGAACATGGTAGTTGACGATCCGGCGCCAACCCCCTCCTCCGCGCCATCCTCGCCGGTGCATTGCACCATGACCATCGGCGAGGCCCGTGCCCAATATATGGACACGGTGAGGCAGAAGCGTGAGGAGTAGTTTCGGGAGGTGCAGGCCAACGCCGCCTACAACCACCATCTCCTCCAGGAGCACCTGCAGGCGGAGGAGCAGATCGCCGCGGAGCGGGCGGAGTAGGAGGCGCTGCTCGACTCGTACCGCTCCGCCTGCGAGGGCCGCCTTGAGCGCTGGCGGTACCGCATGCGGGTGGCGGAGGCTGCGGCCGCCTACAAAGAGGGCGATGAAGCGGCCGAGGCGCTGTTTGGCGAGACCGAGGACGAGGCAGAGGACAATGCCGGCTTCGACGAGTCCCCGCTCCACTGGCATCGACGAGGCCCTGCTCCGCCGAGGCCCCGCCGCGCCAACAACGAGGCAGAGGACACCGCCGGCTCTGCCGAGGCCCCACCCTGCCGGCAACGAGGGGGATGATTTTCCCCCGCTCCACCGAGGCGCCGCCCGCCGGCAACAAGACAGAGGACATCGCCGGCTCCGCCGAGGCCCCGCCCCGCTGCCAACGAGGCCGCCACACAGAAAACGAGGAAGAGTAGAACACGGTAGGTTGCCGCTGCTCGGGTCCAAGTAAGGCCACCGCTGCTACCCTTCGGTTGCTGGCACTGAGCTGTACATCATGGAGCAATTCTATGATTACAGGCTGATTGAAGAGCGCTCCGTGGTTGAGCAAGCTCATGAGATACAGTCATTTGCTAGAGAACTTGAGCACTTCAGTTGTATGCTACCAGACAATGTTCGAAGTAAAAAGGAACAGAAGGAGTACAAAGAGTTTGAGCAGCTTTTTAGCGTTCATGTACATTGCAATCACAGTGATTCACATGTCATAGAGAACATTCAAAACAATCGATGATTATGCATCTCAGCAATTCACATGTCAGAGCCAATATTTACTTCACAACTAAAGAAAAAAGAAAAAATGGATCGACGCTGCTGACAGCAAAGGGCGTCCCATTCGAAAATATCAAACGCATGTCTTCTTGCTAAAATCAATGAGTAAATTTGACAAGGTTTTCCCATTCCAAAATATCAAATGCCTACGATTGTGGAATGGGCAGGGTTTGCCATCAGTTCGGACATTGACATGGCACCTCGTGCTAAATAAACCAACTGTTCTTTTTGTGCAGTTCCACCAAAATCAACCAAATTCGCGCGTAGCTTGTATGATTTCGCCCTTATATGTTGCAACGCCTTGAACTTATCGGCACCTCCTTTCTTATGGTGGAAATGAATGATTCGATGTATTCATGAACATTTTGTGCAGTTCCCATTGAAATCAAGCTGAGCACCCCTGTTTGCACAAATACAAAAAAAGTGATTAGTATAAAGCAAACTATACTATGAATCGACAGTTTAAACAGGCACCTACATGGTCCATGTAGAGCACACTTTTACAAAAATAGAACTCACCGGAAAGAATCCTAGAACAACATTGTACTCGCGCATCACAGCAAGAAAATGGAGATTTGCCAGTCCTTCTGAGCTGAAGTTAGTTTGGTCTTGTGGGGGGTAATGTAACCATCCTTCAACTGCTCCTTCTGATGAGAAGATAGACAGGGCTTCTTCATCCTGGCATAATCGGAACTAGTCACTTCACGTACTCCATATTCTTCTTCAGAGGAGGATGATCCTGTTGTGCAAAGACAAGAGGATAACTAAATGCTAGCATCCCTGTTTGCTCGAAAAAAAGGAAAGGAAATATTTAAAACAGCACAGATGAAGCACTTCTCAAGGACAATACCACTTTTTGATGACAGCATCTAAACAGTAGCACAACACCAATAGAGATGACAAAGCTCAATCATATGGATGAAATCAGTGGGCGAGTACCAACCTTTGTCAGGAGGCTTATTGTCTAGAGCATACAGATGAAGCACTTCTCCAGAACCATCTGTTGCTATCTACCGTGGTGTCCATGTTTACTATATACTCCTCGATTAGATTAATGTTTCCAACATCTTCTTGTGCAGTTCCACTAAAATATATGGTATCTTCAAAGAAGATCCATGTTTGCACAAGTAGAGATAATTACGTATTACATTAAGAGTGGCATCAAATCAGTGGCAAAACAATTGCCCGTTCCAGCCATAGCAATAAATTAAGATGCAAAACTATATCATTACTTGTGTCATCACAGTTCAAGTGCTTCATTACAGCACCAAGAGTTGATTTTTATTTTTCTTCCGCTTGTTCTTCCCCTTCATCACTTGGTTCATTAACAGACAAGCTTCGCCTTCAATGTAAGATTTGGCATGTCAATTAGGTTGCACAAGTATAGCACTAAACAATGACATTAATTTTTTGATGAAAGTGGCAAAATACAGGCCAACAGTTGTGAAATACCCTTATCTTACCTCAATGGGATATTACGGTGCACATACAGATTGGAAGTCTTGTCTCCATTTCTGCAGTTCACTAAAATCAAACAACATTACCGTACAAGTAGCACAACATATAAAAGCACACTGCAGAATCATGTGAAAGAAGGCTAGTACTGACCTCTCATGACGCGGAATTCAAACAACTCACAAGAAGAAGATCCGAACCAAATTTGCCAAGACGGATAGGAAGTAAGATCTCCTCTTGTGCAGTTCCACTAGGATCAAGCAATCAAGCAACGTTGTCGGTGTGACATTTTGGTTGAACTGCACAAAACACTCTTAAAACAAAAGTGTTTTGTGCAGTGCAACAAAAGGTCACAATGGCAACGAGGTGAAGTAGATAACCCTGTTTACACAGAGGTGCAAAGGAAACAACTAGTGGTCAATAACGGTGGATGACACAGAAGCCAACAAAAAGAAGCATCTACCTTATCTAAATGGGAAAGAAAGCAAGACAGTAGCATTTCTCAAACGGTGGCATTGATTAATATTAACAGAGAGATTATATTAATAATAAAATTCATTAAACATGTAATTTGCTTTTAACTGTGGCATTGCATCAATTTTCCAGCGGCATTATTAGAGGGTGTTTGTATACAGGGACATTTTGGTGGAGGGACTAAAAAAACTCCGTGTCAGTCCCATCTAAACCAAACAGGAGGGACTTTTAGGGACTAAAAGTGGGCATTTGGGACTAAAGAAAGAAGACCCCGAGGGAGTCTTTTTGGGACTTTTTCCAACTGTTGCCCCTGCCACGGATTGCACTTTGTCTCTATTAGTTCACTACTAGGGGTAACATGGTCTTTTAGCATGTCATTTAATAACCTCTAGTCCATGTTTTGTCCCTAGAACCAAGCAGGTAGGGACTAGGGAGTTTTTAACCAAACAGGGCCTTAGATTAACAACAGCTAAAGAGTTGCACGGGACAGTGGACGCACTAGCACCATGTGCATCTACCGATGTACTGGGGTGATGCACAGTCTGTTGCAACAAAGAACAAACAACCAAGGAGCATATTTGTGTTGGTCCTAGTTTTGTTATCTTTAGACACCTTTCCCTATGTGAGCGCAACAAATCTAGTCTTGCTCAAACTCTACAGCCTTGTCCCCCAAAACAAAAGATCAGTTCGTTACAGATGTGCGTACTGCGTTTGTCATTGTTTTCCCTTTTCGACCAACGTAGGTGCTGGATAGCCAGTCTGTACTAGTACTTTCCCCACTTCCTTTCCTCTGTGAACCACGTCCTAGATTTATGCTATACAACTTTCCCCACTACTTCCCCCATTCCTGTCCTCTTTGAACCACGTCTTAGATTCATGCGATACAACTTTCCCCACTACTTTCCCCCTTCCTTTCCTTTTTGAACCACGTCCTAGATTCATGCTATACAACTTTTCCCACTACTTTCCCCCATTCATTTCCTCTTTGAACCACGTCCTAGATTCATGGTATACAACTTTCCCCACTACTTTCCTGTTTGATCCAACACCTAGATTCGAGTGCAGAAGCGGAAAAATCCCACATGCAGCTAGAGCAAGGTATGTGGAATAAGTAAATTATACCTTAAGGTTCTTGGGGTCTGGTTCAGTGGGCGACCGGAGGACGTTCGACCCACACTATGTACGACAACAAAGAAGAAGGGGTCGGAGGCCCTCTCGCGCCGCCGCTGGGTGAAAGTGAACAGCTGCACCGGTAGTGGATTACCTCCCTCGCCGACGGCGACAACGTTAAGCCTCCTTCCCTTCCCGGCGGACGGTTCTTTGACCAGCAGTGAGGGAAGAGAGAGAGGCCAGCGAAGTCTTGTTTAGATCTGGAGAGGGTGAGAGAGTGTGAAGAGAGCAACTACAAGCAGACCAGCAGTGAGGGGAGAGAGAGAGGCCAACGAAGTCTTGTTTAGATCTGGAGAGGGTGAGAGAGTGTGAAGAGAGCAACTACAAGCGCTGAGGCTCCAGCGTGTATATATACTGGAGAGAGTGTGAAGAGTGCAAACCCTAGAAAACAAGCGCCGAGGCTGCAGCTTATACGTGATGAGGTGATTATACGGTCACTACGAGATCGTATAGCTCCATATCCATCCATTTTGACCAGTCAAAGAATCCTCCTGGCACGAATTATGCTCAAGTGTAGTTATGAAACCTGAGACCTCAAGTTTGATGAGCGAACAGGCTAACCAGCTACACAACCCTCCCGTTATGTTCAACAAGAGGAAAATAACCTTTTATACATTCCTGCATTCGTGTGACAAGCATGCCGTGTTTCTTTGTGTGTGGGAGTCATTGGGATTTAAATCATAATCGTGCCATGTGGCTTTGGTGGTAAGACTATCCATAATGGTGCAGAAATAATGCAGCCTTAGTCACCTTACCTCTCTCCACATAGTACGTTGGGTCCCACCAGTCAGAGGGTGAAACAAACAAATTAATAAGAAAAATTAAAAGCTCCAGCGGTGTATCTTACCTCACACATCTCGCTACTGCTCGGGAACACTGTCCAATTGATCCCTCTGTTCGCTCACGTACTATTTTAAGTGAATCCTTATTATAACATGCACACAATTTTGGGCACTTGTATTCGACCTAAGTCAGTGTGCCACCGTATCTTGTACGACTCCCTCCGTCTAGGTGTAATAGGTCACGTTAGAAGGTGCAGCGGGACCAAGGTGCAAGCAGATTGGAGGAGAAGGAGAAACTTGACCGGTCATTCCTCCAATCAAAGCCCTGATTTCTGTCTCTAAACGCAACAATTAATCCAAACAACTAAGAGATGCCCCTTCTCTTCTTGTACGTACTCGATTTGTATCTCACTTCCTGTGGCTTCGCACTCGCATGATTTTCCTATTCTATGAACCTGTGTGTGTGTGCATGTGCGTGTGTGTGTTTAACAGCATGTGTGTGTTAGAGAGAGCGACAGATCGACCTACTCCTACAGAGAGATGGTGTGTAGTGTACGATTTTAGCCGCAAGAGTCGGTGCATCCTCTCGTTTCCGGGCGTCCCGTAGGGACAGGCGGACAGCTGCCATGCCCGCTCCTGACCAGCCTGGCCCACCCAACGCCCCTCCATCGCCCGCGCGCGCTTCCTGCCCGAAACGGTCAGCGCCGCTCCAAAGAATCGGTGCAGCATTCATGCCCGGGCAGAGCGGACGCGACCTCTCACTGGCGCCTGCCTTGAAGGGAGAAGCGGATTCAAGAGTGATGGTTGCTTCGTCCGTCCAACTTACTGCTGGGTCTATGTGATTTGATGGCTCATTGGTCACTATTACTGAGGTGGTAGGACTGCTGGATGTCCCACGCTTTCGGCCGAAGGAGGTACTACTAGATTACAATTTTCTCCATTCTTACGGCGGAGGAGTGCAAGAGCAGTGAAAACACGCAGGCTCAGTGATTACATGGCCCACCTCACACTATCACCATATTTTCTGGACACCGTGCGACACCTAACTCTTTACATAGTACTACTTGTATAGTACGTACTATAATTTATCAGCGAGATAGTACAATGCTATGAAGCTTCTAGCTTCTGTTACATGTATCTTGCGTCCAAGGTTACCCGTTGCAACATTTCATCAAATACAAAGGAGACTAACATGCATGCTATATCTCAATGATTGACAGATCATAGCAAATATGTACTCCCTCCGTTCCAAAATAAGTGTCTCAACTTTATGCTACATACGGAGCAAAATGAGTGAATCTACACTCTAAAATACGTCTATATACATCAGTGTTTGGAGTATGTACTAGTAGTTCATATTGAAATCTACTAAAGGACATATATATTCCAAACAATATGATAATATCTCTAACCAAGGTAGTAGGGACGAGGAGTAAATGGAGGGAGTACTAGTAAAAATTTCTCCTCGTCCTGCGAGCCACCGCGCGCGTGGGCGAGGGAGCGGGCGTAAGGCGTACAGTACTACTACTACTCATGCAGTCCCTAGCCATTGAAACAGAGACAGCTAAAGAAAAAAAGATCCATGCAGTCCCTAGCCCTTGAACCGTAAACCCTAACCAGGCTTTAATTTGCTGGCAACGTCGGTGCTTCCTAAGAAATAAAGTTTGCAACCCTTTGACCATCGGATCATTTTGTGCAGTTTCACCAAAATCGAGATGAGCATCCCTGTGGCAAAGAAATTGAAGAAGCGTGATTAGAATAAGATTACTGGGACTAGTTGATGAGACATAAACTCATCACAAATACAGTACGTAGAAGCCAGTAGAGGTATGTGCGGGGCAAAGAAGTAGAGAAATATCCACATGGAGTGATGTGGGCAGCTGGAGCAGTGGTGCAAGCCGGTTGTAAAGGGAGTTGTACCTGAGGGATGCCGGGACGTAGCTCAACCTAGAGGAGGTCGGCGGGAGGAGGCAAGTACCCACGTCGCAGCAGTGAGCAATGGACGAAGGCAACCTCACCGGCTTTGTGAGAGAGAATGGCGGGGACCCCTGATCGGGACGTGCCGAAAGTGGGTTTTCACCGTCGGCGACGGCGACCGCATCTACACTAAGCATCCACCCCTTCCCCCGGCGGACGTGATCCGTCGGGATGTTAGAGATGTGGCCACAGTGGTTTTGTGCGAGAGAGTGTGAAAACTGAAGAGAGCAACCCCAAGAAGCAACCGTGCAGGCTCGTCCTGCCTATGTATATAGTGGAGCGGTTTCCTTTTCTCTCCATATGAACCTATTTATATTGCGTACGTGCCACTGAAGAAAAAAACTTTATTTATAAATTACGCGGCACCTACTACTCGTTCTCCTATAAACCTTGCGCTTGGCATCTCCAAACTATTAACCTTGCGATTGGCTCTTCGCCTCTTCGGGAAGTCGAGCAATAATGGTACTGCAGTATATATCGTTCTGGCTATATGAGACCGAATGAATTGCTGCACGTCCACCACGTGGCGAGGGTCGAGGGGCGAGGGAGAGTGCGTACTATTACGTCCGTTTCAATATGGACTACATACGGAGCAAAATGAGTGAATCTACACTCTAAAATACGTCTATATACATCAGTGTTTGGAGTATGTACTGGTAATTCATATTGAAATCTACTAAAGGACATATATTCCAAACAATATGATAATCTCTCTAACCAAGGTAGTAGGGACGAGGAGTAAACGGAGGGAGTACTAGTAAATTTTTCTCCTCGTCCTACGAGCCACCGCGCGCGTGGGCAAGGGAGCGGGCGTAAGGCGTAGTAAGCAAGCTTCACCTCATCCTGCGAGCCACCACGCCCGTGGGCGGGGGAGACGGCGTACTAAGCAAGCTTCTCCTCGTTCTGCGAGTTGACGGGACACATCAAAAGTACTCCAGTGTATAGAGCCTTGCCTCTAAGGTAGGCCCCACATGGTTTGCCTCTTTTTAACATAACGCGTCAAGTCGCAATTTGTTTGTTCAGCCATGGTAGACGATCCTCCCTCCATCTAGTGGACAACCAGTACACGTGTCAAGTTACCACGTGGGCTGCCTTTTCGTACAGAAATGAGCTCCACCGTGTACCCGCGCGGGTGTGGTTGGGAAAGAGACGGGAGTACGTGCACCATGCGTGCACCTCTTCTCTTCGTGCACGTCCCCCACCTACGTGGATGTGTGTGAGAGATACAAACCTAGACAAATGGCTTGTGCGTTCATGGGTGTTTTTGTTTTTTTTGGGGGGGGGGTTGATTTCATGAATGTATTTGTGGGAATATGTGTCGATGACATCTCAAACAAAATTTTGCATGCAATGTGTGTGAAATGGAGGCCTATGCATATCATATATAGAGGGTCGAGCGATCCATGAGAAGAGAGGGAGGGGTCATAGATATCGATAGAGTCGAAGAGAGGATCAAGTGGGTGGGTCCGAGATCGATGAAGAGAGCCATCGAAATTGTGTGTGTGTGCAAGTCAAAGATATAGGGTGACTAACCTAGCTACCGGAACGTCAGAGGGCACAGGTCAAGTTTGTGCGCGGCAGGGAGACATGACTGGAGCGCTCGATGTATCGGTGTGTGTGTGTGTGTGTGTGAGGGGGTGGGGTGGGGTAGGCAGAGGCCTAACTATAGAGGTAGAACGACTCGTATATGTGTTGAGAAGGAGAGACCCAACTATGTCTTGAGGGAGATCGGTCGACATCCATACATAACAGAAGGACGGGAAATAGGATGGGACAGAGAGAGGAGAGAGAGAGGGAGGGAGAGGGGTAGAGTGCTGGATGGGTGATGGAGTTGCTTCTCGAAGATGGTGGGAGAGGCCAACTAGACAAATTGAGGGTGGAACTGCAATATTATCAATAAGAGTGGGGATGTGTTTCTGTGTGTGCCTGCGCGTGATAGATCTGCCGGGACACATCCATGGATGATGAAGGGGAACCATGTGTTTGGTAAGCAAACCTAACTAGATCAGTAGATCAATTGTTGTTTGTCGGAGGTAGATCGATCGACGCGTGGGGAAAAACGAGTTATAAGGACCTAGCTAGCTATATGTATAGCGGGAGATCGGTCGGTGTACGTCCATTTGTTAGAGGCAAATAAGGCCCGACGAGACGGATAGACAGAGAGAATGGAGCTAGGAGGTGGTGCGAGAGGCCCAACTACTAGCTAGATAGGGGGAGGAGTGTGCGGTTGTGAGATCGATGAAAAGAGGGGCGAGAGTTTACACGTGAGTGGGACCATATGAGATACACGAGGCAAGGACACATAAAGGAGGAGATTGAAGGTGCGTGTGTATGTTGTAGGCAGACATCGCTGGAGAGGTTTATCGATCGGTGTGTGTCGGAAAGGAGTTGTGGAGACTGTGGGAGAACGACCTAAAGAAGAAGAAAAATGAATGTGCGCGATAAATAGAATGCTGAGGGAGGGGGAGGGTGAGGAGGGCGTGTGCATGCACGAGAGAAAGTTAGTGGTAGCTACAAAGGTTAGAGGATTGCGTGGGTGTAAGAGACTAACAAAGATCATAATTTGATATGAAAGTGGATTCATATATTTGAATAGGAGATCATAGTGTTTTAAACATATGCATGCATGAATATAGCGGTGATACGCGTGTTGTGGTTTTGCACATGTTATACCATAATGTGATAATGCATGGCGTTTGCAACTCACAGCTAAATGTCGAACAATCTAAACCATACTATACATCGAACAATCTCACATTTTGTTTGACTTTGTGATAATGTGTGGCGTTTGTAGCTTACAACTAAATATCGAACAATCTAAACAATACTATATATCGAACATTCTCACATTTTATTTGAATTTGTGGTAATGTGTGGTGTTTGCAACTCACATCTAAATACTTGTAGGCGTAGGGGGCGGGGCACCATACATAATGTGATAAACACATTATACATATGAGACATGGTTTAGTTTGTGAAGATCTAGCTAGAGCTTGAAATGTACTATGATTTGAAATCAACATAAAGTGGATTCAAAAAATCAAGTTTGAGTTCATATAGTACACATAGTTCATATGTAACTCGAGACTAATCATGTGGTGTGCTGTGAAGATAATACACAAACGATGGTTTAACTTGACAATAATGATGATTGTAGATCTTATTAAAACAGAGAAACGAATTCAAACGCTTTGACTTCACAACAATCATTATTGTAGATCTTATTCAAATAGAGAAAGAATTCAAATTTAGTTCATATTGACGCAGTAGTATATACGTTTGGAATGCACTAAAACGTTCATTTGAGTACTAGGTTGCATGCCTTATACACGTAGCGAAATATTTTAATTGAACATAACATGAATTCAAAGTTTTGAATGACATTTGTAGTGCGAATTGATTTGGTACAGTACACGTTAGGCTTGTCCGGAAATTTCAACCCGCGCCTTGTTAGCCCGAAATATTTAAGATATATCTTTGTCCCGTTGTGCTCCAACAACTCCCTCCATCTCAACCCGCGCCTTGCTATTCCAAAATTACAACGCGCGCGAAAACTCCCACCTCCTGTGAAATCCCGACACACGAAATGCCCGTGATACCCCTGAACCGAAAGAACCGCCTCAAATCGGTGGGGGTACTTTCGTAACTTACCCCACATTTCGGACAAGCGCGTCCCTAAGCCATGGTTCCCCACTCCCATCCCATCCGCCCACCCATTCGTACACCGAGGCCGGGAAAACCCGCGAAGCCCCACACCCTCCTCCGTCCGCCACCCAGCCGGAGCCTCTTCCCCGACGACGTCGTCCACAGCAACACCTCGCCGTCCCTCATCCACCGTACCGGATGAGGATCCGTCGTCGATCTGGTCGTCCCGCCGGTTCAACCACCCCGTCCTCCACCTCCAAGGAGCTGCCCCGACGTTCCCTTCGTCTTTCGCGCCACCTCCATTCCCACACCGCTGTCTTCACCTACACCACCGGAAGAGCATCAGCATCATCGTTTCCTCGGATGAAGCTGCGGCCTAATCGGCGCCACCAAAGAGGTTGTACACTAATCGCCGCATTTTCTTCTTGATTCGATCTCACGGTGCTGCCGGCGCTCGGTCCCGAGCCGACACGGCGCGACTCCATCCACCGCGGCCTCGCCGGCCACTTCCTCCACGGCGTCGCTCCCTCGGTGGCGACGTCCACATCAGTAGGAGCTGCTGCTGCTTTAGCTCTCGCTCGCGCTGCTGCTATGCTCTTGCTCTCGGTCCCCTGCCTGGTCTGCTCTTGCTCTTGCTCTTGCTCGCGCTGTTGCTCTTGCTCTTGCTTGCGATGCTGCACCGATTTAGCTACACTTCAGTCGACTGAATCGACTTTTGGGTCAGTCGATTTTCAGGGGGTGGGGGGGGGGCTCGCCGGAGTTAAGGAAGAACCAGCCGCAGCGGGGAGGGGGGCTCGCCGGAGAAGTACCCCACTATCTATCTTAGGGTTCAGGGTGGGGGCGGTGGTCGCCGGCGGTGGTGGGGCGGTGGCGTGGGGATCGCCGGAGAAAAAGCTCAGCACGGGGGGGCCTAGAGGGATGGCCGGGGCGGCGGTGGACCGGTGGTGGGGAGTGTTTTCGGGGCGGGCGGGGCGGCTATTTGGCCGGTGGTGGTTGGCGGCTCAGGGGGTGGAGGTTGAAGATGAACTGCAGGCCCTTGATTCATATCCAACGGCTGCAAAATCGACTGAAGAGATGAAAAAGTCAGTCAACTGACGTGTAGCCTCACCTCTAGTGCGTTCAGTTTCAACAGTAAAATTCAGTTTTGACAACAAAATTCAGTTTCGACAGTTAAGTTCAGTTTCGACAGTTAAGTTCAGTTTCGACAGTTAAATTCAGCTTCGACAGTTAAGTTCAGATATGAGCGGCTGATGTATACATCTAGCACTTTGTGGTTTTGTATTTTACGTCATCTATTGGAGATGCTATTAGAATTCCACTCAGGTTAACGTTGTCTCTCTTGTCCTGCTTCAGCCTCGGTGTCGTACAACTCACCGGAGCTGCTCCAACGACGAAACCCTCCATCACAGCGGAGCAGTACCTCGGGCTCCATCTCCAGACGCCTAAGATCTTCTTCCCCTCCTCCGATAGCCAAGTCAGCCGGAGCATCCTCACCGGCCAACCCAATCACGCTGAGATCGACATGGCTTCGCCAAAGAGGTTGTACACTTCTTGTGGTTTGACTTAATCTCACCATACTTCTTTGCATCCTGTGATCTTCCAATTCTTGTGAACCAAACACCCAGATTGGCAGAAATCCTGTGTTTTTAAATTCTTTATTTTGCACGTGCATTCCTATCCTATTCCTGTCTATTTCCTATCCCTACATTGTTAGAATCCTCAAATTCAAACAAGCCCTTACAAAATTACTTCTGTTACAGATATGTGTCAAAGAAAACCTTGTGTGGTTTGTCCTGCTCCAGCGGTGCTGTGTTCCACCCCAGCTCAGCTGATCCAACGATAGAAGGGTTCACCACCGCAGGGATCCGCTCTCCAGACTATCTTTCGCCGCCTCAGATCTTCTTCCCCGCCGCCGGCAGCCACGACAACTGCATTACCATCATCAACTGAGCAGATGACCTTGAGGACTACACGGGTCCGCAAGAGAGGTCGCACTCTTCCGTGTCTGCTTATGTTATGCATCGCTTAATATGATGACATGCTACATTATCATCATGTTCACCTATTAGACTCCGACTCAGGTCCAAACTTATGCTGAAACTTGAGTTTTTAAATGGTTGTGGGGTACATGTTGGGGCAGCAATCAGTACTATCTGTCTACTATCTGGTTAATCTCGGGTGTCTACTATGAGTTTCATGTGGGTGCAAACAAACATTAAAGGAGCCATTATCTGTATTTTTTAACTAAAGCTATTATCTGCCTGCTATCATTGGTTTTGGGTCTATCCATAGTTTGCTACCATCACTCTGGATTTGTGCATGCACTCCTTACATAATCTCACTATGTTTTATTCCTATGCATGTCAGTTATTGTACACAATGGAACTGAACATGTAGAGCAAAAGAGACGAGCCTTGCGTGGCAATAAAATTTCATGCAGACGTCGCTCCATGGTGGGCGCAAAGGCAGCCCCCCTCCACCCATTTCGGATCGTAATCAAGAGGAAGATAACTATTCTGAGGGGGATTCAAAAGCAGAAGATCACTCCTATTTACCCCATGAGGTCTTCGCTCTAACTTGGCATGCTGATGTTGGTTATATCATGCATATGGTGCCTTGCATTGCTTACTTTATACATCAAATATGTCAACTGCTTAGTTTAGACATGCTTTGTGCGAATGCCATCTGTTTAGTTTATTCATTGTTTATGTGAATTATGCAATGCCATCTTGTTTAGCCAGGCATCATATATGTGAATTTTGCAATGCCATCCTGCTTAGCCAGTCATCTTATATGTGAATTATATCAGGCCATCCTTTTTTCGTTACGTATTACATTCGTCAACAATGTTAGTACATTCAACTACTCTTCGTGTGCATCAGCCATTTGACACGGTGATGGAAAATTCTGGAGTGAAAACAAGGTCTTCAGAGCAGACTATGCTATCTGACGAAGCGCATATCTCGCTGGTTACGGATAGCTCCTCGGAGGAGGATTCAGAGACAGATGACCAGTCCTATTCCCCCCCCCCCCCCCGAGGTGCATGCGCTAACTTGGCAGGGTTATGTTGCTCATATCGTGCGTATGGTATCTTGCATTGCTATGTCATTTGCTTAGTTTAGACATGATTTGTGTGAATGCCACCTGTTTAGTGTCTAATTACCATATATGTGAATTATGCAATGCCATCTTTTTGCAAGACATTATATATGTGAATTATGCAATGCTATCTTGTTGCAAGGCATTATATATGTGAATTATGCAATGCCATGCTGTTTAGCCAAGCATCATATATGTGAATTATATCATGCCGTCCTTTTTTTTGTATTTCTCATTGCTTTTGTCAACAATGTTTGTATATTCAACTGCTCTTCCTGTGCATCAGCCATTTGAATTGGTGATGGAGAAATCTGGAGTGAAAACATCGTCTTCAGAGCAGACAATGCTACCTAGTGAAGTAGATATGTTGCTGGTTACAGATAGCTCTTCAGAGGAGGATTCAGAGGCAGATGACCAGTCCTATTATCCCCCTGAGGTGTATGCTCAAACTTGGCAGGGTTATATTACTCATATCATGCATATGTTGTATTGCAATGCTTAGTTTTTACATCATATACACGATGTTGAATGCCATCTCCTAGTTGACACATCATATATGCGATTGCCCTCTGCTCACTTCCTTATTATATAAATCATATATTTGAATTATATCATGCCATGATGTTTACATAGACAGCATGTATCTGAATTATGGCATGCCAACCCATTTTCTAAAGACATAATATAGTTATATCATCTCATCCTGTTCACATAGTCATCATATTTTGAATTATGTCATTCTATCAGTGAATTATATCATGCCATCATGTTTCCATCGATGGCATGTTTGTGATTTATGGCATGCCAACCAGTTTAATAGACACATCGTATAGTTATATCATGTCATCCTGTTTACATAGTCATCATATTTTGAAGTATGTCATTCTATCCTGTTTAGTTAGCCATCATACATGTGAAATTGTGTCGTGCTATCCTGTTTAATTAGCCATCATATATTTGAAATTATGTCCTGCTATTCTGTTTGGTTAGACAACATAAATGTGAATTGTTTGATGCCCTGTTTTCTTCCCTACTATCCATTGCACCTGTCTATCTTACAATGTCTGTACATTCAATTACTTTTCTTGTTTATCAGCCATTTCAATTGGAGGGGGTATGGCAGTATCTGTGGGAGTAAAAACACGGTCTTCAGAAAAGATCGTGCTACCTGTCGATGGAGATAGAACCACGGTTGTACTTGCCCAAGAACCAGCCCCACCACACATAACCCAGACTCACGTAGATTGTACCCCTACCAAGTTGGACAGAGAACCAGCTACACCCCTTCTAACCCCAACCCCAGCAGATAGTAACCCAGTTCCCGTTGACACAACACGGTCTCCACCATAGAGCACCCAAACACGAGCAGTTAGTAAGGCAACTACAGTGCCCAAAGCACGAGGACGACCACTCCGAACCCCAAGTCAACGCTTAAAGCAGAAGAAGAATTGTTCTCAGGTCAGGTTCTGTAGCTATGGTTCATACTACTTTGCTCTTGCATCACTGTATTTACTCATACCAACTAATTTCAAATTTGAAGGATGCAATTGAAACTCCAATGGCGTAACAGGTATGTTTTAAACCTGTTTCTTTAACGTGTTTGCTATTGTAACTTGCTCTATGTTGATTTCAGTTTCAATTGAATAAACAGTTATGTTCTCATGCCATGCACATTACAAGTGTTGTTATTGCTGTGTAGTTTCCCACACTTATATTCTGTCTATGCTGCTTTGTCTTAAATACATATGATTCGAACTATATCTATCTTGATTTGGCAACATAAACTAGAATGATATAGACCATACAGTGACCATACTACATAGATATATGTTTGTTTCATGTTGTTATCCTGTCCACCTTACTACTGAACTAGTTTACCAAAATGAGTTTCATATACTACATTGTAAACCTGTGATGTGTTTGTTTGTTTCTCCTTTAGAACGCGGATAAAATATTGGAGAAGAGTACCCCGTTATGCAATGGTGAAGGAAGTAATGCAGACCAGGTTCAAGATAGTGAGACATCCCTGTTGTTCTCCAAGAAAGCTGATAAAAACTATAGTGAAGACACTGAGACAACCCCAAAGGCATGTCTTGATGTAGTGTTCGAGTTACTGGCTACTACTGCTGGCACCAGCTCTTCGTACTCGCTGCCTGAATCAGTTTGGCTTCTTGAGTCTCAACTTCAAGTTGAAAGACATCGATCAGATGTTATGCGACAGGAAGCCGAAGGACTAAGGAAGTCCCTGCAGAATTCAGATGCATACTTTCTGGTGCAACAGCAAGTGCTAGAGGATTTAAGTGCCAAACAAGAGAAAGTTAATAAGCTTGCTAAGCATCTTGCCAGCATTATGGGTACCCAGGATATTGTTTCTTGAGCTCTTCTGAAGTGGTTTCAGTTCTGGACTTGTTTTGCTGCGGCGTTTATATGCTGCTTTGTTCCCTATATTTGCACTGGTGGCGAACTTTGATGCCCAGTGGATGTAATATGTGTAATAGCCGTGATAGCCTAGCGTAAGTTACTTGCTTATTTATTTCCGTTGTCTTGTTTATTTGTTTTCTTGTAGTCAGTGCAGTTCTTTTTCCACGGTTTGCTAGTGGCCGGAATAACCTATTTTTTAAACTAGGCCACATTAACAATGGGCTACATATTTACTGTAGGCCTCCTACGGGCCATAGAAACAATGGGCCTTCTAAGGGCCGTAGACATAATGGGCCTTCAACGGGGCGTAGACACAATGGGCCTTCTATGGGGCGTAGACACAATGGGCCTTCTACGGGCCGTATCATCAATGGGCCTTCTACGGGCCGTATGATCGGTTGGCCAAACATGGGCCAATAACATACCACATTATGGCCGTAAATGGGCTAGAGTTGAAATCGTCCATTCATGGGCCGACCATAACGGGCCGTCGTTAATAGGCCGTATTTGATGACGCTATGAAAACGGCCCAACATATTAAAGGGCCACAAACGGGCCGACTGTAAGCACGGGCTGTATTTGGCCCACAAGCTGAAAATGATAGTAACGGGCCGAAAGTAAACGAATGCTCGAAATGAGCCCGAGAATAAATGGGCCCTAAGAAGGCCGAAAGATAACATGGGCTGGAAACGGCCCAACGGAATAATGGGCCGTTAATGGGTATAAAGTGATACACTGTTCATTACGGGCCAGTTTTACCACGGGTCGTTAATGGGCTGAGGGTTACTAAGGGCCTCATATGGGCCAAAAGACATCATGGGCCATACATGGGCCGGAAGTTAAAACGGGCTTGAATTATATTGGACGGCCCAGATGACGCTATTGAGCCTAATTCGGATAGGCCGTAAACGGGCCCTGGGTTAGCGGGTTGTAAATGGGCTATATGCGAACATGCCGTTAACAGGCTTGCCGTGGGCCGGCCCGCCACCTTTTGACCAAGTCAAACGGGCCGGCCTTTTCACAGGAATGGGCCTCTGTTGGGCCGTGCCACGTGTCGATGTATCATAGGCGCTTTGGGTCCAAGGAGTGGATGACGTCTGTCCCAACGGTGAGCTGACACGTGTTTCCTCCAGCCAATGATGATTTTACACGTGGAAAATCCCCATTGGTCGGGGCTGTTAACGGGTTATCGGATCCAAAACCGGACTTGATAGCTTAACGACGTTCCCTTACGGTGGATGCCACGTGTCGGCCACCCTTGACGAAAGCACTTCTATGACGCGCGATTTATCGTCATGGAAGTGGACACTTCCGTGATGATAACTTTGGTAATGTATGGAACACTTCTACGACAGCACAGGTATGACTATCTTGATTCTGTCATAAATTTGTCATGGATGTACATGCATGACAGAAAACGTGACCTACTGTGACAAACACGTATCATCACGGAAGTGTATTTTTTTGTAGTGACTAGAAGTATTCCTGCAGGAGAGAAGAACAAGGCCCCAGTGCCTCAAGCTGAAGAAGAGGATAAAGAGTCTCTTGTTTTGAGAAAGCTGAAACCCAAGATTCCAGACCACAATGATGCTCATTCAGTGGCTGAGGACATGCATATCAGAAAGGATGCTGGATTGAGATTGTGGAGACAGTCTTATACCTATACTGTGAGGAGGAGGACTGCAGTTGACTACAGGTTTCATACAAAGGAACAACAAGACTTTTATGAGACCATTCTGCTTGACAAGAAGCCAATTGTCTGTGACATGAGATGGGTTGATTGGGAATACATCAAGGAGAATGAAGATCGCTTCCCAGGAGTTTATGACAGCTTCAAAGCATGTGGAGTTGACAAATTTGTTGGGCAGAAGCTCACAAAATGGAATGATGAGTTGATCATGCAGTTTTACTCCACTACTCACTTTTACCCAGATGGGAAGATCATTTGGATGTCTGAAGGTACTAGGTACCAATCCACTGTTGAAGAATGGGCCAAGATGATCAATGCCCCAGAGGAACATGAAGATGACTTAGATGTGTATGCAACGAAGAAGAAAGACCACAACACTATGGCTAACATGTACAAAGAGATCCCTGATAAAGCTTTGGAGACACACAAGCTTGGGTCTGTACATTATTTGTTGTCTGGTTTGCCTACCATCAACACCATTCTAAGGCACGCATTACTGCCAAAGTCAGGAAATCACAAGATGATCAGAGGACATTCCATCAACATGTTGCAAATTTTTGTGTCCCTCAAAAGTTTAAAGTCATGAGCCTGATTGTAGAGACAATCAAGAGGATAGCTGCTGATCAAAAGAGGAGTTGTGGGTATGCTCCACATATTCATTAGCTCATCAATGCTAAGATAGGCACATGAATATGCTTGTTGGACAAAGAGCACTTACCCTTGCTCCCTGAGTTTGAAGATAATGAGGTTGTCATGAATGAGAATGAACCTTCATCAGCTCTAGCACAAGAGAAGAGAGCAAAAGCTAAAGCAGAGAAAGTTGCCAAGATGCCTAGTGTTGAGGAAGCATCTCAAGTTTTCCTGAAGAGCAAACAAGACCAGCTTGGATATCTGATTCAAGCTACTTTGAGGATTGAGAAGGGATTGGCCACCCTGACTCAGAATCAGTAGAGTTTGGAGAGGATCATAGAGACAAAAATTTATGATCTTGATCTGAAGGTAACTAAGATCCAAACAACAGTTGAGCAGCTCCAGGAGGAAGCAGAAGAGAGGAAAGGGAAGGCGACTACTAATGCTTTTCAGCGAGTGCCTAGAGGTCAGAGGTCTGCTGCAATACCCATGGCTGACACTAGAGCCACCACATCAGCACCAGCAGCCACAGCTTCAGTGCCACCTCCAGCAGCCACTCCACCAGCTCCAACAACATCAACTGATGCCTTCGTCCTTGGAGTTCTCTCTACACCACCTCCCGAAGACCAAGCCTGAGAGACGCATAGCACTATGCATTTTTGAACTTTTTGGTAACTTGTTGCCAAAGGGGGAGAAATATGTATAGATCATAGGCTTCGAGAGAGAGTGTTTTGTCTTTTTATCTCTTGCTTTTGGTTGAACCTTATTGTGTGCTTGGTTTATACTTTATGTCCTTGTGTGAGATACTTGTATGATCATGTAGGATCTTGGCTTGACCTTCCGACCGTGGTAGCGGCGCAGACTCTGCTGGTAGATGGCGGACCGTCTGAGTGCCAACAGCCGGCCCTCTTCCAGCAGATCGACGCCGTCTTCTCGCGCTTCCTTTGCCTCCGCTTCCGTGTACATGGTGACGCGAGGTGAGTCAAACTCAATGTCAGTTGGGATGACGGCCTCAGCACCGTACACGAGAAAGAATGGAGTGAAGCCGGTTGATTTGTTCAGAATGGTGCAGAGGCTCTAGAGGACGGCCGGTAGTTCGTCGATCCAACAGCCGGCCGACCGCTCCAATGGCTCGACCAGTCTGGGCTTGATGCCGGAGAGGATGAGGCCGTTTGCTCGCTCGACTTGGTCGTTTGACTGCGGATGGGCAACAGACGCTAAGTCCAGTCGGATGCCCTGCATCGCACAGAAACGGGCCAAGGCTCCCTTGGCAAAGTTCGTGCCATTGTCGGTGATGATGCTGTGTGGCACACCGTATCGGACGGTGATATCTGCAATGAAGGTCACAACAGTCGGACCGTTCAGTTTCTTGATTGGCTTTGCTTCAATCCATTTGGTGAATTTGTCCACGGCGATGAGCAGATGGGTCATGCCGTCGTGTGCTGTCTTGAATGGTCCCACCATGTCCAGCCCCCAAATAGCTAAGGGCCAAGTGAGGGGGATTGTCTTGAATGCAGAAGCTGGCAAATGTTGCTTGGAACTGAACTTCTGGCACCCTTTGCAATGCTTGACCAACTCCTTGGCATCTTCCAAGGCAGTCGGCCAGAAGAAACCATGGCGGAAGGCTTTGGCGACAAGGGATCTGGAGGCCGCTGGTGGCCGCACTCGCCTTGGTGGATATCTTTGAGAATTGCTTGGCCCTTCTCTGGTTCTATGCAGCGCTGGAAGACTCCAGTCACACTGCGTCTAACAAGCTCTCTGTCTACTATCGTGTAGGATCCTGCTCGGCGCTGCACTTGTCGAGCCGAGATCTCATCAGTCGGTAGTTCTCTGGTTACCAAAAACTTGAGGATGGGCTGCGCCCATGACGGTGCTTGAATTTCTTCTACTGCCACTACGGCCACTTGTACTAGGGTGGCTGGGTTGGGAGGTGGCGGGTTGGAGTCGGTTGCCGCTTGCTGCATCGTTGAAGTCTCCAGGCCGACTGCTGCAGCCCCCGGGCCAGGCTGTGAAGTCCCTGGGCCGGGTTGTGAAGTCCCCGGGCCAGGTGCGACTGTTGCAGTCCCCGTGCCGCCTACCGAAGTCCCCGGGCCGGCTGCTGCGGCCCCCGATTCGGATCCGACTGCTTCGGGAGGAGCCGGTACAAAGATGGACTCGGTTTCTAGAGAAGGCTTGATTGACGGCTTGCGGAGGCACTGAAGGGAGATGCAGGCTGGTATTGCTTGACGGGTGGAGCCGATCCGTGCCAGGGCATCAGCTGGCTCGTTTTCGTCCGTGGCACGTGAAGGAACTTGCACCCTTCAAAATATTCGCTGAGTTACTGAACGAGGAAACGGTAGCTCGCCATGTTTGCATCCTTGGCGTCCCAGTCACCAGACGACTGTTAGACCACCAAGTCCGAGTCGCCCTAGCACAGGATCCGGCGGATGCCGATCCCTTTGGCCAACCGGAGGCCGTCTATTAGTGCTTCATACTCGGCTACATTGTTGGAGGCGGCGAAATGGATTTGCAATGTATATCTGAGCTTGTCGCCTTTGGGAGAGGTGAGAACAATGCCGGCTCCCAAGCCGGTGCACATCTTTGAGCCATCAAAGTGCATATGCCAATGAGTGGAGTCCGGAGCTGGCGGCAGGTACTGGGTCTCGGCCCAGTCGACGAGGAAGTCGGCTAGTGCTTGGGACTTGATGGCGGTGTGTAGCTGGTAGAAGATGGTGTAGGGGGCCAACTAGATGGCCCATTTGGCCACTCGGCCAGATGCATCTCTGTTGCCAATGATCTCGGCAAGTGGGGCAGTGCAGACAACCGTGATCGTGTGTTCTTGAAAGTATGGCTTCAGCATCTTGGCGGCAAAGTGCACGCTGTAGCACATCTTCTGATAGTGAGGGTAGTTCTGCTTCGAGGTTGACAACACCTCGCTCAAATAGTACATGGGCCTCTAGACCAGCTGTGCTCTACCGTCCTCTGGGCGCTCTACCACCATGACAGTGCTGACCACCCGACTAGTGGCGGCGATGTAAAGGTACATGGGCTCTTTAGCAGCCGGAGCCGCCAGGACAGGCGGCATGGTCAGCATCTTCTTCACTGGAGAAAAGCTTCATCCGCCTTGTCATTCCACTCGAAATGAGTGGTCTTCTTCATGAGCTGGTACAAGGGAAGAGCTTTCTCGCCCAGCCGACTGATGAAACGACTGATGGATGCCAAACAGCCGGTGAACTTTTGGATGTCTCTCAGTCGGGTGGGTTTCTCCATCCTCTCGATGGCCTTGATCTTCACAGGGTTGCACTCTATGCCGCGCTCTGAGACCAGGAAGCCAAGGAGCTGGCCGGCTGGTACTCCAAAGACACATTTCTCTGGGTTGAGCTTGATCTGAAACCGGCGCAGATTTTCAAAAGTTTCCTTGAGATCTTCCAAAAGGGTATCGCGCTTCTCCGTCTTCACCACAATATCGTCTACGTAGACGTGGGAATTTCTGCCGAGTTGCTTGAGGAGGCACTTTTGCATGCAACACTGAAACGTGGCACCAGCATTTCTCAAGCCGAATGTCATGGTCAGGTAGCAGAAGGCTCCGAATGGTGTGATGAAGGCGGTCTTCAGGCGGTCAGCCGGGTTCAACTTGATCTGGTGGTAACCTGAGTAGGCATCCAAGAAACTCAACAACTTGCATCCGGCTGTGGAGTCTATCACTTGGTCAATCCGTGGCAAAGCAAACGGATCCTTGGGGCAGGCTTTATTGAGACTGGTGTAATCAATACACATGCACCACTTGTTATTCTTCTTCAGTACAAGGACTGGGTTGGCAAGCCATTCTGGGAAGAAAACTTCCATGATAAAGCCGGCTGCCAACAGGCGGGCAATCTCTTCTCCAACAATTCGTCTCTTCTCTTCCGACAGTCGGCAGAGGGGTTGCTTGACTGGCTTGGCATCTGCTCTGACATGTAGCTTGTGCTCAGCGAAATCCGTCGGAACACTCGGCATGTCCTTGGGAGACCATGCAAAGATGTCCCGATTCTCATGGAGGAAATCGATGAGCTCTCTTTCCTATTTGCTATGAAGGTTGGCACCTATGATAGCGTACCTCTCCGGGTGCTCAGGGTCCAAGGGAATCTTCTTTGTCTCTTTGGCCGGGTCTCTGACTCTTTGGGCTCTAGGGATATGTCCGGCTGCTTGCCGGCCATAGCCACCACCCGGTCCAGAAGCTTCTTCTTAGCAGCAATCAAGGGACTCGGCCAGCCGGCTGCTGGCTGCAGCACAGGCGGACGACTTCTCATAGTCTCCATTGCTCATGATAATGCCCTTGGTCTGTGGAATCTTCAGCTTGGGGTAGGCATAATGTGGCACTGCCATGAACTTGGCAAGAGCTGGCTGGCCTAAGATCACGTGATAAGGGCTCTCCAAGTCTACCACCTCAAACCAAATGGCCTCACGGCGGAAATGATTCTTGTCCCCGAAGAGGACATCTATCTTGATCTTGCCGATCGGTGAGCAGGAAAGGCCGGGCATAATGCCGTGAAACACAGTCCGACTGGGCAGGAGCTGCTTTTGTTTGATGCTCAACTTTTACATGGTATCACGGTAAAGGATGTTGATGCTGCTGCTACCGTCTGTCAGGATTAGGGAGAAACATGCAGCTTGCCTCTCCGTTGCAAGGGTGGCATCCAAAACCAAGGCATAGGAACTCGGAGAAGGCATCACTTCCGGGTGGTCAGCACGGCTCCAGCTGATAGGCTTCCCAGACCAGTGCATGAACTCTGGGGCAGTTGATGCAACTGCATTCACTTCTCGGTGCTGCTGACATCGGCTATGTCTGTTGCTGGTCAGGCTAGTGAAAACAACATAAGCGCCATGCTCTTCTGGGTAATCATCTTGGACTGCGCCGACTTCTGGACGAGGGGCCGGCTGCAGAGGAGGCGGAGCTGGCGGGCCAGCGGGCGGAGGGGGTAGTCCTTCTCCTTTGGCGATGCGGACAAGCCAGTGGCACTTCCGAGTTTTATGGTTGGACGGCTTCGCACCGCTGTGGAACTTGTAGGGGGCATCGAGGGTCTGCTCAAAGGAGAAAGCGGGCAACCAGGCCGGCTTGCCGCCTTTCTGACGCTTGGGGAGTGGCTGCCCTTGCCGGCTGGGGGGCTTTGCGCTTGTTGTCGTTCGGCTGCTGGCGCCGACTGTTGTCTCCAGCCGGCGTTCGAGGAGCCGGAGGGAGCACCTTCTCAGAAGCATCCACCAGGAGCTCCGACTTCATGGAGGAGTCGGCAGTGGCGTACTTGTCTGCTATGATCAGCAGTTCGTCGAGTGTGGCCGGCTCATCGCAGAGGAGTCGGTGCTTGAGTAAGGTGCCCTCTTGGCACCCGACAGTGAAGTACTCGATAGCTTGGACCTCATGCACCCCTTCGCAGGAGTTGCGAGGTTCAGCCCACCGCGTCAGGTAGTCGCGGGTGGACTCATCAGGGCCTTGAACGCACAGTGAGAGCTGGCGGGGCTTGGGAGGCCGCTTGTAGGTGCTGAAGAAGTTGCGGACGAAGACCTCAGTGAAATCTACCCAGTTGTTGATGCTGCGGGGCTTCAGGCTGTTCAGCCATGTCTGGGTCGTGCCCTAGAGCATGAGCAGAACATACTTCACGGCAACACGCTTGTTGCCGTTCGCTATGCTGACTGCGGTGGAGTAGTCAACCAACTAGTCCTCCGGCTTCACGGAGCCGTTGTATTTGGGCGTGTCTCGTGGGAGCGAGAACCCTTTGGGGAAGGGCTCGTCGTGGACGCGGGGGCCAAAACAGGGCGGGCTCATCGCTTCTTCTTCTTCTAGCGCCAAGGACCGATTGAGGCGGTCGGTCCGGTGGCATGCGTCGTTCTCTCCGACTCCTTCTCGGCGGCCCAGCCGGTCACCGAGTGTTGGGTGCTCAACAGGCGGTGGGGAAGCATGCCTCTCCCTGCGAGGAGGAGGAGGCGGGTAGTCGTCCCGTCGTTCCACTGCTCGTGGGCGGCCATCTTGGTCGCGCTTGATGGTGATGCGTGTGCGGCTGCGGCTAGCAGCTGGCTCTTTGTCTCGTGTGTCGCGGACGCCACCAGTCGGCGTCCGGGAGGTCGTGCCTTGCTCTTGGTGAGGGGCGGGTTCTCAACCCGCTGGCCAGGATCTTCTGCGCGACAGCTGGCCTCTTGCAGCGCGGCAGCCGCGTCAATGAGCTGCTGAACGCGCTCCGTCATGCAGCGGCACTCGTCGCCCTCGAGGTGGTCCAGCTCGTCGGCTGCCGCCTGGGCAGCTCGTATGTTCTCCATGGGTGTGGCATAAACAGGGCGGTCTACCCCGAACATGCTGGCGACGGCAGCGCCGCGCTACCGGACCATGCCAATGCGGCTGGGCCCGCTAGCAGCCGGCGTGCCGCCAACAGCGCGGTTGATCTCGCGCTGGTAGGCCTCTCAAAGGCGTCTCATGGTGGCCAACTACTTGGCGCTTTCGACGAGCGAGAGGCGGTGGGCTTCCAGCGTCTCGGCGTCTGCGTCTTCTGCGATGGTGTAAGGGCATATTTATCCCTTAGTTGTTTTGGTGATTGATGACAATGCTTTTGCGGACTACTCGTGTGCATTGAGTATTTCAGATATATCATGACTAGGCACAAGACGATTTGGTGCCCCTCGAAGACTATTGAAGACGGCGTTTCTCTACGTTTCTTTTCGGTGGATTTGAGTCGTAGGAAAGCCGTACTATTAAGAGGGGGTCCGCTTTGGAAAGGTTTGGGTGGAATCATCATGTACACGTCTACTCCATTTGCACCTCCTTTCCATTGGCACTATGGAGCATCCTCCGTCGTTTCTTGTCTATGCAAAATGTCGTGTTTGCTGATCTTAGGCGTGTGGTAGTACTGCTCCTAGGAGCGGTAGTACCGCAGGCCCTTGCGGTAGTATCGGCCCCCGGCGTGGTAGTAGCGCAAGTGCCCACGGTAGTACCGCTTCCTTGGAGCGGTAGTACTGTGGTCTCTGGCCAGGCGCTGCAACTTTTGCGGTAGTTGGGGCGGATGTAATTTTTTACATCCGCGCCCTACGGTAGTACCGTGCCCCTGGCGCGGTAGTACCGTGCTCTCTGGCCAGGCTCAGCAGCATGCTTGGCAGTAGGGGCGGATGCAATTTTTTTACATCCGCGCCCCGTGCGGTAGTACCGCTCCTGGCTTGCAATACTACCATGTCGGATTTTTGCATAGACCCCAACTCAGCGGAAGTTGCCACGGATGTATTTTTATATGTCCGTGCCTTCCCAAAATCTGGACCATCCCTGCCTTGCGGTAGTACCGCAAGGGGGAGCAGTAGTACCGCGCCAGCGGTTCTACTGCCCTCTGCTTCTTTGCATCTGGGCTGTTCTGGTTTCTGCTGCACGGACGGTAGTACCGCGGGGCCCTGCGGTAGTACCGCGTGCCCTTGTGGTAGTACCGCGCCCCTGGCGCGGTAGTACTGTCCTATGTAGGTTGAGTTGGTGGATAACGGTTGGATTTCTTCTCCCACTATATAATGGGTGTCTTCTTCTCCGAGTTGACTACCTCTTCCATCCCCAAGCTCCATTGTTGCTCCAAGCTCCATTTTCACCCGATCTCTCTCCCTAGCCAATCAAACTTGTTGATTTTCTAGGGATTGGTTGAGAAGGCCCCGATCTACACTTCCACCAAGAGAAATTTGATTCCCCCCACTAATCCCTTGCGGATCTTGTTACTCTTGGGTGTTTGAGCACCCTAGACGGTTGAGGTCACCGCGGAGCCATATTCCATTGTGGTGAAGCTTCGTGGTGTCGTTGGGAGCCTCCAATTAAGTTGTGGAGATTGCCCTAACCTTGTTTGTAAAGATACGGTCGCCGCCTCCAAGGGCACCAATAGTGGAATCATGGCATCTCGCATTGTGTGAGGGTGTGAGGAGAATACGGTGGCCCTAGTGGCTTCTTGGGGAGCATTGTGCCTCCACACCGCTCCAACGGAGACGTACTTCCCCTCAAAAGGAAGGAACTTTGGTAACACATCCTCATCTTCACCGGCTCCACTCTTGGTTATCTCGTGCCTTTACTTGTGCAAGCTTATTTGTGTTATATCCCTTGCTTGCTTGTGTGCTTGTTGTTGTTGCATCATATAGGTTGCCCACCTACTTGCATATCTAGACAACCTACTTTGATGCAAAGTTTAAATTGGTAAAGAAAAGCTAAAAATTGTTAGTTGCCTATTCACCCCCCCTCTAGTCAACTATACCGATCCTTTCAATTGGTATCAGAGCCTCGTCTCTTTATTAAGGACTTTGCCATCCGAAGAGTATGGTTGACACCGTAGACGGTGTGGAGGAGCACTCCAGTGTGAATTCGGTCTCGTCTACGGCCGATGGGGGAACCGCGGTCTCTCGTGAGGAATTCAATGTGGCTTTGGACACATTGAAAACCTCCATGACGACCAAGGTTGAAAGCATGTTTAATAAATTCTCAGAAGGGCTTAAACTATCTACCGCACCGATAAAAGTGGGTGATCCCACTAACAAGATGACGGATGCTAACTCCGACAAGGGGGAAGCTACTAGTGAAAAGGCTCCTTCTTCTAGTGGTAAAAATGGCACCGACATCTTTGCCCATGTGGAACCTTCGCTTATTTATGGTGGACCGATCCCTTCCACTCATTTAAATCATGCCGGTCCTCCTCCTAAGATTGTGAAAAATGAGGACTTTGATTCTTGGGTTTATCGCTTTAAGTGTCATTTAAACCATGTTAACACGAATCTTTGGAGAATCATTGAAGAAGGTTTTTATCCGCATGACCGAAGCGACTTCACTCCTAGAGAAGCCGCGGATAATCAATTCAATGTGAATGCTCTCTTCATCATCCAAGATGCAATTCCACCCGAAGATCTTGCTCATCTCTGGCCCTTCACCATGGCCAAGGATGCATGGCACCATGTTGTCTCGCTCTATAGGCGAAGTGCAAGCATTCAACGCTCCAACCATGAAGTGGTGCAAGATGAAGCCGATGAGTTTGCAAAAGAGGATGAAGAACCTCGCGAGCTCTATCGGAGATTAACCACTCTCGCGGTCTCACTCCGAGATCATGGGAGCAAGGATACAAATGACAATTGGATCAAGCGCAAATTCCTCAAGGCCATGATGCCTTACCACAAGGCCATGTCCTCCATCATTCGTCAAAGGCCAGATTTCCGCACCTTGTCCTCAAGTGAAGTATTGGATGAGTTCGTGGCTATGAGTATCTTGGACAAGACTGCTGACAATGCGGTGTTACGTTCTCAAAGAGAAAAGAAGCCCAACCTTGCATTGAAGTCCAAGGTTAGTGTGGAAGAAGAGGATGAAGAGGAAGAAGAGGAGAGCAACCCCGAAGATACAAAGTATGGTTATCATGAACACATGGCTCTCGCTTCAAGGCATTTTTGTATCAAGAAGAACACTAGGCCCAACTTCAACAAGAACAACTCAAGTGGCGCGAAGGTCAAGCAACGAGTGAGGACTTGCTATAATTGTGGCAATGTGAGCCACTTTGTTGCGGAATGTCCTTATGAGAAGAGGGAGACAATGTTGGCAAGCTCATCCGAAAGGACAAGGCCAAGTCTTTCCCCAAAAAGAGCAACTTCACCAAGAAGACTCCACCCAAGGGGTTGGTGGCACAAGAAGAGTACATTGAGGATGATGATGAAGACGGTGAGTCGGTTGCCGTGGCCTCCATTGCCATTGCAACAACTCCACGGGTGTCTCTCTTCGACTCACCCAATGAGAACATCACCGCCAAGTGCCTCATGGCTAAATCCACCAACAAGGTAACCCCCAACATCAAAACTACAATCACTAATAATCCTTCTTTGACGGATTGCATTGATGAACATGAGGGGTCTAATGTGGAGGAGAATGAATTTGAGTCTTTTATGAGTAAGCTCAAGGGTAAATCCAAGAAGCACTTCGTTGCTCTCTTGGAACAACTTGGTGAAACCAATGACATGATCGAGGCTCACGAAGATACCATCTCTAAGATGGAGGGGCATAGTCGTGACTATGCCGATGAAATTTCGGATCTTTCCAATGCTCTTGAGGAAGAGCGAGGTCTTCGTTTGGCTCTTGAGGAGTCATACAACGATGACCACGCTAAATTAAAGAAAGATCTTGATCATGCTCTTGTTGTGTCTCGTGTGCTAAACTCCGAGAAGGCCAAGCTTGGGGTTGATCTTGGTAGACTCAAAGAGGAGTTTGATTTACTTGACAAGGCTCACAAGGTCTTGAAGGGTGCTCATGCTAGTCTCAAAGAGTCTCATGATCAACTCCAAGTAAAGCTAACCAAGGAGAAAGACACCTTTCCTCATATGGTCTTAATTGATAATGCAAATGCTACTAATCCATGTTGTGAGCATGTGCATCTTGTTGAGGAGAATGCAAAGTTGAAGAAGCAACTTGAGAAAGGCCTTGTGTCATGCATACAAGGTGAGAGAACCTCAATGACCTTTTGAGCAATCAAAAGGAAGTTGTGGCCAAGGAAGGAATTGGGTTCACACCCAAGTCTAAGAACAAGAAGAAGGATGACAAGGCCAAATGACCTCCACGACTATCGTGCTTGCAGTGCTTGTATCAAAGGAAAGCTACATGAGAAGGCTCACCCCCCACGACTATCATTTACTCGAAGAGGCCTTTGGAGCTCCTCCACATGGATCTCTTTGGGCCTCCATCCTTTGATAGTCTTGGGGGTAGAAAGTATTGCTTGGTGATTGTGGACGATTATTCGAGATACACTTGGGTATACTTCTTCAAGAGGAAGAGCGAGACCCAACAAACCGTCATTGACTTTGCAAATGAAGCCCAACGTCAACACAACGCAAAGATCTTGACTATAAGAAGTGACAACGGCACCGAGTTCAAGAACTACACCTTGGACGAGTTTCTTAGTGATGAGGGGATCAAGCATCAATATTCCGCACCATACACCCCTCAACAAAATGGTGTAGCGGAGAGGAAGAACCAGACGTTGATGGATGCGGCAAGGACCATGACGGCGGAGTTCAAGTCTCCATACAACTTTTGGGCCGAAGCCCGCGTGTCATGCATCGAATCGGCTCTATCTCCGCAAAGGCTTGAACAAGACTCCATATGAGATACTCACCGGTAACAAGCCCAACCTCAAGTACTTTCGGGTGTTTGGGTGTAAGTGTTTCATTCTCAAGAAAGGTGTTCGGTTGTCTAAATTTGAGGCTAGAGCTTATGAGGGCATATTTGTTGGTTATGCTACAAACTCTCATGCTTACCATGTCCTCAATAAGTCCACGGGACTTATTGAGGAGACATGTAACGTGGAGTTTGATGAGAATAACGGCTCCTAAGTGGAGCAAAGTGGCACTTGTGATGTAGGTGATGAAATTCCTCCTCAAGCCATAAGAAGAATGGGTGTTGGTTTTATCCTACCCATTGAGGAACCCCTTGTGGTCGAAGGAGAAGGACAATGCTCCACTCAAGTGGAGCCATCACCAACCCAAGGCCCACACGCTTCCGAAGAACTAAGTGAAGGCCCTCAACCTCATGAACAAGACCAAGGGCAAGATCAATCTCAAGACGGTGTTGAATCACCAAGTGATGCCCAAGGTCAAGTTCTCTGCTCCAAGCAAGTTCAAGATCAAGAAAATCCTCAAGATCAAGAACAAGCTCAAGACGGCGCTCAAGATGATCAAGTGACCGCTCCTCGACTCACCCCCGAGGAGGAATTGGAGCGTCGTGCCGCCAAGATTGCATCCAAGCTCTCCACCAAGGGTCATCTCATGAAGAATGTGCTTGGAAGCATTCAAAACGGGGTCTATGAGGCGCTCGAAGATCCGGATTGGCTCAATGCCATGCATGAAGAACTCAACAACTTCGTGCACAACATGGTGTGGAGATTGGTGCTAAGGCCAACGGGGAACCACAATGTCATTGGAACCAAGTGGATATTCAAGAACAAGCAAGATGCTCATGGGACCATCGTTCGCAACAAGGCAAGATTGGTAGCACAAGGCTACTCCCAAGTCGAGGGTATCGACTACGGTGAAACCTTTGCTCCCGTTGCTCGCCTTGAATCCATTCATTTGTTGACTGCTTATGCTTCTCATCATAACTTTAAGTTGCAACAAATGGATGTGAAGAGTGCTTTTCTTAATGGTCCTATTAATGAGTTGGTGTATGTCAAGCAACCCCCCGGGTTCGAGGATCCCTACTTCGCCGATCATGTGTATCAACTCGATAAGGCACTCTATGGCCTTAAACAAGCCCCACGTGTGTGGTATGACCACCTTACCGAGTTGTTGCAAGATCGTGGATTTGAAGTTGGGAAAATCGACCCCACTCTTTTTACTAAGAAGGTCAAAGGGGAGTTGTTTGTGTGCCAACTATATGTTGATGATATTATCTTTGGTTCCCCTAACAAAGCTTTCAATGAGGAATTTGCCGCTCTCATGACCTCAAAGTTCAAGATGTCTTCGATGGGAGAGTTGAAGTTCTTTCTCGGGTTCGAAATCAAGCAAAGAAGAGAAGGAACCTTCATCAACCAAGCCAAATATACTCAAGACATGCTCAAGAGATTCAAGCTAAGTGATGTCAAGCCGGCCTCCACTCCAATGCCCGTCAAATGCCAACTTGACATAGATCCCAATGGTAAAGCGGTGGATCAAAAGGTATATCGCTCCATGATTGGCTCCTTGCTTTACCTTTGTGCATCTAGACCGGATATCATGTTGAGTGTGGGAATTTGTGCACGGTTTCAAGCCGCACCTAAGGAAAGCCACTTTGTGGTGGTCAAGCGAATCTTTCGATATTTGGCTCATACCCCAAACTTTGGCTTATGGTATCCAAGAGGTGCAAACTTCAAGCTTGCAGGATATTCGGATTCCGATTGGGCGGGAGACAAAGTGGATAGGAAGTCCACTTCTGGAGGGTGCCAATTTGTTGGTTGCTCTTTGGTAAGTTGGTCTTCCAAGAAGCAGAGTTGTGTGTCTCTCTCGTCCACCGAAGCGGAGTATGTGGCCCCCGGTAGTTGTTGTGCACAACTTCTTTGGATGAGGCAAACTTTAAAGGATTTGCTACCTCCTGAGCACTGTGTTGGTTTTCCCTTGAAGAGGAAAGGGTGATGCAGTAAAGTAGCGTAAGTATTTCCCTCAGTTTTTGAGAACCAAGGTATCAATCCAGTAGGAGGCCACGCGCGAGTCCCACGCACCTACACAAACAAATAAGAACCTCGCAACCAACGCGATAAAGGGGTTGTCAATCCCTTCACGGTCACTTACGAGAGTGAGATCTGATGGAGATGATAAGATAATATTTTTGGTATTTTTATGATAAAGACTAAGAGTAAATAAAGAAAAATAAACAGTAATAGAAATAGCTTGTTGTTGGGAAATTAATATGATGGAAGATAGACCCGGGGGCCATAGGTTTCACTAGTGGCTTCTCTCAAGATAGCATAAGCATTATGGTGGGTAAACGAATTACTGTCGAGCAATTGACAGAATTGAGCATAGTTTATGAGAATATCTAGGTATGATCATGTATATAGGCATCACGTCCGTGACAAGTAGACCGAAACAATTCTGCATCTACTACTATTACTCCACACATCGACCGCTATCCAGCATGCATTTAGAGTATTAAGTTCATAAGAACAGAGTAACGCTTTAAGCAAGATGACATGATGTAGAGGGATAAACTCATGCAATATGATATAAACCCCATCTTTTTATCCCCGATGGCAACAATACAATACGTGCCTTGCTGCCCCTGCTGTCACTGGGAAAGGACATCGCAAGATTGAACCCAAAGCTAAGCACTTCTCCCATTGCAATAAAGATCAATCTAGTAGGCCAAACCAAACTGATAATTCGAAGAGACTTGCAAAGATAACCAATCACACATAAAAGAATTCAGAGGAGATTCAAATATTGTTCATAGATAATCTTGATCATAAACCCACAATTCATCGGATCTCGACAAACACACCGCAAAAAGAAGAGTTACATCAAATAGATCTCCAAGAGAATCGAGGAGAACTTTGTATTAAGATCCAAAGAGAGAGAAGAAGCCATCTAGCTAATAACTATGGACCCGAAGGTCTGAGGTAAACTACTCACACATCATCGGAGAGGCTATGGTGTTGATGTAGAAGCCCTCCGTGATCAATGCCCCCTCCGGCAGGACGCCGGAAAAGGCCCCAAGATGGGATCTCACGGGTACAGAAGGTTGCGGCGGTGGAATTAGGTTTTCGTGGGCGCTTCTGATGGTTTGGGGGTACGTAGGTATATATAGGAGGAAGAAGTAGGTCGGTGGAGCCACGAGGGGCCCACGAGGGTGGAGGGCGCGCCCAGGGGGGTAGGCGGGCCCCCCTGCCTCGTGGCCTCCTTGGTGATTTCTTGACGTCCACTCCATGTCCTCTGGATCACGTTTGTTCTGAAAATCACGTTCCCGAAGGTTTCATTCCGTTTGGACTCCGTTTGATATTCCTTTGCTTCGAAACTCTGAAATAGGCAAAAAACAGCAATTTGCGCTGGGCCTCTGGTTAATAGGTTAGTCCCAAAAATAATATAAAAGTGTATAATAAAGCCCATTAAACATCCAAAACATAATATATAATAGCATGGAGCAATCAAAAATTATAGATATGTTGGAGACGTATCAGGATTACGGTGTCAGTTTGTAACAAAGTGCCTTGATAAACCACAAGTATAGGGGATCAATTGTAGTCTCTTTCGATAAGTAAGAGTGTCGAACCCAACGAGGAGCTAAAGGTAGAACAAATATTCCCTCAAGTTCTATCGACCACAGATACAACTCTACGCACGCTTAACATTCGCTTTACCTAGAACAAGTAGGAAACTAGAAGTACTTTGAAGGTGTTGTTGGATAGGTTTGCAAGATAATAAAGAGCGCGTAAATAAAAACTAGGGGCTGTTTAGATAAAGGCACAACTAAATTAGTTTTAGTAAAGAGCTTTTTGTCACGAGAAAGTTATTTGTCCCTAGGCAATCGATAACTAGACAGGTAATCACTATTGCAATTTTATTTGAGGGAGAGGCATAAGCTAACATACTTTCTCTTCTTGGATCATATGCACTTATGATTGGAACTCTAGCAAGCATCCGCAACTACTAAAGATCATTAAGGTAAAACCCAACCATAACATTAAAGTATCAAGTCCTCTTTATTCCCATACGCAAACAACCTACTTACTCGGGTCTGTGCTTCTGTCACTCACGCCACCCACCATAAGCAAATCATGAACAAATTGCAAACCCTACAACAGGGATCCCTCACGCTTGCGCGACATGGAGAGCACCATAGGACAGCACCAATAATAAAACATGCAACTCAAACCAATCACGATCATCAATTAACCCATAGGACAAAACGGATCTACTCAAACATCATAGGATAGCCATACATCATTGGGAAATAATATATAGCGTTGAGCACCATGTTTAAGTAGAGATTACAGCGGGTAAAAGATGGGTTACACTGCTGCATAGAGGGGGGAAGAGTTGGTGATGACGGCGGTGAAGTTGTTGGTGTAGATTGGAGTGATGATGATGGCCCCGGCGGCGTTCCGGCGCCACCGGGGGAGAGGGGGAGAGAGCCCCCCTTCTTCTTCTTCTTCTTCCTTGGCCTTCTCCCTAGGTGGGAGAAGGGTTCTCCCTCTGGTCCTTGGTCTCCATGGCGTGGGAGGGGCGAGAGCCCCTCCGAGATTGGATCTGTCTCTCTGTCTCTCTCTGTTTCTGCGTTCTTGATTCTGCCCTTTCACCGTTTTTTTATACCGAAGATCCGTAACTCCGATTGGGCTAAATTTTGGACACGATCTCTATCCGGATATTAGCTTTCTTGCGGCGAAAGAAGGGCTCCAACCACCTTACGGGGTGGCCACGAGGGTCCAGGGCGCGCTTGACCCCCTGGGCCGCGCCCCCCTGCCTCGTGGCCCCCTCGGGCATCGTCTCGCGTTGATTCTTCTTCCCAAAAATCATAAATATTCCAAAAAAAATCTCCGTCAGTTTTTATCCCGTTTGGACTCCGTTTGATATGGGTTTTCTGCGAAACAAAAAAACATGCAACAGACAGGAACTGGCACTGGGCACTGGATCAATATGTTAGTCCCAAAAATAGTATAAAAAGTTGCCAAAAGTATATGAAAGTTGTATAATATTGGCATGGAACAATAAAAAATTATAGATACGACGGAGACGTATCATGCCTCTTTGGTGTGATAATGAAAGTGCATCAAGATTTCTCTCAACCCGGTGCAACACTTCAAGACGAAGCATATTGAGATTCGGTATCACTTCATCCGGGATCACATTAGGCGAGGGGAGATCGAGCTCAACTACGTCAACACTCATGATAACCTTGCATATATTTTCACGAAGCCCTTGGATGAAGCAAGATTTTGCGAGTTAAGGCATGAGCTAAATATCATTGATTCGAGCAATGTTGCTTGAACCCTTGCAAACCCACCATACTCAACTTGTTATCTAGTTTAGGTGTAGGCATGGACATAGGGGGAGTGTTGCTCTCTCAATGAACTCTCCCTCCCCCCATTATGCATAAATTGATCAATCTTTCACATTAGCCATTGTTGATGGTACTTGTGCTTCAAAGACGAGTTTTGGTCATGGGCCCAAGGATAATTCTTCGCGGTGCCATACCAATTAACTCAAACATATGTGGCTCCGGCTACCGCCCTCTATTTGGAGAGGTTGTGTTGCGTGTTTTAGTCCTTGTTGTCTCTTGTCTTCCTTTCGTCGTGTCGAGCTTGTGTGTGTTGTCTCGTGTGTCAGCGTTTTGGTGTGTCCGTTCACTTGAAGGTTGCTATGCAAAGGCCTTTTGTTTTCTTTGTTCTTGAAACATGTGTTCTCTTGAGCACACGGTACTACCGCGGCTTGCCACGGTACTACCGCGGGAGCAGCGCACGGTACTTCTGCACCCAGCGCGGCAGTAATTTTTTACTGCCGCCTGGGGGAGCGGTACTACCGCCCATGGTGCGGTACTTCCGCCCAGGCGGTACTACCGCCATGACACGCGGTACTACCGCGCTGTCTAGGGCGCGTGGGGGTTAAGAGCGGGCAGGGGAGTTCCAACTCCCCCATACCCATTCATCTGTTTCTCCCCACGCTGTCTCTCTCTCTCTCTCGCTCAAGAACGGCGCCGGAGACCCTCGCCGGATCTCCGTCTTTGGCCACTCTCCTCGGATTCCGTCCGGTGGGATCGTTTCCCACCACTTCCTCTTGCCATGGAACAAGGTTTCTCCCCAAATCCCTCTCTCCTTGGTTCGTTCTTTCGTTTCTAGGTTTTTGGGGAGATGCATGTTGTTCTTGAGATTTTAGGCCAAATCTTTGCAAGAGTAGGATGTAGGAGAGTAGTAATGCGTAGAGATTGTACTTGGTATGTTGTCCCGTGGTAGATTTGATCAACCGTAGTACCGCCTCATTGTCACGGTTATTCGCAGATCCAGTTGGGGATTCGGATCTGATACCGTGCGGTACTACCGCATCTCCGGTGCGGTACTACCGCTCCTCAGGAGCGGTACTACCGCGTGAGACGCGGCACTAAAATTCTACTGCCGCTCCGAGACCCGGTACTACCGTGCCACCGCGCGGTACTACCGTGACTAGGAGCGGCACTAAAATTTTAGTACCGCGCAGACAAGCAGTACTACCGTTGTTGTCAAATCTCCCTCATAGCAATTACCAAGTGCGCGTTCTACTTGATTGACCTGTTTTGTTGTGGTCTTTGCATTGATCCTTCTCGCTTCTCGTGCGTGTTTTTGTGTTTTGTGTCTTAGGTGGTGGCTCCGGTGCACCTGCTCGCCGTTCCAATTCCAGCTGTGACATGGGTTCCAAGCGTCTGCGCAACCAAGATGAAGCTCCAGAGGGCTCCAATGCCCCCCAACGCAGGACCAAGACCACCGCCACCAATAACAAGGAGCCCTCCATGGGCATGGATGAGATACCACTGGCTGAGTTTATCTCTCGAAGGAGGATCAACCCTTATGTGAATCCTCGTGCCAACTTCAGAGGGAATGATCTGTTTTGGACCAAGCAGCAGAATCTCATTTATTTGGATGTGATCAAGGGCAAGCAGAACACATATGTGGACGTGCACTGGATTGATATGAATCACATGAGGGAGGATAAGCACCGTGCCTACTTTGGTGAGACCTTGGATCTCGTGGAGCAGTTTGCCATTGAGGATGTAATCTCTTTCCACTTGGATTTTGATCCCGAGCTTGTGGCCCAGTTCTTTGCTTCGGTTCACTTTCATACTGATGAGCAACAGAGGATGACCTGGATGACCAATGGACGTCAGTTGACTGCTACATGGAAGGCCTTCATGGATTTGCTCCACGTACCTGATGAGGGGCTCAACACGCCCGTTGGTGTTCGCCCTCATGCCAACTCCGAGTCAGCTAACAAGAACAAGCTCCTGCATTATTATGTTGAGAAGCTCCTTCCAAGTGGCAAGAAGGCATGGGTTCTGAACCCTTTCCTTGACATTATGCATCGGATCTTCCGCAACTCTCTCTTCCCACGCATTGGGGACAAGGACAAGGTGCATGCCTATCTTGTGGACATGATGCTCATCTGTGAGGAGGCGCGTCTCACTCAGACTCAACCACTTGACGTCTCCCACATCATGTGGTGTGAGCTTCAGTTTGCGGTGTTCAACCGTAAGGTTCCCATCTATGGACCTCACATATTTCTCTTGATCTCGAAGACGTGGGAGAATCTCTACCCGCAGGATGAGTTTTTGGCCCCTGACGGGATCCGTCATGACCCCATCAGACTCCGCATCAAGCCCCAGTGGGCTAACACTACTACTCGTGCTGAGGCAGCGACTGCTAGGATGGATGTTGATGAGGAGGAGATTGAGGAGGAGGACGCAGATGAGGATAGCTCTGTTGGGTATGCCCCTCCCTCTACTGAGCCCTCATGGGCTAAGAAGTTGAAGGCCAAGATGAAGACCTTGTTCTGCATGCAAGCCAAGGGGCAGTACCGGACTCACGTTGCCACCAAGGAGAGTCGCCGCCACGACAAGAAGATCTTGAGGACTTTTGGAGAGGACATTACCAGCGGCTCCGAGAAGCACATCACTCCAGAGGCTGAATGGATGGCAAAACAGGGCTACAAGTGGACTGATTCTGAGGAGGAGCCCATCCCCGTCGCCGAGTCCGACAGAGAGCGTGCAAGTGATAATTCTGCTTGAGCCACCACTTGTGTTGTAGGTGTCCTCTCTGCCTTTTTGGCGTCTCGATGCCAAAGGGGGAGAGAGTGTAGGATTTGCGAGTAGTGTGTCGTGTTTGTTTCGTTTGCTTTCGTTCCGTTGAACCTCGTTTGCTTTGGTTTGGTTTGCGCTTGTGAGACCTTTCTATCATATGGTGTAAGACATATGCACTCTATCGTACCGTATTGAGCTTATGTTATCTTGTGCTATGTACATTATGCTCATGTCTATCATCTTGCTTAGCATTAGCTTTATTGTTGCAAGATACGCCTTGTCTATAAAATATAGGGGGAGTGTTGATCCTAGTATGTGTGCCATGCAGTCCAAAGCATTTTTTGATAGCACACATCTAGGGGGAGCCCGTCGATATTTTATAGATGTGGGGTTTGCCCATGTTCATTTTATCTCCTTTTGTGCAAATCCCGTATTGTCATCAATCCACCAAAAAGGGGGAGATTGTACGGGCATATTTATCCCTTAGTTGTTTTGGTGATTGATGACAATGCTTTTGCGGACTAATCATGTGCATTGAGTATTTCAGATATATCATGACTAGGCACAAGACGATTTGGTGCCCCTCGAAGACTATCGAAGATGGCGTTTCTCTACATTTCTTTTCGGTGGATTTGAGTCGTAGGAAAGCCGTACTATTAAGAGGGGGTCCGCTTTCGAAAGGTTTGGGTGGAATCATCACGTACACGTCTACTCCATTTGCACCTCCTTCCTTTGGCACTATGGAGCATCCTCCGTCGTTTCTTGTCTATGCAAAATGTCGTGTTTGCTGATCTTGGGCATGCGGTAGTACTGCTCCTAGGAGCGGTAGTACCGCATGCCCTTGCGGTAGTACCAGCCCCCGGCGCGGTAGTACCGCAAGTGCCCATGGTAGTACCGCTTCCTTGGAGCAGTAGTACTGTGGTCTCTGGCCAGGCGCTGCAGCTTTTGCGGTAGTGGGGGCGGATGTAATTTTTACATCCGCGCCCTACGCGGTAGTACTGTGCGCTCTGGCCAGGCTCAGCAGCATGCGCGACAGTAGGGGCGGATGTAATTTTTTTACATCCGCGCCCCGCGCGGTAGTACCACTCCTGGCTTGCAGTACTACCGTGTCGGATTTTTGCATAGACCACAACTCAGTGGAAGTTACCATGGATGTATTTTTATATGTCCGTGCCTTCCCAAAATCTGGACCATCCCTACCTTGCGGTAGTACCGCAAGGGGGAGTGGTAGTACCGCGCCAGCGGTTCTACCGCCCTCTGCTTCTTTGCATCTGGGTTGTTCTGGTTTCTGCTGCACGGCCGGTAGTACCGCGGGGCCCTGTGGTAGTACCGTGTGCCCTTGCGGTAGTACCGCGTGCCTAGCGCGGTAGTACCGTGCTACGCAGGCTGAGTTGGTGGATAACGGTTGGATTTGTTCTCCCACTATATAAGGGGTGTCTTCTTCTCCGAGTTGACTACCTCTTCCATCCCCAAGCTCCATTGTTGCTCCAAGCTCCATTTTCGCCCGATCTCTCTCTCCCTAGACAATCAAACTTGTTGATTTTCTAGGGATTGGTTGAGAAGGCCCCGATCTACACTTCCACCAAGAGAAATTTGATTCCCCCCACTAATCCCTTGCGGATCTTGTTACTTTTGGGTGTTTGAGCACCCTAGACGGTTGAGGTCACCGCGGAGCCATATTCCATTGTGGTGAAGCTTCGTGGTGTCGTTGGGAGCCTCCAATTAAGTTGTGGAGATTGCCCCAACCTTGTTTGTAAAGGTCCGGTCGCCGCCTCCAAGGGCACCAATAGTGGAATCACGGCATCTCACATTGAACAAGGTCAAGGACTATCGCGAGGAAGATGCAATTTCATTCTTTTGTAATAATTGCACGGACAAGGGAATCCTCAACGCCATAAGTTGCCGTGACATAGCACACTTCGTTGACTTGGCGGCCATGGTACGGAAGTACTGTGCGATGGAAAGCGCCTGGAAAACCCAAACAAAATTTTGGGATAATCCGGCTCTGACAAAACCCCCAGTCCAAACTAAAAGGGTGCACTCTCATAAGTCGCTCGACTCAATTACAAAGAAGCAAAAGCCCACTACAGGGCGTGGAACCGTATTGGAGGGATGGCTTAATAGGCCATGCAAAATTCATAGTACAGAGGATACCATACCAACACACAGCCTTAGAGCATGTTGGGTACTCCGGCAGGTGGCCAAGAGCGGTGAGGATCTCCTCATTAAAAATACCGCAGAGCACCATCCCGTGGATAACAACAATAAAGTATTGACAGTCTTCGAGACCTTCGCCTCAAATAATAGGCATAAGAGAGCACTCCGCAGCCTTGCCGAAGTCTGCCACGTGGCAGTAATAAATCCATGGAGCGACACGGCTATCACCTTCAATGCCAGTGACGAACCTAAATTCCGAACAGCCCGAGCACCAGCAGCCTTGGTCCTTAGTCCAATTGTGGACGGCTTTCGGCTTACTAAAGTGCTCATGGACGACGGCAGCGGATTAAACCTCATCTATGAGGAGACTCTTCAAAAAATGGAAATAGACAGAAACCGCATTGAGCAAAGTAGCACGACTTTCAGAGGAATCATCCCTAGTCGGGAGGCACGATGCGCTGGAAAAATCACACTAGATGTGGTATTCGGCACGCCGGTGAATTATAGGTCCGAAGAAATCACATTCCAAGTGGCCCCGTTCAGTAGCGGATACCACGCCCTTCTAGGGCGGGAGGCATTCACGATCTTCCAAGCCATACCCCATTACGGGTACATGAAGCTCAAAATGCCCGGGCCCAATGGAATCATCACTCTAGCTAGTGATCCGGACATAGCACTCCGCGCCGAAAACAAAACAGCCGCACTGGCCCTCGAGGCATTATCCGAAGCCCTCGCGGCCGAGGAATTAACTGCGCTGCGCTCCACAGTGGACAGGGATGACGTGATACTCGACAAAAGATCCAAGTCCACCTCTTTTAAACTAGCGGATGAAATAGTCAAATTCCAAGTCCACCCAACGGACCCTACAAAAACAGCATCCATCGGGGCACAGTTAAACCCCGCTGTAGACGCCGCACTACGGGAGTTCCTGCGCGAGAATTGGGACATATTCGCCTGGCATCCTTCAGACATGCCAGGAATCCCACGCAGGCTGGTCGAGCATAGCCTTAACATTCTAAAGGGATTCAAGCTGGTCAATCAGATTCTTCGGCGTTTCTCTAAACCTAAGCGACAAGCCATGGGAGAGGAGCTAGCCAAGTTACTGGAGGCCGGATTCATTAGAGAAATAAAACATCCGGACTGGCTAGCAAACCTGGTGATGGTACCAAAGAAGGATAAATCCTGGCACCTATGTGTCGATTTCAAGGACCTTAACAAGGCTTGCCCCAAGGATCCCGTCCCCCTCCCCCGCATCGATCAAATTATCGACGCTAGTGCAGGACACGACTCATTGTGTTTCCTCGATGCATACTCCGGATACCATCAAATCAAGATGGCGGAGTCTGACCAAGCCGCAACGGCATTTATCACCCCATACGGCCCCTTCTGTTTTAACACCATGCCTTTCGGGCTTAAGAACGCCGGTGCAACGTATCAACGCATGATTCAGACATGCCTGGAAAAACAGATCGGCAAAACAGTGGAGGCATACGTAGATGATGTGTTCTTTAAAACTAGACACGTCGAATCCTTAATAGACGACTTGAGGCTCACGTTCGATAATCTGCGAACATACGACATCAAGCTCAATCCCGAAAAATGCGTTTTCGGCGTGCCCGCCGGAATGCTCCTGGGCTTCATCGTCTCCAGTAGAGGAATCGAAGCAAATCCGGCTAAAATCCGACCTCTGTCACAGTTGGCTATCCCAACAGACCTCAAGCAAATTCAGAAACTAACTGGATGCGTGGCGGCCATACACTACAAAAAAAGACACATCCGTGACATTTTGGGCTGAACGAATTTTTTTTTCTGTCATACATATGACACTTCTATGACGATAATTGTGACAAAACCCGGTATCATCATAGATGTGGTGGGCTCCTACTTCTATGACAAAAAATCATGACAGAAAATGGGCTTTTCGTCCTGGGCGGGCCGGAGACGCAGCTGCATGACATTCTTTGGGCCGTCCATGACGGAAAAAACCATGGTAGAAGCGAGGGCGAGGAAAATTTCGGGGAGTTCCCGGTTACGGTGGGAGGTTGGGGGCCGAGCGATGTGCGTTTCTCTCGTACACGTACGCGCGTGTGTGCGAGGCGTTGGCTCTAACTGAACCCGAGCGAGGCGTTGGGCTCTAACTGAACCCGAGCGATTGCACTGCAGGCTACGCGTTACTGAACCCGAGCGGTCGATCGATGGCTGTTAACTGAACCCGATCGAGCGATTCCTTCGCTACTGCAGCTAACTGAAGCCGATCGATTGGATGAACAGTGAGCGTTGTGGGGGGGGGGTTGGATGAACAGTGAGCGGTGGCGTTGCCTCTGGATGAACAGGACCCCGTGGTGTGGAGGGCTGGATGAACAGTAGACGGTGGAGGGGTGCCCGTGGAGGGGTGGTTGAACAGGACCCCGTGGTGTGGAGGGCTGGATGAACAGTAGACGGTGGAGGGGTGGTTGAACAGTAGTCGGTGGAGTAGCGCGCGGTGGAGGCTGGATGAACAGGAGCCCGTGGAGGCTGGAGGAGGTCGACGGTAGCCCATGGAGGCTGGAGGAGGTCGACGGTGGAGATGAACAGTATCCCGTGGAGTCCCGTTTTGTGGTACGCCACACCCCTCCCGATGAACAGGACCCCCGTTTCGACCGTAGGAGGTCCGTTTCATCCGTTTTGCGGTACGCCACACCCCTCCCGATGAACAGGACCCCCGTTTCGACCGTAGGAGGTCCGTTTCGTCCGTTTTGCAGTACGCCACACCCCTCCCAATCAACAGGACCCCCGTTTCGACCGTAGGAGGTCCGTTTCCTCCGTTTTGCGGTACGCCACACCCATCCCGATCAACAGGACCCCCGTTTCGACCGTAGGAGGTCCGTTTCCTCCGTTTTGCGGTACGCCACACCCCTCCCGATCAACAGGACCCCTGTTTCGACCGTAGGAGGTCTGTTTCCTCCGTTCTGCGGTACGCCAGGCCTCGCTTCCATCGCCTGTTCCGTCCAAGCCCTCCCGATGAACACGACCACGCATTCCGTTCCGACCCAGCCGGTTGGCTCCCACACGTTCCGTTGCCTCCCGATGAACACGACGCATTCCATTGCCTCCCCATGAACACGACGCATTCCGTTGCCTCCCCATGAACATGACGCATTCCGTTGCCTCCCCATGAACACGACGACGACGCTGTTTCTCCGTTCTGACCCAGCCATGTACACGAGCCCTGGCCGTACGTATGCGCGAGTAGGCGTTCGAGACCCCGCCCGTATGTACACATACGTGGCCATATTTTCTTTCTTGCACCCTGGCCGCTGTACGTACGTGTACATGCTACGTGCGCGCCTCTACTACGACACGTACGCGCCTCTACTACGACACGTGCGCGCCTCTACATCCACCAGTATATATGTACGTACATGTTCGCGACCAAAATGACAACGCTACGTACGCTTCGACCAGGTGGGTCCCGACTGTCACGCACTTCCTTGTGTGCGAAGATGTAGCTGGTGGGTCCCAGCAGTCAGGGGGGGCGAATCATTTGTTTTTTTTTGCCCGGACGCACTTCCTTGCGTGCGAAGGTGTAGCTGGTGGGTCCTAGCAGTCAGGGGGGAAACGTTTTTTTCACGAAATACGGTGGCCCGTCCGGTGGGTCCCCGCTGTTAGGTGGAGGAATAATTATTTTGCACGTAATAAGGAGGCACTTCCTTGCTGCGGCCATGGACCCAGCTGTCAGCCTCTCCACGTACAGTCCACGTACGATGGAAGCCGTTCCTTGACCATGTTGACCACGCCGCGCCGAGAGCACCAGGGCGGTGGACGACGGCGAGGCCTAGGAAGGGGAAGACGCGGAGCCGAGGAAGACGCGGCAGTGGATGCCCACGCGTAGAGGAGTACGAGGGTTCACTGGTTCGCTGCGGTGTGAGGCTGCCATTGCCGTAGAATAACAGGGGGTGTGGGTGAGTAGAGGGATGGCCTGGCCAGCGGTGGGAGTAGTAGGGGGCGGTGAGGCCTCCGCCGCATCGCAGCCAGCCACGGGAGGCAGGAGCACGAGGCACGACCGGCGCTGGTTTGGGCGGCTGGAGCAAGAAGACCAGAGGTTGAAGAAGCACTACAGCCGTTGGATGGACATCGTACGGTCACTGGAGCTAGAATCGTGCATATTGACTAAGTTGACAAAGCCCTCCGTCCCCGTCAACTTAGTAGGCCCACAAGTCGGCCTGCCACTATACTGGGTCCCAGCTAACAGGGGGAGTATTCATTTTTTGTGCGTAATAAGGAGACACTTCCTTGCGTGCAAAGATATAGCTGGTGGGTCCGAGCTGTCAGCGGCGGTAACTTTTTTTTGTGAAATACAGAGGCCCTTTCAGTGGGTCCCTGATGTCAGGTGGAGAAATCATTATTTTGCGCGTAATAAGGAGGCATTTCCTTGCGTGCGGCCGTGGACCCAGTTGTCGGCCTCTCCACATACAGTCCACTTCAGATGCATGTCGGTCATTGACCACGTTGACTAGGCCGCGCCGAGAGCACCAGGGCGGTGGACGACGGCGAGGCCTAGGAAGGGAACGACACGGAGGCAGGGAAGACTCGGCAGTTGTTTCCCACGCGGAGGGGAGTACGACTGTACGAGGGTTTATTGGTTCGTCTGCCGTCGCCGGAGAATAACAGCAGGTGTGGGTGAGTAGAGGGATGGCTAGGCCAGGGATGGGAGTACGGTGGGGCGGTGAGGCCTGCGCTGCAGCAGAGCCGGCCGCGGGGAGGAGGGAGCAGGCAGTCCCGCCGGTGCTTGTTTGAGTGGCTGGAGCAGGAAGAACAGAGATTGAAGAAGCATGACGGCTGTTGGATGGACATCGTACGGTCACTGGAGCTAGAATCGTTCATATTGACTAAGTTGACAAAGCCCTCCGTCCCCGTCAACTTAGTAGGCCCACAAGTCAGTCTCCCACCATGGTGGGTCCCAGCTAGCAGGGGGAGTATTCATTTTCTGTGCGTAATAAGGAGGCACTTTCGGTGGGTCCAAGCTGACAGCGGGGGGAACGTTTTTTTCATGAAATACGGTGGTTCGTCCGGTGGGTCCCAGCAGTCAGGGGCAAACATTTTTTTTCACAAAATACGGTGGCCCGTCCGGTGGGTCCCAGCAGTCAAGGGGGAAATGTTTTTTCCGCGAAATACTGGTGGCCCGTTCGGTGGATCCCTGCTGTCAGGTGGAGGAATAATTATTTTGTGCGTAATAAGGAGGCACTTCCTTGCGGCTGCCGTGGACCCAGCTGTCAGCCTCCCCACGTACAGTACTCTTCCGATATAAGTCGGTCGTTGACCACATTGACCACGCCGCGCCGAGAGCACCACGGCGGTGGACGACGGCGAGGCCTAGGAAGGGGACGACGCGGAGCCGGGGAAGACACGGCAGTGGATGCCCACGCGGAGAGGAGTACGAGGGTTCACTGATTCGGCTGCGGTGTGAGGCTGCCGTCGCCGCAGAATAACAGGGGGAGTGGGTGAGTGGAGGGATGGCCTGGCCAGCGGTGGGAGTAGTATGGGGATGGTGAGGCCTCTGCGGTAGCACAGCCGGCCACGGGAGGCAGGAGCATGCGGCACGACCGGCGCTGCTTTGGGCGGCTGGGGCAAGAAGACCAGAGGTTGAAGAAGCACTACGGCCGTTGGATGGACATCGTTGACCACGCCGCGCCGAGAGCACCAGAGCGGTGGACGACGGCGGGGCCTACGAAGGGAATGACACGGAGCCGGGGAAGACACGGCAGTGGCTGCCCACGCGGTGGAGAGTACGAGGGTTGACTGGTTTGGCTGCCGTCGCCGGAAAATAACAGGAGGTGTGGGTGAGTAGAGGGATAGACAGGCTAGGGATGCGAGTATGATGGGGCCGTGAGGCCTGCCCTGTAGCACTGCCGGCCACGGGAGGCGGGAGCAGGCGGTTTCGACGGCGCTGGTTTGGGCGGCTGGGGCAGGAAGATCAGAGACTGAAGAAGCATGATTGCCATTAGATTGACATCTAACGGTCTGACGCTGGTAGAGTCGATTGTTGACTAAGTTTCTTTTTTGAGAAACCTTGTGTACGCATGAACTTAGTAGGCCCACAAGTCAGCCTCCAAATCTGTGGCAGACAACATAAAGCCCATTTGCTATTTTTTATAATTTGCAGCCCATTTGCTGATTCTTAAGTAATTTATTACAGCCCATTTTCTGCCCAGGACCACGGTCAAAAAGTTCAACCTTATTTTGCATATTTCGGTGGAGTCTGAACTGTTGTAATCCCGAAATGATAAACATTTTTTTAAGAACTTATTGATTTGCCAAAAAATCGTTTTGTTTTTGTAAGCAAATAAGACGTGGGACAATTGAGTTGGTTTAAGGGAAAACGAGTGGTAAAAAAATCAGCGCTGGGTTGGAAAAAACAACAAAAATAAGGATGTAAATATGACAAGGGAATTTTATGTGTTTTCAATATAATGATACGTGTACATGAACTAGTAAAACTATAGGTAGAGATTAGAAAACGGATGTAGGACATGCGTTTCAAGAGGAAAATAGAACTGGGTTGTGTGTTTGATTCAGTAAAAAAACTGCCTGCGGATGTTGTAAGACAAAATATAACTAATGCTGGCGGGCCAGAGGCCAGTAGATACCTGCTGGATCTTTGTGCCCCGTTGTCGTCATGGGCTGGGCCTGTTAAAAACAAAACCAACCCTGGGCAGTCTACAGCCCAGTTGAAACTTGCTCGACCTGAAAAAATAATATACGTGCTCAATAAACGAGAGAATTCTGCAAGTACAGACTGATAACTGGGATGCAGCATGGATATTGTTTTTTATCGTGATAATAAGTGCATGCACTTGTTTCGAAAAAATTGGAGAACTGGGAATTCGAACGGCGGGTGCTTATGCTACCCATCAAATAAAAATCAGGTGCCTGAAAATTCGTTTCGGAACAAATGATTCAGCTTTATATCCACGTCGACCCTCGGCATGATGGTTGGAAGCAAATGCAAGTTCATACCAAAAGATCGTTAAAAACAATACCAACTTGCGCACGACAAGGTAGTACAACTACCAATACCAAACTAACTTATAATCTTTTTACTCCTAGCCCTAGTGTTCATCTGGTAGAAAATCTTGCAGAGGACCAGCTCCCGCTCCTTCTCTTGCTCCAGGTCCCCGAGGTGGTACTGGTGCATCACCCAGTTGGTCCTCTGCTGGTCGAAGTTCTTGTTGGTGTGCAGCACCAGAACCTTTTTTGCTGCCCGTCTGCCGGCCGTTGACCATCACCGGCAAGGTATTGCCGGTCTTGTGCCACATCGCGTGCATGCCGCACTCCGACTGTATCTTGCGACGCGTCCACGTGCCCCTTTTGAACGCCCTGGAATTGCGCTAGAAGAAATGCTTCCTTAGGTCACTCAGTGTGATGCCTGCAGTGGAATACAGGTTTTAGTGTACCTAGTTGGCATTTTCATAACATCTTTGGCATGTTGCAGTCACTTGTTTCACTTTTTATTAACTGTCAAATTGTAATTGCTTCACCAGGTCTGCGTCTAAAAAGAAAAATAGAGCTATAAACAAAGGAATATGTTTGTGCAAGTAGACGGTCAATCGGTGACTTACCTGGAAGTTTCTTAGGTTGGGTGTAGCATATGCCGTGCTCGCTATCGATGGTTGGTATGAACAAATCGATGAGAGACTGAAATCTCGCGTTGTCAGCACTCACTTTGGCCTCAAGGTGCTCGATCAGCTCCTGATCCGTGGGATCGAACTTGACGCCAGCCGGCAGCACCGGCCAATCCTTCTTCGACTTGCATCGGTAATTCCAGTTATATGGTACTCAATGTATGATCAATCGACTGTTTTAAGTGAATGATGAAAGATTTCGACAGATAAGTGGTACTCCAAATCTGAAGTCCAGAATACCCGAACACGCCGCCGGGATTCTTGTGTCACCTCACGCGCAGCCTGTTGTCACGTCAATTCAATGTATGGACATGATGAATAATTTGACCGACGTATACTAGTACTGCTACTGTACTACTTACTAGTCGTATTTAGTGTCACAATTTATACATAGGTTTAACTAACAAGTACGCACTTGAAGCCTAACTGATATATATATATGGCTTCTGCACATCATCTCCATCATCATTATCAGTACATCCTACGCAGGTGAGTTAGGATGCACTTGATCCCAGGAAGGTATCTATCCTTCAAACCAGAGGAGTGCTTCAAACTAACAACAGTACATAATATCCAACAAAAGAGGGTCGTGCTACAGCAGCAGAATACATGGCTCAGTCTAGATATCAGCACGAATCAAGTTGTGCATATTTGCTGTTGGCATGGACCACATCGCCGCATGTCGGGTTTGCAAAAGCCATCCATCGCATGGAAGCTTGATGCCTTTCACACACTGAAGATTATCTGGCAACAAGCTGTGTTGACGAATCTCTGGATATGGTGATTCATGAAACCCATGGTATGATGTGTAAACACAGCCCCCCCTCACGAATGGAAGTTGCATAGCACAGTAATCATCGCCGGTGATATGATCGATGATTGGTTGGATGATCGGATAATTGAGCCCGAGGAACAAGGAGTGGTTGCCGAGGCTGTAAACCCGCCTCCAGTTGAATGCGCCTGGCCCAACGGAGCTGGGATCTTTCTCGAACACGAAGCAGCCATAGCCATCAATGTCATGAACGCCCCACGCATTGTACTGCATGTGGTTTGATGTAATGTTTGGTCAATTTGGTACGTGTGAATGAGCATCAAATGACCGCCGTCAGCTGAACGAGCGATAAACCACCACCCATCGGCTGGTATGATTCCAGGTCCTGGAATCATGAAGGCCAGCGCATTTACATCTGCTGCAACAATTCAAATTGGAGACCAAAAGGACAAAAATAAACAATCATGTTCAGAGTATGTGTGGAATTAAGATTATTATAACAGTGACACATATCATAGACAGAGAATTGCAATGCCGTGGTCATAATCATACCCCATGTTAAAAAAATAAGCCAATGGCTTTCATATTCTAGCAATATGTCATGGTTCAAACATCATGTAACAATGAGAGGAAAACAGCTATGACAGCGCCTACTCATATTCTACCATAGCACTTACTACTACTGTTCTCATATCAACCCTAAGCAATAACATGTGTTGTTATAAAAATCTTGTAAACGAGAGTAACATATAGCAATCATGATGTTATGCTCATAATATGTATTCTAACAATCATTAGATGCCAATTGTTCTCATATCAACTCTAACAATAACATGTGTGGTCATAAAAATCTAGGAAATGAGAGGAACATATAGCAATGATGTGGTTATAGACATGCTATGCATTCTAAATTTGTAACAAATGAACAGGCAGTCGTATTCATAAGGTAAAGATGAGATGAGATAGAACAATTACACGATGATAGATTCCACCAGTATAGGCAGCCAATATGTGCGTCGACCGCGTAAACGATGCCATCATGCACTATAGCATCAGATAGAAATGTTGCCTCAACATGATTGATGATGAGCCATAACCATGTATGGCGACCGGATTCCAGATAGACTAATCCCATGTTGAACAAGGCAATGAGCTTGTAATCCATGTAGTCTTCTGATGGTGTGGGCACTTCGCAGATTACAACTTTCTGCAAACAGAGGTCGAGCCAAAAGCTTGACGCGTCTCGTGCGTAGTAGGCAGGAGTGTCCGGCGGGCCGCGAGGCTCGATGGCGGCGGTATCCAACGATGGAAGGGTGATCTCTCGCTGGGTGTAGATATCCACGAGACGCCACGGACTACCGGTGTGGTGGATGAGGACGATCCAGTTGGCCTTCATGCCCGCCCAGTAGTGGCCGCGCATGAAGGACAGGTGGACGGGTAGTGGTAGCATGTCGAGGGGCACCACGGCAACCTCCGTAGGATCGTCAAGTCGGTGTCTGGGCCACCTGCGAGGATCGGGCATCAGCAAGCAGGGTGTCTTGAAAAGAGCCGGCCGGTTGCAGACGAGTAGACGGTACAAAGACACCGAGCATGCGGCCAGACGGACGATGCTGAGTAGGTCCATACGACTACAGATCTACTCCAAGAGAACATCGGGGAGGGAATTCCAATCGCGGCTCTACGTGTCAGTCGGTTTTGCCATTGGGGTTTTCGGTGCCTGCGACCCAGCGGGGAAGTGGATTCGGGCGGGCGAGCGAAGAAGCTTCTCCTCGTGTGGCCGAGCAGTGAGCGGGGGGATATGGTACGCGTGAGCTACCAAGGAAGATGGCGCGGGTGGGTGAGCAGTGAGCGGGGGTAAATGGTGTGCGGCCGACGATGGGGAAGAGAGGAGGAAGAAGAAGAGAGGAGGAAGAAGAGTGGAAGACGGGGAAGAAAGTGCATTCAATCTCAATTCTACTAGTACTACTACCAGGATATACCGTCCTTCGGAGTGTAAATAGTTACACCGATGACATGTGGGTCTACCACAACAGGGCCCATATGTCAGTTAATGGAGGACAGAGGTGCGTAGGCGTATTTGCGGAAGCGTGCTCTACTGGCAAACATGATGGCAGTACTGGGTAAGGCTGATTTAGTAACACCAACACGTTGGTTCAGCTTATTAATTACGTGTCCCATCTGCTGCAGCGTGTATTGTCACTTCACTGCGAAGACTAGTTGAATAGTCCTCTTTGACCGAGATGGGGAATAATGGATCGCGAGGACTTCCTTTCTACAGTATCCCTATGCCTCTACGCTCACTTCACTCATTTTGCTCCGTACCTAGTCACTTGTTGAAATCTGTAGAAAGACAAATACTCCGTATTTGGGAACAGAGGGAGGCTTTTACTCCGTACTATTTGGGAACAGAGGGAGTATCAGCATATGGAGGGAACAGAGGAAGCTTGAAATATGAACATGTCAATGGGAGGGAGTAAGCCCCATGCATGCATGCATGCAACATGCAACACTCACACGTACACATGGACGCACGCAACACTCATGCACCCATGCGGCACACAGCACATGACGCAACACACATGCTCACGCTCAAGTGCTCAACCTACTCCCTACGTCCGTGAAAGACTGTACATTTAGAGATTTCCACATTGACCAGGGCATAATTAACGCCCAAAAGTAGCAGACATATGTGTGCATGCGACCATTGAGATAAGAAGATTAAATGAAGGCCGTGCATGCTGTAATTAAGGATAGACATGTAGTCTATACCTACAGCACAAGTTGGTGCATTAGTCAATCAATATCGATTTAGATTAAAGGCTAAATGCATTGGAAGTGTAGATGTACATCATGTACTACACTCTTTGTTTTATAGCTGATGTACACTCTTTGTTGGAAGACCGAGGGAGGACACGTGCATGCACTCACATACACAGCCAGGGCGGTTCGCGCGCAAGGGTTGGACTCGTGTCGCGCGTGCGTAAAGTTTTGTTTAACTGATTTCTTTGCTCTGCCAACTGACAGGTGGGACCCAGAAACCAGGTGACAATTTAACCAGTGAACAAAGTGCCACGTCGACTATGTGGCCGGTCATGCAATACGGTGCTCTACGATGAGCTAGTGATCGTATAATCGCCGCAAAACTATATATAGTGACCGTAAAGAGCGTATTGTTCCATATGTTGACCGCCAGTGTATTTTTCTCGTTTCAAATTAAGCCATATTAATCAGAAAGGACGTAGTATGGACTACTACTACTAGTACTAGTACTGCTTTGATGTGTCCCATCAACTCGCCGAACGAGGAGAAGCTTGCTTACTACGCCTCTCCCTCGCCCACGCTCGCGGTGGTTCGCAGGACGAGGAGAGGGTTTTGACTACAGCGCCCTCTCCCTCTCCCTCTCCCTCGCCCTCACCCTCGCGGTGGATGTGCAGCAGTTCAATCGGTGTCAGATTGCCAGAAGCATATTGTATTGTAGTATCATCATTGTTGGACCTTCTGAAGAGGCGAAGAGCCAAGTGCAAGGTTCACACGAGTACGAACTGTTGAACCTCCCGAAGAGGCAAAGAGCCAAGCGTAAGGTTTTATAGGAGTTGTCGTCCTAGTAGGAGTGTACTACAACTATAGCGAACGATGCTACTGTATGATGCCGCCACGTCACGTATATCCAAAGCTGTGCCACCTTTTTTCTCAAAGAGCGTGTTGGAGCCCGTGCAACAACCACACAAGTTGCACGTACACATAACACATTTACTAGTAATAAATTCTAAGGACAAATGCCAGTATGCCACACAAGTTCATCTCCAATTCATGTGATAAATTTGTGCACGACTAGTCTACATATATTCACAGCGCTACCGTTTACAATTACCGTACTCCACTTACACGTTATAGATGGGCTACATGTCCTCCTCCAGGTTCTAGTCCCAGGTGTTCTTCATGGATGGCACGATCCATAGCGGTGGGCAACGGGAATCATTGTCGCAGCTTTCTAGTCCGGTTCCACACGATGGAGACTCATCCAAGCTGAAGCGGCATAAATCAGGGATAGCGTGTCCCAGCATGTCGTTCATCCGGCGGTGCGCACTGAAGACACAACCATGCTTCATGAACGGCAGGCCTTCCGTGTCGTGCACGGAAGGTGGCATCCGCTTCACAATAGGGTAGCTATCCCCGATGAAAAGCGAGTACTCTCCAAGAGTGTTCCTCGGCACCCACATAGCTTCACGGGGGTCGAACTCGACACCGTTCATTTGGTACACGCGGCATCCCAGATCTGGACACATGGTGACGTACATTGTCAAGGTCCATGCATAATAATGTTGTGCTCAAATATGGTGGTCAGTAATACTGTGCAGCAAATAGTACTACTCCGGTATAGAGGAAGTAAAATAACCGGCTTATTATATATAGCCACTCTTGGCTACATGGATGAGATAGTAAGACATGGAAAAATAAAAATGGTGGCAGCTAGTGGGTTCAAGTCTTCAAGGGCCTAGCTAGCTATATGCGTCCTCCAAGGTAAAAAGTACTCCTACTAGTACTACAAAGTATACTACTAGTACAACAATGAAAGAGAAGGCGAGAGGGTTAAAAAATGGAATACCTGGGTAGATGGTGACGGTCCGATCGTGGTAGATTGTGTGACCATGTTGCACATCAGTGGTACCATGGGTAACGACTACTAAGATAGTTGATCCCAATATGCCAAAGTCAGCTACAAGGTTCCAGGTTAGACCGAATCACGGATGCAAATGCACATCCAGGATCGGCGATCTTATTTTGATCGGGGGATGACTGGTCCCTGCAAAATAATGGAGTACCGTTAGGGATGCAAATGATGGTTTGTGCATTCCGTTTGTAATCTCCCGTACCGTAGGATGGCAACCATATGAAACAAGTCCCCTGGCTTGTCACCGCGAAGATGAGGCCTAGATGGCGCACGACGTCTTCGAACGTGTAGGGGTACAAATCTGCCGCCGCCAACATGCGCCAGCCTCTGCCGTTACTGCCTCTTGCATTGATGGCAATCCTTATGTTGAACACCGCGATAAGATAGTAATCGTCGTAGCCGCGTCGCTTTGTCGGCGGGTCCGCAATTGCTATCTTCTTCAATCTCATGTAGGCATCATCATACGTATTCAAGCCCAGCCAGTCCGGAAGGCCGATCCCAATGGTGGAGAAGGGGTCTACCGAAACGGCCGCACTGCTGTGGATGTTGTGCAAAATGATGGTGGTATCCTGCCGGAGGTATGCAAGCCAATCTTCGTTGGCACCGACCCAGACCTATATATAAGACGGTGGGCAACGGAGAAATTACGGGATGGAAATGGAATAACTAAGTACTACATGAACAAACTCCATTACTGACCTGCTCATCGGACAAAATCCGACTACCTCTCAACGTCGGCAACTCTAGCAGAGTCAACGTGCAACCATGGCCAGGGAACGGTGGACTGTTCGAAGGATTGTCCCATAGAAGAACCTTCTCCTCGAGTACGCATGGAAGACCAACAAGCATGGCCTTTTCCCAAGCCTGTTTAAGCAGCGTCTTGAAAAAGTTGGTGCAGGAAGCACCGAGTCTTGCGGCGGTGAGGACGTCGGAGCGGCGTGCGATTTCTCCCAGAGGATCATCGTCCAAGGTCTCCCAGCCCCGACGAGGAGGAGAACCGCCTGGCGAATCTATGGGAGCAGCAATGAACTGCCTTCTCTTCGGGGGGAGGGGAACTGGCGAGGAGGAGATAAGAGCGTAGTAACCGCAGGGCCTCGTCCCTTCCAACTGTAGATCGTTCCTCAGCGAAGGGGTGAGGCTATTATTTACTACTAGTACTAGCATTATGGAACGTTATGGGATTGCATTATACTGTAAATAATAGCACTAGTAAGAAATTTTTGGCACTAGGTAGTAGTTTTTGGCGTGGATTAAGAAATTTTGGGTATGTTTTTGCCATTTTTTGTACACGCCAACTAGTGTCAAAAAACGTCTTACATTATGTGACGGAGGAGTACGTACTCGTACTGTAGCAGTACTAGTACTACTTTTCTCAACTAGTAGTGCGATGTACTGTACTTCTAGTCTAGTCTAGTATAGTGCACCAGTTTTGAACTCTTGAATCTCAGGGCCAAGGAGCTACAGTTGGAAGTGGAGGGTACTACTGTTCTCTAGAACCATCGTTGTACTGTCAATGCAGGGGAAGTACACTTGCGTAGTGGCCTAGTGGGTACTCTCGGTGCTCTATTCAGCCGCTCCTCTCACGTAGCTGGCCTACTCAGCCACTCCTCTCACGCACACACTAGCAGCCTGTTTATCAGCGACGGTTACTGCGGGGGCAGAACATTTGAGTTATTTGATACAGCGAGACTAGGCTTTTCGCTTCCATTTGTGGAGGTGTAATGGATCTCGTCGAACTTTGTTAGTAGTTCCTTCTTTATGAATGAGATGAAGCAAAGATTTTGCCTCCGTTTCAAAAAAAACACGTCAAGAGGAATTTCTTTTATAGTAGAGCCAATAATGGAGTGAAGTCCATGCGTGCAACGCCACAAGCTACAAAGTAGTAGTAGAGCACTTTACGTACAGAGCCATATTGCACAGTTCCCAATGCCCCGCCAGGCTTTTCCGGCTCCTCGGGCTTAATTGGGAGGCACTAGTTTAAATATGCTACTAGCTGGAAGCTGCAAGCGAGGTGCGGCTAGGGCGAGCACGCGAGCCACGGGATGCTGGGAAGGAAAACCCGTTCACGTGGCTAGGTTGTCCAGTGCACCCAGATTGTGGGGCCGCACGTCCGTTTGACTTCAAAACTCAAACTACCCGTGTAAAATATTGGCTCACAGCGAAGTGTAGTAGTACTATTTTTTTTAAAAAGGCCGCCATGCGTTCGGCCGGGATCGAACCCACAAAACGAGGTATACACTCCCGCGACCACTAGTAGTACTCGTTAGAGTACAACGCAACCTAGAATCGCCTTTTGTCGCTAGTAATACGTACATTGTTCCTTACAAGAAACCCCTAAGAGCATGGTTAATAGTATAGCCAGCTGCTGGCTATAAGCCAGTGCCATGTCATCTACAGCCCATCTTATAGCCAACATGTACAATAATAGATCAAAAGAGTGTACTACTTTTTTTATTATGTGGCCCACTTCTCATTCACAAAGTGCCTAGGAGCACGTGCTAGAGCTGGGTCTTCAAGAAGAGCCCGCTTACCTTCTCTCTCCTCTTCTCTTTCCTCCAACTAAGCAGAAATATACTAGTTTATTTCTTATAGCCCGCTGACTCAGCTCTATTGTACCTGCTCTAATAATGCAAGAAACCACTAAAATGCCAAGAAACTACTACCACTTGCATACGTGGCAGACTTAAGATAAGACTACCTTATCAACCATTGTACATGCTCTTACCAACAAAAATCCTCGAGTGACCTCCTACCTCCGGCCCGTCCACCTAGTCATCCTCGGCCATGGGACACAGCTACCGCCGCCGGCAGAAGGCGAGGTCAAAACCGCCGGTGGTGTGGAGCCCATGTTGCGGCAGCCCGGATGCCAGCTCCGTCCAGCGCTCGCGGCCGCTAGCTAGCCAAGATAGCTCCGTCCAGTTGCTTGTCTGCAAGGTTTGCTAGCTAGATTGGCACGGCAGCGCGGCGGCTTGCTCGTGCGCGCCGCGCTAAGGCCAGCCATCTGGCTCGAGCGAAGGCCAGCGCGGCGGCTTGCTCGCTCGTGAGTCACGCTCGGGCCAGCCTGCCAACCCGTGCGGAGGCCAGCGCGGCGTCCGGCCCGTCCGGCGGAGCGGCGGTCAACTCGCTCATCATCGGCGCCACCGACGAACATGCATCAGTACCGTTTGAAGTAATGTTCAGGAAAAATAATGATTTGAGGGGGAATAACAGGATAGAAGGTCAGATGTGGGTCCCTTGTGTCAACGGTCAAACAAAATGTGTTGGTTTAAGCTGCCTCGTCAGCACGGACGTGTGGGCCAACCTGTCATAAATGGGTTTAAACGAACCTAATCGGTAGGAGTACTAGGTAGTTTTTGGCGTGGATTAAGAAATTTTGGGTATGTTTTTGCTATTTTTTGTACAATAGATTCTTCCTAGGGCTGCTTGAAAGTGGTAGTTTTTTGTTAAATACTCTACATATTGTAAGTAGGAGTGAAAGTTAAGCTTTGGAAGCCAATAAGCAAGGCTAGTTACATAGTGCATATGTGTACATGATTGAAAGTAAATATCAACCATGAGTGACTAATATCTTCATGGAAAACTCGAAACTATGGAATACTAGGAAAAAAATGCATGGTTGGAAATACTAGCAATGTTCATGTCCGTTGCAACGAATCATAATTAGAATAATACTTATTCACAAACTTGGTACAAAACACTCTAATTTTGATATACATATGTCACTAGAGATATATTATGTTTCAATTAGAATATATTCCTTGGGCTGTTTTGGTGAGGTCAGGGAGGGATGTGGTTGGTTTTAAGATACTAATTATGGGTTTTTCTGCAAATTGGTAGACAAGTGGGATGTTGGTGAGAAAAGGCAACAACTTACCTCACAATCGTTAGATGTAGATCTAATGGTCAGAAACAACGGATGGCAGACACACCAGCATCACCAACTTAGTCTTGTGTAGGAGTACTAGCAAGATCCGTGCATTGCACGGAACATCAAGATGCATTTTTTTATAAAACACTTGTTGTGATTGACCCTTGCGGGAGTAATCCCATGTGTAAAAACTAATGATATCTCGAGAAATATGAGATAAGGTGAAGAGGAGTGGGGTGTGGTGGTGGTTGGTGGTCGGACTGAGCGGATGCATGGGGATTGACGACGCCGGCAGCGGCCACCAGGCCAGTTTGTTCCAGAGGCTTCCTTTCTTAATTGCTCAACAATGAGGTTTGTTGGAGATAAGGATGAACGAGGGAAGTCCTTGTCTGCAAATGTGGAGAGGGATGAAGGTATCTTTTAGTTTAATTTCCATCCGTCAGATATAGATCGGACGGTCTATATTGCAAGATGGCACACGTACCATCATCACCAACTCGATTTTTTATAAGAGAAGAAATATAAGTATGGAGATACAGACGTATTATCGATACTTGCTTCCGTAAACTAGCATCTACATTCTATTCAATGCCTCGGCATGTGGGGCCTTAGCACAATGACTTCTCGACTGTGTAAAACAAAGATTTTCCCGTCGCCAACAAGGAGGGGGTGATGGCGGCGCGCTTTTTGGCTTGCTCTAGTCCTAGTAGTCATACTAGGTGGTCTAAGCACGTGTATATTTATTCTTTTTCACGTCTCGTGTTCGCCGTACTGCCACGACTGTTGATGAATAGACGGTAAGTTATTCACGGGGAAACCCTTGTTGAGCGTGTTTGCGAGAGAGAGAGAGAGAGAGAGACGGTGTGCATGTGTGATATGTTAGAGACTGAGGCAATGATAACAGATTCTTTGTGTCTATGTGTGTGGAGGATGGAGAGAGACATGTACATGGGGCTTTGTGTTGTGTAACGTGGAGACACATATACATAATTAGAGAGTGAGTGTGTGAGATACACATGCGGACATGAGGAGAGATGAGGATCCAGATAAATGGGTGTTTGTGCGTGTCTGTGTGTGTTTGTGCACGCGTTTGTGTGTGAGAGGGAGAGAGTGTATGTGGAGTAGAGAGACCACTGATGATGTAAACCTAGTATAAGGGAAGGGGGAATGGTGTGACATGTGTAGTAGCGAGATAGCACGGGTGCGGGCGGGGGGAGCAGACTATTTGGAAGAGACATCGAGAGTGTGTGTGGGAGAGGGGTGTGAGAGCGAGAGAAAGAGAGAGCTACCGACGGAGAGCGAGAGAGAGAGGAAGAGAGGGGTCGTTTGTGTCCATAAATGACGTATAGATAGGGAGACAATGTTGATGTTGTCCAAAATTGGCCTATGAACGGAGACGCAAGGGAAGCGAGTCATCGTGTGTGTGTGATAGGGACTTCATGAGAGATCTAGAATAGATGGTGTAGAGAACAATGTGCGAAATCGAGAACGATTATACATTAGGGAGCTATGCAAAGAGTCACGACATATATGTATACAGGGAAGGAGCTGGGGCGGGTCCGCATGTGGGAGAGATAGAAAGAGGAGAGTGGCGCACAAGGAGACAAAGTGTGCTTGTTTGCAGTGGTGGTGGTGTGTGAGGTGAGTGCGCGAGAACCACATAACTAGGGAGATAGACGTTTGGGGGAGACGTTTTGTGTGTATGGGAAATATACACTCTACATAGTGCGTGTGCTTGGGTAAGAGAGATGGCGGGAGACCTAGAGAGTGAGGGAAGAGATGTGTGCATGCCCGAGACTCCGAGAGACAAAGTGATAGAGACCTATCTTGGGGTCCGGACTTTACAAGAGAGAGGGGTGTTAATGTGCTCGTGTGTTGGTGTTTGGGGGAGAGAACGACTTCTCTATGTGTGTGTGTGTGTGTGTGGTGGGGGGGGGTGACTTCAGATAAAGAGTGAGGTGTCTATATTTGAGGGACTTTAGCGTAATTGAGATATTGTGCACTCATGGTTGATCAATTTGTTTCACAGTTTGTACTATGAGATAACGATACTTTTGAACATGCGTGATATACCTTGATGTACCAGAATTACAAACCTAAGATTGAAATTTTGGAATTCGACTCCATCATTAGCTTTTGTAATTCATTTAAACGAAGGTACATTTTCTAAGCCGGGATTTCGTGATTTCAAATTCATATATCAAACCTAGAGATATACACATACGGGCATGTTCAAACTTTATAATCATCCACTTTATTCATACACATACACATTTTTGCTTTTGTCATCATATTTAGGATAAACACATTTGGAATTTCATTTGAATTGGACCGTATGATGGTATTTGCTTGTAGTAGCTCAATGATCCATATTTGAATTGAATGGACAATCTAAGTTTCGAGTTGGAGACATTGATTTTCAAAACTTGCACTTTGTTTTGCGTGCAAAACAAACAAATTATCGGCCATGATATCATAGTCGGCCGTACGAGAGCAGAATACTTATAATTTTAGGCGCCAAAAGCTTTCAAACTTCCCGCTCACATCGAAATATCACGCGCCCGAAAGTTTAGCCCTGCGATATTCCTGTTTTACCCCTGCCACATGAACGGAAAAGGGCTGCTTTGGTAACTCCATTGTTTTCCCCTCTTTGCCCCCAACATTCTTCCCTAGAGCCCCTTACCTTCCCCTCCCCGACCCCCCCAACCACGGCAAGCCGCCGAATCTAGTCCTCCGCCGCAGCGGTGGACCTCACACCCTGCCGGATCTACCTTCCGCACCTTGGAACCCCCAACTGCCAACTCACCACTTCACCGGAGCCGCTTCAGCGACTGGCTTGTCCACCGCTCCAGATCTCCTTGACCGCCATCATGGTCCACCGCACCGGATCTGCTTAATCGGCGCCCTCGTCCACCACAACGTAGGCCCTTCACTGACTCCCTCGTCCGCCCCTTCGCTGGCCCTTCATACAAGCCCTCGTCCGCCGCAACAAATCCGCCTCACCGAAAGCACTGTACAACGCGCCCGCCGAAGCCTTCGTCCACTGCACCAGACCCGCTCCAAGGACGCCATATTCAACTCCACCGGGCCTGCTTTACCGACGCCACAGCCTCATCAGGTTATTTCGATTTGTAATCCTTCGGTTTTTCTCTTTATCGTGCAACTGTTCACTTACCACAGATGAGCTTTCTTGTATGTCGACAGGCGCCGCAACTGTAGCACCGGAGCCGCTTCAGCGACGGCGACAGCGGCCCAAACTCAACCGCAACACGAGCACCATCGACGATCCTTAGCTATCAAGTATGACAACGATACCCATACGCCGCCGAGAATCAGGTACTATTATCCAACGGCCGGCGCCTACGTTCACTTTCCTAGCATAAGCACCGCACCTTTGAATTTCTTCAGGGAATCATTCAGTTTTTCATGAGACGCGTTATTCTGCTTGCACCTGTAGGGCCATACTTCTGGCAGTGAACATGTTACATGTGCTAAATTACATACCAGTGCACATATAGTTAATAGGCTTTAGTTTTGTTCTGATGCCACCTGTTGGTTCCATCAGACTGCTTAATGTTCTCTATGCTTAATTACACATCAGCAAACTAGCATGTGGTTCGGCTGCTTTTTGTTCGTTTTACCCTACATTTTCTGATGCTAGCTATTACATCACTGCTCCGAGCCTCTGTTCATTACTTGTTTGTGTGTTCTTGATCTTCCCAAGTTGCATGACTAATTTGATGCTTCTATTAATTATGGAGCTGCCAACCCCATCAAGCAAAATATTTGTTCTTTTGGGGCTGGCACCTCGAACAAGCATAAAAATAGAGGGAAGCAGATATATTGTCGTGTATGCACACACCCTTCTTTCATTAGTTCAGATGAACCATTGATGATCAATTCGGACCAGTGCATGCGATTAAAATTAATTTTACCTAAATAGATGGTGCAGAATAAACTACAACAACTAGATTTGCAACCACGGGATGCTGACGATATCTTCAAAGAACCAATTGGATCATGCACTTCGACGGCTCCAAAATGCTGGCGGGTCTGGGGGCTGGTGTCGTCCTGACATCCCCCACTGGAGATACAGTCCAGTACATACTCCAAATACTATACATAGACTCCAACAATGCGGCAGAATATGAGGCCCTGTTACACGGTCTCCGGATGGCAGTCTCCATGGGCATTCAACGCCTGGAGGTGCGGGGGGACTCGAACCTCGCAATATCTCAGATAAACAAAGACTTTAATGCCAAGGATCCAAAAATGGCGGCTTATCGCAATGCCGTCCTCAAGATGTCAGCTCGGTTTGAGGGGCTCGAATTCCACCATGTGGTTCGAGAAAACAATCAAGCGGCGGACATCCTCGCCCGCATTGGCGCTAAGCGCGACCCTGTCCCACCCAATATCTTCTTGGAAAGGTTGTTTAAGCCATCCGTGGTATGGGAAGGAGAGACCGACAACAACAGTCCGGACTTGGCCACAACACCAGATACCGAACACTCTGACGTAATCGGAGGCTCCGCCACCGAAATAACACCTTCTGCCCACGTGATTATGGTTGTCATCGCCCCGTGGACAGAACCCTTCCTGGCCTACCTAACTAGGCAGGAACTACCGGAGGACCCAAACGAGGCACGTTGCATTGTGCGGCAGTCTAAAGCCTACAAGGTCCACGAGGGAGAGCTTTATAAGAAAAGTGCCACCAGAGTCCTTCAAAGGTGCATCTCCGAAGAGGAAGGGCGGAAACTTTTGGCAGAAATTCATGCTGGACTTGGCGGCCACCACGCCGCAGCTCGGGCCCTTGTAAGCAACGCCTTCCGTACAGGTTTCTACTGGCCGACGGCCCGAGCAGACGCACAGGACCTTGTCCAACGTTGCGTCGGTTGCCAGCTTTTTGCAAACCAAAGCCATATGCCGCCTACCGCCCTCCAAACAATCTCCATTACTTGGCCCTTTGCGGTCTGGGGGCTTGATATGGTAGGACCCCTCAAAGGGGGAAGCCATAAGAAAAAAATACTTATTGGTCATGGTGGATAAATTCACCAAATGGATAGAACCCAAACCAGTTAAAACGGCTGAATCCGGACCTGTGATAGACTTCATATCTGGGGTTGTACACCGTTATGGCGTCCCCCACAGCATCATCACTGATAACGGCTCGAACTTTACAGCCGACGAGGTAAAACTTTGGTGCAGCAACATGGGCATCAAGCTCGATTATGCTTCTGTCTATCACCCGCAAACTAACGGTCAAGTCGAGCGAGCAAATGGTCTTATCATGAGCGGCATTATACCCAGACTAGTGCAGTCCTTAAAGGAATCAAACACGCACTAGGTAGAGGAGCTCGACTCCGTACTATGGGGGCTGCGGACCACGCCGAATCGCACTACCGGATACACACCATTTTTTATGGTATACGGCGCAGAGGCGGTACTGCCCTGCGACATAATCCATGACTCACCTTGAGTGCGCATGTATGAAGAGAAAGAAGCCGAGCTTGATCGGCAGGACAGTTTGGACGCCCTGGAGGAGGAGCCTGACGTGGCAAAAGCCCGTTCCGCATTCTATCAGCAACAGGCTCGAAGGTATCAAAGCAGAGAAGTACGAGCCAAAACCTATAACGTTGGCGAACTCGTTCTACGCCTACCGGAGAAGAAAAAGAACAAGCTCAAGCCCAAATGGGAAGGTCCCTTCATTATTGACCAAGTTCTGACCGGTGGAGCGTACCGTCTGCGGGATGCATCAGACAATCGACTCGAGCCAAACCCATGGAACGCAGCTAGACTCCAAAGGTTCTACGCCTAGTGCCGGACTCTACATTCGTCTCCTTACCTCCGTCAATTTTTTAAATATCCGTTATCTGTCTTTTATCTCTTTCTTTTTTCTTTTCTTCAAGGCCTTAAAAGGCTAAATTGTGTCTTGACTACACAATCTTGACGCACTAACCGCGCTCATTATACCTGGGGGCTTCTTTTACAGAAGCTTAATATAACTATTTTTCGGGCTCGATGCCCCACACATGTGTTATTCTTCCAAATGTACCTTTTTCGCCATTATATGCATCGATATGACTTAAGTTTTGGCCAAGTTGGGTTGCCTGGTTCTTGTGTTTATGCCCTACGTTCCCGTTAATTCGGCTAGGGCATAAGGGGAGCACCTCTGCGATTGTTACTGTCGGGTCAGCCGGATGTGTACCTCAGACTGGGTGAAGCCGAAAGCTAGCGTTCTTAAGGGAATACTCGGTCGGTGAACAAAAGATGACTTTTATTTATTTTAATATATGCCCCCAGATGTTTATAGCCTGCGTCTCTTTTCGCAGTTCGGACATGCACATTAGGGCATGTGTACCCAGGGAAAGGAACCCTTAACGGAACTATTCTCCCTGGAAGTTGTTTCTTACTATCCATGTAATATAACATAGCTAGTTGGGTACTTGTCTGTTCAAGCACTTATGACCCCTCGCCTGGTTTCCACGCGTACCCCGGTTTTTACATAACTGAGCGGGTATTCGGATACACTCCGGACTATCGGGTCCAGAGGTCGAAGCGAAAAGGTCCACCATGACAAATGATTTACAATCCGGCTAGGGACAATATATGTCACTTGAAGTACACAGTCACTTAGACTGACTAAATTCTTCTTCTATACCATCCAACAGGCTGTCTAGCCTACAATCCTGTTGGGAATACTTTGCGGCTAATTCTACTTGGTCATACACCAAACTGACGGGGATCTCCTTTCCGTCAAGCCCCACAGGTCCGACCTCGGCCAAGTGGTTAGGGTCAGCCTTGGTATACCGCGTCTTCACCATGGCCCAGGCTTCCCTCGCACCTTGTCGGCAGGCTGATATCTTCCATAATCGGAAGCGCCGCCGCGCTCCCTTGAGCTTCTCTACAAGCTCCCCCATGCCTCCTGGCAGAGAGACGGATGGCCACAAGGCTTGGGCAATGCCCTACATCACCTGCCGAACTTGTTCGTGCAGTTGTGAGAGCTCTGGCAGAAGATCACCCGCGGACCCGGGCATCTCCTCCTCAGAACGACCCGTCAGCATACCTGCAGATATAAGTCTGTTAGCAGGTTTCTTCGCCGAACTCTTTAAAAGTTCGTTCAAGCACTTACTGAAAATGCCGCATCGAAGCCTCTTATTCTCCTTTACGGAGTCAGCAAGCTGGGCCCCAACATCCTTCAGTTCCACGCTCAGCTAGATATTGACATCTTGGAGATTGTTTTTCTCCTGCCTAACCTTTTTAAGCACGCGCTCACCAGCCTTTAGCTGTCGTTGGGCATGTGGCTCGTTCCCTATCACGACCTCCGGATTCACTACGGAGTCATCTGCAAAATCTATTGTTAGATTTGCGTGCATGCCGCATACTATCTGGTACCTGTCATTCTTTGCAATAGAGACAAGTGTTGCCAGAGGGGGCCTTCTCGGACTCCTTCAGCGCGGCAACTGTGGCCCATAGCTGGGCTTTGCACTCTTCCAGATCTTGAGACAATTGGGTATTCTTCTCTGTAAGAACCTGCACAAAATGATCCTTAAATCAGTTGTGTCAACTGTTTCAAGTCTCAGGGGCTACTGATATATATATAATCATCAGATTTTCTTACCCGTATATCCATTACATACTGGTCCGTGGCTCTGGCAAGACCATTTTGAGCAGCACGGATGTACGCGTCTCTTGAGTTGAAGGCATCAAACGCCTCTTGGGAGAAACAAGCATCACGGAGTACGGCCCGGCGACGCCTGTGATTCATGGCGCTCTCCACTTTGGAATTTGTAGCAGATAATCTATCTGCATCCTCTGTAGGAGGAGCATCCGGCGTTCGCCCCGTGTTAGCTTCCGCCTCTATGTCCGGCCCTGGAGCCCTACTGGTGGAGGCGTGATCGGCAACCTCTCCGGATATAGTCCGGCGAGCGTTTTTCCTACTAGGAAACGTGGACATTATTATATTTTAAAAGACGACAACCACGGAGCGAGGTTCTGTATCATACCTCTGCGACGGCGTCTTAGTCCTGACCGCCTTCCTTTTTAGCCTACCCGGCTTCGGTGCCCCTTGTTGGCGAGTCACTGCAGGTTCGGCATGGCGTCCCGAGGGCCTTCCCTGTAAGACACCATATGTGTACGGTAGGTGAAGTGCAGAAAAGGGGATCCTTCTCGGAAGTTGGGACTCCGGTTTTACTTACATGCGATGCAGGGAGTAGCCCAGGATAGTCGGCTATGATGGCCACCATGGCATCATCGCAGCTCAATTGATAGAATGTCCTGTCGATCAGCTCCACAAATATGTCCGGATCCTCTTCGAGTCCGGGGTCGAGGGCCCGTCAGGGTCCTTCGGTTGTGGAGGCAGGCTGTGGACCTCCCTTACAGCTTTTCGCAGTTACTGCCATGAAACGGCAGGGTAAGTACTTATGACAAAGAATGCGGGAAGGTTGGGAGTAAAAGTGACAGCTCACCCAGCTTGGAGGGTTGTACATGGAGAATCCATCCCGTGGCTTAATGCGGATGAACTCCTCTTCCTCTCCCTTGTACAAATCGGACAGGATTTTTGTTAGAGCAGCAACTGAGTCCGGTCCCTTACGCCCGCAGCGGGTGGCATCATCTTCCCCGTTAAAGTGCCACATGGGGTGCCCTCGATATTGAAGTGGCTGTACCCCCCGCATTATACATATTGACATAACCTCGATTATTGTCAGTCCTGATTGAGCCAGCATTTTTATCCGGCCCATCAGGTAAAGGACTTCTCTGTTATCTTCCTCCTGAGGGCTCCGAGGGCGCCAGCTGCGGCGTTTCTTCAGGGGAGCGTTGTCGAACTCAGGGAGGCCCATCCGAATAGGATCCAGAAGGGGGACGTCCTCCATGTAAAACCACTCCGAAGGCCAGTCCTCGGATGTCTTGTTCGGAGTACCAGACAGGTATCCGGTCCCGGCGATGCGCCATATTTCGGCTCCGCCCACTTGGTACAGTGACCCCTCCTGTGTACGGGGTACGAGGCAAAATAGCCTCTTCCATAGCTCGAAATGAGCTTCGCAGCCCAGAAACAGCTCGCAAAGGGCGACATAGCCAGCAATGTGTAATATGGAGGCGAGAGTGAAATTATGCAGCTGGAGGCCATAGAACTCCAGGAGCCCGCGGAGGAACGGATGAATTGGAAATCCAAGCCCTCTTAATAAGTAAGGTACGAGGCATACCCGCTCCCCCATGGATGGGTTGGGAAAGATCCGCCGCTTGCTCCCCGCCATTATAGGTGGCGAGCCTGGCTCGAACGGGGACCATATACGCTGGAGGGAGAAACCCCTGGGTCTATAACTCTACTAATTGGTTGTGGGGGACGGAACACTTCTTCCAATTGCCGGGCTTAGGGCTATGAGAGCGAGAGGAGGAGCTGCGACGACCGGCCATGTTGGAATGGATTTTTTCCGGGCGCGCTCCGATGGATACTCGCTGTGGGAGGATGGTGTGATCTGGATCTGAGAATCCCCGTCTCTTTAATAGACGATTTACCCACATGGCTAGGGTCGCAATTGTAAAAATGCCCCGACTTCTCGTATTCGCTCGACGCGTGGAGGATATCCATTATTAGGCACGGAAGCCAAGGAGTGCAACATTTACGGGAAGCCGGACACTACTCAAACAAGTATTCAGAATTTGGAGAAGAACCCGCCTTGCAATGCCGAAGACAATCTGCGTGCCGGACTGATCGCCATTGAAGCCTGGTTCGGGGGCTACTGAGGGAGTCCTGGATTAGGGGGTCCTCGGACAGCCGGATTATATCCTTTGGCCGGACTGTTGGACTATGAAGATACAAGATTGAAGACTTCGACCCGTGTCCGGATGGGACTCTCCTTGGCGTGGAAGGCAAGCTTGGCAATACGGATATGTAGATCTCCTCCCTTGTAACCGACTCTGTGTAACCCTAGCCCCCTCCGGTGTCTATATAAACCGGAGGGTTTAGTCCATAGGACAACAACAATCATACCATAGGCTAGCTTCTAGGGTTTTAGCCTCTACGATCTCGTGGTAGATAACCTCTTGTAATACTCATATCATCAAGATCAATCAAGCAGGAAGTAGGGTATTACCTCCATCGAGAGGGCCCGAACCTGGGTAAACATCGTGTCCCCCGCCTCCTGTTACCATCCGCCTTAGACGCACAGTTCGGGACCCCCTACCCGAGATCCGCCGGTTTTGACACCGACAGGGGGCTAATAAAACGTTGCCGGTGCCAGGAAACGGGATAAGGCGCAAACATGCACGCCGGCGAATCTTACCCAGGTTCGGGGCTCTCCTAGGAGATAACACCCCTACTCCTGCTCTGCGCAGTCTCCGCATGATCGCTCAAGCAACAATGGTGGCTACAAGCTTGCTCCTTGAGCTGTTTTTCTAGAGGGGGAAGAAGAACAAGGCTAGCCCTAACTTCCTCTCTCTATATGTGTGTGTGGGTGAACTAAGGTCTGAACCCTTTGCATGGGTGCCCTGGGGGGTTTATATAGGCCTACCACCCAGGGGTACAAAGGTAATCTGGCCGGATGTAGGACTCGGCTGTCGGTGTCTATGGTCGCCGGCTTTTCCGCCAGCTGCTGGGTCCCGCCGCCTAGTGGGTCCCGCTGGTTGTCTCGTACTTAGCCGACAGGTCGCGCCCGCCGCTGGCGGGTCTTGCCAGCTGCTTAGTACTGTGGCAATGCCACTGATGACGTGCGCTTGGTCGGGGAGGCGTGGCTACAGTACCGCCGCCTGGCGGGCGATCACTGTAGCCATTCCCCATCTCTTCTGATTAATGGCGCATGGACTTTGAGGGAGGGGGAGGGCCGTCTACTAGGAGTCGACCTCCCCTCATGCCAACTGGTCCAAGTTCGCCACCTTCTGGCTTCTCACTGACAGGTAGGGCCCGCCGCCTGGGGCCGTACCGATAGCTCGTAGTGGGAGCATGGCCTTCTCTGCCATGGGTGATGTCATGGGCTGCGTGTCAACAGTGCCGCGCCGGGCTGGAGATGTCCGCTCAGTATGATGCACTGTGGCCATGCTCTGCCCTGGATTCAGGGGTGGCTGACCGCACTGTAGCCACGCCCTTTCTTGTCGCCATAATGTGGTGCAAACTTTGAGGGCGGTTGGGGCCGCCGGCCAAGAGCCGGCCTCTCTGGAGGCCGCCTGCTAGGAGTCGGCCCGCCTCGGGGCCATCTTCTGGGCCTTGCCATCTTCCGCCAGCCGGCCACTGGGACCAGCCGACCGTAAGAAGGCGGCTAGGTGTTCTTTGAGTCTTGAGGGGCGCAGCCGGCCCCGATGTCTTGAAATACCATGGGAGGCTGATGAGGCTACATGTGGTCATTTACTCCGACACTTCACATATGCCATGTCCCATTGCTTATCACACGATTGATTTGTTTGCCTCACACATGATGAACAATTGCTCTTTCTATTGTGTCGAGTGCCACTCGATTTTCACTACACCATATGCACATTATGCTCGGATTGTCTTGCACTTGCCCCATGTGTTTAGACATTCCATTTCATTTGGTGTTGTGAATGACTCGTATGCCTACCATAGACCGTTCATTGAGAGTCTTATGCATGCTTGCTATGACATTGAGGTAGATGCTTATTCTCTTGTCACACATATTTGCATCTCTACCTCACATTTACATGTTTGTTTCCATGGTGTCCTTGATTTTGCTCCATTTATGCGCTTACATGACATGTTACAATCCCTTGTCACACCATATATTATGCTTGATGACGACACTTGTTTGGTGAATAACCTCTTGAATGCTTGGTTATGCACTAACGGTAACCACATTTGTTTTTCCAAGTGTTTGTTATACTTGCTCCTTTTGAAGGAATCACGAGACGGTGCGACATTGGAGAGTGCCCATTTCAAGCTTCCACTTGATAAGTGCTTGGTGGTTATCCACTTCTACACGGCGACGCCCACTCTTTCCCATGGTGATGAAGATCACGATCCGTGGACGGGTCTCTCCCAAGGGGGGGGGGAGATGATGCGAAGCATCCCTCGACCATCCCCATGGACGTCACACCGCCACCGCAAGAACGGAGAGGACCTACGACGAGAGCTCGCGCACGCGTCATCGAGAACGAGGTCACTTCTTTCCTATTCGAGTCTCGTTTGGATTCACATGAGAATGGGGTTCTACCTCAAAGATACACGTTATGCATTCTCAGGTACTTCGGGGATCATCGTGAGGAAGCATGGAGGAATCACCAAGTCCATTCGGAGACCCAAGGAGAAGGAGAGGGAGAAGAACGTGAAGGACCAGAGATCCCCTGGACACCCCGGGTGCCCGGACGTGAGGACCCCGGGTGGCCGGGCAAGCAGCCGCGGGGAGGGCCATCTCCCCTGGACACCCTGGGTGCCCGGTGATACGCCCATTTTGCATCATGCTTTTATATCGATATTTATTGCATTATGAGCTGTTATTACACATTATGTCACAATACTTATGCATATTCTCTCTTATTTTACAAGGTTTACATGAAGAGGGAGAATGCCAGCAGTTGGAATTCTGGGCTGGAAAAGGAGCAAATATTAGAGACCTATTCTGCACAACTCCAAAAGTCCCGAAACTCCACGGAAGTCATCTTTGGAAATAATAAAAAATACTGAGCGAAGAAAATACCAGAGGGGGCCCACACCCTGTCCACGAGGGTGGGGGGCACGCCCTACCCCCCTGGGCGTGCCCCTGCCTCATGGGCCCCCTGGCAGGCCTCCGGTGTCCATCTTCTGCTATATGAGGTCTTTTACCCTGGAAAAAATCACAAGCAACCTTGCGGGACGAAACACCACCGCCACGAGGCGGAACCAATCTAGGGCTCCGGCAGAGCTGTTCTGCCGGGGAAACTTCCCTCCGGGAGGGGGAAATCATCACCATCGTCATCACCAACAATCCTCTCATCGGGAGGGGGTCAATCTCCATGAACATCTTCACCAGCACCATCTCCTCTAAAACCCTAGTTCATCTATTGTATCCAATCTTTGTACCCAAACCTCAGATTGGTACCTATGGTTACTAGTAGTGTTGATTACTCCTTGTAGTTGATGCTAGTTGGTTTATTTGGTGGAAGATCATATGTTCAGATCCATTATGCATATTAATACCCCTCTGATTATGAACATGAATATGCTTTGTGAGTAGTTACGTTTGTTCCCGAGGACATGGGAGAAGTCTTGCTATAAGTAGTCATGTGAATTTGGTATTCGTTCGATATTTTGATGAGATGTATGTTGTCTTTCCTCTAGTGGTGTTATGTGAACGTCGACTAAATGAGACTTCACCATTGTTTGGGCCTAGAGGAAGGCATTGGGAAGTAATAAGTAGATGATGGGTTACTAGAGTGACAGAAGCTTAAACCCTAGTTTATGAGTTGCTTCGTAAGGGGCTGATTTGGATCCATATGTTTCATGCTATGGTTAGGTTTACCTTAATACTTCTTTTGTAGTTGCGGATGCTTGTAATAGGAGTTCATCATAAGTGGGATGATTGTCCTATTAAGGACAGCACCCAAGCACCGGTCCACCCACATATCAAATTATCAAAGTACCGAACGTGAATCATATGAACGTGATGAAAACTAGCTTGACGATAATTCCCATGTGTCCTCGGGAGCGTTTTCCTTCCTATAAGAAATTGTCCAGGCTTGTCCTTTGCTACAAAAAGGATTGGGCCGCCTTGCTGCACTTTATTTATGCTTGTTACTTGTTACTCGTTACAAATTACCTTATCACAAAACTATCTGTTACCGATAATTTCAGTGCTTGTAGAGGATACCTTGCTGAAAACTGCTTATCATTTCCTTCTGCTGCTCGTTGGGTTCGACACTCTTACTTATCAAAAGGACTACGATAGATCCCCTATACTTGTGGGTCATTAAGACTCTTTTCTGGCACCGTTGCCGGGCAGTGAAGCGCCTTTGGTAGGTGGAATTTGGTAAGGAAAAATTTATATAGTGTGCAGAAATTTACTGTCACTTGTTACTATGGAAAATAATCCTTTGAGGGGTTTGTTCGGGGTATCTTCACCCCGTACGGAACCACAATTAGCTACCCCTCAACCTACTGAACCTACTGAAAATGTTTACTTTGAAATTCCTTCGGGTATGATAGAGAAACTGCTAGCTAATCCTTTTGCAGGAGATGGAACATTGCATCCCGATTTACACTTAATCTATGTGGATGAAGTTTGTGGATTATTTAAGCTTGCAGGTATGCCCGATGATGTTATCAAGAAGAAGGTCTTCCCTTTATCTTTGAAGGGAGAGGCATTAACATGGTATAGGCTATGTGATGATATGGGATCATGGAACTAGAAGCGATTGAAATTGGAACTTCATCAGAACTTTTACCCTATGCATCTTGTTCATCGTGATCGTAATTATATATATAATTTTTGGCCTCGCGAAGGAGAAAGCATCGTTCAAGCTTGGGGGAGGCTTAAGTCAATGTTATATTCATGCCCCAATCATGAGCTCTCAAGAGAAATGATTATTCAAAAAAATTATGCTCGGCTCTCTCTCAATAATTGCTCCATGCTCGATACTTCTTGTACTGGCTCTTTTTATGATCAAGACTATTGAATTCAAATGGGATTTATTGGAAAGAACTAAACGCAACTCTGAAGATTGGGACCTCGACGAAGGTAAGGAGTTAGGTATAACACCTAAGTTTGATTGTGTTAAATCTTTTATGGATACCGATGCTTTCCGTGAATTTAGCACTAAATATGGACTTGACTCTGAGATAGTAGCTTCTTTTTGTGAATCATTTGCTACTCATGTTGATCTCCCTAAGGAGAAGTGGTTTAAATATAATCCTCCCATTGAAGTAAAAGTAGTTGCACCTATTAAAGTTGAAGAAAAGACTATCACTTATAATGATCCTATTGTTCCTACTGCTTATGTTGAGAAACCACCTTTCCCTGTTAGAATAAAGGATCATGCTAAAGCTTCAACTGTAGTCAACAAAAGTAATATGAGGACACACAAACCCCCTGAGCAGGTTAAAGTTGAACCTAAAATTGCTATGGTTAAAGATCTGTTGGCTGATAATATCGATGGGCATGTTATTTACTTCTGTAATGAGACTGCTAGAATTGCTAAACCTTGTGCTAAAGATAAACATAGACCTGTGGTAGGCATGCATGTTATTTTTGTCAAAATAGGAGATCATTGTTATCATGGCTTGTGTCATATGGGTGCTAGTGCTAGTGCAATACCTCATTCTTTATACGAAGAAATTATGCATGATATTGCACCTGCTGAGATAGAAGATATTGATGTTACCATTAATTTTGCCAATAGAGATACTATTTCACCGATCGGGATTGTTAGAGATGTTGAAGTCTTGTGTGGGAAGGTTAAATATCATGCTGATTTTCTTGTTCTTGGTTCCCTTGTCCTATTATATTTGGCAGACCCTTCTTGAACACTGTTAATGCTAGGATAGACTGCAAAAAGGATGTTGTTTCTATCGGTTTGGGTGATATGTCTCATGAGTTTAATTTTGCTAAATTTAGTAGACAACACCGTGATGAGGAATTGCCTAGTAAAGATGAAATTATTGGTCTTGCTTCTATTGCCATGCCTCCTAATGATCCTTTAGAACAATATTTGCTCGACCATGAAAATGATATGTTTATGAATGAAAGAAGGGAAATAGATGAAGTATTCTTTAAACAGGGACCTATTTTGAAACACAACTTGCCTATTGAAATTCTAGGGGATCCACCTCCACCCAAGGGTGATCCCGTGTTTGAGCTTAAACCATTACCTGATACTCTTAAATATTCTTATCTTGATGAAAAGAAGATACATCATGTTATTATTGGTGCTAACCTTTCAAAGAAGGAGTAAGAGAAATTATTGAAAATTCTGAAGAAGCATTGTGCTGCTATTGGATATGCTCTTGATGATCTTAAGGGCATTAGTCCCACTCTATGTCAACACAAAATAAATTTGGAGAAAGACGCCAAACCAGTTATTGATCACCAACGACGGCTAAATCCTAAGATGAAAGAAGTGGCAAGAAAGGAAATATTAAAGCTCCTTGAGGCAGGTATAATTTATCCCATTGCTGATAGTCAGTGGGTAAGTCCTGTCCATTGTGTCCCCAAGAAGGGAGGTATTACTGTTGTTCCTAATAATAAAGATGAATTGATCCCACAAAGAATTGTTACAGGTTATAGAATGGTAATTGATTTCCGCAAACTAAATAAAGCTACTAAAAAGGATCATTACCCTTTACCTTTTATTGATCAAATGCTAGAAAGACTCCAAACATACACATTTTTGCTTTCTAGATGGTTATTCTGGTTTCTCTCAAATACCCGTGTCAGCTGAGGATCAAGAAAAGACCACTTTTACTTGCCCTTTCGGTACTTTTGCGTATAGACGTATGCCTTTTGGTTTATGTAATGCACCTGATACCTTTCAAAGATGCATGATGGCTATATTCTCTGACTTTTGTGAAAAGATTTGTGAGGTTTTCATGGATGATTTCTCCGTTTATGGATCCTCTTTTGATGTTTGCTTGAGCAACCTTGATCGAATTTTGCAGAGATGTGAAGAAACTAATCTTGTCTTGAATTCGGAGAAATGCCACTTTGTGGTTAATGAAGGCATTGTCTTGGGACATAAAATTTCTGAAAGAGGTATTGAAGTTGATAAAGCTAAAGTTGATGATATTGAAAAGATGCCGTGTCCTAAGGACATCAAAGGTATAAGAAGTTTTCTTGGTCATGCCGGTTTTTATAGGAGGTTCATGAAGTACTTCTCAAAAATTTCTCGGCCTCTGACTAATCTATTACAAAAGGATATACCTTTTGTCTTTGATGATGATTGTGTAGAAGCATTTGAAATACTTAAGAAAGCTTTGATTTCTGCACCTATTGTTCAGCCACCTGATTGGAATTTACCCTTTGAAATTATGTGTGATGCTAGTGATTATGCTGTAGGTGCTGTTTTAGGGCAAAGAGTTGATAAGAAATTAAATGTTATTCAATATGCTAGTAAAACTCTAGACAATGCCCAGAGAAATTATGCTACTACTGAAAAAGAATTTTTAGCAGTTGTTTTTGCTTGTGATAAGTTCAGACCTTATATTGTTGATTCTAAAGTAACTATTCACACTGATCATGCTACTATTAAATACCTTATGGAAAAGAAAGATGCTAAACCTAGACTTATTAGATGGGTTCTCTTGCTACAAGAATTTTATTTACATATTATTGATAGAAAGGGAGCTGAGAACCCCGTTGCAAACAACTTGTCTAGGTTAGAGAATGTTCTTGATGACCCACTACCTATTGATGATAGCTTTCTTGATGAACAATTGGCTATCATAAATGCTTCTCGAACTGCTCCAGGGTATGCTGATTATGCTAATTACATTGTTGCTAAATTTATACCACCTAGTTTCACATACCAACAAAAGAAAAAGTTTTTCTATGATTTGAGACATTACTTTTGGGATGACCCACATCTTTATAAAGAAGGAGTAGATGGTGTTATTAGATGTTATGTACCTGAGCATGAACAAGAACAGATCCTACGCAAGTGTCACTCCGAGGCTTATGGAGGGCACCATGCTGGAGATAGAACTGCACATAAGGTATTACAATCCGTTTTTTATTGGCCTACTCTCTTCAAGGATGCCCGTAAGTTTGTCTTGTCTTGTGATGAATGTCAAAGAATTGGTAATATTAGTAGATGTCAAGAAATGCCTATGAATTATTCACTTGTTATTGAACCATTTGATGTTTGGGGCTTTGATTACATGGGACCGTTTCCTTCCTCTAATGGGTATACACATATTTTAGTTGCTGTTGATTATGTTACTAAGTGGGTAGAGGCTATTCCAACTAGTAGTGCTGATCATAACACCTCTATTAAGATGCTTAAAGAAGTTATTTTTCCGAGGTTTGGAGTCCCTAGATATTTAATGACTGATGGTGGTTCACATTTTATTCATGGTGCCTTTCGTAAAATGCTTGCTAAATATGATTTTAATCATAGAATTACATCCCCTTATCACCCACAGTCTAGTGGTCAAGTAGAGTTGAGTAATAGAGAGCTCAAATTAATTTTGCAAAAGACTGTTAATAGATCTAGAAAGAATTGGTCTAAGAAACTTGATGATGCATTATGGGCCTATAGAACTACATATAAAAATCCTATGGGTATGTCTCCGTATAAGATGGTTTATGGAAAAGCATGCCACTTACCTCTCGAACTAGAACATAAGGCATATTGGGCTATTAAAGAGCTCAATTATGATTTCAAACTTGCCGGTGAAAAGAGGCTATTTGACATTAGCTCACTTGATGAATGGAGAACCCAGGCCTACGAGAATGCCAAACTGTTTAAAGAAAAGGTTAAAAGGTGGCATGACAAAAGGATACAAAAGCGTGAGTTTAATATAGGTGATTATGTATTGTTATATGCAGGAAAACTTCTCTCTAAATGGGAAGGTCCTTACGTTATCGAGGAGGTCTATCGTTCTGGTGCCATAAAAATCAACAACTTCGAAGGCACAAATCCGAAGGTGGTGAACGGTCCAAGAATCAAACATTATATCTCAGGTAATCCTATAAATGTTGAAACCAATGTTGTTGAAACCGTAACCCCGGAGGAATACATAAGAGACACTTTCCAGCGCGCTTCAGACCCTGAAAAGGAATAGGTACGTGGTACGGTAAGTAAACCGACTCCAAAACAGTTCTAAAGGCAATCTTTCTCCGTTTTGGAATATTTAAGAAAATAGGAAAATAAGAAGTATTCCGGGAAGGACACGAGGCTTCTACGAGGGTGGGAGGCGCGCCCTACCCCCCTGGGCGCGCCCCCTGCCTCGTGGGAACCTCGTGTGCTCTCCGGACTCCGTTTTCTTGCACGATACTTCTTTTGGTCGGTAAAAATTCATTATATAATCTCCCGAAGGTTTTGAGCACCGTACCACGCAAATATCCTCTGTTTTTGTTTTGAGCTGTTTTCTGCTGCAGATTTGGAGCAAGATGTCATCTCAGGATTTCGACGGGGAGAGCTATGTCTCACACCTCATTGCTGACCCAAAGACCTATGGGGATCTATCTCCTTGTGGTCGAACTACGGATGAGGAGGAGGATGCTCATTTGATGAGGATCAACGATTCAAGTTCAGAGGAGGAGGATGTCCCTCTACCTCAACCTGGGGATATGCACGTGAAGTTCAAGAAGTCTAGTCTCCCTAAGAGGGCTAAACTATCTAACAATCAATCTATTCCTTCTCGTTTTCAGCAGAAAAGCAAAGGAGATTTATGTGACAAGATCTTGAAGCTGGAGTCGAAGGTCGATGATTTAAAGGAGGAAATTGCTCTCCTCAATTACAACATGAAGAAGCTGAAAGCACAATTTACATCATCAACAACTCCATCATCGCCACCTCCGAAGAAGGAGGCATAATCACATGGGTATGGGCACTCCCCTTGGAAACTGCCAAGCTTGGGGGAGGTGCCCCGGTATCGTATCACCATCACACTCCTATCTTTACCATTTTTTCTTAGTTTGATTCTTTTAGTAATATCTTGATCTAGTAGAATAAAGTTTTAGTGTGATTTAGTTTTGAGTTTGCTTTATGATCCCTCTATGTAATCGAGTCTGTGAGCTATATATAATAAAGATTAGTGTTGAGTCAAGGGCTTGATTATCTTGCTATGATCTTGAGGGAATAAAATAAAAAGAAATGAAGAGATCATATTGACCTTATGGAGAGTAATGACTTCACATATAAAGAGTATGATGATTAAAAGTTGTTGAGAGTTGACAAACATAGTTTTGGTCATCGTCGCAATTAATAGGAAGTAATAAAGAAAGAGAGGTTTTCACATATAAATACACTATATTGGACATCTTTTATGATTGTGAGCACTCATTAAAATATGACATGCTAAAGAGTTGATGTTGGACAAGGAAGACAATGTAATGGGCTATGTTTCCTTATATCCGAAATAAGGTATATTGTCATGGATCATCCAACATGTTGAGCTTGCCTTTCTCCCTCATGCTAGCCAATTCTTTGCACCAAGTAGAGATACTACTTGTGCTTCCGAATACCCTCAAACCCAGTTTTGCCATGAGTGTCCACCATATCTACCTATGGATTGAGTAAGATCCTTCAAGTAAGTTGTCATCGGTGCAAGCAATAAAAATTGCTCTCTAAATATGTATGATTTATAAGTGTGGAGAAAATAAGCTTTATACGATCTTGTGATGTGGAAGAAATAAAAGCGACGAACTGCATAATAAAGGTCCATATCACAAGTGGTAATATAAAGTGACGTTCTTTTGCATTAAGATTTCGTGCATCCAACCATGAAAGCGCATGACAACCTCTGCTTCCCTCTGCGAAGGGCCTATCTTTTACTTTTGTCTTATTCCTTATGCAAGAGTCATGGTGATCTTCACCTTTCCTTTTTACATTTTATCCTTTGGCAAGCACATTGTGTTGGAAAGATCCTGATATATATATATCCAATTGGATGTAAGTTAGCATGAACTATTATTGTTGACATTACCCTTGAGGTAAAAGGTTGGGAGGCAACACTATAAGCCCCTACCTTTCTCTGTGTCCGATTAAAACTCCATACCCATAAGTATTGCGTGAGTGTTAGCAATTTTGAAAGACTAAATGATAGTTGAGTATGTGGACTTGCTGAAAAGCTCTTATATTGACTCTTTCTGATGTTATGACAAATTGCAATTGCTTCAATGACTGAGATTATAGTTTGTTAGTTCTCAATGAAGTTTCTGATTCATACTTTACATTGTGAATAGATTATTACTTGAGCATAAGAAATCATATGACTATACATATATATGTTGCTGTTATAAGAATGATTATGATGCCCTCGTGTCCGTATTTTATTTTATCGACACCTCTATCTCTAAACATGTCGACATATTTATCGTTATTGGTTTCCGCTTGGGGACAAGCGAGGTCTAAGCTTGGGGGAGTTGATACGTCCATTTTGCATCATGCTTTTATATCGATATTTATTGCATTACGGGCTGTTATTACACATTATGTCACAATACTTATGCATATTCTCTCTTATTTTACAAGGTTTACATGAAGAGGAAGAATGCCGGCAGTTGGAATTCTGGGCTGGAAAAGGAGCAAATATTAGAGACATATTCTGCACAACTCCAAAAGTCCTGAAACTCCACGGAAGTCATTTTTGGAAATAATAAAAAATACTGAGCAAAGAAAATACCAGAGGGGGCCCACACCCTGGCCACGAGGGTGGGGGCGCACCCTACCCCCTGGGCGCGCCCCTGCCTCGTGGGCCCCCTGGCAGGCCTCCGGTGTCCATCTTCTGCTATATGAGGTCTTTTACCTTGGAAAAAATCACAAGCAACCTTGCGGGACGAAACACCGCCGCCACGAGGCGGAACCTTGGCGGAACCAATCTAGGGCTCCGGCAAAGCTGTTCTGCCGGGGAACTTCCCTCCGGGAGGGGGAAATCATCACCATCGTCATCACCAACGATCCTCTCATCGGGAGGGGGTCAATATCCATCAACATCTTCACCAGCACCATCTCCTCTAAAACCCTAGTTCATCTCTTGTATCCAATCTTTGTATCCAAACCTCAGATTGGTACCTATGGGTTACTAGTAGTGTTGATTACTCCTTGTAGTTGATGCTAGTTGGTTTATTTGGTGGAAGATCATATGTTCAGATCCATTATGCATATTAATACCCCTCTAATTATGAACATGAATATGCTTTGTGAGTAGTTACGTTTGTTCCTGAGGACATGGGAGAAGTCTTGCTATAAGTAGTCATGTGAATTTGGTATTCGTTCGATATTTTGATGAGATGTATGTTGTCTTTCCTCTAGTGGTGTTATGTGAACGTCGACTAAATGAGACTTCACCATTGTTTGGGCCTAGAGGAAGGCATTGGGAAGTAATAAGTAGATGATGGGTTACTAGAGTGACAGAAGCTTAAACCCTAGTTTATGAGTTGCTTCGTAAGGGGCTGATTTGGATCCATATGTTTCATGCTATGGTTAGGTTTACCTTAATACTTCTTTTGTAGTTGCGGATGCTTGTAATAGGAGTTAATCATAAGTGGGATGATTGTCCAAGTAAGGACAGCACCCAAGCACCGGTCCACCCACATATCAAATTATCAAAGTACCGAACGTGAATCATATGAACGTGATGAAAACTAGCTTCACGATAATTCCCATGTGTCCTCGGGGGCGTTTTCCTTCATATAAGAAATTGTCCAGGCTTGTCCTTTGCTACAAAAAGGATTGGGCCACCTTGCTGCACTTTATTTATGCTTGTTACTTGTTACTCGTTACAAATTACCTTATCACAAAACTATCTGTTACCGATAATTTCAGTGCTTGTAGAGAATACCTTGCTGAAAACTGCTTATCATTTCCTTCTGCTCCTCGTTGGGTTCGACACTCTTACTTATCGAAAGGACTACGATAGATCCCCTATACTTGTGGGTCATCACCCGGCCACCACCTGGGCCGCGCCCTAGCCCACCCCGGGTGCCCGGCCTTGAGGCCTCGGGTGTCCGGCCCTTGGCCCAGCCGCAGCCTGGGTTGCACCCCGAGTGCCCGGCCGGTGGCCCCGGGTGCCCGGCCCCTCCCACGCCAGACTCCAGCACCGCCCGGGTGCCCGGGCTTTGGACCCCCGGGTGCCCGACCTCGACCGCCCAGCCACCTACATCGACCCCGGGTGCCCGGCCTAGTACCCCCGGGTGCCCGGACCCCTCCGAGGGCCTGCGTGCCTCTTTGGGCTTTTGCCCATGTAATCCCTCTCCCCCTCCTAGTCCGTCCCTAGACTATAAGTACCTCCCACCTAGCTCATTTGGAGGATAGCAAAGTATTGGATAGACAAAGAGAGAGCTTTGCTCATCTTCCTCCTCTTGGAGATCTAGACCTCCTCTTGGAGATCAAGGCCTCCTGTGGGAGAAGACCCTCTTGTGGATATCAAGGCCTCCTCTTGGAGAAGGATCCCCATCATAGGATCATCAAGACCTCTTTCCTCATAGGATTGGGATGAACTAGTTACCTCTTGTATCTTCTTGTGTTGGATTTGGACCTTTGTATCTCTCTTTGTGTGATTGGATCTAGCACATGTGTGATTGGATCAAGTCAATTTGAGTGTTCCTCTTGTTTTCCCCCTTTGTTTTCTTCTTGCTCTTGGGGATTTCCCCTCCAATTCGTGAAAGATCTCCATCTAGGGTTCCACCCTACAACATCTCTCCCCTATTCTGCCCCACCCAAGCACCCACTAGATCCCCCTCCATTGCTTGAGATTTGTCTGGTGGATCGTGAGCATTTGCATCACCCAAGGTACCTCTTCCATCCCCCCTTCATTTGGTTGGTTCAAATCATGCATTTTTCTCATTTTGTTGGAAACCCTAGTTCATGGTTTTGTTGTGGTGAAATCAATGTATATGATGCATTTAGAGTAATGTTTGTGCTTTGACAATGTATTGTGTCACTAGCATTGTTTGGGTAGTAAGAGATATCATTTAGGGTTTTGTTAGGGTTAGGTTTAATGATATGGTTAGGTTTAAGGTTATGGTTAGGGTTAAGGTTATGCTTAAGTAAATTCCTATATCACAAACGTTATAGTAGTTACCTCTCGAATTGTAGCTCGATCTAGTCCTAGGGTTATAGTTTTTGGCAAGAGACGGTTAGGATTTTTGCCTTGGATGACCGTTATAGTAATCCCTTGACTTGTAGGATGGAATCGATCACATTTGTTGAGACTTCTGCGGAGGCGGCGGCGAAGCGTGAACGTGCAGTCATTGAGGAAAAAATGGACTTGTGGGTCAAAGCCGTCGATGCATTGAATGCGGCTTGTAGAGATTTTTTAAAGTATTATGTGTCGAAGTGCGATGATGACAAAGTTAAGTTATACCTAGCTAAAGAGAAAAACATAAGCAATCTCAAGAAGGAAGAGAAAATTCATAGACGCGCTTTTGCAAGGCAAATTGCATTGTGTGGAACAAGGGATGAAGTGAATGAGATGGACTTTAACAACCCTGGCTAGATCATTGACTGGCTAGTTAGGCAACCATCATCGGCGATACCTAGTCGGGCATCTCGTTGGGAAAGAAATGATGTCATTTGTTGCAACCCAGGGCCGTACGACAAAGATGTGTTGTTGATGGACTAATAGAGGGGGTTGAAACACATGATGTTGTAGTGTCATTTGGACTGTAATGGCATGTACCCTTATCATTTATGTAAGCTATGTCATTTGAACCAGTGAGAACATTATGTAACCTAGGTCATTATAAATAAGTTATGCTTTGTGTTTGTATTGTATCATTTGATTTGAGTTTTGGTTTGTTCCATTTCATGTAGCATGGAAAACAGGACCCCAGAGATGAAGATAGCATATGAGAAGTGTTGTGACATTGCATCTATTAGTCTGGCGGTAGCGTCTGAGAAGATTGTAGCGGAGCGACAACTTGGTATCAAGAGGGAGCTTGAAGCATGGTTCAAGAGCAATGATGAGGTAAATGCTGCCATGATGGATTTCAACAAGTATCCTTTTATGGAGGAACCTTCTGATCTTAAGGAGAAAAACTTTTCCGAAGGCTTGTGAAAGAAAAAAAGAGGATACTTAATGAGCTGCATGAGATGGAATATGCTTGCAGACATTCTTTGGTAACGAAGATCTTTTTCTCTGTGAGCAAAGAAGAATTCCATGATCTGGACTTGAGAAAACCCGGGCAGGTCATTGGATGGGCAATCACACAAGGCATGTCAGAGATTCGAGAACGCCGTGCTCGATGGGCCTGCTTCGGCGAAACAAAAGGTGTGTTGGAGAATTGGGCGGGATCGTCGGATTTTCAACTGAAGCCTAATCCTGATCGTGACTCACAAATTGAATGTCTTATACATTTTAGATCTTTTTTCATTGTAGAAAATGTATGCTCGAGCTTGAGCTTCTAGTTTGAACTCATGTTATTCGAATCGCTAGATGTTTCAAGTCATTTGAACAAGTGTCTTTTGTGGATGTAATGAACTATGCTCAGTTATGTATGTCTTTCCTACTCGATCATTTCTGGATGTCATTTGAGGATGCTTAATTCATAGAACTTTCTTAGAAATGGAAACGCAAAGGGCTAAAAAAGAAAGGGAAAGGGACAGGGATCAGAACCCTACCGCCATGAACCCTGACGGTAGGCTGGCCAACCCTACCGCAGAAAAAGTGACCGATTTGGTCACAAGATAGGCAGCAGAGCAGACGGTCAACCCTACCGCCATGAACCCTGGCGGTAGGGTGGCCAACCCTACCGCCATGGGCTTCGGCGGTAGGCTGGCCAACCCTATCGCAGAAAAAGTGTCCGATTTGGTCACAAGACAGGCAGCAGAGCAGGCCGTAGGGTGGCCAACCCTACCGCCATGAACCCTGGCGGTAGGGTGGCTAACCCTACTGCAGAAAAAGTGGCTGATTTGGTCACAGGACAGGCAGCAGAGCAGGCAGTAGGGTGGCCACCCTACCACCGTCCCCCTTGGCGGTAGGATGGCCAACCCTACCGCATAACAGGGGAGCGTTTCTGTTCTAGGACAGTTCGGCCACCTACCGCCACGCCCTATGGCGGTAGGGTTTCATATCCTACCGCCAAGGCTTCTGGCGGTAGGGTGCAAAGCAAAGCAGAGTTTGCTCTGTTTTTCCTCGTGTTCATCATTTCAAGTCACAACAACAGTAGCATAACAAATATAGTTCATGACATAGTTTCATCACAAGTTTCACAAATGGAAGACATAGTTCATGTCAGGTTTCACAAATAAAGTACATAGTTCATGATAGGTTTCACAAATCAAAGACACACTTCATCACATGTTTCTCGAATCGAAGGCATAGTTCATGACTAGTTTTTCAAAACGAAGGCCTTATTGGGTCACACGAGGCCATTTTCCTTTCTTGTCGCGTGCCTCATCCTCCTCTTGGACTTCACGAGCCCTTGCAGCTTTCTTGCTCTCTCCTCTTGACGAGCAATCTTCTCCTTGCGTGCCCTCTCCTCCTCACGCTTCTTTCGCTCCATCCTCTCCTTTTCACGATGCTCTTCATCTAAGCCTCTCTGAAATACTTCTTCAAACAACCGCTGCCTCCTTAGACAATCTCGATGTTGATCTTTCTTAACATCTTCTGGCACATCTTGATCTATCCAGGTGAAGTACTTACAAAGTGGAGGCGGCGACTACGTACGAATAAAGAACAAATGTGGTCATTAGTAAGATAGGTTCAAGTTGTAGCAACAGTTGAATACTCATTGAACTTCACCAACTTACCAGCGGTACATCATAGGCGTGAGCTGGACGAGGACGATCATAGGCATAGTTGGGACAAAAAAATATCTTCTTCCTTCCGTGCATGATTTCTTGCGGTCTGTGGATACCTTAACTTTGCAAACATCTCCACACCAACATGATGGAGTTCTCATATCTTTGTCCTTCACCTTATCCAACTCGGTGTCTGTCCACTTGTCCGACATGTCCTCGTGGTTAGCACACGGGGGCCTCGTCATGGAACCAGAAGAAGCCATGCCTATAAAGAAAAAAATGGTTGTTAGTAAAGTAAAATAACATGTATATATGCAAGAAAAACAAATAACAAGACCGAATTAAGCCAAAAAATTAATTACCATTCACATTATTTCAACCATCCGGATTAAGCAAGATGTCAATAGGCCTTCCTCTATCAACCCCTCTCGTCCTACGACCACGGCTACCGACTCCTCTAAGAGTCGACCGTCCCCCACGCCCTCTAATAGTGTCTCCTCGTCCACTAACGCCAAGATTCATCCGTCCTCCACGTGCACCACTCATACCTCCTCGTCCACTACCACTCATACCTCCTCGTGTGCCACCGGTACCTCCTCTTCGGACACCCGTTTGAATAGTGGGATCCTGAGTGTTAGCATCGGTCCGTGGCTTTTTGGTGCATTTCCTAACATTGTGTCCCGGCTCGTCACATTGACCACAACTATTGATGTCTGGTGCCTCCATGAAATGGCCGCTACCAAATTGTTTCATTCCAGTGTATCTAGCTAGATCATCCATGTCACCCCTAAACCTCTTCTTTCTTCTTCTTCCCTTTGTAGGCACCATGAGTTCGGGGTCGGGGACGATGTGTGGCCCTTCATACTCAGGCCACTGTGATAGATCGAGGAAGGGATGAAACCTAGGAGCCCATGTCAACCTTGTTCATTCCAATGTGAACTCATGCAATCGCACGGTGGTACCATCAGATACGTTCAAGTTTCTGAACCTGGCGGCGGTCATCACATACGAGCAAGGCCAATGATACTTGTGAGGTATCTCACACTGACACCACTGGGTCTTGAGGCGCACCTCATACGCTACTCCATCGTACGTCATGTCGTGCCACCCGGCTCATCGACTTGGTAGATTTGTTCTGGCTAGTAGGTGTATCTGTGTTATCTAACCTTGTTTACTCAGGTTCACTCCTTCCTAAGCCAACTAAAGACCACAAGGTAAGTATATGCATCACAGTCATTTGTATGAGGATTTCTTGCTGTTGTACATACTGTTTGCAAGAAGGACTCATGAGCATGAAGGTACATTTCCCATATTTACATCATTTGCTCTGATGCATATAGCCAAGATACATGTAACTCATTGATTGCTATGTCATGATTATGCACTCATATGCTCTTATGTTCCATATTCACATGATTGCATACATGTAGGGGGAGCCTATGCATGTTACATGTCCTTGCAAAGCTTTACTTGTTATTCCCTATATCTTTATCTAAAGCTTTGATGTATGTTGTCATCAATTACCAAAAAGGGGGAGATTGAAAGCACAAGTGCTCCCTGGGTGGTTTTGGTAATTAATGTCAACATATCTCTTGTTGGACTAATGCTTCTACCTAGTATGTTTCAGATAAGTTCAACAATGGAGTGGCATGGACTAGAGGATGTGGAACCTCTTCAAGTTGCTGAGGACAAAGGATTGGCTCAAGCTCAAAGCTCAGGACTCTACATTTTCTATTTTAGTGATCCAAGATCACATTGAGTCCATAGGAAAGCCAATACTATTAAGAGGGGATGAGGTGTTGCTTAATGGCTTGCTTGCTCAAAGTGCTTAGTGATATTCTCCAAAACCCTCAACCACTTTCTCACATCCACATATGTCCCAAACCAAAAGTCAAACTCGGCCCCACCGAATCTTTCTATCCGGCGCCACCGAGTTTTCTTGACATAGCCACTGCCAGAAACCCTAATCAATTCGGTCTCACTGATAGGGATCTCGGTATCACCGAGATGGGATTGAAAACTCTCTGTTACCTATTTGCAATAATTTCGGTCTCGCCGAAATATGCCATTGGTCCCACCGAGATTGCAATGCAAACTCTCTGTCACCCCTTCGTAACGTTTCGGTCCAACCGAGATGAGCGAATCGGTCCCACCGAGTTTGCCTGACCAACTCTCTGTTTGTCTATTACCAAAATCGGTCTCACCGAGTTTGTGTAATCGGTCTCACCAAGATTACGTTATGCCCTAACCCTAACGAAATCGGTCTCACCGAGTTGACATGTCAGTCTCACCGAAAATCCTAACGGTCACATTATGAACTAAATCGGTCTGACCAAGTTTAATGATTCGGTCCCACCGAGTTTGGTAAATTGTGTGTAACGGTTAGGATTTGTGTGGAGGCTATATATACCCCTCCGCCCACTCTTCATTCGTGGAGAGAGCCATCAGAACATGCCTACACTTCCAACATACATTTTCTGAGAGAGAACCACCTACACTTGTGTTGAGGTCAAGATATTCCATTCCAACCACATAAATCTTGATCTCTAGCCTTCCCCAAGTTGCTTTCCACTCAAATCATCTTTCCACCAAATCCAATCCTATGAGAGAGAGTTGAGTGTTGGGGAGACTATCATTTGAAGCACAAGAGCAAGGAGTTCATCATCAACACACCATTTGTTACTTCTTGGAGAGTGGTGTCTCCTAGATTGGCTAGGTGTCACTTGGGAGCCTCCGTCAAGATTGTGGAGTTGAACCAAGGAGTTTGTAAGGGCAAGGAGATCGCCTACTTCATGAAGATCTACCCGAGTGAGGCAAGTCCTTCGTGGGCGACGGCCATGGTGGGATAGACAAGGTTGCTTCTTCGTGGACCCTTCATGGGTGGAGCCCTCCGTGGACTCGCGCAACCGTTACCCTTCATGGGTTGAAGTCTCCATCAACGTGGATGTACGATAGCACCACCTATCGGAACCACGGATAAAAAATCTCTGTGTCTCCAAATTGCGTTAGCACAATCCAATCCCATCCCTTTACATTCTTGCAACTTGCATGCTTTACTTTCCGCTGCTCATATACTCTTGCCATACTTGCTTGATATGTATTGTGAATGTTTAAAGTTGTGCCAAAACTCCACATCAACTTAAGGAAATTAAAAACTGCAACTTTTCTTCTTAGAGTCTATTCACCCCCCCCCCCCTCTAGACACCTCTTCTCGATCCTTTCAATTGGTATTAGAGCTTTGGTCTCCATTGCTTTGGTTTAATCACCATTGGAGGAAGATGGATGTGTCTACATTCGGGAGTCTTAGACATAGAGTGCCTATTCTTGATGGAGAGTTCTTTCATGAATGAAAATATGAGATGCTTGAGATTTTCAATGAATATCATTTGAACAAGTACATTACTAGCCCTTGTGCACCTCATGTTGATCATTTGCATCCTACCCTTGATGAGTCTATTGACATGATCTGCAACCTTAGAACTGTTAATCTTATCACTAGAGGATTGCCTAGAAACTTGATTGGATCTTTGCCTACTCTTGAGTGTGCCTACACTATATGGAGATTTCTTGAGGAAAGATTTCCAAACTATTCCTTGCAAAACTTAGATGAAATTCTCCATAAGTCTATTGCCTTGAGTAAGATGAGTACTAGTGATCCTAAATTTGGTGATTATCTATTTGAGCTTACCAATCTCATGTGTGCCAAAGGAGATGCTGGAATCATTAGCAATATCATATCCGAAGCTATTAGAATTCATAAATATGAATATTTTGATGATCATTTATCTAATGAATTACCCTCTCTAGGAATTGATCAAATACAAGACGATGTTGAACATGGATACTATGATGAGGATGATGATAGTGACTGTGATCTTGATGATGCGATGAGACACTTTGGTCTTATGGCTAATCTTCGCGGCTACATGGCTGGAGGAAAGGAATGGGTCCTTGATAGTGGATGTATTGATCATATGACCGGAGACAAGGATATGTTTCGTGAGCTTGCTGAAAATGACGGCCCTCAAAAGTATGTCACCTTTGGTGATAACTCAAAGGGTAAGGTGGTTGGCCTCGGTAAGGTGGACATCTCACATGATAGCTCCATACAAAACGTCATGCTCGTTGAATCTCTTGGGTACAATTTACTTTCAGTATCTAGACTTGCTGATTTCGGTTTCAATGTCCTATTTACTGAAGTAGATTGCCAAGTGTTTCGAAGAGACAATCATAAAATGGTATTTACCGGTATACGTAGAGGTGATCTTTACATTGTTGATTTCACTAAAAAGGCTCAACCTAGAACTTGCTTAATTGCTAAATCTTCTAAAGGCTGGTTGTGGCATAGAAGGATAGGTCATGTGGGCATGCGAAATCTTGATAAGCTTATTAAAGGTGATCATATCCTTGGAGTAAAAGATGTTATATTTGACAAGGATAGACTTTGTAGTGCTTGTCAGGCAGGAAAACAAGTTGGAGGGAGTCACCCCGTGAAGAACATCATGACCACGAGAAGACCGCTCGAGCTACTTCACATGGATCTCTTTGGTCCCAATGCTTACAAGAGTCTCGGTGGTAACTCATTTGGTCTAGTCATAGTCGATGATTTTTCAAGATTTACGTGGGTGTTCTTTCTAGATGATAAATCGCAGGTCCAAAAGATCTTCAAAAGCTTCGCTAGGAAGGCCCAAAATCAATTTGAAGTGAAGATCAAGAAGGTTCAGAGCGACAACGGAACGGAGTTCAAGAACGCAAATGTGGATACCTTTCTTGACGAAGAGGGGATTTCACACGAGTTCTCGGCCACGTACACACCTCAAAAAAATGGAGTTGTTGAGAGGAAGAACCGGACTCTTATTGAGATGGCAAGAACGATTCTTAATGAGTACAAGACTCCAAAACACTTTTGGGCGGAAGCGGTTGAGACAGCTTGTCATGCAACAGATCGCTTGTATCTTCACAAGCTACTCGGCAAGACGGCATACAAGCTCCTCACCGGTAACAAACCCCAAGTTGGATACTTTCGAGTATTCGGCTCAAAGTGCTACATTCTTGATAAGCATCGTCGTTCTAAATTTGTTCCTAAATCTCATGAAGGTTTCCTACTTGGTTATGGCTCAAACTCTCGCACTTACCGTGTCTACAACAATTTCACCCGAAAGGTTGAAGAGACGGTAGATGTGAAGTTTGATGAATCTAATGGCTCGCAAGTAGAGCAATTGCCAATTGATGTAGGAGACAAAGATCCTTCGGAAGCAATCCAAGACTTGTCTATTGGCAAGGTTCGTCCAACGGAGGTGAAGGAGAGTACCTCGTCTGTCCAAGTGGAAGATTCTACCTCACGACAAGGTGAACCAAGAGTTGATACGGAAGCATCCACAAGTGGGACACACCAAGACGAAGAAAACGAGGAAGTACACCAAGATGAACATCAACAACCTCCTTCTCCACCACGACAAGAGAACGACAACGTCAACAATGAAGAAGGCCAAGAAGAAGGACAAGATGAAGAAGATGTTCCACCCCGATCAAAGCAAAAGCTCCCACGAGTTCGAGCAAGAGTCGCCAAAGACCATCCCGTCGAGCAAATCTACAATGATATCCAAACCGGGAGAATCACTCGCTCTAAAACTCGTTTGGCTAATTTTTGTGAACATCATTCATTCATCTCTAGCATTGAACCTATGGAGGTTGAAGAAGCATTGGAAGATCCGGATTGGATAAACGCTATGCATGAAGAGCTACACAACTTTGAGATAAATCAAGTGTGGACATTGGTTGAAAAGCCCGACAACAACCACAACATCATCGGTACCAAATGGGTGTTTCGCAACAAGCAAGATGAAGATGGAAAAGTATTTTGCAACAAAGCACGTCTCGTCGCCCAAGGCTACACTCAAGTCGAAGGTATGGACTATGGTGAGACATATGCCCCCGTTGCTAGACTTGAGTCCATTCGCATCTTACTTGCTTATGCTAATCATCATGATATCACCTTGTACCAAATGGACATTAAAAGTGCTTTTATAAATGGTGAATTTGAGGAGGAAGTTTATGTTAAGCAACCTCCTGGCTTTGTCAATCCTAAGAAACCTAATCATGTTTACAAACTTCACAAAGCTCTTTATGGTCTTAAGCAAGCTCCTAGAGCATGGTATAAATGTTTGACCAAGTTCCTTATTGAAAAAGGCTTTGAAATTGGAAAAATAGATTCTACTCTTTTCACTAAAAGGGTTAATGGAGAATTATTCGTGTGCCAAATCTATGTTGATGATATTATATTTGGTTCGACTAACCCTCACTTTAGTGAGAAGTTTGGAAAGCTAATGTCGGAGAAGTTTGAGATGTCTATGATGAGTGAACTCAAATTCTTTCTCGGTTTGCAAATCAAGCAAACTAAGGAAGGTACCTTTGTCTCTCAAACAAAGTACACCAAGGACTTATTCAAGAAGTTCAATATGCAAGAATGAGAAGGTATGACTACACCCATGCCTACTAGTGGACATCTTGATTTGACCAAAGATGGTGAACCGGTTGATCAAAAGTTTTTCCGCTCCATGATTGGTTCATTATTATATCTATGTGCCTCTCGTCCCGATATTATGCTAAGTGTGTGCATGTGTGCACGATATCAAGCGGCCCCCAAAGAATGTCATCTTAAGGCTGTGGAAAGGATAGTGAGATACTTAATACACACACCAAAATTTGGCATTTGGTATCCTAAGAGGTCTTCTTTCAATCTTGTTGGTTACTCTGATTCGGACTATGCTGGAGACAAGGTTGATAGAAAGTCCACTTTGGGTACATGTCAATTTCTTGGTAGATCTCTTGTGTCTTGGTCCTCCAAGAAACAAAACTCGGTATCCTTATCCACCGCCGAAGCGGAATACATTGCCGCTGGTTCATGTTGTGCTCAATTACTTTGGATGACCCAAACTCTTAAAGACTATGGGATATATGTGAAACATGTTCCATTGCTTTGTGACAATGAAAGTGTTATCAAGATTGCTCACAATCCCGTGCAACATTCTCGAACTAAGCATATTGAAGTTCGTCATCATTTCATTCGAGATCACGTTGCCAAAGGGGACATTGATCTTAAGCATGTTCGCACCGATAAGCAATTGGCGGATATATTCACAAAACCGCTTGATGAGAAAGTCTTTTGCCGTTTGAGAGGTGAATTGAACATCATTGATGCTTCAAACTTGGAGTAGGAACTCCATTTGGATACATGCAAGGCATGAGCCTTTGACTAATCCTTGATATTTATTTCTTGTTGCTACTTATATGTCTTGGATATATTCGCGCCCTTGCATGCTATCTAACCCTTGTAGGTACTTGGATGAATCTAAATATATGAGATTGCAACCCACTCACATCTTGAGCAATTTCTACATCACCAAGTCTCTACACAATGGTGGTTGAAGACAAGGAAGCACGAAACCCCTCAAACATATCCTTTGAAAATTCTATATTAAGTCTTATGATTGTCATTTTGGATACACAAGTGCTCTTCCTTGCAAGACTAACCCATGTAGGTAGATGAACTCAAATTCCAAGTGGTGCTCCCAACTCTCGATGAGCTACATCAACCTTGAGCATCCCACACAAGTTCAACTACATGATCAAGATCAACACCACCACCCAAGGTATGTTATTCCATCTTGGAGAAGCTTTGCTCCAAGTCATGGGTCAAAGCAACTCAACAAGATGTGAATACATCAAGATGCTTAAACAAAAAATAGTAACCACATTTTGAGCTTAAATGATGAGTATGACCAATGATCAAGTGACCTCACTTGACTCCTAAGTCAATATACTCTAACATAGGTGACTTTGTCACCGACCAATTCTAGATGAAGTTCTCTTGTGTTTCTCCGTGCTCTTGCATTTGTCTCATGCATATTTGTTTCCCTTTTCAAAAAAACTTCATCTAGATCTTTTGTTTTCTTTTATTTGTTCTGTTCTGCATTCCATAATCCAATTCATTGCAAATCTTTCAGCTAATTCCTTGCAAATCCTTGTGAGATCTTAATTGTCTAGTGAGCTGAGGTGACAAGTGTTTTCATTGTGATGAACTCGGTCACGCCAGTTTGTTTTCTTCGGTCCAACCGAATTATTTCGGTGCCACCGAAGCACACAACTCGGTGCTACCGATTTAACTGTAGAAAAGACAGTTTGCCACTTGTTCCTGCATTCTTTTTACTCCAGCTCCACTCAATGATTCTTGTCCTCTACCAGCATCACATTCGACTTGCTGCTTTGCTCTGTGACTCAAGGACCAAACCCATTTGAAACAAAAATCCAAAAGAACCCTTCTTGGAAATTGATGTCAAAGGGGGAGAGAGAGATCACATCAAAAGCTTAATCATTTTTATAAGGGGAGAGAATGCTCAGGGGGAGAGTGTAGAAACCCCAGATGCTTGGTGTTCAAGAGGAGAGAAGTCACATGTCTTTAAGAGGGGAAAGACATGTTCTTATTTGATTGTTTGCATTAGCTCTGTTTCTTGTATTTGCTCTGTTTTTCTGTTCCCTATCTTCTCCCAGTATCCCATGCTAGATTCAGGGGGAGCAAGACATCTAAGGGAAGGAAATTCTTGAATTCATTGCACATCTTTACCTTTGGGGACATGTCTATATCCAATAGAGTACTCAGTACTCACTCTCTACATGTTATCCCAGTCTTGGTACTCTTGTGGTTTCTGTTGTTTGCTCTGGCTAGTAGGTGTATCTGTGTTATCTAACCTTGTTTACTCAGGTTCACTCCTTCCTAAGCCAACTCAAGACCACAAGGTAAGTATATGCATCACAGTCATGTGTATGAGGATTTCTTGCTGTTGTACATGTTGTTTGCAAGAAGGACTCATGAGCATGAAGGTACATTACCCATATTTACATCATTTGCTCTGATGCATATAGCCAAGATACATGTAACTCATTGATTGCTCTGTCATGATTATGCACTCATATGCTCTTATGATCCATATTCACATGATTGCATACATGTAGGGGGAGCCTATGCATGTTACATGTCCTTGCAAAGCTTTACTTGTTATTCCCTATATCTTTATCTAGCTTTGATGTATGTTGTCATCAATTACCAAAAAGGGGGAGATTGAAAGCACAAGTGCTCCCTGCGTGGTTTTGGTAATTAATATCAACATATCTCTTGTTGGACTAATGCTTCTACCTAGTATGTTTCAGATAAGTTCAACAATGAAGTGGCATGGACTAGAGGATGTGGAACCTCTTCAAGTTGCTGAGGACAAAGGATTGGCTCAAGCTCAAAGCTAAGGACTCTACATTTTCTATTTTAGTGATCCAAGATCACATTGAGTCCATAGGAAAGCCAATACTATTAAGAGGGGATGAGGTGTTGCTTAATGGCTTGCTTGCTCAAAGTGCTTAGTGATATTCTCCAAAGCCCTAAACCACTTTCTCACATCAACATATGTCCCAAACCAAAAGTCAAACTCGGCCCCACCGAATCTTTCTATCCGGCGCCACCGAGTTTTCTTGAAATAGCCACTGCCAGAAACCCTAATCAATTCGGTATCACCGAGATGGGATTGCAAACTCTCTGTTACCTGTTTCCAATAATTTCGGTCTCACCGAAATATGCAATCGGTCCCACCGAGATTGCAATGCAAACTCTCTGTCACCCCTTCGTAACGTTTCGGTCCAACCGAGATGAGCGAATCGGTCCCACCGAGTTTGCCTGACCAACTCTCTGTTTGTCTATTACCAAAATCGGTCTCACCGAGTTTGTGTAATCGGTCTCACCGAGATTACGTTATGCCCTAACCCTAACCAAATCGGTCTCACCGAGTTGACATGTCGGTCCCACCGAAAATCCTAACGGTCACATTATGAACTAAATCGGTCTGACCGAGTTTAACGATTCGGTCCCACCGAGTTTGGTAAACTGTGTGTAACGGTTAGATTTTGTGTGGAGGCTATATATACCCCTCCACCCACTCTTCATTCGTGGAGAGAGCCATCAGAACATGCCTACACTTCCAACATACATTTTCTGAGAGAGAACCACCTACACTTGTGTTAAGGTCAAGATATTCCATTCCAACCACATAAATCTTGATCTCTAGCCTTCCCCAAGTTGCTTTCCACTCAAATCATCTTTTCACCAAATCCAATCCTACGCGAGAGAGTTGAGTGTTGGGGAGACTATCATTTGAAGCACAAGAGCAAGGAGTTCATCATCAACACACCATTTGTTACTTCTTGGAGAGTGGTGTCTCCTAGATTGGCTAGGTGTCACTTGGGAGCCTCCGTCAAGATTGTGGAGTTGAACCAAGGAGTTTGTAAGGGCAAGGAGATCGCCTACTTCGTGAAGATCTACCCGAGTGAGGCAAGTCCTTCATGGGCGACGACCATGGTGGGATAGACAAGGTTGCTTCTTCGTTGACCCTTCGTGGGTGGAGCCCTCCGTGGACTCACGCAACCGTTACCCTTCGTGGGTTGAAGTCTCCATCAACGTGGATGTACGATAGCACCACCTATCGTAACCACAGATAAAAAATCTCCGTGTCTCCAAATTGCGTTTGCACAATCCAATCCCATCCCTTTACATTCTTGCAACTGGCACGCTTTACTTTCCGTTGCTCATATATTCTTGACATACTTGCTTGATATGTATTGTGAATGTTTAAACTTGTGCCAAAACTCCACATCAACTTAAGGAAATTAAAAACTGCAACTTTTCTTCTTAGAGTCTATTCACCCCCCTCTAGACACCTCTTCTCGATCCTTTCAGATGCACACCTCTCTTTTGGGACCACTCACCTTCGTCCTCACATGATCCATAAACTACTCCCAATTACCATCGTGCTCGGAAGGCACCAACGCAAATGCCACCGGCAACACATTGTCACTGGACGAGTGGGCCATTGCTATCGTCAACGTGCCCTTGTACTTTCTGGTCAAGAACGTGCCATCAATTGACACAACGGGGCGGCAATGCCTAAATGCATCGATGCATTGCCCAAAGCTCCAAAAAGCTCGATGAAACACTCCCTCGATTGACTCGACCCTATGGCGCATGCCCGGGTTTGGATGAGCAATGGCTCCCAGCATTCTCGGAAGAATATTGTACGCGGCGACATAATCACCATGCAACATCCTTATAGCGTTTGCCTTGGCCATCCACACCTTTTCATACTTGACCGAGTACCCGAATCGTTCGAACACCGAACTCATGAGGAACTTCACCTTCACGGTTGGATCATGGGGTATCTCATTCAACAATTTGTACCCTAGATACTCGGACGTGAGTTGGTGGTGTCCCTTGCTCCGGTTCGCTTTCTCCGGCGGTATGCACTCGTGGGTGGCCACACAACTCTTCAACTCCCATTGCCCGGTTTCCTTGATATTTCTTCCACGGACCTTCCATGGGCAACCTTCTTTGTCACATTTGATGGTGTAGCGCACTTTTTGGTTTGAATGACCAACAACGAACAGCCTATGGTTCTGAATGGCGTAGTCACTCAACCATATCTTGAACTCTTGCAAACAACCAAACTTGATCCCTCTCTTCAAATGAGCATTCTCATCCTCACCAGGTGGCCTTGGATCACCCATCATCGGGCAAGTTGATGGTTCGACCAAGCCCAACCTCATGCCACCATCAACAACGGCCTTGTCGGCAAGACTAAGATCACGAAACAAAGAGGGTCCTCTTTCCTTGCCATTGACCTTCTTGTAGACTTGATTTTCTTGCGGCGTGAATCCATCCTCATCCAATTCTTCCGGTGGACCCTCATCATCCGACTCATACCTACACATACGGCTATAAGGGAGGTTACGGTCCATGTCTTGTTGATGCACAATGACATCCAAGTCACCAATGAAATTGTAATGAATCTCTTCTTGTTCCGCATACACATCATCTTGAGCAATAACATCTCCATCAACATGAGCAATGGCATCTTCATCAACATGAACATTTACATGTTCACCAGCATGAGCAACGACCTCATCTCCAACATGATCATCACCTAAAAGAACTATGGCTCTAGCATTGACGTCATCTTCATTTGGTTGGCTACTTGGTGGTTGGCCACCCGCATTGTGGTCATACACCACGACACCATCATGTATTGGGGAGGACACATTCCGGTTCAAGTCGAGTAGTGGCCGAGGAACTTCAACCTTTGTGGCAAATAACTCAAGTGACTTGTCTTGTGATCCCTCAACTTTCTCCTTATACACATCTCAATGCAATTGAGAGTTGATGGACATACTCTTTAATCGGAATTTTACTCCCACTCCCACATCATACCGCCTAATAAGCTTCACACCATCACTTGGGTTAATCTAATTGAGGACGCTTCCCACTTTCACGACAATATCATCATAGCACGGGCTTGTTTCAAAAACCATGGCCTCCTCCCCTTCGTCGGCATTTCCATCCATGAAAGCCGCCTTGTCCAAATAATGCACATTCACTAGTTTATCCATCTATAAACAATGGAACAAAATTGAGTCATCCATGACCGGCCATTTCATATGGATGAACTATCTAAAATATATATTTTGAATCAAACAACTAGTATACCTTAACCATAGCACTAACCCTAACCCTAACCGTAACCCTAACCTAACCTAACTAAACCCATAACCCTAACACTTAAGCTAGTTTGTCACAACAAGAATTGACACAAATTACTTAGGCCAACCATAAATACACCATAAATGCCCCGTAAATGCACCATAAATGCAAAACTAGAGGAAGAACTAGGGCTTGCAAAACTAGTTGATTCCAACAAAAGTAGATGATTTGAACCAACCAAATGAAGGGGGATGGGAGAGGTACCTTGGGTGATGCAAATGCCCACGATCCACCGGACAAATCTCAAGCAATGGAGGGGGATCTAGTGGGTGCTTGGCTGGGGGAGAAGAGGGGGAGAGAGTGAGAGCTCGGGGAAGAAGATGAATGGAGTGGGTGGGTGGTGAATGGGCCCTACAAACCTTATCCTTCAGGACCCTACCGCCAGAGACCTCGGCGGTAGGGTTGGATCCTACCGCCAGGGTAGACGGCGGTAGGTCCCTTTGCCACGTCAGTGCCCGTTAACAGCCAGATGGCCGTCAATGAAACCTACCGCCAGATGGGGCGGCGGTAGACTGTAGATCTCTATCATCAGGGCCTCCGACGGTAGCTAAAATGGTCAAATCTCAAAAAAGAAAATTATACATGGGTCAGATCCTGTTGAACTACGCCAAAAGGTCAAAACACGAAATCTTGCCACCCGGCGAGGAAATGGCAGAGCGGCCGCGGTGGCAGGAGAGGCAGCAGCTCGCGCGCCTCTGCGACCTCGTCGCCGACTCCCTCCTCCCCCACCTCGTAAGCAACGCCGGGCGCTCGTATCTGGTAACCGCGGCCTCCCAGCTAGCCTCTCACGCCGCTTGCGCCGTCCTCCCTCTGCAGGAATCCGAACCGCTGGCGACGCGGCGGCCGCAGCTCACTCGGGAGGAAGAGCGGCGCATACTCGTCGCGCTCTCCCGGGTAATCCTCTAGCTTTGGTTCGATGATTTGATTTACTGCTGCTTTACGTTTTCTGCTCCCGTTCTTCCCATGATTGTTTTGGGGATTTTTGGTTGTTATTAGGTAAACAAGGCAATTCGAGGATGGGACGACGACGAGGTGGATGATGGGGAGCAAGGGTGCGCATCGGAGCAGGTATTGCTTCAGACTTCAGTTGCTTAGTTCTTGGCCCCTTTTGACTGTTTATCTCTCTACTACAGTAGTTCTTAGTTGGATTTCCCTGAGCCATTCATCGGTCGCTCTGATGTTTGGTTTTAGGGTTTACTGGATTATTAGAATTAACGTACCAAACTTGCAAGTAACCAGTAGCACATAAATGTGGTCCGTATTGTAAGATGTCTCGTGGAGCAGCTCGAGTGTACCAATCATGCAACCGACAGAGTGAGTTTCAGTCACTAATTAGAATAGAAAACTGAGCTACACATGATTTCCTTGAAACCTACAGGTCTTGTGCATTTTTATTGAGATATTCTGTACCATACTTAATTTTTGTCTTGTATCTTATTCTTATATTTTGTTGAATTCAAACTCATGCACATTTGCTATCTATTAAGATATATTACATATTTACCTGTTTCATCCCCTTGCCTTTTTGGAGATTGTTTCGTGTTCGGAAGAAGCTCACAGTTGCTGTTTGCCACCTGACCATCATTTTGATGATGGGTTTAGCTGCCTGGCCAATATTATCTCCATAGTGGTAAGAACTTCTCATGTGATGTCCTCCATGTTTCATGTCCCCCGCCCCCCCCCCCCCCCCCTCCCCCCTGCCAAGCTGCTGCATACCTGGACCAACCTGCCCTCATGCAGAAGCATCATACTTTATCCATCAAGATTTTTTGGCAGTAGTACCTTTTTGAAAGTTATTTTTCTATCAGGCATCAGAAACTAAAAACACTTATGTTGTGTTTTCTTTTCTAATAATAGAACTTGCCTACATTTTATTTTGCAACCTCCTGCTTTGACATTTTTTAGTAATTACTTTTGACATGAGGAGAAGGGCAAGGGTGAAGCTCACAGTTTCAGAATATGTATCCTATCTTATCGTTTGGTCCGTAAGTAGCGTTGGCGTGTCCAAACTAAACCTACCTACATGACAATGGATAACATCAACATTGCACCAATAATTAACCTGAGGAACTTGTGGAACTTTGAGTCCTTTATTATTTCAGTATTAGATTGATAATTTGTGGTGGCATCACATCAGGCTATTTATTGGACTCGCTGCTTTCAGGTTTATAATGAAGATATTATTTATTATTGAAGTGGCAATTTGGCATAATGTTTTGGGTGTGCATCCTATTCATGCCAATTTGCCGCCCCATAACATCTAGCATGTGCAGAACTGTGTGTGCTGTTGTCAATATGCTCGGCTTGGCATAACCTTTTGCTTTGGTGATTTTCATCGTTCTTATACACCATCCTCTTAAATTCATATTATAAATATTGGCTAGTGTGTTGTTATTTATCTTTCTTTGTGTATTATTGCAGCCCGGTGTATCATGGCTCATAAGCTACTGAACTTCTATGTTACCCCATCCTTTTCAGGTTGGCTTACTTCATCTATGTAGTGATTATATTAAGCACTCAGCTGGGAATATCTTGATGGCCATCTCTAATTCCCTAATGAAGTTTGTATGCTGCTCATGCTCTTCTCCTTGTTTTAATGGTGCATAAGTTTCTCTATAGAATTATTTATTTATTATTGTATCTGGTGCTGTGTTCATAGGAAGCCGTTTGGATTCAGTTTGTTGAGCTGGTCTGGGCAGCTATACACACGGTATCAACATGCGCTCATAACCATTCTACAATTAATGCCACCAAAGATTCTGTTGGTTGTTCATCTGCTGCCGAAAGCATAAGTCACGACACTACGACTAAAAGCACCAGTATTACAAGCTTTATAGCAGTACTCAAACTACGATGTGTCAATACCAGTAGGCAGATAATGACTTGCCTCTTTCGAGTACTACACATTATTCTGAAGCTTCTGAAACTCAATGACTCTGAAATGAAAGATGACTTCATTTGCCTGTCCATTCATCATATTCAGAAGTTACATTGGGATCCTGGTTACCAACTCAATGCCGGGAAAGTTGTAAGCATTGTCACGGATGACCGACATAGTTTGAGTAAAGATGCTGCACAGTTTGGAATTGTGTCAGGGAGTCTCCTCCAGCTCTTCTGCTCTTTATTTGAGCAAAGTGACACAGAAGACACAGACCGACGAGATATATTTGTGAAACTTGCAGATGCCATTCCTAGATTAGCAACTTTCTTACAAGAGCAACAGGATATCCCAAAAAGTCTCTCTCAGTATTCAAAGCACAAAATATTGGTAGTTTTCATACATTCAGCAATCTTTTCTTACGAAGTTGAAGCAATCTGTAACCAAGTACTCATCAATCATTGCTTTCTCGATGCAGATGTTAATGATAAGGCTTAAGCCTCACATACAGCAGAACTGCTCACATATTGTTTGTTTGCTGAAATTACTTCGAGGCCACTTTCAGAGTCCACTCCATGAACCTATGTTCCAACATAGCACTAAACTGGAGAACTGTTTAGAAGGATCCCCATTTTTGTTAAGTGGTGTAAGTTTGGGCGAGCTTCAGGATAAATCTACTCGGCACTTACAAAGGCAGGCTATGTATTTGTTTCTTAGTTGTTCGATAGTCTTGGCTTGCAGTGGAGATGATAGTAGACTGAAATGTTCATGTAAGAGAGATCAATGTTGTCACAAGGGGCAAGGCTGCACTGATAATTGCAACTATTTTGGCTTATCAGAAATCTCAGTTTGGTTTCAGAGATGTTGCTTAGACAAGATTTTGGACTCAAAATCATCAACAGACATTGTTTTATGCTTTCTGCAGTTATATATGGAGGAGGTATGCTTCTGCTCTAAATGCCAGAAATCTCATTAACTTTGTTCATTGTTCAATGGCAAAACGAGCTTCTGTGTGAGTTGGTTGATTTTCGTTATGTCTTGTAGGTACTAGATAAGTTGGGTTTCATGTTCAACTCATGCATTTCTGCTTCTGTTTGTCTTTATAAGTGATCGTTATCACCTTTTGCGGGTAGTTTGTTTCTTTACAGTAGAGTATTTGGATCTATATTAGTGCACATTGCTAGGGAGTTGCTTTCTATGTTGAGTACATCTTGAGCATCAGTGAGATATCATGCTCATTATACCTCAAATTTGCTAATGTTTTTCTTTGCACATACAGTTCCTCTCCTCTCCTGTCCCCGTTCGTCCAATGTAAATTGTACTTCAGGCTAAATGCTGAAGCCTTTATCTTCTTAATGCTTTGTTTTATTAGTGTTAACATGTATTCCTCGTGTTTGAGTAAATGTTATAGTATTGGGCATATGCTCCTTCATATTGCAGGACGATATGTTATTCATCATTCTCTTGCAGCTTTTGGATGCTCCACTTATTTCGTTGGCAATGTAAGCAGAAGATATACCGTATAATATTTCATAATTGAAAGTTACCCAGACTGTAGGTATGTTTATATAGTTACCACCTTCTGTCCAAATTTGCAGAGATAAGATGGAAACTAAATGGACGTCTGAACTGATTGGTGCCAAACTGTTCTCCATAGTTTTTGACCCAGTTCATATTTTTCATCAATGGCTTTCATTGGTGAGTCAGTCAACATGTTATACATCTTATTCTGCTAGATGTGCTAGATGCTCATTTATCTCTGCAAAGCAGTATTATGACATTCAGTTCTTGTTCATTTGATTGTGCAAATAGCTTCATGCTGTCATGGTTTCTTGGCGACGTGTTATTAAAGATGTAGCAACAAGTTTCCAGTAGTTTATGCAGTACAGGATAGGAGATGCCATCCTATAATGATTTTTTAGCTGAGGAATTCTGGTTACTGCACTCCATAAGTAGGCAGTTAATTCGTTAGGGCTCTAATAGCGATCAAGATAATAGGTCCGGATAAGTGTACATCAGCTACCATAGCTAGAGGTAAATCATCTCTTGTTACTATCTCGTACTCAACTTAAGCATACTGGTTTTCTAAGTGAGTGTGAGACTGTAGGCATCGGTAAATTTCAGATGGTCTATAACTTCAGATTGTAGGAATGCGTTGCAGTGCACATAAGTATAAATAAATATATTTTTATTAGATCTTTCAAGCATATGAGTGTTCGGCAATTTGTAACGACACTTACAAAATATGTTATTTAGGACTCCTGCGTTTGCTGACCCATGACTCATTTCTTTTCTATAGATCATCCAAATTCATTCTCCTGTTTGACTGTATAATATACATTTTGAGTTGTTAATTGTTTATTGTATTTATTTTGCAGTTGCACTATGATCACTTGGTACTTGTTGATTATCTCATATCTAAAGATGTAGGTGTGCATTGTGCCCAGTATCTATTAAGGTCAGTTAGTAGCTTCCATATTTTTTCTGATACAGTCAAATGACAGACACGTGTAGGCTCCCCAATGTGATGTCTATGTCTCTGTTCTCAGGTGCTTACGACTGGTATCCGGGTGTTGGGATGCTTTTGTCGATGATTCAGTTTACGAGGCACAAATACAAAAATTCAACTGTAAAAGGCAAAGAACCTTGAAAAATATAAATAGTTTCACTGGCAGTTCAATGGGAGGCACTAAGTTAGGTTCCTCTCATGACAAGGAAAATAAGAGCAAAAAACAGCTTTTCCTGAGTGCTAAAGTATGTCTCCTTTCGTTAAAGCGAACTTTGGAAGATCTTCATAAGAAAGATTTATTCCCTTACAATCCAAAGCCTCTGCTTAAAAGGTCCGTGACCATGATGATCTTTTCCCCGCTTAGTTCATATTGTTTCGCTTCTACTTTCGCCTTTTTTTTATTCAACTACCTTTTACTCAAAATGAGCATATAGATAATTTTTTTGCAGCTTGTCCAGATTTGAGGAGCTCTGTGCGCAGTACTGAAACAATTAAGTTGCACCCGGTGACACGCTACCATTTCTGTGGTTGAATATTTGGTAATCAGATACTGTAATTTCCTTTGCTGGTTACATGTGTATATATTGGCTCGCACAATTCATTTGGTAACTACAACTTTTAATTAGTACTTCAGTTTATGATCTGGTTTCTTCGATTGGTTGTCCACGTCTTGGACGCTTCTCCACCCTCTCTGCGGCGCGGCCTGGCCTCCATTGCCACCCTCATTGCCTGGTCACACTGGCAACACCACAACGCTGCAGTCTTCGACAAGATCATGCCCTCTACCTCGGACCTTGTTCGCGCGATCATGGAGGAAGCTCGCTCCTGGGCAGCTGCCGGAGCCAAAGGAGTTAATGCATTAATCCCTGTAACTTGAACTGATGTTTTTGGGGCTGAGCATCCCCTCTGCCCTCTGCTCACCTAGCGTCCCGGCCACGCCAGCTTGTGTACGTGGCTAGGTCGGTTTTCTGTACTTTCTCCCCTCTATCAATGCAAAGATATGCTCCAAAGCGTATTCGCGAAAAAGTTTATGATCTAGTGTACCATCTGAATTGGCTGAATCTTACAGATAAGGAAGTTCGTGGCGTCAGGCTGCAGACAATCATGACATTGTAGATCCTGCGCTGCACCAAAAGTGAAGTGTTGTTGATATTTTGTAGGTACCTTCTTCACGTACCTTAAGTGGTACTGGTTTAGTGGCAATTGGCATTCTTTCGCTTTATCTTCATACCTTGCTTTTGCTATATATGAGAATTAGAAAATCCGTAAATTAAGAGCTTCCATTGGGCATGGCACGGGCCATCAGAATCAGAACAGGAAGAAAGGTATGGTCCACCCACAACATAGCACAAATGATTCAGTCAGCAACTAAGGGACCTTCAAACAAACACTTGAATTTGTGCATACACAACATACTATAGGTACTTAATTGGAAATTTAGGTTGGCATACGGAATGTAAGATGTATTACAGTTTATAAATAATCCGATGAATGCATGCATATTAGAGGCTATGATTCATCTTGCCTGAAACCGCATTTACACTGCAGGTTGTACCTCCTCATCTTGATGCAATTTTCCGCCATCCTGGCACTCACATGCAGCTTTCTGATTATTTTCACATCAATATATTCAGAGAAAACAGCTTTCAACTTGTTGAGAAATAAAAACATGTGATCAATTGTATGGGAAGGATGCCTCTCAGGAGGTGTCTGTGAGAAGAGATGTCTTTCCAACACATCCCTTCAGCATGTATATAAGTGGGTCTCCCACATTACAATAGATCTAAGAGAATCATTTGTGTCTCTTCTTTGTCTCTTTTACGATACTACAACACGTTATCAGCACTTATCTCTGCCAACGAAGCAGTTGGCCCTCTCAAATGACGACGAACAGCAACATCGACTGACGGCCGCGTGCGGCTCATGGCGACGCTCTGCTAGGTCGACGCATCACAACAAACGGCGACGGAGGACGCCTATATGACCGGTGCTGGGCGAGACTCCTGCGGCCGTGGGCAGCGCGCGCACGCGCACGGCCGCTTGATGATGCGGTGGCGTGGCTGGATCGCCGAGGCGACGCGGGTGCTACGGCCTGGAACCATATACATAGTCAATACTAGCGAACACCGCGCGGCGTGCCGCCGCGCCCGTTAATAGGGGGATATTGTACGTGTTGGTTTATTTGGCATGTACACTTTTTTCATCGTAATTAAAAGGAAAAACTGAATTGCAACCATCACACAAGTTAATTCAAGAGAAAAGGCTTGCATTCATAATTAACTTACAGATGGCATACAGCTTAGATGGAAAGAGCACACTATTACATTGTGGAGAAGATTCTCTTATTGTAACTGAACACAACATGTTGAAAGGAAACTAAAACGATGGGAACTTGCATGACGGGAAGATACACAAGACAGCAGAAGAGCTCAAGCGTGAGTACGGATGGCATTGGAGTTTCAAATCAAATCATTCTGGAATACCCTCCCATGGGGTTTGGACCGATTATGAAATGATAGAGCGCCTTTGTGAAGTGTTCCAGTCCTGTCATAGGTGGGCAGTTACCTGTGTAACTGATGATACGGTCTTCAGTAAATGGGCGCCGCGGATGCATACGAAGCTCGGACGTGGACACTTCCTCTCTTTATATACAATTTTCCCAATATATATATAAGCAAAATGATACAAAAGGTTCGCCAAAAAATCAAACTCTCTATGTAGAATCCTCTCAATATGTAATCAAAATGATACAAAAGGTTTACCAAAAATCAAACAGCCTGCCGGTGAAGGATCATTGTTGTTGGCTGCTAGGGTGCTTTGAAGATGGTTTTCAACTTGGAAAATAAATGGTAGAATTTGCCTGACCATATTAGCAGAGCGTACCCCTTCATCATTGACCCCATACATTTGAAGTACTACTTCTACAGGCTCAAGTGAAAGCACTGGTACATGATCACTTGTATCATTTGCTCAGGAATTTTTTCCAAGAAATGGTGATCGGATCCACCAGAAACCAACTATCCACTAAGAAATAGGACCCTGGTCGTTCTGCTAACCATGGGAAGTCTGAGAACTATTCCCCTCATGGACATCGATCAGGTGTCTTATATTACCTAAAGCAAAACCCATTGATGAGGAAAGCACTATTATTTGAAACAACAAAATGTAACCATGTAGACCAGGATAACATTGACCAACAAATGAAGACCCATCAAAGAATGTCATGCAAAACGTAGCGCTAACTCAGCTATGTGAAGCGTAGTAAGATCATGGTGTACAGGTGATTGTTTCATAGTGTTTTAAGAACTTAACTATTAATATTTGAAAATTATACACGGTTAATATAGTTAAGACCTTTTAGGTACAAAAATTACAATAATCTGAACATTGAGTAACCAAGATTGTAGACCATATGTGATTGAGTGGTAGCACAAAGCTCGCATCTTGGTTGTTCCTTCTCTCCCTTCTCTATTTTACTCTAACACCAACATTCTGAATTTTTAACATTTGCATGTAGTTTTTGAACTGAACTTCGTGCAGGTAAACCATCTCATTGTTGCCTATTCTAGATGTGTACAGCATAAGCAAAAATTGTACTAACTTCAGTACGAAATTGTACTAAGGTTGAGACACCTATTTTAAAACGCAGGGAGTACTACATTACAATACAGTCAGATCTAAGAACCGATCTCCTGCATTACACTCTCATCAAAACAGCCGCATCCTTCCATTGTCAAAATCTCATTGCCTACAAGAAAATAGTTCAGTTAGTACAACAGCAAATGAGTTCCTACCTTCCTGGGCAACTATGATGCAAACTTGTTAGGTTTGCCTTCATATGCAATTCCGCTGCTCCATTCATCTTTGGAACTGCTAATCTAGTTCTGGTATGCATCAGATTGCACCAAGCTCTCGTGACAGTTACACAGCCTATGGGATTCTTCCAGGTTAGATCCGCAATAAATTCACGCCATGCACCCTTTGAAGGGAAGAAAACTGACCAACCTGAAATTGAAAAGCTACAATCTTTTTCCAGTAATGTGCAGTAAAAATCCATCTATCTCGTGCATCCAGAGGGGCTTCTTTTTACAGTTTTCTCATCTTCACCCTACAATAAAATTCTGTCACAGTTAGGAAACAATAGTTTCCAAATTTTTATTTTCTAAAAAAGAAAGTAAATAGCTTGAGAAAAGTAGAAAATATCCAATCGGATTAGTTACTCGGCAATAAAAGTATCTTGCCTGGTATGTGGTGGGCGAAGGGGTTTCCTGACCAAGTTACATCGACAACATGGCACCAGCACCTCGGAAAATCGTTTGCATAGTTTTGAGAACCTTACTCCGGAGCATTACATGTTCTGCGTGTACAACGATCATTCGTTCAATATGACTTCATGTGCACGATTGGAGTCTGTTAGGTACATCTCATATAAAAATCAAGTTCTTCTACCAACTTCTCCGTAACAGATTAGAGCAGAATAGAGCATCGAGAAGAGCAAATAAGGGGAAAAAATAAGTAAAACACTAATGCTTACTAGTCTTGTGATGTTACTCAGTCCTCTATGTTGGTCAGGTGATAGATCAAACAGACGCTGGTTTTGCTGCTTGAAATCCACTGAACTTACAACATCCAAAGAAGGCTCACCCTGGACCGACAAGATTACCTTCTATTTATCTGTAGCCTGCCCAGGTTGAAGAAAGTTTAAATGAAGATAAATGGAGCATGACCTATTCAGTATATGAAGCAGTACCAGTTCAGTATATTCTACAATGATACACATTCAAGATCCGTGAGGATAACGCTTCAAGCCTACTACAAAAAAATAAAAATTCTTCGGCATCAAAACCATGCAAATTAATGGTAGATACACCAACAACCTTGGCCAACCGCATCTATCGTAGGGCTTGGAATTATTTAAATTAAAGCCAAAAACATGTCTAAACAGCGATAAGAAAAAACTAATCAAGATTATCATTTCAAGGCTGTAGAACTGCAACTAAAAACAGCCGGTGTACAACTTGCGTTAGAATTAATAAGAAGCATGGTTGATTAATTAGTGAAGATGGATTAACTATGGGCACCCACAACCTCAAGTGTGCGCCCAGGTCAATAGAAGCAAACACGGACACACGCACCCAGCACGCAGCACGCACACAAACAAACTGAGACACGATACAGCGGCAGAACGCGAGCCGTGCACGCACGCTATGCAGCGGCAGCCCCCGCAAGCCGGAAGCATGCGACGCAGCGGACGGGGCGGTAGGACGCACGGCCAAGAGAGCGAGGGTGAGGCAGCCGCCATGCGAGCACTATGCTGAAGTTCGCATGGAGGCAGGGCGACAGGGAGCTGGAGCGCCACCTAGCGTCGTTTTCGACGGGGCACCGGCGGCAGCCTGGCATGCATGAGGTCGACACGGCGAGCGCAGCTAGAGCGGGGTTGGATGGGATCCAGGCGCCGACGGGTCGGGCGAGCTCGAGGTCGAGAACGCCGACGCCTCGGCCTCGGCGTCGACACGGCAGAAACAGTCCCTTTTTGGAGTCCAGAGAGCTCAGGTCGTTGGAGGCGCCGGCGCGGTCCTCTACAGCACGCGGCTTCTCGGCGACCGCGGCATTAGCATGTCCTAGCAGTAGACAGCGACCAGAGCGCCACCACCGCCGTCATACACGGCGACGAAGTGTCGCGGGGAGGCGGAATGAGGTTGCCGATTTGGTAGAAGCGGGGGACAATGACGATGGCCTCCTCCATCTCCGGGCAACGTCCGCAGAAGGACTCGAGACCCTTCCGCATGCGCCACCAGAGACCGTCGCGGTCTCGGCGGCCACCGCAGACAGGACGTGGAGAGGAGAGAGGGCGGTCAGGCATCGGTGGAGGCGACGCTGTTGCAGTCACTGGCGACGCAGCAGGCGCTCGGCGCTCCCTCACGCGGACCCCTCCTCGTCCGGCACGGCGTCCCAACGATGGCGACATAGCAGGCCGGCTATCCGGGTGCACGGCCGTCGCCGCGCGCGTCAACCTCTGTAGCCAGCCACCACTCGCGCTCGGCCTGCTACCGGTGACGCCCACCTCCAGCGCCGGCAACCGGAACGCCCACAGGTCCACCATGGCCGACTCCAGGTTCTCGGCCCTCACGTCGCTCGCCACGTCCGGGCCATTCTGCATCAAGAATCTTCCCCAGCCGGCGATGAAGCGGTAGGCCTCGTTATAGCCTAGCTTCTTGCAGCCGAGCACGGGCCTGTCGCGGCGGTCGCGTCGTAGGCCCGCACTTGCACGCACGGGTTCTCCTCCACCGTCAGGGCCTTGTCCAGCAGGAACGGGTAGCCGCAACGCCAGCTCTTGCACGGCATGAGCAGCCGGTGCTGCTTCAGCGCCTGGTCCGTCCCAGGAAGGCGACCCCGACGACGCGGACCAGCACGAACGGAAGTACGACGAACCATCACTAAGCGATCACGAATGAACACGCAACCCAAACCGGAATGCATGGAGCAACGGCAAGAATGGTCCGTATTTATAGCGACTCTAAAAGAGTAAAAAATCAATTCGCAAATAACCCCGAACGGTCTGGAAGTGAAACCCCCAGAACATGCCGCAGAGGCGGCAACCGCCTCGAAATCAAAGCAACGACAACGCGAGAACAACGGCATCAATAAGGAAGAATGGCAGGCTCTCGAACCAACGGTAAAAGCGGCAGCGACGATAACATCTAGATGGGGCGGTCGAAGCAGCACCGCTGTCTCTTAGAGGAAGACGGCACCGCCTGATGAAGCAACGCCGATGGGGCCAGCAATGACACGTATGCAACCCGAAAACCAGTTTTTTTTGGGTTTGGCTCAGGTGCAGGGGTCACCGCACCTATTATGGCGCAGGCCCAATCAGTGCGTCCCACGTATGCTTGTAGGCCCAGGCAATTCATTATTAATTCTCTTAATCCTCCTCTAATCCCTTTCGTTTCGGAATCTCCATTCTCTCTCCAATTTCCTTGTCGATTATTATCTCTTCACTGCTGCTATTGCAAACTTGCAAATCCTTATCTCTGCTTGTCCATTCAACAGCTAATCTCCATCGGCCCACGGTGAGTGCCTGCTCGAGGACCGTTCGCCATGCTTGCTAACCTGCTGAAGAATCTTTCCATCAGATGCTCAAAAGTACTGGTCGGTCGGAGTTGGGCACGAGCACGATGAGAAAACAACGTTATAGATCTCATTTGATCAATGGCATCAAGGAGTGTGTACTCAAGTCGATGGCATTTAGGAGTGCCTGCATGCTCTGAGCACATGTCCATAAAAAAATACATCACGTTTTAGTCGGAAAGGTTGGGGTGATGACATGTTAAGGAAGGTGACGATCGAGCATATGCTGTTGTGTGCTGTGTGAATCCGGCGAAGTTCATCGTGAAATTGAAGAAAGAATGGAGCGTCCGAAACGAACGGGACTAGAGAAGGATTAAAAGAATTAACAATTAATAGTCTGGGCCTACAAGCATATGTGGCAAGCACTGATTGGGCCTGCACCATAATAGGTGCGGTGACCCCTGCACCTATACCTGGCCATACTTCGGGCCGGGCCGGGCCTAGCCAAGCCCGACGAAAAAAACCCAGGCCCGGCCATCGGGCCTGTTTTCTGGGCCCGAGCCCGGCCCGAACATGTAAAAGCCCGTCGGGCTTCGGGCCGGCCCGGCCCGACCTTCAGAGAAATGCAAAAAAGACGGGCCTGGGCCCGGCCCGGTCCGGCCTTCGGGCTCAAAATCTAGGCCCGAGCCCGGCCCGGGGGCAGCGTCGGGCTTTTCCGGGCCGGGTCGTGCCGGGCCGGCCGGGCCGGGCTTCGCATGGCCAGGTATACCTGCACCTGAGCCGAACACGTTTTTATTGGAGTGCATGCGCGCACTGCATGCGGCGGCGTGTTCCCATTGGACTGCAGGCGTGCTGCATGCGTGGATGTATTTCTTTTGGAGTGCATGTGTGCACTGCATGTCTCGGTGTATTTTTATTAGATTGCATAGGTGCACTACATGCCTTGGTGTATTTCCGTTGGAGTGCATGCCTCGGTGTATTTCTCTTGGTGTGCAGACGAGCACTGCATGCCGCAGTGCGTTTTCATTCGAGTAGATGTCGATGCGCTGCATCATTTGAATTATTGTGCAGGGTGAATAGGTGAGTGCCACGTGTCCTTGTCGGCCAAGAGCTCCAACTAACTTAAATTTAATTTATTTCTTCTTACTGCTTCGGTCCTTGTCACCTGCCCTCTGGACGGGTTCTTCTTGCTCGCCCGCCGGGGATATTGTTGGGTCGTCTCTTGCTAGTCGATTTGGAACCCGCTTTGGAATTCTGAAATAATCGAGGCCAAGCACTGCAATGAGGAGATCAGAAGCCGACATTTTTTAGTCCTGTGGAGCATCATTGTGTTAATCTCTGTTTCGGTGAGATCCAGCCTAAACGATGGATCGCTATCATAGCAAGCAAGGGTAATGATTGGAACTTGGAGTCGATAAATGAATACAAATGGATCGATTTCTGGGTTTTACTTTCACAAGCAGTGACAACATAAGCATATCCATGGCGGCCTGTACGACGATCTTCCGGTGCCCGTACTGCTGGCCGCTCGCGCTGTGCACAAAAAACAAAATCAGTTCATCGTTTACCAGATCGTCGGCGGACGGTGCAGGCCGAATATGTCCTCTACGGTGGTGGGCGTGGGCTCGGGCGCGACGGGCGTAGGTGGGTTGAGCAGCTCCGGCGAGGGGACGGGTTTCTTCTTCTTGCCGTTCTACTTCTTCCGCTTATGCTTGTTCTTCTCTTGTACGGGGCCTTGGCCGGGGGGGGGGGGGGGGCAGCACAGCAGGGTGCCTCGGCCACCGGCAGGGGCATTGCGACGGGACACTCGGCATCCACGACGTCCTCGAGTGGAGATAGAATGTTCAACGGCGTGGCGGACCAACGAGCAAGAACTATTGGCGCTGGCAACCATTCTCACGATGACGATGGAGATAGACCGTAGCAGGAAGTAGAAACAAATTAAATCTAAGTTTGTTGGAGCTCTTGGCCCACAAGGACACATGGCACGCACCTATTCGCCCTGCAAAATAATTCCTGCTCGGTTCCCAGCAGGTGAGCCGAACCCGTGCATGCGGGCGTGTCATGCGGTGGGGCCTGCACGCTGGTGTCTTCCGTACACCGATTGGGCCAGCAATGACACGTACAACCAGTAGAAGGCCACAGAAGCGTCGAAGCAGAAAGAATGTCTCAGGCTGCGAAGTTGTCGGCGTTCTGGGAACGGGTTCCCCAGACTTGCCTGCCTGCGGCCCACGGCGTGGCTCCTCTAGCGGTCCGGTACGGCCCATCTTCACCAGGAAACACTCAAGACCCTCGCGAGGGGCCAAGCCTCGCGAGGTGAACGTCACAAGACCTCCTCGGGGCAGCCTCACTAGGCTGGCTCGCGAGGAGCGGAGAGATCAAGGCGAGGGGCACCTCGTGAGGTTCCCGTGACGTGAGCCATGACGACCAAGGCCAAGAGGGTGCCAGGCGGGCGCCAGCGGGCGCAGAGTACTGGTTTTCTCTTCGGTGCAAAGGAGCAGGCACAGGCGAAGAGTCCCGAAGCATTAGGCAAATGTTTCCATATCGGTGCAACGAGACCAAGACCAGCAGGACGGCAGGACGGAGGTCATCGCGGAGCCCACAACGGCGTCACCACAAGAGCCTTTGGCAGACGAAGACCACCTTTTGTCAGGATAGCTTGTACTAGCTGTCCCCCTTCAAATTGGCCGTTGTGGGATCCCTTCCCGTCTAACATTTGGGAAGAGGATCGGGGCCTCTATATATAGGACTAGCCACCACCATAGGAAGGAGAGGAACTTGGGATCATATCCATTCCACCTTCACACACACAAGCTCACCGAGATCAAGAACACCTCTCCCCAGGAGGCTGTTCTTCCCTTGTACTTGTTCATCCTCAGCCTACAAGGCAATCCACCACACCACGCTGGAGTAGGGTATTACACCACATTGGTGGCCCGAACCAGTATAAACTCTTGTGTCCCTTGTTCTTCGAGTTCGACGAGCTGAGCTTTGAGACCGTGGTGAGAGATTGAGCTAGGGGGAGGGAGAGATCTTTATGCGCCCCCCAGAGTTCGAACCTTAAGGTTTTTGCCGGAACCCGCAATCTGACATTTGGCGCGTCAGGTAGGGGCGCGCCGAAGCTTTCCTTTCATCGATCCACGCTCCACCACATCCATGGCAGACGCGCGTCGAGCTCGCGCCGAGCGTCAGGCCGCCCTGGCCGCCCGCGTCACTCAGCGCCCCTGTCGGCAGGCCTCCCCGTCGTTCTCCATCACCCGCCGCCAACGCCGCCATCGGCCCGGCGGGACACGAGCAGCAAGCATCTTCGCTGCACCCCTTGGTGCGGCGGGACGGCCGCACCGCCATCCCGTCGCTGACTCCGGCCGGCTTGTCGTCCCACGCTCTCCGCGCGCCCACGGATGCGCAGGCCGCGCTGCTCATGGCACGCGAGCTCCTGCGCTACCGCCCGATCGACGACCTCTACGAGGACTGGCTGGACCGCATCGCCGAGCTCGTCAGCGCTGTTGGGGGCTCGCCTGTCCCGTCTCTCTCGCTACCTCGCCCTCCTCCAGCCGCGGGTGACGTAGCCCACGGAGCGCCTCCGCCACCTCCGCACCAAGACGACGCCCTGGCGCCAAGATGCGCGGCCCCTCGGCGCGGCCCACCGCGCCGGGCGCCCGCACGCGAAGAAGGAAGCTTCCAAGAAGTTCCCCGGCCGCAAGAAAACGCTCCTGCGCTCCCGGCGCCACCATGACAAGACCGCGTGCCGCCTGCGGTGGCGGTGCGCGGGCATTAAGAGTAGGCTCCGCCTCTAAAAAGGGCCCCAGTGGCCACAACAGGCTGCCGCGAGTTCACTCCGGAGTTGCGTAGCGTCGTCTGGCCAGGCAAGTTCAAGCCAGACCTGCCTCCTCGCTACAACGGCACCCCCGACCCTGCGGAGTTCTTGCAGCTCTACGAGCTAAGCATCGAGGCGGCCAACGGCGACGAGAAAGTCATGGCGAATTGGTTCCCCATGGCTCTCAAGGATGGTGCTCGCTCGTGGCTCCTGAACTTACCCCCGGGGTCAATCTCTTCCTGGGGTGAGATGCGCGACCGCTTCGTCGCCAATTTCCAGGGCACTCACGACCGCCCTCCGGCCGCGGGTGACCCGCGTCGGATCAAGCAGCAGCCGGGAGAGACCCTGCAGAAGTACATCCAGCGCTTCAACAGCGTTCGCCTCAAGATCCCCAAGGTGACGGACGAGGCCATCATCTCAGCGTTTTCCGATGGCGTCCACGACGTCAAGATGAAGGAGGAGCTCGCCATCCACGAGAAGCTATGCACGGCTCTGGAGATGTTCAACATGGCAACCAAGTGCGCAAGAGCTGAGGAAGGGCGCCTTTCCCTCCTCGAGCTCCCTGCTGCTGACCCAGAGGAGAAAAAAGCCAAGGCCAAGGACGTGAAGCACAAGGGGGTGGCCGTGCTCGCGGCGGAGCCGGACACGAAGCGCCGCTGGGACCACCCCGAGTCGTCCAAGAGCAGCCGTCCGTTCAGCGCCTTCCACAACGTACACAGCCACAACACCAACGATTGTCAAGAGCTCAGGGCCATCCGAGATGGACGCTTTGGTCGACGCCCCGAGCGCAACGACCGGGGCTACGGTCGAGGAGGAGGACGAGGTGGGGGGCGCTGGGACGACCGCGGCCCCCGCCAGGAGTGGCGCGACCGGCCTCGTGAGGACCGCTGGCAGGACCAGCCTCGTGAGGGCGCCTGGAGGGACCAGACGCGTGAGGACCGCCCTCAGGGCAATGCTGGTCTCCCTCCACTACCACCACCACCAAGAAGGAACGACGACCACCATCCGGACGAGGGGGCTGGGGGCTTCCAGGAACCGCGCGCTATCGCTTGCATCTTGGGCGGAGCTTAGGCCCCAGCATCCCAGCGCGTCTTCAAGCAGTTTGCTCGCGAGGTGAACGCGGCCCTTCTCAGGCTCGAGGCCACGCGCCCGCTCAGGTGGTCCAAATGTGCCATCACCTTCAGCTCGTCGGACCAGCTCAAGTGCGCGGCGACTGCCGACGCCCTCCCGATGCTTTGCTTGCCCGTCATCAGCAACGTCCAAGTCACCAAGACCCTCATCGACAGCGGCGCAGGGCTCAATGTCATGTCCGTCGAGACATTCGATAGCCTCCAAGTGCCATACGATCAGCTGCAGCCTACCAAACCCTTCTCAGGAGTGACCGACGGCTCTACCACCCCGATAGGGCAGGTCCCTCTCCCTGTCACCTTCGGCCAGCGGAACAACTACCGCACCGAGCTCATCGACTTCGACGTCGCCCACATCCGTCTGCCGTACAACGCCATCCTTGGGTATCCAGCATTAGCCAAGTTCATGGCAGTGACCCACCACGGCTACAATGTCCTCAAGATGCCAGGAAGTGGCGGAATCATCACAGTCCCCTGCGAAGAAAGATATGTGGTGTGCTCCCTGGAGCGCGCCTTCCAAGCCGCAACAATCGAAGACCCCGACAGCGAGGGCACCCTGTACCCTCCTGAGGCCATCCCCAAGAAGAAGAAGCAACTACTCCGCACAGGACATCAGGAGAGCAGCGTCTCCAGCGCCGCCGCCTCGGGATCAGCGCCCATGCCTGGGGCGCCTCCCTCCCTCGCATAGGAAGGCGCGCCCGACGCCTTTCTCGGGCAGGGCTCGGGGGCTCTCTTCTGGAGGGCCTCAGACCTGGCCAACATCACGAGGGAGGCACTCGGGCACCACGTGGAGGCGTGTAACGCCCACGATGCGGCTATATCTCGCACGTGTCGAGGCACGACTTAGAGGCATAACCGCATAGTGGTTTTGTCGCAAGAAGGGTCATCTTCACACAATCCCATGTAATGAACAAGAATGGGATAAAGAGTTGGCTTACAATCGCCACTTCACACAATACATAAATATTATCCATACATCATCCAAAATACAATCATATAGACCGACTACGGTCAAAATCCAGATGAAAATAAGATAACCCCAAATGCTAGATCCCCGATCGTCCCAACTGGGCTCCACTACTGATCATCAGGAAAAGACACATAGTAACGACCACGTTCCTCGTCGAACTCCCACTTGAGATCGACGCCATCGTCTGCACTGGCATCGTCGGCACCTGCAACTGTTTTGGTAGAATCTGTGAGTCACGGGGACTCAGCAATCTCACACCCGCGAGATCAAGACTATTTAAGCTTATAGGGGAGAATGGTGCAAAGAGGTGGAGCTGCAGTGGCAAAAGCATATATGGTGGCTAACTTGCGCAAATGAGAGCGAGAAGAGAAGCAACGGAACGGACGTCATCTAGCAATGACCAAGAAGTGATCCTGAACACCTACTTATGTCATACATAACTCAGACCGTGTTCACTTCCCGGACTCCGCCGAGAAGAGACCATCACGGCTACACACGCAGTTGATGTATTTTAAGTGGGTCAAGTGACAAGTTATCTACAACTGGACATTAACAAATTCCCATCTGCCTCATAACCGCGGGCACGGCTTTCGAAAGATAATACCCTGCAGGGGTGTCCCAACTTAGCCCATCATAAGCTCTCACGGTCAACAAAGGATAAACCTTCTCCCGGAAAGACCCGATCAGTCTCGGAATCCCGGTTTACAAGACATCTCGACAATGGTAAAACAAGACCAGCAAAGCCGCCCGAATGTGCCGACAAATCCCGATAGGAGCTGCACATATCTCGTTCTCAGGGCACACCGGATAAGTCAAGCTACGAGTAAAACCAGACCTCGAGTTTCCCCGAGGTGGCCCCGCAGGCTGCTCGGTTCGGACCAACACTCGAAGGAGCACTGGCCCGGGGGGGTTAAAATAAGATGACCCTCGGGCTCGCGAAAACCCGGGGGAAAAGGCTTAGGTAGAAAATGGTAAAACCAAAGTTGGGCCTTGCTGGAGGAGTTTTATTCAAGGCGAACTGTCAAGGGGGTCCCATAAATCACCCGACCGTGTAAGGAACGCAAACTCAAGGAACATAATCCCGGTATAACAGTAACTAGGGCGGCAAGAGTGGAACAAAACACCAGGCATAAGGCCGAGCCTTCCACCCTTTACCAAATATATATAGATGCATTAATTAAATAAGAGATATTGTGATATCCCAACATATCCATGTTCCGACATGGAACAAACTTCAACTTCACTTGCAACTAGCAACGCTATAAGAGGGGCTGAGCAAAAGCGGTAACTTAGCCAAACAACGGTTTGCTAGGAAAGGATGGTTAGGGGCTGACATGGCTAAAATGGGAGACATGATATAGCAAGTGATAGGTAGCGATCATGGCAATAGAGCGAACAACTAGCATAGCAAAGATAGAAGTGATTTCGAGGGGTGGTCATCTTGCCTGCAAGGTTCTCAGAGTTGTCGAAAGCTTGATCCTCGTAAGCGTACTCGACAGGTTCCTCGTTCACGAAATCGTCTCCCGGCTCTACCAAGACAAGAACACAAACAAACGGAACCACAATCAACAACGAGAAATGCACAAGCAACATGATGCAAAACATGTATGATATGCAAGATATGATATGCGATGCATATGCGTGCTCCGGAAGGAAAATGATGAACATGGCAGTAACTTGGCAAACCAAGCATGCCACTGGAAAGATGAGATGATTTCGGTCGAAATCGATATAAAGATCACCGGAATCGGATGCACGGTTTGCAAATGGCAAGCAAAACAAGAATGACACGAATCTGCGATTAACGCATGATAGCACTTAAAATGCAACAAGTAACAATGCTACAGCACCCCAACATAGCAACAAAGCACATGACAATAAACTAAAGGAGATTCTTGACAAAAGATGAACACTGAGCTATGGCTAGTTCACAACATATCAAGCTCAAACAAGCATGGAAAAAGTGCAAAAGATTACAGGTTCACAGACTTGGTGAAAAACTGGACATGGCAGTAAACAGCATCAGGTAGCGATGTTTAGAGCACGAAATCAATATGCTACAGGAAATTAACATAGCAAAACAAGTCATGGCAGTGTTCCACTAAATGCACATGACAAAAGTTCCTTAATGACCATAAGCCAAAAAGGACCAGAAGATATGATGGCAAGCATGTAAACATAGCAAGTTTCGTTATCAGGTTTTAGACTTAGCAGAAAACAGAGCATGGCAGAAATATTAATATGTAGGCCTCTTTGTGAGCTTGATGCACTCACTACAGAGCAATGCATGACAAACCAAGTATACCTACAGCAAGATGACATGTTTACGAAGCTAATCATAGCAAGAACAATTGCATAGTATGTATAGATCAACTACAATAAGATTAGCAAGATTGCAAATCATGTCAAGAATCTGCCAGAAATATTTTATAGCAAAAGTAGAGCAAGATTGAGTCATGCTATGACACTCCATAATTTCAAACAATTACAGTAATGGATCAATTGCAACTATAGCTACAAAACATCCTTACTGAACATCTCCAAAATATGCATGGATCTCTCTGTAGCATCAAGTTTACATGGCAACAAAATTACAGCAGACAAGGACTTAGAGAAATCACTAAGTCCCTGAAATCAGAAATATTACGGGGCCTACTTTGCATGCTTGTGCTAGCCACGAAAGAGATCACAAAAATACACGGACTACACCACTGGAAATATGGCATGGCATACTTCAAAACACATGTAGAGCTCATGCTCAAAAGATGCACAGATTTAATGATACAAAAATGACAAATCTCCAAGTTCTGATAAGAACCAGAGAATAACAGCAACTAGCCCTCTTCCAACAGAGATTTGGGTATCAAGATGACCTCTAATGAAAATGGTACAATTGAACAAAATGAAGAGAATCACGAGACGAACAATTTGACATATTACACGCATGAATAGGAGCTACATGCACGGAGTTATCGCAATACGAACAGAGCAAGATGCTGAGAAAAATCGAGGACTTAGAAAAAAAGGGGGCGAGGAGAGGTCAACGCGGGGCTACCAGATCGGATCGGCCGGGTCCCGTGCTCGAGCGGCCGACGGCGGCTGCGATGGGGACCGACGACGGCGAGGCAGGGGCCGGCGGGGCCTGGCGCCGGTGGGAGAGGGGAGGCGCGGCGCCTCGGGCGGCGGGGCACGGCGCGGCGCCCGGCGCCGGCGACGGCCGAGACGAGGGCGGCGGCGATGCCCGCGGCGGCGGAGCACGGCGGCCGGCTGGCGGCGAGCGGCGGAGGGCGAGCGGCGGCCGGGCGAGGAGGCTCGGGCCCGGGAGGGCCGGGAGCGGGCCGGCGGGCCTCGGCGGACGGCGCGGTGGAGGCGCGCCACGTGGCGGCGGCGGGGCGGTTGGACGTGTCCGGCTCCGCCCGGACGTGTCCGGCGGCGCGCGGTGGAGAAGCTAGGGTTTCGACTGCGATTCGTTTTCGGGATGCCCACATATTTATAGGTAGAGGGAGCTAGGAGGCTCCAAATGAGGTGCGGTTTTCGCCCACACGATCATGATCGAACGACCTAGAACATGGAAGAGAGTTTGGTGGGTTTTGGGCTGATTTTAGTGGGGGTTTTTGCTGGACACTCAAATGAACATTGCGGATGCCCGGTTAACCGTTGGAGTACCAAACGACATCCGAATGGAACGAAACTTGACCGGTAGTCTCCGGGTGGTATATTAAGACCACTTGACAAGCCTCGGTCCATTCCGAGAAAGTTTGACACACGCACACGAAAGAAAACAAGAGGGGTGCACCGGAGGAGATAGGAGCGCCGGATTGGAAAACGGACAACGGGGAAAATGCTCGGATGCATGAGACGAACACGTATGCGAATGCAATGCACATGATGACATGATATGAAAATGCATGACATGAAAAAAATACAAAACGAAAGGCAAAACCCGACAACGGAGGGGAAATCATAACACATAGCCGGAAATGGCAAGAGTCGGAGTTACAAATATGGCAAGTTACATGCGGGGTGTTACAAGGCGTGCTTTGCGGCATGTTTCCCTCAAGAGGGCACTGGGCGAGGGGCGCCCGGTGCTCAGGAGTTCATCATCAAGGCCACCCAGGAGCTTCAAGAAGCAAGGACCATGCGCGGCGACCGCAACCCACCGCCTAGCGCAGCTCCCCATCCTGGCGAGGACGGCGGGCTGCACATCTGCATCGACATTCCAGGGCTCAACAGGGCCGCATCTCAGGAGCGCTTCTGGCCTTCGCGCGTTGGGCGGTGCGAGGGTCCACCTCACAGCTACGTCCGCATGCCATTTGGCTTGCCAAACGTGGCGGCCACCTTCCAGCACCACCTGCGGAGTGTCCTGTCTGCTCAGGAAGCCAGGCACCATGCAGTCCGGGCGGAGATGGCGATGGTCCTCGAAGACCCGCCCGGACCCCCAGAGCCTCCCGGGGCTCAGGGTCCTGGCGGCTCATGAGGAGCGACCCCTTCATCGCGCGCCTTCGGCTACCTCAACCCTTCTTCGACAACGGTGCCAGGTGACATTTTCCAAGTTTACTCGGCTGGGAGCGCCCCTCGGGCTGCACGATTCCCAGGTCGCATGGGCCTGTCCCTGCGGCATGTATCCTTTTTGCATCTTTAGCTTACTTTGTCGGGGGCGCCCCTCAGGCTGCATCATCCCCAGTCCGCTCGGGTCCATCCCGGTGGCATGTATCGTTCTTGCATCTATCTGAACTAGCTTATCTACTTGCGTGGTTTTCTTACGGCTGTCGCTTGTTTGATTACATCCCGCGGCATCCCGCGCTGCTGACCGATCTCCTGTTTACCCCATGGCGAAAGCTCCACATACCGGCTCGGCACTTGTGCTCGGGTCCGTCCCTGCAACGCTGATAAACCTGAGAGATCGAGCTCTAGCTCGCCGCCCGCTCCACGCATGTCACCTCATCAGATCCTCAGTGCCTTCGTCTTCTTGTGGAACAACCAGCAGCCGGGTAACCAGCACGATCACGGGCTATGCTCTCTCTCCAACTAACCTGCAGGAACCTCCTGAGGATGACAGCGGGCGGTATCGCGGGCTCCTTCTTTTCCCATGCAATTCGCTTGCGCGTTAAAAGGGAGGCACCTGAGCATCGCGCCTCAGGAGCTCTTACTGTCTCTCCAGCCCTCACCCCCTGGCCTTAACCACGGCATCGCGACCTAGCATACTAGCGACGGCTGCAGCCTGCCTGGGGACCGGGACCTGTCGGCATAGAGCACCAAGCTACCACGAGGTTAGAAAGGGGGACGGAGCCGAAGCAAGACATGCGATTGTAAATCTTCATAATAAGGGCAATATAAACAAAAGGCACTACAGATCCTTTACATGCCTCCACGGGGTTCATCTCGATTCCTCGCAGGGAACAAAAGAAGAAGGTTTCTAGGAGCCCTATCTACAAGCGTCAGCGCCGCCGACGCCATCATCAACAGTGGGCCATGATACGTCTCCAACGTATCTATAATTTTTGGTTGTTCCATGCTATTATATTATCTGTTTTGTATGTTTAATGGGCTTTAATATGCTCTTTTATATTATTTTTGGGACTAACCTATTAACCGAAGGCCCAATGCAAATTGTTGTTTTTTTTTGCCTATTTCAGTGTTTCGCAGAAAAGGAATATCAAACGGAGTCCAAACGGAACGAAACCTTCGCGAGGATCTTTCTTGGAACAAACGCAATTCAGGAGACTTGGAGTGGACGTCAAGGAAGCAAAGAGGCGGCCACGAGGCAGGAGGGCGCACCCAGGGGGGTAGGCGTGCCCCCCACCCTCGTGGGCCCCTTGTAGCTCCACCGACCTACTTCTTTCGCCTATATATACTCTTATACCCTGAAAACATCCAGGATAGCTACGAAACCACTTTTCCACCGCCGCAACCTTCTGTACCCGTGAGATCCCATCTTGGGGCCTTTGCCGGCGCTCTGCCGGAGGGGGATTCGATCACGGAGGGCTTGTACATCAACACCATAGCCTCTCCGATGATGTGTGAGTAGTTTAACACAGACCTTCGGGTCCATAGTTATTAGCAAGAAGGATTTCTGGCGCCGTTGCCGGGGAGATCTACGCTCAAGTCAAGACATACCAAGTACCCATCACAAACTCTTCTCCCTCGCATTACATTATTTGCCATTTTCCTCTCGTTTTCCTCTCCCCCACTTCACCCTTGCCATTTTATTCGCCCTTTTCCGTCCGCTTCTTTCCGCTTGCTTCTTATTTGCTTGTGTGTTGGATTGATTGTTTGTCATGATGGCTCAAGATAATACTAAATTATGTGACTTTTCCAATACCAACAACAATGATTTTATTAGCACTCCGATTGCTCCTATTACCGATGCTGGATCTTATGAAGTTAATGCTGCTTCGTTGAATCTTGTCATGAAAGATCAATTTTCTGGCCTTCCTAGTGAAGATGCCGCTACCCATCTAAACAACTTCGTTGATTTGTGCGATATGCAAAAGAAGAAAGATGTGGATAATGATATTGTTAAATCGAAGCTATTTCCGTTTTTGCTTAGAGATCGTGCTAAAACTTGGTTCTCTTCTTTGCCTAAAAATAGTATTGATTCACGGAATAAGTGCAAAGATGCTTTTATCTCTAAGTATTTTCCTCCCGCTAAGATCATCTCTCTTAGAAACGATATTATGAATTTTAAGCGACTTGATCATGAGCATGTTGCACAACCTATGGGAAGGATTAATGATGTTCTTATTGTTGCAAATAGGAATTATGTGCCCGTAGATTTCATCATCCTTGATATAGATTGCAATCCTACATGTCCTATTATTCTTGGTAGACCTTTCCTTAGAACGATTGGTGCAATTATTGATATGAAAGAAGGAAATATTAGATTCCAATTTCCATTAAGGATAGGCATGGAACACTTTCCTAGAAAGAAAATTAAATTACCTTATGAATCTATTATGAGAGCCACTTATGGATTGCATAGCAAAGATGGCAATACCTAGATCTATTCTTGTTTTTATGCCTAGCTAGGGGCGTTAAACAATAGCGCTTGTTGGGAGGCAACCCAATTTTATTTTTGTTCCTTGCTTTTTATTCCTGTTTAGTAATAAATAATTCATCTAGCCTCTGTTTGGATGTGTTTTTTATGTTTTAATTAGTGTTTGTGCCAAGTAGAACCAATAGGATCTTCTTGGGTGATAGTTGTTTGATCTTGCTGAAAAAGACAGTAACTTTTTGCTCACGAAAATAATTGTTAAAATTTACCAGAACGTGATAAAATACCAATTCTTTTTGCAGTAGATCAATGTACAAATTATCCAGGTTTTCCTAGTTTTTAAGAATTTTTGGAGTTCCAGAAGTATTCGAACAAATCAGATTGCTACAGACTGTTCTGTTTTTGACAGATTCTGTTTTTCGTGTGTTGTTTGCTTATTTTGATGAATCTATGGCTAGTATCGGGGGGTATGAACCATAGAGAAGTTGGAATACAGTAGGTTTAACACCAATATAAATAAATAATGAGTTCATTACAGTACCTTAAGGTTGTGGTTTGTTTTCTTATACTAACAGAGCTCATGAGATTTTCTGTTGAGTTTTGTGTTGTGAAGTTTTCAAGTTTTTGGGTAAAGATTTGATGGATTTCGGAATAAGGAGTAGCAAGAGCCTAAGCTTGGGGATGCCCAAGGCACCCCAACATAAAATTCAAGGACAACCAAAAGCCTAAGCTGTCTTCGTCTATCGGTAACTTACTTGAGGCTATATTTTTATTCACCACATGATATGTGTTTTGCTTGGAGCGTCTTGTATGATTTGAGTCTTTGCCTTTTAGTTTAACACAATTATCCTTGCTGTACACACCTTTTGGAGAGACACACATGAATCGGAATTTATTAGAATACTCTATGTGCTTCACTTATATCTTTTGAGCTAGATAATTTTGCTCTAGTGCTTCACTTATACCTTTTTAGAGCACGGTGGTGGTTTTATTTTATAAAAATTATTGATATCTCATGCTTCACTTATATTATTTTGAGAGTCTTTTAGAACAGCATAGTAATTTTCTTTGGCTATAAAATTAGTCCTAATATGATAGGCATCCAAAATGGGTATAATAAAAACTTTCATATAAGTGCATTGAATACTATGAGAAGTTTGATACTTGATGATTGTTTTGAGATATGAAGATGGTAATATTAGAGTCATGATAGTTGAGTAATTGTGAATTTTAGAAATACTTGTGTTGGAGTTTGCAAGTCCCGTAGCATGCACGTATGGTAACCGTTGTGTAACAAATTTAAAGCATGAGGTGTTCTTTGATTGCTTTCCTTATGAGTGGCGGTCGGGGACGAGCGATGGTCTTTTCCTACCAATCTATCCCCCTAGGAGCATGCGCGTAGTGCTTGGTATTGATGACTTGTAGATTTTTGCAATAAGTATGTGAGTTCTTTATGACTAATGTTGAGTCCATGGATTATACGCACTCTCACCTTTCCATCATTGCTAGCCTCTTCGGTACCGTGCATTGCCCTTTCTCACCTTGAGAGTTGGTGCAAACTTCGCCGGTGCATCCAAACCCCGTGATATGATACGCTCTATCGCACATAAACTTCCTTATATCTTCCTCAAAACAGCCACCATACCTACCTATTATGGCATTTCCATAGCCATTCCGAGATATATTGCCATGCAACTTTCCACCGTTCCGTTTATTATGACACGCTTCATCATTGTCATATTGCCTTGCATGATCATGTAGTTTACATCGTATTTGTGGCAAGGCCACCATGCATAATTTTTCATACATGTCACTCTTGTTTCATTTCCCATCCCGATACACCGCCGGAGGCACTCATATAGAGTCATATTTTGTTCTAGTATCGAGTTGTAATCCTTGAGTTGTAAATAAATAGAAGTGTGATGATCATCATTATTAGAGCATTGTCCCGAAAAAAGAGAGAGAGAGAGAAAGGCCAGATATAAAAAAAGAAAGGCCAAATAAAAAAAATAAAAAGGCCAAATAAAGAGAAAGGGCCAGAAGGGACAATGCTACTATCCTTTTTCCACACTTGTGCTTCAAAGTAGCACCATGATCTTCATGATAGAGAGTTTCTTATATTGTCACTTTCATATACTAGTGGGAATTTTTCATAATAGAACTTGGCTTGTATATTCCAACAATGGGCTTCCTCAAATGCCCTAGGTCTTCGTGAGCAAGAAAGTTGGATGCACACTCACTTAGTTTTTTTGTTGAGCTTTCATACATTTATAGCTCTAGTGCATCCGTTGCATGGCAATCCCTACTCCCCGCATTGACATCAATAGATGGGCATCTCCATAGCCCGTTGATTAGCCGCGTCAATGTGAGACTTTCTCCTTTTTTGTCTTCTCCACACAACCTCCATCATCATATTTTATTCCACCCATAGTGCTATGTCCATGGCTCACGCTCATGTATTGCGTGAAAGTTGAAAAAGTTTGAAAATACTAAAGTATGAAACAATTGCTTGGCTTGTCATCGGGGTTGTGCATGATGAGAGCATTTTGTGTGACGAAAGTGAAGCATAGCCAAACTATATGATTTTGTAGGGATAAGCTTTCTTTGGCCATGTTATTTTGAGAAGACATAATTGCTTAGTTAGTATGCTTGAAAGTATTATTATTTTTATGTCAGTATTAAACTCTTGTCTTGAATCTTTCGGATCTGAACATTCATGCCACAATAAAGAAAATTTCATTGAAAATTATGTTAGGTAGCATTCCACATCAAAAATTCCGTTTTTATCATTTACCAACTCGAGGACGAGCATGAATTAAGCTTGGGGATGCTTGATACGTCTCCAACTTATCTATAAATTTTGATTATTCCATGCTATTATATTATCTGTTTTGGATGTTTAATGAGCTTTAATATGCTCTTTTATATTATTTTTGGGACTAACCTATTAACCGAAGGCCCAATGCAAATTGCTATTTTTTTGCCTATTTCAGTGTTTCGCAGAAAAGGAATATCAAACGGAGTCCAAACGGAACGAAACCTTCGCGAGGATCTTTCTTGGAACAAACGCAATCCAGGAGACTTGTGGACGTCAAGGAAGCAACGAGGCGGCCACGAGGCAGGAGGGCGCGCCTAGGGGGTAGGCGCGCCCCCCACCCTCGTGGGCCCCTCGTAGCTCCACCGACCTACTTCTTTCGCCTATATATATACTCTTATACCCTGAAAACATCTAGGAGAGCCACGAAACCACTTTCCCACCGCCGCAACCTTCTGTACCCGTGAGATCCCATCTTGGCGCCTTTTTCGGCGCTCCACCAGAGGGGGATTCGATCACGGAGGGCTTCTACATCAACACCATAGCCTATCCGATGATGTGTGAGGCCACGGGAGGCCGACGCCAACCCCATCCAGATCAATGACGGCGGCGGGCGGACGCCGCTGCCGCGCTCTGGGCACGACGAGATCTCGAGGGAACGTAGCTGTCATCGCTCGTCTTCGGAGTCTCGTATGGCTCGTGAGAGTCGCTGGACTCCCAAGCGCCATCGCTGCTGCTGGAGGAACCGCTGGCGAGGTCAACAGCTGGCCCGGCTCCTGCCGCTGTGTTGTCCCGACGACCCCCTCTAGGGCAGCACTCCAGGCGGCGGCCTTCCCCATCGAAGACCTTGAAGAACATCGTGGAGGCACCGTCGTATTCAAAGTGGATGGAGAGGGCGCCCTCCGCACGGCAAAGTCGGGCGAACTCACCCCATCCGCGAGTCATGAAGACCTTGCCCGGGGAGACGACCTCAACCTCCGCCCCCATCGCCGAGGCATCGCACTCGGCGTGCTGCAGCCACAGCTCGAGGGGGCCCCTCGGCGGCACCTTGGCGGAGAAGAACTGCAGGAAGCGAATCCAAGTGCGCGGGGGCATCGCCGCCCACACCACCAGTTCGTGCGAGGAGCCCTCGGCGTGGGTTCCTGGGGCGACGGCGCGCGCCACCACGGCGCGGCGACCACGGCCGCGTCATGGACGGCGTTGATCGTCGCCTCCTCCTCCGGAGCCCTCGGCCTGGGCGTACAAAGGCAACGGATATCCGGGGGGAGGCCGCTCGTGCAAAGGCCTCGACACCTCCGGCCTCACGACGATGTCGCGGCAGCGGGCCAGCCTCTTCTTCGGTGGAAGTGGCCCCGGCTTGTCGTGGGGGGCTTTTCCCTTCTCAGCGGCCGGGAATCTCCGTATCGGCGCCATGGGTGTCGCTGCTAGCAGTGAAGCAAGGGAGAAGAAACAAGCGGAATGGGAAGAGATGAGCGACGGGGGCTCCGCCCCCTCCTCATTTATAGCTGGAGAAGGCCAACCGGCGACCCCCACGATCATAGATAATGATGGTTTTCTCTGCATGCACCAGGGACTCGTCAAGTCCGGCAGTTGCCGAGGCAGCATGGAGAAGCGGAGACGCCCACGTCCCGTCAGTCGCCACACGTCAATCAAGGCCGCAGGCGATTGGGGCCCGCGGCGCTTCGCACTTGCTCCTTGGCTTCGCCTCGAAGCCAAGTTCGAGCGCGCCTTGGGCCCGGGGGCTACTGTCGGCGTTCTAGGAATGGGGGTCCCCAGACTTGCCTGCCTGCGGCCCACGACATGGCTCCTCTAGTGGCCTTGTACGACCCATCTTCACCAGCAAACACTCAAGACCCTCGCGAGGGGCCAAGCCTCGCGAGGCGGACGACACAGGACCTCCTCGGGGGCAGCCTCACTAGGTTGGCTCGCGAGGAGCAGAGAGATCAAGGCGAGGGGCACCTCGTGAGGTTCCCGTGACGTGAGCCATGACGACCAAGGCCAGGCGGGCGCTAGCGGGCGCAGAGTACTCGTTTCCTCTTCGGTGCTAAAGGAGCAGGCACAGGCGAAGAGTCCCGAGGCATCAGGCAAAGGTTTTCATATCAGTGCAACGAGACCAAGACCAGCAGGACGGTAGGACGGAGGCCATCGCGGAGCCCACGACGGCGTCACCACCAGAGCCTTTGGCAGGCAAAGACCACCTTTTGTCAGGATAACTTGTACTAGCTTCCCCCCTTCAAATTGGCCGTTGTGGGATCCCTTCCCGCCTAACATTTGGGAAGAGGATCGGGGCCTCTATAAATAGGACTAGCCACCACCATAGGAAGGAGAGGAACTTGGGATCAGATCCTTTCCACCTTCACACGCACAAGCTCACCGAGCTCAAGAACACCTCTCCTCAGGAGGCTATTCTTCCCTTCTACTTGTTCATCCTCAGCCTACAAGGCAATCCACCACACCACACTGGAGTAGGGTATTACACCACATCGGTGGCCCGAACCAGTATAAACTCTTGTGTCCCTTGTTCTTCGAGTTCGATGAGCTAAGCCTTGAGATCGTGGTGAGAGAGTGAGCTAGGGGGAGGGAGAGATCTTCGTGCGCACCCCAGAGTTCGAACCTTAAGGGTTTTGCCGGAACCCGCAATCCGACAGAAGTCAATCGATCGAACTGGCCCACTTACAACAGAAAAGGCTAGGCGAACAAAAGAAACACGTACACACGTTCAAAAAATTTCAAACAAAAACCTAAAGACACCACATATTCGTACACGATCATCTCCCAAACAAATACACATGCCCTGAACCAGTTTACCAAGATGTCATTTTCAGCCAAGTGGTGAAATCTCAAAGCAAAAACATCCCCGAAAATAGGGGTTTGGGTATGACGGCGGTTACCACAGCGAAAAATGGCGATAACCAGAGGAATATCCCAGCACTCGCCCACGGATCGAGCGCCTCATTGTCTCCCCAACATGATCATCACTATGGATGGAATCACACAATTCATTCATGGCCACTACTCAACGCGGGCGCAGATTGCATCGGCGACGGCCTTCGGCCTACCTGCCCTGACCGCCGAGACCATGGACTTGCTTCAAGTCATAGAAGAGCGATTCCATCCGGCACAAGATGATGGAGTTGGCGAAGTGTACAACGATCCATGGCGACTCGTTTGGCAACTGCTGATTCCATGCACGGAATGGGATTAATCAATAGAGTGCTTAACAAATCAATTAATTTTCTCCTGTACATATATGCACTCACGAAGAATTACCTTCCTCGGTTCAGCCAATGTATAACTTTGTTCACAACTGAGAGGTCTATGTCACCGTGTGGCGACCACCTTCAACATGTTTTAATTAACACAAGGTTGTGCGAAGTACCATAAGGGTGAGGTCTACACCCCTTGGTGGTGATTACCTCTATGTGTTCTACGAATATGATCTACACCATGTTATGGTGATTATCTATTTGTAGAAAGTCATATTATGGGTCGTTTAGGCTTTTCCTAGACCTTTATGTGGATTAAGCACATCATAGTAATGAAATAATTTTTTGTTTGGAGCTATGATGTTTGCAGTATTGATGACTATCGTCATGATGTTTTTCCAAATACTTGGCAACTTCATAGCATTTATACCGGTTCTGACTATCGAGTCACATACTCCATCAGGAGTGGAATCAAAAGCGTTGTTGGTGACAACATCACATGTTATGCTATGAAGAGAATTATGCAAAGTACTTGCATATTTTGGTGATTACCTTCCATGCATACACAACTTATGAGACACCATCATAGCTATGAATTAAGTTTCATGCATAGCTGAGAGGTTTATGCCATTTTATGGTGATTACCATCATGTGTTATATATAACATAAGGTTGTGGAGGCTATGATCAATGGGAACTGTCCATAAGAGTGAGGCACCACTAGGTGGTCGGCTACCTCTATGTGTTTTAAGGAAATTAAAGGCTTGTCCCTCTTGAGGTGACTACCTTTAATTTGAAGATCTACACCACATTGTGGTGTTCTTCTGGAAGGCTTGCACTTTGGTCAGTAACAATCACCATGACCATGATTATGCTTAGCCATAGCATTCTCATCCTACATAATTTACTGAAGGTAAATTAATGCATGAGTATTTCATGCACCATATGGCTGACCTTTTTGAAAGGAAATGCGATGAGATGATATTTGGTGGGAGTAAGTATTTAACATGGGTCATGGACATTAAAGATTTTGTCGACCCGGGGCCTTGTTGCCACAGAAACTCCACTTGCAGAAAATGTCATGGCTATTTATAAATAGCTAAGAATATGCATATTTGCATTTATGTGTCTGAATATCCGTTTTCCCTTTGAGCCTTCATTGCGGTGAGATATATTGTTATAAGCATCACATGAATGATTCTTCATTCGTTTTCAGAACTTCGAGTCCGTTGAGCCTTATAATTATGTTGCCTATAAATCAACACTATGTTGAGATTATGTGATAAGGCGGCTTCAGATGCATATCTGACTTTAAGTCCTTACTACACTTTACGTCCTCCTAAGATGGTAAACATAAATATCATCTTTGTTTCAGGTTGCGATGCCTGAAATTCATGCTAGTGCTCTTAGTACTAAGCAATAGTGGTTAGAGAACCACGAGGAGTTGAATGTATAGTGAAGAAAAAAAGACAAGTAGAATTGGAGCGTATATCTCAAAAGGGAATGGATCATTTAATCTAATTGATCATAATGACAACTTTCAAGTTTGTCAAAGTGGTGGTTGTACAAAATGTTGTACCAATGATTACCAATTGGTCAAGTATTGGGTTGAATCATACCACCGCCTCACTTGAGGCAAATGATTTTAATGGGATAAGTTTGAAGTTCTACTTCAAAAGGAAACAACCAAAAAATATTCTGGCATGGTAGAAGGAGAATGGACTCCTCTATATTGATGATATGCTCGTGGAATGATATTCCGAAGATATTTTGGTGATCTCGTGTAGTCTCTTAGTTATCCCTAAATATCATTGGCCTATAATTATACTACTACATATAGTATAAATTGCAACATCTTGTCCCTCGGACATGATAGTTGAGATAATTGAGTGTATGAATCAGTTCATACTCAATCTTGTTGCATACATAATAATTTTTCTCCTTTATCATCATGATATCAGACGATTGGAGAAATTATTTGACAATTCTGTTGGCCACAACTTGACAAGTTGCAATATTCCCAACAATCATCAGATTGTTTTGTGCACTACATGTGACATTGGGGAATTAATTTTAAGGCACTCTCACCTTAAAATTTGAAATGAGCAAGCCAATATTTTTGATTGCATTCAAGAATATGTTTGGACTATTCAACCATTATCTGGGTTATGTTTGTACTTCATGGTGTTCATAGATGCATCTAGAAGATGCTCTTAAATGTGTATCATTCACACAAAACCATGTGTTTACTGAATTAATTGCTCAAATTGATGAATTTAGAGCAAATTATCCTAACATGGGATAATCCCATTGGAATTCAAATGTTGTTGAAGTTGATTCACGAGAATTCAATGGTTATATTCAGTATATAGTACATAACCAGAATGGTTTGGCTTGATCTCTTATGAAAGAGATTCAATATTGCTTGGCCAATGTTGCAGAATTGTGATTTACTAACATTTTGTTGATGGTAACATGCGGTCTCACACTCCGCATATTTGGTCTAAATAAGATCAAATGATACTGCACCCCCTTGCAGTTTGTACGTGGAAATAAGTGAAGTATTTCCCATATGCGGTAATTCGGTTGCATACCGATATCACCACCCTAGTGTACATCATGGGCCTTCACATATGGTTGGGATCTATGTGAGGAAATAAGTGAAGTATTTCCCATCTGCGGTAATTCGGTTGCATACCGATATCACCACCCTAGCGTACATCATGGGCCTTCACATATGGTTGGGATCTATGTGAGGAATAACTGTGGTATGTTCGTTAATCCGCCGAATATACCTTAACCCTAGCAAGGGAGTTATTTGCAGCCCATACGCTGATTGCTTTTGCAATAAGAACATTTTCTGACATTAGGGGGAGATGAGTACCACAGAGAATGCTAGGAAATGGATAACAAATGTCGTAGACATTTTGTCCACGTACTTAAGAATCTGAACTCCAGGTTCAGGTTATGAGAAATTTGCAGCATATGCCAAATAATCTGCCAAGTATATTTACTGATGACAAAGGTGTCACTTTGGTCAAGTACTAGAACGAGTGGAGGTACCTAATAAACCAGTCGTCTCCCTAGATGAGAGCAATAGGGGGAGAATTCTGGTCGCATGAGATTAAATTCTCATATGTTTCAGCAAAAACAGAGGAGATTGACCCCACGATCGGTAAATACGATTCAACCTCGAGTTGAATGACACCTGAGGGATGCGCGGCATCCAAAGTCCAACACATATGTGCACACATTTTTAGGTGTTGGGACATCGAAACACCTTGACTCCGTTGTTGTGGGAAATCATAAGGAGTTAAGAGGCTTAATAAGAATTCCACAATGGTATTGATTCATGAGAATCATATATGAGAAAGTCTACATATGTCTACATAAAATTCTTCTCGAGAATTGCTAGAATCCTTTTGGGCCCTGAACCAAATCCGTGGAGAGTGTTTTTGCACTTATATTGGTTCAAATGAAAGGAAGCAATTAAGGAAGAGTGACACTCTCCCATCAAAAGAGAGGTATTTACCATTGTAAAACCTGCTCCTCATAAGTATCTTCCAAAGGGAAGAGAAGTGAATTTTTCTTTGGAAACGAAAATAAATGAGGTGGTGAGAAAGCGAGGCTTGTAGCACAATGGTTTTCGTAGAGACCCGACATCGGTTACGATGTAGCATCCTTCTTGGTATGAGTGGAAGTATGTTTCGATACTAAATGTTAATGGTAGTACATATCCATACGATTGATGTATGTAATGTCTACATACTCCCATGGGTCAATTAGTTTGGATGTATATATATATTGAAGTCATTGAATGACTTAATATTATGAATTGATACGTCTCCAACGTATCTATAATTTTTTATTGTTCCATGCTATTATATTATCTGTTTTGGATGTTTAATGGGCTTTAATATGCTCTTTTATATTATTTTTGGGACTAACCTATTAACCGTAGGCCTAGTGCCAGTTTCTGTTTTTTTACCTATTTTAGTGTTTCGCAGAAAAGGAATATCAAATGGAATCCAAATGGAATGAAACCTTCACGATGATCTTTCTTGGACCGAAAGCAATCTACAAGACTTGGAGTTGAAGTCTGGAACGCCACGAGGCGGCCACGAGGCAGGAGGGCGCGCCCCCACCCTCATGGGCCCCTCGTAGCTCCACCGACGTACTTCTTTCGACTATATATACTCTTATACCCTAAAAACATCAGGGGAGCCACGAAACCACTTTTCCACCGCCGCAACCTTCTGTACCCGTGAGATCCCATCTTGGGGCCTTTTCCGGTGATCTGCCGGAGGGGGAATCAATCACGGAGGGCTTCAACATCAACACCATAGCCTCTCTGATGAAGCGTGAGTAATTTATCACAGACCTTCGGGTCCATAGTTATTAGCTAGATGGCTTCTTCTCTCTCTTTGATTCTCAATACAAAGTTCTCCTCGATGTTCTTGGAGATCTATACGAGGTAATACTCTTTTGCGGTGTGTTTGCCGAGATCCGATGAATTGTGGATTTATGAACTTGATTATCTATGAATATTGTTCGGTTATTCTCTGAATTCTTATATGCATGATTTGATATCTTTGCAAGTCTCTTCGAATTATCGGTTTAGTTTGGCCTACTAGATTGATCTTTCTTGCAATGGGAGAAGTGCTTAGCTTTGTGTTCAATCTTGCGGTGTCCTTTCCCAGTGACAGTAGGAGCAACAAGGCACGTATTGTATTGTTGCCATCGAGGATAAAAAGATGGGGTTTATACCATATTGCTTGAGTTTATCCCTCTACATCATGTCATCTTGCCTAATGTGTTACTCTGTTCTTATGAACTTAATACTCTAGATGCATGCTGGATAGCGGTCGATGTGTGGAGTAATAGTAGTAGATGCAGAATCGTTTCGGTCTACTTGACACGAACGTGATGCCTATATTCATGATCATTGCCTTAGATAACTTCATAACTATGCGCTCTTCTATCAATTGCTCGACAGTAATTTGTTCACCCACCGTAATACATGCTATCTTGAGAGAAGCCACTAGTGAAACCTATGGCCCCCGGGTCTCTTTCTTATTATATTGCATCTCTTTTATGTACATCGCATCTCGTTTACTATTTTGCAATCTTTACTTTCCAATCTATACAACAAAAATAACAAAAATATTTACATTACTTTCTTTATTAGATCACACTTTTGCGAGTGGCTGTGAAGGGATTGACAACCCCTATATCGCGTTGGTTGCAAGGTTCTTGATTGTTTGTGCAGGTACTAGGTGACTTGTGCGTTGTCACCTACTGGATTGATACCTTGGTTCTCAAAGACTGAGGGAAATACTTACGCTACTTTGCTGCATCACCCTTTCCTCTTCAAGGGAAAACCAACGCATGCTCAAGAGGTAGCATGAATCCAAAGGTAAATCGCAACATGCATGTGTGGAACTTCTGAAGTCATTCTATGACTTGAAGTAGTCGGAGAATTGTGTGGTGCGACCGACTAAGTGAGTTATTCCTTGACAAGGATTACTCTCATACTAATGACTGTTGACGTGTATTCATGAAGAAATCCTGGATTGGATTTTACATCACTTTAATCTGGGGTGTCGATGATCTTATCATCAAAGTCTACATAAGACATGAAATACACACAATCATGTTACGATTATTTGGGTTAAACCAAATTATGCTAAGTTTATGACTTGAGCATATCCCCCTAAGATATCAGTCATCATATATCCGAAAGTATTGGAGAAGTTCAATATGGGTATATTATATCAAAGACACATATGGTCATATTATATCTAATATGGTATATTATATTGTTCGTGGAATTGGTACGAGATATTCTTAAGGTTTGCAAAGTTCAGGGGGAGTAAAATCCCAAGTTATAGCCCGTTGGTGATCCTCATATCACTCATATTGTACTCTTTTTCCCTTTATGAGTTTTCCCTGATGGTTTCTCATACAAGGTTTTTAACGAGACAATATAAATATAAGTGCGGATATATGCCATATTGGTTTCTCCTTATATTTTTCCCACTGGGTTTTAAAGGAGTTTTCGATGGCATATTATTATAAGGTTTCTCCTCAATTTTTCCTACAGGGTTTTTGGAGGAGTTTTCGGTTTGCAATATACATGTGACGAATTGATCAAGGGGGAGTGTTGAGAAATAAAAATATGTGATCAATTGTATGGGAGGGATGCCTCTCAGGAGGTGTCTGTCGGGAAGAGATGTCTCCCAACACACCCCTTCAGCATGTATATAAGTGGGTCATGTATATAAGTGGGTCTCCCACATTGCAATAGATCTAAGAGAATCATTTGTGTCTCTCCTTTGTCTCTTTTACTTTGATACTACAACACAACTCATTGATCGGCTTCAACCCTTCGAGAAAAAACAGTACCTCTAAAGCACAGGACACGTGCGTACATGGGTAGAATGAGTTGAAAGGTAGTTCCAAGGGTCAGAAACAGAGGTAGTAGCAAGTAAGTACTACAGGGAAGAATTGTATATGTAACTACAGTTTGTAGTCTGTAGATACATGTGCATGACAATGAATGTACCTTTCGGCCACCCAAGGACAAACCGAAAAGTAAATCAAAATGTGGCTAGAGAAACTCCAACCGGGCGACTAGTTTTGTCCGTTGGGCCTGAAATGCGTCGGCGTGGACACAAAGCAGACGCGCTGCACGTCCCCTTGGTGTCCGTTGCGGTCGCACATGTCGGCCGGTGATGACCCACAAGTATAGGGGATCTATTGTAGCTCTTTTCAATAAGTAAGAGTGTCGAACCCAACGAGGAGCAGAAGGAAATGACAAGTAGTTTTCAGTAAGGTAATGTCTGCAAGTGCTGAAATTGTAAGTAGCAGAGTAGTTTGATAGCAAGATAATTTGTAACGAGCAAGTAACGGTAGTAGTAACAAAAGTGCAGCAAGGTAGCCCAATCCTTTTGAGGAAAAGGACAGGCCAAAACAGTCTCTTATGATAAGCAATGCGTTCTTGAGGGTATACGGGAATTTCATCTAGTCACTTTCATCATGTTGGTTTGATTTGTGTTCGCTACTTTGATAATTTGATATGTGGGTGGACCAGTGCTTAGGTGCTGTTCTTACTTGAACAAACCTCCTGCTTATGATTAACCCTCCCGCAAGCATCCGCAACTACGAGAAAAGTATTAAGAATAAATTCTAACCATAGCATTAAACTTTTGGATCCAATCGGTCCCTTACGAAATAGCGCATAAACTGGGGTTTAAGCTTCTGTCACTCTCGCAACCCACCATCTAATTGCTACTCCACAATGCATTCCCTTAGGCCCAAATATGGTGAAGTGTTATGTAGTCGATGTTCACATGACACCACTAAGGGAATAACAACATACATACTATCAAAATATCGAACACATATGAAGTTCACATGATTACTTGCAACATGATTTCTCCCGTGACCTCAAGAACAAAAGTAACTACTCACAAATGATAAACATGTTCATGATCAGAGGAGTATTAAATAGCATAATGGATCTGAACATATAATCTTCCACCAAATAAACCATATAGTAATCAACTACAAGATGTAATCAACACTACTAGTCACCCACAAGCACCAATCTATAGTTCCGGTAACAAGATTGAACACAAGAGATGAACTAGGGTTTGAGATGAGATGGTGCCGTTGAAGATGTTGATGGAGATTGCCCTCCCCAAGATGGGAGAGTTGTTGGTGATGATGACGACGATGATTTCCTCCTCCGGGAGGGAAGTTCCCCTGGCGGAATCGCTCCGCTGGAGGGCAAAAGTGTTCCTGCCCAAGTTCCGCCTCGAGACGGCGGCGCTCCGTCCCGTAAGTCTCTTCCTTATTTTTTCTAGGTCAAAATCACTTATATACCAGAAGATGGGCACCAGAGGTGGGCCGAGGAGGCCACAACCTACCAGGGCGCGCCTGGGGGGCCTCGCGCGCCCAGGTGGGTTGTGCCCACCTGGTGGCCCCCCTCTGGTGGTTATTGGCTCCAGTATTTCTTAAATATTCCATAAAAAATCTCCGTGAAGTTTCAGCTTATTTGGAGTTGTGCAAAATAGGTGGCCTGACGTAGCTTTTTCAGGTCCAGATTTCCAGCTGCCAGAATTCTCCCTCTTGGTGTGTACCTTGCAAATTATGAGAGAAAAGGCATTAGAATTACTCCAAAAAGCATTATTATGGATAAAAACATTATAAATAACAGTAAGAAAACATGATGCAAAATGGACGTATCAACTCCCCCAAGCTTAGACCTTGCTTGTCCTCAAGCAAAAAACGAAATCAAAAAACATGTCCACATGCTTTGAGAGAGAGGTGTCGATAAAAACAAAATACGGACATAGAGGCATCATGTTGATTATTATAACAACAACAAAATTAAACATAGGAATTTTATCAAAGAACTTTTATCACATATTTCTCATAAACAAGTAATAGTTCATCACACAATCTAAGTATAAAGCAAAAACTCTATTAGAAATAACAAACTATGTTCTCAGTCAACTTTGCAACTACAATTCATCATCTTTTCAGGAAGGGTCACGTGTCGAAGCCTTTAGGCAAGTCCATATACTCAACCATCATTTAGTCTTCTATGATTGCTAACACTCACCTCGTACCCATGAGCAAAACGTTTCAACCAGACACATAGAAACATAGGGGCTTATAGTTTCGCCTCCCAACATACACACTATCGGTGTCAAACCGGCGGATCTCGGGTAGGGGGTCCCGAACTATGCGTCTAAGGTCGATGGTTACAGGAGACCGGGGACACGATGTTTACCCAGGTTCGGGCCCTCTCTATGGAGGTAATACCCTACTTCCTACTTGATTGATCTTGATGAATATGAGTGTTACAAGAGTTGATCTACCACGAGATCGTAATGGCTAAACCCTAGAAGTCTAGCCCGTATGACTACGGTAATGAGTATATCCTTTCCGGACTACACCCTCCGGTTTATATAGACACCGGGGGAATCTAGGGTTACATAGAGTCGGTTACATGGGATGGAATCTTCATAGTTGATCACCAAGCTTGCCTTCCATGCCAAGGAGAGCCCTATCCGGACACGGGTACAGTCTTGGGTTCCCCTTTCCGAACCCCAAGATAGTCTTCAGATGTAATGACTGTATCCGGACCTGTATACACAACTGCAGAGGATATAATATTTCACGAGTTCAATCCGCTGACAACTTTTTGGTCATATGACATCACGCCTGCTCAGCCATTATTTTCGAACCGTTAGCTGGCCCGTCGTCCCACGTCTCGAGACGTGTTTTTATTGGCATCTCTTACCCAAGCGAAGATCGTGTCTCCCCCTTTGGGGGGGGGGGATTCTTGCCAACCCGGACGTGGGTAACCCAACCATTGCTTGGGTACAACTCCTTGGGAATAGGCAAGTCTTGAGGCCCAGGAGGAGACGTTTGATATTCGCAGCCTTTATATAGGGGTATAGACCCGTCTTTTTCTTTCACGCTTGCTTCTTCCTCAACCCTTGCTACCTCGAGTTCCAGCACCCGGGTTTCAGTTGCCACAAGCCCCAATCATGTCCGGATCCAGCCATCAAGGCCAGTGGGTAGCTTCTTCTGCCACGGAGGGAGATATTGCAAAGCTTCGGGCGGCGAGGTATCTGACCGCAGAAATCCATCATCGGCTTCCTGCTGAGGGGCAGGTTATTCCCACCCCCAGATCCAGCGAGAGGGTCGTGTTCGTGTCCCACTTCCTCCGCGGGTTAGGGTTTGCACTTAACCCCTTCGTCCGAGGGCTCATGTTCTATTACGGGCTAGATTTTCACGATCTGGCCCCGGACTCTATTCTTCTTATCTCGGCGTTTATCATCACGTGCGAAGCCTTCCTCCGAACTCCTCCGCACTTCGGCTTGTGGCTCAAGACCTTCGATGTGAAGCCGCAAGTGATAGAGGGGAGCAAGCTGAGTGCGGTGGTGCTACAGCGAGCAAGCTTGCTAGCGCTGTTTGGCTGAAAGGATCCTTCGCCAAATCTTCTGATTTATGGCAGCAGGGGTGGTTCTATATCACCGAGCCCCGTGGCTCCAAGTGGGCAGCAGCGCCTGCATTTCGATCCAGCCCCCCAATTCAGCTTGCATCGTGGATTAATAAGGGGTTGGACTGGGGATCAACGGGCGAGGTGCGAACTCTGCAAAGTCGCATCCGAAGCCTCATTGAGAGGGACATCAATATCGTCAATGTTTTTCAAGTAATGCTAGTTCGTCAGACCCTGCCGTGCCAGCGACGGCCTCTTCGCCTGTGGGAGTTCAATCCAGAAGGGCCGCGGACTCTTCAGCACTTCTTCGGCACTACGCACGAAGGAATGTGGAGATTATTCTTCGGGAAACGAAGGCAATGGCCGGACACCATCGAAGATGTCGGCCTAGACTGTAATCATACGGATACCCTGGTAAGTACCCTTTGGCAGAATACCTCATAATCAGATACCCAGTGGCAAGATACTGACCAAATCATCCTTTTTCAGGGCTGGATAAAGAAGGTGGAACGGATTAGGTGTCCGGCTCCCCTTCCCGAAGACTCAGCTAATCCTGTGCTAACAAGGATGCTTGCCTCGGCACCATATCAGGCGCCGGCAAGGGAGGGCAAAGAGGAGAGCGAAAAGACCCGGGATGACCTTTGTTCCGGAAGTAAGTCGGATACTGAGTCCGGAGAAATCGACCTTTCCTCGCCTGAAGATAGAGGCGAAAGAGGAGCCAGCATCCCTTCTCCGAGTAGGAGGAAAAGGGCCGCCTCCGAAGGTTGGGAGGGGCGATCCCCCAAAAGGGGCAAGATGCCACCGTTGAGCGGCTTGGGTTTGGAAAGCGACGCCATTGAACAGCCCTGACAAAGGGACGAGCCCTCGGCCAAACCGTAAGTGAATCCATAATACTTTGATAGCGTCCCGCTCCTTTGCCGTTACCGAAGATATACGTAACGCGTCCGTGCATTTTTACAGGTCGGCGCAGAGTGTTTCTGGGCAATCCTCTTCTTCGGGAGGTCTCCTCCCAGGGATGATGGAGAGCGAGACGCCTCCCCCAACCTCCTCACCCAATAAGGCGTACGACTCTGAAGTGTCGTCGCGGAGGGTTCTTCTTGATCAAGAAGTTACGCAGGGGATAAAAAGTGGCAGTACCCGAAGGTGGCTCTCCGACCGTCCGAGATTCTGGGGCTGATAATAAAGGCCCCGGACTGTCTGGCTCGCAGCCGACGGTGATTCTGGAGATAGGTGAACATATTCCTTCAAAGGATGGTGATGCTCCTAGAGCAGCTTCCGGAGACCCGGAGGCTCCGGATATATTGCGAGACATGTTGCGAAAAGCATCTGTCTCAGGAGAACAGCGTACCTTGATGGGTACAGTGGTTGAGAAGATTTTGTCCGCGAAGAGAGGATTGAATGAAGCCTTCATGAGCCTGCTAAAAGGCTTCGAGGTTTGTGATATAATATTTTCAGCTATGTTTTATTTGCAAAGATGCACCTGTGTATAGGTAGTAGCCCCTGAGGCTCGGGTTGGCTTCCACTGGGAAGCGAATCAGAGGATCAAAAAGAATTACTCAAGGACTGATCTGATGAACTGGAACGCAGGCTGTTTCCCCCTTAGCTACTTCCCAGACTATGGATATTGCCGAGCTGCAGCGGACGCTTGATGTGGCAGGGGATGACCTTGCGTTAATCAATATGCGTCTTGACGAGTCGCAAGGTACGTATTTGGGGCAATCCCCATACATTTTTTGTGGTATAAGCATGATGCTAAAATCTGTGTACTAAAATATGCGTGGCTGCAGATGGTGCTGCCGCCGTTGAAGTTCTTCGAGCGGAGCTGGCCTGGGCCAAGGAGCAGGCCCGGTGTAGCAATGCGGCTGCCGAAAAGGCATTGGCTGAGTTAAACGCCGAACAAGCTGCACGGCGCCAAGACGAGGAGAAGATATCCACGATGACGCTCGAACTGGAGAATGCTACTGGCCGCTGTGAATTTCTGGAGAAGGAGAGTAAAGCCTAACGGTTGAACTAGACAAGGCCTTACAAGAGGCGAGAGAAGCGCGGTCGGAATCTAGAGCAACCCGTGAGGAGATCCGGCAAGCTAGGGAGATTGCGGCTGGTAAGCCGTTTCTACTGCAAGCTAAGTTCGGTGATCTGAACTATGCTCAGCTTAACCAAGTGTGGAGCTCTCCGGACGAGTTTTTAGACCTGCCGAAGAGTTCTTCCGGTGCGGCGTAGTATTACCAAGTGCGAGATGGGTATGCAACGGAGAAGCTTTTTTGGTCGCAGTTTGGCGCATCAAAGCGCCCTCTGTTGCTCAATGAACAAATGTCCCATGGGCCGAACTTCATAGGATATCCGGCGCTGCCATGAAGAACGTCATAATCCGGTTGTGGCCAACCGAGCCTGTTCCGAATAGCTACTTCAGTTTGGTGCAAAGGCTTGTTGATGCGGTGCCGCGTATCGACGTTGTGAAGCGATCGGCGTGTATTGAGGGTGCACGGATGGCTTTTGCCCGAGTCAAGACATTCTGGGGGAAGATGAAGGCCATCGATGTTGCGGCGAAGAGTCCACCCAAGGGCAAGGACCGTCCCGAACCGGAGCATTATTTTGAAGACGTCCTGGAGGCCGCCCGCTTGATAGAGGGTCAGTGCTCGAAAAACATAATGTTCGAGTGAGGTGTATGATAATTGTAAAAGACCATTTTTATAGTTGATCTATTTTATGTTTTGCTTGAAAGCTTGAATTCCTCCTGTGCGGCCGTTTTAATATAATCTAAAAGTTTTCTAGTCGTTGGCTTCAGCCCCGTCGTAGGAAGTACGGGGGTGTTCGGAAAAGCATTTAATAACTCTTTATCCAGCGTCTTGGTCCATAAAGGAGGTGGGACTATAGGGCGTTAACACTTTCACTTAGCCATAGGAGTTTTATGGTGGGACTACGACATAGACCCTGGTATGTATGCGGCGTATGGTGCCTTACATATTTGATCTGAAAAAGATCCTTCATGTGACACGGAGAATCGCTAAAGATTCCAATAAGTCGTCAAGTGGTTGACCATCTCTCGCCGCATCATGACAGTCAGTTTTCGGCTTTCTCTACTGAGGTACTTGACCAGATGAACCGGAAGCACAATCGCAGTAGTTCTCCCTTTGCTACCCTAGCCGATAGAGCGGAACGTAGGGTAGCAAGCACAGGAGCCGGGCAACCCAACTATTGACCCAAGACAATGATTCGGAGCTGATGCATATAAGGCCAAACTTACGACGCCGAAGTACGCTGTAGAGCTGTTCGGGCTTTTGCTGGCAACTCATTTGTTCCCATACCGAGCCCCTAGCAAGTTATGCGAAGGTATATCTGTGAGACAACCATGGGAGCCGTAGTCAGTGGCGAAACAACACAGATGATTAATTCGGATACTGTTTACTGGGAGCTGAGCGATATGCCAATGATTACTTATTTTATATATATAAGCCGTCCTCCCGGCTATTTGACTTGCTCGGGGTCGGAGGCGGAGGAACAGGCATAGCACAGGCTCAAAATAGAGAGTGCGGTCTACAAAAAGTTATTTTGGACCTCCTGTCGCACGTCTGCGCCGCCAGTCCTCGGTGGGAGGAATCCTTGATGGAAATAGCCCTTAGGTGAGTGTACGGACCCGGACTACGATAGCGCCAGTTTCAGATGTTTGTCCTGTTCGTCACCTGTTTTTAAGGGATAGTGAAGGAAGAAATAAAAAGAAAATGGATAAAAAATGTTACGGGGGTGCTTGCAGGCTTGTCCGTAGTGTGCTTCCGCCAATGCCCATGGTATCTTGAGTGCGTAGTGATGTATTCGCGGCACAAATTTTGCAGGTGTACGAGGTGGGCGGCGGTAGCCGGACCGCTATTTTCGCTCCGGGAGTAGTTGATCCTCGGGTGGAAATTGCTTCTGGCCCCCGGTATTTCGTTGGTGAACCTCTCTGTCGTCCCTGTCATCTGACGGCCTCTTCCCCTTGTGTTCCGCGTTGAGCTTGCCGGCCTGTTTAAAGACCCAACCGTTTCTGTTAGTATGATTAGCTGGTTTATCGGGGTGGCCATGAATCTGGCAGGGTCGGTCCAATATCCTGTCTAGGTTGGATGGTTCGTCTCGGTTTGCCTTGAATGGCTTCTTCCGTTGACCGGGCTTGGGGTTGCTGAATCCGGCGTTGACCGCTGTGTCGCGTGTTCTTTCATTATCATTGCGACTGTTGTATTTGCTTTGTCGTGGCTTGCCGTTGCCATCTCGGATTTCGGAAGTGCCCGGGTCGCTGGCGATGTTGCTTCTACGAGCGAGCCAGCTGTCTTCAACCAAGCAAAAGCAGGTCATTAGAGCAGTAAGGGCTGTCATGGATTTAGGTCCTTCTTGTCCGAGATGGCGTGCTAGCCATTCGTCTCGGACGCTGTGTCTGAAGGCCGCAAGGGCTTCCGCATCCGGACAGTCGACAATTTGGTTCTTTTTGACTAAGAACCAAGTCCAGAGCTTCCTGGCTGACTCTCCGGGCTGCTGGACAATGTGGCTTAGGTCATCAGCGTCTGGTGGCTGGACATATGTTCCTTGGAAGTTGTCAAGGAAGGCTTCTTCCAAGTCTTCCCAGCTGCCGATGGAATTTTCAGGCAGGCTGTTTAGCTAGTGCCGAGCTGGCCCTTTTAGCTTTAGTGGGAGGTATTTGATGGCGTGGAGGTCGTCTCCACGTGCCATATGGATGTGGAGGATAAAATCTTCTATCCATACCGCGGGATCGGTTGTTCCATTGTATGATTCAATATTGACGGGTTTGAATCCGTCGGGGAATTCATGATCCATTACTTCATCAGTGAAGCAAAGAGGGTGTGCGGCGCCTCTATGTTGGGCCACACTACGACGTAACTCCGAAGGAGCCCATTTGCGGTTTTCGTCTCGGGCATGGCTAGGTTTGTCACGTCCGAATAGGTAGCCCTTGTCGCGTGTCGAGGCATGCCCTCGCGATCCCTAGATCGATCTTGCGTGTCCTGCTCTACTATCCGAGTCCCGCCGGAGGTCGTCAGTACAACCATGAGCTGTGTTATTCTTGTCTTTGTGGTGAGGTGGGGCGGTCTGATATTCGGCTTGAGTTGCCTCTTTATCCAGACACAGTTGTGGACGACCTGCCGCATTGTGTGATGATGGTACGGGCCCCAACGACTCGTCATCAGACTGAGGTAGCGATATATGCTTCGGGTAGCTTTTGGCTGGGCCACTAAGGCCGTATTCTTCGGCGGCCAGGGGTTCGGTCCATCTGTCGTTGAGTAGGTCTTGGTCAGCTTGAAGCTGCTGCTGCTTCTTTTTCAGGCTCCTCATAGTAGCTATTAGCCTGCGCTTGAAGCGCTCCTGCTCGAGGGGTTCTTCAGGTACGATGAAGTCTTCGTCGCCGAGGCTTACCTCGTCTTCGGAGGGCGGAAAGTAGTTGTCGTCCTCCGAATTGTCGCTGGGCAGGGCCTGTTCATCGGGGCTGGCTTGCCCGTTTTCTTGTTCCTCCTGTTCGGATCTTGCTCCAACAGGGTCTTCATTATTTTCGGCATCGTCCGGAGTACTATTTTCTTCGGTGCCAGCGTTGCTGCGATATGACTTAGAGCGGTGTTTAGGGCGCCGGTACTTAGACTGTGTCTCAAGAGATTTATTCTCGACTGGATCTTCTTTGTCATCATCGCTAGCTTTTTTAGGTGTATCAACCATGCACACGTCATACGAAGAGGCGGCCGTTCCATGTCTCGTGAATGGCGGGTCTTGGCGTTGCTCCTTATCGGCATCATCATCTACACCGTCGATGTCTTCGGAGCCATAATCAAGCGTGTCGGTTAAGTCCTCGACCGTGGCTATGAAGTGGGTGGCGGGTGGGAATCGAAATTCTCCATTATCAGCCCCTAGCTCGAACCGGACACAGTTCGGCTGTGAGTCCCCTGCCAAGGACATGTTTTTAATGAATTTAGAACGTTGCCCAAGGGAGAGTGTTGGAAGATATCTGCGGCGCTGAACTCGAAGATCGATAACCGATCCAGCTCTGCGCCCGCAGACGTGTGTGGTTTGGAACTTATAGCTGGAGACGAGTCCGGAATTCCGTTGACGCAGATATCCCCGGGTGTTGAGTCTGTGTGTGGCTCCACGCCGCGGACTCTATGGCGTCGGATGGTGCAATCTGCTCCAGATCTAAGGCCGTAGCTGTTATGGGACCATCTCCTGAATCTGGTCCGATAACAGATTTAAGTCATGTTCATCGGAGTGAGGGGGAGCGATCGTCGTGGTCTCAAATCCATTGAAGATCAAGTCTCCACGGATATCCGCAACGTAGTTCAAGCTTCCAAATCTGACCTGGTGGCCAGGGGCGTAGCTGTTGATCTGCTCCAGATGGCCAAGTGAGTTGGCCCGCAGTACGAAGCTGCTGAATACAAAAATCTGTCTGTGGAGGAAGGTTTCTCCTTGGAGAGCGTCACTATAGACGATCGAAGGGGCCATCAAACCTTTTGTCGACGACACGGTGGAACTCCCAATGAAAGCACCAATGTCGGTGTCAAAACCAGCGGATCTCGGGTAGGGGGTCACGAACTATGCGTCTAAGGTCGATGGTTACAGGAGACCGGGGACACGATGTTTACCCAGGTTCGGGCCCTCTCTATGGAGGTAATACCCTACTTCCTGCTTGATTGATCTTGATGAATATGAGTGTTACAAGAGTTGATCTACCACGAGATCATAATGGCTAAACCATAGAAGTCTAGCCCGTATGACTACGGTAATGAGTATATCCTTTCCGGACTACACCCTCTGGTTTATATAGACACCGGGGGAATCTAGGGTTACATAGAGTCGGTTACATGGGATGGAATCTTCATAGTTGATCGCCAAGCTTGCTTTCCACGCCAAGGAGAGCCCTATCTGGACACGGGTACAGTCTTCGGCCTTCACGTCTTCACAGCCCATCAGTCCGACCCATGGATAACAGGCCGGACGCCCGAGGACCCCTTAGTCCAGGACTCCCTCACACACCTCAAGGGTGATGTCAACAATAATAACTCATGCTATCTATATTCAACTGGACATATGTGCCTAGATCTTTCCTCACCACATGATGCTTGCCAAAGGAGAAAATAAAAAGGAATAGAAGGAAAACTTTGACTCTTTGCATAAATGTAAGTGCATAAAAGTAGAGGATAGGCCCTTCGCAGAGGGAAGCAGAGGTTGCCATGCGCTTATTTGTTTGTATGCTCAATCCTTTAGTGCAAGAGAATGTCACGTTGTATTACCCCTTAAGATGACAACCTTTATTATGCAGTCTGTCGCTTTTATTATTTGTCATCAAGTTCGTACAACGCTCAATTTTCTCTTACACTAAATGATCTCACACTTTTAGAGGCAATTTTTATTGCCTTTTTGCATCGATGACAACTTACTTGACGGATCTTGCTCAATCCCTAGGTAAGTATGGTGGACACTTGAAAATAAGATTTGGGTTTAAGGGTTTTTGGATGCACAAGTAGTATCTCTACTTAGTGCAGAATTTTTGGCTAGCAAAGATAGGGGCAAGCATCACATGTTAAAGGATCTATGACAATATGACTTCTATGTGAATATAAACAAACATAAATCATTAAGTTGTCTTCCTTGTCCAATATCAACAATTTTGGCATATAATATTTTGATGAGGGCTCACAATCACAAAAGATTTCTAGCATAGTATATGTATATGTGAATCTTCTCTTCCCTTATTAATTCTTTCATGAGTTGCATCATTGACTAATGCTATGTTTGTCAATCTCTAATAAAATTTCCTACTTATACTTTTCCTTATGTGGTGCTATCACCTACCATAGGATTAGTATATGATCTTATTGATTTATTTCTTTTCTTCTATTTATTTCCTTTCTCTTTTTTCTTTCTTATTTCTTTTCTTTATTTGCAACATGAAAGTAAAGAAAGCAAAAACTCAAACTAACTTTATTATATAATTTGCACATGATTACAAGGATAGATCACTAAGCAAACTATCAAAGAAGAAAGGCTCGAACTAAACTTTATTTCCTCTCAAAGAAAATGATTGAACTAAGATAAGTAAAAGCAAAAATATAGTGGGATGATACGATACCGGGACACCTCCTCCAAGCTTGGCGGAAGCCAAGGGGAGTGCCCATACCCGATACTCACTTCTCCTTTGGTGGTGAAGATGATGATGGTGATGAAGGAGATATCTTGTCCTCGGACTTCCATGGCAGTGGTCCACCATCGTAAGAGGAGGAGTGAGTCTCACGTGTCCTGCAACTAGCGGCCAAACTCATACCTTTGAACCTTGCCTCATATTCAAAGACTTGGTTTTGGAGGTCATAGATCTGGCTTCGGAGGAAGTTGATTTGCTCGTTGAGGGTGAAGACGATGTCCTTCATGGGCTTGCCATCCACCTTGAGATCGCGGGACAGGTCCGCGGTCATGAGGTGATTGGCATTGAGCCCACGGTCCACCATCCCCTTGCACCGGAAGACTTCCTGCTCCATGGCTTCAAGCCTGTCCTCCACGGTTCCCGTGCCCATGGGACCTTGCTCACCGCGGATGTACAACACCCCCTCATGCATCTGGATAGTTTGAGGGTGCTGCACCACCTCCCGCAGATAAGGGTTGATGACGTTCTTGAAGAACTTGTCCTTGGAGGAGCTTGAAGAGGACATGGTAGATGGGATCTGACAGAAAACAGCAAGGAAAAAGAGAACAGAGGATTTCTCCACGATACGGTGGCTAACATGTTCGGAAAGTATATATAGATTTTTTTATCTTGGAGGACAAGTATACAAAAGAAAACGGAGTACGGAAGGTGTCCCAGGTGGGCACAACCTTTTATAAGGAGACATACCCATAGGATTTTTATATGCTGTTCTATATGCCCAAAGTGCACCATCTAATTTCTTAGACCAATTCTTCCTGGACCTATTAACAGTCTTTTGCAAAATTAATTTTATTTATCTATTGCTAAGTTCAACTTGACCACTAGACTGAGGATGATAGGGTGATGCAATTCTATGGTTAACATCATACTTGGCAAGCATTTTATGGAAAGCACCATGAATAAAGTGTGAACCACCACCAGTCATTAAATATATAGGGACTCCAAACCTTGGGAAAATAACTTCCTTAAGCATTTTAATAGAGGTGTTGTGATCAGCACTAATATGTGTATACCCATTAGAGGAAGGAAAAGGTCCCATGTAATCAAATCCCCAAACATCAAATGGTTCAACGGCAAGTGAATAATTCATAGGCATTTCTTGACGCTTACTGATATTACCTATTCTTTGACATTCATCACAAGAAGAGACAAACTTACGGGCATCCTTGAAGAGAGTAGGCCAATAAAATCCAGATTGCAATGCCTTGTGAGCAGTTCTATCTCCAGCATGATGCCATCCATAAGCCTCGGAGTGACACTTCCGTAGGATTTGTCTCTGTTCATGCTCAGGTACACAACGTCTAATAATACCATCTACTCCTTCTTTCTAAAGATGTGGGTCATCCCAAAAGTAATGTCTTAAATCATAGAAGAGTTTTTTCTTTTGCTGGTATGTAAAGCTAGGTGGTAAATATTTAGCAACAATGTAATTGGCATAGTCAGCATACCAAGGAGTACTATTAGCAACATTTATTGCAGCTAACTGCTCATCAGGAAAACTATCATCAATAGGTAGTGGGTCATCAAGCACATTTTCAAGCCTAGACAATTTATCAGCTACGGGGTTCTCAGCTCCTTTTCTATCAATGATATGTAAATCAAATTCTTGTAACAAGAGAACCCAATGAATAAGTCTAGGTTTAGCATCATTCTTTTCCATAAGATATTTAATAGCAGCATGGTCTGTGTGAACAGTTACTTTGGAATCAACAATATAAGGTCTAAATTTATCACAAGCAAACACCACTGCTAAGAATTCTTTTTCAGTAGTAGCATAATTTCTTTGAGCACTCTCTAGAGTTTTACTAGCATAATGAATAGCATTCAATTTCTTATCAACTCTTTGTCCTAGAACATCACCAACAGCATAATCACTAGCATCACACATAATTTCAAAAGGCAAGTTCCAATCAGGTGGTTGAACAATAGGCGCAGATATTAAGGCTTTCTTGAGTGTTTAAAAGGCTTCAAGACAATCATCATCAAAAACAAAAGGAATATCCTTTTGCAAAAGATTAGTAAAAGGCCTAGAAATTTTAGAAAAGTCTTTGATAAATCTCCTATAGAAACCAGCATGACCTAGGAAACTACGAATACCTTTGATGTCCTTAGGACATGGCATTTTCTCAATGGCATCAACCTTAGCTTGGTCCACTTCAATACCTCTTTCAGAAATTTTATGACCCAAGACAATGCCTTCATTAACCATAAAGTGGCACTTCTCTCAATTCAAGACAAGATTTGTTTGTTCACATCTCTGCAAAACTCGCTCAAGATTGCTTAAACAGTCATCAAAATACTTCCCATAAACAGAGAAGTCATCCATGAAAACCTCAACAATCTTTTCACAAAAGTCAGAGAATATAGCAGTCATACATCTTTGAAAGGTAGCGGTGCATTACATAAACCAAAAGGCATACGTCTATAAGCATAAGTTCCAAAGGGACAAGTAAAAGTGGTCTTTTCTTGATCAGGTTGAGAAACAGGTATTTGTGAGAAGACAGAGTATCCATCTAGGAAGCAAAAGTGTGTGTGCTTAGATAATCTTTCAAGCATTTGATCAATAAAAGGCAAAGGGTAATGATCTTTTCTAGTTGCTTTGTTTAATTTTCTATAATCAATTACCATTCTATAGCCTGTAACAATTCTTTGTGGAATAAGTTCATTCTTATCATTAGGAACAATAGTTATACCTCCTTTCTTAGGGACACAATGAATAAGACTTACCCATCTACTATCAGCTATAGGATAGAATATACCTGCTTCCAGAAGTTTTAAGATTTCCGTTCTTACCACTTCCTTCATTTTTGGATTTAACCGACGTTGGTGATCAACAACGGGTTTAGCATCAGGTTCCACATTAATCTTGTGCTGACATAGAGTGGGACTAATGCCCTTCAAATCATCAAGAGTATATCCAATAGAAGCCCGGTGCTTCCTTAGAACTTTCAATAATCTTTCTTCTTCATGTTCTAAAAGGTTAGCACTAATAATAACAAGATATATTTTCTTTTCATCAAGATAAGCATATTTCAAAGTGTCTGGCAATTGTTTTAATTCAAACACAGGATCACCTTTAGGTGGAGGAGGACCTCCTAGAGTTTCAATAGGCAAATTGTGTTTAAGCAGAGGACGTTGTTCAAAGAAAATTTTATCTATTTCATTTCTTTCATGCATATGTAAATCATTTTCATGGTCTAGCAAATATTGCTCTAAAGGATCAGTAGGTGGAACAACAATAGAAGCAAGACCAATTAATTCATCCTTACTAGGCAATTCTTTCTCATGATGATTTCTACTAAACTTGGAAAAAATAAACTCATGAGACTCATCACCAAAGCTAACACCAACAGTTTGTTTCTTACAATCTATCTTAGCATTAACTGTGTTCAAGAAAGGTCTACCAAAGATAATGGGACAAAAGTCATCTTGTGAGGAACCAAGAACAAGAAAATCAGTAGGGTATTTAATTTTCCCATGCAAGACTTCAACATCTCTAATAATCCCAATTGGTGATATAGTGTCTCTATCCGCAAGTTTAATAGTAACATATATTTCTTCTATCTCAGCAGGTGTTATGTCTTTCATGATTTCTTCATATAAAGTGTAAGGAATAGCACTCACACTAGCACCCATGTCACATAAACCTATTGGGGAACGTAGTAATTTCAAAAAATTTCCTACGCACACGCAAGATCATGGTGATGCATAGCAACGAGAGGGGAGAGTGTTGTCCACATACCCTCGTAGACCGAAAGCGGAAGCGTAGCACAATGTGGTTGATGTAGTCGTACGTCTTCATGATCCGACCGATCAAGTACCAAACGCACGGCACCTCCGAGTTCAGCACACGTTCAGCCCGATGACGTCCCTCGAACTCCGATCCAGCCGAGTGTTGAGGGAGAGTTTCGTCAGCACGACGGCATGGTGACGATGATGATGTTCTACCGACGCAGGGCTTCGCCTAAGCACCGCTACAGTATTATCGAGGTGGACTATGGTGGAGGGGGGCACCGCACACGGCTAAAAGATCAAGCGATCAATTGTTGTGTCTCTAGGGTGCCCCCTGCCCTCGTATATAAAGGAGCAAGGGGGGAGGTGCGGTCGGCCAGGAGGGGGCGTGCCAGGAGGAGTCCTACTCCCACCGGGAGTAGGACTCCCTCCCTATTCCTTGTTGGATTAGGAGCAGAGGGGGAAAGAGGTGGAGGAGAAGAAGGAAGGGGGGGGGGCGCCGCCCCCCTCTCCTTGTCCTATTCAGACTAGGGGGGAGGGGCGCGCGGCCCTAGCCCTGGCCGCCTCTCCTCTTCTCCACTAAGGCCCACTATGGCCCATTAACCCCCGGGGGGTTCCGGTAACCCCTCCGGTACTCCGGTAAAATCCCGATTTCACCCGGAACACTTCCAATATCCAAATATAGGCTTCCAATATATCAATCTTCATGTCTCGACCATTTCGAGACTCCTCGTCATGTCCGTGATCACATCCGGGACTCCGAACAACCTTCGGTACATCAAAACATATAAACTCATAATATAACTGTCATCGAAACTTTAAGCGTGCGGACCCTACGGGTTCGAGAACTATGTAGACATGACCGAGACATGTCTCCGGTCAATAACCAATAGCGGAACCTGGATGCTCATATTGGCTCCCACATATTCTACGAAGATCTTTATCGGTCAGACCGCATAACAACATACGTTGTTCCCTTTGTCATCGGTATGTTACTTGCCCGAGATTCGATCGTCGGTATCTCAATACCTAATTCAATCTCGTTACCAGCAAGTCTCTTTACTCGTCCGTAATACATCATCCCGCAACTAACTCATTAGTTGCAATGCTTGCAAGGCTTAAGTGATGTGCATTACCGAGTGGGCCCAGAGATACCTCTCCGACAATCGGAGTGACAAATCCTAATCTTGAAATACGCCAACCCAACAAGTACCTTCGGAGACACCTGTAGAGCACCTTTATAATCACCCAGTTACATTGTGATGTTTGGTAGCACACAAAGTGTTCCTCCGGTAAATGGGAGTTGCATAATCTCATAGTCATAGGAACATGTATAAGTCATGAAGAAAGCAATAGCAACATACTAAACGATCGAGTGCTAAGATAACGGAATGGGCCAAGTCAATCACATCATTCACCTAATGATGTGACCCCGTTAATCAAATGACAACCCATGTCAATGGCTAGGAAACTTAACCATCTTTGATCAACGAGCTAGTCAAGTAGAGGCATACTAGTGACACTCTGTTTGTCTATGTATTCACACATGTATTATGTTTCCGGTTAATACAATTATAGCATGAATAATAAACATTTATCATGATATAAGGAAATAAATAATAACTTTATTATTGCCTCTAGGGCATATTTCCTTCAGTCTCCCACTTGCACTAGAGTCAATAATCTAGTTCACATCACCATGTGATTTAATACCAATAGTTCACATCACCATGTGATTAACACCCATAGTTCACATCGTCATGTGACCAACACCCAAAGGGTTTACTAGAGTCAATAATCTAGTTCACATCGCTATGTGATTAACACCCAAAGAGTACTAAGGTGTGATCATGTTTTGCTTGTGAGAGAAGTTTAGTCAACGGGTCTGCCACATTCAGATTCGTATGTATTTTGCAAATTTCTATGTCAACAATGCTCTGCACGGAGCTACTCTAACTAATTGCTCCCACTTTCAATATGTATTCAGACTGAGACTTAGAGTCATCTGGATCAGTGCCAAAACTTTTATCGACATAACCCTTTTACGACGAACCTTTTGTCACCTCCATAATCGAGAAACATATCCTTATTCCACTAAGGATAATTTTGACCGCTGTCCAGTGATCTACTCCTAGATCACTATTGTACCCTCTTGCCAAAATCATGGTGAGGTACACAATAGGTCTGGTACACAGCATAGCATACTTTATAGAACCTATGACTGAGGCATAGGAAATGACTTTCATTCTCTTTTCTATTTTCTGCTGTGGTCGGGTTTTGAGTCTTTACTCAACTTTATACTTTGCAACACAGACAAGAACTCTTTCTTTGACTGTTCCATTTTGAACTACTTCAAAATCTTGTCAAGGTATGTACTCATTGAAAAAACTTATCAAGCATCTTGATTTATCTCTATAAATCTTGATGCTCAATATGTAAGCAGCTTCCTCGAGGTCTCCGTCGGGAATTTGCAGCCTCTTGATCACAACGGGTGAGATTAAGTTCAGACCGGCCCCGCCGTCAACCAACATCTTGTTCACCTTGAGGTTGCGTATCATTGGTGAGACCAACAACGGCAAACACCCGACCGCAGTGGTGCGATCAGGGTGGTCCTCGGTGTCAAAGATGATGGGCGTGCTGGACCACTTCAGTGGCTTCTGAGTGTCGAACGATGGCTTTGCTGCTGTGATCTCACGCGCCCACTGCTTGAGCTGGCGGTGAGAAGTGTGCAGTGAGGCGCCACCATCGACGCACATGGCCTCCATAGCCTTCTGAAACTCTTGCTCGCCGGACTCGTCATCCTCGTCACGATCATCGTCTTCCTGCTTCTTGTCACGGCCCCGAGCGGGCCTCTCTTGCTGGTTATCCTTGTCGCGGCGGCCTCCTTGGCCGCCACGCTTCTTGCCGGATCCTTCGGCACCGTCCTGACCCTTCTCCTTGTCCCGCCTCTCATACTCAGCCTTTTGCTTTTCGGCAAGCAGCTCGACCTGTCGGCAGTTCTGGAGGTCATGGCCCTTGGTGTGGTGGATCTTGAAATACTACTTGCCGGAGCCTCCTGGCTTGTCAGCAGCTGCCAAGGCTCGGCAGGCGGCGCACCCGGCAATCTCCTTGCCGGGGTCGTCTGCCTTGGCCTTCTTGGCAACGCCGGTATCGTCGGATCCCTCGACGGCAAGCACGGCCTTGCCCTTGCGTTTCCTGTTGCGACGCCGGCCCTTCTTCGTCGGGGCGGCGGTGTCTTCATTAGTAGAGTCGGTTTCCACGCCGGCGTCCTCGCCGGGGTACTTCCTTCCATCTTCAGCCCGGGCGCACCTATCGGCCAGAACATAAAGTTCGGCCACATCCTTAACCTTGTTCATCGCCAGCTCTTCACGCATCTTGAGATTGCGCATGTTCTGATGGAACGCGCTAATCACAGCGGCGGGATGAACATCGGGGATGTTGTACTGCACCTGGCTGAACCTCTATATGTACTTGCGCAGGGTTTCCCCTTCCTTCTGGGGAATGATATGCAAATCACTGGCCTGGCCATGAGCTTGGTGGCCTCCGGTGAAGGCACCAACTAACTCATGGCACAGATCCGACCAAGAAGAAATGGAATCTGCCGGCAAGTGCATCAACCAAGACATGACGTTGGGCTTCAGTGCCAACGGGAAGTAATTGGCAAGCACCTTGTTGTCGCGAGCCCCAGCAGCTTGCATCGTGATGGTGTAGATGCTGAGGAACTCTGACGGATGGGTCTTGCCGTTGTACTTCTTGCCGACGTCGGGCTTGAACATGCGGTGGGATGACCACTGGAACTGCCGCAGCTCGCGGGTAAAGGCCGGGCAACCCACCTCGTAAGGTAGGCCGCCGGAGCCCCCCGGTGCTGGGTGGTCCATAGCGGGTCCCGCCCACTTATCCGACTGGTAACGTGTGTCGCGCCGGCGCTCGATGGTGGTTCGAGCGTCTTCATGGGCTCGCTCTCGAAGAACTTGGCGCTGGTCGCGGTGGGTCTGTGGGTCGGACGACGCTATGGAAATGTTATCACAAGCATCGTCACGACGGACCGGCACCGGCGGCAACTGGCGCGGGGGAGGAGAGTGCACTGTGGCTGCAGCTCCCCCGGTCCTTCCACCGCTCGCATGTGGTGGCTCGACGGAGCGCCGGCCCGAGGGCCCCGCCGGTCGCGGATAATCTTTGTTGGCGACGGCGACGAGGCTTCGGATGGTGGCCCTTCATTCGTCGAGCTTCTCCGCGGCAGGAGGGAAGTCGAGGAGTAGCTGCACGCACGCCAAAGCTTCTGCTGGCGTGGGTGGTGGCGAAAGCTGTGTGGACCGTGGCGCGCTTCGAGTTCTAACCACGTTAGAAGGAGCACTATCACAGCCCAGCGGCTGCATGCCATATTTGCCAGCACTTCGGCGGGCATGTTGGCCTCCTTCGTCCCGCAGATGATGCACATGGCTCTTCCCACAGCGGTGTCCAGGGTCACCGTCGTGGTGACGCTGCTCGTCGCGCGCACCCTGGGAAGAGCGCGCTGTGGGTGCCGGCGTAGGCGTCTTGGAGGTTGCTGCGCCGCCCGTAGGTGGCACAGCGACACCCCTGGAGGGCCCGCGCCGCCTGCGGGGGGCCCAGCCCCGTCTTTAGATTTGGCGGTGTGCGGCCCGTCGCCTGGCGCATGAACGACGCCGCTCGCCAGGCTCTGACTGCCAGGGCGATGCTGGTGCTCGCGGGCTGCGGCTCGGGTTCTGTCCGCGACCGGCCCGCTGCTCGCCCGCACTGGCACGGGCCGTTCGGCTCCCGACGAGCCGATCGCCGTGATCATCTTCTTCTTGGGAGCCATGGCGATGAAGAACTGCTAGGCTAACTGCTAGACCAGATTTCCACAACTGCGCCCCTACCTGGCGCGCCAAAGATGTCGGTGGGAACGACACCTATGGGGTCACTGGGATCCCTTCTACGGTCGGTGGGCGCGAGGTTGTGCAAAGAGCAGGTCTGACAGGAAGCACACGGATCGTTTACCCAGGTTCGGGCTGCGAAGATGCGTAATACCCTAGTCCTGCTTTGGTGGATGTATTGAGTGTTCTTGAGCTCTCGAACTAGCTACGGTGGCTGCGTAGTTTCAAAGAGCCGAATCCCCCTCCTGGTCGCCCCGGGCCTCCTTTTATAGGCAAAAGGGGTTGCCACAGTGGCACACAGCAGGTGGAAAGGTGTACAGTGGGCGAGCTTATCGCCCGGCATTACGGGACAAAGCGCATTAAATGCGCTACTTAGGTGTCCATTAGCTTTATCGGGGACGGGAACGAGGCCCGTCCCATCCGTCGCCGCTTTGCCTCACTTCGACACGCGCCCAGGCCAGCGATGTGTGCAGCGCCATGTAGGCAGGCAGGCTGCTGAGGTGGCGCGGTGGTAGGGCCTTCACGAAGAGTTGCATGCCACCATGCAGGTGCTTGCTGAGTCGGTGTAGAGGCCGCTCGTCGCCACGCAGGTGCCTGCCCAGCTGGTTGAGCTAGCAGCTGCTTGGGGACGCGGTGGAGTCTTGGCTGGCGCGGGCCTGGCAGTGGCCCTGCTGACGCCTTCGGCAAGGGTCTTGCCGGGGACCGGCAAGGGTCTTGCCGTTGGCGTTGCAGTCGTCCCCGGCAAGGCGCTTGCCAGGGGTCTTATGGATTCCCTCGGCCAGGATCCCGCCGAGGGTCACCGTCTTCTGGTCCTCATCTGATCTCATATGTTTATGATCTTGACGAAGATCTGCATGCCACCACAGAGGCGCCTCCCGAGCCTTGGTTCTAATGTAGTTGGTGGGGTTGGAACCCGTGGGCTCAAGGGTGGCTCGCTCTGCTGGCGTCAGGCAGGCTGCCCCGGCAAGGCTCTTGTCGGGGCTGCGGAGGCTGCGTCGGCAAGGATCTTGCCGAGGGAGTCTACCTCGCCCTCTTGCTCTCCTATGTTTCTGGTCTTGGCGTTGCCTTGGTTATCTTGTGCTTTGGCTTCTTTCCGGCTTCCCTCCTCTGCCCTGCTAAGTGTGGCCGCGGCGCGTGGCTCTGACTGCCCGTGCACAAGTAAAGGGGTCAAAAGGAGAGCCCCTACTTTCGTACACCAACAGGAGCCCTGATTGAACCCAAAGCTAAGCACTTCTCCCATTGCAAGAAAGATCAATCTAGTAGGCCAAACTAAACCGATAATTCAAAGAGACTTGCAAAGATATCAAATCATGCATATAAGAATTCAGAGAAGAACCAAATAATATTCATAGATAATCTTGTTCATAAATCCACAATTCATCGGATCTCGGCAAACACACCACAAAAGAGTATTACATCGAATAGATCTCCAAGAACATCGAGGAGAACTTTGTATTGAGAATCAAAGAGAGAGAATAAGCCATCTAGCTAATAACTATGGACCCGAAGGTCTGTGGTAAACTACTCATGCTTCATCGGAGAGGCAATGGTGTTGATGTAGAAGCCCTCCGTGATCGATTCCCCCTCCGGCAGATCGCCGGAAAAGGTCCTAAGATGGGATCTCATGGGTACAGAAGGTTGCGGCGGTGAAAAAGTGGTTTCGTGGCTCTCCCTGACCGATCTAGGGTATAAGAGTATATATAGGCGAAAGAAGTACGTCGGTGGAGCTACGAGGGGCCCACGGGGGTGGGGGCGCGCCTACCCCCCTGGGCGTGCCCTCCTACCTCGTGGCCGCCTCGTGGCGTTCCAGACTTCAACTCCAAGTCTTCTGGATTGCTTTCGGTCCAGGAAACATCATCGCGAAGGTTTCATTCCGTTTGGACTCCATTTGATATTCCTTTTCTGCAAAACTCTTAAATAGGCAAAAAACAAAAACTGGCACCGGGCCTCCGGTTAATAGGTTAGTCCCAAAAATAATATAAAAGAGCATATTAAAGCCCATTAAACATCCAAAACAGATAATATAATAGCATGGAACAATCAAAAATTATAGATACGTTGGAGACGTATCAATGGTGCACACATCAGACGATGAAGCATGGAAGAGCTTCGATGCATTACATGATGACAAAGCGGCAGATCCGAGGCATCCTCGAGTCGGCATCAACACGGATGGGTTCAGTGTGTTTGGTCTGACGGCAGCCCAATATAGTTGTTGGCCCGTATTTGTCTTTCCACTCAATCTCCCCCCGGATAGATTATGCAAAGAAAGAACATTTTCCTGACATTGATAATTCCAGGGCTCAACTATCCGGGGAAGAATATGAATGTGTACATGCAGCCGCTGAAGGACGAATTGCAAGAAGCCTGGGATAATGGGTTCAAGACATACGACGCCTTTAGCAAATGGAACTTCATAATGCATGTCTGGTACATGTACTCGACACATGACTTGCCGGCGTATGCGCTATTCATTGGCTGGTGTGTGCATGGAAGGTTCCCGTGCCCCACATGCAAGGGAGCTCTTGAGTTTCGTTGGCTTCAGGCCAGTTGCAAGTTTTCTTGCTTCGACATGCATAGACAGTTCCTGGATCCTAGCCATAAGTTCAGGAAAGACAAGAAGAACTTCATCAGAGGTAGAGTTGTCAAAAACTCTGCACCACTTGCGTTGACAGGCCAAGAGACACTAGATCAGTTAAACGCTCTCAAGCCAGATCCAGAGCGTCCAGGGTATTTCAAGGGGTATAATTCGAAACACGCCTGGACTCACAAGACATGCTTGTGGGATCTGCCTTACTTCAAAGACCTCCTTTGCCCACACAACATCGACGTGATGCACACTGAGAAGAATATCGCCGAGGCACTTTTTGGTACATTGTTCGGCATAGATGGGAATTCAAAGGATAATACTAAGGATAGAGTCGATCTGGAGGCGCTATGTGATAGGCCGTTACAAAACATACAAGAACCGAAAGGAAAGCAGAACTGGACGAAGCCAAAGGCATGGTTCAATCTTGGAAGGCCAGCTATGAGGGAAATTTTCTTGTGGGTGCAACAGCAGTTGATGTTCCCCGATGGGTATGCAGCGAATCTAAAAAGGGGAGCCAGTCTTGATAAATTGAAGATATTTGGTCTCAAGAGTCATTATTGGCACATATGGATTGAGCGGGTAATGCCGGTGATGTTGCATGGCTTCATCCCTGAGGATGAATGGCTAGTACTGGCAGAGCTGAGCTATTTCTTCCGTGTTCTTTGTGCGAAAGAACTATCGCCTGGCCTGCTAGAAGAAATGGAAGAGTTGGTTCCGGAGTTGATCTGCAAGTTAGAGAAGATCTTTCCGTCGGGCTTCTTTAATCCAATGCAGCACTTGATTTTGCATCTCCCAACCGAGGCAAGATTGGGGGGCCTATGCAAAATCGTTGGTGCTATGCCACTGAGAGGATGCAGAAGATGCTAAGAGAAAAATGTAAAAATAAACATAGAATTGAAGCATCGATGGCGGAGGCATTCATTACTGAGGAGGCGGCAAACTCCGTGACATCACACTACGAAGCCAAAAATCGTCATTTGCATAATCCGAAGCCTCGGTACAATGCTGACGAACCTAAAAAGGGTGGATCCAACCTCAGCCTATTCAAAGGGGATCTCGCACCAGCCGGTGCTTCTAATTCCTTAACGTTGGATTTCGAATAATGGCAGATCATTTCGTTGTATATCTTCACCAACCTAACAGAAGTGTGGCCATACATCAAGTAAGTTCTCGGTACATTGTTTCGCAACTTCTAATTCCTTTGCACTACTCTTATTCCCGGATAAATTTGATACAGTCGATACGTCGCCATATTCTCGTATGGAGCGGTGATCCAAAAGGATTCCGTCGAAGAGTATGAGCTTCTGGCAAAGCATGGACGCGGCTATCCCGGTTTCATCTCTTGGTTCAAACAAACGGTAATTTCCATTAGACAATTTCATTTCTTCATCTAATTTGTGGCTAATGCAATAATCCCTTTCGTATTAAACTTGTAGGCTAATTCAGAGCTTATGGACGCCGAATTGAGACAAGACGCTAATGGTTTTGGCTATAAGGTCTGTTCATTTGACAAATACGACATCAACGGGTATCGCTTTCGTACCTATGGCAAAGAGCTATCTATGGCCGACCAAAAGTCTAGAAATTGTTGTGTCTCTGCTATCGGCGAAGGAGATACCGAGTATTATGGAAGAGTTGAAGCAATTTATGAACTTCAATTCTATGGTGCAAACCCACCAAACGTCGTAGTCTTCAAATGTTATTGGTTCCAACCGAAGGAGACTAGAAGGACTCATGAACATATAGGGCTAGTAGAAATCAATCAAATCACCCATTTGGATGTTCCCGATGTCTATATTATGGCTCAACAGGCTACCCAAGTTTTCTATCTACCGTGGGCCTGTCAAAGTGATCCTAATCTCAAAGGTTGGGATGTCGTTTATGAAGTGCCGCCACGTGTTAGACCACCTCCCCCCAATGAAGATGATTATGCACCTCACATTAACCCAGACACATATGAAGGAGAATTCTTCCAAGAAACGCGTCTTTCCAAAAAATGTTTCAAGAACTGCTCTACTTCACCCCAGAACTTTGAAGTAGATAGCGACAGTGAACCCAACTTCACCCCTCAGCCGGAACAAGAAGAGCTTGAACTAGAAGAGGTTACTGCTGCGGATGACCTGTCAATGCTTGACAAATTATGTACAGGTGGCCTTCCACATGATGATGATGCATTTACTAATGATGATGATGAGCACGTCATTACTGATAGTGATGATGATGATGCATTTATTGATCCCGAAGCATTTATTGAATCAGATTATGACTAGGTATTCAAATTTTTATGTTGTACTTGATTTATATAGTTACTTGTATGATTGTATGATTTATATAGTTACTTGTATATTTTTCTTACTTTGTATGATTGTTTCTTATACATAGTGCCATGGTCTTGATGTCCGTCCCCGTCGGCCCTCGCCCGCTTTATGATTCAGATGTGGTAAATTCTCTTTCATAACTATTTGTTGCATTTCTCATTTATGACAATTATGGCCATCAAGTTGACATAGAGATATTTTAATCTAGGAGGTATGTGAACCGGAATTTGAAACCGACCCTCTTGTCGAGAAGTTAAATTTAGTTGAAAAAGAAAATGAGTATTTGAAAGAAAAAATTAAAAGAATTGAAGAAGAGAAGATGACATTGGAGTTGTATGTTGTCGATGCCGTCGATGATCACAAGATGAAGATGAATGCAATGCGCTTGAAGATGGATTCAATGCACCTGGAGCTTAAGAAGATTAGAAAATATGTCATTGATAATGAGGCTTGGTATCATTATGCTGTTGGATCAATATTTACCTTAGTTGCGATCTTCATCGCATTTGTTGTGATGAGGGTAAGTTTTCTCTAGTGTTTTGCTTAACAAATGCATACTTAGCTTACTTTCCTCCTAAATGGCATAACTACCTAAGTTAGACAAAAAATGAGCTATACTTAGCTTTCTTTCCTCAAAAATGTCATGATAATCTTTGTTACCTCCAAAATGATATAGACTTACCTTACTTTCCTCGAAAATGACATAATAACCTTAGTAAGCTCCAAAATGACCTATATACCTAGCTTAGCTCTAAAATGACCTACACTTAGCATTTTTACCTAGCTTAGCAATAAAATGGCATTTTTACCTACCTTAGTTAGAAGAAGAAGATAAAATAGAGGAGAGGAGAAAAAGAAAGAGCAGAAAAAATCTTCTTCTTCTTCTTCTTCCTTTTCTTCCTCTTCTTCTTCTTCTTCTTCTTCTTCTTTTTCTAGATAGTCTTCTTCTTCTAACTTGCTTCCTACACATGTATGTATGGATGAAACCATTGATGGAGTCTATTCTTCTCTTTTATGCTTCCTTCTTGTTTTGATTTTGTACAATGAAAAATGTCAAACTTGCTACCTACATATGTATGTATGGATGAAACCATTGTATGCTTGTTGTTGGATATGTTGGCTATGTATATGTGTTGGATGAAACCATTTGCTATGTATATGTGTTGGATGATCATATCCATATGGCAGGGATATGATTTGGTATGTATATGTGTTGGTATGCTTGTCGAAAGTATTTTCATATGTGTGTGTATATATATATATGTGAAATTCTGCCAAATTGAATGATTTCAAGAAAAAACAGAAAAAACAAGGGCTATCTACACTCTTTGCCGTCCGCTGGCGGACGGCAAAGAGCTTTGCCATCAGCTAGCGGACGGCAAACATGCCACGTGTCAGGTACTGCTACCTCTTGAGCACTGCGTTGGTTTTCCCTTGAAGAGGAAAGGGTGATGCAGCAAAGTAGCATAAGTATTTCCCTCAGTTTTTGAGAACCAAGGTATCAATCCAGTAGGAGGCTACGCGTGAGTCCCTTGTACCTACACAAAACAAATAAATCCTCGCAACCAACGCGATAAGGGGTTGTCAATCCCTTCACGGTCACTTACGAGAGTGAGATCTGATAGATATGATAGGATAATATTTTTGGTATTTTCGTGATAAAGATGCAAAGTAAAATAAAAGCAAAGGAAATAAATAAGTGTTGGAAGATTAATATGATGAAGATAGACCCGGGGGCCATTGGTTTCACTAGTGGCTTCTCTCAAGAGCATAGGTATTTACGGTGGGTGAACGAATTACTGTTGAGCAATTGACAGAATTGAGCATAATTATGAGAATATCTAGGTATGATCATGTATATAGGCATCACGTCCGAGACAAGTAGACCGACTCCTGCCTGCATCTACTACTATTACTCCACTCATCGACCGCTATCCAGCATGCATCTAGAGTATTAAGTTCATGAAAACAGAGTAACGCCTTAAGCAAGATGACATGATGTAGAGGGATAAATTCATGCAATATGATAAAAAACCCCATCTTGTTATCCTCGATGGCAACAATACAATACGTGCCTTGCTGCCCCTACTGTCACTGGGAAAGGACACCGCAAGATTGAACCCAAAGCTAAGCACTTTCTCCCATTGCAAGAAAGATCAATCTAGTAGGCCAAACCAAACTGATAATTCGAAGAGACTTGCAAAGATAACCAATCATACATAAAAGAATTCAGAGAAGATTCAAATATTGTTCATAGATAATCTTGATCATAAACCCAGAATTCATCGGTCTCAACAAACACATCGCAAAAAGAAGATTACATCGAATAGATCTCCACGAGAGAGGGGGAGAACATTGTATTGAGATCCAAAAAGAGAGAAGAAGCCATCTAGCTACTAACTATGGACCCGAAGGTCTGAAGTAAACTACTCACACTTCATCGGAGAGGCTATGGTGTTGATGTAGAAGCCCTCCGTGATGGATGCCCTCTCCAGCGGAGCTCCGGAACAGGCCCCAAGATGGGATCTCGTGGGTACAGAAGGTTGCGGCGGTGGAATTAGGTTTTTGGCTCCATATCTGATCGTTTGGGGGTACGTAAGTATATATAGGAGGAAGGAGTGCGTCGGTGGAGCAACAGGGGGCCCACGAGGGTGGAGGGCGCGCCCTGGGGGGTTGGCGCGCCCCCTACCTCGTGGCCTCCTCTTTTGTTTCTTGACGTAGGGTCCAAGTTTCCCGGATCATAATCTTCCTAAAAATCACGTTCCCGAAGGTTTCATTCCGTTTGGACTCCGTTTGATATTCCTTTTCTGTGAAACTCTGAAATAGGCAAAAAACAACAATTCTGGGCTGGGCCTCCGGTTAATAGGTTAGTCCCAAAAATAATATAAAAGTGAATAATAAAGCCCAATATTGTCCAAAACAGTAGATAACATAGCATGGAGCAATCAAAAATTATAGATCGTTGGAGACGTATCAGGTACCTGTGTAACCTGGGGCAGTAGGCTGCCTATTTTGTCGCTTTGCCGTCAGCCCGTGGATGGCAAAGAACGTTTAATATTTGCCGTCCGCCAGTTGACGGCAAAGCTACCAAATAGGCCAGCCCCCCAGGTGCTGCCACGTGGCACGCTTGGCCGTCCGCTGGCCGACGGCAATGATTCAATGCCATTTGTCGTCCGCTGGCTGACGACAACGACACAAAGGTCTTTGCCGTCTGCCAGCCGACGGCTATGCGCGCCGTTAACCCCTTAACGGACCTAAGCTGGCACGTGTGCCGTCCAGGCCGTCAGCTGGCTGACGGCAAAGACCTTTGTATCTTTGCCGTCCGCCAGCCAACGGTAAAGAGGCCTTTGTCGTAGCCTGTTCAGCTGGACGTGTTGCCGTCAGCTGGCTGACGACAAAGGTCTTTGCCGTCCGCCATGTGTGCCTTTGCCATCCGCCATGGCTGACGGCAAAGTTCCTGATTCATGTAGTGCAAGAACAAAAGTAACTACTCACAAATGATAAATATGTTCATGATCAAAGGAGTATTAAATAACATAATGGATCTGAACATATAATCTTCCACCAAATAAACCATATAGTAATCAACTACAAGATGTAATCAACACTACTAGTCACCCACAAGCACTAATCTATAGTTCTAGTAACAAGATTGAACACAAGAGATGAACTAGGGTTTGAGAGGAGATGGTGTTGTTGAAGATGTTGATGGAGATTGCCCTCCCCAAGATGGGGGAGTTGTTGGTGATGATGATGACGATGATTTCCCCCTCCGGGAGGGAAGTTCCCCCGGCGAAATCGCTCCACTGGAGGGCAAAAGTGCTCCTGCCCAAGTTCCGCCTCGAGACGGCGCCGCTCCGTCCCGTAAGTCTCCTCCTTATTTTTTCTAGGTCAAAATCACTTATATACCAAAAGATGGGCACCAGAGGTGGGCCGAGGAGGCCACAACCCACCAGGGCGCGCCTGGGGGGCCTGGCGCGCCCAGGTGGGTTGTGCCCACTTGGTGGACCCCCTGGTGGTTATTGGCTCCAGTATTTCTTAAATATTCCATAAAAAATCTCCGTGAAGTTTTAGCTTATTTGGAGTGGTGCAGAATAGGTGGCCTGACGTAGCTTTTTCACGTCCAGATTTCCAGCTGCCAGAATTCTCCCTCTTGGTGTGTACCTTGCAAATTATGAGAGAAAAGGCATTAGAAGTACCCCAAAAAGCATTATTATGGATAAAAACATTATAAATAACAGTAAGAAAACATGATGCAAAATGGACGTATCAGCCGGCCAACCACCGACGCGGTCGTATTTAACGCGGCGACCTATCGCAAGCCCACGCGTCAGCGACTGGAAGCTACGGGGTCGTCTTTGTTTAATCCACGCGCGCGTGTGTGTTTGTGGGTGGGGGGGCTCATCCACTTCCACTTCGGCTGCCCGTCCACATCTAGCCATGTGCTCCCTTGCTGGTGACAAAGCAAACCCTAGCGACGGGCTTCTTCGGCGGCTCCGGCAAGAAGGGGAAGCCGACCCTGGCGCTTCATCCTCCCACGCGCTTCCTCCATCGTCGGCGCCTGCCCGCCCCGTGAGGCAGCGGCTGCACATTCCGGTGCACCAGGCACGGTGGCACTGTGAGTTCAGGCAGCCGCTGCCGTATCCGGATGTGACACTACCGCATGACTGGCATCTCGATCCGCAGCGGATCCCAGTGCCGGTGGTGCCGCAGTCGCAGCGGGCGAACGCCGAGGAGGTGCGCAGGCACTGGTCGCTACTCACGCCGGATGCCGGTGTACGTGCCAGACTCTCCCCATTGGGAGGTCTGGATTGCCCTCGAACACGACGAGCAACAGCGCCTCGGCGTGTAGCACCACCACACCAACCCCCTGCCTCCCCCAGTCGTCAAGCCGGAGGAGAAGGAGAAGGAGGCTGCCTACCAGGCGGCGGTCATGGAGATCTCCATCGAGGAGGAGCGGAAAGGTGGAGGCAGACTACCAGGCAAGGCTGGCGGAGGCCCTCGCCCTCTCTGCGGCCGGGGACTGCGTGGTGCCGCCGTTGCTCACCCTCCCATCCCCGACGCCTAAGGCCGAGCCGACCGACCGCTACGTCTGGACCGGCCAGCTGCGGGAGTGGGTCAGCGCCCCCCCTTTGGCTCGGCGTGACTCCGACGCAGGAGGCCACATACCTCGAACATTGGAGGTAGCGCGCGCTGACGGAGGAGCGCGCCGACGACAAGCGACACATGCAGCGGGAGCGCGAGGAGGAGGAGGAGCGCGCCCGCCTCGCCGCATTGCCGCCGCTGCAGCAAACGCCAGAGGAGGCTGCCCTGGCGGCCTATCAAGCCACGTTCGGGTGGGTTGGGCCGTCTCCTGTCTTCATCGACCTCACCGGCGCCGACGACGACAACAACGGCAAGGGCAAGGCCGACGACTAGGGCAGCGTGCAAATTTTTTTAATGTCTAATTAGTGTTTAAGAAGACTCCACCGGCCACTTATGTTTAATTACACTTTTCTTAAGTTTACTCAGACCATGCGGGCAAAAATGGGTATGCCTCTCGTTGGGCACACCAACTGTACCAAAAGGAAAAACGGACGCGCACGTCTGCTTGACCAAAACGGACAAAAAACAAACAAAGCACGCTTCCGTTTGGGTCGCCCCATAGGAGTTGCTCTTAGACTTCAATACAAGTACTTCAGTAAGCAACACACTATTTCCACCAATCTAGACTCAAAACTAAAATATAACAAATTAATTGGACACACCGGATTACCAGTCATCTTAAATTGGTACTACGCAAGATTTGCGGCTGCTAAAGACATTGTGAAGCAAGTGTCCAAAGCTCCCAACAATTTTACCAGTCGGACATACCAGATTCCCAATCCATCATTATCTTTTATTGGTCACCTTGACAGAATGGTAAAATACGTGAACATAACAAGTATAGTTCTGTAAGCACTAGCAGAATAAAATGCCAACTCAGAACTTCAACAACGGGTCCACACAGTGAGCACTGCCCACCATCCTCAAAGTGATGGCCAGACAGAGAGAGTTAATCAATGTCTAAAAAATTATTTGAGAAGTATGGCATTTAATGAGCCCAAGAACTGGTGCTTTTGGTTGTCCTTGGCAGAGTGGAGGTTTAATACCACTTACCACACTGCAACAAAATGTACTCCATTACAATGCATGTATGGATTTCCTCTCCCTATGATTGTGAAGTCTCGGTACCATGACCAATAGATGCTGATGCCCAAACTTTTCTCCAGACAAAAGAAAGTATGATGGCTCAACTCAAACACAACCTTCTAGTAACACAAGAAAGGATGAAAAAGTATGTTGATAGAAACATAACAGATAGACAATACAATATGGGAGATATGGTTTATTTAAAGATGCAGCCTTACAGACTTGCAGCATTTGGTATCAAAACAGGCTTGAAACTTATAACAAAGTTTTATGGCCCTTACAAAGTATTACCGAAAATTAGTAATTCATCTTACAAAATACAGTTGTCATCTGTACAGGTACACAATGTCTTTCACATCAGCCAGCTGAAAAGACGTATCAGTCCAAATGATGTCCCAGCTCCAGGCCTTCCACTAGTTGATACAGTACTTATGGAAAAATCAAAGTAGCCCCTATTATCGTACTGGATACTCGAGCTGTTCCCAGAAAAAATCGACTGGTTACCCAATGGCTCATTCAGTGGCTAAACATGTCTCCTGAAGAAGCAACTTGGGAGGACGCAAACATCATCAAGCTCCTGGTAGAGTTGAGATTGCCAGAGTTGTTGCCTCGATCCTTGCCGGGGACAGTCCTGTTCTTCTTTTCTTCTTTTTCCTGGCCTGTTCGCTCTCTGCAAAGAGTCGTGAAGTCGCTCTTGGTAGAGATGAGGTGCTGATAACGTGTGATGAATCAATGTAATGAATAGTAAACTGATTACTTTATTGATCGATTACATGTATATATATCCCTTGAAGAGACACGCCTCACAGAAGTGACGTTTCGGAGAGACGCATCGAATAAGAGTGTCGGTTTCCTGTAGAATGGGATGGGACGTGTGCAGGAACAACACATCGGTTACAAGTGTGGATTTCCTTAATTACATGTGCTAATTAAATCTCAACGAAAAGAACATGCCCGACCCAGTTTCCTATCATCGTACATACGTAGATTTGATCTACACAAATACATACACATACGTCTGACCTACTGCTAAAAGAAGAACATACGTCCTACCTGGACGCGTACAAATACATACATACAGGCACAAGATACATACCTCAGGTTTGGCTTTCACTTCGAAGTTTTCGTGTTCATCCTTCGTTCCGATCAAGCCAACTTTATTTACATCTTTTATTAATTTATGTTCTTTACTTTCAAGTTGTTATTATGCTCGTTGCTACAATCAATCCTGTTATAACTCTGGTTTATTTGCTCCAAAGAACACTAATAGCTTCTGGAGATTCTCAAACAGTTACTTTACGCGAGACCCGTGACAACTAGTGTGCGACCGAAATGCCATTCATAAATAATCTCCTCTGCACTTCGTTGGGACGATTACTATTGGGATACTTACACGAAGATGCTACAATACCCTGCGTGTGTACAGGGCACCAGTCACCAGTCTTCGGTGCTCGAGGCTCCGAGCACCGCCCTTGTGATATCATGGCTGACATTTTTGGAGCCCTCGCCTGGATTAAGTGAGGATTTACCGGACGGTAAGTTTTCACAAAGGTCAGCACTACACCAGATGGTTTCCCCCCTCCTAGTATTATGGTAAAAAGGCTTTTAGGTCTTTCATCGATTTGTCCGTCCTTTTGGGTTGCCCCATTTGTCAGTGGACTCGGGGTACCCCTGTTTTTATTATGCTGACAAGTGCCCCCGCATCATAATTCCTCCTGTAGTTTGGGCGAAGGTGACGAGCGAGGCCGTAGACAAGGAAGATGTGTGGGGTCGCCGGTAGGTGAGCATATCGGTGACGGTGCGGGGAAGGTCAGCACCCAAGGAGTCGAGGCCATGTCATGGGAGGGCGTAAAAAGAGAGGTCTCCGGCACGGGCAACAGAGAAGGAGTCCGGCGGCGGCGCGGCGCCACTGTTCTTTAGATGGTTGCTACTATTTTTCATAGGAGACTGGAGAAAAAGAAAGGAATATTTTTGCTTTTGCCAATTTTTGTTATGCCATTCTAGCTTTTGACATTTCACTTTTACAACTCTTATCTTTTGACAATCATCACAATTGTCATTCCGTGGCAAAAGCAAAATTTTCAGAGTCAAAAGTGTGATACATAGTCAAAAGCTACAAGTGGCAAAAGTTTAAATAAAATTATTTTCCTTTTGCCACAGAATGGCAGTTGTGATACATTATCAAAAGCTGAGAATGGCAAAAGTGAAATGTCAAATTTTAGAGTGGCATAAAAAAATTGGCAAAAGCTAGAGTAACAAAAAACAAATTTTCACAAAAAGAAACACACAACAGAGAGAGAGAGGGAGAGAGGGAGAGCGGGATCGTGTAGAAAAACAAAACGACTGGAATAAAAGTTCGATGGGCTTGCGGCCCACGGAACGTCCCACACGACATATCTTCTCTCAAAAATAAAAGAACATATCCGATTACCAGTTTCTATTACGCGCGTAGGTCGCTGGATAGCGACCTACCGCATACCCTCCTATGTGCCGCATCCTCTGTATGGGCGGCCCATTGTAGGGCTTTTCCCCACTGCTTTTGGGAAGCTTCCCTGAGCCGGTTTTTCTTTTCCTTTTGTTTTTCTCGCATGGTTTTTTCTTTGTTTTATATTTTTTTCGTATTTTTACCTTCTTCTTCTTTCCTTTTTTTATTTTCCCTTCTTCTTCTTCTTAAGCGTGCAATTTTTTTGAAATTCATGAAAAGTTTTCAAACCCATGGAACATTTTTTGTATTCGGGAACAAAATTTCCAATTCATGAACAATTGTTGAATTCACGGACATATTTTCCAAATATGTGAACGATTTCAAAATTCGTGAACATTTTTTAAATTTGTAAAAGTATTTTATAATTCATGGAGATTTTTCAAAAATCACGAATATTTTTTAAAATTCATGATTTTTATAAAAAATTACAAACATTTCTTGAATGCATGGACATTTTTAAATTTCGTGAAAATTATCAAATTCAAGAATATCTTTTCAATTCGAGAACAAAATTTTGAAGTCACCAACATTTTCTGAATTCGAGAACCCTTTTTAAATTTCGTTTTTTTTAAATTCGCGAATATTTTTCAAATACATAATTTATTTGAAATCTCGAGTATTTTTAAGGAATCTAAAAAACAGAAAAGAAAAATAACAAACAAAAAGAAACGAGAAAAGTTTAGGGAAGGCGCGCCCCGTACCTGGGCCGGCCCAAGTTCGCGCGAGGGGCGCGGCCTCGCTTTCCACCGCACGGGTTGGGAAATAGGAGTCCCGGTCCGAGCCGGCTACCTATCATTGTACTAGGATATGTACGCAGGTCCGATCTAGAAATACGACGTACAGATACGACCGACCTAGACAATTACAAATACCTAGATAAGGATCTAGAAATACGTAGATACGGGTACCACATACGTACCCCGGCTTTCCCTTTCGTTTCGAAGCTCTCGCGTTGGGCAGCGAGGTGATCGGCGGAACACGAAGATCAAATCGAGTAAGTCGCCTTCTTCTTCCTCCGTCGATCCGATCGAATTAGGGTTCGTGCTTTTCGTCTCCTTTTCTGCTTCCTTGGTCTTTGGTCTCTGTTCTTGACAGGGCAAGATCAAGATGGCCGCGGTTCTTCCTGCGCTGCTGCCAACCCCACCGTCGGCCCCAATCGCTACGTTGCTCAAGACACCGCGGACGGACGGGAAGCCTGGCCGTGCGTCGGCGAGCCGGAGATGGATAGATAACAGATTTATGATTCTGGCCGCCGCGTCGGACTTGACCGGCGGTGAGCGCGTCGGATGCGTGCTGTCGGAGATGAGCGGAGGCGAGCGAGTCAAACGCGTGGCATCGGACATGGGCGGCGGCGACCGTGCCGGACGCGTGGCATTGGGCATGGGCGGCGGTGACCGCGCCGGTCGCGAGGAGTCCCGAACCAGCTGGAGCGCTGTCAAGAGGCCTGCGAGCCGCGCCCCTTCCACTGACCGGTGTGACAAGAAGCCCAAGGCTCCGGTCGACAAGGAAGCTGCTCCGGAGGCAGAGCAACTGTTCGCTGGTCCGACGTTCATGAGCGTGGTGCCCCCGGATCCCAGCGAGCTCCCGATCCCTTGCTACTTCATGAAGAAGGCCCGCTAGTGGACTAGCAAGTAGCAAAAACACATGGGATTGGTCCCTTACTACAGTCGTCGTCGTCGTCGTGCAATATTGCTTTGTAGCCAAATTTCAGCGCTTATTAGATGCGCTTTTAGTAGTGTAATTTGTCATGGCTCTGGGTTGTGTTCATGTTAGTAAAATCCAACCCAGAGAGGGGCGGATGGGTGGCATGACAATGATAAACTGTCTTCATTTTATTTTACTCCCCACTTCCTCTACTGAAGAAACCCAGTTTTAAGATCACCGTTGAGCCTCACACCTGCTCCGCTAAATCTGTCGCCATAATCAAGACTGGAAATCTGTCATAATCTTGAACAAGGCAATTTGCTAGGACGCAGTTCAGGGCTAGAACAGATAGTCTCTGTTGATTTAACAAGTCGATTCATTTATAGTTCTTGATCTGGTGCAGCAGTTCCATTTCTACTGCTAAGGCCTTGTACAATGGGAGATGCTTAGGGGAGGTGTTTAGAGAAATAAACCAGGCTTCCTTAAGCACCGGTGCCTATTTGTACCGGAGAAACGCTTAACTAAGCATCTCTCCTGTAGGCACCGGTGCTTCAGAAAAACTCGGTTTATTTTTCTAAGCACCTCCCTAAGCATCTCCCATTGTACAAGGCCTAAGAGCAGAGCTACTCTGCAACGAACCGGCCATCACAACAGAAAGAAAAGTATGATCCACCCACAGCATTGCACAAATGATTCAGTTAAACAACAAATGGGACCTTCACACAGACACTTGAATTTGTGCATATATAGGTACTTACACTTGAATTTGTGCATATATAGGTACTTACACTTGAATTTGTGCATATATAGGTACTTACACTTGAATTTATGCTTTATATATGAAGTAAACCACCATAGCCACTTGGCACTCAGATGCGGCTTTCTTATGATTTTGACACCAATATATTCAGAGAAAATGGTACGACTACAACACAGGACACGTACACGGGAAGAATTAGTTGAAAGGCAGTTTCAAGGGTTAGAAACAGAGGTAGCAAGTCAGTACTACAATCTTATAAGCTTTTAGTCGGAGGGACAAATGTCATGATATCCATCAGATTGCCTAAAACCCGAACTCTATCCCCTGCGAGCCAAAGTGGAACAACAATTTTTTTCAAATGCTTGATTAACATTTTTATATACATGATCAACATTTTTTCAAATGCCTGATTAACATTTTTACTCAACACAACATTTTTCAAATGCTTGATTTACATGTTTATATACATGACCAACATTCTTTCGAATACTTGACTAACATTTTTTCTAAACACATTTAAGATTCTTCAAATGTTGATTTACATTTTTCAAATACTCGTTCATCATTTTTTAAATGCTTGATTTACATTTTTATATACATGATCAAAACATTTAATCATTTTTAGTACATGGTCAATATTTTTCCTATACACGTCTAACATTTAACGAATGCTTGATTAACATTTTGCAAACACTTTGTTCACATGCTTGATTAACATTTTTTAAATACATGATCAAATTGCTTCATACACATTTTTTATACATTTTCCAAATACTTGACAAACAAATTCACTATACACATTTAACATTTTTTTAATGCTTGGCCAATGTTTTTCAAATGTTTGATGTAGAATAATTTTTGTAAATATTTATTTAGAATATTCGGAAGTATAAATGAAAGTAAAAAAAGAAGGAAAAACTGAAAATTAAAAACATGCAAGAAAAAACAAGGTTGTTGTTCCCGCGCGCCTTGGCCGACCTAACTCGCACTAACCCTTCAGCGTGGGTTCCCCGTCTCGCTGAATGCGAGACATAGCGAAATCACTAATTAAGGAGTACTCTTTGCAAATGTCACTCCCACATTTCAGGTTACGACAAGTGACGCACTGCATGGAGCCACTTGCTGCAACTTTGAAGTTCCTTTTTTCGTAGATTCATTTATTCAAAATGTTTTATAACTTAATCCACGCGTCCAAATCTTGAACTGTTTTCACCTTGGATTCCTAGCATCGAGTTCTTCAAAATTTGATCCCATGTTGATAGGTTTCGATGAACTTTTTACATTAAAAAACCAGACAAAAAAACACGAACCGGAAGCACCCTCTTTTTTCCTTTTCTAAGAGGCATAGTTTGGAAAACCAAATCTGTGCCTCAACGAGAAACAAATCTATGCCTCTCGCGAAAAAAACATGATTTTTCCTTCTTTCTCGAGAGGCACGACTATGCCTCTCCCGAAAGTAAACCTGCCTCTACGAGAAGTAAATATGTGCCTCTCGCGAAAAAAAACACGTTTTTCCTTTTCTGAGAGACACGACATTGTGTCTCGTGAAAGCAAATCTGTGCCTTCACGAGAAGTAAATTTGTGCCCCTCACGGAAGAAAAAAAATGTGTTTTTGCAAGAGGCACGAGTGTGCCTCTTGCGGAAGCTAATCCGTGCCTCCACGAGACATATCTCCGTGCCTCTCGTGGAAGAGGGAAGAGGCGCAATTTTTCACGCATTTTTTTGATTTCTTTTTGTCCAAAACCTAAGAAAAACCAAAAAGCCAAAAAACCCGAAAAAGTGTCTAAAAACTAAAAACACACAAAGAAAAATAAAACCAAAGAAGCACATAGACCGTGCCACTTGGGCCATAGGGGCGCCCACTTGTTTATGCCTCGCGCTTGAGATGGTGCACCTTATGTTTTTTTAGAAGGGTGCACCCTGTGTTTGAATCGTAGCACCTCCCATTTATCTATTTTCCCATCACTGTTGGTGGATAGGTTGACACAGAGGCCGAAAAAGGTATATTAACAAAGTGAATCGTTTTCCTCATCACAACGTCTTCTTCAGAAACAGAGTGCCAGTTGCTTGTATGAAACGTTAGGGAATTTTGTGTAAAAGTGCATGACAGACCAACAATATCAATTCCTTTTATTACTTGGTAGGAATAAATTCACCATTTAAAAAAGTGAATTAAATGAAAGTCCAAAAATCACAAAATGTTCATGAATTCAAAATTGTTTATCATTTTGAAAATTGATAGAGATCACGAAATGTTCACAGGTTAAAAAAAAGTTTGATTTCAAAAAACGCTTCGAATATTCCAAACATGTTCACATTTTCTAAAAGGTATTCAGAAAAACAAAAAAAATATTTGTCTATTCAAATAAGTTTATGAATTTGATAAAATGTTTGGGACCAAGAAAAAGATAATGAAATTTATAAAATATTCAGGGAAAAAATCATGTATTTCAAAAAAATCCCACATTTCCAAAAAGATTATAGATTAAAAATGTTCACTGATTCAAAAAATACATGCATTTGAAAACATGTCCATCGATTCAAAAATTGTTTGCCGATTGAAAAAATGATCACGAGTTTCCAAAAAATGTTCACAATCTCAGAAAATGTAGTGAATCTGCAAATTGAAGAGTGAAAAAATGTTCATGAATTGTAAAGAAACAAAAATTGAATTTGAAATGTGTTCATGATTTCAAAATAAATGTTTGCGAATTCAAAAAATTGTTCATGATTTCAAAATATATTCATGAATTTTAATATATATACAAAACTAAAATAAAAGGAAGGAAGAAAATATTATAAAAGAATAAAATGGTAAGGAAAGGAAAATGGAAAAGTGGCCACAACCTCCTTTTCCTATCTTTTTTAAGTTTATGCTTTCATTTGTTTGGGTTAATATTTTTACTTCTCTTATATATGTATGTACTCCAGGGAGTACTTACTCTGGCTCCTCGTATACCACATAAATAAATCTTTTATACTTCTTTATTATTTTAAATATACTCTATTAATAATTACTAGATACCCAGAATGAGTTTCATAAAAAAATTCATGTGAGTCTACATATTTTCAAAGGTTTAAGTAATATACTAATTTGTTTGTACATGAAAAAGGTATATTCCTAAAGTATGTCACAAATGATATTTTTTCAATAGAACTCGTATTGGGGTATCGTTGAATATTTAATGAAGTACATTGAGAACGATAAAGAGGTATAATCAACGCGGGTATGTGCTCCCATGAGTACATGCTCCCATGAGTACAGAAAATTAGTCATATATATAAGAAGAATGCATTCTACCAACCGGGAGTAGTTACCATCATGTCCTATATAATACCATGTGGTAGTATATATACTATTCTACCATTCTAAATATGTTCATACACTATTGTTGGGTAACGTTGCATGGAAAACAAAAAAAATTCTACGCACACGCAAGATCTATCAAGGAGATGCATAACAACGAGAGGGCGAGAGTGTGTCTACGTACCCTCGTAGACCGTAAGCAAAAGCGTTTCACAACGCGGTTTATGTAGTCGAACTTTCTTCACGATCCAACCGATCGAGTACTGAACATATGACACTTCCGCGTTCAACACATGTTCAGCTCGGTGACGTCCGCGCCTTCTTGATCCAGCAAGACGGCGAGGTAGTGGATGAGTTCCGACAACACGACGGTGTGGTGATGGTGATGGTGTTGTGATCTCCGTAGGGCTTCGCCTAAGCACTACGAAAATATGACCGAGGGAGTAAACGGTGGACGGGGGCGCCGCACACGACTAAGACAATGTTGTGTCCTTGTGTGGTGCCCCCTCCCCATGTATATATATGTGGGAGGGGAGGAGGCGGCCCCTAGGGCGCTCAAGAGACCTGGCGGCAGCCCTAGGGCTGCTGCCTTGCCCTGCGCCCCCTTTCCTTATTTGGACATGAGGGGGAAAGGAAAGGGAGATGGCTGCCTTAGGGCGCCTCCCCTTTCCTTCCCTCCCTCCTTTGGTGCGTGGCCAGGGGGTAGAGGGGCTGGTGTGCTCTTCCCCTTTTGCCGATAAGGCCCAATAACCAACCGGGGCTGCCCGAAACCCCTTCCGGTGACCCGATAAGTACCCGGTACCACCCGAAACACTTCCGGTGTCCAAATACCATCGTCCTATATATATCACTCTTTACCTCCAGACCATTCCGGAGCTCCTCGTCATGTCCGTGGTCTCATCCGGGACTCCGAACAACATTCGGTCACCAAATCATATAACTCATATAACACTATATCGTCAACGAACATTAAGCGTGCAGACCCTACGGGTTCGAGAACTATGTAGACATGAACAAAACACCTCTCCGGTCAATAACCAATAGCGGAACCTGGATGCACATATTTATTCCTACATATTCTACGAAGATCTTTATCGGTCGAACCGTTATGACAATATACATAATTCCCTTTGGCTATCAGTATGTTACTTGCTCGAGATTCGATCGTCGGTATCCTCATACCTAGTTCAATGTCGTTACCGGCAAGTCTCTTTACTCGTTCCGTAATACATCACCTCATGACCAACTCCTTAGTCATTTGCTTGCAAGCCTATGATGTGTATTACCGAGAGGGCCCAGAGATACCTCTCCGATACTCGGAGTGACAAATCCTAATCTCGATCTATGCCAACTCAACAAACACCTTCGGAGATACCTGTAGAGCATCTTTATGATCACCCAGTTACGTTGTGACGTTTGATAGGACACAAGGTATTCCTCCGGTATCCGGGAGTTGCATAATCTCATAGTCGAAGGAATATGTATTTGACATGAAGAAAGCAATAGCAATAAAACTGAACGATCATTATGCTAAGCTAATGGATGGGCCTTGTCAATTGTATCATTCTCCTAATGATGTGATCCCGTTATAAAATGACAACACGTGTCCATGGTTAGGACACCTTAACCATCTTCGATCAACTAGCTAGTCTAGTAGAGGCTTACTAAGGACACGGTATTTGTTTATGTGTTCACACATGTATTTAGGTTTCCGATCAATACAATTATATCATGAATAATGAATCTTTATCATAAATAAGGAAATATAAAATAACAATTTTATTATTGCCTCTAGGGCATATTTCCTTCAGTCTCCACTTGCACTAGAGTCAGTAATCTAGTTCACATCGCCATGTGAATAACACCCATAGTTCACATCGCCATGTGATTAACACCCATAGTTCACATTGCCATGTGACCAACTCCCAAAAATGGGATGATGGAAAAACTTTTTGTCCAAACACTAATTGGTCGTGTATTAGCAGACGATATATATATCGGTTCACGATGCATTGCCACGCGAAATCAAGATATTGGAATTGGATTAGTCAATCGATTCATAACTGCCTTTCGAGCACAACCATTTGTAATAAGGTGTGATCTTGTTTTGCTTGTGAGAGAGGTTTAGTCAATGAGTCTACCATATTCAGATCCGTATGTATTTTGCAAATTTCTATGTCTATAATGCCCTGCATGGAGCTAATCTAGCTAATTGCTCCCACTTTCAATACGTATCCAGTTTGAGACTGAGAGTCATCTGGATTAGTGTCAAAGCTTGCATCGACGTAATCCTTTTACGGCGAACTCTTTATCACCTCCATAACCGAGAAACATTTCCTTAGTTCTCTTAGGTAACTAAGGGTAATTTTGACCACTGTCTAGTGATCTACTCCTTGGTCACTATTGTACCCCCTTGCTAAACTCATGGCAAGGTACACAATAGGTTTGGTACACAGCATGACATATTTTAAAGAACCTATGGCTGATGCATAGGGAATGACTTTCATTCTCTCTCTATCTTCTACCGTGGTCGTGCTTCGGGTCTTGCTCAACTTCACACCTTGTATCACACGCAAGAACCCTTTCTTTGACTGATCCATTTTGAACTTCTTCAAAACTTTGTCAAGGTATGTGCTCTGTGAAAGTCCTATTAAGCATCTCGATCTATCTCTATAGATCTTGATACCCAAATATATAAGCAGCTTCACCAAGATCTTTCATTGAAAAATTCTTATTCAAGTATCCTTTTATGCTATCCAGAAATCATGTCCAATCACAATATGTCATCCACATATAATATCAGAAATGCTACAGAGCTCCCACTCACTTTATTGTAAATACAGGCTTCACCGTAAGTCTATATAAAACCATATGATTTTATCACCTCATCAAAGCGTATATTCCAACTCCGAGATGCTTGCACCAGTCCATAGATGGATCGCTGGAGCTTGCATACTTTGTTAGCAACTTTAGGATCGACAAAACCTTCTGGTTGCATCATATACAACTCTTCTTTAAGAAATCCATCAAGGAATGCAGTTTTGACGTCCATTTGCCAGATTTCATAATTATAATATGCGGCAATTGCTAACATTATTCGGACTGACTTAAGCATCACTACGGATGAGAAAGTCTCATCGTAGTCAATCCCTTGAACTTGTCAAAAACCTTTCGCGACAAGTCGAGCTTTGTAGATAGTACATTACCATCAGCGTCTGTCTTCTTCTTGAAGATCCATTTATTCTCAATGGCTTGCCGATCATCGGGAAAATCCACCAAAGTTCACGCTTTGTTCTCATACATGGATCCTATCTCAGATTTCATGGCCTCAAGCGATCTATCGGAATCTGGGCTCATCATAGCTTCTTCATAGTTCATAGGTTCGCCATGGTCTAGTAACATGACTTCCAGGACAGGATTACCGTACCACTCTTGTGCGGAACGTGCTCTGTTTGACCTACGAGGTCTAGTAGTAACTTGATCCGAAGTTTCATGATCAACATCATTAGCTTCCTCTCTAGTTGGTGTAGGCATCACGGGAACAGATTTCTCTGATGTGCTACTTTCCAATTCGAGAGAAGGTACAACTACCTCATCAAGTACTACTTTTCTCCCACTCACTTCTTTCGAGAGAAACTTCTTCTCTAGAAAGGTTCCATTCTTGGCAACAAAGATCTTGCCTTCGGATCTGTGGTAGAAGGTGTACCCAATTGTTTCCTTAGGGTATCCTATGAAGATGCACTTCTCCGATTTGGGTTCGAGCTTATCAGGCTGAAGCCTTTTGACATAAGTGTCGCTACCCAAAAATTTTAGAAACGACAGCTTAGGTTTCTTGCCAAACCACAGTTCATACGGTGTCGTCTCAATGGATTTAGACGGTGCCCTATTTAATGTGAATGCAGCTGTCTCTAATGCATAACCCCAAAATGATAGTGGTAAATCGGTAAGAGACATCATAGAATGCACCATATCCAATAAAGTATGGTTACGACGTTTGGACACACCATTACGCTATGTTGTTCTAGGTGGCGTGAGTTGTGAAACTATTCCACATTGTTTTAAATGAAGGCCAAACTCGTAAATCAAATATTCGCCTCTGCGATTAGATCGTAGAAACTTTATTTTCTTGTTACGATGATTTTCCTACTTCACTCTGAAATTCTTTGAACTTTTCAAATGTTTCAGACTTGTGTTTCATCAAGTAGATATACCCATACCTACTCAAATCATCTGTGAAGGTCAGAAAATAACGATACCTGCCGTGTGCTTCAACACTCATCGGACCGCATACATCGGTATGTATTATTTCCAGTAAGTCATTAGCTCGCTCCATTGTTCCAGAGAACGGTGTTTTAGTCATCTTGCCCATGCGGCATGGTTCGCAAGTATCAAATGATTCATAATCAGGTGATTCCAAAAGTCCATCTGCATGGAGTCTCTTCATGCGCTTTACACCAATATGACCTAAACGGCAGTGCCAAAAATATGTTGCACTATCATTATCAACTTTGCATCTTTTGGCATCAATTTTATGAATATGTGTATCACTACGATCAAGATTCAATAAACCATCACATTGGGTGTATGGCCATAGAAGGTTTTATTCATGTAAACAGAACAACAATTATCTCTGACTTAAAAATGAATAAACGTATTGCAATAAACATGATCTAATCATATTCATGCTCAACGCAAACACCAAATAACATTTATTTAGGTTCAACACTAATCCCGAAGGTAGAGGGAGTGTGCGATGGTGATCATATCAACCTTGGAATCATTTCGAACACACATCGTCACCTGGCTTTTAACTCTGCAACCTTGTTTCGAGTTACTAATCTTAGCAACTGAACCAGAATCAAATACGCATGGGTTACTTCGAGCACTAGTAAAATACACATCAATAACATGTATATCAAATATACCTTTGTTCACTTTGCCATCCTTCTTATCCGCCAAGTATTTGGGGCAGTTCCGCTTCCAGTGACCAGTCCCTTTGCAGTAGAAGCACTCAGTTTCAGGCTTGGGTCCAGCTTTGGGCTTCTTCCCGGGAGTGGCAACTTGCTTGCCATTCTTCTTGAAGTTCCCTTTATTTCCCTTGCCCTTTTTCTTGAAACTAGTGGTCTTGTTAACCATCAACACTTGATGCTCCTTCTTGATTTCTACCTCCACAGCCTTGAGCATTGTGAAGAGTTTAGGAATTGTTTTCGTCATCCCTTGCATATTATAGTTCATCATGAAGTTCTAGTAGCTTGGTGATAGTGACTAGAGAACTCTGTCAATCACTATCTTATCCGGAAGATTAACTCCCACTTGATTCAAGCGATTGTAGTACCCAGACATTCTGAGCACATGCTCACTGGCTGAGCTATTCTCCTCCATCTTGTAGGCAAAGTACTTGTCAGAGGTCTCATACCTCTCGACACGGGCATGGGTTTGAAATACCAATTTCAGCTCTTGGAACATCTTATATGTTCCTTGGCGTTCAAAACGTTTTTGAAGTCCCGGTTCTAAGCCGTAAAGCATGGCACACTAAACTATTAAGTAGTCGTCATATCGAGCTTGCCAATACGTTCATAACGTCCACATTTGCTCCTGCAATAGGTCTGTCACCTAGCGGTGCATCAAGGACATAATCTTCTGTGCAGCAATGAGGATAATCCTCAGATCACGGACCCAATCCGCATTATTGCTACTATCATCTTTCAACTTAGTTTTCTCTAGGAACATATCAAAAATATAGGGGAGCTATTACGCGAGCTATTGATCTACAAGATAGATATGCAAAACTGTCGCAGCATAGATAGCTCGGGCCATTGATCTACAATATAGATATGCAAAGCTATAAGACTAAGTTCATGATAAATTAAGTTCAATTAATCAAATTACTTAAGAACTCCCACTTAGATAGACATCCCTCAAGTCATCTAAATGATACATGATCCAAATCAACTAAACCATGTCCGATCATCACGTGAGATGGAGTAGTCATCAATGGTGAACATCTCTATGTTGATCATATCTACTATATGATTCACGTTCGACCTTTAGGTCTCCAGTGTTCCGAGGCCATGTTTGTACATGCCAGGCTCGTCAAGTTTAACCCGAGTATTCTGCATGTGCAAAACCATCTTGCACCCGTTGTATGTGAACGTAGAGTCTATCACACCCGATCATCACGTGTTGTCTCAACATGACGAACTGTCGCAATGGTGCATACTCAGGGAGAACACTTATACCCTGAAATTTTAGTTAATGGATCATCTTATAATGCTACCGCCATACTAAGCAAAATAAGATGCATAAAAGATAAACATCACATGCAATCAAAATATGTGACATGATATGGCCATGATCATCTTGTGCTTTTGATCTCCATCTCCAAAGCATCGTCATGATCTCCATCGTCACCGGCTTGACACTTTGATCTCCATCGTTGTGTTGTGGTCGTCTCGCCAACTATTGCTTCTACGACTATCGCTGACGCGTAGTGATAAAGTAAAGCAATTACATGGCGTTTGCATTTCATACAATAAAGATACAACCATAAGGCTCCTGCCGGTTGCGGATAACTTTTACAAAACATGACCATCTCATACAATAACGTATATCACATCATGTCTTGACCATATCACATCACAACATGCCCTGCAAAAACAAGTTAGACATCCTCTACTTTGTTGTTGCAAGTTTTACGTGGCTGCTACGGGCTTCTAGCAAGAACCGTTCTTACCTACACATCAAACCACAATGGTGTTTCGTCAAGTTTGCTGTTTTAACCTTCTTCAAGGACCGGCCGTAGTCAACTGCAAACAAAGGCATAGCCTAGTGGTGGAGGGGGTTGATGCATTCCCACCCACCCAGGTTCAAGGCATGGTACTTGCAATTTGGGTTTGTTGCACCAATTATACTGTAGGGGCCTCCCTTACAGTCTTTCTGTCAAAAAAATCGATTCAACTAAAGTAGGAGAAACAGACACCCGCCAGCCACCTTTATGCAACACTAGTTGCATGTCTGTCGATGGAACCAGTCTCATGTGCGTGGACATGTAAGGTTGGTCCGGGCCGCTTCATCCCACAATACCGCCGAATCAAAATAAGACGTTGGTGGTGATACATCCATTTTGCATCATGTTTTCCTACTGTTATTTATGATGTTTTTATGCATAATAATGCTTTTTGGAGTAATTCTAATACCTTTTCTCTCATAATATGGGTACACACAAAGAGGGAGAATTCCGGCAGCTGGAAATCTGGAAATGGAAAAGCTACGCCAGGCTACCTATTCTACACAACTCCAAACAAGCTGAAACTTTACGGAGAATTTTTATGAAATATATGAAGAATATTGGAGAAAATAAGTACCAGAGGGGGCCACCCTGGGGAGCACAAGACACCAGGGCGTGCCTGGGCCCCCAGGCACGCCCTGGTGGGTTGTGCTCACCCAGGCCCACCTCCGGTGCCCATCTTCTGGTATATAGGTCATTTTGACCTAGAAAAAATAAGGAGATGACTTTCGGGATGGAGCGCCGCCATCTCGAGGCGGAACTTCGGCAGGAGCACTTTTGCCCTCCGGTGGAGCGATTCCGTCGGGGGAACTTTCCTCCCGAAGGAGGAAATCATCGTCATCATCATCACCAACAACTCTCCCATATTGGGGAGGGCAATCTCCATCAAAATCTTCAACTGCACCATCTCATCTCAAACCCTAGTTCATCTCTTGTGTTCAGTCTTGTTACCGAAACTATAGATTGGTGCTTGTGGGTGACTACTAGTGTTGATTACATCTTGTAGTTGATTACTATATGGTTTACTTGGTGGAAGATTATATGTTTAGATCCAATATGCTATATAATACCCCTCTGGTCTTGAGCATGATTATCATTTGTGAGTAGTTACTTTTGTTCTTGAGGTCACGGGAGAAATCATGTTGCAAGTAATCATGTGAACTTGATATGTGTTCGATATTTTGATAGTATGTATGTTGTGATTCCCTTAGTGGTGTCATGTGAACGTCGACTACATGACACTTCACCATATTTGGGCCTAAGGGAATGAATTGTGGAGTAGTTATTAGATGATGGGTTGCGAGAGTGACAGAAGCTTAAACCCTAGTTTATGCGCTATTCTGTAAGGGACTGATTGGATCCAAAAGTTTAATGCTATGGTTAGAATTTATTTTTAATACTTTTCTCGTAGTTGCGGATGCTTGCGAGAGGGTTAATCATAAGTAGGAGGTTTGTTCAAGTAAGAACATCACCTAAGCACTGGTCCACCCACATATCAAATTATCAAAGTAGCGAACACGAATCGAATCAACATGATGAAAGTGACTAGATGAAATTCCCGTGTACCCTCAAGAACGCTTTGCTTATTATAAGAGACCGTTTTGGCCTGTCCTTTGCCTCAAAAGGATTGGGCTACCTGAAGGAAATATGCCCTAGAGGCAATAATAAAGTTGTTATTTAGATTTTCTTATATCATGATAAATATGTATTATTCATGCTATAATTGTATTAACCGGAAACTTAGTACATGTGTGAATACATAGACAAACAGAGCGTCCCTAGTATGCCTCTACTTGACTAGCTCGTTAATCAAAGATGGTTAAGTTTCCTGACCATAGACATGTGTTGTCATTTGATGAACGGGATCACATCATTAGAGAATGATGTGATGGACAAGACCCATCCGTTAGCTTAGCAAAATGATCGTTTAGTTTTATTGCTATTGCTTTCTTCATGACTTATACATGTTCCTCTGACTATGAGATTATGCAACTCCCGAATACCGGAGGAACACCTTGTGTGCTATCAAACGTCAAAACGTAACTGGGTGATTATAAAGATGCTCTAGAGGTGTCTCTGATGGTGTTTGTTGAGTTGGCATAGATCAAGATTAGGATTTGTCACTCCGTGTATTAGAGAGGTATCTCTGGGCCCTCTCGGTAATGCACATCACTATGAGCCTTGCAAGCAATGTGTCTAATGTGTTAGTCACGGGATGATGCATTACAGAACGAGTAAAGAGACTTGCCGGTAACGAGATTTAACTAGGTATGGTGATACCGACGATCGAATCTCGGGCAAGTAACATACCGATGACAAAGGGAACAACGTATGTTGTTATGCGGTTTGACCGATAAAGATCTTCGTAGAATATGTAGGAGCCAATATGAGCATCCAGTTTCCATTATTGGTTATTGACCGGAGATGTGTCTCGGTCATGTCTACATAGTTCTCGAACCTGTAGGGTCCACACGCTTAACGTTCAATGACGATTTGTATTATGAGTTATGTGATTTGATGAACCGAAGTTTGTTCGGAGTCCCGGATGAGATCACGGACATGACGAGGAGTCTCGAAATGGTCGAGAAATAAAGATTGATATATTGGAAGGTTGTGTTTGGACACCGGAATGGTTTCGGAAAGGTTCGGACATTTTCCGGAGTACCTTGGGTTATCGGAACCCCCCGGGGAGTTAATGGGCCTTCATGGGCCCTAGTGGAGAGAGGAGGCGGCGGCCAGGTGGTGGCGCGCGCCCCCCAAGCCCAAACCGAATTGGACTAGGGTTGGGGGGGGGAAGACCCCCATTTCCTTCTCTCCTCCTCCTCCTTCCCTCCTTCTCCTAGTGGGAATAGGAAAGTGGGGGGGGGGGGGGGGCGAATCCTACTTGGACCGAGAGTCCAAGTAGGACTCCCCCCATGGCGCGCCCCCCTTGGGCCAGCCACCTCTCCTTCCCCCTTTATATACGTGGGAGGAGGGCACCCCAAAGACACCAAGTCTTCTCTTAGCCGTGTGCGGTGCCCCCCTCCACAGTTACACACCTCGGTCATATCATCGTAGTGCTTAGGCGAAACCCTGCGTCGGTAACTTCATCATCACCATCGCCACGCCGTCGTGCTGACGGAACTCTCCCTCGTCCTCAACTGGATCAAGAGATCGAGGGACGTCATCGAGCTGAACGTGTGCTGAATGCGGAGGTGCCATACGTTCGGTACTTGGATCGGTTGGATCGCGAAGATGTTCGACTACATCAACCGCGTTTCTAAACGCTTCCGCTTTCGATCTACGAGGGTACATGGACACACTCTCCCCGGTCGTTGCTATACTTCTCCTAGATAGATCTTGCATGATCGTAATTTTTTTTGAAATACTACGTTCCCCAACAGTGGTATCAGGGCTAGGTTTATGCGTAGATGTTATATGCATGAGTAGAACACAAAGAGTTGTGGGCAATAATAGTCATACTGCTTACCACCAACGTCTTACTTTGATTCGGCGGTATTTTTGGATGAAGCGGCCCGGACCGACATTACATGACCGCGTTCATGAGACTGGTTCTACCGACGTGCTTCACACATAGGTGGCTGGCGGGTGTCTGTTTCTCCAACTTTAGTTGAATTGAGTTTGGCTACGGCCGGTCCTTGTTGAAGGTTAACAACACACTTGACGAAAAATTGTTGTGGTTTTTGATGCATAGATAAGAACGGTTCTTGCTAGAAGCCCGTAGCAGCCACGTAAAACTTGCAACAACAAAGTAGAGGGCGTCTAACTTGTTTTTGCAGGGCATGTTGTGATGTGATATGGTCAAGACGTGATGAGATATAAATTGTTGTATGAGATGATCATGTTTTGTAAAAGTCATCGGCAACTGGCAGGAGCCTTATGGTTGTCGCTTTATTGTATGAAATGCAATCGCCATGTAATTGCTTTACTTTATCACTAAGCAGTAGCAATAGTCGTGGAAGCAAAGGTTGGCGAGACGACAATGACGCTACGATGGAGATCAAGGTGTCAAGCCGGTGACGATGGAGATCATGACAGTGCTTTGAAGATGGAGATCAAAGGCACAAGATGATGATGGCCATACCATGTCACATATTTTGATTGCATGTGATATTTATCCTTTATGCATCTTATTTTGCTTAGTACGGTGGTAGCATTATAAGATGATCCCTCACGAGTATGCACCGTTGCTACAGTTCGTCGTGCCGAGACACCACGTGATGATTGGGTGTGATAAGCTCTATGTTCACATACAACGGGTGCAAGCCAGTTTTGCACGTGCAGAATACTCGGGTTAAACTTGACGAGCCTAGCATATGCAGATATGGCCTTGGAAGACTGAGACCGAAAGGTCGAACATGAATCATGTAGTAGATATGATCAACATAGTGATGTTCACCATTGAAAACTACTCCATCTCATGTGATGATCAGACATTGTCATATCCCAAATTTTCAATTTGGAATGTTATACATAGATCATTCTTGCATATCATATTTTATTGCATTTTGTTTTGCGATCCTAGAAATTCTACGCAACTCGAGGACCCACGGAGAGAGTTGGGGATTTCGTTATTTTCATATTTGGGTTTTCTCAAATTTTGAAAATAGGATCATTTGTTTTAATTATTTTTCTCTCTGAAAATATTTCATATCAAAATATATGAGAGGAGATAATATGACTTCTCCACAAATAATGAAATATTGGAGTAAAAATATTAAAAACAAATATTTGATTTTATTTGGATTTTATTTGATTTTATTTGAATTAGGAAAAATACGCGTTTTCCAAAATTGCATTTTAGGCCCAAATAAATGTTCATCTTGTCCGGCTTATTTTTAGAGGACGGGGAAAAGTTATTTCGGGATTTTTGGAGTCCGTTTAGTATTTCTTTTCTTACTTTTTCTACACATCCGACCTTTTAAAAAAAAATCGCGAACCGCCTTACGGGCCGTGTCCGACCCGGACACCTCAGCCCGGCCGGCCTTATAAGCCGCGGCCCGAACCCGCCCCAGCCCAAGTCACCGCCGCCCCGCAAACCCTAACCCTAACCGATCCGCCGCCGCCGCCGCCCAACCCGCGCCGCCGCCGCCGCCCGACCCGCCGCCCCGCCGCCCGCGCCGCCCCGCCTCCCGCGCCGCCACCCCACGCCGTCGCCGCCAACCACCGCCGCCGGAGCCGTTCGCCAGAGTTAGAGGTAGCCGCCTTTTTTTATAAAACCGATCGGTTTTATTTCATAAACCCTAGTTTCGGTTTTGTTTAGATCGGTTCGGTTTATTTTTTTGGTTTTTTTATTTTGCGGACGTTCGTCCGTACGTTTGTTTTAACGAACGGTTTTCGTCGTTTAACCGCAGACAGCGAAAGTTCGTTCGTTAGCCTGTTTGTCAGTTTTTCTTTTTCTTGGATTTTCCGCGATTATTTTCGATCGCGATTTCTGATCCGATTTTCGTTTCGGTTTAACTTTTTGCTCGTTTATCGGAATCAGGCGATTCAAGCGTCTAGAGTTTCATCTCGAAACCCTCTTTCTGTTTCATCAACTCAAACAAGTTTTTGCTACTGTAAAATTTGACTTAGGTCTAGATTAGTAAACAAAGCTTGTTTCTTTCGCCGTTTGAGTTTCGTTGCTTCGTTTGATTTGATTCTTTTTGCAAACCGGAGTTCTTAAGTTGAACTTTCTAGTTAGATCTCTTATTTTGAGTTTTATTCATGCACCCTTGCTTGATTGCTTATGTATGTATTGTTTGTTTGTGATAGAGTACCCGGAGTGTGAAGCGTGCTACTACGAGTCTCTAAGTTTCACGGATCATCAGCAAGGCAAGTAAGACTTTGATCATACCTCTTTACCACCCAGTTTTATTGCATTAGATCAATCCTCAAACTATTGCATGATTAGGATTTGATTAATATGTGGGTTTTGGGAAGTAGATGAGGTAGTACCTATTGCCCTGTTTATATCAAACCATTGGGAGTTACTTCTACGTTTGCTTATATTGCTATGCTATGCTCGTAGACGTGGATTGGGTTTGAGAGATTTCCATGACAGATGGGAGATTTTTACTTAATGGTTCAACTTAAGGTGGCTACTTTAATTTACATCTGGGTGGATTGAGGCACCTGGAGAAACCAGTGTTGCCTGTATTTTTGGATATCCCAGAGTATCCGTGTGATCATCCTATGGACCGCCACCCAAGCTCAAAGGGATCATGAGATTATTCATGCTAGAAACTTCCGTGTGCAGCCACAAGCTATTATGGGCTCTAGCATAGTTGAGTAGGTTACATGATCTCTTGAAGAGGTGGGCTAGCAGATGTAGGGGAAAGTAGGTGTAACTGTCCACCCGGAGTAAAGAGTATTGTTTCTGAAAGTCTGTGTCTCGGTCATCCGTTTCTCAAACACCATGTAGTGCGAGAAATCAAGTGGAGGCGATCGAGTCTTGTGGGGAAAAGTGCACAAACCTCTGCAGAGTGTACAAACTAATCATGGTTAGCCGTGTCCCCGGTTATGGACGTCTTGAGTATCTAGTTCTTGGATTATCATGTGAATCTCATCATCATGCTACTTAATTTAATTTGATTGGGTTAATCACGTTCTTAATTGGGATTGAGTTGGAGGTACCTTCTCAATGTTTAACAACCACCATGATAGTTAAATAAAAATTTATTCCTTTGTGGTAGGGAAAATTTGGCTTTTCGCAAAACTGTAACCATAGAGCTTTCCACCAGCCAAATATGCATGTAGTGATAGCATTATTCTGTTCATTACTCTCTATGTGTTACATTGCCAGCATATTCCATGTGCTGACCCGTTTTCGGGCTGCAACGTATCATGTTGCAGACTTTTCAGACGACGAGTAAGGAGCCTTAGGTCGTGGTCTTATACTTAGTGATGCCGTTGGAGTTGATGGACTCACTTTATCTTCCAAGCCTTCCGCTGTTATCGTTTTTAGATGGCCTTAAGCCATATTTATTTGTATTGAGTTCTCTTGAACTATTCGATGTAATAAGTGTGCGATTGCTACTCTGTTATAAATCCTTCAAAGTACTGTGTGTGTCAGCATTACTGATCCAGGGATGACACAGATGCACGGAGACTAGACTGTTTGAGGTCTGGTCGCTACAAAGATGGTATCAGAGCACACGCTGACTGTAGGACACGACCGCTAAGCTAAAGCCCTAGATCACTACTCTCTTCTCATTTCTGATTCCTCTCCGTTCTTCCACTCTTTTAGGATGGCGGATGCAAGGAACAAGTTCGCGCAAGCAGATGAGGATACACCTTTTGGACGACACTTGAAGGAAGTTACTAAGTACCTGAACATCGGAATACCAAGCTTCACCGGAACCTACAACGCCACACTACCAGAAGAGGAGCGCTGGATGATTCAAGTTCAAGTTCCAGGAAGGACGTTCATGCCAGTCACTGAGCCCATAGAGTTTTCCTTTGATGCACCAACCTGGAGTCTAGGAAAGAGCATGGCAGCCCACATCACCATGGGACGCATTGGAGAAGTGTACCACAATGATCTCAAGGATACTATCTATCATATTTGTGGGCACCGAGACGAGCAATGGGAGATGATCAGCACCAGGAAGGATAGATCTATTGCAGCTTTCATTCAGGAGTTAAACCAGCACATTCGTCGTCAGGAGAACCAGATGTGCGCAGACATGATAGAACTGAAGAAGGCAAAGACTAGGATCATGGAACTGGAGGAAGAACTCAAGGCTACACGCGATGGATATGAGGAGGAAATCGCAACATTGTTGGAGAAGAACGGCGACTTGACACAGAAGGTAGGAGTTTTCATGGGAGACCCCGCACCAGGAGGAGATGATGACGATTCTACTTGCCCGGAGAACTACATCATCATCGCTGACACTGACTCAGACCCCAGTGATGATGATTGGGAGGATGAAGCCGGAGCAGATATCATGGAGTCTTCGACTGAGCAATTTTTCTAGTAGACCACCAAATTAGTAGTAGTATTCCACCATGAATATAGTATAGTTCAAGCACTTTGTAACGATAGTTAGATCGATTGTATGCCTTGTTTGAATTGATTGGAGTGATATGATTGTGTTTGTCTCATGTGCATATGGGTAGTGTTTTCCCTTTAGACCTCATTCTATCCTATTTTCTCATCTTTTCTAAACCATCAGATGCCTCCGAGACGCGACACCGGATTTGTTTTCCCACCGGAGATCACTCAGTTGATTCAGCCGCAGAATGCCCTGATGCAAGCGCTAGTTCAGAACCAAGGCAGCAGCAGCAACAACAACAACAACAACAACCCACCACCACCACCTGTTGATCACTTAGCCCGTTTTCTTAGGCTGAATCGGCCGGTGTTCTCCAGTAGCACCGAGCCGATTGTGGCAGATGATTGGCTCCGCAAGGTTGGAAGGGAGCTGACCACTGCAGGATGCACAGATGCGGAGAGAGTGCGTTTTGCCGCACATCAGCTCGATGGACCCGCAACATCATGGTGGGAGAATTACACAGCCACTCACCCCATTGACACTGTCACATGGGACCAGTTTCAGCAAGCTTTCTGTACTGCCCATGTTTCAGCAGGAGCTATGGCCATGAAGAAGCGTGAGTTTCGCAACTTATGCCAAGGAGGACGTACCGTTGGCCAGTACGTGGAGGATTTTAGTAAGTTAGCACGTTATGCCCCAGATGACGTTGCTACGGATGCAGCTAAGCAGGAGAAGTTTCTGGAAGGACTGAATGATGAGCTGAGCATGCAGTTGATGGTGGCAACTTTTAACAACTACCAGGAGTTGGTAGATAGAGCTCTCATGATTGAAGGGAAGCAGCAGCAGATTGAGAGCCATAAGAGGAAGTATGGACAAGGAAAGTACAATACAGGAGCTCACCAGAAGCCTCATTTTACCCCGAACTTGGGAGGACACCTTCAGCATAACCATGGAGGTCACAATCACAATGGAGGGAGCTCGCACAATCATAGTGGCCCCAAGAATGGCAATGGAAACGGAGGAAGCAATGGACAGAACCATACCAACCCATCAACCCCAGCCAAGAGGGATCTAAGCCACGTTACTTGTTTCAAGTGCCAGAAGACTGGACATTATGCAACTGAATGTCCGGAAGCTAAGAATGGAAATGGCAATGGAAGCTCGGGGAAGAAGCCGAACCCTTTCAACAGGGGACAGGTGAACCACGTTAATGTGGAGGAGGTTGAAGCACAGCCTGATGCAGTAATAGGTAAGTTTTTGGTTAAGTCGTTTACTGCAATCGTTCTTTTTGATACTGGTGCATCGCATTCATACATATCAAGGGGATTTGTGGATAAGTTTATGTTGCCCACAAAAGTTCTCAGAACACCTATGTTAGTAACCTCGCCAGGAGCAGAGTACATGGCAAGCCAAGGATGTTTTTAGATGCCATTGGCCATAGGTAGGCATGTTTTCCCCTCAGACCTAATAGTTTTGGAGTCGCAAGGTTTGGATGTGATTTTGGGAATGGATTGGCTATCGATGTATGGAGGAAACATCGATTGCGCCAGTAAGACGATTTTGCTTACTACCCCAGAAGGAAGAAGGATTAAGTATGTATCCCAGCATGTGCCGAAGAGGACTCAAGTAAATTCCTTATCAGGAGTTGTACAGGAGGAAGTACCAGTGGTGAAGGAATTCCCTGACGTATTTCCAGAGGAGTTGCCAGGCATGCCACCGGATAGAGACATTGAGTTTTTGATTGAGCTTTTGCCAGGCACTGGGCCAATATCTAAGAGACCGTACAGGATGCCCGCTAAGGATTTGGAAGAAATTAAGAAGCAGATTAAGGAGTTACTGGATAAAGGATATACTCGCCCAAGTTCGTCACCTTGGGGATCACCAGTACTTCTAGTGGAGAAGAAAGATGGATCGTTGAGGATGGTTGTTGATTATCGTGGATTGAATGAAGTAACAATCAAGAACAAGTACCCACTGCCGATGATCAATGATCTGTTTGACCGACTACAAGGAGCTAAAGTATTTTCCAAGGTTGATTTGCGATCAGGATACCACCAGTTGAAGATTCGAGAGCAGGATATACCCAAGACAACTTTTACCACATGGTATGGGCTATATGAGTACACCGTTATGTCATTTGGCCTGACTAACGCACCCGCCTATTTCATGAACATGATGAACAAAGTGTTTATGGAGTTTTTGGATAAGTTCGTCGTAGTGTTCATTGATGATATTATGGTCTATTCGAAGAATGAAGAAGAGCATAAGGAGCATTTGCATTCGGTACTTGGAAAGCTCAGAGAACATCAGTTATATGCCAAGTTCAGCAAGTGCGAGTTTTGGTTAAAGGAAGTTGGATTCCTTGGACATGTTATATCTGGAGAAGGAATAGCAGTAGATCCCACCAAGTTTAACACTGTGACAAATTGGGAGTCACCCACGATAGTTGGAGAAATCCGGAGTTTTCTGGGACTCGCAGGATATTACCGGAGATTCATCGAGAATTTCTCGAAGACTACAAAGCCTATGACGGAGTTGTTGAAGAAGGATACCAAATTCAAATGGACTGAGGAATGTGAGGCTAGTTTCTAGGAGTTGAAGAAACGTTTGGTTACAGCGCCAGTGTTGATTTTGCCAGATCAACGCATGGATTATGAAGTATATTGTGACGCTTCTCGTCGAGGACTTGGAGCAGTGCTAATGCAGGACGGAAGAGTTGTTTCATATGCCTCACGACGGCTTAAACCCCATGAGTTGAATTATGCTACACATGATTTGGAGTTAGCAGCCGTAGTGCATGCGTTGAAGACGTGGAGACATTTTCTCATCGGAAACCATTGTGAGGTGTACACGGATCACAAGAGTTTGAAGTATATTTTCACGCAGAAGGAGTTGAATCTCAGGCAAAGGAGATGGTTGGAGCTCATTAAGGATTATGATATGAGATTGCATTATCACCCGGGGAAGGCTAACATAGTAGCCGATGCGTTGAGCCGCAAGAGCCATGTCAACACACTCATGACCGGAGAGTTACCCAAGGAGTTAGCAGAGGATCTTCGTGAACTATGTTTGGAAATAGTTCCGAGAGGCTATGTAGCAGCATTGGAGATTCAGTCTACTTTGATGGATAAGATCAGAGAAGCCCAGAAGACAGACAAGGAAATTGCTGAGATAAAGGAAAGGATGAGTAAAGGAAAAGCCAAGGGATTTCGTGAGGATGAGCACGATACCTTATGGTTTGAGGACCACGTTTATGTGCCCAATGATCCGGAGATCAGGAAGTTGATCTTGCAAGAGGCCCATCATTCACCATATTCGATTCACCCAGGAAATACCAAGATGTACCTGGATTTAAAGGACAGTTTCTGGTGGACCGAAATGAAGAAGGATATTGCGGAGTATGTAGCAGTTTGTGATGTATGTCAGAGAGTAAAGGCAGAGCATCAGAAGCCAGCAGGATTGTTACAACCATTGCCGATACCCGAATGGAAGTGGGATAAGCTAGGCATGGATTTTATCACAGGATTGCCCAGGACTCGTTCAGCTATGAATCGATATGGGTTGTAGTCGATCGTTTGACTAAGGTAGCTCATTTCATCCCAGTAAATACCACTTTTACAAGTGCTAAGTTGGCAAAGATATACATGACCAGGATCGTATGTCTGCATGGAGTTCCGAGGACCATTGTATCAGATAGAGGAACCCAGTTTACTTCAAAGTTTTGGAATCAGTTGCACGAAACTTTGGGTACAAGGCTAGAGTTTAGTACAGCCTTTCATCCACAGACAGACGGACAGACCGAGAGAGTCAATCAGATTTTGGAGGACATGCTGAGAGCTTGTGCGCTAGATTATGGATCTAGTTGGGATGACAATTTGCCATATGCAGAGTTCTCTTATAACAACAATTATCAATCCAGTTTGAAGATGGCTCCTTTCGAAGCTCTGTACGGAAGGAGGTGCAGGACACCGTTGTTGTGGGACGAAGTTGGAGACCGCCAGTTGTTTGGACCAGATTTGATTAAAGAGTCTGAACAGAAAGTGAAGTTGATTCGCGATAGGCTCAAGGTAGCCCGGTCCAGACAAAAGAGTTATGCAGATTCTAAACGCAAGGAGACAGTTTACGAAGTCGGAGACAGAGTTTATCTTTGAGTATCACCACTTCGAGGAGTGAAGCGCTTTGGAGTTAAGGGAAAGTTAGCGCCACGTTTTGTAGGACCATACAAAGTTTTGGAGCGTATGGGTGAAGTTGCTTACAAGTTGGAATTGCCCGGAGGATTGTCGGGAGTTCACGATGTGTTCCATGTTTCTCAGCTGAAGAAGTGCCACGCAGAGATGGCTGAGATACCACTGAGAGATACAGTGCCACTGGAAGCGATTCAGCTGGATAGTGATTTGACCTATGAGGAGAAACCAGTCAAGATTCTCGAATATGCCAGCCGAGTCACCCGCAGCAAGGTTATCAAGTTTTGCAAAGTCCAGTGGAGTCACCATACCGAGGAGGAAGCCACCTAGGAGTGAGAGGAACATCTACGGAAGGACCACTCTCACCTATTTTCTAGCCAACCCGAATCTCGAGGGCGAGATTCATCTTAAGGGGGGTAGGTTTGTAACATCCCAAATTTTCAATTTGGAATGTTATACATAGACCATTCTTGCATATCATATTTTATTGCATTTTTTTTGCGATCCTAGAAATTCTACGCAACTCAAGGACCCACGGAGAGAGTTGGGGATTTCGTTATTTTCATATTTGGGTTTTCTCAAATTTTGAAAATAGGATCATTTGTTTTAATTATTATTCTCTCCGAAAATATTTCGTATCAAAATATATGAGAGGAGATAATATGACTTCTCCACAAATAATAAAATATTGGAGGAAAAATATTAAAAACAAATATTTGATTTTATTTGAATTAGGAAAAAAAATGCGTTTTCCAAAATTGCATTTTAGGCCCAAATAAATGTTCATCTTGTCCGGCTTATTTTTAGAGGACGGGGAAAATTTATTTCGGATTTTTGGAGTCCGTTAGTATTTCTTTTCTTATTTTTCTACACGTCCGAATTTAAAAAAAAATCACGAACCGCCTTACGGGCCGTGTCCGACCCGGACAACTCAGCCCGGCCGGCCTTATAAGCCGCGGCCCGACCCCGCCCCAGCCCAAGTCGCCGCCGCCCCGCAAATCCTAACCCTAACCGATCCGCGCCGCCGCCGCCGGACCCGCGCCGCCGCCGCCGCCCAACCCGCCGCCCGCGCCGCCACCCGCACCGCCCCGCCGCCCGCGCCGTCGCCGCCAACCACCGCCGCCGGAGCCGTTCGCCGGAGTTAGAGGTAGCCGCTGGTTTTTTTTATAAAACCGATCAGTTTTATTTCATAAACCCTAGTTTCGGTTTTGTTTAGATCGGTTCAGTTTATTTTTTTTTGGTTTATTTATTTTACGGACGTTCGTCCGTACATTCGTTTTAACGAACGGTTTTCGTCGTTTAACCGCAGACAGCGAACGTTCGTTCGTCAGCCTGTTCGTTAGTTTTTCTTTTTCTCGGATTTTCCGCGATTATTTTCGATCGCGGTTTCTGATCCGATTTTCGTTTCAGTTTAACTTTTCGCTCGTTTATCGGAATCAGGCGATTCACGCGCCTAGAGTTTCGTCTCGAAACCCTCTTTCTGTTTAACCAACTCAAACAAGTTTTTGCTACTGTAAAATTTGACTTAGGTCTAGATTAGTAAACAAAGCTTGTTTCTTTCGCCGTTTGAGTTTCGTTGCTTCGTTCGATTTGATTCTTTTTGCAAACCGGAGTTCTTAAGTTGAACTTTCTGGTTAGATCTCATATTTTGAGTTTTATTCGTGCACCCTTGCTTGATTGCTTATGTATGTATTGTTTGTTTGTGATAGAGTACCCGGAGTGCGAAGCGTGCTACTACGAGTCTCTAGGTTTCACGGATCATCAGCAAGGCAAGTAAGACTTTGATCATACCTCTTTACCACCCAGTTTTATTGCATGAGATCAATCCTCAAACTATTGCATGATTAGGATTTGATTAATATGTGGGTTTTGGAAAGTAGATGAGGTAGTACCTATTGCCCTGTTTATATCAAACCATTGGGAGTTACTTCTACGTTTGCTTATATTGCTATGCTATGCTCGTAGACGTGGATTGGGTTTGAGAGATTTCCATGACAGATGTGAGATTGTTACTTAATGGTTCAACTTAAGGTGGCTACTTTAATTTACATCTGGGTGGATTGAGGCAACTGGAGAAACCAGTGTTGACTGTATTTTTGGATATCCCGGAGTACCCGTGTGATCATCCTATGGACCGCCACCCAGGCTCAAAGGGATCATGAGATTATTCATGCTAGAAACTTCCGTGTGCAGCCACAAGCTATTATGGGCTCTAGCATAGTTGAGTAGGTTACATGATCTCTTGAAGAGGTGGGCTAGCAGATGTAGGGGGAAGTAGGTGTAACTGTCCACCCGGAGTAAAGAGTATTGTTTCTGAAAGACTGTGTCTCGGTCATCCGTTTCTCAAACACCATGTAGTGCGAGAAATCAAGCGGAGGCGATCGAGTCTTGTGGGGAAAAGTGCACAAACCTCTGCAGAGTGTACAAACTAATCATGGTTAGCTGTGTCCCCGGTTATGGACGTCTTGAGTATCTAGTTCTTGGATTATCATGTGAATCTCATCATCATGCTACTTAATTTAATTTGATTGGGTTAATCACGTTCTTAATTGGGATTGAGTTGGAGGTACCTTCTCAATGTTTAACAACCACCATGATAGTTAAAAAAAATTTATTCCTTTGTGGTAGGGAAAAATTGGCTTTTCGCAAAACTGTAACCATAGAGCTTTCCATCAGCCAAATATGCATGTAGTGATAGCATTATTCTGTTCATTACTCTCTATGTGTTACATTGCCAGCATATTCCATGTGCTGACCCGTTTTCGGGCTGCAACGTATCATGTTGCAGACTTTTCAGACAACGAGTAAGGAGCCTTAGGTCGTGGTCTTATACTCAGTGATGACGTTGGAGTTGATGGACTCACTTTATCTTCCAAGCCTTCCGCTGTTATCGTTTTTAGATGGCCTTAAGCCATATTTATTTGTATTGAGTTCTCTTGAACTATTCGATGTAATAAGTGTGTGATTGCTACTCTATTATAAATCCTTCAAAGTACTGTGCGTGTCAGCATTACCGATCCAGGGATGACACAGATGCACAGAGACTAGACTGTTTGAGGTCTGGTCGCTACAGACATGGTTTAGTTGATATGGATCACGTGATCATTTAGATGACTAGAGGGATGTCTATCTAAGTGGGAGTTCTTAAGTAATATGATTAATTGAACTTTAATTTATCATGAACTTAGTCCTGATAGTTTTTGCATATCTATGTTGCAGATCAATAGCTCGCGTATAGCTCCCCTGTTTTAGTTTTGATATGTTCCTAAAGAAAAATAAGTTGAAAGATGATAGTAGCAATGATGCGGACTGGGTCTGTGATCTGAGAATTATCCTCATTGCCACACAGAAGAATTATATCCTTGATGCACCGCTTGGTGATGGACCTATTGCAGGAGCAGATGCAGACGTTATGAACGTTTTTGGCAAACTCGGTATGATGACTACTTGATAGTTTAGTGCACCATGCTTTACGGCTTAGAACCGGGACTTCAAAACCATTTTGAACGCCAAGGAGCATATAAGATGTTCCAAGAGCTGAAATTGGTATTTTAGACTCATGCCCAAGTCGAGAGGTATGAGACCTCTTACAAGTATTTTGCCTACAAGATGGAGGAGAATAGATCAACCAGTGAGCATGTGCTCAGAATGTCTGAGTACTACAATCGCTTGATTCAAGTGGGAGTTAATCTTCCAGATAAGATAGTGATTGACAGAGTTCTCTAGTCACTATCAGCAAGTTACTAGAACTTCGTGATGAACTATAATATGCAAGGGATGACAAAAACGATTCCTCGAGTTCTTCACAATGCTGAAATCGGCGAAGGTAGAAATCAAGAAAAGCATCAAGTGTTGATGGTTGACAAGACCACTAGTTTCAAGTAAAAGGGCAAGGGAAAGAAAGGGAACTTCAAGAAGAATGGCAAGCAAGTTGCCACTCCCATGGAGAAGCCCAAAGCTAGACCCAAGCCTGAAACTGAGTGCTTCCACTGCAAAGTAAATGGTCACTGGAAGCAGAACTGCCCCAAATACTTGGTGGATAAGAAGGATGGCAAAGTGAACAAAAGTATATATGATATACATGTTATTAATGTGTATTTTACTAGTGTTCATAGTAGCCCCTGTGTATTTGATACTGGTTCAGTTGCTATGATTAGTAACTTGAAACAGGAGTTACAAAATGAACAAAGACTAGTTGAGGGCGAGGTGACGATGTGTGTTGGAAGTTATTCCAAGGTTGATAAGATCACCATCGCACACTCCCTTTACCTTCAGGATTAGTGTTGAACCTAAAATAAATGTTATTTGGTGTTTGCGTTGAGCATAATATGATTGGATCATGTTTATTGCAATACGATTATTCATTTAAGTCAAAGAATAATTGTTATTCAGTTTACATGAATAAAAACTTCTATGGTCATACACTCAAGGTGAATGGTTTATTGAATCTCGATCGTAGTGATACACATATTCATAATATTGATGCCAAAAGATGCTAAGTTGATAATGATAGTGCAACATACTAGTGGCACTGCCGTTTAGGTCATATTGGTGTAAAGCGCATGAAGAAACTCCATGCGATGGACTTTTGGAATCGCTTGATTATGAATCGTTTGATGCTTGCGAACCATGCCTCATGGGCAAGACGACTAAGACACCGTTCTCCGGAACAATGGAGCGAGCCACTGACTTATTGGAAATAATACATACCGATGTATGCGCTCTGATGAGTGTTGCTCGCAGCGGGTATCATTATTTTCTGACCTTCACAGATGATTTGAGCATATATGGGTATATCTACTTAATGAAACACAAGTCTGAAACATTTGAAAAGTTCAAAGAATTTCAGAGTGAAGTGGAAAATCATCGTAACAAGAAAATATAATTTCTATGATCTGATCGTGGAGTTGAATATTTGAGTTATGAGTCTGGCCTTCATCTAAAACAATGTGGAATAAATTTCACAACTCATGCCACCTGGAACACCACAGCATAATGGTGTGTCCGAACGTTGTAACCGTACTTTATTGGATATGGTGCGATCTATGATGTCTTTTACCGATTTACCACTATCGTTTTGGGGTTATGCATTAGAGACAGTTGCATTCACATTAAATAGGGCACCATCTAAATCCGTTGAGATGACACCATATGAACTGTGGTTTAGCAAGAAAACTAAGCTATCGTTTCTTAAAGTTTGGGGCTGTGATGCTTATGTGAAAAAGCTTCAACCTGATAAGCTCGAACCCAAATCGGAGAAATGCGTCTTCATAGGATACCCAAAGGAAACTATTGGGTACACCTTCTATCACAGATCCAAAGGCAAGATATTCGTTGCTAAGAATGGATCCTTTCTAGAGAAGGAGTTTCTCTCGAAAGAAGTGAGTGGGAGGAAAGTAGAACTTGATGAGGTAATTGTACCTTCTCCCAAATTGGAAAGTATTCCATCATAGAAACCAGTTCTAGTGATTCATACACCAATAAGTTAGGAAGCTAATGATAATGATCATGAAACTTCAGATCAAGTTACTACCGAAACTCATAGGTCGACCAGAGTACGGTCCACACCAGAGTGGTACGATAATCCTGTTCTGGAAGTCATGTTACTAGACCATAACGAACCTACGAACTATGAGGAATCGATGATGAGCCCAAATTCCACGAAATGGCTTGAGGCCATGAAACCTGAGATGGGATCCATGTATGAGAACAAAGTATGGACTTTGATTGACTTGCCCAATGATCGGCGAGCCATTGAGAATAAATGGATTTTCAAGAGGAAGACGGACGCTGATAGTAGTGTTTGTTGGGGAACATAGCAATAATTCAAAAAAATTCTACGTGTCACCAAGATCAATCTAGGAGATGCTAGCAACGAGAGAGAGGGAGTGCATCTTCATACCCTTGAAGATCGCTAAGCGGAAGCGTTACAAGAACGCGGTTGATGGAGTCGTACTCGTGGCGATTCAAATCGCGGAAGATCCGATCTAGCGCCAAATGGACGGCGCCTCCGCGTTCAACACACGTACAGCCCGGGGACATCTCCTCCTTCTTGATCTAGCAAGGGGAGAGGAGAAGTTGAGGGAGAACTCCAGCAGCACGACGGCATGGTGGCAATGGAGCTCGTGGTTCTCCGGCAGAGCTTCGCTAAGCACTACGGAGGAGGAGTTGGAGGAGGAGAGGGCTGTGCCAGGCCAGGGGTGCGGCTGCCCTCCCACCCCTCCACTATATATAGGGGCAAGGGAGAGGGGGGCCGGCCCCTTAGATCCCATCTGGTGGGAGGGGCGGCGGCCAGGGAGGGTGGCTTGCCCCCCAAGTCAAGGGGGCGCCCCCTCCAGGATTTCCCCCAACCCTAGGCGCATGGGCCCTAGGGGAAGGTTGGTGCCCAGCCCACTTAGGGGCTGGTTCCCTTCCACCTACAGCCCATAAGGCCCTCCGGGGCAGGTGGACCCTCCCGGTGGAACCCCGGAACCCCTTTGGTGGCCCCAGTACAATACCGGCATACCCCCGAATACTTCCGGTGACCGTATGATGACTTCCCATATATAAATCTTTACCTCCGGACCATTCCGGAACTCCTCGTGACGTCCGGGATCCTATCCGGGACTCCGAAAAACCTTTGGTAACCGCATACTATTTCCCATAACAACTCTAGCATCACCGAACCTTAAGTGTGTAGACCCTACGGGTTCGGGAACCATGCAGACATGACCGAGACATCTCTCCGGCCAATAACCAGTAGCGGGATCTGGATACCCATATTGGCTCCCACATGTTCCACGATGATCTCATCGGATGAACCACGATGTCGGGGATTCAATCAATCCCGTATACAATTCCCTTTGTCAATCGGTATGTTACTTGCCCGAGATTCGATCGTCGGTATCCCAATACCTCGTTCAATCTCGTTACCGGCAAGTCACTTTACTCGTTCTGTAACGCATGATCCCGTGGCTAACTCATTAGTCACATTGAGCTCATTATGATGATGCATTACCGAGTGGGCCCAGAGATACCTCTCCGTCATACGGAGTGACAAATCCCAGTCTCGATTCGTGCCAACCCAACAGACACTTTCGGAGATACTTGTAATGCACCTTTATAGCCACCCAATTACGTTATGACGTTTGGTACACCCAAAGCATTCCTATGGTATCCGGGAGTTGCACAATCTCATGGTCTAAGGAAACAATACTTGACATTAGAAAAGCTCTTAGCAAACGAACTACACGATCTTGTGCTATGCTTAGGATTGGGTCTTGTCCATCACATCATTCTCCTAATGATGTGATCCCGTTATCAATGACATCCAATGTCCATGGTCAGGAAACCCATAACCATCTATTGATCAACGAGCTAGTCAACTAGAGGCTTACTAGGGACATGTTGTGGTCTATGTATTCACACATGTATTACGGTTTCCAGTTAATACAATTATAGCATGAACAATAGACAATTATCATGAACAAGGAAATACAATAATAACCATTTTATTATTGCCTCTAGGGCATATTTCCAACAGTCTCCCACTTGCACTAGAGTCAATAATCTAGTTCACATCACTATGTGATTGTAATGAATCCAACACCCATGGGGTTTGTTCATATCTCGCTTGTGAGAGAGGTTATTAGTCAACGGGTCTGAACCTTTCAGATCCGTGTGTGCTTTACAAATCTCTATCTCATCTTGTAGATGTACCTACCACGCGCTACTTGGAGCTATTCCAAATAACTGCTCTACTATACGAATCCGGTTTACTACTCAGAGTCATCCGGATTAGTGTCAAAGTTTGCATCGACGTAACCCTTTACGACGAACTCTTTTACCACCTCCATAATCGAGAAAATTCCTTAGTCCACTAGTTACTAAGGATAAGTTTGACCGCTGTCATGTGATCCATTCCCGGATCACTATTGTACCCCTTGACTAACTCATGGCAAGGCACACTTCAGGTGCGGTACACAGCATAGCATACTGTAGAGTCTACGTCTAATGCATAGGGAACGACCTTCGTCCTTTCTCTCTCTTCTGCCGTGGTCAGGTCTTGAGTCTTACTCAATACTCACACCTTGTAACACAGCCAAGAACTCCTTCTTTGCTGATCTATTTTGAACTCCTTCAAAATCTTGTCACGGTATGTATTCATTTGAAAGTACTATTAAGTGTTTTTGATCTATCCTTATAGATCTTGATGCTCAATGTTCAAGTAGCTTAATCCAGGTTTTCCATTGAAAAACACTTTTCAAATAACCCTGTATGCTTTCCAGAAATTCTACATCATTTCTAATCAACAATATGTTAACAACATATACTCATCAAAAATTCTATAGTGCTCCCACTCACTTATTTGGAAATACAAGTTTCTCATAAACTTTGTATAAACCCAAAATCTTTGATCATCTCATCAAAGCGTACATTCCAACTCCGAGATGCTTACTCCAGTCCTTAGAAGGATTGCTGGAGCTTTGCATACTTGTTAGCATCTTTCAGGATTGACAAAACCTCCTGGTTGTATCACATACAACCTTTCCTCAAGAAAATCGTCGAGGAAACAATGTTTTGACATCCTATCCGCAAGATTTCATAAATAATGCAGTAACTGCTAATATAATTCCAACAGACTCTTAGCATCGCTACGAGTGAGAAAATCTCATCGTAGTCAACTCCTTGAACTTGTCAGAAAACATCTTAACGACAAGTCGAGCTTTCTCAATGGTGATTCTTACCATCATTATCTGTCTTCCCTTTTAAAATCCATCTGTACCCAACAGCCTTATGACTATCAAGTAGTTCTTTCAAAGTCTATACTTTGTTTTCATACATGGATCCTCTCGGATTTTATGGCCTCGAGCCATTCGTCGGAATCCGGGCCCACCATCGCTTCTCCATAGCTCGTAGGTTCATTGTTGTCTAGCAACATGACTTCCAAGACAGGATTACGTACCACTCTGAAGTAGCATGCATCCTTGTCGTCCTACGAGGTTTGGTAGTGACTTGATCCGAAGTTTCATGATCACTATCATAAGCTTCCACTTCAATTGGTGTAGGTGCCACAGGAACAACTTCCTGTGCCCTGCTACACACTAGTTGAAGTCATGGTTCAATAACCTCATCAAGTCTCCACCATCCTCCCACTCAATTCTTTCGAGAGAAACTTTTCCTCGAGAAAGGACCTGTTTCTAGAAACAATCACTTTGCTTCCGGATCTGAAATAGGAGGTATACCCAACTGTTTTGGGTATTCTATGAAGATGCATTTATCTGCTTTGGGTTCGAGCTTATCAGCCTGAAACTTTTCCACATAAGCGTCGCAGCCCCAAACTTTTAAGAAATGATAACTTAGGTTTCTCTAAACCATAGTTCATACGGTGTCGTCTCAACGGAATTACGTGGTGCCCTATTTAAAGTGAATGTGGTTGTCTCTAATGCCTAGCCCATAAACGATAGTGGTAATTTGATAAGAGACATCATGGTATGCACCATATCCAATAGGGTGCAGTTATGATGTTCGGACACCATCACACTATGGTGTTCCAGGCGGTATTAGTTGTGAAACAATTTCCACAATTTCTTAATTGTGTGCCAAACTCATAACTCAGATATTCATCTCTGTGATCATATCACTGACATTTTATCCTCTTGTCACGACGATCTTCAACTTCACTCTGAAATTACTTGAACCTTTCAATAATTCAGAATTGTGTTTCATCAAGTAAATATACTCAGCATCTACTCAAATCATCTGTGAAGTAAGAACATAACGATATCCACTGCATGCCTCAGCACTCATTGGATTGCGCACATCAAAATGTATTACTTCCAACAAGTTGCTTTCTTGTTCCATCTTACTGAAAACGAGGCCTTTCAGTCATCTTGCCCATGTGTTATGATTTGCATGTCTCAAGTGATTCAAAATCAAGTGAGTCCAAACGATCCATCTGTATGGACTTTCTTCATGCATATATACTAATAGACATGGTTCACATGTCTCAATATTTTCAAAAACGAGTGAGTCCAAATATCCATCAACATGGAGCTTCTTCATGCGTTTTATACCAATATGACTCAAGTGGCAGTGCCACAAGTATGTGGTACTATCTTATATCTTTTGGCATGAACATGTGTATCACTACGATCGAGATTCAACAAACCATTCATTTTAGGTGCAAGACCATTTGAAGGTATTATTCAAAAGAGTAACCATTATTCTCCTTAAATGAATAACTGTATTGTGATAAACATAATCCAATCATGTCTATGCTCAACGCAAAAACCAAATAACAATTATTTAGGTTTAACACCAATCTCGATGGTAGAGGGAGCATGCGATGCTTGATCACATCAACCTTGGAAACACTTCCAACACATATCGTCATCTCACCTTTAGCTAGTCTCCGTTTATTCCGTAGCCTTTTATTTCGAGTTACCAACACTTAGCAACCGAACCGGTATCTAATACCCTGGTGCTACTAGGAGTACTAGTAAAGTACACATTAATATAATGTATATCCAATATACTTCTGTCGACCTTGCCTGCCTTCTCATCTACCAAGTATCTAGGGTAGTTTTGCTTCAGTGACCGTTCCCCTCATTACAGAAGCATTTAGTCTCGGGTTTGGGTTCAACCTTGGGTTTCTTCACTAGAGCAGCAACTAATTTGCCGTTTCATGAAGTATCCCTTCTTTCCCTTGCCCTTCTTGAAACTAGTGGTTTTACTAACCATCAACAATTGATGCTCCTACTTGATTTCTACTTTCGTGGTGTCAAACATCGTGAATAGCTCAAGGATCATCATATCTATCCCTGATTTGTTATAGTTCATCACGAAGTTCTAGTAGCTTGGTGGCAGTGACTTTGGAGAACTATCACTATCTCATCTGGAAGATTAACTCCCACTCGATTCAAGCGATTGTAGTACTCAGACAATCTGAGCACATGCTCAACGGTTGAGCTTTTCTCCCTTAGTTTGCAGGCTTAAGAAACTTGTCAGAGGTCTCATACCTCTTGACGTGGGCACGAGCCTAAAATCCCAATTTCAGCTCTTGGAACATCTCATATGTTCTGCAACGTTTCAAAATGTCTTCGGTGCCCCAATTCTAAACCGTTCAACATTACGCACTGAACTATCACGTAGTCATCAAAACGTGTATGTCAGATGTTCGCAACATCCAGAAACGACGCTCGAGGTTCAGCACACCGAGCGGTGCATTAAGGACATAAGCCTTCTGTGCAGCAATGAGGACAATCCTCAGTTTACGGACCCAGTCCGCATAATTGCTACTATCAACTTTCAACTAAATTTTCTCTAGGAACATATCTTAGTAGAACTAAAGCGTAAGCTACGACATAATTTGCAAAGACCTTTTGACTATGTTCATGATAATTAAGTTCATCTAATCAAATTATTTAATGAACTCCCACTCAGATAGACATCCCTCTAGTCATCTAAGTGATACATGATCCGAGTCAACTAGGCCGTGTCCGATCATCACATGAGACGGACTAGTCATCATCGGTGAACATCTTCATGTTGATCGTATCTTGTATACGACTCATGTTCGACCTTTCGGTCTCTTGTGTTTCGAGGCATGTCTGTACATGCTAGGCTCGTCAAGTCAACCTAAGTGTTTCGCATGTGTAAATCTGGCTTACACCCGTTGTATGAGAACGTTAGAATCTATCACACCCGATCATCACGTGGTGCTTCGAAACAATGAACCTTCGCAACGGTGCACAGTTAGGGGGAACACGTCTCTTGAAATTTTAGTGAGGGATCATCTTATTTATGCTACCGTCGTTCTAAGCAAATAAGATGTAAACATGACAAACATCACATGCAAATCATAAAGTGACATGATATGGCCAATATCATCTTGCGCCTTTGATCTCCATCTTTGAGGCGCGGCATGATCACCTTCGTCACCGGCATGACACCATGATCTCCATCATCATGATCTCCATCATCGTGTCTTTATGAAGTTGTCTCGCCAACTATTACTTCTACTACTATAGCTAACGGTTAGCAATAAAGTAAAGTAATTACATGGCGTTTTCATTGACACGCAGGTCATACAATAAATTAAGACAACTCCTATGGCTCCTGCCGGGTGTCATCCTCATCGACATGCAAGTCGTGATTCCTATTACAAGAACATGATCAATCTCATACATCACATATATAATTCATCACATCCTTTTGGCCATATCACATCACATAGCATACCCTACAAAAACAAGTTAGACGTCCTCTAATTGTTGTTGCATGTTTTACGTGGCTGCTATGGGTTTCTAGCAAGAACGTTTCTTACCTACGCAAAAGCCACAACGGTGATATGCCAATTGCTATTTACCCTTCATAAGGACCCTCTTCATCGAATCCGATCCGACTAAAGTGGGAGAGACAGACACCCGCTAGCCACCTTATGCATCAAGTGCATGTCAGTCGGTGGAACCTGTCTCACGTAAGAGTACGTGTAAGGTCGGTCTGGGCCGCTTCATCCCACAATGCCGCCGAATCAAGATAAGACTAGTAACGGTAAGCAAATTGAACAAATCATTGCCCACAACTACTTTGTGTTCTACTCGTGCATAGAATCTACGCATAGACCTAGCTCTGATACCACTGTTGGGGAACGTAGCAATAATTCAAAAAATTTCTATGTGTCACCATGATCAATCTAGGAGATGCTAGCAACGAGAGAGAGGGAGTGCATCTTCATACCCTTGAAGATCGCTAAGCGGAAGCGTTACAAGAACGCGGTTGATGGAGTCGTACTCGCGGCGATTCAAATCGCGGAAGATCCGATCTAGCGCCGAACGGACGGCGCCTCCGCGTTCAACACACGTACAGACCGGGGACGTCTCCTCCTTCTTGATCCAGTAAGGGGAGAGGAGAAGTTGAGGGAGAACTCCAGCAGCACGACGACATGGTGGCAATGGAGCTTGTGGTTCTCCGGCAGAGCTTCGCTAAGCACTACGGAGGAGGAGGAGGAGTTGGAGGAGGAGAGGGCTGCGCCAGGCCAGGGGTGCGGCTGCCCTCCCACCCCTCCACTATATATAGGGGCAAGGGAGAGGGGGGCCGGCCCCTTAGATCCCATCTGGTGGGAGGGGCGGCGGCCAGGGAGGGTGGCTTGCCCCCCAAGTCAAGGGGCGCCCCCTCCAGGGTTTCCCCCAACCCTAGGCGCATGGGCCCTAGGGGAAGGTTGGTGCCCAGCCCACTTAGGGGCTAGTTCCCTTCCACCTACAGCCCATAAGGCCCTCCGGGGCAGGTGGACCCTCCCGGTGGACCCCCGGATCCCCTTCGGTGGCCCCGGTACAATACCGGCATACCCCCGAATACTTTCGGTGACCGTATGATGACTTCCCATATATAAATCTTTACCTCCGGACCATTCCGGAACTCCTCGTGACGTCCGGGTCCGGGACTCCGAACAACCTTCAGTAACCACATACTATTTCCCATAACAACTCTAGCATCACCGAACCTTAAGTGTGTAGACCCTACGGGTTCGGGAACCATGCAGACATGACCGAGACATCTCTCCGGCCAATAACCAGTAGCGGGATCTGGATACCCATATTGGCTCCCACATGTTCCACGATGATCTCATCGGATGAACCACGATGTCGGGGATTCAATCAATCCCGTATACAATTCCCTTTGTCAATCGGTATGTTACTTGCCCGAGATTCGATCGTCGGTATCCCAATACCTCGTTCAATCTCGTTACCGGCAAGTCAGTTTACTTGTTCTGTAACGCATGATCCCGTAGCTAACTCATTAGTCACATTGAGCTCATTATGATGATGCATTACCGAGTGGGCCCAGAGATACCTCTCCATCATACGGAGTGACAAATCCCAGTCTCGATTCGTGCCAACCCAACAGACACTTTCGGAGATACCTGTAATGCACCTTTATAGCCACCCAGTTACGTTGTGACGTTTGGTACACCCAAAGCATTCCTATGGTATCCGGGAGTTGCACAATCTCATGGTCTAAGGAAACGATACTTGACATTAGAAAAGCTCTTAGCAAACGAACTACATGATCTTGTGCTATGCTTAGGACTGGATCTTGTCCATCACATCATTCTCCTAATGATGTGATCCCGTTATCAATGACATCCAATGTCCATGGTCAGGAAACCCATAACCATCTATTGATCAACGAGCTAGTCAACTAGAGGCTTACTAGGGACATGTTGTGGTCTATGTATTCACCATGTATTACGGTTTCCAGTTAATACAATTATAGCATGAACAATAGACAATTATCATGAACAAGGAAATACAATAATAACCATTTTATTATTGCCTCTAGGGCATATTTCCAACAGTGTTACTATCTACAAAGCTCAAATTGTCGCAAACAGTTTTCGACAAGTTCAAGGTGTTGACTACGATAAGATTTTCTCACTCGTAGTGATGCTTAAGTCTGTCCGAAACATGTTAGCAATTGCCACATTTTATGAAATCTGGCAAATGGATGTCAAAAACTACATTCCTTAATGAATTTCTTAAAGAAGAGTTATATATGATGCAACAAGAAGGTTTTGTCAATCCTAAAGGTGCTAACAAAGTGTGCAAGCTCCAGCGATCCATTTATGGACTGGTGCAAGCCTCTCGGAGTTGGAATATACGCTTTGATAGTGTGATCAAAGCATATGGTTTTATACACACTTTTGGAGAAGACTGTATTTACAAGAAAGTGAGTGGGAGCTCTGTAGCATTTCTAATATTATATGTGGATGACATATTGTTGATTGGAAATAATACATAATTTCTGGATAGCATAAAAGGATACTTGAATAAGAATTTTTCAATGAAAGACCTCGGTGAAGCTGCTTAGATATTGGGCATCAAGATATATAAAGATAGATCAAGACACTTGATAAGACTTTTGATGAGTACATACCTTGATAAGATTTTGAAGGAGTTCAAAATGGATCAGTCAAAGAAGGGGTTCTTGCCTGAGTTGTAAGGTGTGAAGTTGAGTAAAGACTCAAAAACCGACCACGGCAGAAAAGAGAATGAAAAGTCATTCCCTATGCCTCAGTCATAGGTTCTATAAAATATGCTATGCTGTGTACCAGACCTATTGTGTACCTCACCATGAGTTTGGCAAGAGGGTACAATAGTGATCCAGGAGTGGATCACTGGACATCGGTCAAAATTATCCTTAGTGGAATAAGGACATGTTTCTCGGTTATGGAGGTGACAAAAAGTTCGTCATAAAGGGTTACGTCGATGCAAGCTTTGACACTGATCCGGATGACTCTAAGTATCAATCTGGATACATATTAAAAGTGGGAGCGATTAGCTAGAGTAGCTCCGTGCAGAGCATTGTAGACATATAAAATTTGCAAAATACATACGGCTCTGAATGTGGCAGACCCGTTGACTAAACTTCTCTCACAAAGCAAAACATGATCACTGTTTGGGTGTTAATCACATAGCGATGTGAACTAGATTATTGACTCTAGTAAACCCTTTGGGTATTAGTCACATGGAGATGTGAACTAATCACATAAAGATGTGAACTATTGGTGTTAAATCACATGACGATGTGAACTAGATTATTGACTCTAGTGCAAGTGGGACTGAAGGAAATATGCCCTAAAGGCAATAATAAAGTTGTTATTTATATTTCCTTATATCATGATAAATGTTTATTATTCATGCTATAATTGTATTAGCCGGAAACTTAGCACATGTGTGAATACATAGACAAACAGAGTGTCCCTAGTATGCCTCTACTTGACTAGCTCGTTAATCAAAGATGGTTAAGTTTCCTGACCATAGACATGTGTTGTCATTTGATGAACGGGATCACATCATTAGAGAATGATGTGATGGACAAGACCCATCCGTTAGCTTAGCATATTGATCGTTTAGTTTTATTGCTATTGCTTTCTTCATGACTTATACATGTTCCTCTGACTATGAGATTATGCAACTCCCGAATACCGGAGGAACACCTTGTGTGCTATCAAATGTCACAATGTAACTGGGTGATTATAAAGATGCTCTACAGGTGTCTCCGATGGTGTTTGTTGAGTTGGCATAGATCGAGATTAGGATTTGTCACTCCGTGTATCGGAGAGGTATCTCTGGGCCCTCTCGGTAATGCACATCACTATGAGTCTTGCAAGCAATGTGTTTAATGAGTTAGTCATGGGATGATGCATTAAGGAACGAGTAAAGAGACTTGCCAGTAATGAGATTGAACTAGGTATGGTGATACCGACGATCAAATCTCGGGCAAGTAACATACCGATGACAAAGGGAACAACGTATGTTGTTATGCGGTTTGACCGATAAAGATCTTCGTAGAATATGTAGGAGCCAATATGAGCATCTTGGTTCCGCTATTGGTTATTGACCGGAGATGTGTCACGGTCATGTCTACATAGTTCTCAAACCCGTAGGGTCCGCACGCTTAACGTTCGATGACGATTTGGATTATGAGTTATGTGATTTGATGAACCGAAGTTTGTTCGGAGTAAAGGATGAGACCACGGACATGACGAGGATTCTCGAAATGGTTGAGACATAAAGATTGATATATTGGAAGGTTATGTTTGGACACCGGAATGGTCTCGGAAAGGTTCGGACATTTTCCGGAGTACCAGGGGTTACCGGAACCCCCCGGGGAGTTAATGGTCCTTCATGGGCCCTAGTGGAGAGAGGAGGCGGCGGCCAGTTGGTGGCGCACCCCCCAAGCCCAAACCGAATTGGACTAGGGTTTGGGGGGGGCCTTTCCTTCTCTCCTCCTCCTCCTCCGTCCCTCCTTCTCCTAGTGGGAATAGGAAAGAGGGGGGATCCTACTTGGACCGGGAGTCCAAGTAGGACTGCCCCCATGGCATGCCCCCTTGGGCCGGCCACCTCTCCTCCCCCTTTATATACGTGGGAGGGGAGCACCCCAAAGACACCAAGTCTTCTCTTATCCGTGTGCGGTGCCCCCCTCCACAGTTACACAACTCGGTCATATAGTCGTAGTGCTTAGGCGAAGCCCTGCGCCGGTAACTTCATCATCACCGTCGCCACGCCGTCGTGCTGACAGAACTCTCCCTCGTCCTCAACTGGATCAAGAGATCAAGGGACGTCGTCGAGCTGAACGTGTGCTGAACCCGGAGGTGCCGTACGTTCGGTACTTGGATCGGTTGGATCGCGAAGACGTTCGACTACATCAACTGCGTTACTAAACGCTTCCGCTTTTGGTCTATGAGGGTACGTGGACACACTCTCCCCGCTCGTTGCTATGCTTCTCCTAGATAGATCTTGCGTGTTCGTAGGAATTTTTTTGAAATACTACGTTCCCCAACACTACCTTGCTGCACTTTTGCTACTATTATCGTTACTTGCTCGGTACAAATTACCTTGCTATTAAACTACTATGTTACTTACAATTTCAGCACTTGCAGACATTACCTTGCTAAAAACCACTTGTCATTTCCTTCTGCTCCTCGTTGGGTTCGACACTCTTACTTATTGAAAAGAGCTAAAATTGATCCCCTATACTTGTGGGTCATCAAGGCTATTTTCTGGCGCCATTGCCGAGGAGTGAAGCGCCTTTGGTAAGTGGAATTTGGTAAGGAAACATTTATATAGTGTGCTGAAATTTACTGTCACTTGCTACTACGGAAAATAATCTTTTGAGGGGTTTGTTTGGGGTATCTTCACCTCGACCGGAACCACAATTAGCTACCCCTCAACCTACTGCACCTACTAAAAATATTGAATACGAAATCCCTTCCCGTATGATAGAACAACTACTAGCTAATCCTTATGCAGGAGATGGAACCGAACATCCTGATATGCACTTGATACATGTGGAACAAATTTGTGGATTGTTTAAGCTTGCAGGTTTACCCGGAGATGAAGTAAATAAGAAGGTTTTCCCTTTATCTTTGAAGGGAAAAGCATTGGCATGGTATAGGCTATGCGATGATATTGGGTCTTGGAATTGGAATAGATTGAAATTGGAGTTCCACCAAAAAAATTATCCCATGCATCTAGTTCATCGTGATCGGAATTACATATATAATTTTAGGCCTCGTGAAGGAGAAAGTATCGCTCTAGCTTGGGGGAGGCTGAAGTCAATGTTATATTCATGCCCCAATCATGAGTTCTCAAGAGAAATTATTATCCAGAATTTTTATGCTCGGCTTTCTCATAATGATCGATCCATGCTTGATACTTCTTGTGCTGGTTATTTTATGAAGAAGACTATTGAATTCCGTTGGGATCTTTTGGAAAGAATTAAATGCAACTCTAAAGATTGGGAACTCGACGAAGGTAAAGAGTCGGGTATTAAGCTTAAGTATGATTGTGTTAAATCTTTTATGAATACTGATGCTTTTCAAAAGTTCAGCACTAAATATGGCCTTGACTCTGAGATAGTAGCCTCCTTTTGTGAATCATTTGCTACTCATGTTGATCTCCCTAAATAGAAGTGGTTTAAATATCGCCCACCTATTAAATAAGAAATTAAAGAACCGGTACTAGCTAAAGAAGAAACTATACTTTACAATGTTGATCCAGTTGTTCCTACTGCTTATATTGAGAAACCACCTTTCCCCGTTAGGATAAAGGAACATGCTAAAGTTTCAACTGTGGTCAACAAAGGTTATATTAGAACACCTAAACCTGATGAACAAATTAAAGTAGAACCTAGTATTGCTATGGTTAAGGTTCTCTTGAAAGAAAATGTAGATGGGCATGTTATTTACTTCTGTGAAGAAGCTGCTAGAATTGCCAAACCTGATAAAAAGGATAAACATAGACCTGTTGTTGGCATGCCCGTTGTGTGAGTTAAAATAGGAGATCACTGTTATCATGGTTTATGTGACATAGGTGCTAGCGTGAGTGCTATTCCTTATTCCTTATATCAAGAAATTATGAATGACATAGCACCCGTAGAGATACAAGACATAGATGTTACTATTAAACTTGCTAATAGAGATACTATATCACCAATTGGGATTGTTAGAGATGTTGAAGTCTTGTGTGGGAAAATAAAATACCCTACTGATTTTCTTGTTCTTGGTTCCCACAAGATGAATTTTGACCCATTATCTTTGCTAGACCCTTCTTGAACACCGTTAATGCTAAAATAGATTGTGAGAAACAAACTGTCGGTGTTAGTTTTGGTGATGAGTCTCATGAGTTTAATTTTTCCAAGTTTAGTAGAAATCTTAATAAAAAAGAATTGCCTAGTAAGGATGAAATAATTGGTCTTGCTTCTATTGTTGTGCCTCCTACTGATCCACTAGAACAATATTTGCTAGACCATGAAAATGATCTACATATGCATGAAAGAAATGAAATAGATAAGATTTTCTTTGAACAACGTCATCTGCTTAAACACATTTTGCCTATTGAAACTCTAGGAGGTCCTCCTCCACCTAAAGGTGATCCTGTGTTTGAATTAAAACAATTGCCAGACACTTTGAAATATGCTTATCTTGATGAAAATAAGATATAGCCTATTATTATTAGTGCTAACCTTTCAGAACATGAAGAAGAAAGATTATTGAAAGTTCTAAGGAAGCACCGAGCTGCTATTAGATATACTCTTGATGATTTAAAGGGCATTAGTCCCACTCTATGTCAGCACAAGATTAATATGGAACCTGATGCTAACCCGTTGTTGATCACCAACGTCGGTTAAATCCAAACATGAAAGAAGTGGTAAGAATGGAAATATTAAAACTTCTGGAAGCAGGTATAATCTATCCTATAGCTGATAGTAGATGGGTAAGTTATGTTCATTGTGTCCCTAAGAAAGGAGGTATTACTGTTGTTCCTAATTATAAGAATGAACTTATTCCACAAATAATTGTTACAGGCTATAGAATGGTAATTGATTTAGAAAATTAAATAAAGCAACTAGAAAAGATCATTACCCTCTGCCTTTTATTGATCAAATGCTAGAAAGATTATCTAAGCACACACATTTTTGCTTCCTTGATGGATATTCTGGTTCTTCACAAATACCTGTTTCTCAACCTGGTCAAGAAAAGACCACATTCACTTGTCCCTTTGGAACTTATGCTTATAGACGTATGCCTTTTGGTTTATGCAATGCACCTGCTACCTTTCAAAGATGTATGACTGATATATTCTCCGACTTTTGTGAAAAGATTGTTGAGGTTTTCATGGATGACTTCTCTATTTATGGGAAGTCTTTTGATGATTGTTTAAGCAATCTTGACCGAGTTTTGCAGAGATGTGAGCAAACAAATCTTGTCTTGAATTGGGAGAAGTGCCACTTTATGGTTAATGAAGGTATTGTTTTGGGCCATAAAATTTCTGAAAGAGGTATTGAAGTGGACAAAGCTAAGGTTGATGCAATTGAGAAAATGCCATGTCCTAAAGATATCAAAGGTATTCGTAGTTTCCTAGGCCATGCTGGTTTCTATAGGAGATTTATCAAAGACCTTTCTAAAATTTCTAGGCCTCTTACAAATCTTTTGCAAAAGGATGTTCCTTCTGCTTTTGATGATGACTGTTTAGAAGCCTTCGAAACACTCAAGAAAGCCTTAATTTCTGCACCTATTGTACAACCACCTGATTGGAACTTGCCTTTTGAAATTATGTATGATGCTAGTGATTATGCTGTTGGTGCTGTTCTAGGACAAAGAGTTGATAAGGAACTGAATGTTATTCATTATGCTAGTAAAACTCTAGACAGTGCTCAACGAAATTATGCAACTACTAAAAAAGAATTCCTAGCAGTGGTGTTTGCTTGTGATAAATTTAGATCTTACATTGTTGATTCAAAAGTAATTGTTCACACCGATCATGCTGCTATAAAATATCTTATGGAAAAGAAAGATGCTAAACCTAGACTTATTCAATGGGTTCTCTTGCTACAAGAATTTGATTTACATATCAATGATAGAAAAGGAGCTGAGAACCCCGTAGCTAATAACTTGTCTAGGCTTGAAAATGTGCTTGATGACCCACTGCCTATTGATGATAGTTTTCCTGATGAGCAGTTAGCTGCAATAAATGTTGCTCATAATACTCCTTGGTATGCTGACTGTGCTAATTACATTGTTGCTAAATATTTACCACCTAGCTTTACATATCAACAAAAGAAATATTCTTCTATGATTTAAGACATTACTTTTGGGATGACCCACATCTTTATAAAGAAGGGGTAGATGGTATTATTAGACGTTGTGTACTTGAGCATGAACAGGGACAAATCCTACGAAAATGTCACTCCGAGGCATATGGAGGGCATCATGCTCGAGATAGAACTGCTCACAAGGTATTGCAATCCGGATTTTATTGGCCTACTCTCTTCAAGGATGATTGTAAGTTCGTCTTATCTTGTGATGAATGCCAAAGAATAGGTAATATCGGTAAGCGTCAAGAAATGCCTATGAATTATTCACTTGCTGTTGAACCATTTGATGTTTGGGATTTTATTACATGGGACCTTTTCGTTCCTCTAATGGGTATACACATATTTTGGTTGCTGTTGATTATGTTACTAAATGGGTAGAAGCTATTCCAACCAGTAGTGCTAATCATAACACCTCTATTAAAATGCTTAAGGAAGTTTTTCCCAAGGTTTGGAGTCCCTAGATATTTAATGACTGATGGTGGTTCACACTTTATTCATGGTGCTTTCCGTAAAATGCTTGCCAAGTATGATGTTAACCATAGAATTGCATCACCTTATCATCCTCAGTCTAGTGGTCAAGTTGAACTTAGCAATAGAGAAATAAAATTAATCTTGCAAAAGACTATCAATAGGTCCCGGAAGAATTGGTCTAGGAAATTAGATGATGCACTTTGGGCTTATAGAACAACGTATAAAAATCCTATGGGTATGTCTCCTTATAAAATGGTTTGTGGAAAAGCTTGTCATTTGCCTCTTGAGTTAGAACATAAAGCATATTGGGCAATCAAAGAACTCAACTATGATTTCAAACTTGCCGGTGAAAAGAGGTTATTTGATATTAGCTCTTTAGATGAATGGAGAACCCAAGCTTATGAAAATGCCAAGTTATTTAAAGAAAAATTTAAAAGATGGCATGATAAAAGAATCCAAAAGCGTGAGTTTAAAGTTGGAGAATTTGTTCTTTTATACAACTCTCGTTTTAGATTCTTTGTAGGAAAACTCCTCTCAAAATGGGAAGGACCCTATGTTATCGAGGAGGTTTATTGATCTGGAGCTATTAAAATAGATAATGCTGAAGGTACTAACCCGAAGGTTGTTAATGGGCAACGAATAAAACATTATATCTCAGGTATGCCCATTAATGTTGAAAGTAATATTATCCAAACTTTGACACCGGAAGGACACATAAAAGAGTCCTTCCGGAAGACTCCCGAATCATGAAAATAAGGAGGTACGGGATATGGTAAGTAAACGGACTCCGAAAAATCCGCAAAAATATTTTTTGTCAGTTTTGGAATATTCAGAAAATTAGGAAAATAAGAAACAACCAGGAAGCGTACCCTGGTGGGCACAAGACACTAGGGCGTGCCTGGCAAGGGTTGTGCCCACCTCGAGTACCTTCCGGACTCCGTTTTTCTATAGTTGCTTGTTTCCCAAGATAAAAAAATCTTTATATACCCCCTGAACCTATTGACCACCGTATCGCGGAGAAATCTTCTGTTTTCTTTTCCTTGCTGTTTTCTGTCAGATCCCATCTGCCATGGCTGCTTCAAGCTCCTCCAAGGACAAGTTCTTCAAGAACGTCATCGACCCGTATTTGCGGGAGGTGGTGCAGCATCCTCAAGTCATCCATATGCATGAGGGGGTGCTTCACATCCGCGATGTGCAAGGTCCCAAGGGGACGAGAAACATGGAGGCCAGGCTTGAAGCTATGGAGCAGGAGGTCTTCCGGTGCAAGGGGATGGTGGAGCGTGGACTCAATGCCAATCACCTCATGATCATGGATCTTACCCGTGATCTCGACGTGGATGGCAAGTCCATGAACGACATCGTCTTCACCCTCAACGAGCAAATCAACTTCCTCCAAAGCCAGATCTACGATCTCCAAAACCAAGTCTTTGAATATGAGGCGAGGTTTAAAGGTATGAGTTTGGCTGCCGGTTGCAGGACCCGTGAGACTCACTCCTCCTCTTATGATGGTGGACCTCTGCCATGGAAACCCGAGGACAAGATCCCTACATCATCACCACCACCTTCTTCTTCATCACCAAAAGAAAATTGAGTATCGGGTATGGGCACTCCCCTTGGCTTCCGCCAAGCTTGGGGGAGGTGCCCCGGTATCGTATTGTCACGACCGGTTTTCCAATAAAAATATTTATTGAGAGACCGATCCCTTTTACGGACCAGTAGAGAAGAATTCCTTCTTACTGGTAGACAAAATCTTGATCACAGAAGAAAAATACCAGGAGTACTGAATATAATACAAGGTTGAGCGGAGACTGCTCAACAATTTATTACAAGCGCGCCAATAATACATAAAGGCAGATAGGGTGGCATAACTACTAACTCACGATAAAAGCGGTGGTGGATATATCACAGCGCAGTGGGTGATATGACTCCTGAAAACTAACAGCTCTTCGAGCGTCGGAGTGAGGCTCGAGGAGACTTATTGTGGGTGGCGGAAGCGTATATGATACAAGTGACCAATATCCAGGATCGCACGGGACTGACTGGGATTCCTCTAGGCGTCGGACTCACTATCAAACTCTTCATCCATGAGATCGCCTTCGTCAACATCTGGCCAAATCAACAAGCCAGGTGAGTACTATGAAAGTACTTGCAAGACAGTTCGGACATAGGATATAACAAATGTAAACATGATGCATATGAACAGATTAATAAGCGCACTCAGACATAGAGATAATAATGCATGGGAAATAAAAGAGAAGTCGGGCGGTAGTCCTCCCGAAATCCCAAAATAATACCGAGGGCCAAACGAGTGTCTGAATGACTCCTCGAGAGGAAACAAAAGAAATAACAATGCCACAGTCGGGCGTCAAGACGACGCCACGTAAAGGGCTTATAATAGAATGTAAATAACAGTGCATGCCACAGTCGGACGTCTGAGCGACATCACATAAAGGGCTTATATCCAAAGTAAATAACAAAAGTGCCACAGTCAGACGTCTGAGCGACATCACATAAAGGGCTTATATCAAAGTAAATAACTAGAGTGCCACAGTCGGACGTCTGAGCGACATCACATAAAGGGCTTATATCCAAAGTAAGAGTGCCACAGTCGGACGTCTGAGCGACATCACATAAAGGGATTATATTTCACAACTTAAAATTTAGTAGCTCATGAATTTAATATCACAACAAGGGAATATTCAGATATGAGATAAACAACATGGTTAGTCCATCCACAGGAATAACGTTCAACCGATTTACCACTCAAACTTGTTCACCGGGGAAAAATACCACGAGGATGTGACATAGATATGGATACGCTGGTCACGGTCCTTGACCATGGATACGATGACTCGGAAGGATTTGACTCTGCGGAGTTTGTACTTTAACCACAGCCAACGGATTTCAGTAGTCACGGGGACTAGTTCCGTTTACGGTGTTTTGGAAGAAACACATCTAACCAGTACACACCCATTCAACATTCCGAAGCCAGGAATCACCCTCGGCAACGTTCAAGAAAAACTTTGAGACGGGGAGGCTACAACCTCGCGTAGCATGGGATCAAATTTATATACGCGCGCTCTAAGGGGTGCCCCCCTCTCGGTCCCAACCGGAAACACCCATGCCCCCTGACCGGATGACTGGCTTTAATCCAGGGCCATGGAACCCTCATCCCGGCCCCTCCATTTGGTGTGTAGACGGAAAGAGGTTATCAACTTACTAAACCGTACTCTTTGCAGAAAACATGTGGCGGCACGGAAGGGGAAGAACGGTAACGTGACTCAGTCCACGTTGACGTCGGAGTTTATCGGATGTCGTAAGGCTGGCATGCTACAACAATACCACCTTACTGCCTTTCATGTCACCACATGACTAGGCCATCTCTCATCAGAGATCACAGTAACTTCGGAACTCACGGATAGTTGCCTCACATGCAACGAGATACTCACCGATGCTCATATGCCATGCACAAACCATTCAAGCAAACATGCAAAACACCCGTCATATCAAAGGTTCGAACATGCTTGCCTGGTTCGGAGAAGTCGGAGTCTAGCTCGGCGAAGTTCGCGGCTCCGTCACCTCTTCCGGAACCTACGATATGGCGAAAACGTACACTAACGTGAAAATTAACGCGTGCATAAAATTTGATCCTAAATTTTTCCAAATAAATACTATAAAAAACTAGACAAAAATACAAGACTGACAGAAAAAGAATCACTCAAAAATCATCTTTTATTAAAAAGTTATAAGAGTTTTAGTCCAGGGACTAATCTATGATGAAACAGAAAAGATCCAGGGACTTAACTGAGAAAACAGAAAACGGTTCGGAAAGAAACGCGCCAGCCCAAAGAGAAAACGTATTTGCCCGAAGGCGCCAACAGAAAACGGTTCGAGAGAGAAACAGAAGAGAGGCTGACGGGGGGGGGGGGGGTCCCACATGTCAGGTTTAAAAACCTCGCCGGCGCCCGAAGACTGCGGTGGTCGCCGGCGTTGAAGCACGGCGAGGCAGGGAGATCGGAGTGTACCAAGAGGTTCAGTGCGTCCTTCCGCGTCGGTGGGTGGTGGTCTTGGTCGACGGAGAGCACCACGTCGACGGCGACACTTTCTCCGGCGGACGGCGGCTCGGGCGATGGTGGAGAACTCCGGTGGGTGCTGCAAACTCCGAATTGAAGCGTGGGTCAGGAGAGTGGATGCGTAAGGAAGCTACTGGCAAGAGCTGAGAGGTAGAGGTGCACGCATGGGAGCGAATCGAGCTGGATCCCGTGGCGGGTCGCGACGGCCGGAGTTGGGGAAGGAAGCTCCCTCGGGGCTCTTCTAGTGGCTAGGCGTGGTGTTGGAGGAGTGCAGAGGTGGTGTGGGTTCGATTTCGAGCTCAGGGCCTCTATTTATAGGTGATTCGAGGGGGTGGCCGTGAACGGGAAATCTCCGGCGAGCGATTACGGCGAGGCAGTGGTTGGGCAGGGAGTTTAAGTGGCCAGGCAGCATCAGGGAGGTTCACTGGTGCCGTTCCACTGCTAACCTTGGTCAGGCTTGGCGTAATGGCGCCGGTCCTCAATGGGGCGGCCGTACGGGCACGGCGGCGGCAGAGAGCGCGCTCCGCGCCTAGCAGTTCACGACGAGGGTGGCAGCGTGCACGGGGGAGTGGATGGCCACGCGGCGGCCTCCGGTGGCTTGGGCGGCGCTGGATGGCGCCGTCTACGCTGCGCCCCTCTCTGGCGGCCGCAAAGCCGCCGCTGCCGTCGCTCACGGGGTGGCGCACCTCCTCCTGCTCGTCGCCGACGCCCGCAACCTTCCAGGCGTTCGTGCGGCGCAGGGACAAGAGGGAGGGGACGGGGAGCAAGGCGCCACCGCGGCACTGTCGAGATCGACAACAAGTTCTGAAGAAAATGACAGCAGCTCTGAAACTGTTACTGAATTAACTGAACATGATAGCAACAGTGTCCAGCAGGTGTTCGATGAAATGATTTGGCATGAAGAAATTTTTTTCTGGAGCTGGGACTTGGTGAGGTGACCTCTCAATGCACCCAGAGGGTGCCTGAATTTTCTCAGATTTTTAGGAGAAGAATTCAAATGAATTTCATCAAATTTGGCAAATCTGGTCCAAACTTGCAGCAAGTATAGTTTGAAATATTTGAACTGGAGACCAGTGGATCTTCATGGATCTTGGTTGAGGGCTCAAAGGACTAGCTAGGGAAATTGGTTTAGAGGCAAAACTCAAAGCAGAAAGGGTAGCTCCTTTGAAAATCTCCAAGAGCTAGAATAGAAGGCAGAAATTGTTTTTGATGAGAATTAAATGGAAAAGAAATTATGGGGAGGTTCAAACTGCTGGATTTGAAAAGTAACTTGACACAAAGATGGGGAAAGGCTTATGGGAGTGGATTTCCACTTAGGTCATGGCAAGAGGGATTTTTGGAAGGGGAAAAAGATCACTCAAATACCATAGGGCCCTTTAAAAGATTTTCAAAAGAAATTTTTCCAAGTGAAAAGCATTTGGTTTTGAGTCCAAACAAAAAGGGAAAACCTCCAAGACCAAGGACCAAGTCTTGGGTGAATCGAAAACAAAACACTTGCCATAAAAGAAAATATTTTGAGAGGGAGAGTTCTTCAGAAGAAAAAATGAAATAACCTCCCTCAAAAGGTTTGAAAAAGTCAAATAAAATTTTGGGTGTCACAACACCTACCCCCTTAGGAAAAATCTCGTCCTCGAGATTTCTGCTGATCCTCAAATAGATATGGATACTCTGCCTGAGGAAAATCTTCTCTTTCCCATGTAGCTTCATCCTCGGTGTGATTGCTCCACTGAACCTTGAAAAATTTCGTCGTTTTCTGCCGGGTCCTCCTTTCAGACTCTTCCAATATCTTTACTGGCCGTTCTCTGTAGGTGAGGTCTGGTTGCACATCAATAATTTCATGAGATACATGCTTCTCCGGGTTACTCACACATTTTCTCAATTGTGAGACATGGAACACATCATGGACGTCTGACAGCTCCTTGGGTAGGTCTAGTTTGTAGGCCACTGTGCCTCTTCGTGCAACTATACAGAATGGTCCAATAAATCTCGGGGCTAGCTTCCCCTTAATTTTGAACCGTTGCAGGCCCCTCATCAGAGACACTCGTAGGTATACGAAATCACCGGGTTCAAAGCTGACCTCACGATGTTTTTGATCGTAATAGCTCTTTTGTCGGCTTTGAGCTGTCTTGAGTCTGTCCCTGATCTGTTTAACTTTCTCCTCGGCATCCTTGAGCATGTCTGGGCCGAAGATACGACTGTCACCTGTCTCTGACCAATTTAGTGGGGTACGACACCTCCGTCCGTACAATGCTTCAAAGGGTGCCATTTGTAAGCTGGCTTGGTAACTGTTGTTGTAAGCAAACTCGGCATATGGCAAACTTTCTCCCCAACTGGATCCGTAGGTGAGCACACAGGCTCTCAGCATGTCCTCTAGGATTTGATTCAGGCGTTCCGTTTGTCCATCAGTCTGGGGGTGGTACGCTGTACTGAATGTTAGTTGAGTGCCCAGAGCTTGTTGTAAGTGATCCCAGAATTTAGAGACAAATTGAGTGCCTCGGTCGGATATTATAGTCTTTGGGACTCCATGCAAACAAACTATACGGGAGAGATAAAGCTTGGCGAGTCTTTGAGTGGAGTAGGTCGTCTTCACGGGAATGAAATGTGCCACCTTGGTTAGCCTATCTGTGATGACCCATATGGCATCATTTCCGCATTGTGATCGAGGTAGCCCGACGATGAAGTCCATTCCAATTTCATCCCATTTCCACTCAGGTATCCTGTTTGGCTGGAGTAGCCCTGCTGGCTTTTGATGCTCGGCTTTAATGCGCTGACAAGAATCGCAACAAGCAATAAATGTGGCTATATCTCTTTTCATACCGTGCCACCAAAATCTTTCCTGAATGTCTTTGTACATTTTGGTTCCTCCAGGGTGGATCGAGTATGGAGCGGTGTGGCTTTCGGTTAGGATTTGTTGCTTGAGTTCTTCAATGTTTGGTACACAAAGTCTGTCCCTGTACCATAATATTCCTTCCTTGTCTGTGACGAACTCTGAAGTTTTGCCAAGGCTCATTTTCCTCTTTATTCCTTCGATGCTGGGGTGCCCTTGCTGAGCCTTCTTAATTTGTTCCACTAGGGTGGGATGTATTTCCAGATTTGATACGGTGCCCTCAGAGACCAACACCATGTTGAGTCTAGCGAACTCCTGCTGAAACTCAGGCCTCAAATCTTGTGGACTGTCGTTGCCCAGGCTGGGGTTCCGACTAAGAGCATCTGCCACTACATTTGCTTTCCCTGGATGGTAGTGAATGCTGACATCATAGTCCTTGACCAATTCCAACCAGCGTCGTTGGCGTAAATTTAGCTCTGCTTGTGTGAAAATATATTTAAGGCTCTTGTGGTCCGTATATATTTTGCAACGATTTCCCAATAGAAAGTGCCTCCATTCCTTGAGTGCATGGATGACCGTTGCTAGCTCTAAGTCATGAGTTGGATAATTTTCCTCATGCTTCCGTAGTTGCCTGGAAGCATACGCGACCACTTTGCCATCTTGCATTAGTACACATCCGAGGCCCTTCCGGGATGCGTCACAATATACTTCAAAACTCTTGTGTATGTCTGGCACAGTTAAGACCGGTGCGGTTGTTAGTTTCTTCTTGAGTTCTTGGAAGCTTTCCTCGCATGCTTCCGTCCATACAAACTTCTTGTCTTTCTTGAGCAACTGTGTCATTGGTTTTGCCACAGTGGAGAATCCTTCAATAAATCTTCTGTAATATCCGGCCATTCCTAGGAAACTCCGCACATCTGTCACGTTGGCTGGTGGTTTCCAGTCAAGTATGGCTTTGACCTTTTCTGGGTCTACGGCCACGCCTTCTTGGGTTAATATATGGCCTAGGAAGCCAACTTGCCTTAGCCAAAATTCACACTTGCTAAATTTGGCGTACAATTGATGTTTCCTTAATTCTCCCAAAACAATTCTGAGATGCTCAGCATGCTCTTCTGGTGTCCTTGAGTATACCAGAATATCGTCAATGAACACCACAACAAATTTGTCCATGAATTTCATAAACACTTTGTTCATGAGGTGGACGAAATATGCGGGGGCGTTCGTCAGTCCAAACGGCATTACTGTGAACTCATATAATCCGTATCTGGAGGTAAATGCTGTCTTAGGGATATCTTCTGTCCGTACTTTCAATTGATGATATCCCGATCTCAAATCAATTTTTGAGAACACCTTGGCTTGTGCGAGCTGGTCAAACAAATCATTTATCCGTGGCATTGGATATTTGTTTTTGATGGTGACCATATTGAGAGCTCGATAGTCTATACACAATCTCAGTGTCCCATCCTTTTTCTTGGCGAACAACACTGGTGAACCCCATGGTGAGGAGCTGGCTCGAATAAATCCCTTGTCCAGTAATTCCTTTATCTGCTTCTTCAATTCTACCAACTCTGAGGGTGCCATTCTATAAGGTTTCTTATAGATGGGAGCGGTGCCAGGTGCTAGTTCAATGCTGAACTCTATCTCTCGGTCTGGTGGCATGCCTGGTAGTTCTTCAAGGAATACGTCTGGAAACTCGCACACCACTGGAACTTTTCTCAATTCTGAAAGGTTCACTTTGTTCAGCTTTGGTTGCCGTGACCGTGGTCTTTCTTGAGCTGTAACCTTTATTGTCTTGCCATGATGGTGAGTGAGGATCACAGTCCGATTGAAACAGTCAATAAATCCTTTGTTGGTGGTCAACCAGTCCATCCCTAAGATGACATCCAGTCCTTTATTTTCCAACACGATGAGATTAGCTTGAAATTTTACTCCTTCGAACTCAATGATCACTCCTTGGCAGTAACTCTAAGCGATCTGCTTATTCCCGGGGGACTTGATGATCATAGATTTTTCCAAGGGAAGTATCGGAAAACCATGTTGCAAAACAAAATTCTTTGAAATGAACGAATGGGAAGCTCCAGAATCAAACAAAACCGTGGCAGGTACTGTGTTGACAGGGAACGTACCGAGCACGATGTCTGGGGCATTCTGCGCTTCTTCCCTGGTCACATGGTTCAGGTGGCCCTTCCTGTGATTGTTGCTGGGATTGAAATTGTTGCGCTTGGGGGCTGGATTGTTCCCACCATTGTTCGGCTTGGGGGCCGAGTTCCTTGGTTTTGGGCACTGTTTAGCATAGTGCCCTTCTTCACCACAAGCATAGCATGTGACCCCTGGACGGTACGTGAAGTCCTTGTTCCTGGAATGAAACTGTCTGGTTGGCCTTAGATCAGTAGTCGTGGATTTCCTTGCTTCAGTCCTCTGAACATCAGTCTTGCTTCGGTTGTTGCGAGCAAGAGTCGTCTTATCCCTCTTTCTCTTACGGAAATCCTCCAGACTACGACGCTCATTCTCCAAGGTAATGGCCTTGTCCACCAGAGTTTTAAAATCCGGGAAAGTGTGCACAACCAGTTGGCATCTTAGTGCCGGTGCCAGGCCGTCCAAGAATTTTTCCATCCTCTTGTTCTCTGTCATGTGCTCATCATAGGCATAACGAGATAGCTGGGTAAACTGACCGTTGTATTCTGTCACTGACATGCCTCTCTGCTTGAGGTCATCAAATTCTCTTTTCTTGATTTTTATGATGCTCCTGGGGATGTGTGCCCCATGAAAGCCTTCCTTAAACTCTTCCCAGGTGATGTTGTGTTCACTGGGATGCATGTGCAGGAAGTTTTCCACCATGCTGCAGCTGCTCCAGTAAGGTAGTGGGGTGCATAAAGCACCTTCTCATGATCTGAACACTGAGCAATAATCAGCTTCCTTTCGATGTCACGAAGCCAATCATCGGCTTCAAGTGGCCTATCAGTGTGAGCAAACGTTGGAGGGCGAGTCTTCTGTAATTCAGACAACTTGGAGTGTGGTTGATAGGGCTCACGGTGGTTTCCCATATTGATGACGTGATTCATCATCTCTTGGTGTTGCTGTTGGCTCTGTTCGAAAAGGCGGCACACTTGAGATAAGGCTGCTTCGCTGTCTTGTTGACTAGACTGTCCCTGAGTGAAGTTGTTGCTAGTCTGTGTTCCATAAATTTCTTCTGGTTGATTGGGCATGGAACGAGTCCACGGACGAGACATTTTCCACTCTGGGGGTATTATTTTGCAAAACTCATGAGAAGAACTGTGTGGCACAAGGAAAATCTTGCAAACGCAAAAATTTAAAAGACCTCAAGATTTTTCAAGAAAACTTAAACGATTTCGCACGGAGAAGGACCGCTTAGCACATATCTTACACGCGAAACGCAAACATACGATACAACACTCAGGATGTGCGTACACATTCCTGACATGTTATTTATACTAGCACACTCTTCCGGGATGCAGCGCACACAAATACTACAAACTACGTACAAATAAAACACATCATACATGCAGGCACATCGTGTGGCTACTCGGCGCACTCAGTCGGAGATGGTGACGATGTCCTTCCCCTTGCCGAGGGTAAGACCCAGCGGTGCAGGAGACTCAACCTCCACCTCCTCTCAAGTAGGCTCCAGGCGCGTAGCACTGCGCTGAGGTGATGGTGCGGGAGCGACAGGCGGCAGTGCAGGTGCGGCAGGCGGTGCAGCTCTGACTGGAGTAGGAGCGATGACTCGGTCAAACTCCTCAGTGGTAGGCAGACGGCGAGCAGTGGCCAAAATGGCCGGTGCATAAGATGCTGAGGACGAGACGAAAGTCAGAGGCGGTGCCATTTGGAGAAGCTCCTTCCTGCTGGCAGGACCGCCCCGAACTAAGTCCATGCGGGCAGCCACAAGATCGTCCACGAGGTTGTCGAAAGATTCCTCCAGAGCTTTGAGATACTCCACAACCATCTCGATGGCTTCATCTCGCTATCCCCTATGGCAGGCGAATGCATAGTGACAAGTATATGGCACATGGCATGGGAGGTAGCGGTAGCGACGAGTCTTCATCATAGGAATAATGTCCCGAAGGCGAGCTATCGCCTCACGGGCAGCCATCTGCATGGCATGCCTCTCCGTAGGCATGGCCCTTCCCACAAAACGGAAGTGGCGAGACGCAGAACGTCCTCCCTTGAATTGCACCACGGCCTGGTGCATAGACATGTCGTCGCTGAGCTTGTGCTGGTAAAGCGTGAACTCCGGACGAGTCGCTGGCCCGATTGCGAGCTTGGTGATGGAGACGAGGAGTTTGACAAACCCCTCGGGCACGTTAGTGAACACCCGAGTCTCGCAGTTGCTGCCAGCCATCTACAAAAGTAGGCAAAAATTCTGAGTAGTCATGTCATAAATTTATGATGACCAACAGAAAATAGCTACATTTGCAAAATGCTGAAAAAGCACAAAAGACACTAATAACCGATTAGCGATCGCACCTAGTGGCTTCCTACAGTCAGCCTGGCTCTGATACCAAGCTTGTCACGACCGATTTTCCAATAAAAATATTTATTGAGAGACCGATCCCTTTTACGGACCAGTAGAGAAGAATTCCTTCTTACTGGTAGACAAAATCTTGATCACAGAAGAAAAATACCAGGAGTACTGAATATAATACAAGGTTGAGTGGAGACTGCTCAACAATTTATTACAAGCACGCCAATAATAGATAAAGGCGGATAGGGTGGCATAACTACTAACTCACGATAAAAGCGGTGGTGGATATATCACAGCGCAGTGGGTGATATGACTCCTGAAAACTAACAGCTCTTCGAGCGTCGGAGTGAGGCTCGAGGAGACTTATTGTGGGTGGCGGAAGCGTATATGATACAAGTGACCAATATCCAGGATCGCACGGGACTGACTGGGATTCCTCTAGGCGTCGGACTCACTATCAAACTCTTCATCCATGAGATCGCCTTCGTCAACATCTGGCCAAATCAACAAGCCAGGTGAGTACTATGAAAGTACTCGCAAGACAGCTCGGACATAGGATATAACAAATGTAAACATGATGCATATGAACAGATTAATAAGCGCACTCAGACATAGAGATAATAATGCATGGGAAATAAAAGAGAAGTCGGGCGGTAGTCCTCCCGAAATCCCAAAATAATACCGAGGGCCAAACGAGTGTCTGAATGACTCCTCGAGAGGAAACAAAAGAAATAACAATGCCGCAGTCGGGCGTCAAGACGATGCCACGTAAAGGGCTTATAATAGAATGTAAATAACAGTGCATGCCACAGTCGGACGTCTGAGCGACATCACATAAAGGGCTTATATCCAAAGTAAATAACAAGAGTGCCACAGTCGGACGTCTGAGCGACATCACATAAAGGGCTTATATCAAAGTAAATAACTAGAGTGCCACAGTCGGACGTCTGAGCGACATCACATAAAGGGCTTATATCCAAAGTAAGAGTGCCACAGTCGGACGTCTGAGCGACATCACATAAAGGGATTATATTTCACAACTTAAAATTTAGTAGCTCATGAATTTAATATCACAACAAGGGAATATTCAGATATGAGATAAACAACATGGTTAGTCCATCCACAGGAATAACGTTCAACCGATTTACCACTCAAACTTGTTCACCGGGGAAAAATACCACGAGGATGTGACATAGATATGGATACGCTGGTCACGGTCCTTGACCATGGATACGATGACTCGGAAGGATTTGACTCTGCGGAGTTTGTACTTTAACCACAGCCAACGGATTTCAGTAGTCACGGGGACTAGTTCCGTTTACGGTGTTTTGGAAGAAACACATCTAACCAGTACACACCCATTCAACATTCCGAAGCCAGGAATCACCCTCGGCAACGTTCAAGAAAAACTTTGAGACGGGGAGGCTACAACCTCGCGTAGCATGGGATCAAATTTATATACGCGCGCTCTAAGGGGTGCCCCCCTCTCGGTCCCAACCGGAAACACCCATGCCCCCTGACCGGATGACTGGCTTTAATCCAGGGCCATGGAACCCTCATCCCGGCCCCTCCATTTGGTGTGTAGACGGAAAGAGGTTATCAACTTACTAAACCGTACTCTTTGCAGAAAACATGTGGCGGCACGGAAGGGGAAGAACGGTAACGTGACTCAGTCCACGTTGACGTCGGAGTTTATCGGATGTCGTAAGGCTGGCATGCTACAACAATACCACCTTACTGCCTTTCATGTCACCACATGACTAGGCCATCTCTCATCAGAGATCACAGTAACTTCGGAACTCACGGATAGTTGCCTCACATGCAACGAGATACTCACCGATGCTCATATGCCATGCACAAACCATTCAAGCAAACATGCAAAACACCCGTCATATCAAAGTTTCGAACATGCTTGCCTGGTTCGGAGAAGTCGGAGTCTAGCTCGGCGAAGTTCGCGGCTCCGTCACCTCTTCCGGAACCTACGGTATGGCGAAAACGTACACTAACGTGAAAATTAACGCGTGCATAAAATTTGATCCAAATTTTTTCCAAATAAATACAATAAAAACTAGACAAAAATACAAGACTGACAGAAAAAGAATCACTCAAAAATCATCTTTTATTAAAAAGTTATAAGAGTTTTATTCCAGGGACTAATCTGTGATGAAACAGAAAAGATCCAGGGACTTAACTGAGAAAACAGAAAACGGTTCGGAAAGAAACGCGCCAGCCCAAAGAGAAAACGTATTTTCCCGAAGGCGCCAACAGAAAACGGTTCGAGAGAGAAACAGAAGAGAGGCTGACGGGGGGGTCCCACATGTCAGGTTTAAAAACCTCGCCGGTGCCCGAAGACTGCGGTGGTCGCCGGCGTTGAACCACGGCGAGGCAGGGAGATCGGAGTGTACCAAGAGGTTCAGTGCGTCCTTCCACGTCGGTGGGTGGTGGTCTTGGTCGACGGAGAGCACCACGTCGACGCGACACTTTCTCCGGCGGACGGCGGCTCGGGCGATGGTGCAGAACTCCGGTGGGTGCTGCAAACTCCGAATTGAAGCGCGGGTCAGGAGAGTGGATGCGTAAGGAAGCTACTGGCAAGAGCTGAGAGGTAGAGGTGCACGCACGGGAGCGAATCGAGATGGATCCCGTGGCGGGTCGCGGCGGCCGGAGTTGGGGAAGGAGGCTCCCTCGGGGCTCTTCCAGTGGCTAGGCGTGGTGTTGGAGGAGTGCAGAGGTGGTGTGGGTTCGAGTTCGAGCTCGGGGCCTCTATTTATAGGCATTCGAGGGGGTGGCCATGAACGGGAAATCTCCGGCGAGCGATTACGGTGAGGCAGTGGTTGGGAAGGGAGTTTAAGTGGCCAGGCAGCATCAGGGAGGTTCACTGGTGCTGTTCCACTGCTAACCTTGGTCGGGCTTGGCGTAATGGCGCCGGTCCTCGACGGGGCGGCCGTACGGGCACGGCGGCGGCAGAGAGCGCGCTCCGCGCCTAGCAGTTCACGACGAGGGTGGCAGCGCGCACGAGGGAGTGGATGGCCACGCGGCGGCCTCCGGTGGCTTGGGCGGCGCTGAACGGCGCCGTCTATGCTGCGCCCCTCTCTGGCGGCCGCAAAGCCGCCGCTGCCGTCGCTCACGGGGTGGCGCACCTCCTCCTGCTCGTCGCCGACGCCCGCAACCTTCTAGGCGTTCGTGCGGCACAGGGACAAGAGGGAGGGGACGGGGAGCAAGGCGCCACCGCGGCACTGTCGAGATCGACAACAAGTTCTGAAGAAAACGACAGCAGCTCTGAAACTGTTACTGAATTAACTGAACATGATAGCAACAGTGTCCAGCAGGTGTTTGATGATGATTTGGCATGAAGAATTTTTTTTCTGGAGCTGGGACTTGGTGAGGTGACCTCTCAATGCACCCAGAGGCTGCCTGAATTTTCTCAGATTTTTAGGAGAAGAATTCAAATGAATTTCATCAAATTTGGCAAATCTGGTCCAAACTTGCAGCAAGTATAGTTTGAAATATTTGAACTGGAGACCAGTGGATCTTCATGGATCTTGGTTGAAGGCTCAAAGGACTAGCTAGGTAAATTGGTTTGGAGGCAAAACTCAAAGCAGAAAGGGTAGCTCCTTTGAAAATCTCCAAGAGCTAGAATAGAAGGCAGAAATTGTTTTTGATGAGAATTAAATGGAAAAGAAATTATGGGGAGGTTCAAACTGCTGGATTTGAAAAGTAACTTGACACAAAGATGGGGAAAGGCTTATGGGAGTGGATTTCCACTTAGGTCATGACAAGAGGGATTTTTGGAAGGGGAAAAAGATCACTCAAATACCATAGGGCCCTTTAAAAGATTTTCAAAAGAAAATTTTCCAAGTGAAAAGCATTTGGTTTTGAGTCCAAACAAAAAGGGAAAACCTCCAAGACCAAGGACCAAGTCTTGGGTGAATCGAAAACAAAACACTTGCCATAAAAGAAAATATTTTGAGAGGGAGAGTTCTTCAGAAGAAAATTTTAAATAACCTCCCTCAAAAAGTTTGAAAAAATCAAATAAAATTTTGGGTGTCACACGTATCATCCCCACTATCTTTTGCCATTACTTATTTTAGTTCGATCTTTTGCTTTAGATGAATAAAAGTTTAGTTTGATCCTTTCTTTTCGAGAGTTTGCTTAGTGATCTATCCTTGTAATCATGTGTGAGATATGTAATAAAGTTTAGTTTAAGTTTTTGCTTTCTTTACTTTCTTTTTGCAATAAAAAGAAAGGAAATAAATAAAAGGAAAGGAAATAAATCAAGAAGATCATATGCTAATCTTATGGTAGGTGATGACACCACATAAGGAAAAGTATAAGTAGAAAATTTTATTAGAGATTGACAAACATAGCATTAGTCAATGATGCAACTCATGAAAGAATTAATAAGGGAAGAGAAGATTCACATATAAATATACTATCCTAGAAATCTTTTATGATTGTGAGCCCCCATCAAAATATTATATGCCACAATTGTTGACGTTGGACAAGGAAGACGACTTAATGATCTATGTTTGTTCATATTCACATAGAAGTCATATTGTCATGGATCCTTTGACATGTGGTGCTTGCCCCCTATCTTTTCTAGAAAAAAAATTCCGCACCAAGTAGAGATACTACTTGTGCATCCAAAAACCCTTAAACCCAAATCTTATTTTTCAAGAGTCCACCATACCTACCTAGGGATTGAGCAAGATCCCTCAAGTAAGTTGTCATCGGTGCAATAAGGCAATAAAAATTGCTTCTAAAAGTGTGAGATCATTTAGTGTAAGATAAAATTGAGCATTGTACGAACTTGTGATGGTGAAGAATAAAAGCGACAGACTGCATAATAAAGGTTGCCATCACAAGGGGCAATACAACGTGACATTCTTTTGCACTAAGGGGTTGAGCATACAAACAAATAAGCACATGGCAACCTCTGCTTCCCTCAGCGAAGGGCGTATCTTTTACCTTTATGTATTTACTTTTATGCAAAGAGTCAAAGTTTTCTCTCTATTCCTTTTTATTTTTCTCCTTTGGCAAGCATCATGTGGTGAGGAAAGATCTAGGCACATATGTCCAGTTGAATATGGGTAGCATGAGTTATTATTGTTGACATCACCCTTGAGGTGAATAAGTTGGGAGGCGAAACTATAAGCCCCTATCTTTCTATGTGTCCGGTTGAAATGTTTTGCTCATGTGTATGCGGTGAGTGTTAGCAACCATAGAAGACTATATGATGGTTGAGTATGTGGACTTGCCTAAAGGCTCTGATACGTGACCCTTCCTGAAAACATGATGAATTGTAGTTGCAAAGTTGACTAAGAACATAGTTTGTTGGTTTCTAATAGAGTTTATGCTTTATACTTCGTTAGTGTGATGAGTTGTCACTTATTCATGAGAAGTCTATGATAAAAGTTCTATGATAAAAGTTTTATGTTTGAGTTTGTTGCTGTTATAATAATCAACATGATGCTTATATGTCCGTATTTTGTTTTTATCGACACCTCTCTCTCTCTTTGAGAATGTGGACATGTTTTTCGATTTCGGTTTTCGCTTGAGGACAAGTGATGCGGCTTGAAGCTACGACGGTATTTCCCCAAAGAGGAAGGGATGATGCAGCACAACGACGGTAGGTATTTCCCTCAGTGATAAAACCAAGGTTATTGAACCAGTAGGAGAACCAAGCAACAACACGTAAGCGGCGCCTGCACACAAATAACAAATACTCGCAACCCGACGTATTAAAGGGGTTGTCAATCCCTTTCGGGTAACGGCGCTAGAAATTGGCAAAACGGACGTGGATAAATTGTAGTAGATTGATAGATCGAACACCGAATAAAATAAATAAGATTGCAGCAAGGTATTTTTGTATTTTTAGTTTAATAGATCTAAAAATAAAAGCAAAGGAAAATAGATCACAAAGGCAAATAATATGAGAAAGAGACCCGGGGGCCGTAGGTTTCACTACTGGATTCTCTCGAGAAAAATAGCAAACGGTGGGTAAACAAATTACTGTTGGGAAATTGGTAGAACCTCACATAATCATGACGATATGTAGGCAATGATCATTATATAGGCATCACATTCAAGATTAGTAGACTGACTCCTGCCTACATCTACTACTATTACTCCACACATTGACCGCTATCCAACATGCATCTAGTGTATTAAGTGTTGGGGAACGCAGTATTTCAAAAAAATTCCTACGATCACGCAAGATCTATGTAGGAGATGCATAGAAATGAGACGGGAGAGTGTGTCCACGTACCCTCGTAGACCAAAAGCGGAAGCATTTAGTAACGCAGTTGATGTAGTCGAACTTCTTCATGATCCAACCGATCCAAGTACCGAACGTACGACACCTCCGTGTTCAGCACACATTCAGCACGATGATGTCCCTCGAGCCCTTGATCCAGTTGAGGACGAGGGAGAGTTCCGTCAGCACGACGGCGTGGCAACGGTGATGATGAAGTTACTGGCGCAGGGCTTCGCCTAAACACTACGACGATATGTCCGATGTGTTAAACTGTGGAGGGGGGCACCGCACACGGCTAAGAGAAGACTTGTTGTGCCTATGGGGTGCCCCCCTCCCCCGTATATAAAGGAGGAGGGGAGGAGGCAGCCGGCCTAGGGGGCGCGCTAAAGAGGGGAGTCCAACTAGGACTCGCAATCCTAGTTGGACTCCCTTTCCTTTTCCGGAGAGGGGGAAAGAGGGAAGGGAGAGGAAGAGAAGAAGGAAAGGGGGGCGTGCCCCCTCCCTAGTCCAATTCGGACTCCCTATAGGGAGGGGGCGCGGCCACCCCTTGTGGGCTGCCTCCCCTCTCTCCTATGGCGCATATAGGCCCAATATCCCCCCGGGGGTTCCGATAACCCCTCGGCACTCCGAAAAAAATGCACGAATCACTCGGAACCATTCCGATGTCCGAATGCAACCTTCCAATATATGAATCTTTACCTCTCGACCATTTTGATACTCCTCGTCATGTCCGTGATCTCATCCGGGACTCCGAACAAACTTCGGTCATCAAATCACATAACTCATAATACAAATAGTCATTGAACGTTAAGTGTGCAGACTCTACGGGTTCGAGAACTATGTAGACATGACCGAGACATATCTCTGGTCAATAACCAATAGCGGAATCTGCATGCTCATATTGGCTCCTACATATTCTGCGAAGATCTTTAACGGTTAAACCGCATAACAACATACGTTATTCCCTTTGTCATCAGTATGTTACTTGCCTTTGTCATCGGTATGTTACTCGCCTGAGATTCGATCGTCGGTATCTTCATACCTAGTTCAATCTTGTTACTGGCAAGTCTCTTTAGTTGTTCCTTAATGCATCATCCCGTAACTAACTCATTAGTCACATTGCTTGCAAGGCTTATAGTGATGTGCACTACCGAGAGGGCCCAGAGATACCTCTCCGATACACAGAGTGACAAATCCTAATTTCGATCCATGCCAACTCAACAAACACCATCGGAGACATCTATAGAGCATCTTTATAATCACCCAGTTACGTTGTGACGTTTGATAGCACACAAAGTGTTCCTCCGGTATTGATACGTCTCCAACGTATCTACGTTTCATAACGCTTTTCCTCTTGTTTTGGACTCTAATTTGCATGATTTGAATGAAACTAACCCCGGACTGACGCTGTTTTCAGCAGAACTACCATTGTGTTGTTTTTGTGCAGAAATAAAAGTTCTCGAAATGGAACAAAACTTTGCGAGGAATTTTTATACAATAAATAAGAATTTCTGGAGCCAAGACCTGCCGGAGAGGGGCACTTGGGTGGGCACAACCCACCAGGGTGCGCCCCCCTCTCCTGGCGCGCCCAGGTGGGTTGTCCCCACCTGGTGGCCCCGCAGACCCTGAAACCGACGCTATAAAATCCTATTTTTCCAAAAAAAAATTGGGGAGAAAGAATTATCACGATCCACGAGACGGAGCCACCGTCACCTCCTGTTCTTCATCGAGAGGCCAGATTTGGAGTCCGTTTGAGGCTCCGGAGAGGGGGATCTTTGTTCTTCATCATCACCAACCCTTCTCCATCGCCAATTCCATGATGCTCCCCACCGGGAGTGAGTAATTCCTTCGTAGGCTTGCTGGTCGGTGAGGAGTTGGATGAGATTCATCATGTAATCGAGTTAGTTTTGTTAGGGCTTGATCCCTAGTATCCACTATGTTCTTAGATTGATGTTGCTATGAGTTTGCCATGCTTAATGCTTGTCACTTTGGGCCCGGGTGCCATGAACTCAGATCTGAACCTTTTATGTTATCACCATTATATCCATGTTCTAGATCTGATCTTGCAAGTTATAGTCACCTACTACGTGTTATGATCCGGTAACCCCAGAGTGACAATAACCGGGATTTCTTCCGGTGATTACCGTAGTTTGAGAAGTTCATGTATTCACTATGTGTTAATGCTTTGTTCTGGTTTTCTATTAAAGGAGGCCTTAATATCCCTTAGTTTCCAATATGGACCCCGCTGCCATGGGAGGGTAGGACAAAAGATGTCATGCAAGTTCTTTCCATAAGCACGTATGACCATTTACGGAATACATGCCTACATTATATTGATGAACTCGAGCTAGTGCCGTATCGCCCTAGGTTATAACTGCCTCATGATGAATATCATCCAACAAGTCACCAATCCAATGCCTACGAATTTATCCTTTATTGTTTTTGTTAAGTTGCTACTGCTATCATCACTGTTACACTTGCTACAAAATTACTGCTATCACTGTTACTGTTACCATTGCTACTGTCACTACTATGAAAACTATCATATTACTTTGCTATTGATCACTTTGCTGCAGATAATTAATCTCCAGGTGTGGTTGAATTGACAACTCAGCTGCAAATACCTTCAAATATTCTTTAGCTCCCCTTGTGTCGAATCTATAAATTTGGGTTCATTACTCTACCCTCAAAAACTGTTGCGGTCCCTTATACTTGTGGGTTATCAAGACCTTTTTCTGGCGCCGTTGCCGGGGAGCATAGCTATATTTGTTGAGTCACTTGGGATTATTATCATATTATCACTATGAAGAATCTGAAGGATGCTAAGATTAAGATATTTCCCTCAAGTACGAGGGGAGGTAAGAAACTGCCATCCAGTTCTGCTTTAGATTCACCTTCTGTTATAAGTAAACTTGCACCACCACCACATGTTATTAGTTCTGATATGTCGCAAGTTATTGATGTAACATCCCAATTTTCAATTTGGATGTTATACATAGGTCATCATATGCATATCATATTTTCTTTGCATTTCGGTTGTGATCCTAGAAATCTTAAGCAACTCAAGGACCCAAGGAGAGAGTTGGAGATTTCACAAATTTTCATATTTGATTTTTTTCAAATTTGAAAAGAGGATCAATTTGATTTTAATATTTTTCTCTCCAATTATTTCCAAAAATAAAAATAAATGAGAGAAGATAAAATGACTTCTTCAAAAGAGAGGAATATTGGAGAAGAAAGTTTAAAATGAAATTATTAATTTATTTGCATTTTATTTGGTATTTATTTGAATTAGAAAAATTATGCATTTTTGAAAATTGCATTTTTAGGCCAGAAAAATGTTCACCTTGTTCGAAATATTAGGTTTGTACGGTGAAAATTATTTTTGGTATTTTTAGATTTTTTTTATATTTTATTAGGATTTTTCTTTCGGGCGAATTAAAAAAAACTTCTCGCCCGACTAGGCTAAAGGCCCAGCCGAGCCGGCCCGCCGCCGCACGCTGCCAGACTCCAGGTTCGCTGCCGCCTGCCCCCTCGCCCAAGCCATCCCCCCGGCCCCCTTTATAAGCGGACCCGGCCCCCCTCATCCTCACCCCGCACCGCAGCCGCCGCCGCCGGAGCCCCGCCTCGCCCCGCCGACGTCGGATCCCGCCGCCCCGCCGTTGACCTCGTCGCTGTGGTTGAGCGGTAAAAACCGCTCGGGTTTTCCCCAGTTTTTCTTTCGTTTGTTTTCGGTTTAGACTAGATCGGTTTTATTTTATTTTATTAGGTTAAATAGCAAACGTTCTTCCGTTAGATCGTTTTAACGAACGAATTCATTCGTTTAGTTCTGTTAGCGAACGCTCGTTCGTTAGATTTTTCTTTTTCTGTTATTTTTGGCCAAGGACCTATCCGTGAATATTTTTATCATAGATTAGTCCCTGATCTTCAAACCCTTGTTACTTTTTGCTCGTTTGTTCAAATCCAGTGAAACCAATGCCAAAATCTTCGCCTTGTTCCCCTCTTTCCAGATAATCAACTTAAACATGGTTTTGACAAATTAAAATTTGGTTTCAAGCAGATTTGAATTCATACTTCATTTGATCATACTTTTAGTTTCGTAACTCCGATTCGATTGTTTCTTTTAGAAAATCGAAGCTCTTCAGTTGAACTTTCAGTTTGGATCTTTTCTTTTGAGTTTTACCCTTGCATCTTATGCTTGAGTGCTTATGTATGTTATTGTTTGTTCACGATAGAGTTTCCGGAGTGCGAGGCTTGCTACTACGAGTCACTAGGGTTTTCAGATCGTCAGCAAGGCAAGTAACACTTTGATCATATCCCTTTTATTACCCAGTTTTTATGCATTAGTTTCAAACCTCAAACACTGCATGGTTAGGATCTGATTTAACATGTGGGTATTGGGAAGTAGCTGATGAGGTAGGATCCTATTGCCTTTTTATATCAAACCCCTGGGAGTTATTACGATATGCCTATATTGCTATGGTATGCTCGTAGACGTGGTTTGGTTTGAGTGATCCATGACAGATGTGAGAGTTTTTAAATTAATGGTTAACTTAACGTGGCTACTTTAATACACATCTGGGTGGATTGGTTGAGGCACCCTGGAGCACCCTGTGGTTGTCTGGGCACCTGGAGTAATCCAGTGTTGTCCTGGGATATCCCGGAGTACCCGTGTGATCATCCTATGGTTCGCCACCCAGGCTCAAAGGGATCATAAGATTATTCATGCTAGAAACTTCCGAGTGCAGCCACAAGCCATTATGGGCTCTGGCATAGTTGAGTAAGTTGTGGGAAACCATTCCATGATGGGCTAGTAGATGTAGGGGATTGTAGGTGTACCAGCCTATCTATCGGTTAAGGGGACCTCTTCGGAAAGACTGTGTCTTGGTCATCTGTTTCTCAAACATCATGCAGTGCGAGAAATTCAACGGAGGAGATCGAGTCTTGTGGGGAAAAGTGTGCAAACCTCTGCAGAGTGTATAAACTAATCATGGTTAGCCGTGTCCCCGGTTATGGACATCTTGAGTATCCGGTACTTGAATTATTGATTTGATCTCATCACTCTACCTAATTAATTTGTTGGGTTGATAATTACTATTTTTGGGATTGAGTTGGAGGAACCTTCTCAATGTTTTCAACAAACTTTGTAGTTAAATAAAATATATTCCTTTGTTGTAGGGAAAAACTAGCTTTATGCAAATGATAACCATAGAGCCTCCACCAGCCAAATATGCATATAGTTATAGCTATTCCATGTTCATTGCTCTATAGTGTTATTTTGCCAGCGTATTCCATGTGCTGACCTACACAGGCTGCAACGTATTATGTTGCAGAGTTTTCAGACGAAGAGTAAGGTGCGCTAGGTCGTTGTCGTGCACTCAGCTATGCCGTTGGAGTTGCTGGACTCTACTACCTTTGATGCTTCCGCAGTTATCTTATTTAGATGGGCTTAAGCCATATTATTGTATTAAGTTCTCTTTGGAGACATTCGATGTAATAAGTGTGTGATTGAACTCTGTTATAAATCCTCGAGTACTGTGTGTGTCAGCATTACCGATCCAGGGATGACACTTATGCACAGAGATTTGACCATTTGAGGTCGGATCGCTACAATTGATGATGCTACTTCTACTATGGATAATGCTTATGATGATGCTAGTACCTTGCTTGATGATGATGTGGCACTTGGTGAATTTCTTGATGAACAAACTGTTAGAGTAATACAACATGATGTTGTTGAATCTAATGATGAGCTTGAAACTGAAACTCCTGAAACACCTGCTAGAACTAGCCTTCCTAGATATGAATTGCCTAAGGTACCAGAAGGTTATGTTATGAATGAGGAGACAACTAGAGGTATTCTTGCTTGTAAGATAGAGATGATCTAGAGAAATTATTATGCAAGTATAAAGAAAAATCTTTGAATGCTAGAATGAAATGTGATCCTAAGTTTGCTACTTCACCTATCTTTATTGATGATAAGGATTATGAATTCTCTGTCGACCTAGAGTTAATTACTTTGGTTGAATCTGATCCTTTCCATGGTTATGAAACTGAAAATGTTGTGGCACATCTTACTAAGTTGAATGATATAGCCACCCTTTTTACTCATGATGAGAAGACTCGCTATTACTTTATTCTCAAATTATTTCCGTTCTCGTTAAAGGGTGATGCTAAAGCTTGGTACAATACTCTTGCTCCTGGTTGTGTGCATAGTCCCTAGGATATGATTTACTACTTCTCTGAAAAATATTTTCCTGCTCATAAGAAACAAGCTGCCTTACAGGAAATATTTAACTTTGTGCAAATTAAAGAAGAGAGTCTCCCACAAGCTTGGGGGAGGCTTTGCCAGTTACTTAATGCTTTGCCTGATCATCCTCTTAAGAAAAATGAAATACTTGATATCTTCTATAAGGGACTAACCGACGCTTCTAGGGACTTCCTAGATAGTTGTGCTGGTTGTGTTTTCAGGGAACGAACTATTGGACAAGCTGAAGAATTATTGAATAACATATTGAAAAATTATGATGATTGGACTCTTCCTGAACCACCGGCTAAACCCACTCCGAAGAAGAGGGGTATATTATATCTTAGTCCTGAATATATGTGTCGGTGTACAAAAGTAGCGGCCTTTCTGTACCCCTTTACTTGTGCACGGGCAGTTGTAGCCACACCTGCGGCCACACTTGGCAAGGCACAGGAAGCAAAGATACAAGACTACCAGAGCAGCGCTGAAGCCAGAGGCGCAAAGAGCAAAGGGACAAGATGGGTTTCCCCCGGCAAGGACGACCTACGCTGCCCCGGCAAGAGCCTTGCCGGGGCAACTTGCCCAACACCAGCAAGACTGCCACCCTTGAGCCTAAAAGTTCTCGCACCATCAACAACATCAGAACCAAGGCTCGGGACGCGCCTGCATGGTGGCATGCAGATCTTTGTGAAGACCATAGGCCTGCAAGACTAGATGAGAACCAGAAGATGAAGACCTCCGGCAAGACCCTTGCCGGGCACAACCAATAGACCCCGTCAAGACCCTTGCCGGGACCCCGGCAAGGCCCTTGCCAGGGACGTCTACGGGGCCAAGGCCAAACCACACTCGCCAGGGTTTCGCTGCCCCGCACCCATTCTGACGTGGCGATCAGTCCACCAACTAGACCAGCACCTGCGTGGCAGCATGCAACTTCTAGGCCAACTAGCCAAGCACCTCCGTGGTGGCATGTGAATCTTCGTGAAGACCCTGCCACCGCACCAGCTCAGCAGCCAGCCAGCCAGCGTGGCGCTGCATGCCTCGTCAGCTTGGACGCACGTCGAAGCAAGGCGAGGCGGCGATGGACATGACAATCTTCTTTGCCGTCCCCAATAAAGCAAGAGGGCACGTCGGCAGCACATTAAATGCGTTTGTCCTACGGTGCCAGGGGATAGACTTAGACACTGTACATACTTTCCACCTCCTGTGTGCCACTGTGGCGACCCCTTTGACATATAAAAGGAGGCCTGAGGCGTACTAAGGGGGGATTCAGACTTTTTGGACTGGGCGTGCACCGCAGCTAGTTCAGGAACTCAAGAACACTAAATAGACACAAAGCAGGACTAGGGTTTTACGATCGTTTGAGGCCCGAACCTGGGTAAAAATTTCCTCGTGTTAATCTTCTCGACCCGCTCTTTGTGCAGCCCCACGCCACGCCAACCATAGTAGGGATTCCCTGTGATCCCATACGTGTCGTTCCTGAGCCCCGACATCTTTGGCGCGCCAGGTAGGGGGCGCTAAGGCTGTGAAAATCCGGTTTTGAAGTCAACTCATCGACTCCTTCGTCGCGATGGCTCCCAATAAGAAGGTGATCACGACGATCGGCACGTCCGGGGCCGAACCACCCGTCCCAGCGTGGGTCGGCGATGGAGCGGTCGCGGATGGTGGCGGAGGCGTGGTCCGCGAACATCCACGACACTCTGGCAATCGGAGCCAGGCAAGTTCATGGCAGCATCACATTACGCTTACAATACGTTGAAGATTCCCGGGCTGATGAGCATCATCACCGTCCCCTCCGACAAGAAGGACGTGCTCATCTGCACCGACCAACTCTATCGGGAGGCAGTTGCAGCGGCTGGCGCCAAGGCACTTGTTGCTGCCGCAAAGGCCCGAGGAGGGAAGAAAACTGGCAAGGCCTCTGCCTCTGCCGGCAAGGCCCCTTCCGGCAAGACTTCCGACCCCGGCAAGGACTCCTGCACCTCCTCCGACAAACGCGCCTCTTCAGAGCACCACGCTACCGTTGAGGACGTGACAGAGAGCTCCGCCAGCGGGAGCAAGAGGTCCATGGCAGCCCCACCAGAAACCAAGAAGGTGCCTGTCAAGGAGGATGGCACGAGTGGAGCTTTTACCATAAGCTCCACCCTTGACAGCAAATAGGAAAGCGCGCTCGTCGCCTTCCTGCGGGCGAGTGTCGATGTGTTTGCATGGCAAGCATCCGACATCCCCGGCGTTCCCAGGGAGGTGATTGAGCACCACCTTGTTGTCTGTCCTCATCCACGGCCCGTCAAGCAGAAGGTCAGAAAGCAAGCTTTGGAGCGACAAGAGTTCATCATCAAAGAGATCAGGAAGTTGGAGGCGGAAGGCTTGGTCAAAGGAGTGCTCCACCCCACGTGGTTGGCCAATCCAGTGGTAGTGCGTAAGGCAAACGGGAAGTGGAGGCTGTGTATTGACTACACAGATATCAATAAGGCCTATACGAAGGATCCTTTCCCTTTGCCATGCATTGACCAGATAGTGGACTCCACTACCGGGTGAGACTGCTGTCATTACTCGACGCCTACTTAGGGTACGGATGCCTTTCGGGTTGAAAAGCGCTGGTTCAAAATTTGCCCGAGCAGTCCAAATTGGTTTTGAGCCCCAGCTGCATAGGAATATGGAAGCCTATATGGATGATATAGTAGTCAAAACCAAGGACAAGACCACGCTCGTGCAGGATCTGGAGGAAACATTTGTAAACCTGCGCAAGTTCAACCTCAAGCTCAACCCAGAGAAGTGCGTGTTCAGCGTCCCATCCGGCAAACTTCTTGGGTTCTTTGTGTCTCAACGCGGAATCGAAGCAAATCCCGACAAGATCAAAGTAATTGAGCAGATTGAGGCGCCAATGCGAGTCAAAGACGTCCGTAGGCTTGCCAGCTATGTTGGTGCTCTAAGTAGGTTCATCTCCAAATCTGCTGAGCGCGCCCTCCCCTTCTTCAAAGTGTTAAAGAAGGCGGGTCCAATGAAATGGACTCCGGAGGCAGTGGCAACACTGCAAGATTTAAAGAGATACCTCTCCTCCACGCCAATACTAGTCGCGCCCAAGCCACAAGAGCCGTTGCTGCTATATCTAGCGGCGACAAATCAAGTGGTCAGTGCTGCGCTAGTAGCACAGAGGGAACTTGAGGAAGAAGCAGCAGTGGCAGCAGAGCCGTCAGATGATGGGCCAGAGCTCTCCCCGGCAGGGTCTGACGCCGGCAAGGTGGAACCCCCGGCAGGGCCCTGTCCCGGCAAGACAGAATCTGCGCAGATGGGCGAAGTTGAACAGAAGAAGAAGGTGGTGCAGCACCCGGTCTATTTTGTCAATTCCCTCTTGCAGGGGGCTAGGTCAAGATATTCTGGTATGCAGAAGCTGCTTTTCGGCCTCCTCATGGCCTTGAGAAAGTTGCGTCACTATTTCCAAGCGCACGAGATCACCGTTGTCACCCGCCTCCCTTTGCAACGAATCTTGCACAACTCGGATGTGACTGGGAGGATTGTGGAATGGGCATTGGAGCTGTCGAGCTTTGGCCTCAAGTTTGAAAGTACTTCAACGATCAAGAGCCGAGCCTTGGCAGAGTTCATAGCAGAATGGACTGCAATGCCTGATGAAGAAATTCAAGAGACCACCCTTCCCGGCAAGGAGACATGCCGCGGTTGGATTATGTACTTTGATGGAGCTTTCTCACCGCAAGGTGCTGGTGCCGGCGTGCTACTCGTCGCGCCCACCGGAGAGCGCCTCAAGTACGTAGTCCAGATGCACTTTCCCCGGGAAAAACCAACGAACAACACGACAGAGTACGAGGGGTTGCTTGTCGGTCTCAGGATCACAGCAGACCTCGGAATCAGGAAGCTCATCATCAGAGGTGATTCGCAGCTCGTCGTCAAGCAAGTTAACAAGGATTACAAGAGTCCGTTGATGGAGGCCTATGTGGATGAGGTGAGGAAATTGGAGGAGCGTTTTGACGGTCTGCAAGTAGAGCATGTTCCCCGAGCAGAGAACAACATTGCCGACGACTTGTCAAAGCGCGCTGCCCTCAAGTTGCCTATGGAACCAGGTACCTTTGTGCTTCAATTAACCCAGCCGTCCGTTGAGCCATCAGCAGGACAGAACAAACGAAGGCGGGCCCCGGCAAGTACTTTCCCGCTAAGCTCCCAGGAGCCGCCGGCAAGGACGTTGCTGGGTGCCCCAAGCTTGCCGAGGGGCAGCAACCTCCGGCAGGGCCCCAAGCCCTGGCCGTAGAGGCAGCTGCCCCTATGGCCGAAGATGAGCCTTTAGTCCTTGCCGTCGAGCCCCAGGCACCAGCATGGGCGCAGCACACCGTCCATTTCCTCCAAACAGGGGAACTCCCTGGGGAACTGGAAGAAGCAGAGAAAGTAGCCCGTCGGTCCAGCATGTACCAGTTTGTGGATGATGCCCTATACAGAAGGAGACCGAACGGCGTGAAATTGAAGTGCATTCCTCGGGAGGACGGACTGGAGCTGTTGGCAGAGATACATGGAGGCATGTGTGGCTCCCACATAGGGTCAAGAGCCCTTGCCGGCAAAGCGTTCTGGCAATGTTTCTTCTGGCCCACCGCTCTCTGGGATGCAACTGCACTAGTAACCAAGTGTGAAGCGTGCCAGTTCCATTCGAAGAAGCTTCATCAACCAGCTCAAGCTCTCCAGACAATCCCTCTCTCCTGGCCATTTTCGTTCTGGGGGCTCGACATACTGGGCCCCTTTCCCCGTGCTGTCGGGGGCTTTGAGTACTTGTACGTCGCAATTGACAAGTTCACAAAGTGGCCGGAAGTGGAGCCGGTGAGAAAGGTGACAGCACAGTCAGCCATCAAGTTCTTCAAAGGACTAGTCTACCGTTTTGGTGTGCCGAACATAGTCATCACCAACAACGACACGCAGTTCACGAGCCGCACCTTCATGCAATACATCCAAGACCTCGGCAGCAAGGTTTGTTTTGCTTCTGTTGCTCATCCCAGAAGTAATGGCCAAGCTGTGAGGGCGAACGCAGAAGTGTTGCGAGGCCTCAAGACCAGAACTTTGGACAGGCTACACAAGTGCGGAAGGCACTGGATTGATGAATTGCCAACGGTTCTTTGGTCGATTAGAACGACACCAAATCGAGCCACAGGCCAGACACCCTTTGCCCTGGTATACGGGGCAGAAGCAGTTCTCCCCATGGAACTCATATATGGGTCAACTCAAGTGCTCGCTTATGATGAGCTTGAGCAAGAGCAGTTGCGCCGAGATGATATGACGCTCCTTGAGGAAGATCGTCTTCAGGCTGCTGTGCGAGCTGCTCGCTACCAGCAAGCCTTGCGCTGCTATCATAGCCGCAAGGTTCACGCCCGAAGCCTTGAGGAAGGCGACCTTGTTCTTCGGCGAATCCAATCCGCCAAGAATTCAAACAAGTTGACGCCAAAGTGAGAAGGCCCTTATTTGGTAATACGAGTCACCAGGCCCGGCGCAGTCCGCGTGGAGACCGAAGATGGCATTCCGGTGAGCAATTCCTGGAATATCTAACATCATCACAAGTTTTACCCCTAAGGCGCGGTTGCTGGGAGCCCCGGCAACCCCTTTTTGTACTAGCCTTGCCGGCAAGGCATGTAACCCTACGTACAGAGCCAAGGTTAGACCTTGTGCACAGTCAGGGAGAGAAATCCCTTAGTTTGTATAGTTTCCTGTTGATTTCCATGTTTATGTGTATACTTATATGCATGCTTGTCCAGGATATCGTACTGCTTTTTGATTCCAATAAATGTTATAGGACCGCCAAGGTTCCATGCTCTTGCCCTCTCTTCTCTCCAGCTCCGGCAAGGACGCTCGATCCCGCCAAGGACCCGAATCCGACAAGAAGTTGAGAAGACTGCCTGGCACGGCGATCCCCGGCAAACCAAACAGATAAAGTTTACCTCTTGCCCATCTATGTTCACAACATGTAACTTGTGCGTTAGAAAACCTCGCCACTCTCTTTTGAAAAACTCGGGTGCTCCCATTCCCGGCCCGAACGCTGCTTCGGTCGGAGTGGTCGTAGTAGCCCTTGCTAAAAGGAGATGGGCGGGGGGCTGGACCCTTTGTCTATAACCCGGAAGATGTGATTCTCCTGTAGGCGCAAAGGGCACCGGCAGGACGGCTTGCCGGGAGGACTCGTTTATTTACATTAAGGAGGCGTTTCGCCTCTGCACGAACATACGCGTGCACAGGTTCCCGGCAAGGCTAGTCTTTTTCATTAACATGCGGATACAAGTACGAATGTTGCACAACATAGGCATGGGCTCGAGAGATTACATTACTTTGAAATTAAAAAGTTCGGCAAATGCCTACAAGTTTAAAAGAAAGATAAGTGCCCTGTGATCCCCGTTCTTGCCCCTTTCCTCCCAGGTGCGACAAGCGAAGGCAAAGAAGGGGCGACGGGGAACGCGCCGATGGAGAGCTTGACGGGGAAGACCCTCGGCAAGGCGCGTGGCTGAGGGAGGAGGGCGACGCAGATGACGGAGCTGCCGCCGACGGCCAGCTGGAGTCGGATTCAGCATCCTCCCGCTTGACACCCTCGTTGTCGTGGTCACTGTCCTCCTCGTCACTCTCACCCGAGGAGGAGGTTTCGTTACCGGTGGAGCTCTCCGCGCAACACCTTAGGCGAGTTCCCAAGTGCCCGAAGACCTTGACAGAGAGCAGGCCGTTCTCCATCAATTTGAAGTGGAGGATGAGTCCCTCCGATAGGTCATGGGCACGGGCGAAGGTTTTCCACCCACGGCGGAGATACATGACATGAGGGCGGGGAAGTCGACGTCAACCCGCATGCTGCCATTCCCGCAGCCCCTCATATGCAGCTTCAAAGCCTGCGATGGGTCAAGCTCCATTACCCGAGCAAACGGGGTGGGGAGGCGAAGGTGACCGCACACCAGCTTGTACAGCCTGATGAAGAACTCGCAGGGCTGGTCTCTGACATGGCCCTCCATTGGGGGAGGAGCCGCTGGCGGAGGCGCGGCCGGTGCGCCGCCCTGTCCTCCTCTCCCCCGTGCACCACGGTGACCCCGGACTCGTCCCCTTCCTCCTCCTCCTCTCGTAGCAGGCTCTGCTGCCATGGGCTCCGGAGGAGGGAGGACACGCTGTCGAGCAGAAGCTCTCGTCGCCGCTACTGGAGCACCGACGCGTCCTCTCGCCATGGCAAAGGGAAGAAAGAGACCAGGCGAGGAGGAGATGAATGCAGAAAGACGTCGTCCCTCTCCCCTCTTTATAGAGGGGCTCGGCCCCCCAACCTGAGGGTGGCCGCCCCAATCGACCAATCCAGCCGCCAGGGGCGCGAGGAGTCAGGACCGACCCGCTGCTCCAATCAGCGGCGCCCGGCCTCCCGCCTCGGCATTAAAGCCCGTGCCCTCCATGTCCACCACCTACCCTCCCCGAGGCATGTAGAACATGTGGCAGGCGAGCCAGGATTCAAGAGGAAGGTGGAACGACCATTTTCTGCCCCGTGATCGTAGGGCACGAGCACCATGATGGCCACAACCCGAGTCCAGTTAGTAAATGAGCCGCGCACCTGCGGCTTCCTCTTTTTTATGGGGAAGACGCGGGCCACCTCTTTACTATTCACCGCAACATGACGCAAGCGTGCTGCAACCGCTCCACGCACAACCCCCACGTCACGCACTCAATGCGGGTCATGGGGAAGCGCAACTGGCGAAAGATTTATCGTAGTTAAAACTCTGCCACACATGCCCGCGCACCGTTCTGGGCCTGGCCCAACAACGCTTCACACTTATGTGTGGCCCAGGCCTGAGGGCTCCTGTCGGTGTACAAAAGTAGGGGCCTTTCTATACCCCTTTACTTGTGCACGGGCAGTTGTAGCCGCACCTGTGGCCATGCTTGGCAGGGCAGAGGAAGCAAAGATACAAGACTACCAGAGCAGCGCTGAAGCGAGAGGCGCGAAGAGCAAAGGGACAAGATGGGTTTCCCCCGGCAAGAGCCTTGCTGGGGATGACCTACGCTGCCCCCGCAAGAGCCTTGCCGGGGCAACTTGCCCAACACCAGCAAGATCGCCACCCTTGAGCCTAAAAGTTCTGGCACTGTTAAAAACATCAGAACCAAGGCTCGGGAGGCGCCCACATGGTGGCATGCAGATCTTTGTGAAGACCAGAGGCCTGCAAGACTAGATGAGAACCAGAAGACGAAGACCCCTGGCAAGACCCTTGCCGGGGACACCCACGAGACCCCGGCAAGGCCCTTGCCGGGGACGTCTACGGGGCCAAGGCCAAACCCACACTCGCCAGGGTTTCACTGCCCCACACCCGTTCCGACGTGGCAGCCAGTCCGCCAACTAGACCAGCGCCTGCATGGCAGCATGCAACTTCTAGGCCAACTAGCCAAGCACCTACGTGGTGGCATGCAGATCTTCGTGAAGACCCTACCATCACACCAGCTCAGCAGCCAGCCAGCCAGCATGGCGCCGCATGCCTCGTCAGCTTGGACGCGTGTCGAAGCAAGGTGAGGTGGCGATGGACGGGACAAGCTTATTTGCAGTCCCCGATAAAGCAAGAGGGCACGTTGGCAGCACATTAAATGCGTTTTTCCTACGGTGCCAGGGGATAGACTTAGACACTGTACATACTTTCCACCCCATGTGTGCCACTGTGGCGACCCCTTTGACATGTAAAAGGAGGCCCGAGGCATACTGAGGGGGGATTCAGACTTTTTGGACTGGGCGTGCACCGCAGCTAGTTCAGGAACTCAAGAACACTAAATACACACAAAGCATGACTAGGGTTTTACGCATCGTTTGCGGCCCGAACCTGGGTAAAAATTCCCTCGTGTTGATCTTCTCGACCCGCTCTTTGCGCAGCCCCACACCCCGCCAACCGTAGTAGGGATTCCCTGTGATCCCATAGGTATCATTCCTGAGCCCCGACAATATGCAAGAGGCAAAGAAATCCATGAAGGAAAAAGGTATTAAAGCCGAGGATGTTAAAAATTTACCTCCTATTGAAGAAATAAATGGGCTTAATACACCACCACTGCCTAAGGTGGTAGAGGTAAATTCTCTAATGAAGTTCAATGATAATAATATCCTCACAATATGCATCCTAGCCAATGCCTTTATGAGTTTGAAAACTATATTAGAAAGCAAGACCACTTCAATGCAAATGTTATGAAACAATTGAAATACAATTCTGATATGATTGCTCACTTGAGTGACTTGTTATTTAGAATATCAAATGATGTTAGAGGTGTTGGAAAACATGCTTCTATGGTTCAAACCCAGTTAGAACAAGTCGCTAAATCACAAAGAGAGTTGCTTGATGAGATGAATCATAATATGCATGACTTTGCTTTAAGAGTTGCAACTAGAGGAGGTAAAATGACTCAGGAACCACTTTATCATGAGGGACACCCAAAAATAATAGAACAAGATTCACAAAGAGTTAACACTGATGCACCTAGTCCTTCTAGGAAGAAAAAGAAGAAGAAAAATGATAGGACTTTGCATACTTCTAGTGAACCTGAAATAGAAAAACCTCCTGATAATGATAATGAAACTTCTATCTCTGATGTTGAAACTCAGTCTGGGAATGAACACTCACCTTCTGATAATGAAAAAGATAATGATGAGGTTCATGAAGAATCTCAACCAAATAATGAAAAAGAACCAGACAATGATGTTGAGATAGAACCACCTGTTGATCTTGATATCCCAAAACCTAAGAATAAAAGGTATGCCAAAAGAGACTTCATTGCTAGAAAACACAGTAAAGAAAGAGAACCATGGGTTCAAAAACCTATTCTTTTTCCACCCAAGTCAACTAAAAAGAAAGATGATGAAGAATTGGAACGCTTTGCTAAAATGTTGAGGCCAGTCTTTTTGCGTACTCGCTAGATTGATATCCTTAAAATGCCTCCTTATGCAAAGTATATGAAAGACATCATCACTAATAAGAGAAAAATACCGGAAGTTGAAATCTCCAGTATGCTTTATAGAGTGCCTAAAAAACATGGAGATCCGGGAATACCAACTATACCTTGCTCTATCAAAAAGAATTATGTGAAAACTGCTTTGTGTGATTTAGGAGCTGGTGTTAGTGTTATGCCTTTCTCTTTATATAAAAGACTTGATTTGAATAAACTCACACCTACTGAAATATATTTGCAAATGGCTGACAAATCAACTGCCATACCTATGGTATCTGTGAGGATGTGCCCATTGTTGTTGCTAATGTTACTATTTTGACAGACTTTGTTATACTTAAGATGCGCGAGGATGACAACATGTCAATTATCCTTGGTAGACCCTTCTTGAATACTGCAGGGGCTGTTATTGATTGCAATAAAAGCAAGGACACTTTTCATATCAATGGTAATGAGCATACGGTGCACTTTCTGAAGAAACAATTCCAAGTGAATGGTATTAATGTTATTGAAAAATCTCCGACAATCACTATTGGTAGTTTTCAAATACCTCTGCCTATTGTCAAAAATAAATATGAAATGATTATTGTTGGGGACATTCATATCCCCATTGAGGTAACTTAGTGATTTACGAAAGTTCTTCGTTTCATGCTAACCGAAAGTGGTTGTTAATAAGACCTGATCAACCTTATTAATGGATCATTTTTGAACGGTATGAAGTTGATGAATTTAGTAAGCACTACCTTCTGTCCTTGCCTTTTTGTTTTCTATTTTTAATAGTTAAATAAATAAAATGCCATGTTTTGTCTGTTTTCTGAATTTCCCGTGCAATAAAAAAAGACCCACAAATAAAAGATCTCAGAATGCCCTGAAAATTTAATACGATTTTTTGAATATTTCTGAATTTCTGGTGCAAATAATATCAGAGGGAGGTGCACCAGGTGGGCACAACCCACCTGGGCGCGCCAGGACCCCCAGACGCGCCCTGGTGGGTTGTGGTCCCCACGTGGGCCCCCTCACTTATCTCTTCATCCCACATCATCACGTACCTCCAGAAAAAAATATCCCTTGCTCTCTCTCTCTCTCTCTCTCTCTCTCTCTCGTGTTCTTGCTCCCAAACCCACGGATTTCGATCTCTTTGCTCGAAGCTCCGTTTCTGAAACTGTTTCGGGGGATAGTTGCTTGGTATGTGACTCCACCGTTTGTCCAATTAGTTTTTGTTTTAGTGGTTTATATTTTGAATAATTAGCTACTCTTGGTGCTGCTGTAGATGAGCTTGCATGTTGAATTCTTAGAGTTCTAAGTAGTTTGAATGCTTGCTATGTCCTCTATGTATCCCTATGAGTAGTTGGTATCATTTTTGTGATGTTTTGTTGAGAAAATTTTGTGGGCTAATAAATTTCAGAATTTTGTTCATAGGAAAACCATGAATATCTTTAGGAAGTTTCGCCCCAAGAAGAACTCCAAGGGTGTTATTGGGGAGTCATCTGATAGTGATCTCCATCCTCGGAGGTTGGCGGAAGTACGACCGTGTGAATGGCCGCACACCCGTTCCTGGAAGAGGCTGGAATCCTTTAGGAGTTCACACAATATGCTGCTAATGCCGGCCTCACGGACTTCATCGCAGATGAGTGTGAACAACATCAAATCCTCACAAACATCTTTGTTCAAAGTTTTACTTTCCTGCCTAGGAATAATCCTCCTGAAGTGAGCTTTGATTTATATGCTTAAAACCATCGGATACCACTTACTGAATTTTGTGACATTTGCATGATCCCTTCTGATGGGAGCTTAGCCGAGCCTAGGCCGGCTGGGTTTGAGGCCTTCTATCGCACTTTGACAGTGGGAGATGAGAGAGGGGTGTCGTCTACCACTGCCGCTGACTTGCATGTTCCTGCTGTTCATTACTTTGCACTTTTCATTACAAAATGCTTGCTTGCTAGGGAGAAGGTGGGTGCACTTAGTTCACCAGACCTTGTTGTTTTATGTCGTGCACAGGAGGGCGACAACACCTATAGCTTGGGGGCTATTGTGGCTCGTCGCCTCCACATTAACAAATCCCAGGGTAAAATACATGGTGGGATTTATGCTACTCATTTGGTGGCTCACTTTAATGTTGGGATACGCCCTCATGATTACCGTTTGACCAAGGTTTACCTAGACCGTGCAGCCATGGATCACCACCATTTCACTGATATCGAGTCCTAACATCCCTATTCCATATAACCTGGTTTTTAGTGTGAGAACTCGTGATGTTATTCCGTTGCCTGCTCCTTCTTTGTTTGATTCTGTTGCCAGGGGCGGATATAGGATCATGTCTGCGGACATCATCGCCTACCGGAACACTCAGGCTGCTGCAGAGGCAGCACAGGAACCTCAGCAGTGGGATGAGTGGATGCCCGCTCCTCAGCACCCCTACTACCATCCAGGCCACTGATCGACTACCAAGTTAGGCCAAAAGCATAATCTTGGGGGAGTACGTGTTCTCACCGACATTACATTCATGTCCACATATTTCATTCGTCGGTGTTCACACTTTTTCATTGTATCATCCATGCTTAGATTTATTTTCTTGCTTTCTTCTTGTGTGTTTGAAAAACTTCAGAAAAACAAAAAAATAGTTGTAGCTAGTTTACTTCCTATGCATGTTTAGTTGTAATACTAAAAAGAAAACCCAAAAAGATTTCCTTATTCTTCTTTTGCTTGTTGGGAGCTTTCCCGTGTAAATAGTTTTTCTCGTTTTGCTTTTCCCTTTTATTTGCTTGTTCAAGAAAACCAAAAACTCCAAAAATATTTATTTCAGGTTTTTTCTCTGAATTTATTTTCTTTTTATTTGAGTCTTACCAATGAGAAGACCATGATGAAAATGTTGAGTGGCTCTCATAAGAATAACCGTTGATCTAATAAAGAGCACATTTTACCTTGTCTTCTCCTGTTGAATAAAATGTTTGCAGATGCCAGCTTAGTTCACGGCACTCTTGCACTATTATTATTTTCACATCGTTCGGTCGTGCAAGTGAAATGCAATAATGATGACATTCGATGAACTGGCCGTGGCAGAGAGAAACAGGTATGAACTCGACTTGTTCTGTTTGTGTAAATATGTTTAACCTAGTATCCATGATTCAGCCCATTATGATTGAACATGTTTGCAATGACAATTAGAGATTATAGTTTCTCATGCCATGCATAAGTAGCTAGGAGTGGATAATGATTTATCTTGGATATCAACATTGCGTTAAAATGATTGTGATGTAGTATGATGATATGGTATCCTCCTCTGAATGTTCGAGTGGCTTGACTTGGCACATGTTCATGCATGTAGTTGAATCAAAACCAACATAGCCTCTATGATATTTATGTTCATGGTGTTCATATCCTACTCATGCTAGTTTCCAATGTTACTTATGCATAATGGATGTTTATGACCGTTGTTGCTCTCTAGCTGGCCGCTTCTCAATCTAATTGCTAGCCTTAGCCTGTACTAAGTGGGAATTCTGCTTGTACATCAAAAACCTTGAACCCAAAAGTTATTCCAGATGAGTCCACCATACCTGCCTATATGCAGTATTACCCTACCGTCCTAAGTAATTTGCATGTGCCACCTCTAAAAACTTCTAAATAAATATCCTTTTTGTGTGCCTGGATCGTTCATGGAACGACATGAGGTGGTCGGTATCTTCCATGCTAAGCGGGTTATTCTCAGGTCGAGTGTTTATTCACTCGCCATCGCACGAGAAAAGGGCGGTAATAGGGATGCCCAGTCGCAAACTGCAAACTAAAAAAGAGTTAATCTCTCAAATAATCAAACGAAAACTCCCAATGGAGTCAAAACCTTTACTTTTATCGCCTGGGAACCGCCACTAGCGTGCTTAGCATGGAAGATGTTGATAACTGATGGTCGTGAAGTAAATGAGAAGGGTGCATGTCTCAAAATATCATTTACCTCTGTTTTAAAAATTGAGCCCTGGCACCTCTGTAAATCACTGCTTCCCTCTGTGAAGGGACTATCTATTTACTTTTATGTTGTGTCATCACCTTCTAAAAAGAAGCGCTAGAACCTGAGAGCATAGCTGTCATGACTTATGCATTGTGTGTAGCTAACGTTGGGTGCATCATGACTGGATCTTTTCTACCATGAATTACAATGTTTAGTCGCTGCTTGAACTTTGGAGGTGCTCTGCATTTATGTTTTGCGATCTCAGAAAGGGCTAGCGAGATACCACTATTGTCATATTATATCATGGTTGTTTTGACAACGTGTAGCTGATTATGTCATTGATATGAGTCATTATAATCTTTAAGAGTTATTGTCGGCATGGTTAGTTATAATGTGGCTGAAAACCTGGGTGCTGTTTAAGCTTATTTATGCAAACAAGAGCAAAAGAGTTCATAAAAGTTTTTCACTTTCAATTTATCAATTGAATTCCTTCAGGACAAGCAAAGGTTTAAGCTTGGGGGAGTTGATACGCCTCCAATGCATCTACTTTTCCTAACACATTTCCTCTTGTTTTCGACTCTAATTTGCATGATTTGAATGAAACTAACCCCGGACTAACGGTGTTTTTAGCATAACTACCATGGTGTTGTTTTTGTGCAAAAATAAAAGTTCTCGGAATGGAATGAAACTTTGTGAGGAATGTTTATACAATAAATAAGAATTTTTGGAGCCAAGACCTGCCGGAGAGGGGCACCTGGGTGGGCATAACCCACCAGGGCGCGCCCCCTCTCCTAGGGCGCCCAGGTGGGTTGTCCCCACCTGGTGCCCCCGCAGACCCTGAAACCTACGCTATAAAATCCTATTTTTCCAGAAAAAACCGGGGAGAAAGAATTATCGCGATCTACAAGACGGAGTCGCCGGCACCTCCTGTTCTTCATCGGGAGGCCAGATCTGGAGTCCGTTTGGGGCTCCGGAGAGGGGGATCTTCGTTCTTCGTCATCACCAACCCTTCTCCATCGCCAATTCCATGATGCTCCCACCGGGAGTGAGTAATTCCTACGTAGGCTCACTGGTTGGTGAGGAGTTGGATGAGATTCATCATGTAATCAAGTTAGTTTTGTTAGGGCTTGATCCCTAGTATCCACTATGTTCTTAGATTGATGTTGCTATGACTTTGCCATGCTTAATGCTTGTCACTTTGGGCACGGGTGCCATGAACTCAGATCTGAACCGTTTATGTTATCACCATTATATCCATGTTCTAGATCCGATCTTGCAAGTTATAGTCACCTACTATGTGTTATGATCCGGTAACCCCGGAGTGACAATAACCGGGATTTCTTCCTGTGATTACCGTAGTTTGAGGAGTTCATGTATTCACTATGTGTTAATTCTTTGTTCCGGTTTTCTATTAAAAGGAGGCCTTAATATCCCTTAGTTTCCAATATGGACCCCGTTGCCACGGGAGGGTAGGACAAAAGATGGCATCCAAGTTCTTTCCATAAGCACGTATGACTATTTATGGAATACATGCCTACATTATATTGATGAACTGGAGCTAGTGCCGTATCGCCCTAGGTTATAACTGCCTCATGATGAATATCATCCAACAAGTCACCGATCCAATGCCTACGAATTTATCCTTTATTGTTTTTGTTAAGTTGCTACTGCTATCATCACTATTACACTTGCTACAAAATTACTGCTATCACTGTTACTGTTACCGTTGCTACTATCACTACTATGAAAACTATCATATTACTTTGCTACTGATCACTTTGCCGCAGATAATTAATCTCCAAGTGTGGTTGAATTGACAAGTTAGCTGCTAATACCTTCAAATATTCTTTGGCTCCCCTTGTGTCGAATCTATAAATTTGGGTTGATTACTCTACCCTCGAAAACTGTTGTGATCCCTTATACTTGTGGGTTATCAGGTATTCGGGAGTTGCATAATCTCATAGTCAGAGGAATATGTATAAGTCATGAAGAAAGCAATAGCAATAAACCTAATAGATCATTATGCTAAGCTAACGAATGGGTCTCGTCCATCACATCATTCTCTAATGATGTGATCCCGTTGATCAAATGACAACTCATGTCTATGGTCAGGAAACTTAACCATCTTTGATTAACGAGCTAGTCTAGTAGAGGCACACTAGTGACATTCTGTTTGTCTATGTATTCACACATGCACTAAGTTTTCGATTAATATAATTCTAGCATGAATAATAAACATTTATCATGATATAAGGAAATATAAATAACAACTTTATTATTGCCTCTAGGGCATATTTCCTTCAGTCTCCCACTTGCACTAGAGTCAATAATCTAGATTACATAGTAATGATTCTAACACCCATGGAGTCTTGGTGCTGATCATGTTTTTCTCGTGGAAGAGGCTTAGTCAACGGGTCTGCAACAATCAGATCCGTATGTATTTTGCAAATCTCTATGTCTCTCTCCTTGACTTGATCGCGGATGGAATTGAAGCGTCTCTTGATGTGTTTGGTTCTCTTGTGAAATCTGGATTCCTTCGCCAAAGCTATTGCTCCAATATTGTCACAAAAGATTTTCATTGGACCCGATGCACTAGGTATTACACCTAGATCGGATATGAACTCCTTCATCCAGACTCCTTCATTTGCTGCTTCCGAAGCAACTATGTACTCCTCTTCACACGTAGATCCCGCCACGACGCTCTGCTTGGAACTGCACCAACAGACAGCTCCACCATTCAATACAAATACGTATCCGGTTTGCGACTTAGAGTCATCTGGATCAGTGTCAAAGCTTGCATTGACGTAACCATTTACGACAAGCTCTTTGTCACCTCCATAAACGAGAAACATATCCTTAGTCCTTTTTAGGTATTTCAGGATGTTCGTGACCGCTATCCAGTGATCCACTCCTGGATTACTTTGGTACCTCCATGCTAAACTTATAGCAAGGCACACATCAGGTCTGGTACACAGCATTGCATACATGATAGAACCTATGTCTGAGGCATAGGGAATGACTTTCATTTTCGCTCTATCTTTTGCAGTGGTCGGGCATTGAGTCTGACTCAACTTCACACCTTGTAACACAGGAAAGAACACTTTCTTTGATTGATCCATTTTGAACTTCTTCAAAACTTTATCAAGGTATGTGCTTTGTGAAAGTCCAATTAAGCGTCTTGATCTATCTCTATAGATCTTGATGCCCAATATATAAGCAGCTTCACCGAGGTCTTTCATTGAAAAATTCTTATTCAAGTATCCTTTTATGCTATCCAGAAATTTTGTATTATTTCCAATCAACAATATGTCATCCACATATAATATTAGAAATGCTACAGAGCTCCCACTCACTTTCTTGTAAATACAGGCTTCTCCAAAAATTTGTATAAAACCATATGCTTTGATCACACTATCAAAGCGTATATTCCAAGTCCGAGAGGCTTGCACCAGTCCATAAATGGATCGCTGGAGCTTGCACACTTTGTTAGCACCTTTAGGATCGACAAAACCTTCTGGTTGCATCATATACTACTCTTCTTTAAGATATCCATTAAGGAATGCAGTTTTGACATCCATTTGCCAAATTTCATAATCATAAAATGCGGCAATTGCTAACATGATTCGGACAGACTTAAGCATCGCTATGGGTGAGAAGGTCTCATCGTAGTCAACTCCTTGAACTTGTCGAAAACCTTTCACAACAAGTCAAGCTTTGTAGACAGTAACATTATCGTCAGCGTCAGTCTTCTTGAAGATCCATTTATTCTCTATGGCTTGCTGATCATCGGGCAAGTCAACCAAAGTCCACACTTTGTTCTCATACATGGATCCCATCTCAGATTTCATGCCTCAAGCCATTTCGCGAAATCTGGGCTCATCATCGCTTCCTCATAGTTCGTAGGTTCTTCATGGTCAAGTACCATGACCTCTAGAACAGGATTACCGTACCACTCTGGTGTGGATCGTACTCTGGTTGACCTACGAGGTTTGGTAGTAACTTGATCTGAAGTTTCATGATCATCATCATTAGCTTCCTCACTAATTGGTTTAGGAATCACTGGGACTGATTTCTGTGATGAACTACTTTCCAATTCGGGAGAAGGTACAATTACCTCATCAAGTTCTACTTTCCTCGCACTCACTTCTTTGGATAGAAACTCCTTCTCTAGAAAGGATCCATTCTTAGCAACGAATATCTTGCCTTCCGATCTGTGATAGAAGGTGTACCCAACTGTCTCTTTTGGGTATCCTATGAAGACACATTTCTCTGATTTGGGTTCGAGCTTATCAGGTTGAAGCTTTTTCACATAAGCATTGCAGCCCCGAACTTTAAGAAACGACAGCTTAGGTTTCTTGCCAAACCACAGTTCATATGGTGTCGTCTCAACGGATTTAGATGGTGCCCTATTTAACATGAATGCAGCCGCCTCTAAAGCATAACCCCAAAACGATAGCGGTAAATCAGTAAGAGACATCATAGATCGCACCATATCTAATAAAGTACGGTTATGACGTTCGGACACACCATTACGCTGTGGTGTTCCAGGTGGCGTGAGTTGCGAAACTATTCCACATTGTTTCAAATGAAGACCAAACTCATAACTCAAATATTCTCCTCCACGATCAGATCGTAGAAACTTTATTTTCTTGTTACGATGATTTTCTACTTCACTATGAAATTCTTTGAACTTTTCAAATGTTTCAGACTAATGTTTCATTAAGTAGATATACCCATATCTGCTCAAATCATCTGTGAAGGTTAGAAAATAACGATACCCTCGGCGAGCCTCAACACTCATCGGACTGCATACATCAGTATGTATTATTTCCAACAAGTCAGTTGCTCGCTCCATTGTTCCGGAGAACGGAGTCTTAGTCATCTTGCCCATGAGGCATAGTTCGCAAGCATCACGTGATTCATAATCCAGTGATTCCAAAAGCCCATCAGCATGGAGTTTCTTCATGCGCTTTACACCAATATGACCTAAACGGCAGTGCCACAAATAAGTTGCACTATTATTATTAACTTTGCATCTTTTGGCTTCAATATTATGAATACGTGTATCACTACAATCGAGATTCAACAAAAATAGACCACTCATCGAGGGTGCATGACCATAAAAGATATTACTCATATAAATAGAACAACCATTATTCTCTGATTTAAATGAATAACCGTCTCGCATCAAACAAGATCCAGATATAATGTTCATGCTCAACGCTGGCACCAAATAACAATTATTCAGGTCCAAAACTAATCCTGACGGTAGATGTAGAGGTAGCGTGCCGACGGCGATCACATCAACCTTGGAACCATTTCCCACGCGCATCATCACCTCATCCTTAGCCAATCTTCATTTAATCTGTAGCCCCTGTTTCGAGTTGCAAATATGAGCAACAGAACCAGTATCAAATACCCCAGGCGCTACTACGAGCATTAGTAAGGTACACATCAATGACATGTATATCAAATATACCTTTCACTTTGCCATCCTTCTTATCCGCCAATTACTTGGGGCAGTTCCGCTTCCAGTGGCCAGTCCCTTTGCAATAGAAGCACTCAGTCTCAGGCTTAGGTCCAGGCTTGGGCTTGTTCCCTTGAGCAGCAACTTGCTTGCTGTTCTTCTTGAAGTTCCCCTTCTTCCCTTTGCCCTTTTTCTTGAAACTAGTGGTCTTAACCATCAACACTTGATGCTCCTTCTTGGTTTCTACCTCCGCAGCCTTTAGCATCGCGAAGAGCTCGGGAATAGTCTTTTCCATCCCTTGCATATTATAGTTCATCACGAAGCCTTTATAGCTTGGTGGCAGTGATTGAAGAACTTTGTCAATGACACTATCATCAGGAAGATTAACTCCCAGCTGAGTCAAGTGGTTGTGGTACCCAGACATTCTGAGTATTTGTTCACTGACAAAACTATTCTCCTCCATTTTGCAGCTATAGAACTTGTTGGAGACTTCATATCTCTCAGCTCGGGCATTTGCTTGAAATATTAACTTCAACTCCTGGAACATCTCATATGCTCCATGACTTTCAAAACGTCTGTGAAGTCCCGATTCTAAACCGTAAAGCATGGAACACTAAACTATCGAGTAGTCATCAGATTTGCTCTGCCAGACATTCATAACGTCCAGAGTTGCTCCTGCAGTGGGTCTTGCACCTAGCGGTGCTTCCATGACGTAATTCTTCTGTGCAGCAATGAGGGTAATCCTCAAGTTACGGACCCAGTCCGTGTAGTTGCTACCATCATCTTTCAACATAGCTTTCTCTAGGAACGCATTAAAATTCAAGGGAACAGTAGCACGTGCCATTGATCTACAACTACATAGACATGCAAAAACGATCAGGTACTAAGTTCATGATAAATTAAAGTTCAATTAATCATATTGCTTAAGAACTCCCACTTAGATAGACATCCCTCTAGTCATCTAAATGATCACGTGATCCATATCAACTAAACCATGTCCGATCATCACGTGAGATGGAGTAGTTTTCAATGGTGAACATCGCTATGTTGATCATATCTACTATATGATTCACGTTCGACCTTTCGGTCTTAGTGTTCTGAGGCCATATCTGCATATGCTAGGCTCGTCAAGTTTAACCCGAGTATTCTGCACGTGCAAAACTGGCTTGCACCCGTTGTATGTGAACGTAGAGCTTATCACACCCGATCATCACATGGTGTCTCGGCACGACGAACTGTAGTACACGATGCATACTCAGGGAGAACACTATACCTTGAAATTTAGTGAGGGATCATCTTATAATGCTACCTCCGTACTAAGCAAAATAAGATGCATAAAGGATAAACATCACATGCAATAAAAATATGTGACATGATATGGCCATCATCATCTTGTGCCTTTGATCTCCATCTCCTAAGCACCGTCATAATCAACATCGTCACTGGCTTGACACCTTGATCTCCATCGTAGCATCGTTGTCGTCTTGCCAACTATTGCTTCTACGACTATCTCTACCGCTTAGTGATAAAGTAAAGCAATTACATGGCGATTGCATTTCATACAATAAAGCGACAACCATAAGGCTCCTGCCAGTTGCCGATAACTTTTACAAAACATGATCATCTCATACAACAATTTATATCTCATCACGTCTTGACCATATCACATCACAACATGCCCTGCAAAAACAAGTTATACGTCCTCTACTTTGTTTCTGCAAGTTTTACGTGGCTGATACGGGCTTCTAGCAAGACCCGTTCTTACCTACGCATCAAAACAACAACGATTTTTCATCAAGTGTGCTGTTTTAACCTTCAACAAGGACCGGCCGTAGTCAAACTCGATTCAACTAAAGTTGGAGAAACAGACACCCGCCAGCCACCTGTGTGCGAAGCATGTCGGTAGAACCAGTCTCATGAACGCGATCATGTAATGTCGGTCCAGGCCGCTTCATCCAACAATACCGCCGAATCAAAGTAAGACGTTGGTGGTAAGAAGTATGACTATTATCGCCCACAACTCTTTGTGTTCTACTCGTGCATATAACATCTACGCATAGACTTGGCTCGGATACCACTATTGTGGAATGCAGTATTTAATTTTTTTCCTACAATCAAGCAAGATCTATCTAGGAGATGCATAGCAATGAGACGGGAGAGTGTGTCCACGTACCCTCGTAGACCGAAAGCGGAAGCGTTTAGTAACGCGGTTGATGTAGTCGAACGTCTTCATGATCCAACCGATCCAAGTACCGAACGTACGACACCTCCGTGTTTAGCACTTATTCAGCACGATGACGTCCCTCGAGCTCTTGATCCAGTTGAGGACGAGGGAGAGTTCTGTCAGCACGACGGCGTGGCAACGGTGATGATGAAGTTATCGGCGCAGGGCTTCACCTAAGCACTACGACGATATTACCGAGGTGTTAAACTATGGAGGGGGGCACCGCACACGGCTAAGAGAAGACTTGTTGTGCCTTTGGGGTGCCCCCTCCCCCGTATATAAAGGAGGAGGGGAGGAGGCGGCCGGCCTAGGGGGCACGCCAAAGAGGGGAGTCCAACTAGGACTCCCAATCCTAGTTGGACTCACTTTCCTTTTCCGGAGAGGGGGAAAGAGGGAAGGGAGAGGAAGAGGAGAAGGAAAGGGGGGCGCCCCCCTCCCTAGTCCAATTCGGACTCCCCATAGGGAGGGGGCGCGGCCACACCTTGTGGGTTGTCTCCTCTCTCCCCTATGGCCCATGTAGGCCCAATATTCCCCAGGGGGGTTCCGGTAACCCCTCGGTACTCCGAAAAAATGCCCGAATCACTCGGAACCATTCCGATGTACGAATGCAACCTTCCAATATATTAATCTTTACCTCTCGACCATTTCGAGACTCCTTGTCATGTCCGTGTTCTCATCCGGGACTCCGAACAAACTTCGGTCATCAAGTCACATAACTCATAATACAAATCGTATTCGAACATTAAGCGTGCGGATCCTACGGGTTCGAGAACTATGTAGACATGATCGAGACATATCTCTGGTCAACAACCAATAGCGGAACCTGGATGCTCATATTGGCTCCTACATATTCTATGAAGATCTTTATCAGTCAAATTGCATAACAACATATGTTATTCCCTTTGTCATCGGTATGTTACTTGCCCGAGATTCGATCGTCGGTATCTTCATACCTAGTTCAATCTTGTTACTGGCAAGTCTCTTTACTCGTTCCTTAATGCATCATCCCGTAACTAACTCATTAGTCACATTCTTTGCAAGGCTTATAGTGATGTGCATTACCGAGAGGGCCCAGAGGTACCTCTCCGATACACGGTGTGACAAATGCTAATTTTGATCTATGCCAACTCAACAAACACCATCGGAGAAACCTGTAGAGCATCTTTATAATCACCCAGTTACATTATGATGTTTGATAGCTGTAGCGATCCGACCTCAAACGGTCAAATCTCCGTGCATAAGTGTCATCCCTGGATCGGTAATGCTGACACACACAGTACTCAAGGATTTATAACAGAGTTCAATCACACACTTATTACATCGAATATCTCAAAAGAGAACTTAATACAATAATATGGCTTAAGGCCATCTAAATAAGATAACCGCGGAAGCATCGAAGGTAGTAGAGTCTATCAACTCCAACGGCATAACTGAGTGCACGACGACGACCTAGCGCACCTTACTCTTCGTCTGCAAACTCTACAACATTGCAGCCTGTGTAGGTCAGCACATGGAATATGCTGGCAAAATAACACTATAGAGCAATGAACATGGAACAACTGTAACTATATGCATATTTGGCTGGTGGAGGCTCTATGGTTATCATTTGCATAAAGCTAGTTTTTTCCTACAACAAAGGAATATATTTTATTTATCTACAAAGTTTGTTCAAAACATTCAGAAGGTTCCTCCAACTCAATCCCAAAAATAATAATTATCAACCCAACAAATTAACTAGGTAGAGTGATGAGATCAAATCAATAATTCAAGTACCAGATACTCAAGATGTCCATAACCGGGGACACGGCTAACCATGATTAGTTTATACACTCTGCAGAGGTTTGCGCACTTTTCCCCACAAGACTCGATCTCCTCCGTTGAATTTCTTGCACTTCATGATGTTTGAGAAACGGATGACCGAGACACGGTCTTTCCGAAGAGGTCTCCTTAACCGATAGATAGGCCGGCACACCTACAATCCCCTACATCTGCTAGCCCATCATGGAAAGGTTTCCCACAACTTACTCAACTATGCAAGAGCCCATAATGGCTTGTGGCTGCACACAGAAGTTTCTAGCATGAATAATCTTATGATCCCTTTGAGCCTGGGTGGCGAACCATAGGATGATCACACGGGTACTCCGGGATATCCCAGGACAACACTGGATTACTCCAGGTGCCTAGACAACCACTGGGTGCTCCAGGGTGCCTCAACCAATCCACCTATATGTGTATTAGAGTAGCCACCTTAAGTTAACCATTAATTTGAAAACTCTCACATCTGTCATGGATCACTCAAACAAAACCACGTCTACGAGCATAGCATAGCAGTAAGCATAATGTAATAACTCCCAGGGGTTTGATATAAAAAGGCAATAGGTTCCTACCTCATCAGCTACTATAGCAGTAAGCATAACGTAATAACTCCCAGGGGTTTGATATAAAAAGGCAATAGGTTCCTACCTCATCAGCTACTTCCCAATACCCACATGTTAAATCAGATCCTAACCATGTAGTTTTTGAGGTTTTAAACTAATGCATAAAAACAGGGTAATAAAATCAGATCCAATAAACACGTGTTACTTGCCTTGCTGACGATCTGAAAACCCTAGTGACTCGTAGTAGCAAGCCTCGCACTCCGGAAACTCTATCGTGAACAAACAATAACATACATAAGCACTCAAGCATAAGATGCAAGGAGAAAACTCAAAAGAAAAGATCCAAACTGAAAGTTCAATTGAAGAGCTTCGATTTGCAAAAACAAACAATCAAATCGAAGTTACGAAACTATAACTACGATCAAAGGAAGTACGAATTCAAATCTGCTTGAAACCAAATTTGAATTTGTCAAAACCATGTTCAAGTTTATTATCTGGAAAGAAGGGAACAAGACGAAGATTTTGGCATTGGTTTCACTGGATTTGGACAAACGAGCAAAAAGTAACGAGCGTTTGAAGGTCAGGGACTAATATGTAATAAAAGTATTCGCGGATAGGTCCCTGGCCGAAAAAACAGAAAATGAAAAATCTAACGAACGAATGTTCGCTAACAGAACTAAATGAACGAATTCATTCGTTAAAACGATCTAACAGAAGAACATTCACAATTTAACCTAATAAAAAAACTATCTAGGTCAACGGCGGGGCGGCGGGATCCGGCGTCGGCGGGGCGAGGCGGGACTCCGGCGGCGGCGCGCAACAGCAGCAGGCGGCGGGCGGCGGCGCGACGCGGCAGCGGCAGCGAGGAGGTAGCGGTGGCTGCGGTGGCGGGGTGAGGAGGAGGGGGGCGGGTCCGCTTATAAAGGGGTCGGGGGCGACTTGGGCGAGGGGGCAGGCGGCGGCGAACCCGGAGTCCGGCTCGGACTCCGGCAGCGTGCGGCGGCAGGCCGGCTCGGTTGGGCCTTTGGCCCAGTCGGGCGAGAAGTTTTTTTTTAAAAAAATTCGCGCGAAAGGAAAGTCCTAATAAAATATAATTTTTTTAAAAAAAATACCATAAATAATTTTCGCCGTCCAAACCTAATATTTAGAACAAGGTGAACATTTTTCTGGCCTAAAAATGCATAATTGTTTTCTAATTCGAATAAAATAGCAAATAAAATGCAAATAACATAATAATTTGATTTTAAACTTTCTTCTCCAATATTCCTCTCTTTTGAAGAAGTCATTTTATCTTCTCTCATTTATTTTTATTTTTGGAAATAATTGGGGAGAAAAATATTAAAATCAAATTGATCCTCTTTTCAAATTTGAAAAAAAATCAAATATGAAAATTTGTGAAATCTCCAACTCTCTCCTTGGGTCGTTGAGTTGCTTAAGATTTCTAGGATCACAACCGAAATGCAAAGAAAATATGATATGCATATGATGACCTATGTATAACATCCAAATTGAAAATTGGGATGTTACAAACCTACCCCCCTTAAGATGAATCTCGCCCTCGAGATTCGGGTTGGCTAGAAAATAGGTGTGGGTGGTCTTTCCGTAGGTCTTCTTCTCATTCCCAGGTGGCTTCCTCCTCGGTATGGTGGCTCCACTGAACTTTGCAAAACTTGATAACCTTGCTACGTGTAACTCGGCTGGCTAACTCAAGAATCTTGACTGGTTTCTCCTCGTAAGTTAGATCACTATCTAACTGAATTGCTTCCAGGGGCACTGTATCTCTCAGAGGAATATCGGTCATCTCAGAATGGCACTTCTTCAACTGGGAAACGTGAAACACATCATGAACTCCTGACAGTCCTTCGGGTAACTCCAACTTGTAGGCCACCTCTCCCATACGTTCCAGAACTCGGTATGGTCCTACAAATCTCGGGGCTAACTTTCCCTTAACTCCAAATCGTTTAACTCCTCGGAGTGGTGACACACGAAGATATGCTCTATCTCCAATCTCATAGACTACCTCCTTGCGTTTTGTATCGGCATAACTCTTCTGCCTGGACTGAGCTACCTTCAGTCTATCTCGAATGAACTTAACCTTCTCTTCAGATTCCTTGATTAAATCTGGTCCAAACAACTGACGGTCTCCTACTTCATCCCACATCAACGGTGTCCTGCACCTTCTTCCATACAAAGCTTTGAAAGGGGCCATCTTCAAACTAGGCTGATAACTGTTATTGTATGAGAACTCTGCGTAAGGCAAATTATCATCCCAACTAGATCCGTAATCTAGCGCACAAGCTCTCAACATGTCCTCCAGAATCTGATTGACTCTCTCGGTCTGCCCATCTGTCTGCGGATGAAAAGTTGTACTGAACTCTAGCCTGGTACCCAAAGTTTGGTGCAGCTGATTCCAAAACTTCGAGGTAAACTGTGTTCCTCTATCTGATGCGATGGTCCTCGGAACTCCATGCAGACATACGATCCTGGTCATATATATCTTGGCCAACTTCGTGCTCGTATAAGTGGTTTTCACAGGGATAAAGTGAGCCACTTTGGTCAAGCGATCAACTACTACCCAGATAGAATCATATCCCGATCGTGTCCTGGGTAATCCGGTGATAAAATCCATGCCAAGCTTATCCCACTTCCACTTGGGTATCAGCATAGGCTGTAGTAGTCCTGCTGGTTTCTGATGTTCTACCTTAACTCTCTGACATACATCACATACTACTACATACTCGGCAATATCCTTCTTCATACCTGTCCACCAGAAACGCGCCTTCAAATCCAAATACATCTTGGTGTTTCCGGGGTGAATCGAGTATGGCGAGTCATGAGCCTCCTGAAGTATTAACTTCCTGATCTCCGCATTATTGGGCACATATATTCGATCCTCAAACCATAAAGTTTCGTGCTCATCCTCACGAAAACCCTTGGCTTTTCCTTTGCTCATCTTCTCCTTTATCTCAGCAATCTCCTTATCCTCCTTCTGTGCTTCTCGAATATTTCCCAACAATGTGGACTAAACCTCCATTGTTGCAACAAAACCTCTTGGAACTATCTCCAAACGAAGTTCCTTGAGATCGACAACTAACTCCTGCGGTAATCCTCCGCTTACGAGGATATTGACATAACTCTTGCGGCTCAAAGCCTCTGCTACGACATTGGCCTTTCCTGGATGATAATGCAGCTTCATGTCATAATCCTTTATTAATTCCAACCATCTCCTCTGCCTGAGAATCAACTCCTTCTGCGTGAAAATATACTTCAAACTCTTATGATCCGTGTATACATCACAACGGTTTCCAATAAGAAAATGTCTCCAGGTCTTGAGCGCATGCACTACGACCGCTAACTCCAAGTCATGCGTGGCATAATTCAACTCATGAGGTCGAAGTTGACGTGAAGCATATGAACCCCTCTTCCGTCTTGCATAAGTACACCTCCAAGTCCTAGGAGAGAAGCGTAGCAATACACTTGGAAATCCTTCCGTATATCCGAAAGAATTAGCACTGGGGCTGTAACTAACCCTTTTTTCAATTCCTGGAAACTAGCCTCACATTCCTCGGTCCATTTGAACTTGGTGTCCTTCTTCAATAACTCTGTCATGGGTTTCGCAATCTTGGAAAAATTACCAATGAACCTCCTATAATATCCTGCAAGTCCCAGAAAACTGCGGATCTCTCCTACTGAGGTGGGTGCCAACCACTCAGTGACAGACTGAACCTTGGTAGGGTCTACTGCTATACCTTCTCCTGGTATAACATGTCCAAGAAATCCAACTTCCTTCAACCAAAACTCACATTTGCTGAACTTGGCGTATAGCTGATGTTCCCTGGACTTCTCGAGAACTAGTCGCAAATGTTCCTTGTGTTCCTCTTCATTCTTCGAGTACACCAATATATCATCAATGAACACCACAACAAACTTATCCAAAAACTCCATGAACACCTTGTTCATCATGCTCATAAAATAGGCAGGGGCGTTAGTCAATCCAAATGACATGGTCGTGTACTCATATAGCCCATACCTTGTGGTACAAGTTGTCTTGGGAATATCCTGTTCTCGGATCTTCAACTGGTGGTATCCTGATCGAAGTTCGATCTTGGAGAATACTTTAGCTCCTTGTAGCTAGTCAAACAAATCATTGATCATCGGTAGAGGGTACTTGTTCTTGATGGTCACTTCATTGAAAGCCCGATAATCAACAACCATTCTCAACGATCCATCCTTCTTCTCAACTAAGAGCACTGGGGCTCCCCAAGGTGATGAACTTGGTCGAATGTACCCTTTCTCCAATAACTCTTTAATCTGCTTCTTAATTTTTTTTGATGGAAAGGACAGTAGGAGAGGCTCCTACTGTGTTTTCATATATAATGAAGTTACTTTACACAGTTACATCATATTTACAAGCAGCTCGACCCCACCACACAAGGGGTTGTGGGTATGGTCAGAGGTGAAAGTAAAGATACAAGCCAAGTATGTATATCAAGAAACAAATTATGTGTTGAAGATCAACTAAGAAGGAAGTTATGAGGACAGAGTGAGCCCTCTTGGTTCTGTGATGTAGTAGTCCAAAAGCTTCCTTGAACCTACGAAGCCAGGAGTTGATGGAAGGGTCCACCCTTCTAAAATGCTTGTTGTTTCTTTCCTTCCATAAGCTCCAAGCTGCCACGAGGAAAATGTCAAGGAATAGAGGGCCGCTCCAGGAGTCCTTGGTGGTTTGCAATACGTGCAGACGGCAGTCGAATCTCGGCCAGATGATCCCAAGTTGACTCCAACAGGCTTGACTGAAAGGACACGTAAAAATCGTATGATCCACCGTCTTTTCATCTGGGCCCCCACAAAGGAGGCAACTGTGATCATCACCGATGTCATAGTGGCGTCGTTTCAGCATGTTACGTGTGTTGAGCCTGTCATGAAATAAAAGCCAGCCGAAGACCTTAATCCTCATGATGCAATGTGAACGCCAAAGACATTTGAAGATGGGGTGGGCATGTGCGTCTCTGAAGAAATACTGATAGTAGTCTGTTGATCTGTACTCCGTCTTGCCCCAAATATAGTGCCAAACATCATTAATGGAAGTGGTCGGGCTCATGTGCAGGGAGAGCATTTGGATATCTCGCACCTCCGACAAAGCCTGTGGCGAGAGCGGTAGGTGAAAAGCCGCAGCCAGCAACGTGGTCTCCAAGAACCCCTTGATGGAAGTATCTTCATGCATGGCAAAGGAGAAGGCATGGGTGTGTGTGTTTTGGAGTACATCATGTCCCCATAGATCCTTCCAAAACAACACGGACGTGCCAGACACCACTTGCACATGTGAGATGCCGCGGAAGATTGGAGTGAGCTTCAACATGTCTCGCCACCAGAAAGAGCCGACCGGTGGCACAGCATGTGGTATCTTGTCGGTGTAGTAGTCATCCCACACAAGCTGCACCCACGGTATATCCATCTTGTTGTAAAACTTATGGAGGAATTTCATTAGCAAGGCTTCATTTTGCAGCTTGATGTTGTTGACCCCGAGGCCTCCATGTTTCTTGGGCTTACAGACCATCTCCCATGCAGCAAGGGAGTTGCATTTCTCACCTTGCTCAGATTTCTTGGTCCAAATACATCTCCTCCTGATCTTGTCTAGCATCTCAATCAGTTTTGGCGGGAACTTAAGCGTGCACATGGCGTAGATGAGGAGCGCGGTAACAGTAGCATTAAGCCAAGAGAGCTTCCCGCCATATGACATCATTGCAATGGTGGAGGTGAGATGGCGTTCAGCACTGCAAACCAGCGGCATGAGATCTAGGATCGTGGGCTTGGAGGTACCAAGGGGTAGTCCAAGGTATGTAAACGACATCGTCCCAACGGAGCAACCAAATAGATTTGCAAAGGTAGTGGCTGCTTCAGCAGAGAGATTGATTGGTATCAGTGTGGACTTCTGAAAATTGATTCGCAAGCCAATCGATGAAGCATAGTCAGTCAGCATCCCTTTCATGGTGGCAGCTTGTTGCAGGCAGGCTGGCATTATTAGAATTGTATCATCCGCGTATTGTATCACCGGATATTCCATTTGACCTGCACGTGGGAAGGGCAATTGGATTCGTCCTTGTCGGAAGACATCATTAATGGCAGCCTGGAGAAGGTCAGCGGCAAGGACAAAGATCAGGGGGGACAGTGGGTCACCCTGGCGTACTCCCGTATGGCAATGAAACTGTCGGCCAGGAACCCCGTTAAGCAACACAGAAGATCTGCCAGTGGAAAAAATACAATCAATCCAAGACAGCCACTTGTCGTTGAAGCCCATGTGTTTCATGATGTTAAGTATGGGGGCGTGCTCGATCGTGTCGAAAGCTTTGGCGAAATCCAACTTAAGAAGAATAATCTCACGCTTCGAGGCTTGACATTGATGAATGTACTGGAAGGCCCAAGCGAGACAGTCTTGGATCGTGCGTCCTTTGATGAAACCGTACTGGTTTCTATGAACTATTTGCAGGATGACACGCTGTAAAAGATTGGCAAGGAGTTTGGTAATCAGCTTTAGATAGCAGTTTAGGAGTGTGATCGGCCTATAGTCATTAACCGTCTCAGGGGAGTTTGTTTTTGGGATCAGAGTAATCCGACCATCATTTATGCTTGTGAGGTCCAGCCTGCCTTCGTGAAATTGGTCACACAGAGAATAGAAATCATGTTTGATCAGAGGCCAGCATGCTTTAAGAAATGCACCACTAAACCCGTCCAGACCAGGTGCTCGGTCAAAAGGCATATCTTTAATCACTTCGTCAATTTCCGCATGTGTGAATGGATCAGTCAGGTGGTCCAGGTTTGCATGACATTCTATGATGTCAGGGAGATTAAACCTCATTTCAGTTGGTCGAGAAGTGCCCAGGCGGTCAGTATAAGTTTGAAAAAGCAGAGCCTCTTTCTTAGCATGATCATCTACAGTTTCTCCCGCGTCATTTCTGAAGCTAGCAATGTTGTTGTGTCTAAACCGTTCAGTGGCAACAGCCTGGAAAAAGTTTGTATTTCCGTCTCCAAATTTGATCCAACGGATGGTACAACGTTTCTTCCAGTATATGTTTTGATAATTAAGGAGACGCAAGAGATGTTTCTTGAGTATGTTGCGGAAATTCATCTCCGGGACTGTCAAAACTCTATTGTTTTCAAGCTCATCTAATTGTGCCAAGGTCTCATTACAGTTGGCGATGGCAACTGAGAGGCGAGAGATGTTTTTGCACCAATTTTTTAGGGCATATCATAGTGCCTTGAACTTACGGCAAAGAACAGTCGCAGCATTATGGGATCGAACAGGTCTATTCCAAACCTCGTGAACTATGTCGTTGAAGCCAGGGTGCAGAATCCAGTATGGTTCGAATCTAAAAACTTTGCTGTGAGGGATAGTGGTTTGGATGGAAACTAGACAAGGCACGTGGTCAGAGACAGGCTTACCGAGGGGTTTAACCATGGTGTTAGGGTAAGCGTTAGTCCAATGGAGCGAAGTAAAGAACCAGTCCAACTGTTCGAGGAGGGGGTCCTACTGCATATTACTCCAAGTAAATGATCGACCTTTAATGGGCAGTTCAATTAAGCTCAGCTTGCGGATTATATCATTAAACATGCACATGTCATTCGGGCAGCCCCCAGGCTTGTTACGGTTTTTAGGGGCTCTGATATAATTGAAATCACCGAGTAAAAGCCAGTCTTGCGTGGGGGGGGATGACAAGATCATAAAGCCAATTTGTAAATGTCAGATGAGCATCACTAGAGCATGGCCCGTAAATGTTGGCCAGAGACCACGAGTGAGCTAAACCCCCTGAGGCCCCTTGAGAGGGAACAAAAGCAAATTTATCAAATTGTCTGGGACAGCACGACTTAATAAACGCTAAATCAAAAGTAGTATTTTTGGTCTCTTGCAGACAGATAACCGAACAACCACTAGATCGGACCACTTTATTCAGAGCAAGTTGCTTATCATCCGAGTTCAGACCATGGATATTCCAGCAGAGAACATTCCAGATGATCAACGGAGGCATGAAGAAAGCAAGGATTAAGCCCTGGGAGAAGCAGACTCACCCTGAGGCTCCGTTGAATCGGTGGCCAGCTCCTGAGACGCACCCTGAACTGACGAAGGTGCAGCATTGAGAATATCTTCAGACAGTTCCGCCGGAGGGATCGCGCACCTGTTGATGCCAATCTCTTGAAGCACTGTAACTGGGGTGGGTGGTAAGATCTCATCCTGGGAAACCTCAGCAGAAGACGAGGATCCAATCGATGGTACCAGCCGGGGTTAGACCCGAGAGATCACAGGGCGAGCGTCAGTTACCTGCTGCGTTTTGAAGCCATTGTACTTGTTGGAGCGGTTGCTATGGTGCACCTCAGTAGTGGAGATGGGAGCAGCGGGACGGGTGCGACGACCACGAGTGATCACACGGCCGGACGGCAGGGAGATAGCATTAACAGCAGCCAGTCCAGGTGGATCAGAAGCAATTCTGTCAGCAAGCGGACTAGAAACAGGCCCTGGGCTAGCAGGTGATGTAGCAGGAGCGGCAGGCACAACTTCCATCTGGTTCTGCTAGTCGGGCAAAGTGTTCTGTAAGGGCTCGTCATGGATTTCTTCAATAGTCACAGAGGAAGTCACATTGGGTGTAGTATGGCAGTGAGAGAAAGTGAGCCCAGAAGCATTAGAAGACACAATGACCTCAAGATCCATGTTGTTAGGCCTTAAGCCGTAACCAGCACTCCACGGACCGATGGCAGCAATCATGGGGCGAAGAGCATGAAACATGTAGGTGTTGAGCTGTTGGCGGGGGATGGGATCATTCAACAGTAGGTTGATCAGTTCAGAACCTTCAGCTGACAGCCCAAACTGAATACCGCTGTGGTGCACAGCGACAAAGATAGTAACAGATTCAGGAGCAGTATGCTGCTGGTAAACAGGTGCAGATAGCGGGACCAGAATCAGTGCAGAGTCCTCAGAGCTATCATCAGAAGCAGAGAAGGTGTCATGCCAGGCATCCATAGCATTATCAGTCAAATTGTCGTCAGGCACAATACCATGTTGGACAGTCAATCCTTGTGCAGCTAGCCAGGCCTGATAATTCACCAAATGAGGAGGAAGCGGCGGCAGTGGTGGTGCAGGTGGAGTAGGCCAGGCGCCCCAGGCAGCATTGTTCTGTCCAGGCCCATTGCCCTGGTTAGCATCTCCAGCAGCAGGGGCGCCGTTCTGAACCAACCAGTTGTGTACCTGTTGCTGGTATAGTTGCTCGGCCGTGATCTCGGATCCAAAAGTAGGATGAGGGTTGCCGTCAGGTGGTGGTGGTTCTTCACCAGGAGCAAGAACTTCAGGGAGCAGTCCATTCCAGTCGTTGCTGCGGAGAATTGTAACTTGCACTGTCCAACAGTCGCGTGCACCACCCAATTGCCAGACAACAAAACTCTTGGGAATCAAACAAAGTCAAAGAACACGAGCTTTGAGCAGGATATACCTTCTGTCTTGGCGGGGATTGTACCAACTGACCAGGGAACCATAACCACCGAAAGCTTTGGTGATGTAGTAATCTGTCTGGTAGTCATATGGGAATCCAAAGAACATCAGCCGGACCTCGGGGCCAAAAGAAGTTGTGCGACGATTTAGAGATTCATTGTGCGGCACGAACGTGATGAGGAGATCCTCTTCCTCCAGCTCAATGGGGGTGGCGACCGCAGTATCACGCATAAATGAATCCGCAAACCCAAAGATGCCAATGCCAAATGGATGATCAGAGGACTCAGTTGTGAAGAGCTGGGATTCATGTAACAGACCTTCAACCATGGTGCGGATGGCCGCACGATGATGCAGAGTAACGTAGTGACTCTCTTCAGCGATGGCGAGGAAGTCACGATTGAGCGGTGCAATGGGGCCAACAACCATCCTGCTGCGAACCAGGCGATCTGCCGGACCAGGCTCGACGGCGAAGCCAGGAGGAAGGAACGGCACAGGATTCAGTGGGTAGTTTGCCATGGGCAGGGATGCGGAGGTGGGCGGTGGCGACTGTAACTGTGACGAGACTGGTCGCTGCTGCGGTGCGATGGAAACCGAGGCGGAAGATGGACCCTGAGGGGTAGTAAAGGAAGACTACGGATTCATTGCCATTTTTTGTTATACCGTAACTTTAGACAGGATCGTTCCACGTGCCCATAGTAGCCACAAGCAGAGCCTCGAACGGTTGCCCTCTTACTGCCCATGTTAGGCATGTCAAAGGAAATAGGTAAGCAGCCAGAATGATTAGTATTTTGACCGGATCGATTGTTATCAAATTGATCGTGCAACACAAGGCAGGTCCGAGATTTAGGCACTAACGGGCAATCAATCGCCTTGTGACCTGGTGACGAACAATTAATGCAAATCAATTGAGCATGGAAAGAATTCTTGTGGTGGCCCCATTGAAGACAGCGCGGGCAAAGAACTGCCCAATTATTTGATTAGTCCAAAATTTCTGCAGCCGTGTAACGAGCTTGGGCCAAATCCGCCTTGTGTCGGGCCGAAAGGAAAGCGGGCCAAGAGGTATGCGCGGGGGCATATTTGAAAGCCGAGCGCAAGAAGCATTGAGGAAGCTGCGGATACGGGCTGGACAGAGGGCAATTAAAGGCCCCCAATTTAATGAAATTAACCAGCTGGTGCTCCTCTAATTTTGCCAAGCGCAAAAAATGCTCAATTAATGCAACTTGATTAGTGCTGTCAGAGATCGGATGAACAGATTGTCCAAGAGGATGAACCAAAAAACCATGGCTCGAAGAATCTGCGCCCAAATGAGAAGAATCCTTCATAGTTAAACCTTGATGATCCAAAGAACCTTGATCCGAAGATGTTGATGCCTCAGCGGCATTAGCATTAGAAAACTGCATGTGATCAATTGAGGTTAAGCCAAATTTGCCCAGAATCATACTAGAGCCTGAGTCTCTCTGAGAACTAGAGTGTAAAAATTTGAGAGAAGGCTTAATGGCCACTGGACGACGAGCAGAAATATCCAAAAGTTCTTGATCAGCATGCCAACATGAAGTCACAACCGGCGGGGGTGCAAAACGACCATTGAAGAGATGGAAGTGGCAAACAAAATCCGGCCAAATTCTGTCCCGCAAGCGATGAATGAAATGCCCCACCTTGTTATTGGCCATGGAGAATTTAAAAGAACGGGCATTGATCTTGGACACACAAAAACAAGAACTAATACCCCCAATGCAGCATTGCAACCAAGGTTGTCAGAATCGCGATTTTGAATCAGATCGGAGCTTGGATGGTAGGATCGCAAATCGTAGAATCTTCACTATCAGGATCGTAGAAACATAGATTCTAAGAAATTAAATCATAGAATCAGAGGAATAATCTTGGATCGTAAAGTCGTAGAATCGTATAACAGAATCGTGATTCTGACAACCTTGATTGCAACGCAATGCCAACCGATTCCTCCGAAAGAATGAAAGAGGCCGAAGAGAAAGAGACCACCAAAAATAATTCCTTGGAGTCCCGAGAGGGGGAAAAATGGACTGTGGATCCAAACCTTCTTCTCACCTGATCTGCTAGGGCAAGGCCCGGTGCAAAATCCCAATGCAGGAGCCCTTCCATGGGGATCTAGCCTAGAAATCTGCTTCTTAATTTCCTCCAGATCATTTGCGGGCATCCGATATGGTCTCTTCGATATTGGTCCGGTGCCTGGTAATAGCTTTATAAAAAATGTCTCGATCTAGCGGCATGCCTGTAGTTCCTCTGGAAATACATCCGAGTAATCCTTCACAACAGGCACTTCTTCCTGAATAACTCCTGCAAGTGAATTTACTTGAGTCCTCATTAGCGCATGCCGGGACACATACTTGATCCGTTTACCCTCTGGGGTGGTGAGTAAAATTGACTTGCTAGCACAGTCGATGTTTCCTCCATACATCGATAGACAATCCATGCCTAGTATCACATCCAATCCTTGTGACTCCAAAATTATCAGGTTTGAGGGGAAAACATGCCTACCTATGGTCAATGGCATCTGAAAACATCCTCTGCTTGCCATATACTCCGCTCCTGGTGAGCTTACTAACATAGGTGTCTTAAGAACTTTGGTGGGCAACTTATACTTATACACAAATCCCCTCGATATGTATGAATGCGATGCACCAGTATTCAAAAGAACAATTGCAGTAAATGACTTAATCAAAAACTTACCTATAACTGCATCTGGCTGTTCCTCAACCTCCTCCACGTTAACGTGGTTCACCTGTCCTGTATTGAAAGGGTTGGGCTTCTTCCCAGAACTTCCATTGCCATTTCCATTCTTTGCTTCAGGACATTCGGTGGCGTAGTGTCCAGTCTTCCCGCACTTGAAACAAGTAATGTGACTTAGATCCTTCTTGGCGGGTGTAGTGGGGTTGGAACGGTTCTGTCTATTGTTTCCTCCATTCCCATTACCATTCTTAGGGCCACTATGGTTGTGTGAGATTCCTACATTGTGGGTGTAGCCTCCATGGTTATGATGGGTATGTCCTCCCGAGTTCGGGGTAAAACGAGGCTTCTGCTGAGCTCCTGAATTGTATTTCCCTTGTGTATACTTCCTTTTGCGGCTCTCTATCTGCTGCTGCTTGCCTTCTATCATAAGAGCCCTGTCTACCAACTCCTGGTAGTTAGTGAATGTGGCAACCATCAACTGCATACTCAGCTCATCATTCAGCCCTTCCATAAACTTCTCCTGCTTTGCGGCATCCGTGGCCACATCATCTGGGGAATAACGAGCTAACTTACTGAACTCATCCACGTACTGCCCCACAGTACGATTTCCCTGGCGTAAGTTGCGAAACTCACGCTTCTTCATACTCATTGTGTCACATCCCTAGTTCTGGTATGACCTAGACTAGCTAGTCATGTGTGCATCATGTTTAAATTCCATTTAAATTTGAAGTGGGGATCTGTGAAACCCTCAGAATCATTTCTGGAAATGACCCAGATAAAAATTGCTCCAAAAGGGGCCAAGAAAATGTTCATGTTGCTCTCTAAAAATATTGGACAGAGATAAAAATCAAACCAATATCTTCAGGAGCTCATAAGTATTATTTTGGCCATTTGGAATTAATGCAATAATTATTTGCATTGGATATATATATGTTATATATTTTATATATGTCCAAAATTTCTGAATTTTGGTGAGGGGCTTTGGAATAATCCCTTAGGTCCCTGCAAAAATTGTCAGAAGAAAATAAAATGGTTTAGTATTTTTATTAAACCAAACAAATGTCAGAAAATTAGAAAAGAAAAAGATATAGGAAAAAGGGAGCTTACCTGCGGCCTGGCACTGTGCGGCCTGGCCTGGCCCAGCAGGCCGGCCCAGCTGACTAGCCAGCGCCAGTCGTCCCCCTCCTTGCGCTAGAGGGACAGGGCGCGTGGTCGCCGCACGCCGCGCGCATGCACGCCACGGCAGCTGCCTGCCTGCCCTCTCCCCTCTTCGACCTGGCCTCGCCAAAAGCGCCCAGCTCCCCCTGGCCTCGCTCCCTCTCTCCTGCGCCTCTCCCCTCCTCTCTCTCGCTCTCTCTTGCGACGCCCGAACGCACCGGAGAGCACCGCCGCACGCCGACACGGCCACAGCCACCCCCGAGCCTTCTCGCCGTGTCCCCGAGCTCCGCATCGACGATCTTCGCCTATCCACCGAAAGAAGCCACTCCGGACGCCCGGCAACGACTGCATCGTCGTCGTCTTCAAGCTTCGGCCGCCGGCAACCCCACCGTCGATTCGATGCCGTCCAGGCTTCCCCGAGCTCGCCGTCGACACTTTTGGATCCGTTGTGAGCCACTGCATCGACTCCCCCTACTCTCCTGCTCTCCCCTGCCCTCTAGCTCCCCTGCCCGCATGAGCCGAAGCTCGGCTCCGCCATTGCCGCAGCGCGCGCGCTCACCGTGCTCCGTTCGCTGCCTTCGTGCAACGGGCATGCTCCACAGAGCCCCTGATGCCGTTGTGTAGCCCAGCCGGCTCGAAAGCGAGTCCCAGCGCAGCGCCCGCACCCCACCGAGCTCCGCCACCGCATACGCTCACCGCCGTCGCCGCTACACGTCGTCCCCGGCGACCCCACGACCACCGCTGGATGCCCCGGACCACGGGCTGTCCAACGCACCTAACCGCACGTCCAGCCGTGGCCGGAAACGGTCAGCCGACGATCGCCACCGCGTCGGGTCATCGCCGGCGTAACCCCGCCGACGTGGCACGGCCATTAGTGGTTAAACCCCACTAATTAGCCGTCCTACAGCCGCTGACAGCGAGCCCCACATCAGGTCAAAGGTGAGTCAACGCGGGGTTAACCCCTGTCTTACTGACCAGTGGGCTCCGCCGGTCAGATTTGACCCTGGCCAGCCCGTTGACCTGCTGACGCAGCGATGACGTCATGCTGACGCAGTAAAGGACTTTTTGGATTTAAAATAAATCAGGAAATTCCAGAAAATTAGTAAAACTTCTAAAATTCATAGAAATTCAACCGTAGCTCAGATTTAAATAATTTATATATGAAAAATTATCAGAAAAATGCAATCTATCCATCTGTACTAGTTTCATGCATGACCAACCAACTTATAGCTACTGCATAGGTGAAAACATATAAATGGCATATATAAGAGCTTACTTTGGAGATGCATTTGAATATTTGGTTCAAATGGATTTCACCCAAATGAATGCTAGATGCATTAGCACAAACAGCATCACATCTACATGCCATGATCATGCATCATATTGTTGCATATGCTTGTGTATTGATTGTCGACACCGTCCTTTCTCGATAGGTCCTGCTCCGAAGAGTGCTCGAGAGTACCTGTCTGAGGAGCAGTGGAACCCTGTTGATCTAGCAGGCAAGCAAACCCCCTTTGTTCATTCCGATACAATCCTACTCTCTCGCTCCTGCTCTCTTTTACTGCATTAGGACAACAACGATTCAACTGCTACTTTATGCTGCGGTAGCTGAACCCATTCCTCTGCATGACCTGTCATTGCCACAGTAAATAGTTGAAACCCACTAGCATGTGTAGGAGTTGATTGAGCCATGTTGTGTTCCTACCATGCCATGCCTGCTATTGCTTAGAGTTGTGTCAGGTCTGATTCATTGGGAATGAATTGGAGTGTTACAATATGTTCTGGTGCTGAGAGATAAGTGTATGAACATGATTTGGTAAAGGTAGCGGTGAGAGGCCATGTAGGAGTACATGGTGGGTTGTCTCACTGGAACCGTCCTTAAGCACTGAGTTCTGGGTATGTTGTCCAATGACTAGCTACTACCACACATTGGAATGCTTAAGTGCCCCTCTCGACTTATTAACCTACTTCATCTCTGTCCAGGAGTTGCAACTAGTTTCTGGTGTTTATAGGTAGTGTTAGTAGTCTACCAAGTGGCACCCGGCCAGGTGGGCTTGGGACAGACTAGGCACAAGTGGCACGGTGTCCCAAGCGTAGATCCATCCAGCGAGGTGGGCTTGGGAACCCTGCACACATCATTTGGGGCCGTGAGCGACACCCCGGCCGGATCTCCTTGCGGATGGAACCCGAATAGGCGATAAACCTGGATTAGAGTCTTGCGTGGTTAGTCAGGTCGTGGCCGACACCCTCGCCAGGCTTCCGCTTGAAGGTTGCTGAGGTACATGACGTGTACATGGCGGTAAGTGGCGAGAGCGTGTGTGACACAGTATACCCCTGCAGGGTTATCATGATCTATTCGAATTGCCGTGTCCTCGGTTATGGACTTCTTGGATGCTTACGTGGTACATAGACAACTTGAAGTGGATACTCTAAAATGCTCAAGATAAGTGTGAGTGCTATGGATGGCTTCTCGTGGTGAGACGGGAATGAATCCATAGTGGTGTATTGAGGTGGTGATTAGTGGACTCGTGTGCGCCTTCTTACCCCAAAGAAGTTTCTCGTAGTCGTAGAACAGGATAGCCACTGAGTCAAAGCTGGCTTGCTGCAACTAAACCCCACACTACCTTCTTGACTCAAATGCATGTAAGATAGGATCTGATGTAAGTCTTGCTGAGTACCTTTGTACTCATGTTGCTTTGTTTATGTTTTTGCAGCGGAGACTTCAGTCTTACTAGTAGCTCCGCTTGGACTCCGACGAGTAGCTTGTACCTCAGCTATGATCTTGTACCCTTGGGAGGGGCTTGTAGATAGTCAGGCTTCTCAGCCTTTTTCTTTTGTAGTTGTCTGTACCCAGACATGTAATGCTTCCGTTGCTTGTATGCTCTGAATGATGGGTCATGTGACCCCTGTTTGTACTTAATGCTATGTGGCTCTTCTGGGCCTTTTATCTATATGAGTTCGCGTTATGTTGTGATGCCATGTTGTACAGCACATACTTGCATGTTATGCGTACGTGTAACGTGTATTGCTATGTGTGGGATCCGACAATCTAGTTGTTTATCCTTGAGAGCCTCTCTTATGGGGAAATGTAGTCTAGTGCCTCCTTGAGCCATAGTAGTCCGCTACAGCCCGGTTCACCGGAGTCCTGCTAGCCCAGCACTACTGCCCTGGACACTTGACTGGCCGGCATGTGTTTCATTTTGTTCCTGTGTCTGTCCCTTCGGGGAAATGTCACGCGGTGACATCCGGAGTCCTGCCTAGCCTGCTACAGCCCGGGTTCCTGGAGTCCTGTTAGCCCAGTGCTACAGCCCGGATTCACACGCTGCTGACCGACACGCTCGATGTTGATTCTTGTATGCCTGTCCCCATACGTTAGTGCCGCTTTGGGTTCACGACTAGCCATGTCGGCCCGGGTTCTCTGTCATATGGATGCTAGCGACATTGTCATATACGTGAGCCAAAAGGCGCAAACGGTCCCGGGCCATGGTAAGGCGACACCCGTGGGAGTACCGTGCGTGAGGCCGCAAAGTGATATGAGGTGTTACAGGCTAGATCGGTGTGATTTAGAATCAGGGTCCCGACAGCTTTGGTATCAGAGCCTGACTGCCTATAGGATTTCCAAGCCAACCTGGTCGAAGTTGAGTCTAGAAATTCTTTAGTTATGTAAGGGAATTGATTGTGGAAGGGAACGTAAGGCTCTTTTACTCCTTTTACCTCATGCCTTCTGATCTGAGTCATCCTATCTTTCCTACGGGGTTAAGGAACTAGGCTTTCTCTTCTGTCTATCAGGATCACGTGTTACTACTCCGTAGTCTCTTAGGATTGGTTGATCAGAGTCATATCCCAGTTTGAGTACCTCCAGTGTAGCCTGTTTAGTAATATCTCACAACCTTGAGTGACGATGTTGAGTATGGTGCTACCCCGCCTTTTGCAGAATGTCTCATTTTGAGCATTTTACTGCCGTTATGCTGCCGGATTTGTCCTAGGAGTTTGAGAGATACTAAATTTCCTTATGCTACATGTTGCATCCTATAGTTGTTGTTGACCTCGTCCTTGGTTCCGCTTCTCAGGATGTCGTCAGTTAACCGAAGTTCTGTTGCTCGTTGCCTGAACCACGGAGGTGGTAGGGATGAGGAGGATCCTCCCGACCAGCCTTCGTTGGCAGAGTTTATGTTAGAGATGGAGAGGAACAAGCATGAGTCTAACCGCTTGTTAGCACGTATCGAGGAGAACACCGCACCTCAGTGCAAAGAGTCAGCGACCATCTATGATTTCATTGGTTTGAAACCACCTACCTTCCATCATTCCATTGAACCACTCGATGCAGATGACTGGCTCCGTAGTATCACACACAAGCTATGTTCTGCGAACGTAGCTGAAGGTGACAAGGTCACTTATGTTGCATATCACCTGGAAGGTCCTGCTAGTCTTTGGTGGCACAACTATGAGGCTATGCTTCCAGTTGGCCAGATACCGACCTGGAGAGATTTCACTAAGGCTTTTCGCGAGCATCACATTCCTCAGGCTCTCATTGACCGCAAGAGAGAAGAGTTCTGTAGTTTTACCCAGGGTAAGATGGCTGTTGATGCTTACAGTAGAGAGTTTGAGAACCTCGCCCGCTATGCTACAGAAGAAGTGTCCACGGACGCTAAGAAGCAGGCTAGGTTCCGAAAGGGTCTCAACCCCAAGTTGCGTCGAGATCTCCACCTGCACCATTGCAATACATTCCAGGCTCTTGTGAACAAGGCCATTAATGCGGAGACAGCTCAGCTCACCTACGAGGAGTCTCGTAAGCACACCCGTGATTTGGGTTCTTCCTCCAGCTCTAGTTCTCAGACGCGCCGGATTTGGATTCCGAACTCTGCTCTTCCACCCGGTTATACCCCGAGACCATCTTATGTGGCACCTCACCCAGTTCAGCCGTATGCTCCACCCAGGCCTATTGGTGGACCGCCTGCCAACGCGGGTCCACATCCTACCTCCAAGATTTGTTACAAGTGCGGAGAGCCAGGCCACACCGCCCGTATTTGCACTCAGACCCGTGTTGCTCCACCCCAGCCCGAGAAGTCTGTTGGCCGTGGTAAGCCATCACGCAAGATGATCAGTACCAAGTCAGCTCCCACTGAATGTGGACGTGTGCATCACGTCTCAGCTAAAGACGCTCAGGATGATCCAGATGTCGTTCTTGGTACACTCCTTGTAAACTGTCATCCAGCTTCGGTTCTATTTGATACTGGGGCGTCTCATTCCTTCATTTCCCAAAGTTATGCCCGCTTGCATGACATATCATTTTGTGATATGCCCTCCCCACTACTCATTCAAACTCCTGGATCCAAAAATGGCAAACTTCTAGTGTAAGCCATGGTAACGAAATCCTTGTTGACAGACTTGTATTCCTTGCATCACTCAGAGCCCTCAAGTCTTCAGATATTAACATCATCTTGGGTATGAACTGGATGAAAGCTCATTATGCCAAGATTGATTGTTACACCCGGTCTGTTCAGCTCACACACCCATCTGGCAAGATAGTCACTGTCTCCACCAGAATTGCAAAGTGTCAGCTTTATTCTCTTAATGCCAGCCCTCTTCCAGACCTTGAGGATATCCCGGTAGTCCGTGACTTTCCGGATGTCTTTCCAGAAGAACGGCCAGGTATTCCACCTGACAGGGATGTAGAGTTTGTCATAGATCTTATCCCAGGAACCGCCCCAATCTCTAGGAGACCTTACAAGATGGCACCTTTAGAACTAGCTGAGCTTAAGAAACAACTTGATGAGTCCTTGCAAAAGGGTTTCATCCATCCTAGTTCTTCTCCCTGGGCTTGCCCCGTTCTCTTCGTCAAGAAGAAGGATGGTACGGACCGGATGGTTGTAGATTATCGTCCCGTTAATTTGGTCACGATAAAGAACAAGTATCCGCTCCCCAGGATCAACGACCTGTATGATCAGCTCGCTGGATCCTCAGTCTTTTCCAAGATGGATTTGAGGTTAGGCTACCATCAAATCAAGATTAGAAACAGGGACATTCCTAAGACGGCTTTTGTCACTCGTTATGGCCAGTACGAGTACACCGTCATGTCTTTTGGTCTAACCAATGCTCCAGCTACCTTCTCCCGCTTGATGAACTCGATCTTCATGGAGTACTTAGACAAGTTCGTCGTGGTTTACCTCGATGATATCCTTATCTACTCGAAGAACGAGGAAGAGCATGCCGAACATCTTAGACTTGTGTTAGAAAAACTCAGAGAGCACCGCCTTTATGCCAAGTTCTCCAAGTGCGAATTTTGGTTGCCAGAAGTGACCTACCTAGGCCACGTGATCTCTGGTAAGGGCATTTCTGTCAATCCTGAGAGAGTTCAGGCCGTTCTTGATTGGACTCCACCTGAAACAGTTAAACAAGTTAGGAGTTTCCTTGGTCTAGCCAGTTATTGTTGCCGCTTCGTTGAAAACTTCTCCAAAGTAGCCAAACCCCTCACGGAACTTCTCAAGAAAGATAAAAAGTTTGAGTGGTCCCCACAGTGTGAGTACAGTTTTCAGGAACTGAAAAGACGCCTGACTTCTGCTCCCATACTGGTGCCACCGGATTTCACGAAGGACTTTGTTATCTACTGCGACGCCTCACGACAGGGACTAGGTTGCATTCTTATGCAGGATCGTCATGTGATTGCCTATGCATCTCGACAGTTGCATCCACATGAGGAGAATTATTCTACACATGATCTAGAGCTTGCAGCCGTAGTCTATGCACTTAAGACATGGCGACATTACCTTCTCGGTAAACGTTGCGAGATTTACACCGATCACCAGAGTCTCAAGTATATTTTCACCCAACCAGATTTGAACCTTAGGCAAAGACGTTGGTTGGAGTTGATCTCAGATTACGACTTAGGGATTACCTACACCCCAGGCAAGGGCAATGTCATGGCTGATGCGCTAAGTCGTAAGTCCTATTGCAACAATCTTATGTTGCAGCAGGGCCAACCACTTCTCCATGAGGAATTCTGTAAGCTTAATCTTCACATTGCTCCTCACGGATTCCTTTCTACCTTGGTGGCGAAACCTACTCTTGTGGATCAGATCATCTCTGCTCAGAAGCAGGATACGGGAATTTCCCGGATCAAGAGAAACATTAATAAGGGAGTTGGTGGAAGTTTCTCTATAGATGATCGAGGTGCTGTTTTCTTTGAGAATCGCTTGGTGGTTCCCAAGAATCAACATCTGCGACAATTGATCCTTAAGGAGGCACATGAATCCCCTCTCACGATTCATCCCGGTAGTACTAAGATGTATCAGGACCTACGCCAGAGGTTCTGGTGGACTAGGATGAAGAGAGAAATCGCTCAGTTCATTGCTAACTGTGACGTTTGTCGCCGCGTTAAGGCAGAACATCAAAGACCTGCTGGCACCCTTCAGCCTTTAGCTATTCCTGAGTGGAAATGGGATAAAGTTGGTATGGACTTCATCACCGGCTTTCCCAGGACCAAGAGAGGGAATAACGCTATCTTCGTAGTCATTGATCGTCTTTCCAAAGTGGCTCACTTCCTACCTGTTCGAGAGAGTATCACTGCTAGTCAGCTCGCTGACTTATATATTTCTCGAATAGTGTCACTTCATGGTGTTCCACTAGAGATCAATTCAGACCGTGGTAGTCTCTTCACTTCTCATTTCTGGCAGAGTTTCCAAACTGCCATGGGCACCCATCTTTCCTTCAGTACCGCTTTCCACCCTCAATCAAGTGGTCAGGTGGAAAGGGTCAACCAAATTCTCGAAGACATGCTTAGAGCTTGTGTTATCTCATTCGGTATGGATTGGGAGAAATGCCTACCTTTCGCCGAGTTTGCTTATAACAATAGCTATCAATCCAGTCTTAAGAAAGCTCCTTTCGAGATTCTGTATGGACGAAGATGTCGAACACCTTTGAACTGGTCAGAAACCGATGAAAGACAATTCTTTGGACCGGACATGATCCAGGAAGCAGAAGAGCAAGTTCCCATCATTCGTGAGAATTTGAAAACAGCCCAGTCTCGTCAAAAGAGCCAGTATGACCGTCGTCATAAGGAAGTGGCTTATGAAGTTGGCGACAAGGCTTATCTTCGGGTTACTCCTCTAAAGGGTACCCATCGATTCGGTATGAAGGGCAAGTTGGCTCCTCGTTATATTGGTCCGTTCCTCATTCTCGCTAAACGAGGAGAGGTTGCCTACCAGTTGGAACTACCCCCACATCTTTCTCGAGTCCATGACGTCTTCCACGTCTCTCAACTCAGGCGTTGCTTCTCGGATTCCATCCGCGGAGTGGACCACGAAACGCTTGATCTCCAAGATAACCTCACATACCGAGAGTACCCTATTCGCATTCTTGATCAAGCAGAGCGTGTCACCCGACGTCAGAACATCAAGTTTCTCAAGGTTCAGTGGTCTCATCATTCTGAGAGAGAAGCTACTTGGGAGCGAGAAGATCGTCTTCGACTGGAGTACCCCACCTTCTTTCCATCGACCCCTGAATCTCGGGACGAGATTCTTTCAAGTGGGGGCGAGTTGTCACATCCCTAGTTCTGGTATGACCTAGACTAGCTAGTCATGTGTGCATCATGTTTAAATTCCATTTAAATTTGAAGTGGGGATCTGTGAAACCCTCAGAACCATTTCTGGAAATGACCCAGATAAAAATTGCTCCAAAAGGGGCCAAGAAAATGTTCATGTTGCTCTCTGAAAATATTGGACAGAGATAAAAATCAAACCAATATCTTCAGAGCTCATAAGTATTATTTTGGCCATTTGGAATTGATGCAATAATTATTTGCATTGGATATATATGTTATATATTTTATATATGTCCAAAATTTCTGAATTTTGGTGAGGGGCTTTGGAATAATCCCTTAGGTCCCTGCTAAAATTGTCAGAAGAAAACAAAATGGTTTAGTATTTTTATTAAACCAAACAAATGTGAGAAAAATAGAAAAGAAAAAGATATAGGAAAAAGGGAGCTTACCTGCGGCCTGGCACTGTGCGGCCTGGCCTGGCCCAGCAGGCCGGCCCAGCTGACTGGCCAGCGCCAGTCGTCCCCCTCCTCGCGCCAGGGGGACAGGGCGCGTGGTCGCTGCACGCCGCGCGCATGCACGCCACGGCAGCTGCCTGCCTGCCCTCTCCCCTCTTCGACCTGGCCTCGCCAGAAGCGCCCAGCTCCCCCCTGGCCTCACTCCCTCTCTCCTGCGCCTCTCCCCTCCTCTCTCTCGCTCTCTCTTGCGACGCCCGAACGCACCGGAGAGCACTGCCGCACGCCGACGCGGCCACAGCCACCCCTGAGCCTTCTCGCTGTGTCCCCGAGCTCCGCATCGACGATCTTCGCCTATCCACCGAAAGAAGCCACTCCGGACGCCCGGCAACGACTGCATCGTCGTCGTCTTCAAGCTTCGGCCGCCGGCAACCCCACCGTCGATTCGACGCCGTCCAGGCTTCCCCGAGCTCGCCGTCGACACCTTTGGATCCGTTTTGAGCCAGTGCATCGACTCCCCCTACTCTCCTGCTCTCCCCTGCCCTCTAGCTCCCCTGCCTGCATGAGCCGAAGCTCGGCTCCGCCATTGCCGCAGCGCGCGCGCTCACCGTGCTCCGTTCGCTGCCTTCGTGCAACGGGCATGCTCCACAGAGCCCCTGATGCCGTTGTGTAGCCCAGCCGGCTCGAAAGCGAGTCCCAGCGCAGCGCCCGCACCCCACCGAGCTCCGCCACCGCATACGCTCACCGCTGTCGCCGCTACACGTCGTCCCCGGCGACCCCACGACCACCGTTGGATGCCCCGGACCACGGGCTGTCCAACGCACCTAACCGCACGTCCAACCGTGGCCGGAAACGGTCGGCCGACGATCGCCACCGCGTCGGGTCATCGCCGGCGTAACCCCGCCGACGTGGCACGGCCATTAGTGGTTAAACCCCACTAATTAGCCGCCCTACAGCCGCTGACAGTGGGCCCCACAGCAAGTCAAAGGTGAGTCAACGCGGGGTTAACCCCTGTCTCACTGACCAGTGGGCTCTGCCGGTCAGATTTGACCCTGGCCAGCCCGTTGACCTGCTGACGCAGCGATGACGTCATGCTAACGCAGTAAAGGACTTTCTGGATTTAAAATAAATCAGGAAATTCCAGAAAATTAGTAAAACTTCTAAAATTCATAGAAATTCAACCGTAGCTCAGATTTAAATAATTTATATATGAAAAATTATCAGAAAAATGCAATCTATCCATCTGTACTAGTTTCATGCATGACCAACCAACTTATAGCTACTGCATAGGTGAAAACATATAAATGGCATATATAAGAGCTTACTTTGGAGATGCATTTGAATATTTGGTTCAAATGGATTTCACCCAAATGAATGCTAGATGCATTAGCACAAACAGCATCACATCTACATGCCATGATCATGCATCATATTGTTGCATATGCTTGTGTATTGATTGTCGACACCGTCCTTTCTCGATAGGTCCTGCTCCGAAGAGTGCTCGAGAGTACCTGTCTGAGGAGCAGTGGAACTCTGTTGATCTACCAGGCAAGCAAACCCCCTTTGTTCATTCCGATACAATCCTACTCTCTCGCTCCTGCTCTCTTTTACTGCATTAGGACAACAACGATTCAACTGCTACTTTATGCTATGGTAGCTGAACCCATTCCTCTGCATGACCTGTCATTGCCACAGTAAATAGTTGAAACCCACTAGCATGTGTACGAGTTGATTGAGCCATGTTGTGTTCCTACCATGCCATGCCTGCTATTGCTTAGAGTTGTGTCAGGTCTGATTCATTGGGAATGAATTGGAGTGTTACGATATGTTCTGGTGCTGAGAGATAAGTGTATGAACATGATTTGGTAAAGGTAGCGGTGAGAGGCCATGTAGGAGTACATGGTGGGTTGTCTCACTGGAACCGTCCTTAAGCACTGAGTTCTGGGTATGTTGTCCAATGACTAGCTACTACCACACATTGGAATGCTTAAGTGCCCCTCTCGACTTATTAACCTACTTCATCTCTGTCCAGGAGTTGCAACTAGTTTCTGGTGTTTATAGGTAGTGTTAGTAGTCTACCAAGTGGCACCCGGCCAGGTGGGCTTGGGACAGACTAGGCACAAGTGGCACGGTGTACCAAGCGTAGATCCATCCGGCGAGGTGGGCTTGGGAACCCTGCACACATCATTTGGGGCCGTGAGGGACACCCCGGCCGGATCTCCTTGCGGATGGAACCCGAATAGGCGATAAACCTGGATTAGAGTCTTGCGTGGTTAGTCAGGTCGTGGCCGACACCCTCGCCAGGCTTCCGCTTGAAGGTTGCCGAGGTACATGACGTGTACATGGCGGTAAGTGGCGAGAGCGTGTGTGACGCAGTACACCCCTGCAGGGTTATCATGATCTATTCGAATAGCCGTGTCCTCGGTTATGGACTTCTTGGATGCTTACGTGGTACATAGACAACTTGAAGTGGATACTCTAAAATGCTCAAGATAAGTGTGAGTGCTATGGATGGCTTCTCGTGGTGAGACGGGAATGAATCCATAGTGGTGTATTGAGGTGGTGATTAGTGGACTCGTGTGCGCCTTCTTACCCCAAAGAAGTTTCTCGTAGTCGTAGAACAGGATAGCCACTGAGTCAAAGTTGGCTTGCTGCAACTAAACCCCACACTACCTTCTTGACTCAAATGCATGTAAGATAGGATCTGATGTAAGTCTTGCTGAGTACCTTTGTACTCATGTTGCTTTGTTTATGTTTTTGCAGCGGAGACTTCAGTCTTACTAGTAGCTCCGCTTGGACTTCGACGAGTAGCTTGTACCTCAGCTACGATCTTGTACCCTTGGGAGGGGCTTGTAGATAGTCAGGCTTCTCAGCCTTTTTCTTTTGTAGTTGTCTGTACCCAGACATGTAATGCTTCCGTTGCTTGTATGCTCTGAATGATGGGTCATGTGACCCCTGTTTGTACTTAATGCTATGTGGCACTTCTGGGCCTTTTATCTATATGAGTTTGCGTTATGTTGTGATGCCATGTTGTACAACACATACTTGCATGTTATGCGTACGTGTAATGTGTATTGCTATGTGTGGGATCCGACAATCTAGTTGTTTATCCTTGACAGCCTCTCTTATGGGGAAATGTAGTCTAGTGCCTCCTTGAGCCATAGTAGTCCGCTACAGCCCGGTTCACCGGAGTCCTGCTAGCCCAGCACTACTGCCCTGGACACTTGACTGGCTGGCATGTGTTTCATTTCGTTCCTGTGTCTGTCCCTTCGGGGAAATGTCACGCGGTGACATCCGGAGTCCTGCCTAGCCTGCTACAGCCCGGGTTCCCGGAGTCCTGTTAGCCCAGTGCTACAGCCCGGATTCACACGCTGCTGACCGACACGCTCGATGTTGATTCATGTATGCCTGTCCCCATACGTTAGTGCCGCTTTGGGTTCACGACTAGCCATGTCGGCCCGGGTTCTCTGTCATATGGATGCTAGCGACATTGTCATATACGTGAGCCAAAAGGCGCAAACGGTCCCGGGCCATGGTAAGGCGACACCCGTGGGAGTACCGTGCGTGAGGCCGCAAAGTGATATGAGGTGTTACAGGCTAGATCGGTGTTATTTAGAATCGGGGTCCCGACAGCTTGCTCTAGTTGAGACATGGGCTGTGCGGAAAGCTTGCTGAAACTGATCCCATGTGACATTTGCTATGGGGAAAGTGGTTGTGTAATTCTCCCACCATGAGGTCGCGGGTCCATCCAGTTGGTGTGCGGCAAAACGCACCTTCTCAGCATCTGTGCAACCTGCGGTGGTCAGCTCCCTTCCAATCCTGCGGAGCCAGTCATCAGCAACAATCGGCTCGATGCTACTGGAAAACACCAGTGGATTCAATCTCAGAAAACAGGCTAAGTTGTCAACTGGGGGTGGTGGAGGTGGGTTGTTGTTGTTGTTGTTGTTGCCTTGGTTCTGGACTAGCAACTGCATCAAGGCATTCTGCCGTTGGATCAACTGAGCGAGCTCCAGTGGGAAAACAAATCTAGGGTCACGCCTCGGAGGCATCTGATGGTTTTAGAGGGGTGAGATTAGAATAGAGTGAGGTCTAAAGAGAAATCACTACCCATATGCACATGAGACAAACAGATTTATATCACACCGCTCAATTCAAACAAGGGCATACAATCGATCTAACTACCGTTATAAAATACTCCAACTATATCTATATACATGGGGGAATACTACTGATAATCTGGTGGTCGACTAGAAATTTTGATCGGTGGAAGATTCCATGATATCTGCTCCAGTTTCGTCTTCATAATCATCATCGCTATCGGGGTCGAAGTCGGTGTCCTCGATGATGATGTAGTCCTGTGGGTGGTTGTCCTCCTCTGGCGCGGGATCTCCCATGATTCCTAGCTTCTTCTTCAGGTCTTCATTCTTCTCTAGTAGTACTGCAATTTCTTCTTCATATCCATCGCGTGTAGACTTGAGTTCCTCTTCTAGCTCCATGTTCTTGGTCATAAACTTCTTCATGTCTATCATCCTGGCGCACATCCGGTTCTCCTAACGGTGAATGTGCTGGTTCAACTCCTGGATGTAGGCTGCAATGGACTTGTCCTTCCTGGTGGAAATCATCTCCCATTGCTCATCTTGGCGTCCACATATCTGGTAGATGGTGTCCTTAAGATCCTTGTGGTATACTTCGCCGATGCGTCCCATGGCGATGTGAGCTACCATGCTCTTTCCTAGACTCCAGGTTGGTGCATCAAAGGAAAACTCTATGGGCTCAGTAACTGGTGTGAACGTCCTTCCTGCAACATGAACTCGAATCATCCAGCGCTCCTCTTCTGGTAAAGTGGCGGTGTAGGTTCCGGGGAAACTTGGTATTCCGATGTTCAAGTACCTAGTGGCTTCCTTCAAGTGTCGTCCGAAAGGTGTGTCTTCATCCGGTTGAGCAAACTTGTTCCTTGGGTCCGCCATCTATAGAGTAGAAATTGGAGAAGAGTCGGAAATGAGTAGAGAAGAGTGTCCTATGGCTTATCTTAGTGGTCGCGTCCAATAGTCAGCGTGTGCTCTGATACCATCGTGTAGCGATCCGACCTCAAACGGTCAAATCTCTATGCATAAGTGTCATCCCTGGATCGGTAATGCTGACACACACATTACTTGAGAATTTATAACAGAGTTCAATCACACACTTATTACATTGAATGTCTCAAAAGAGAACTTAATACAATAATATGGCTTAAGGCCATCTAAATAAGATAACCGCGGAAGCATCGAAGGTAGTAGAGTCCATCAACTCCAACAGCATAGCTGAGTGCACGACAATGACCTAGCGCACCTTACTCTTCGTCTGAAAACTCTTCAACATAATACATTGTAGCCTGTGTAGAAAAATAACACTATAGAGCAATGGACATGGAACAGCTATAACTATATGCATATTTGGTTGGTGGAGGCTCTATGGTTATCATTTGCATAAAGCTAGTTTTTCCCTACAACAAAGGAATATATTTTATTTAACTACAAAGTTTGTTGAAAACATTGAGAAGGTTCCTCCAACTCAATCCCAAAAATAATAATTATCAACCTAGCAAATTAATTAGGTAGAGTGATGAGATCAAATCAATAATTCAAGTACCAGATACTCAAGATGTCCATAACCGGGGACACGGCTAACCATGATTAGTTTATACACTCTGCAGAGGTTTGCGCACTTTTCCCCACAAGACTCGATCTCCTCCATTGAATTTCTCGCATTGCATGATGTTTGAGAAACGGATGACCGAGACACAGTCTTTCCGAAGAGGTCCCCTTAACCAATAGATAGGCCGGTACACCTACAATCCCCTACATCTGCTAGCTCATCATGGAAAGGTTTCCCACAACTTACTCAACTATGCCAGAGCCCATAATGGCGTGTGGCTACACACGAAAATTTCTAGCAGGAATAATCTGATGATCCCTTTGAGCCTGGGTGGCAAACCATAGGATGATCACACGAGTACTCCGGGATATCCCAGGACAACACTGGATTACTCCAGGTGCCCAGACAACCACTGGGTACTCCAGGGTGCCTCAACCAATCCATCCAGATGTGTATTAGAGTAGCCACCTTAAGTTAACCATTAATTTAAAAACTCTCACATCTTTCATGGACCACTCAAACCAAACCACGTCTACGAGCATAGCATAGCAGTAAGCATAACGTAATAACTCCCAAGGGTTTGATATAAAAAGGCAATAGGTTCCTACCTCATCAGCTACTTCCCAATACCCACATGTTCAATCAGATCCTAACCATGCAGTGTTTGAGGTTTGTAACTAATGCATAAAAACTGGGTAATAAAAGGGACATGATCAAAGTGTTACTTGCCTTGCTGACGATCTGAAAACCCTAGTGACTCGTAGTAGCAAGCCTCGCACTCCGGAAACTCTATCGTGAACAAACAATAACATACATAAGCACTCAAGCATAATATGCAAGGTTAAAACTCAAAAGAAAAGATCCAAACTGAAAGTTCAACTGAAGAGCTTCGATTTGCAAAAAGAAACAATTGAATCGGAGTTACGAAACTAAAACTACGATCAAACGAAGTACGAATTCAAATCCGCTTGAAACCAAATTTTAATTTGTCAAAACCATGTTCAAGTTGATTATCTGGAAAGAGGGGAACAAGACGAAGATTTTGGCATTGGTTTCACTGGATTTGGACAAACGAGCAAAAAGTAACGAGGGTTTGAAGATCAGGGACTAATCTGTGATAAAAGTATTCACGAATAGGTCTCTGGCAAAAAATAAACAGAAAAAGAAAAATCTAACGAACGAACGTTCGCTAACAGAACTAAACGAACGAATTCATTCGTTAAAACGATCTAACAGAAGAACGTTTGCTATTTAACCTAATAAAATAAAAAAACTGAAAGAAAAACCGGGGAAAAACCGAGCGGTTTTTACCGGTCAACCGCGGCGGCAAGGTTAATGGCGGGGCGGCGGGATCCGGCGTCAGCGGGGCGAGACGGGGCTCCGGCGGCGGCGCGGCGCGGCGCGACAGCGGCTTCGGCGGCGAGGAGGCGGCGGTGGCTGCGGTGGCGGGGTGAGGAGGAGGGGGGCCGTGTCCGCTTCTAAAGGGGGCCGGGGGCGACTTGGGCGAGGGGCAGGCGGCGGCGAACCCGGAGTCCGGCTCGGACTCCGGCAGCGTGCGGCGGCGGGCCGGCTCGGCTAGGCCTTTGGCCGAGTCGGGCGAGAAGTTTTTTTAATTCGCCCGAAAGAAAAATCCTAATAAATTCTAAAAATACCAGAAATAATTTTCTCCGTCCGAACCTAATATTTAGAACAAGGTGAACATTTTTCTGGTCTAAAAATGCAATTTTTAAAAATGCATAATTTTTTCTAATTCAAATAAAATAGCAAATAAAATGCAAATAAAATAATAATTTGATTTTAAACTTTCTTCTCCAACATTCCTCTCTTTTGAAGAAAGTCATTTTATTTTCTCTCATTTATTTTTATTTTTGGAAATAATTGGGGAGAAAAGTATTAAAATCAAATTGATCCTCTTTTCAAATTTGAAAAAAATCAAATATTAAAATTTGTGAAATCTCCAACTCTCTCCTTGGGTCCTTGAGTTGCTTAAGATTTCTAGGATCACAACCGAAATGCAAAGAAAATATGATATGCATATGATAACCTATGTATAACATCCAAATTGAAAATTGGGACGTTACGATAGCACACAAAGTGTTCCTCTGGTATTCGGGAGTTGCATAATCTCATAGTCAGAGGAATATGTATTAGTCATGAAGAAAGCAATAGCAATAAAACTAAACGATCATTATGCTAAGCTAACGGATGGGTCTTGTCCATCACATCATTCTCTAATGATGTGATCCTGTTGATCAAATGACAACACATATCTATGGTCAGGAAACTTAACCATCTTTGATTAACGAGCTAGTCTAGTAGAGGCACACTAGGGAAATTCTGTTTGTCTATGTATTCACACATGTAATAAGTTTCTAGTTAATACAATTCTAGCATGAATAATAAACATTTATCATGATATAAGGAAATATAAATAACAACTTTATTATTGCCTCTATGGCATATTTCCTTCATTAAGTTCATGGAGAAACAGAGTAATGCAATACGAACGATGACATGATGTAGACAAGATCTATTTATGTAGAAATAGACCCCATCGTTTTATCCTTAGTAGCAACGATACATACGTGTCGGTTCCCCTTCTGTCACTCGGATCAAGCACCGTAAGGTCGAACCCACACCTCTTCCCATTGCAAGATAAATAGATCAAGGTTGCCAAACAAAACCCAAATATCGGAGAAGAAATACGAGGCTATAAGCAATCATGCATATAAGAGATCAAAGAAACTCAAATAACTTTCATGGATATAAAAAGATAGATCTGATCATAAACTCAAAGTTCATCCGATCCCAACAAACACACCGCAAAAAGAGTTACATCATATGGATCTCCAAGAGACCATTGTATTGAGAATCAAACGAGAGAGAGGAAGCCATCTAGCTACTAACTACGGACCCGAAGGTCTACAAAGAACTACTCACGCATCATCGGAGAGGCACCAATGGAAGTGGTGAACCCCTCCGGGATGGTGTCTAGATTGGATCTAGTGGTTCTGGACTCTGTGGCGGCTGGAATTGATTTTTGTCGACTCCCCTAGGGTTTCTGGAATATTGGGGTATTTATAGAGCAAAGAGGCGGTTTAGGGGACACCCGAGGTGGGCACAACCCACCTGGGCGCGCCTGGGCCCCCAAGCGCGCCCTGGTGTGTTGTGCTCCCCTCGGAGCACCCCCAGGTGCTTATTCGGCCCACTGGATGTCTTCTGGTCCCAAAAAATCTCCAAAAAGTTTCGTTGCGTTTGGACTCCGTTTGGTATTGATTTCCTGCGATGTAAAAAACATGCAGAAAATAGCAACTGACACTTGGCACTATGTCAATAGGTTAGTACCAAAAAATGATATAAAATGATTATAAAACATCCAAGATTGATAATATAACATCATGGAACAATAAAAAATTATAGATACATTGGAGACGTATCAGCATCCCCAAGGTTAATTCATGCTCGTCCTCGGGTAGGTAAATGATAAAAACAGAATTTTTATGTGGAATGGTGCCAAAATGTCATATCATATTCTTTTCTTTATAGCATGGGCATTTGGACTTTTATATTATTCGAAGCAATAGTCTAGTTTTGACATGATAACTTAAATACTCAAGCATATCAACAAGCAACCATGTCTTTCAAAATATCAACACTGAAATAAGCTATCCCTAGCCCATCATGCTCAATCATTGATCCATTCATGAAACACATTCGTATATTAACTACACCCAATGCTCACGTACGATCATAGTGCCCCCTAGTTGGTGCTTTATAAGAGAAGATGGAGACACAAATTCAAAAACAAAAATTGCATAAACTAAAAGAAAGGCCCTTCGCGGAGGGAAGTAGGGATTTGTAGAGGTGCCAAAGCTCAAAGCAAAAATTGAGAGATAAAAAACATTTTGAGAGGCATACTTTTCCCACCAACGAAAACGACTTAGAGTTCCCAACACTTTCCATGCTAGATATATCATAGGCGGTTCCCATACAGAAATTAAAGTTTATTCCTTTTTCGACCATACTTTCATTTTCCATGGCCAGCCGTATCGACGGTTGCCTTCCATACCAACACTTTCCAAGGAATTTATTATTCGACAACATAAATTAAATTAATTTTTCATTTCGGCACTGGGCATCCCTAATACCTTTGCCTTACTCTCGTGCAATGACAAGTGAATAAGCACTCATCGTGAGAATAAAACATCTAGCACGGAAAATATTAGCCACCCCTCACCGCCTCGCAAGTGGTACGAGCACACAAAAGAGGAATTTATTTTGAATATTAGAGATGGCACATACAAATTTGCTTAGAACGGCAAAAGAATACCGCATATAGGTAGGTATAGTGGACTCATGTGGCAAAACTAGTTTAAAGGATTTTGGATGCACAAGTAGTGATCATACTTATTGCAAAATGAAGGCTAGCAAATGATTGAGAAGCGACCAACCAAGAAACGAATAATCTCATAAGCGAGCATTAAGCATAATTAACACCGAATAATGCACCACAAGTAGGATATAATTTCATTGCATAATTATTGACTTTCGTTCTTGCATAGGGAATCACAAACCTTAACACCAATATTCTTACTAAAGCATAATTACTCATCAGGATGACTCACATATCACATCATCATATCTCATAACTATTACTAAGAATCAAGTTTATTTTGTCCAATGATCTTCATGAAAGTTTTTATTATATCCTTCTTGGATATCTATCACTTTGGAACTAATTTTCATGTGTTGCTTTTGATAAGCTCATACAAATATAAGTGAAGATCATGAGCATAAAATTTCTTTATTTCTCTCAAATTAATTTAAGTGAAGCAAGAGAGAATTTCTTGAAAATTTTACTAACTCTAAAATAAATCTAAGTGAAGCAAGATAGCATTTCTTCAAAAAATACTAAAGCACACCATGCTCAAAAAGATATAAGTGAAGCACTAGAGCAAGTCCATAGCTCATAAAAATTTAAGTGAAGCGTAGAGAGCAATTCTAACAAGTCATGGCATAATTTTGGCTCTCTCAAATAGGTGTGTCCAGAAAGGAATCAAGACTTAAAACAGAAAACAAAACAAGCAAATACTCATATCATATAAGACGCTCCAAGCAAAACACATAGTATGTGACAAATAAAAATATAGCTTTGAGTAAAATACAGATGGTCATTAGAAGAAAGAGGGGATGCCACTCGGGGCATCCCCAAGCTTAGTTGCTTGCTCTATTTTGGATAATAGCTTGGGATGCCAGGGCATCCCCAAGCTTAGGCTCTTCTTACTCCTTATTCCTTCATCCATCGTAAGATAACCCAAAAAATGAAAACTTCAATCACACAAAACTCCAACAAAACCTTCGTGAGATCCGTTAATATAAGTGCTACCTCTTGAGCACTGCGTTGGTTTTTCCCTTGAAGAGGAATGGGTGATGCAGCAAAGTAGCGTAAGTATTTCCCTCAGTTTTTGAGAACCAAGGTATCAATCCAGTAGGAGACCACGCTCAAGTCCCACGTACCTACACAAACAAATAAGAACCTTGCAACCAACGCGATAAAGGGGTTGTCAATCCCTTCACGGCCACCTGCAAAAGTGAGATCTGATAGAGATGATATGATAATATTTTTGGTATTTTTATGATAAAGAGTGAAAGTAAAGATTGCAAAATAAACAGCGCCAGAAATAGCTAGTTGACGAGAGATTAATATGATGGAGAATAGACCCCGGGGCCATAGGTTTCACTAGTGGCTTCTCTCAAGAGCATAAGTATTACGGTGGGTGAACAAATTACTGTCGAGCAATTGATAGAATTGAGCATAGTTATGAGAATATCTAGGCATGATCATGTATATAGGCATCACGTCCGTGACAAGTAGACTGACTCCTGCCTGCATCTACTACTATTACTCCACACATCGACCGCTATCCAGCATGCATCTAGAGTATTAAGTTCCTAAGAACAGGGTAACGCTTTAAGCAAGATGACATGATGTAGAGGGATAAACTCAAGCAATATGATATAAACGCCATCTTTTTATCCTCCATGGCAACAATACAATACGTGTCGTTTCCCCCACTGTCACTGGGATCGAGCACCGCAAGATTGAACCCAAAGCTAAGCACTTCTCCCATTGCAAGAAAGATATATATATAGTAGGCCAAACTAAACTGATAATTCATAGAGACTTGCAAAGATAACCAATCATACATAAAAGAATTCAGAGGGGATTCAAATATTGTTCATAGATAATCTTGATCATAAACCCACAATTCATCGGATCTCGACAAACACACCGCAAAAGAAGATTACATCGAATAGATCTCCAAGAGAATTGAGGAGAACTTTGTATTGAGATCCAAAGAGAGAAAATAAGCCGTCTAGCTAATAACTATGGACCTGAAGGTCTGAGGTAAACTACTCACACATCATCGGAGAGGCTATGGTGTTGATGTAGAAGCCCTCCGTGATCAATTCCCCCTCCGGCGGAGCGCCGGAAAAGGCCCCAAGATGGGACCTCACGGGTACAGAAGGTTGCGGAGGTGGAAATAGGGTTTCGGCTCCTGTTCTGATATTTCCAGGGTGTATGAGTATATATAAGCGAAAGAGGTTGGTCAGGAGAGCTACGAGGGGCCCACGAGGGTGGGGGTGCGCACAGGGGGGCAGGCGCGCCTCCCTGCCTCGTGGCCTCCTTGTTGATTTTTTGACGTCCACTCCAAGTCCTCTGGATCACGTTTGTTCCGAAAATCACGTTCCCGAAGGTTTCATTCTGTTTGGACTCCGTTTGATATTACTTTCCTTTGAAACACTGAAATAGGCAAAAAAAACAGCAATTTGGGTTGGGCCTCCGGTTAATAGGTTAGTCCCAAAAATAATATAAAAGTGTATAATAAAGTCCATTGAACATCGAAAACAGATAATATAATAGCATGGAAACAATAAAAAATTATAGATACATTGGAGACATATCAAGCATCCCCAAGCTTAATTCCTGCTCGTCCTCGAGTAGGTAAATGATAAAAACAGAATTTTTGATGTGGAATGCTACTTAGCATAATTTTCAACGTAATTCTTTTTATTGTGGCATGAATATTTAGATCCGAAAGATTCAAGATAAAAGTTTAATGTTGACATAAAAACAATAATACTTCAAACATGCTAACCAAGCAATTATGTCTTATCAAAATAACATAGCCAAAGAAAGCTTATCCCTACAAAATCATATAGTTAGGCCATGCTTCAACTTCGTCACACAAAACGTTCTCATCATGCATAACCCCGATGACAAGCCGAACAATTGGTTCATACTTTTTAACGCGCTTCAGCCTTTTCAACCCTTACGCAATACATGAGCGCAAGCCATGGATATAGCACTATGGGTGGAATAAATTATAATGATGGGGGTTATGTCAGAAGACAAAAAGGTAGAAAGTCTCATATTGACGCGGCTAATCAATAGGCTATGGAGATGCCCATCAATTGATGTCAATGTGAGGAGTAGGGATTGCCATGCAACTGATGCGCTAGAGCTATAAATATATGAAAGCTCAAGAAAAGAAACTAAGTGGGTGTGCATCCAACTTGCTTGCTCACGAAGACCTAGGGCATTTTGAGGAAGCCCATCATTGGAATATACAAGCCAAGTTCTATAATGAAAAATTCCCACTAGTATATGAAAGCGACAACATAGGAGACTCTCTATCATGAAGATCACGGTGCTACTTTGAAGCAGAAGTGTGGAAAAAGGATAGTAACATTGTCCCTTCTCTCTTTTTCTCTCATTTTTTTCCTTTTTCTTTTTTTTCTTGGGCCTTCTCTTTTTTTTTCTTTGGCCTCTTTTTTTTTCTTTCTCTCTTTTTTTAGTCCGGAATCTCATCCCGACTTATGGGGGAATCATAGTCTCCATCATCCTTTCCTCACATGGGACAATGCTCTAATAATGATGATCATCACACTTTTATTACTTACAACTCAAGAATTACAACTCAACACTTAGAACAAAATATGACTCTATGTGAATGCCTCCGGAGGTGTACCGGGATATGCAATGAATCAAGAGTGACATGTATAAAAAATTTATGGATGGTGACTTTGCCACAAATACAATGTCAACTACATGATCATGCAAAGCAATATGACAATGATGAAGCGTGTCATAATAAACAAAACGGTGGAAAGTTGCATGGCAATATATCTCGGAATGGCTATGGAAATGCCATGATAGGTAGGTATGGTGGCTGTTTTGAGGAAGATATAAGGAGGTTTATGTGTGATAGAGTGTATCATATCACGGGGTTTGGATGCACCGGCGAAGTTTGCACCAACTCTCAAGGTGAGAAAGGGCAATGCACGGTACCGTAGAGGCTAGAAAATTGTGGAAATGTGAGAGTGCGTATAATCCATGGACTCACATTAGTCATAAAGAACTCATATACTTATTGCAAAAGTTTATTAGCCCTGGAAGCAAAGTACTACTACGCATGCCCATAGAGGGATAGATTGGTAGGAAAAGACCATCGCTCGTCCCCGACCGCCACTCATAAGGAAAGCAATAAAAGAACGCCTTATGCGTCAAATTTGTCACACAACTTTTACCATACGTGCATGCTACGGGACTTGCCAACCTTAACACAAGTATTTCTCAATTTCACAATTACTCAACTAGCACACTCTAATATTACCACCTTTATATCTCAAAATACTTATCAAGTATCAAACTTCTCACGATATTCAATGAACTCAATATGGAAGTTTTTACTATACTCATCTTGGATGCCTATCATATTAGGAGTAATTTCACAATTAAAGCAAATTAACATGCTGTTTAAGACTCTCAAAATAATATAAGTGAAGCATGAGAGATCAATAATTTCTATAAAATAAAACCACCAACGTGCTCTAAAAGATATAAGCGAAGCACTAGAGCAAAAACTATATAGCTCGAAAGATATAAGTGAAGCACATAGAGTATTCTAATAAATTCCGAATCATGTGTGTCTCTCTCAAAAGGTGTGTACAGCAAGGATGATTGTGGTAAACTAAAAAGCAAAGACTCAAATCATACAAGACGCTCCAAGCAAAACACATATCATGTGCTGAATAAAAATATAGCCCCAAGTAAAGTTACCGATAGACGAAGACGAAAGAGGGGATGCCTTCCGGGGCATCCCCTAGCTTAAGATTTTTGGTGTCCTTCAATTTTACCTTGGGGTGCGTTGGGCATCCCCAAGCTTAGGATCTTGCCACTCCTTGTTCCATAATCCATCAAATCTTTACCCAAAACTTGAAAACTTCACAACACAAAACTCAACAGAAAATCTCATGAGCTCCGTTAGTGAAAGAAAACAAACCACCACTTTAAGGTACTGTAATGAACTCATTCTTTATTTATATTGGTGTTAAACCTACTGTATTCCAACTTCTCTATGGTTTATAAGCTCTTTTACTAGCCATAGATTCATCAAAATAAGCAAACAACATACGAAAAACAGAATTTGTCAAAAACAGAACAGTCTGTAGTAATCTGTATCTAACGCAAACTTCTGGAACTCAGAAAAATCTACCAAAATAGGACGACCTAGAAAATTTGTTTCTTGATCTACTGCAATTGGAATCAGTATTTTATCACATTCTCGTGATTTTAAACAATTGTTTTCGTGAACAGAAAGTTTCTGGAATTTTCAGCAAGATCAAATAACTATCGTCCAAGAAGATCCCATAGGTTTCACTTGGCACAAACACTAATTAAAACATAAAAATACATCTAACCAGAGGCTAGATCGAAGATTTATTACTAAACAGAAATAAAAAGCAAGAAAACTAAAATAAAATTGGGTTGCCTCCCAACAAGCGCTATCGTTTAACGCCCCTAGCTAGGCATAAAAGCAAGGATAGATCTAAGTATTGCCATCTTTGGCATTTATCTTTTTAGTGGAGTTATGCTCGAATCCGGGAGGTTCCTTACGTTTCCCTTCATACTCGGAGGTTCTTAGATCTAGAGCATCCAACCGTTTGTTGCAAAGTGTAATCAAGGTATTCATGCGATTAAGGTTTCCTCCAACATTTTTAAGAGGTTCAAGAGACTTTTGCAATTCGCATAAATTTTCTAAGATTTGGGTTCCCTCTTGAGTAAGAGTTGGTCCCTTTTGTGGGGGGAGTATTCCTACTATCTCCTCTATAATTTCATAAGCAAAACTAGGATCAATTTCAATAAAATTCCCTTTGGCGACAAAATCAAGGAGTTGTCTATGGGATACGGTTAGCCCAACATAAAAATTGCGAAGTAAAACCTTGAAATCTCCCTCTATAGTGCAACCACGATAGGATTCTATCATTCTATACCAAGAATCTTTTAGACTTTCTCCTTGTTTTTGTTTGAAGTGAAGAACTTCGAACTCGGGAGACAACGGAGTAGATAAAAGACTAGCCATAACAACGAAGCAAGCGAAGAAGAGGCCAACGGAAAAGAGGGCGAAATAAAACGGCAAGGGTGAAGTGGGGGAGAGGAAAACGAGAGGCAAATGGCAAATAATGTAATGCGAGGGATAAGATTTTGTGATGGGTACTTGGTATGTCTTGACTTGTGCGTAGACTCCCCGGCAACGGCGCCAGAAATCCTTCTTGCTACCTCTTGAGCATTGCGTTGGTTTTTCCCTTGAAGAGGAATGGGTGATGCAGCAAAGTAGCGTAAGTATTTCCCTTAGTTTTTGAGAACCAAGGTATCAATCCAGTAGGAGACCACGCTCAAGTCCCACGTACCTACACAAACAAATAAGAACCTTGCAACCAACGCGATAAAGGGGTTGTCAATCCCTTCACGGCCACCTGCAAAAGTGAGATCTGATAGAGATGATAAGATAATATTTTTGGTATTTTTATGATAAAGAGTGAAAGTAAAGATTGCAAAATAAACAGCGCCAGAAATAGCTAGTTGACAAGAGATTAATATGATGGAGAATAGACCCCGGGGCCATAGGTTTCACTAGTGGCTTCTCTCAAGAGCATAAGTATTACGGTGGGTGAACAAATTACTGTCGAGCAATTGATAGAATTGAGCATAGTTATGAGAATATCTAGGCATGATCATGTATATAGGCATCACGTCCGTGACAAGTAGACTGACTCCTGCCTGCATCTACTACTATTACTCCACACATCGACCGCTATCCAGCATGCATCTAGAGTATTAAGTTCCTAAGAACAGGGTAACGCTTTAAGCAAGATGACATGATGTAGAGGGATAAACTCAAGCAATATGATATAAACCCCATCTTTTTATCCTCCATGGCAACAATACAATACGTGTCGTTTCCCCCACTGTCACTGGGATCGAGCACCGCAAGATTGAACCCAAAGCTAAGCACTTCTCCCATTGCAAGAAAGATATATATAGTAGGCCAAACTAAACTGATAATTCATAGAGACTTGCAAAGATAACCAATCATACATAAAAGAATTCAGAGGGGATTCAAATATTGTTCATAGATAATCTTGATCATAAACCCACAATTCATCGGATCTCGACAAACACACCGCAAAAGAAGATTACATCGAATAGATCTCCAAGAGAATTGAGGAGAACTTTGTATTGACATCCAAAGAGAGAAAAGAAGCCATCTAGCTAATAACTATGGACCCGAAGGTCTGAGGTAAACTACTCACACATCATCAGAGAGGCTATGGTGTCGATGTAGAAGCCCTTCGTGATCAATGCCCCCTCCGGCAGAGCACCGGAGAAGGCCCCAAGATGGGATCTCACGGGTACAGAAGGTTGCGGCGGTGGAAATAGGGTTTCGGCTCCTGTTCTGATGTTTGCAGGGTATATGAGTATATATAGGCGAAAGAGGTCGGTCAGGAGAGCTACGAGAGGCCCACGAGGGTGGGGGGCGCGCCCAGGGGGGCAGGCGCGCCTCCCTGCCTCGTGCCTCCTCGTTGATTGCTTGACGTCCACTCCAAGTCCTCTGGATCACGTTTGTTCCGAAAATCACGTTCCCGAAGGTTCCATTCCGTTTGGACTCCGTTTGATATTCCTTTCCTTCGAAACACTGAAATAGGCAAAAAAACAGCAATTTGGGCTGGGCCTCTGGTTAATAGGTTAGTCCCAAAAATAATATAAAAGTGCATAATAAAGCCCATTGAACATCCAAAACAGATAATATAATAGCATGGAACAATCAAAAATTATAGATACGTTGGAGACATATCAATAAGAAAGCAAATCACTAATATAAGTACTGTAGCAACCGATTAATATTTTATTCTTGCATGATATCTACTGTATTCCAACTTTTCTATGGCAAAACCTCATCAAAGAAAACCATAGAATCATCAAAACAAGCACACAACGCAAAGAAAACAGAATCTGTCAAAAACAGAACAGTCTGTAGTAATCTGGAAATTTCGAATACTTTTGAAACTCCAAAAATTCTGAAAAAATTAGGACCACGTGAGAAATTTTATATTAATCTTCTGCAAAAAGAATTGGCATTTTATCGCACTCTGGTTAAAAATGAGAATTGCTTTCGTGAGCGCAAAAATTTCTGTTTTTCAGCAAGATCAAACAACTATCACCCAAGAAGATCCTAAAGGCTTTACTTGGCACAAATACTAATTAAAACACACACAAAAACACAATCATAACATTAGCATAATTGTACTAACACTCAAGAACAGAAAGCAAAAAGCATAAATAAATTTTATTCATTGGGTTGCCTCCCAACAAGCGCTATAGTTTTACGCCCCTAGCTAGGCATAAAGTAAGGATCTAAGTTTTGTCATCTTTGTTTCGAGATCCATAACATGCCCTCATGATTGATTCATAAGGTGGCCTAATTCTTGTTCTAGGGAAGTGTTCCATACCCTTCCTCAAAGGAAATTGGAACTTAATATTGCCTTCTTTCATATCAAGTGCGACACCGATAGTGCGTAAAAACAGTCTACCAAGAATAATTGGACAAGACGGATTGCAATCAATAGCAAGAACAATAAAATCTATGGGAAAATAATTCCTATTTGCAAGAATAAGAACATCATTAATTCTTCCCATAGGCTTTTTAATAGTAGAATCCGCCAAGTGCAAATATAAAGAACATTCTTCAATATCGGTAAGACCAAGCACATCACATAAAGATTTCGGAATTGTAGAAACACTAGCACCCAAGTTACACAAAGCAAAACACTCATAATTTTTAATCTTGACTTTGATAGTAGCTTCCCGTTCATCATGTAATTTTCTAGGAATTGAAACTTCTAATTCCAACTTTTCTTCTAAAGCTTTCATCGTAGCATCAACAATATGTTTAGTAAAAGCTTTATTTTGTTCATAAGCATGGGGTGAATTTATCATGGATTGCAACAAAGAAATACAATCAATCAAGGAGCAACTATCATAATTAAAGTCTTTGTAATCCAAAAGAGTGGGCACATCACTAGTTAAAGTTTTGACCTCTTCAAACCCACTTTTATCAATTTTCTCAACAAGATTTTCACCCTCCGAATTATTGGGACGCCTTCTAATAAAGTTGACTCTTGTCCAGTCCCCTTTTCATCAATCTTAACTTTACTAAACAAGGAATCAATAGAAGAAACACCAATCATTTTAAGATCATCATTTTTATCTTCTAACGAGATTGGTTTAGCGGCCATTTGATTTACTAGGGTAGCTTGTGCATCGGATATTTTTCCTAGCAAACTTTTGGCAAAAGCATACTTAGATTGGAGATTGCAAACTTCTCTACTAATATCATCAAGTTGTTTTGTTATAGCATCAAGCACAACGGAGTGCTCCTTAAGTTCTTCGGTAAAATACTTATTATGCTCAAATTGTGTAGTCATATATTCCTTAGTACTTTTCTCAATTTCGAGCAAGATATTTGGTTAAGGAACATCATAATATTTTCTTTGAGGCATCATGACTACGCAAACAAGAACGCACGCAAAAACAAATCCGGCGAGAAAACGGCAAACGAAAAAGAGGGCGAATAAAACGGCAAATTTTGTGAAGTGGGGGAGAGGAAAACGAGAGGCAAATGGCAAATAATGTAAATTGCGAGGAGATGATATTTGTGATTAGGAACCTAGTACATGTTGAAGATCCTCCCAGGCAACGGCGCCAGAAATTCCTTTTGATGCGGCTTGAAGCTACATCGGTATTTCCCCAAAGAGGAAGGGATGATGCAGCACAGTGACAGTAGGTATTTTCCTAAGTGATGAAACCAAGGTTATCGAACCAGTAGGAGAACCAAGCAACAACACGTAAGCGGAGCGTGCACACAAATAACAAATACACGCAACCTGACGTATTAAAGGGGTTGTCAATCCCTTTCGGGTAACGGCGCCAGAAAATGGCAAAACGGACGTGAATAAATTGTAGTAGATTAATAGATTGAACGCCAAATAAAATAAATAAGAATAAATTGCAGCAAGGTATTTTTGTATTTTTAGTTTAATAGATCTGAAAATAAAAGCAAAGGAAAATAGATCATAAATGCAAATAATATGAGGAAGAGACCCGGGGGCCGTATGTTTCACTAGTGGCTTCTCTCCAGAAAAATAGCAAACGGTGGGTAAACAAATTACTGTTGGGCAATTGATAGAACTTCAAATAATCATGATGATATACAGGCAATGATCATTATATAGGCATCACGTCCAAGATTAGTAGATCGACTCCTACCTGCAACTACTTCTATTACTCCACACATCGACCGCTATCCAGCATGCATCTAGTGTATTAAGTTCATGGAGAAACGGAGTAATGCAATAAGAACGATGACATGATGTAGACAAGATCTATTTATGTAGAAATAGACCGCATCGTTTTATCCTTAGTAGCAACGATACATACGTGTCGGTTCCCCTTCTGTCACTCGGATCAAGCACCGTAAGATCGAACCCACTACAAAGCACCTCTTCCCATTGCAAGATAAATAGATCAAGTTGGCCAAACAAAACCCAAATATCGGAGAAGAAATACGAGGCTATAAGCAATCATGCATATAAGAGATCAAAGAAACTCAAATAACTTTTATGGATATAAAAAGATAGTTCTGATCATAAAATCAAAGTTCATCTGATCCCAACAAACACACCGCAAAAAGAGTTACATCATATGGATCCCCAAGAGACCATTATATTGAGAATCAAACGAGAGAGAGGAAGCCATCTAGCTACTAACTACGGACCCGAAGGTCTACAAAGAACTACTCACGCATCATCGGAGAGGCACCAATGGAAGTGGTGAACCCCTCCGTGATGGTGTCTAGATTGGATCTGGTGGTTCTAGACTCTGCGGCGGCTGGAATTGATTTTCGTCGACTCCCCTAGGGTTTCTGGAATATTGGGGTATTTATAGAGCAAAGAGGCGGTTCAGGGTGCACCCGAGGTGGGCACAACCCACCTGGGCGCGCCTGGGCCCCCAGGCGCGCCCTGGTGTGTTTTGCCCCCCTCGGAGCACCCTGAGGTGCTTCTTCGGCCCACTGGATGTCTTCTGGTCCAAAAAAATCTCCAAAAAGTTTTGCTGCGTTTGGACTCCGTTTGGTATCGATTTCTTGCGATGTAAAAAACATGCAGAAAACAGCAACTGGCACTTGGCACTATGTCAATAGGTTAGTACCAAAAAATGATATAAAATGATTATAAAACATCCAAGATTGATAATATAATAGCATGGAACAATAAAAAATTATAGATACATTGGAGACGTATCAACAAGCGAGGTCTAAGCTTGGGGGAGTTTATACGTCCATTTTGCATCATGTTTTCCTACTATTATTTATGATGTTTTTATGCATAATAATGCTTTTTTGAGTAATTCTAATGCCTTTTCTCCCATAATATGCAAGGTACACACAAAGAGGGAGAATTCCGGCAGCTGGAAATCTGGACCTGGAAAAGCTACGTCAGGCTACCTATTCTGCACAACTCCAAACAAACTGAAACTTTACGGAGAATTTTTATGGAATATATGAAGAATATTGGAGCAAATAAGTACCAGAGGGGGCCATCCTGGTGAGCACAAGACACCAGGGCGCGCCTGGGGCCCCAGGCGCGCCCTGGTGGGTTGTGCTCACCCAGGCCCACCTCCGGTGCCCATCTTCTTGTATATAGGTCATTTTGACCTAGAAAAATAAGGAGAGGACTTTCGGGACGGAGCGCCGCCGTCTCGAGGCGGAACTTAGGCAGGAGCACTTTTGTCCTCTGGCGGAGCGATTCCACCGGGGGAACTTCCCTATCGAAGGAGGAAATCATTGTCATCATCATCACCAACAACTCTCCCATCTTGGGGAGGGCAATCTCCATCAACATCTTCAACAACACCATCTAATCTCAAACCCTAGTTCATCTCTTGTGTTCAATCTTGTTACCAGAACTATAGATTGGTGCTTGTGGGTGACTAGTAGTGTTGATTACATCTTGTAGTTGATTACTATATGGTTTATTCGGTGGAAGATTATATGTCCAGATCCAATATGCTATTTAATACCCCTCTGATCTTGAGCATCATTATCATTTGTGAGTAGTTACTTTTTTTCTTGAGGTCACGGGAGACATCATGTTGCAAGTAATCATGTGAACTTGATATGTGTTCAATATTTTTGATAGTATCACTACTGGAATCAGCTAATTTGCCATCTGCCAGCTCTTTGCCGTGCGCTAGCTGACGGCAAAGAAGCTCTTTGCCGTCCGCCAGCTCTTTGCCATCAGCTACCCAAAAGCAGACGGCAAAGAAGCTCTTTGCCGTCTGCCCGCTCTTTGCCGTCGGCCAGCTGACGGCAAAGAATCTTTGCCGTCCGCTGGCGGACGGCAAAGAGTGAGGTGGCCCCCACCCCCCGCCCGTTTTTGAAAAACTTAACGGGCCACCTCTTTGCCGTCCGCTAGCGGACGGCAAAGAGGCAAAAAAGCGGACGGCAAAGGGGGGCGGACGGCAAAGAGCCTACTACCTAACGGCCCGTACCCCCGCCCGTTACTCGCTTCTTCCCTCTCCCTCCCACGCCGCCGTTTCTCTCCTCCCACGCCACCGCCCGCCGCGCGCCGCCGCCGCCCCGTCGCCCCCGCCGCCCCGGCTCGCCGCCGCCCCGGGGCCCCGTCGCCCTCACCGCCCCGGCCCCCCGCCGCCCCGCGCCCCCCGCGCCCCCCGCCCCCGCGCCCCCCGCCGCCCCGTCGCCCCCGCCGCCCCGTCGCCCCCGCCGCCCCGGCTCGCCGCCGCCCCGGGGCCCCGTCGCCCTCACCGCCCCGGCCCCCCGCCGCCCCCGGCCCCCCGCCGCCCCGCGCCCCCCACGCCCCCCGCCCCCCGCCGCCCCGTCGCCCCCGCCGCCCCGGCTCGCCGCCGCCCCGGCTCGCCGCCGCCCCCAGGCCGCCTCCTCCACCGCCCCGCCCCCTCCTCCACCGGCCTCCTCCACCCCCAGGTGAGCCCCCATTTTTCAGTTTTTTTTCAGTTTTTTTCTTTTTTTCCTTTTTAGTTTTAGTTTTAGTTTAGATTTAGTTTTAGTTGTAGTTTTAGGTTTAGTTTTAGGTTTAGGTTTAGTTTTAGGTTTAGGTTGTAGAAGAAAAAAGAAGAAGAGGAAGAAGAAGAAGAAGAGAAAAAGAGGAGAGGAGGAGAAGAAGAAGAGGAAAAAGGAAAGGAAGAAGAAGAAGAGGAGGAGGAGAAGAAAAAAGAAGAAGAGGAAGAAGAAGAAGAAAAAAGAGGAGAGGAGGAGAAGAAGAAGAGGAAAAAGGAAAGGAAGAAGAAGAAGAGGAGGAGGAGAAGAAAAAAGAAGAAGAGGAAGAAGAAGAAGAGGAGGAGGAGAAGAAAAAAGAAGAAGAGGAAGAAGAAGAAGAAGAAAAAAGAGGAGAGGAGGAGAAGAAGAAGAGGAAAAAGGAAAGGAAGAAGAAGAAGAGGAGGAGGAGAAGAAAAAAGAAGAAGAGGAAGAAAAGGAAGAATAGGAAGAAGAAGAAAAGGAAAAAAGAGGAAAAAACCCCGACCCGACACGGCACCCCGACCCCGACGCGGCACCCCGACACGACACCCCGACCCCTAGACCCCGACCCCGACACCCCGACCCGACACGGCACCCCGACCCCGACGCGGCACCCCGACACGACACCCCGACCCCTAGACCCCGACCCCGACACCCCGACCCCGAGCCTGACCCGACACCCCGACCCCGACACCGACACGGCACCCCGACCCCGACCCCGACCCCGACATCCCGACCCCGACCCCGACACCCCGACCCCGAGCCTGACCCGACACCCCGACACCCCGACCCCGACCCGGCACCCCGACCCCGAGACGGCACCCCGACCCGACACCCCGACCCGACACCCCGACCCGGCACCCCGACCCGAGACCCCGACCCCGAGACCCCGACCCCAAGCCTGACCCGACACCCCGACCCCGACACCGACACGGCACCCCGACCCCGACCCGGCACCCCGACAAGACACCCCGACCCCGAGCCTGACCCGACACCCCGACCCCGACACCGACACGGCACCCCGACCCCGACCCGGCACCCCGACCCCGAGACCCCGAGCACGACACCCCGACCCGGACCCCGACCCCGACACCCCGACCCTGAGCCTGACCCGACACCCCGACCCCGACACCGACACGGCACACCGACCCCGACCCGACACCCCGACCCGACACCCCGACCCCGAGACCCCAACCCCGACCCCGACACGGCACCCCGAGACCGACACGACACCCCGACCCCCGACACGTCCCGAAAAGGTGTTCTTTGGCCTTCCAGAAGCCGACGGGGTCATATATTTGTGAATTATTAGTTAGGTCATATATCTTTCGATTTTGTTATGAAAAACATCATATATAATTGTGTTGATCGGGTAGTTTTAAATGTGCAGTTGTTTCATCGCTGCGAGGTTTGGTGTTCGACGACCTGGCCGTGCGTTTGACGAGCTCTGCCCCTTCGTTCGTGGGTGAGCACAAATGACATGTCCTCCTCCCCCATTAATTATTTGATCTATTCCGATGAAACTTGATAGCTAGATATATATGTGTCTTGAATTATCAGTATGCGTAACCAATATGTGTCTCCCGTTCGAAAGCGTCATAGTTATAAATATGCATGCATTTGCATATTTATAACCTTGATTCTTTCGAATTGTCCAACGCTATCCATGGACAGCCCGAGTATGTTTAGATTGGGTTCGTTTTCCCATATGCTTTGCTCCGGATCCGACGCATAAATTTCGTCAGTGCCTCCCCTGTTGTTCTCCGGGTACACATCCTCTCTGTTTATTGCAGAGACGTGTATCAGGAGAACAGCGGGGAGGTGCTGCCGAAATTTTGCGTAGGATCCGGGGCATAGCATGGGAAAATGAACCCAATCTAAACATACTCGGGTGGGATTAGGACCTATCATTACCTATTAGAGTGTAGGTTGCATGGACGTAATAAAATTGACAAAGTAGATCAACTGATGAATACATACATGGTGAATTATATATATATATATTTGTTGTGTGTCTAGTAGCTCTGAAAGTCAAGATGAGTGATCGTGCGTGGATGTACACCGGTCACACTGGTCAGAACAAATGGAGCACTGAATGGTTCACAAAAACCAAGGGGTTTGTGCGAGCCGCATTTGCAAATGGCCAGAGGAAAACCTGGTGCCCCTGTTTACGGTGCGGCAATTGGGAAAAGAGGATAGAGGCTGAAATGGGCAAACACCTGCAGAAGAGTGGTTTTACGCCCGATTATACGGTGTGGACATTTCATGGTGAGTCTGCCCAACGTGACCGAGCCGAGGTGGATCGTCGTCGCACCGACGAGCATGGTACCGGTATGGAAAACATGGTGCAAGACTTTGATGATGCTCGGGATTCGGACGAGGAGATGGAGGAATCTGCAAAGGCCTTCAATGAAATGTTGGAGTCTGCAAAACGTCCGCTCCATGAGCACACTGAGCTTTGTCAGTTGGATGCCATCTCACAAGTAATGGCTCTGAAGGCTCAGTTCAACTTGGGCAGAGAATGCTATGATGCAATGATGACAGTATTTGGACGCTTTCTACCCAAAGGCCATTTAATGCCTGCAAACCTGTACCAGTCGGACAAAATCCTCCGTGCACTGAAGATGCCCTATGATAAGATACATGCCTGTGAGAAAGGATGTGTCTTGTTTAGGCTTGACTATGCGGACTTGAACTGTTGTCCCATTTGCAAGTCTTCCAGGTATGTTGTGGTAGACAACGGTATGGGTGAGAAGACACAGACCAAAATCCCCGTTAGTGTTCTTCGGTATATGCCAATCGTACCAAGACTTCAACGTCTTTTCATGGTCGAAGAGACGGCCAGACAGATGACATGGCACAAAACGGGCAAAAGAACCGAACTAGATGCAGATGGGAATCTGATGATTGTACACACATCGGATGGTGTTGCATGGAAAAAGTTTGATGAATTACATGGTGACAAAGCGGCAGATCCGAGGCATCCTCGAGTCGGCATCAGCACGGATGGGTTCAGTGTGTTTGGTATGACGGCAGCCCAATACAGTTGTTGGCCCGTATTTGTCTTTCCACTCAATCTCCCCCCGGACAGATTATGAAAAGAAAGAACATTTTCCTGACGTTGATAATTCCAGGGCCCAACTATCCGGGGAAAAATATGAATGTGTACATGCAACCGCTTAAGGACGAATTGCAAGAAGCCTGGGATAATGGGTTCAAGACATACGATGCCTATAGCAAACGGAACTTCATAATGCGTGTCTGGTACATGTACTCGACGCATGACTTGCCGGCGTATGCGCTATTCGTTGGCTGGTGTGTGCATGGAAGGTTCCCGTGCCCCACATGCAAGGGAGCTCTTGAGTTTCGTTGGCTTCAGGCCGGTCGCAAGTTTTCTTGCTTCGACATGCATAGAGAGTTCCTGAATCCTCGCCATAAGTTCAGGAAAGACAAGAAGAACTTCATCAGAGGTAGAGTTGTCAAAAACTCTGCACCACATGCATTGACAGGCCAACAGACCCTGGATCAGTTAAACGCTCTCGAGCCAGATCCCGAGCGTCCAGGGTACTTCAAGGGGTATAATTCTAAGCACGCCTGGACTCACAAAACATGCTTATGGGATCTGCCTTACTTCAAAGACCTCCTTTGCCCACACAACATCGACGTGATGCACACTGAGAAGAATATCGCCGAGGCACTTTTTGGTACATTGTTCGGCATAGATGGGAAGTCAAAGGATAATACTAAGGCTAGAGTCGATCTGGAGGCGCTATGTGATAGGCCGTTACAAAACATGAAAGAACCGAAAGGAAAGCAGAACTGGACGAAGCCAAAGGCATGGTTCAATCTTGGAAGGCCGGCTATGAGGGAAATTATCTTGTGGGTGAAAATGCAGTTGATGTTCCCCGATGGGTATGCAACGAATCTACAGAGGGGAGCCAGTCTTGATAAATTGAAGATATTTGGTCTCAAGAGTCATGATTGGCACATATGGATTGAGCGGGTAATGCCGGTGATGTTGCGTGGCTTCATCCCTGAGGATGAATGGCTAGTACTGGCAGAACTCAGCTATTTCTTCCGTGTTCTTTGTGCGAAAGAACTATCGCCTAGCGTGCTAGAAGAAATGGAAGAGTTGGCGCCGGAGTTGATCTGCAAGTTAGAGAAGATCTTTCCACCGGGCTTCTTTAATCCAATGCAACATTTGATTTTGCATCTCCCGACCGAGGCAAGATTGGGGGGGCCCGTGCAAAATCGTTGGTGCTACCCAACTGAGAGGATGCAGAAGACGCTTCGACAAAAATGTAAAAATAAACGTAGAATTGAAGCATCGATGGCTGAGGCATTCATCACTGAGGAGGCGGCAAACTTCGTGACAGCACACTACGAAGCCAAAAATCGTCATTTGCATAATCCGAAGCCTCGGTACAATGCTGACGACCCTAAAAAGGGTGGATCCAACCTCAGCCTATTCAAAGGGAATCTCGCACCAGCCAGTGTTTCAAATCCAGTATCTTTGGATAACGAACAATGGCGGACCATTTCGTTGTATATCTTCAACAACCTGATAGAAGTGCGGCCGTACATCGAGTAAGTTCTCGGTACATAGTTTCGCAACTTCTATTTCCTTTGAACTGCTCTTATTCCTGGATATTTCATACAGTCGATACGTCGCCTTATTCTCGTATGGAGCGGTGATCCAAAAGGATTCTGTCGAAGAGTATGAGCTTCTCGCAAAGCAAGGTGGCGGCTATCCCGGTTTCATCTCTTGGTTCAAACAAACGGTAATTTCTATTAGACTTGTAGGCTAATTTGTAGGCGGCTATCCCGGTTTCATTCGCTAATTTGTGCGTAATGCAACAATCCTTTCATATTAAACTTGTAGGCTAATTCAGAGTCTATGGATGCCGAATTGAGACAAGTCGCTAATTGTTTTGACTATAAGGTCCGTTCATTTGACAAATACGACATCAACGGGTATCGCTTTCGTACCTATGGCAAAGAGCTATCTATGGCCGACCGAAAGTCTACAAATTGTTGTGTATCTGCTATCGGCGAAGGAGGTACCGAGTATTATGGGAGAGTTGAAGCAATTTATGAACTTCTATTCTATGGTGAAAACCCACCGAATGTCGTAGTCTTCAAATGTTATTGGTTTCAGCCGAAGGAGACTAGAAGAACTCATGAACATATAGGGCTAGTTGAAATCAACCAAAGCACCCATTTAGATGTTCCTGATGTCTATATTACGGCTCAACAGGCAACCCAAGTATTCTATCTACCGTGGGCCTGCCAAACTAATCCAAATCTGAAAGGTTGGGATGTCGTTTATGAAGTGCCGCCACGTGCTAGACTATCTCCCCCAAAGGAAGAGGATTATGAACCTCACATTAACCCAGACACATATGAAGGAGAATTCTTCCAAGAGACACGTCTTTCCAAAAAGCGTTTCAAGAACCGCTATACTTCACCCCAAAACATTGAAGTAGACAGTGACAGTGAATCCGACATCACCCCAGAGGAGGAACAAGAAGAGCCGGAACAAGAAGAGGTTACTGCTGCGGATGACCTGTCATTGCTTGACCGATTACGTCAAGGTGGCCTTGCACATGTTGATGCCACTGAACCCTATGAGCCCGTCATTGATTATAGTGATGATGATGATTATGCATTTATTGATGATACTGATCGAGATTATTAGTAGTGTCAGGTATTAAATTTTTTAATGTTGTACTTGATGATGATACACTTAAGTGATACACATATTATTATTCATGTCGGTCTTTTTTTTTATGTTGTACTAATTTCGTTTACTGTTTGTCATGGCAGGTGTTGAAAGATGGTGGGCGCTGGTCGGGAGCGCGCCAAGGCTCCTTCTTCCTCGGCGCGTGGTCTGAGGTCTTCGATTCCAGACGTACCTCTTCGCCGAGCGTTGCTGGACAGTATGTCCACACCGCCGGGCCCTTCTTCGTCCACCGCGGTGCCCAGCAGGGGACGAGGTAGGAAGAGAGGAGGTGGGGCACGTGGTCGCGGGAGAGGAGGTAGGGTGACTGCTAGGGCGCCTTCCTCGCCGCCACCCCCAGCTGTTTCACCCGAGCACGTGACTGCTAGGGTGGACTCGTCCGAGGAGGAGGCTACACGGACTCCGGTCCACGAGCCTCCGGTCCACGGGTCTTGGGCCCACGAGCCTCAGGTCGACTGGCCTTCGGCCCACGAGAGTTCGGCCCACGAGACCCCGGAGGAGCACACGTCCGGATGGGGTACCTGGCCGGATCAGCCCGAGGAGCCGAGTGGCCATGCTGATGATGGCGGGGAGCCGACTGATCTTGAGGAGGAGGGTGGCACCGTCTACCAGCGTGGTGCTACACGGCTCCCGTCCGTGCCGGCGACCCGCGAGCAGAGGTGGTTGATCTTCCCTGATGGGGAGAGGTACGTAAGTGCATTTAAAATTTTTGTACCTTCTGCATTCACGTTTCTTCAAATAACTAATGCGTTGGCCTTGTCATGCTGCAGGGGTTGGGACCACCATCATAGTGTCCGCCGGCCCAACTCCGTCCTTGGAGTTCTTTGCCGGCAAAACTTCCCGGGGTTTGTCACGTTGCCTGGTGAGGGTCGGCTTCCAGAGCTTGGGTTGAGCTGGGAGCACTACGTGGCTGCCCCGGCCCCGCCGGATGTCATTATCGACGGTGTCGTGTGCGACACGAGGGCAGACATGGTGATCAGGACGTTCTGGGTAATTTCTCCTTTACACATTTCAAAATCTTCAACTAGCTAGTTATTAATTGTACTAATCAATATTGTCTCATTTGATTGCAGACATTCTACAGGTGTGAGGAGGGATACGAGGAGGGTTGCGCAAATGTTATCGAGAACGTCTGCAAGCGCCTACTCCAGAACTTACGGCACGAGGCTCGGGTGCAGGCTGTTCGAGACTACTACGCCTTGCGTGGTATCAAGAAGACCAAGCCGGCGTGCCGCGATAAGTTCCTGAGTAAGGAGCAGTACATGAAGGTAATTCTTAAGGCCTTCTACTTAAGTTCCTTCATTTAGTAATTCTTAGCCGTAGCGCTCAAGTTTCTATTTGCTAACTTAGGCGCCTCCGAGATGGTGTGCGGATCGGATGGATTGTTGGGAGGTGTTGGTCGATGAGTGGTGCTCACAAGAATGGCTAGCCCTCCACAACCAGGCCAAGGACAAACGTGCCCAAATGGAAGGTGTGCCACACCATCAAGGCAGCTCCAACTTATATCAGTTCGGGCGCAACTGGGTATGTGGTTTGCTTCATGATTCATGCAATTCATTCATCATGCTAGCTTGAGCCCTTTAATTACTAACTTTCATTGCTTCTCTCTTTCAGGCACGCCACAATAAGGCGGATAAGGTGCCAGAGGTGTACGACCTGTATGCCATGGCCCACACTGGCTCTTACAAGAAAGTCAAGGCTTTCTCTCAGTCTGACCTCGATGATGCAAACAACTTCACCAACATCTCCTCCCACAACAAGCTCGTGAGATATAGAGATGAGGGGAAGGCGAGGAAAGGGGAGGACTTTAACCCGAGCCAGGGTCCCATTGATCCAGAGCTGGTGATGATATCTGGTGGCGGGAGGTCCCATGGCTCCATAGCCATTGGAGATGGACTTATCCGTTGTCCTAGCACTCTCCCGGAGATCAAGGCGCGCCAGTCGAGCTCCGCTCCTGAGATAAGGCCTTGTGAACGGCCAGTGCAACTCGCCATCAAGGTTAGTGATACGTACTCAGTTATCTGTCTCCATTACATTGTGTGCGCTTCCATCAATGATTACAAATGGTCATGTGAGTGGTGTTGCAGGCTGCTATACAGACTGAGAGAGATAGAACGGAGAAACTTCTGGCGGAGGCGGCGGAGAGGCAGCGGGAGATGGAGGAGAGGACGAGAAAGATGATGGAGGAGGAGAGGGCACGGAATGACATGCAGGCAAGGGCCATGTACGAGCTCCTTGTGGTAAGTTTCTTCTGCAGATTACTTGCTAGTCTTAACATTTGAGTCTCATTACTAACTAGTATGACTCTGTTCTGAAAACCAAATGTGCAGTCTGTGTGCGAGAAGTCCGGTCAGCCCGCTCCGCCGATGCCAGTGATTGCTCCTGGGAGCACGGTGAGTTTAGTTTGAATGGACATTAGTTGGTAGTCTCAACATTTGAGTGTCGTAATGCTAACGAGACATTGAAAATGATCTTTGTTGCAGCTTAACTCCAGAAACGCATCGCACGATCCTTCTCCAGGTAGCGGCACTAGCCACCCCGCTCCTACACCTCCCTGATCACGGTAAGTTTCTCTAGTGTTTTGCTTAACAAATGCATAAAGACCTAGACTTAGCTTTATTTCCTCCAATATGCTTACCATAATGACCTAGAGTTAGCTTATTTTCCTCCAAAATGACCCATTTTACCTAGGTTAGCTTATAAATGATGCAGTTCATCCAAGTTAGCTCAAAAATGACCCATTTTACCTAGATTAGCTCCTAAATGATCCATTTTACCTACGTTAGCTTTAAAATGGCCCATTTCACCTAGGTTAACTCCAAAATGACCCATCTTACCTAGGTTATCTCATAAACGATCCATTTCAACTAATTTAGCTCATAAACGATCCATTTGACCTAAGTGAGCTAAAAAACGATCCATTTCACCTAAATTAGCTCTTAAATGATCCATTTCACCTAAGTTAGCTCAAAAAGATCCATTTCAACTAAATTAGCTCTAAAATGACCCATTTTACGTAGATGAGCTCCTAAATGATCCATTTTACCTACGTTAGCTTTAAAATGACCCATTTCACCTAGGTTAGCTCCAAAATGACCCATTTCACCTAGATTAGCTCCAAAATGACCCATTTCACCTAGGTTAGCTCCAAAATGACCCATTTCACCTTACTTAGCTCAAAAACGATGCCCTTCACCTTAGTTAGCTCATAAACGACCCATTTCAACTAAGTTAGCTCATAAATGATCCATTTCAACTAAGTTAGATCATAAACAACCCATTTCAACTTAGTTAGCTCATATATGATCCATTTCACCTAAGTTAGCTCATAAATGACATATACTTCTTGTTCTAGTCTTCTTCTTGTTCTAGTCACCTATTTCTAACTTTCTTATTTACCATTTTGCAGATTTCATTCACTTCATGGAAGCTAGCTTGCTATGATGGAGTGCTTGCTTTTCCTTTCATGAAACTTTGCATTGTATCTAGCTTGTTATGATGGATGGAACTATGTGCTATGGATCATTGCATCTAACTTGCTATGTTGATGAAACTTTGCATTGTAATATATATATATGGATGGAACTATGTGTATGGATGGAACTTGCTTATGTATGAACAATGTGTATGGATGAAACTGATGTGATATGTGATATGAAACTTATGTGCTGGATATGTGCTGGATATGTGATATGAAACTTATATATTTTCTGTGCAAATTGTGGGATTTAATAAAAAACAGAAAAAACAGACAATATGCAGGCTCTTTGCCGTCTGCCACCGACGGCAAAGAGCTCTTTGCCGTCTGCCGCGGACGGCAAAGAAGCCACGTGGCAGCCAACTGTGCTTCCTGGGAGCTGACCCATTTGGTCAGTTTGCCTACAGTGGCAGACGGCAAAGACTTTGCCGTCAGTGGCAGACGGCAAAGAACCTGCACTTTGCCATCAGTGGCAGACGGCAAAGAACCTGGCATCTAGTGACGTGTAGATGACATCATAAGGCGGACGGCAAAGACCAAAGGCTCTTTGCCGTCTGCGGCGGACGGCAAAGGTCTGCCGTTAGCCACTTAACGGACTGACAGCGCAAATATTGCCGTCCGCCCTCTTTGCCGTCCGCCGCGGACGGCAAAGAGCCTTTGCCGTCCGCCGCCAGGAAGCAGACGGCAAAGAAGCTGTTTACCGTAGCCTTCTTTGCCGGAGCCTTTTGCCGTCCGCGGCTGACGGCAAAGGTCTTTGCCGTCCGCCTTTCGAGCCTTTGCCGTCCGCCATGGCAGACGGCAAAGTAGCTGTTTCCTGTAGTGTATGTATGTTGTGATTCCCTTAGTGGTGTCATGTGAACGTCGACTACATGACACTTTACCATATTTGGGCCTAAGGGAATGCATTGTGGAGTAGTTATTAGATGATGGGTTGCGAGAGTGACAGAAACTTAAACCCTAGTTTATGCGCTATTCCGTAAGGGACCGATTGGATCAAAAAGTTTAATGTCATGGTTAGAATTTATTCTTAATACTTTTCTTGTAGTTGCGTGTCAGGACCGGATTTTCGGGATATCAATTTCCCAGAAAATGGCCCTTGCGCTCACCAGCCCCAGGATTACTGTTAGCTGATGAGGCACCAACTTGATACAGAAACTCCAAGCAAAATACATAATTTTTAGTACAAGACCTTTCTGGCCTATGAGTACAACAACTGGTTTCTAGTGGTTGATGGCGGAAGCGGTTTGTGGTTCATCAGTGGCCATGGGACTCCATTTTCCATAGGAACAGCTGACGAGGTTAACTCCTATCTTCGCGAGGCTGTTGTCACCATTGCGTGGGTTCCGGGGCTGACATCGCAACGCTCCTCTCCAAGCAAGAAATCTGGCCAAGACAATAGCCAGGGACAAGCCGGTGAGTACTTTGAATGTACTCGCAAACATTATGAACACGGGTATAATATAACAAATGATAATCATGCTCTGAAATATTCTATGATCACAACGTCAGTCATGAAATCAAAACCCATGTTGCACGCAAGCAGGTTATTCATATAAAACATGAATATGCAATCCAGAATAGAAATAAAAATGCACCGATTGGGTGTCTGAAGTGACGCCTCGAAAGGGCGACAACAGAAAGCGTGCCTTAGTCGGGCGTCTGAGCGACACCACATAAAGGGCTTATAAAGTAAAATAAGTAACAAGCATGCCACAGTCGGGCGTCTGTGCGACACCACATAAAGGGCTTATAAGGTAAACAAATAACAAGCATGCCACAGTCGGGCGTCTGAGGGACACCACATAAAGGGCTTATAAAGTAAACAAATAACAAGCATGCCACAGTCGGGCGTCTGAGCGACACCACATAAAGGGCTTATAAAGTAAACAAATAACAAGCATGCCACAGTCGGGCGTCTGAGGGACACCACATAAAGTGCTTATAAAGTAAACAAATAACAAGCATGCCACAGTCGGGCGTCTGAGCGACACCACATAAAGGGCTTATAAGAAAATAATCACAATGAATATCCAGGAGGTAGAACCGTCCCAGGGATACTCAATAATTCAAGTAATAAAAAGGGTTAGTCCAATATAATAATAATCATAATCATCATAAGTCACAAGTCATGATCCATGTTCCGGTTTAGTAGTTTCTCCTCCGAAGACCGACACTAAGACCGACACTTGACCCATCTCAGACTATAGTCCTTACCCATGGACACGGCTATTCGAATAGATTTAACCTCTGCAGAGGGTGTACTCTTTACCCACGAGTAACGGATTCCTTTAGTCCATCGGGACTAATTCCGTCCACGGTCTTTCATTTGAAAACACACCTGACCGCACACACCAGCCTAACTTACCGGTGTCTGGAATCACCCACGACACCTGTTAAGCAAAACTCTGAATGGGGAGGCTACAACCTCGCGTAGCATGGGATCAAATTTATATCGCGCGCTCTAAGGGGTGCCCCCCTTTCGGTCCCAACCGGAAACACCCATGCCCCCGGACCAGGTGGCATGCCTACCGGATGCAGCCGGTATCTTCCACCATGGCCTCTCTGTACGGTGTGTGCTAGGAAAGGGGTTGACAACTTACTAAGCCGTACCCTACCTATGGCAGGGACAAGTGGTAGTACGAAATAAGTATTGGGGTTACTGGAACAAGACTTGATCTATGGTCGACTCAGGAGGTTTTAGTATTCCCTGCATGATTAGCATAACAGATATATTTCAACCAACGGACAGAATCACCACTCACCATACCTCATCATGCCATACCGGACACAACCGTCTCGACGGAGGACTAGAGACAAGCCCGTGTCTACCCAAGACAGAGGCTTTCCCGGATTCCTTCCGGTATGCATGAAAGGCATACGATGGTGATTACTATCACAACGTATCAAATTCCAATAGCACGGAATCATCGATATGCACTTATGAGTATGTTCATATCATCGCATAAAATAACGGAAACTCCGAGACGAGGGGTGTTGTAACCGTATCAAACAACACATGACAATATTATGCCAGGGTTCAGAATGCTTGCCTTCAAGTTGTGGAGAGGCAGGGTGCATTCCAGAACTTTTGAAAGTTTTCTCCTCTCTCCAAAAATCCTATTTTTGAAAATATTCAAATTAACACATAGTTTCAAAACAGTACAAAAAGTTGCCTGAATTTTTTTCAAATAAATATGAAAATAAACTAGATGAAATTTGAGAGAGGTAGGAAAAAGAATCAACTCATTTGGAGTTTTATTTAAAAAGTTATAGCCAGTCAAATTTTAGTCAACTTTCTGTTAAAAAAATAAATAAAAGAAACAGAAAAGAAAAACGGTTCGAGGGGAAAACGTACTCTGCGCTTTACGTGTCCACTTAGCCAGCGTGGACCGGCTCGGGGTCGCTGACAGTGGGTCCAGGGGGCCCACTGGTCAGGTTTGACCGGTCGCCCCCGCCTCCTTCCTCCTCTGGCCGAACAGAGGCGGGGCTCCGGCGATCAACGCCGGCGAACGGCGGCTCCTCGCGGGGTTCTGAGCGCGAGGATGGATCCCCCAGGCCAGGGCGGTCCTCCCGGTGGTCGAGGAGGTGGCGGGGATGGAGGGAGTCGCCGGCGGCGAGCTTCGCAGCGGACGGCAGCTGCGGGTGTGTTTGGGGGTTCGTGCTACGACGGTTCCAGAGCGAATTTGAGGTGTTGGGTGGCTCCGCGAGATTGAGGGGAAGGGGATGGTGGCACTGGTTGGACGGGGGAGGCTCTGGTTGCGACGAGCGGAGCCGGAGAGTGGCGGCGGTCGAACCTGCCGGAGATGGGGAAGACGGCCTTCCTCCGTCGATTGCGGGCTAGGGGAGCTCCAGAGGGTTGGCTTGAGGTTGCCTGAGGGCCTAGGCGAGCTCGGGGGTCCTATTTATAGCGCGAGTAGGTCGGTTCCGCGGCGGCCGGGGATAAGCTCGACGGCGAACCGCCGTTTGTAGCCAGGGGGCGCGTGGCGATGGCTGGCGGGGTCTGGCAGGGTGAGGGGATGAGCTCGAGCTGTTCAGGGCGAGCTGGCGCACGGCTGTGGCTCGGGCGGCGCCGTCCAGGGCAGGGGCCTGCTGTGGCCGGCCGCTAGCGGCCACGGCCGACCTGACGGCGGCGCTGTGGAGCTCCAGGAGCGGCTCTGCGGCGAGGGAGGAGTCGGGGCGTGTCGGCTGCGAGTGGGGAAGGGCCAGAACGAGCGCAGGGCGACGGCAGTGGGACGCGGCGACTCGGTGCGCGCGCGTGCAAAACGTGCGCTCTGGGCGCGCCCAGCGCACGCACGCGAGCTGTTCGGCAAAATGCCATGGCATGCCAGAGGGCTCCACATCATGTGAGGTTTGGCAGGTCTAGGTTATTGTTTGCAAGGAGGTTAGTGGACATGGTGGTTAGGCAAAGTAAGCGGGTCCAGTGTGCAAACTAAAAATTATGTCAAATCTGACCGTGCACACAAGGTGCTTGACAGAATGCTAAGGGCATCTAGGCAACTCTTGGGGTGGCCAAAATCTCCAGATCCTAGTCTCTTTAGATGAAAAGGAGGATGGCAAGGTTAGTTTGGCAAAAACAGAAACTTGCTAGTGGAAGTTTTTGAGAGAACCATTTCTGGACAAAAAGAAAAGGCATAGTTTCATGGACCAAAAATACTCTCATGGGTGCATTCTCCTGAACTTAAGGGTTTTGTAGGGTGGACTATAAGCAAGAAGAAGAATCATGGGCAACAGAGCAATAAAAATTGGAGTTGCCGCAGAAAAGGCCAATCTGGTCCAGAGAGCAAAAGAGGATGTTTTGCTCAAATTTTCCATAGAACACCAGTGGGTTTTTGCATAAAGTTGAGTAATATACTCCTACTAACATCCCCAAATTTTGGTGTAAGTTTTAAAGAAATATTTAAATAGGTTGTAGTGCAAAAGTGCAAACTGGACCAGATTTGAAAACTAGGGGAAAAGCTCAAAATGTCCAAATGACTAAAGGGTATTTTTGCACAAAAGTGATCTAGGAACATCACATGACATCCCCAAATTTTGGTGGGATTTTTAAATAAATCTATCAAAGGGTTGTAGTGCAAAAGAGGCTCTAAAGCTTAAGAAAAAAATCATTTTTAAAGATATAGAGCTCAAGGAAAATAATCATATAGAAAATTTCATTGATAAAAGAAATGTTCAAGAGAGGGTATACAAGTCCAAATAATATTTTGAAAAGTTTTTTTACTTGGGGCAAAAACTCCACAATATCAAAGAAAAGAAAGGTTCTGAAATCAAAGATAAATCCAGAAAAAAAAATCCTGGCAAAACTTAAATCAATAAATCATGGTTAAATTTTTGGGGTGTTACATTGCGGATGCTTGCGAGAGGGTTAATCCTAAGCACCGGTCCACTCACATACCAAATTATCAAAGTAGCGAACACGAGTCGAATCAACATGATGAAAGTGACTAGATGAAATTCCCGTGTACGCTCAAGAACGCTTTGCTTATTATAAGAGACCGTTTTGGCCTGTCCTTTGCCTCTAAAGGATTGGGCTACCTTGCTCTACTTTTGCTACTATTATCGTTACTTGCTCGTTACAAATTACCTTCTATAAAACTACTCTGTTACTTACAATTTCAGCACTTGCAGACATTACCTTGCTGAAAACTACTTGTCATTTCCTTCTGCTCCTCGTTGGGTTCGACACTCTTACTTATTGAAAAGAGCTACAATTGATCCCTATACTTGTGGGTCATCAATGATCAATGTGCCTGTGTATGGAGGCCTCCTTGGGAGAAGGAGCAGCCTAAGCCTTGGCATGTCTTCCTTCTTCCTCCAAACAGCTCTAGGAGCAACTTTGTACTATTCCATATAAACCACACTCGGCAGGACTAGGGGTATTATCTCTCTGGAGAGCCCCGAACCTGGGTATGTCTTGCGCCCCTCGCTCTCTCATGCCGACCTCGCCTCTGGAGCCCACCGGTGCCCTCGAGCCTCCTCCTCTCTTTAGCCATCCTTTGGCATCTGTCGTGCGCCCACCACGACACTACTGCTAAAAGAAGAACATACGTCCTTCCTGGGCACGTACAAATACATACATATGGGCACAAGCTACATACCTCGGGTTTGGCTTTCGCTTTGAAATTTTCGTGTTCATCCTTCATTTCGATCAAGCCAACTTTATTTACAATCTTTTAATTTATGTTCTTTACTTTCAAGTTGTCATTACGCTCGTTGCTACAATCAATCCTATTATAACTCTGGTTTATTTGCTCCAAATAACACTAATAGCTTCTAGATATTCTCAAATAGTTACTTTACGCGAGACCCCTAACAACTAGTGTGTGACCGAAATGCCATTCATAAATAATCTCCTCCGCTCTTCGTTGGGACGATTACTATTGGGATACTTGCACGAAGTTGCTACAATACCCTGCGTATCTTGCAGGGCACCAGTCTTCGGTGCTCGAGGCTCCGAGCACCGCCCTTGTGACATCATGGCTGACATTTTTGGAGCCCTCGCCTAGATTATGTGAGGACTTACCAGACGGTAAGTTTTCACAAAGGTCTGCACTACACTACATGGTTTTCCCCCTCCTAGTATTATGGTAAGAAGGCTTTTAGGTCTTTCATCGATTTGTCCTTCCTTTTGGGTTGCCCCATTTTTAGTGGACTCGGGGTACCCCTGTTTATATTATGCTGACAAGTGTCCCCCATCATAAGTCCTCCTGTAGTTTGGGCGAAGGTGGCGAGCGGGGCTGTAGATGAGGAAGATGTGTCGTATGTGAAGGAAATATGCCCTAGAGGCAATAATAAAGTTGTTATTTTATATTTCCTTATATCATGATAAATGTTTATTATTCATGCTAGAATTTTATTAACTGGAAACTTTATACACGTGAGAATACATAGACAAAATAATGTGTCCCTAGTAAGCCTCTACTAGACTAGCTCGTTAATCAAAGATGGTTAAGTTTCCTAACCATAGACATGTGTTGTGATTTGATGAACGGGATCACATCATTAGGAGAATGATGTGATGAACAAGACCCATCTGTTAGCTTAGCATAATGATCGTTAAGTTTTATTGCTATTGCTTTCTTCATGACTTATACATATTCCTTTGACTATGAGATTATGAAACTCCCGGATACTGGAGGAATACCTTGTGTGCTATCAAACGTCACAACGTAACTGGGTGATTATAAAGATGCTCTATAGGTATCTTTGAAGGTGTTTGTTGTGTTGGCATAGATCGAAATTAGGATTTGTCACTCCGAGTATCGGAGAGGTATCTCTGGGCCCTCTCGGTAATGCACATCATAATAAGCCTTGCAAGCAATGTGACTAATGAGTTAGTTGTGGGATGATGCATTACGGAATGAGTAAGGAGACTTGCCAGTAACGAGATTGAACTAGGTATGAAGATACCAACGATCGAATCTCGGGTAAGTAACATACCGATGCCAAAGGGAATAACGTATGTTGTCATTACGATTTGACCAATAAAGATCTTCGTAGAATATGTAGGAACCAATATGATCATCCAGGTTCCGCTATTGGTTATTGACCGGAGAGATGTCTCAGTCATGTCTAGATAGTTCTCGAACCCGTAGGGTCCGCACGCTTAATGTTCGATGACGATTTGTATTATGAGTTATGTGTTTTGGTGACCGAAGATTGTTCGGAGTCCCAGATAAGATCACGGACATGACGAGGAGTGTCAAAATGGGCAAGAGGTAAATATTGATATATTGGACGATAGTATTCGGACATCGGAAGTGTTTCGGAATGTATCGGGTACATATCGGAGTACCGGGGGGGTTACCGGAACCCCCCCCCCCCGGGGGGGGAAGATATAGGCCATATGGGCCATAGGAGGGAGGCAAGGCAGCCCCCAAGAGGTGGCGCCCCCCCCCCCAAGGGAAGGAGTCTGAATTGGACTAGGGGAGGGGGCGGCGCCTCCCTTTCCTTCTCCTCCTCCCTCTTCTTCCCCCTTTCCCCTTCCGGTAAAAGGAAAGGGGGGGGGCGAATTGGACTAGGAGCCCAAGTGAGACTCCTCCCACTTGGGCCGCGCCTAGGCCGGCCTCCTTCCCTCTCCCTCCTTTATATATGGGGGCGGGGGGCGCCTATAACACACATCAATTGTTCCTAGCCGTGTGCGGCGCCCCCCTCCACAGTTTACTCCTCCGGTCATATTGTCGTAGTGCTTAGGCGAAGCCCTGCGCGGATCACTTCACCATTACCGTCACCACGCTGTTGTGCTGACGAAACTCTCCCTCGACACTTTGATGGATCAAGAGTTCGAGGGACGTCATCAAGCTGAACGTGTGCAGAACTCGGAGGTTTCGTATGTTCGGTGCTTGATCGGTTGAATCGAGAAGACGTTCGACTATCAACTGTGTTAAGCTAACGCTTCCGCTTTCGGTCCACGAGGGTACGTGGACACACTCTCCCCCTCTTGTTTCGATGCATCTCCTAGATAGATCTTGCATGAGCATAGGAATTTTTTGAAATTGCATGCTGCGTTCCCCAACAGTGGTATTAGAGCCAGGCCTATGCGTAGATGATATGCATGAGTAGAACACAAGGAGTTGTGGGCGATCATAGCCATACTGCTTACTACCAACGTCTTATTTTGATTCGGTGGTATTGTTGGATGAAGCGGCCCGGACCAACCTTACATGACCACGTTCATGAGACAGGTTCCACCGACAAACATGCAACTAGTTTTGCATAAAGGTGGCTGGCGGGTGTCTATTTCTCCAACTTTAGTTGAATCGAATTTGACTATGGTCGGTCCTTGTTGGATTACGGGTTCCGGCAAAACCCTTGAGGTTCGAACTCTGGGATGCGCACGAAGATCTCTCTCCCCCTAGCTCACGCTCTCACCACGATCTCAAAGCCTAGCTCGCTGAACCCGAGGAACAAGGGAGACAAGAGTTTATACTGGTTCGGGCCACCGATGTGGTGTAATACCCTACTCCAGTGTGGTGTGGTGGATTGCCTTGTAGGCTGGGATGAACAAGTACAAGGGAAGAACTACCTCCGGAGGAGAGGTGTTCTTGAGCTCGGTGAGCTTGTGTGTGTGTGGATGGAATGGATCTGATCCCAGATCAGTTGCCTTATATAGTGGTGGCTAGTCCTATTTATAGAGGCCCGGGTCCTCTTCCCAAATGTTAGGAGGGAAGGGATCCCACAACGGAAAATTCGAAGGGGGACAGCTAGTACAAGCTATCCTAACAAAAGGTGGTCTTCGCCTACCAAAGGCTCTGGTGGTGATGCCGTCGTGGGCTCCGCGATGACCTCCATCCTGCCGTCCTGCTGGTCTTGGTCTCGTTGCACCGATATGGAAACTTTTCCCTGATGCCTCGGGACTCCTCGCCTGCGCCTGCTCCTTTAGCATCAAAGAGGAAACCAGTACTCTGCACCCGCTGGCGCCCGCCTGGCCTTGGTCGTCATGGCTCACGACAGGGGAACCTCATGAGGTGCCCCTCACCTTGATCTCTCCGCTCCTCGCGAGCGAGCCTACTGAGGCTGCCCCTGAGGAGGTCTTGTGTCGCCCGCCCCTCCAGGCTTGGCCCCTCGCGAGGGTCTTGAGTGTTTGCTGGTGAAGATGGGTCGTACCAGGCCGTTAGTGGAGCCACGCCGTGGGCCGCAGGCAGGCAAGTCTGGGGACCCCCGTTCCCAGAACGCCGACAGTAGCCCCTGGGCCCAAGGCACGCTCGGGCTTGGCTTCGAGGTGAAGCCAAGGGGCAAGTGCGGAGCGCCGCGGGCCCCAACTGCCTGCGGCCTTGATTGACGTGTGGCGACTGACGGGACATGGGTGTCTCCGCTTCCCCACGCTGCCTCGGCAACTGCCCGACTTGACGAGCCCCTGGTGCATGCAGAAAAGCCATCATTACCTAGGATCGTGGGGGTCGTCGGTTGGCCTCCTCCTGCTATAAATGGGGAGGGGGCAGAGCCCCCGTCGCCCGTCTCTTCCTCCGTTCTGCTTGCTTCTTCTTTCTTGCTTCACTGCTAACAGCGACACCCATGGCGCCAACGAAGAGGTTCTCAGCCGCGGAGAAAGGGAAGGCTCGCCAAGAGGGGCCCGGCTCTCCTCCACCCAAGAGGGGGCATGGTCGCCCTCGTAAGCACGCTGCGACCCCTGCTGTGGTTCCTCACGGGCGAGGACAAGTCTCTTCGGGGTCCGGTGCCGCTCTGAGCGTTTGAGGCGGCGTTTCTCCTCCTGGTGGAAGCCGCTTGGGGCGCGGCGGTCCCGTTGATGAGGGGAGGCGCGCTGTGGTCGCTAGGCCTCCCCGGCCACGCTTCCACTCGGCGAAGGTGCTGCCGGAGTTTGTTATGTAGTCAGAGAACCCGACCGGCACATGGCTCCAGCTTCCACGCTCCTTTGTCAGAGAGCTGGCGACTTGGGTCCTGGCGGCCTCTGGCTGCAGGCGGACGGCTGCTGCAGCAAGGCCTCGTGGGTCGCGGTGGAGATCTCCGTCGCGGGCAACATAGCCCTGGCCCGCGGCTGGCAGATGTTTGCCCACGCGCGCGGCCTAGGCAGGCGGTGCACCCTCCACTTCAAGTACGACGGTGCCACGACCCTCTTCGTGAGGGTGTTCAGGGAAGATGGTCGCCGCGCTGGGTGCTGCCCTGAAGATAGCGACGGTGACGAAGTGCTTGGCCTTGGCGACAGCCGCGACGAGGACGAGGGCGAGCTCGCCCTCGGTGATGGCCGCGACTCGTCCAGCACCAGCGGCTCCTCCTCCAGCGAAAGCTCCAGCAGCGGCGGCTACGACCAACCACCCCGTCGCCGCGCTCGCTTCGAGGACGGTGGCGGGTCATCCCGTCGTTGCGCCCCAGCGGAGCGCGAGGAGGGCTCTGGCTGGGTTTGGGTGAGCGCTGGGACCTGATTCTCGGGAGTAGCCGCGGGTGTCGGGGCCGCTTTTGCCTGTTTCCCTCTTTTTTTCTTCCTCATGAGGCGCGCATCTCCCAGCACCTGATGAGACCTCCCTGCTACGGACTTGGGGGGGGGGCATCGAGATACTGCAAAAATTCGTTAAGAAGCCCTTATTCTTCCTTGCTCAGGGCCCCAGGTGTGGCCGGTCATGGCCCAGCGCACCACATCACGGTACCCATGGGGCACGGACTTAAAAGAGGGGGGGGGGAGTCGCCAGTTGCGAGCTCGAACGAGGGTGCATCGTGAAGACCAGGGGAAGCGCTTACACGCGCACCTATCCAGCCCCCTCGCGAGGCGTGCGAGGGAGAGTGCCGGTCAAAACAGAGAACTGAGGGAAGAAACAGAGAGAAAAGGGAATCGAACCAAGCCAACGAGAAACACCAGAATTCAAATTTCCATTAAAGAGGGGCAAGCCAACTACGGAAAGCACATGAACAGCCGCGTCCGGCACCTAGTCTAGTCTTCTCACCAGCGCGGAGGTAAGTGCTGCCACTAGGACGTGGGAGGGAGCCCCCGAGGCCCGAGGGCGGCACTCCGGAGACTCCGGGGCATGTACAGCCCCACTCATTATTACGTGAGAGTGTCATGGGTGGAGACCTTCACAGGCACTGGGCCTTGCTTCATGGGTAGAACATCCGGAGGTGCTGAATATTCCAGGTGTTCTCGATGGGGATCCCGTCCTGCGTCTCCAGGCGCACGGCGCCAGGTCTGAAGACGTGGGCAATCCTAAATGGGCCCTCCCACATGGGTGAGATCTTATACAGCCCTTCCCTGGAGAGCACCCGCCTTAGGACGAGATCGCCCACCTCGAGCATCATGGACGCTGCGGCAGTGATACTGTCGCAGCGCCTGCTGGTACCTTGCCGCCCGGAGCGACGCTTGGCGGCGGGGCTCCTCCCCTAGCACGAGGTCCATCCCCCGCATGGCATCTTGGTGCGCTTCGTCGAACGCCAGGACCCGCGTGGAGCGATGCTTGACCACGTGAGGGAGGACTGCTTCAGCTCCGTAGACGAGGAAGAATGGGGTCTCGCCTGTTGGTTTGGTGGCGGTGGTGCGGATGGACCATAGCACGGACTGGAGCTCGTCGTGCCATCCCCTGCCGTAGGCCTCGAGCTTCTTCTTGAAGGTTCTGGTCTTGAGGCCTCTCAGGACCGCCGCGTTGGCGCGCTCGGCCTGGCCATTGCTCCTGGGGTGTGCTACTGAGGCGTAGCATATCTGTATTCCAAGGTTAGCACAATATGTCTTGAAGAGATTGCTAGTGAACTGCGAGCCGTTGTCGGTGATGATGCGGTTAGGGACCCCAAACTGGCTCACGAGGCCCTTGATGAACTTAACTGCGGACCCGGCTGGGATGGCGCGGACGGCCTCCACCTTCGCCCATTTGATGAACTTGTCGATGGTGACGTAGAGGTAGCGGTAGCCCCCAGGCGCTCGAGGGAACGGGCCTAGTATATCCAGCCCCCGGACCGCGAATGGCCATGAGAATGGGATAGTCTGGAGGCCCTGAGCTAGCTGGTGGATCTGCTTGGCGTGGAATTGGCAGGCCTCGCAGGATTTCAGTAGCTCGACTATGTCATTGAGTGTCGTGGGCCAGTAGAACCCGCTGCAGAGCGCCTTGCCAACCAGGGTGCGCGATGATGAGTGGTGCCTGCAATCTCCGCCGTGTATGTCAGCTAACAGCTCGCCACCTTGCTTCCTGGAGATACAACGTAAGGAAACATTTTCTGTAGAGCTCACCATCTTGGATGCAGTATGTCGTGGCTTGCCGGGACACACGCTCCGCATCCTCCTCCTTCTCTGGCAGCGTCCCCCGCACCAAGTATGCCCTGAACTCTTCGGTCCAGCACCCCTCCTGGGGCTCGAGCGCCAGGAGCAGGCGAGCCCCTGAAGTCGGGCCACAGGCGGGGGACCCTGAGGTTGGTGGCGCGGGGAGCTCCTCCTGAGCCGGTACGAGTTCGATGGCAGGGGAGCCACCGAGGGCTTGAAGAGTCGCTCCTCGAAGATGACGGGTTCTTGGGGCTGGCGCTTCGACGCCCTCTCGGCGATCTTGTCGGCCTCTTTGTTGGTGCTGCGCGGCACATGCTGCAGTTCCAGGCCCAAGAATTGCTTCTCCATATTGCGCACCTCCGCGAGGTATGCTTCCATGTGCTCGTATCTTGGCTCGTACCACTACAAAAAAAAGACACATCCGTGACATTTTGGGCCGAACGAATTTTTTTTCTGTCATACATATGACACTTCTATGACGATAATTGTGACAAAACCCGGTATCATCATAGATGTGGTGGGCTCCTACTTCTATGACAAAAAATCATGACATAAAATGGGCTTTTCGTCCTGGGCGGGCCGGAGACGTAGCTGCATGACATTCTTTGGTCCGTCCATGACAGAAAAAACCGTGGTAGAAGCGAGGGCGAGGAAAATTTCAGGGAGTTCCCGGTTACAGTGGGAGGTCGGGGGCCGAGCGATGCGCGTTTCTCTCATACACGTACGCGCATGTGTGCGAGGCGTTGGCTCTAACTGAACCCGAGCGAGGCGTTGGGCTCTAACTGAACCCGAGCAATTGCACTGCAGGCTACGCGTTACTGAACCCGAGCGATCGATCGATGGCTGTTAACTGAACCCGATCGAGCGATTCCTTTGCTACTGCTGCTAACTGAAGCCGATCGATGCTGCCTCTGGGATGAACAGTGAGCGTTGCGGGGGGTTCGGATGAACAGTGAGCGGTGGCGTTGCCTCTGGATGAACAGGACCCCATGGTGTGGTGGAGGGCTGGATGAACAGTAGACGGTGGAGGGGTGCCCGTGGAGGGGTGGTTGAACAGGACCCCGTGGTGTGGAGGGCTGGATGAACAGTAGACGGAGGAGGGGTGCCCGTGGAGGGGTGGTTGAACAGTAGCCGGTGGAGTAGCGCGCGGTGGAGGCTGGATGAACAGGAGCCCGTGGAGGCTGGAGGAGGTCGACGGTGGAGATGAACAGTATCCCGTGGAGTCCCGTTTTGCGGTACGCCACACCCCTCCCGATAAACAGGACCCCCGTTTCGACCGTACGAGGTCTGTTTCGTCCGTTTTGCGGTACGCCACACCCCTCCCGATCAACAGGACCCCCGTTTCGACCGTAGGAGTCCGTTTCATCCGTTTTGCGGTACGCCACACCCCTCCGGATCAACAGGACCCCCGTTTCGACCGTAGGAGGTCCGTTTCCTCCGTTTTGCGGTACACCACACCCCTCCCGATCAACAGGACCCCTGTTTCGACCGTAGGAGGTCCGTTTCCTCTGTTTTGCGGTACGCCACACTCCTCCCGATCAACAGGACCCCCGTTTCGACCGTAGGAGGTTCGTTTCCTCCGTTTTGCGGTACGCCACACCCCTCCCCATGAACACGACGCATTCCGTTGCCTCCCGTTGAACACAACGCATTTCGTTGCCTCCCCATGAACACGACGACGACGCTGTTTCTCCGTTCCGACCCAGCCATGTACACGAGCCCTGGCCGTACGTATGCGCGAGTAGGCGTTCAAGACCCCGCCCGTATGTACACATACATGGCCGTATTTTCTTTCTTGCACCCTGGCCGTTGTACGTACGTGTACATGCTACATGCGCGCCTCTACTACGACACGTACGCGCCTCTACTATGACACGTGCGCGCCTCTACATCCACCAGTATATATGTACGTACACGTTCGCGACCAGAATGACAACGCTACATACGCTTCGACCAGGTGGCTCCCGACTGTCAGGCACTTCCTTGCCTGCAAAGATGTAGCTGGTGGGTCCCAGCAGTCAGGGGGGCGAATCGTTTTTTTTGCCCGGACGCACTTCCTTGCGTGCGAAGATGTAGCTGGTGGGTCCCAGCAGTCAGGGGCAAATGTTTTTTTTGCGAAATACGGTGGCCCGTCCGGTGGGTCCCTGCTGTCAGGTGGAGGAATAATTATTTTGCACGTAATAAGGAGGCACTTCCTTGCTGCGGCCGTGGACCCAGCTGTCAGCCTCTCCACGTACGGTCCACGTCCGATGGAAGTCGTTCCTTGACCACATTGACCACGCCGCGCCGAGAGCACCAGAGCGGTGGACGATGGCGAGGCCTAGGAAGGGGACGACGCGGAGCCGGGGAAGACGCGACAGTGGATGCCCACGCGTAGAGGAGTACGAGGGTTCACTGGTTCGCTGCGGTGTGAGGTTGCCGTCGCCGCAGAATAACAGGGGGTGTGGGTGAGTAGAGGGATGGCCTGGCCAGAGGTTGGAGTAGTAGGGGCGGTGAGGCCTCCGCCGCATCACAGCCGGCCACGGGAGGCAGGAGCACGAGGCACGACCGGCGCTGGTTTGGGCGGCTGGAGCAAGAAGACCATAGGTTGAAGAAGCACTACGGCTGTTGGATGGACATCGTATGGTCACTGGAGCTAGAATCGTGCATATTGACTAAGTTGACAAAGCCCTCTGTCCCCGTCAACTTAGTAGGCCCACAAGTCAGCCTGCCACTATACTGGGTCCCAGCTAACAGGGGGAGTATTCATTTTTTTGTGCGTAATAAGGAGGCACTTCCTTGCGTGTGAAGATACAGCTGGTGGGTCCGAGCTGTCAGCGGCGGTAACGTTTTTTTCGCAAAATACAGAGGCCCTTTCGGTGGGTCCTTGATGTCAGGTGGAGGAATCATTATTTTGCACGTAATAAGGAGGCATTTCCTTGCGTGCGGCCTTGGACCCAGCTGTCGGCCTCTCCACGTACAGTCCACTTCAGATGCATGTCGGTCATTGGCCACGTTGACCAGGCCGCGCCGAGAGCACCAGGGCGGTGGACGACGGCGAGGCCTAGGAAGGGAACGACACGGAGGCAGGGAAGACTCGGCAGTTGTTTCCCACGCGGAGGGGAGTACGACTGTACGAGGGTTTACTGGTTCGTCTGCCGTCGCCGGAGAATAACAGCGGGTGTGGATGAGTAGAGGGATGGCTAGGCCAGCGATGGGAGTACGTTGGGGCGGTGAGGCCTGCGCGGCAGCAGAGCCGGCCGCGGAGAGGAGGGAGCAGGCAGTCCCGCCGGCGCTTGTTTGAGCGGCTGGAGCAGGAAGAGCAGAGATTGAAGAAGCACGACGGCCGTTGGATGGCCATCCAATAGTCGTTGCTTGTGCGTCAACCTTTTTTTAGGAAAGCCTCAAATCTGTGGAAAACAGCATACAACCCATCTGCCATTATTTCTAATAATTTACAGCCCATTTGCTAATTATTAAGGTTTTTTTGGAGCCCATATTCTTTTTGTTAGCATTACAGCCCATATTGTGGCCACGGTTAAAAAATTGTACGAAATTTTGCATATTTCGGTGCGGTCCGAACTGTTTTTAATCCTGAAATTTCGACTCACATTCAAACTGATTTTAAAAATAAATGTATATCAATATAAAATCCAACAAATTCTCCACGCATAAAAATTAATGTAATTTAAAATCTCAAAATGAAAAAAAAGATATTTGAAACTAATTGCCGGTTTGATGTGTTTTAAAAATGTACAACCCATTTCTCATTACTGATGGGCCATTTTCTCGGCCAGCCAAATGAAAGCTCTCCTCGTCTTGAAAGATTTGCAGCCCAACAGGCCTGACAAAGCGACTTACTTGGCAAATCACAAAAAAACTGGGCTGTGGCCGTGGACCCAGCTGTCAGCCTCTGCACGTACAATACTCTTCCGATGGAAGTCGTTCCTTGACCACGTTGACCACGCCACGCGGAGAGCACCACGGCGGTGGACGACGGCGAGGCCTAGGAAGGGGACGACGCGGAGCCGGGGAAGACGCGGCAGTGGAAGCCCGCGCGGAGAGGAGTACAAGGGTTCACTGGTTCGGCTGCGGTGTGAGGCTGTCGTCGCCGTAGGGCCTGGCCAGCGGTGGGAATAGTAGGGGGCGGTGAGGCCTCCGCGGCAGCACAGCCGGCCACGAGAGGCAGGAGCATGCGACACGACCGGCGCTGCTTTGGGCGGCTGGAGCAAGAAGACCAGAGGTTGAAGAAGCACTACGGCCGTTGGATGGACATCGTGCGGTCACTGGAGCTAGAATCGTTCATATTGACTAAGTTGACAAAGCCCTTCATCCCCGTCAACTTAGTAGGCCCACAAGTCAGCCTCCCACCAAGGTAGGTCCCAGCTAGCCGGAGGAGTATTCATTTTTTTGTTCGTAATAAGGAGGCACTTCCGATGGGTCCGAGCTCACAGCGGGGGGAACGTTTTTTCGCGAAATACGGTGGCCCGTCAGGTGGGTCCCAGCAGTCAGGGGGCAAACTTTTTTTCGCAAAAATACGGTGGCCCGTCCAGTGGGTCCCTACTGTCAGTTGGAGGAATCATTATTTTCCGCGTAATAAGGAGGCACTTACTTGCTGCGGCTGTGGACCCAGCTGAGACTCTCCACGTACAGTATACTTCCGATGGAAGTCATTCCTTGACCATGTTGACCTCGCCGCGTTCCGTTGCATGCATGCGTCCATGGGCGTGGTGCGTCCCCACTGTCAGCCTCTCACGTACAGTCATCTTCCGATGACTCTCGGTTGTTGACCACGTTGACCACACCGTGCCGAGCGCACCCAGACTGGAACGACCCGGAGATGGGGAAGACGGGGAAGTGGAGTCGCAGCTGGAGAGGAGTGGGAAACTTCACTGGTTCGGGTGCGCGGCAGCACAACCGCGGTGCCGCCCATGGGAGACAGGAGCAAGAACAGAGGTTGAAGAAGGAGCACGGCTGTTGGATTAACATCCAACGGTCCAGCTGCTAGAATCATTTGTTGATTAAGTTGACAAAGCCGTGCGTACACGTCCGCTTAGTAGGCCCACAAGTCAGTCACCAAATCTGACGGGTCCCAGCTGTCAACGGGATGAATATTTTTTTCGCAAAACAAGGAGGCACTTCCTTCCGTGCGAAGATATAGCCGGTGGGTCCCAGCTGTCAAGTGGAGAAATAATTTTTTTGCAAAACAAGGAGGTCCCTCCTGTAGCTGGTTCGAATCCAAACCTAGACTATGACTATATATGGTGCTATGCTACTCTGCAAGTAATGAAACTGACATATCCAACGTTCGCTTCTCCTCTTCTCTACTTACTCTGCCTAGCATCAGAAGCTCTGGCCGCAGCAACCATGTCTGCTGGCTGCTCGTCCACCTGCTCTTCAGCAGGCAACAACCAGATATGCGGCAAGTCGCCACCTGTACCATCGCCTGTGGGTCTCATCACACCCCCGCCGGCACGCGCATTGTAGCCGATTGCTCATCGCAACCCACTGCCGTTGGTGTGGTGCCACTGCTGCAAATCACGTAGAGTCATCCGTCGCGTCTCAACCACAATCCGCAACCCTGGCCGAGTCTTCTACAAATGCCCGAATCATGGGTTAATAATATGTTTAAGTGTTGTTCTGCTGCTTTCAGTTGCTGATTTTTTTAATAGTTTGGTTGATGATCTTCCAATTTTATTCGTGCAAAAAAGGGAAGATTCGTGTGATTTGTATTTCTGGGAAATTGCTGATGTGGGGGCAACTACGCTGATTATTTGGTTAGCCGAGGAATCCCAATACCAGCAGGTTGGGGTGTTGGACAAGTAACTGAAGGAACGGCAGAAGAGGAAGATGCAGAGCAGAAGGTTAAAGATGCAGTTCCTCTAATCATGGCCAAGCAACAGCTGCTGAACGGCCTTGACAGCAATGAGGAGATGAGAGAGCTTGTGAAGATAATGGGCAAAATCAATGTGCTCTATAGGATGATTGTCTCTTTATTTGCAGTGTATGTAGCACTCATGATGTATTCAGTGGCTATGACATGAGCACTTTGCTGAAACTAGTAATGAATGAAACCTGTGTAGCAGGCTGGGCATAGTGTTGTGAACATCTAATGATTTCTATTAACGGAAATCAGGGGGTATCCCCTTTTGCTCATATAAATAAATAAATAGCAGAGGCCCTGTCGGGTCAGCTTTGTTCTCATTCGAAGACGTCGAGCAAATTGCAGTCCAACAGCAAACTATGTCATCAAATTCAAGTTTCACAGCCAAATATGAGTACAACTAAACAACAATGTCATCATGTTTTAGTTGTCATACAATCACCAAACACAAATCAGCATACATAACAAGTGATGTTCTCACAGCAAAATACTAAACAACATGTTCATCAGGTTTCAGTTGTCATAGCAAACACAATTTCACATAGTAGATAAAAAACGTCTTCTGACAGGCAAATACGACAAAAGCAATGTAATCATCATCCGCAGCAGCAGCATCAACATCTTCCCCATGTGTATCAGTCTGAATTGTAATTCCCCACGGTGTCATCTTCTTCTTCGTCCTCAACGTCCTCGAACGTTGGCTTCTTCTTGATCAACTCTTGTATGTCCACAACACAACAGGCAATCTTTTCGCCGGTGTCATTGACATGATGGTTCTCAAAGATATTAGGAACATCTATGTTATCTTGAACATCAGGAGCAGTGTAAGCATCATCTTGTTGTGCAACTTCATTAAACGAATTCCTCTGCTCAAACCTTTGCAATACTCTCCAGTCATCGCTACGTGCAAATGTGTCTTCCAAGAAAAATATCTTTGTTGCTTGATTTGCCAAAATAAAAGGCTCGTTGGTCTGGTACGCCACCTTGACATTGATGGATTTGAAATAATCATCAGCTCTGGGTTTTGCGATCCTGGAAAACAGGCTATACCAACGACAGCACAACAGAACCACACACCGATGATCCTCAAAACTGGAGATATACTGCAACTGAACAATGTCTGTTATGTTAGCATACATTTCAGTTGTCTCTTTGTCATACGTATCCGTGCTCATGATGGCACTGTTTTGTGTCTTCCTGCCTTCGTCTCGTGCAAGGGTGTTGTAGCGCACATCTCCAACAACGTAAGATTCATAATGTCTTACCCGAGTATCAGGACCCATTGCTAGTGAGTAAAGGGCATCATCAACTGCCTGCCCATCCTCCCGCATCTTCTTAACCTATGGTTAGAAAATAGACAAGCTGATCATCTTATGTACTCAATATATTAGAAAAACTAACAGTGTGCTTCAAAAGCTTACATGGTTCTTGAACCATTTCGCAAATCCTGCCATAACCAGTTTGTCAATGTTTCTTGGATTTTGCGGCAGTAACTCCTCTTTGTAGATGCTGCACAACATAGTGATCGCGTCAAACATCTAAATATATAAGAATGTGCTGCAAGTTTAGTAGATTACGATGTATAAGCTGCAGTACTGCACTTACTTGATATAAGGTAGTATCTCGGGACAGTTATTCAACACATACCAAACCATTTTGTCCAAATCTTTAGGTTTGTCCTCTTGTCGACTCTTCCCTGTAACTCAAATAGAATAATCGAAAACATTGAGCCCGGGATTGTCTTCACCCACCTCTTTGCTAAGCTGATCAGCTGTTTCAATGTATTTTGAGCAGAATGTCAACGCTTCTGTAGCAATGTAGGCCTCTGCAATGGAACCCTCGGGTCTAGCTCTGTTCCTAACATAGGCCTTGAAAGTGCTTAGCCGCCTTTCAATAGGGTACATCCAGCCATACCGTACTGGACCTCTAAGTAGTGCCTCATCAGGTAGATGAATAGCCAAATGCACCATCACATCAAAGAAGGCTAGAGGATATATCTTCTCAAGGTCGCATAGGATAGTTGGTATCTTGTCTCTAAGACGCTCCAAAGCATCTATCCTGATATTCCTACTGCAGAGTTCCCTGAAGAATTGTCCCAACTCTGCAACTGCTCTGTATAAGTCAGGGCGGCCCAATCCTCTAAGGATAACAGGTAAAACCCTTTGAAGTAGGACGTGGAAGTCATGAGTTTTCATCCCTTGTACCTTGTTTCCATCTGCACTGACTCTCCTTTCAGGGTTGGAAGCAAATCCATGTGGGAATCTCACACGTGACAGGACCTCGCAGAATTCTTTTCTTTTTACCTTGTCCAAGACGTACACAGCCGGTGCCATATCCCGTGGTTTACCTTCATCTTGCACCTGCAAATACTTTCTGATACCCAGGTGTGTCAAATCAATCCTAGATTTTAAGGTATCTTTCGTCTTGCCTTCAATATTAAGAAGTGTGCCGATAATGCCGTCACATATATTTTTCTTGATGTGCATCACATCAAGATTATGCCGCAGATCCAAATCTTTCCAATACTCCAAGTCCCACAAAGTGGACCTGCGGGTAAACAATAATCTCTCTTCCACCCTGCCATGCTTCCTTTTCCCGCTACCATTACCAGGATGGTTTCCTGGTGTAATATGCCTGACCTTCTCTAATTCCACTTGCAACTCACCGGTGGTGAGCCTCTTTGGCGCATCACGGTTTTCATGCTTTGCATTGAACACATGTCTTCGGTATTTTCTAGGATGCGGCTTGTCCTTGGCAAGGAAACGGCGGTGTCCAATGTAACAGATCTTGCTAAGTATTGCGTATGACAGCGGATTCCTGTCACAGCGAACACATGCATTGTAACCACGTGTCGTTCGCCCTGACATAGTGCCCAAAGCCGGATAATCATGGATGCACCAAATTATAACAGCACACAGAAAGAAATCAGCTGGTGAGCTGCTATATAGGTCTCGAGTGAGAACACCCTTCCATAGCTGTTGAAGTTCCTCCACAAGAGGCTCCATGAACAAATCAAAATCCTTTCTAGGACTTTTTGGACCTGGGATGAGCAAGGCCATCATGTAGTTTGATTCTTTGGTGCAGACATTTGGAGGCATGTTGTAAGGGATAACAAGCACTGGCCACATGCTATATGTGGCGCTCTGGTGGCCAAATTGGTTAAATCCATCTGAAGCTAAGCCAAGTCTAATGGGTCTCGGGTCAGCAGCAAACTCTTTGTGTTTATCATTGAAGCTTTTCCACTCACTACCATGAGATGGATGGCTCATTACATTCTGATCTCTGTACTCCTGGTTCCTAGAATGCCACAGTACATCCTCTCTTGTTTCAGCATCATGAAACAACCTCTGCAATCTTGGTATAATTGGAAAATGTCTCAGAACATTATGAGGAATCCTCTTCACAACATCGCCATCTTTCCATCTTGATGATTTCCATTTCGGGCATTCACTTAAGTTGGCATAATCCGTCCGGAACATAACATAATTATTCTTACAAACATGGATCATATCATATCCAATTCCAACTGCACGAAGGAAATTCTCCATTTTACTGTAGGTGTGTGGCAGCTCAAACGCATCTGGTAAAGATTCACGGAAAGCAGCCAACATCGCATCGAATGATTTGTTGGTCATCCGCTTAGATGTCTTCACCTGAAGAAAGGTGACCATAGCTAAGAACACTGACAGCTTATTTCCTGGGGTGACAGCAACGTTGCATTGTTCCAACATGCGGGCCCACCGTTTTTCTTCTGCAAGTGAAAGTTCACGGAATGCACGAGCATTTCGTAGCATTGTTTCAATGTTGGTCAAACTCACTGGCTCCACCACCACCACCTCCTCCTCCTCTTCCACCTGAGCATCAGGCAGATCAAGATGGTGATCTGCTGCTTCCACGTAGTCAATAACATTGACGTTCACAGCTTCACCATGATGAACCCACCTAGTATATGTGACCGACATCCCATACATGTGTAGATGATTTTGCACAGTTGATTGGGGTCTTGTAACTGAATTCATACAACTGCTACACGGGCGGAGCACATCTGATTTCGGACCACCGTACTCAGCTCTGATAAAGTTCATGAAGTTTTCAACCCCCTCGACATATGGAGCGGAGAATCTTCGAGCAGAAGTTATCCAAGTCCTGTCCATCTGTTAGACATACAAATTAGTTCTTCTACTAGATATTACAGGAAAAACATATATGCTTTTTTATGAAGTCCAGAAGAAAATACCTAGGTCGATGTCTAAAGCTATGGCAATATATTTGGACGAGCAGATCTAAGTAACGAAATATATGTAAAGCTAATTCAGCAAACAGATTTGAGTGCCAAATTATGGCAGGCTGTTTCAGCAGTCAATGAGGCCGAGCACACAACCATCGAACTATCGAAGGCCATCGCAGCAACAAAGATCGAGTATAAAACGGTGTAGAGCTATTTCACCTAACAGATTGGCTACTAGACCATGGCAATCTACGTCACAATAAATATATGGCAGGATATTTTAGCAACTAATCGGCCTTGGCATGCCATCTCAGCTAAGCAGATTGAGTGCAGAACAGGGCACAGAAGCTTCTTAAGCAGAGCATATTGACAGTAAACTACTTCGGCAAACAGTGAGATTAACAGCGTCTATCAGCTAACATTCAGCGCTACACCGACATGAACGGGGCTTCAGTGTAGAATGCGCGTACAGTGGGAGAAGCTGACCGCCGTGCGTCTCCACACGAACGTCGCCAGCAGTGGCGGCGCTGACCGCCGTGCGCCTCCACAAGAACGGAGCTAGAGGTGGCGGCGCGGCTAGAGGACGGCAGTCTACGAGAGCGTACTATGGGAGCGAGAGGATCGCCGAACCGCGGCGCCGACGTATCGGCGCGGCGGGGAGGGCGGCTTTGGCGGAGTGAATGGAGTGGAGCGGGACAGGGGGAGGAGGTTTGGGGAATATTATTGGCTAGTTGGCCGAAGGGCGGTTGAATCGGATTTGGGGGGGGGATTTGGGTGTGGGGGGGGAGGATTTTCGCGCGGTGGGCGGGGGGAGTTTGGCGCATGGTCGGTTTCTCCAACTGCAATCCCACGTGTCAGTGAAGAGGCAACCCAAAGCGCGTTCTGTTTGCGTGAGCCGTGTGCAGGACCGAACGTGTGGGGGGTGCAATGCGATCGCGACAGGAGTGCTGTGAGTGTACCGCCTTTTTTGCTTTTAAACTAGGTGCTTCACCCCCTCAAAAAAACTTTTGTTGCTTCGCGCGATCCATCGATACTACTACTAGTAATCCGGTAATCCCGACTAAAACGGCGCGGCCGGGTCTTTTCCCGTGCGATATGCTGGGAGGTTGGCTTAGTTGGGTTTTTTAGGACGAGTAATGCTACACCTACGTAATCCCAGTTACGTAATTAACGTAATGTGAAACGTGTGAGCTGTTGATTGTAAATTGGGGGGAGGGAGGGGCCCACCACCATGAAAACCAGGGGAGGAGAGAGAGAGGCAATTTACATTAACCCTTTCGTAGGTTCCCGTAGATGTAGAAAGATGTGAAATGCGTGAATGTGTAGTGGACGTACTATTGGAGTGCCTAAGATAATTTGTGTATGTATAGACCCTATGTGTTTATTTTACTTCGCATGTTAGATTTGTCTCGGTTCAATAAAAAGCAGAGTGGTGATGATGGTGTGCCTGTCATTCTGCAATATAGGCCGTCCGATCTATATCTAACGGATAGGAAGGAAACTATGACAATTTACCCGCAATCCTCTCCACATTTGCAGATAAGGCTTTCCCTCGTTCATCCTTTTCTCCCACAAGATCTTGATCTTCCGTGCAACGCACGGGCATCTTGCTAGTACTCCTACAATATGTATATTATTGTGAAAGTTCATATACACCGGCCGAGATTAATGCAAACACGGCAGATTTTCATTACATTTCGAACTTTTATAGGACAGAAAAATAAAAGAAACCCGACCCTAAACCTATTGTACGGCGGCGACCGACGTCCTCCATCTGCGATCTCTATGTACGGGGGCGGGGTTCAAGACCCGTTAAGTGAAGGGGCGGTCTCCGGCGAGGAAGAGTAGAACACGGGATACAGACCGGCCAGTTGGCACACCATGCCCTGCCGCCTCCCATGCCCTACTCATCCTTGGAGGAGTCCCCGACTTCGGCGGTGCCGGACGTTGGACGGCGGCAAGTAGGACGCGTGGCTGACGGTGCTCCCGTCGTCGGCCGCCAGCGTGGCCACCGCTTGTGTGGTCGCGTCCGCGTCCGGCTACGCCGCTATTGCATCGCGAGAGGCGACTTGAGCGAGGGTGGCGACCTCGAGCTTCATCCCCGAAGACAGGCTCTCCCGCAGAGTGTTCGCACTTGCGGTCATGGCAGATGTGGTGCCAGGTAGGAGGACGATGCGCTATGGTGTGGAGGTTAGCTGGGCGTTGCCGCTTTAAGTAGCGCCCCGTGCATCCTCGACGAGCCGGGTGTTGGGGTGTGTTTGGATTGTGGCCAAAGTGTACCTTACCAAAATTTTGGTCATGACCCAAAGATTGGTCTTTCTTTGGATGGTTGCCATTTTTTTGGCATGCCAATGAACTCTAGCCAACTCTAGTTCATTTTTCTTGCCAATGTCGGCCAAATCATGGGCAACCAATACCTCAACCAAAATTTTGGTCATGACCCAAAGATTGGTCTTTGTTTGGATGGTTGCCATTTCTTTGGCATGCCATTGAACTCTAGCCAACTCTAGTTCATTCTTCTTGCCAATGTCGGCCAAATCATGGGCAACCAATACCTCAACCAAAATTTTGGATACCCAATGCTTTGATGGGGCAACCTTGGGCACAAACCAAACATATCGTTGGTCGTGCCACAGCACTAACGCCACCCTCGGCACACTGAAACCGACCGTGTCTAGCGACGATATGAGCGTGTCGCTCACCGCGGTCGCCGTGTCCAGAGGCGGTGCTGGAGCTGCGCCCCGTTGTTGGCCCCAACAACCCACATGAACAGTTGTCGGTGGCGAGGAGGTCGTGGGCCAGCTCCTCCATTGGACTAGTCTGCTCTACGTCGTCCCGACGGGTGTGCCCCACATGTCGGTTTCCCTATTTTCCTGGCCATATTCGAGCGTCAGTGCTCCGCGTTGCGCATTAGGCCTTTCACTATGTAGGCCAAGCGAGACAACTTATTGTTTATTTGAGCCGTTCAAGTATAATCATGTGGCGTTTGCTTATTTCTCATTCCTCTCCAACCCTCTTCTCCATCGATCATGTCGCCCTCCAGTCGAGTCCATCCTCCCGCATGCCTCATTTGAACATTCCGCCGAGTATCATTCACATGTACCCACCCTAGTCCTCTTTCAATAGATCTCCGGACCCCGAGATAAAATCGAGAGGGAACGAGTGGGGGCACGTGATACCTAAGGCAGATTCAAAATTTTGAACAGGTGATCATAGCATCCGCAAATCATATATAAAGGGTATTCAATGTTCGTTTCATTTTTGAACGTACAATATACTCCCCCTATCCTTTCTAGTTTACATATAAGTTTTATGTGTAGTCAAAGTATCTCTACTTTGATCAAAAGGGTATCAACATTCAACAACGCCCAATCAATATTGTTAGATTCGTACGTACTCCTAGATTTGTACTCGAGATGGTTTCCAATTTGACTATTGACAAGATTAATAGTACATGAGATGTATAATGTGAAAATTATATCATTGGAAACTCCTTTCACATACGAATTTGACCGTATGCTTTGTGTAAGTTGCATGTCATATATTATTACTCTAACATTTGGTCAAAGTTAGCCTCGAAAAACGCATTAGACCATGTATGCTTTGTGTAAGTTGCATGTCATATATTATTACTCTAACATTTGTGTAAGTTGCATGTCATATATTATTACTCTAACATTTGGTCAAAGTAGTATAGTGGAAGTGGATCCTCTGACGTAGGTATCCCTGCCTTACCCTCCCTTTCGGTCACTTACTGGCGGACCCCATGCTTGCTAGGCCCGCATGTCAGTTACTCAATGGGTTCGGCCATGTCAGGGGATCCTCATCCGTAGTATACTCCCTCTGTTTTTATTTACTCCGCATAAAACGAAGGGAGTGGTGGTATAATAAATGACGCGGGCGGGGGAGGGGGAGGGACGTCGGTTTGCTCTCAACCGCGGTCCCACAAGCGAGCGAAAACGCAAGACGAAGCGCGTTCCATTCGGTGAGCGATGTGGAGGGTCCAGCGTGCCGGGCTGCAACGCGAACGCGACAAGAGCGATGTACAGTCAAAACCGATTGACCGGTTATCACCGGAACCACTATTCACACCAGAACCTTCGCTGCTCGGCCTACGCCAGCCACTGCCCTAAAACCACACCAAATCTCCAGCCCATTCCCCCACCTTTCGATCCCCTAGCCCGCATCAAGCGTCCCCTAGTTCGCCGGAAAGCCATGGTGCGCCGCAAGATCACTTACTACAAGATGCTGACGCCGGAGCGCCGCGCAGAAATCGCGGCGGCGGTCGGTGCCACAGACCTCCATTCCCAAGCTTGCTTTGCGGCGGGCCAATCCCCGAGTTCTCTGGAACTAAGCTACGAGGAGGAGGAAGCTGATCCAATGTTCATGGCGGAGATCGCGGCGCAGAAGGCCCCCGATGGGTATGAGACGATGGACGTCGACTTCGTGCCGGCGTCCGAGTCCCCCATGGTGCAGGCGGACCAGTGGTTCAACATGGCGATACTAAAGGAGGATCGGGAGGCAGAGGCTCAACTCGACGCGGAGCGCGCGCATGCTGCTGTCATCGAGGCTCTCCTGCAGGCGGAACCGGATGTCGTGGATGTGAACCGGGCGGCGGAGGCTCAACTTGAGGCGGAGCGCGTGGATGCCGCTGCCATCGAGGCCCTCCTGCAGGCGGAACCGGACGTCCTGGACTTGAACCGGGCGGCAGAGGCTCGACTCGACGCAGAGCGCGCGGATGCCGCTCTCATCGACGCCCTCCGGCAGGCGGAACCGGACGTCCTAGACTTGAACCGGGCGGCGGAGGCTCGACTCGACGCGGAGCGCGCGGATGCCGCTGCCATCGAGGCCCTCCTGCAGGCGGAACCGGACGTCCTCGACTTGAACCGGGCTGTGCTCTCGTCCGTGCACGAGTAGCTGGAGGCCGAGGACAACCACGGTGCGGAGACACACGTCGGCAGCGACGGCTGGTTCGCGCCGGCAGCCAAAGACGACGAGGCCGTCCCTTTCCGCGAGCAGTGATAGTTTTTCTTTATGTTGTTGTTTTTATGGATCTTTTGCTGTGTAAAAACATATATTTGTTATGCAAGTCGCCTGACTTGGGTCAGTCTACCATTTCAGGCGGTTGGATGAATATCCTACGTCTCCTAACCCTTCTTTCCTTCTTCCTCACCTCTTCTTCTTCCCCAACAGACCACCGCACGGGCCGTACGGATACTCCCCAACATGCGGTTGGATAAACATATGAACGAAAATTATGTGTCAGCAATAGGATGGCTGAGTTTAGTTTGTTCACATGCGACAGCACGTGTCAGTGAGGGTGCGTTCCCTTGGTTGGGTTTGCGGCGTGCAGGAGCGACTGTGTGAGGGTGCGGTGCGACCACGACAGCCGTGCGCAAGTGTACCTCCTTCTAAAATGTGTGGCGAAGTTTGGCACTGCAAGGCCTAGACCCAAACAGGATAAGTACGTACGTACTAGGAGTACTAGTGTTAAAAAGAAAGGCGGGGTTTTCCTTCGCGGGATTTAATCGATACAAATCCTCGTTTCACGTGTCAATTAATGCGTAGTTTTTTCTCCAAAGACCAAAGAGCTAACCATCTCACTCCTCATCGCTTGATTAATGCAGCGCCATGCAAACCAACCTTCTCACTTCCGCATGCATGCAGGGGATATTAATGTCCTTGGTTGCTAACCCCATCAATTTTGCCTCGATTAGTGTTAGTGGCCCTTTGCAAATTGTAATTTTGATATACTGGCCTTGTGTACAAAAAAATGGAGGTAGTAACTATATTTGACTTCCTTCCCCATTGCGGTGACGTCGATGATATCTTTTTTTTGGGTGGTTTGGCGAAGTGCGTTCGACGGAGAACACCATTGAGGGAGACCACGGTAAGTCATTCGCAAGTGCCGCCTGCAAGCCGAGACAACCGCCTTATTTGCATCCAGGAAGTCCTTTACTAGTACTACTAGGAGTACTAGTGCGGTGAGATGGTTTCTCAAAGAAGACGATGGAGAAGCGGAGTCAGCGAAGAGTGAAATGATGGTTGCTTCGTCCGTGCTTTTGTGATTTGACGCCTCACTGCTTTGTGATTTGTGATAGAAGGGACAGGGGACTAGACTCTGTGCTCTATACTGTACTACATGCGTCCAAGCATGGGAGAAAGAGGAGAGACGTTGCATTTTTCTATTCCTTCAATCAATCAATCAGGGAGCTTCGGTTCCATCTTTTTGGCTTTGGCAACACCGTCCACAATGGTTCCCACGATGCCAAAAGCTATTTTCACATTTGGCTACACATTGTGGATGCCCTTAACCGTACCACTTGGTTTTGCTCCTGTGTGCTATCTATACAAATCTCAATTATATTGATCTAAAAAATTATAGAATCAAGATTAGTAAAAAGGAGGTGATTTTGCCGCGCGGATGGCGGGGGAGGTTTCTTATTTGAGCAATGCTACATCCACGTAATGGTTTACATAAAGTTACGAACTGATGTGATGTGGGACTATTTGATTGGATTAAAGGAGAGGATTAGGCCCACCCCACCTAAAAATCAGGGGGGGCATATATAGATTACATGGAAAGTATACGTAGCAGCTACGTAGCCCTTTGTAAGTCTAGGATTAGGCTTCTTATTTTCGGAGGACGTTGTCCTGGCGGTTTGCTAACATGCGGTCCCACGTGTCAGTGCTTTACCAAGCCGATCCACGTCCCACATGAGGCAGAACAACGGCAGAAGCAACACGTGGTTAAGTTGAAGAAGATGAGGGAGAAGCGGATTTAGCAACGAGTGAAATGATGGTTGCTTCGTCCCTCCAACTTAACTGCAGGAAAGGTGCAGCTTGTGATTTGACGCCTCATTGCTCATTACTACGCCGGCGCCATGACTGGGGTGCTTCACCCCGGCTGCTCTGCACTGTATTCCGGTATGGCACGTGGACCCGGTAGCTTGATGTCCCACATGTCGGTGAAAGGGACTAGAAGATTTATGAAAGCGAGCGCTCCACTCTTACGACGGAGGAGTAGACGACACGACGGCCCAGTGAACTGTCACTTGTAGTACTGTATAGTACTATAGTTTTGCTGTTTCGCACGATCCATCGATACAAACCCGATGAAACAGGAAAGGGCGGGATTTTTCCCGCGCGGTAGATGATACTGGCCATACATTTCAAAGGCAATTTTAATGTATGCAAACTGAATAATCATAAGTAACAATATGATATCTAGTAAAACTAAAAACACATATGATTTATTGTGTTAGAGTGTAGTAGTAGTGTTGTATTGCATAGTTGTTAGATGTAACATGCGAGAACGTGTAGAGATGTAGTTTTGGAGGGCCTACAGAGAGAAAAGCGTAATACGGTCACCGAACTTCAGAATAAGCTGATTACGGTCACTATATACGTTTTGCAGTGATTATACGGTCACTTGCTCACAGTTCAACATTGGATTGCACTCTGTTGACCGGCCAAATAGTCTACATGGCGCCATGTTGACTAGTTAAATTGACCACGTTCCTTGTGGGTCCCACCTGTCAGTTCGCATAGGCAAAAGGTCAGATAAACACAAATTTACGCAGGCGCGACAAGGCTCCAACCCATGCGCGGGAATCTCCTGGTTGTTTATGTGTCTATCAGGGCCTGATGTGTGCGCATGCACGTGTAGGTTGAGCACTTGAGTGTGAGAGTGTGTGTTGGTCGTGTGGTGTACTGGTGTGTGCATGCATGCATGCGTGTGTGCGTGTGAGCGTTGCGTGCGTGCGTGTGAGTGTTGTGTGCGTGCGTGGCTGCGTGTGTACGTGTGAGTGTTGCGTGCGTGCGTGGGTGCCTGTGTTTGTGTGAGTGTTGCGTGGATGCAGTTCGTGTGCATGCGTGCGTGTGTGTATAATCACCACACCAGCTCCTGTGTGTTAAAACAGACGGCTCAGCATACCAATACAAGGCCACCTTGTCCGCTGTGCCCGCGGTCATGACTTCGAACCACCGTCCAAATATTTTTTTGTCGTTTGTTTTCATTCTTACTAGCAAGATGCCCGTGCGTTGCACGTAACATCAAGATACATTTGTATGACTTGTTTATCTTGTGAGAGAAAAGGATGAACGAGGGAAGGCCTTGTTTGCAAATGTGGAGAGGTGTGTGGGTACCTTTTGCAAAATTGCCATAGTTTATTTCCTATCCGTCAGATATAAATCGGCGGCCTATATTGCAGGATGGCAGGCACACCATCATCACCAACTCTGTTTTTTATAAGAGTGTATTTTATAAGAGTGTAGATGTAGAGTAGATACAAGTCGACAGGTGGGCATGATGGTAGTGAGATAATGTGATGCAACACTAGAGGTGCCACGTGGAGCGTTTAACTGGTCAACTAGTCATGTCATGAGCAAATACAGAGTTGTACGGTGAGCCCGTGACTGTATAATAACCACTAAACGTAAATGGTGACCGTAATGAGTGGATTCTGAAGTCCAATGTATGTATCGTGCTTTCGCTTCAAATACAATTATCGTCATTGCATATATCGCGAGAGAAAGAGGAAACATGCGTGAATTTTCTGGGGGCTTACTTTTAGAGGACCTGGAGATAGTTTTGTGTGCATACGTGAAAGGGGCGTACACCGGGGGGGGGTATGCGATGGAGAGAGAGATGCTCTTCGTTTCTCTTTATTATGACTAACTTTGTATATAGTATAAAAATATACAAATTCATAGTGCGGAATAAATATCATTGTGGGCACCATGCAATGCAAATTAGCGTTCGTACTCCTCCATATAACTTTGTAATGTTGTATATATGTAGAAACTCTAAAATAATTTTTTGGCCACACTTTATTCAAAAGGAATGTTGTATGTGAAATAAACGTGAAGAGAGGGCTTTTTAGATCAATGGGGTACGTGATGTAACATGTGTGAATGTGTAGTTGATGCATTTGGCGGGGCCTAGAGAGGTATGTGTGTGTATTACGTATTCGAGAGAGGCATGGATAGAGGGGCCGACGGGGGGCGTGGGAGAGATAGCACGAGAAATGAGAGTGGTCTAGAGAGAGAGAGAGACGAATATGACGTCACGACAAGAGATTCCATTCCCTTGAGTGTGTATATGCAAGGGGGGAGGGAATAGAGGCACCAGGAGAAATTTTCTATGTGTGTGGTGTTTGTGTTGGTATGTGTGGGTGTGAGAAGATAATGAGACGTGGGGGCAGAGGGTGTGTCACCGCGTGAGGTCCGGTGGGTCGAGGTGAGGCCCTTCGTTCGGTTCCGACCTGCACCACATTGGTCGGCCCGTGACGCATTTAGGAAGACCCATGGATGACTAGTCGTACAAGATAAACATAGCAGAATTCTGAAGGACTCTATGTCCACTGACAAAGCCGGCTAGGATTTGTAACCCTAGGTTCTCGGACTAAGGTAACCCCTTTATCCCTGATATTACTATTCATCCAACCTAACTTTAAGGGGCATCCTACAGAATGCTCTGCTAGAATCATACTCGTCGATTAGGAAGAGAGATGTGAGACAATGCGTGAGAGACAGGCGTAAAGATAATGTGCGTACATGAGACACATAGGCAGGTCCATGTATATAGAAAGGGTCGATGAGGATTGTGCGTGTGTATGTTTGCGAGAGGAAGAGTGCTTGTGATAAAGGTTAGTGAAAACAGTTGTAAATGGTTACGAGAGGGAGGGAGGGTTATATCTAGAGCATGTGTGCGAGAAAGACACCTCGGGAGAGAGTGTGTGAGCATGTGTGAGAGACCACCGATGGAGAGTGAAACTACACGTAAAAGACTGCTCTACACATTGATTAAAGATATAAATTGTATCCAAATATTAGGATGGGATCATGATATTTGCAATTCGCGTAAGGAGCGGTCATTGATCCATCAGACATCTAGATTCTATCGAATTTGAGCATGTCTATGTTATTATTCGACACAATTGATCCACATAGTTAGTATTTTGAACTCCAGACAATGCATCGCTTTAGCAATCGAATATAAACGTGAGTATAGTTCATGTTGTGTGTGTAAAGCACATTATACATACGAAAGTTACACAATGGACATTATAAATAGCTACCTATGAACTAGCATACATTTGAATTCAACTTAAGGTGGTTTAAAAATCGAATTCAACATGAAGTCCATTCAATTATTTGAATTTGATATCATGGCATTTGTAAACCATACCTAAATTATGGGGGCACCAATCTTTGCTCTGATTTTGTACATAATAGCATATGTAGTCGTGTACAAAATAGATTCAAATTTAGCTCCTCCATTCCAAAATAATCGTAGTTATAGGATTTTCAAGTGTCAAAATTTCAAAAAGAAGCGGATAATTTAATGAGGTTTTCAAACATACAAGGTCAAATATAACGTTGTCTATTTAGGTCAATCCTCATAGTTCAAGAGTACTCTAAACGTGAATGCTTCTGTTTCAAAATTTCGAACGAAGTGCCAAAAGAGCCTCTACTCGCCCGAAACCGCGTGAGACCAATGTTTGGTAGTACAAGGAAATTACTTTTCTAATAACTCCGACCCGTGAAACCTACCGGCCCGACGTCCAAAGGTCTAAACCGGGGTAGGCTTGTAGCTTCATCTAGACGCCACGCAACCGCCCACTATTTGGGACACCTGGGATTACCATCCTACCCCCGACCCGCAGTAGGTCCGAAATTTAAGAGGGGGCAAAGTTTGTACTTTCCCCAAATTTCAAACAAGCGTGTCCCATCTTCTGTTCAAAAAAGCCAAAAACGAGCGCGTCCCAGACCGAAACATGGTCCCCCCCCACCCGTCCGATTCCCCATTCGTACTCCATGGGCGCCAAAACTACCTCTCCACCAGCCGCGAAACCCCGGCATCCTCCGTCCGCCACCCCATCCCACCCATCAACCGCCGCCCTCCTCCATCACGCCAGAGCCGATACCCCGACGTCGTCGTCCACCGCAACCTCAACCGCAACGCCCTCCACGGCTAGTAGTTCAAGCCGAGGCCGAGCCATCCGTACCCGAGCCAGTTCAACCACGCCGTCCTGCGCCTCACCGCTGCCGCTCCAACTTCGCCACCCTCCACCGCACCGGAGCTGTTCCTGCTACGCCATCCTTCGCCGCCTCGGATCTGCTTCCCCTTCGCCGACATACAGCCACGGCAACACAGTCAACAATTTGGCCATGGGTTCGTCCAAGCTTGCACCCTCCAGAACATCGGTTTCCCCGGTAAAAAGAAGAAGATCGGCGCGACATGTGGAGGTGACCACACCGGCAACCGAAAAAGGTACTCCTCTTCCCTTATTCGTGCAAATCTTACGTCTCCGCTTGCACGGTATTCATCCCACAGAAGACACTAGTTGACCGCTTCTTCTTGATACTAGATTTTCCTAGTAACTCGCGATGCACAAGGTTTCTCCTCATATACTATTTCACCTTAGCTCAAGGTCCGTCGCCCCCCTGAATTTCAATTTCTGGCCAGTTGATTCCCAATTAACGGAAGCATTCCCTGGCGTCACAGGCGCTAGTACGCCTATTACACCGGGGAAGCAGCGCCTTGGTGTTTATCTTAGGGGCGTGTGCGACCTAGAGCTACTGGTGCCCGATCTGGAGGTCGGCCGGGATTAAAGGGATGGCCTGGGGGCGCTGCCAAGCACGGCGGTGGTGTGAGGTCGATGGGAGGGCGGGGCGGCGGAGGCAGGGGTCTGGGCCGGTGGTCGCTGGCGGTTCGAGAAAGATCGTCAACAGTGACTGGCGGGAGGTAGACGAAGGCCATCTGCCTGTTCCTTATAGATCGGACGGTTCATTAAAAAAATCGACTGACCTATTTATTTTCAGTCGACTGTTATCTTAGATATGACCACATGTGGTGGTGTGCTGGAGGAGTACCTGCATTTCCTGTGCTCATATATTACAAAATAATACGGAGTAGAATCTAATTTTGTTTGCCATGCAATGTTGTAGAGCTATCATATGTCTCCTGTCATTTATTTTCCAGCCACCTGCTATCTGCTACTTTTACAGTGCACTAGTTCTGCAAACACTTCACCCTTACTCTCACTATTGTGTTTTTATGCAAGGGTATTTCAGACTCTACTGCCATGAGAGAAGCCAAAAAGAAAAGAGAGAAGTCGCTCCAGTTTCGTGTGCGGTTAGGCAAGACACGTTACAGCGCTATAAAGGGTGCAGTGTCAGCAGATGGAGACGGTAAACGTAGCTCTGGAGTTGATGACCTCGCTCGCAATGAACCACCATCCCAGGTGCTTGCTTTAACTTCGCGGTGTCATATGTGGTTGCATGTTCCATATGGTGTCTAGCTTGTATTCGAAAGGCCGAAGTCGGTAAGATAAGGAAAGATATTTTTTTACATGAACCACCATCCCGTGAGCACCAGAAGACAAATAGCTAGTCAGGGCACTGGCCGAGCCAGTGACAAGCCCAAAAAAGATAGGCATCACCTGGAAGCCAACTAAAAAGCTGTGATGGTGGCGAAGCAGCCCGCCTCCCACCAGGCTCTCAGGTCCTAGATGATCATGCTCACCACTCCAGCCGGATGTCTAGCTTGTATTGCTTCCAATTTGGTTAAATTGCATCTGCTTAGCTTACACATTATACCTTTGAATATGACATGCCTTTCTGTTTTTGGTACATACTAGTACATCTGTGTATTAACCATGTTCTTACATCAAACTAATGTTCTTGTGTATCCCTCATCATCACTTATGACGAGGCAGGCAGGCAAGGGGACTACTCCTCATTTAAAGAATGCAGCGTCAGCCTCCCGACATGATTCTCAAGAAACAGAAATGCTAGATGAAGATAGTGAACGTAGCTCTGTAGTTGATTACAGCATTTCCCCTACACTAGCATCGCAGGTGCTTGCTCTAACTTGGCAGCGTGATATGTGGTTGCATGTTGCATATGGTGTCTAGATTGTAATTCTTCCAATCTGGTTAAACTGCATGTGCTAGTCTGCTTAGCTTATACATTATACCTGTTAATGTGACATGCCTTCCTGTATTTAGTACATAGTACATCTGTCTATTAAGCATGTCCTTACATAAAACTATTGTTTTTTTGTATCCCGCATCAATCAACATGACGAGACACCTTTAGTATATGCAGTGCGATATTAGTTGCCTCTTTCATATGATTTATAGCATGCACTGCTTCTAATTTGTTGAAATTCCATTTATGATGGGACGCTTTTAACTTGGCAGAGTCATATTGGTTGCATCTTTCATGTGGTGTCTAGCTTGCATTGCTTCTTATTTGCTGGAATGGTTTCTGCTTAGTTTACACAAACAGTTGTGAACATGCCATGTCGTCCTGTTTTTCGTACATATTCCATCCTGGTATCATGTGTTTGCCTTACATCAAAGTAGTGATTGTCAGTATCATGCATGAATGAGTTCTGAAGAGAGAATTTTATTGCTTTTTCTTGTCGGTTTTACTTGACAATTCAAAATCAATAAAGCGGAAGGAAGTTAGCAAGGCAGCGGATAAAGGTGCTCCTTCCGAATGGAGGGCCTCTACAGTTTCTACTCCTCCACACCCCCAAGATGATTTCCAAGACAACACATGCATAGACACTCAACAAAGCTGTGTTTATGATGAGCACGTCTCCCCTAGTGCAGCATCACCGGTGCTCCCTCTAACTTGGCACTGTTATATGTGGTTGCATGTTATGTGTGATGTCTAGCTTGTATTGCTTCTAATTTTGTTGAATTCCATCTGCTTACTTTATACATTATACTTCAATAAGACACGTGTTCTTGTTTCTAGAACATACAATATCTGTCTATCACACCATGTTCTTACATCAAATTACTACTGTTGTGTAACCTGCAACAATCACTTATCATAAGACACGTTTGACTTCGGAGTGTGATATAGGTTACATCTCACATTCTTTTCTAGCTTGTACTACTAATTTGTTGAAATGGCACTTATGACGAGACAGTTTTAACTTGGTAGAGTGATATTCGTTGCATCTTTCATATGGTGTCTAGCTTTCATTGCTTCTAATTTGTTGAAATGCCTTCTCCTTAGTTTACACATCATAAGCTGTGAATATGCAATGCTGTGAATATGCAATGGCACTAATGACGAGAGACCTCTAACATGGTAGTGTGATGTTGTTTGCATCTTGCATATGATTTATTTCTTGTACTGCTTCACATTTGTTTAAACGCCATTTATGATGAGACACTATTAACTTGGCAGAGCGATATTTGTAGCATCTTTCATATGGTGTCTACCTTCCATTGCATTGCTTCTAATTTGGTGAAATGTCTTCTTCTTAGTTTACACATCATAGTTCTGGTTATCTCTTCCGTCCTGTTTTTCATACATATTACATCCTCCTATCATGTGGTTGTCTAACATCAAAGTTTAGTTCGTCTGCATCACGCATCAATTTGTTCTGGAGAACTAAATTGTTATTCGTTTTTCTTGTCGGCTTGACTTAACATGGCACAGAGAAAGAGGAAGAAACACAGAATGGCAGGGAATAAGAAGCGGATGAATCCTGTAGATTCTGCTGGTACTGATGGTGCAATAGAAGGTCAAAGTCCAGCGGAAAATTCTACAAACACGGCATCCCATGCTACACGAGTTGCAAAAAAAGCCAAACAGAAACAAATAGCTGCCACCAAACAAGCAGTGACAGCCCTAGTTCTTGCAACACCTACCACAGTACTACCAGCTGCACGACTTACTCGTGCGTCAACTGAGCTAGCAGCACGTTCCCAAGCTCCCTTGCCACCTGACACTACTTCCCAAGCACTCTTGACACAAGACGAGTTGGCAATATCAGATGAACCTTGTGAGCTTCAACAGCAAGAAGATAGTTGTTGGAGTCAAGTTATAGTTGCATGCTTCTTTATATGTAGTCTCACAGTTTGATGTACACTAACACTTCCTATGTTTGTTGTTGGACTAGCACCTAGGCGCAAGAAGGTGGCGAGGCAACTATAACCGCAATGTCAGCTCTTGCTGCAGTGGGTCAGTACCTGTCCACTAACAGTGCCAAAAGCATGTTCCTGCGTAATACTGGGTTGGTTGTTAAGGCAATATCGTCCAAACTGCCTCATGATCAAGATATGCAAGCTCAAAGCAATGTTGTATCTGCGCTCCAGACACAAGTCCATTCCCTAACAGAGACCCTTTGTGAAACAAGGAGAAACATTGCTCAATGTCGTCAAGATATGCATGGTTTTGAAACCAGACTATCAGACATTTGCTATGTTGTTCAGGAGCCTAGGGGAAATGAAGGCGAGGGTTATGGTGCTCCATCGGACAATACAGCATGAAAACGTAACAGTCAGGTCAAATGAACTGAGCTTCTGGACTTCTGGTGGTGCATTTATCTGCTAGACTGTTAAGTTTTATGCCAACCTTCCTTTTGTTATATAGTTGTAATTTGTTTTGGTGCGATACAAAATTTATTCTTAACGTGCAGCCACCGGCTGAAGAAAACAGCAAGCCGTTTTTGTATAGTGTAGGGTGTTCCCTATATTTGCACTGGTGGCGATCTTTGATGCCGGGTGAATGTAATCTGTGCAATCGCCTTAATAGCCTAGCGTTAGTTTCGGACTTATTTATTTCCTAGTCTTCTTTTTCCCTGGTTTGCTAGTGGCCACAACTACCATGGGCCATATACGGGCCGTAGGATCCATGGGTCTCCTACGGGCCATCGATAAATGGGCCTGTAATCGGTGGGCCTCGAGCCGTCGGATAAATGGGTCTACATGGGCCGTAATCGGGCGTAATTGGTATCAGCCCAGCACGGTAACAGGCCGTAGGACAGCAAAGGCTTAATTCTGTCACAGGCATAACGGGTCGTTAATGGGCCAGAATATAGGATGGGCTGGAAACGGCGCAACGGGTTAATGCCATGGGCCGAATTTGGCCCATTAGGGTAATAGGCCAGTAACAGGCCGACTCTTGCCATGGGCCGAATTTGGCCCATTAGGGGAACAGGCCAGTAACGGGCCGACTCTTGCCATGGGTCGAATTTGGCCCATTAGGGGAACAGGCCACTAACGGGCCGGAAGTAATCGAGGGCCGAAAAGGAGCCCAAGAACGTATGGGCCATCAATAGGCCGAAAGCTAACACAGGCTAGAAACGGCCCATGTAAATCACGGGCCGTTAACGGGTATAAAGAAAATTACTGTTCATTATGGGCTAGAGTCACCGTGGGCCTGTAAAGGGCCGAAAGATACGAAGGCCTCATATGGGCCGAAAGACGTCGTGGGCCATACATGGGCCGAAAGTGAAATGGGCTGGTGTTATATTCGACGGCCCACATGACGTTGTTGGGCCGATTTCCTTTAGGGCCTAACGGGCCATGAGTTAACGGGCCGTAAAATGGGCTATTTGCGAAGAGACCGTTAACAGGCTTTTCATGGGCCAGCCCGTTAACTTTTGACCAAGTCAAACGGGCCGGCTTTGTAAGCTAAATGGGCCGGTGGTGGGCCGTGGCACGTGTCGACATATCCTAGGGGCCTATCTGACCCACTGACAAGCTAACACGTGTTTCGTCCGGCCAATAAGAATTTTACACGTGGAAATTTCCCATTGGTCGGGGCTGTTAACGGGTTATCGGATCCAAAACCCGACCCGATAGCTTAACGGCGTTCCGTTATGGTGGATGCCACGTGTCGGTCACCCTTGACGAAAGCACTTCTGTGACGCGCGTTTTATCGTCATGGAAGTGGACACTTCCGTGATGATAATTTTGGTAATGTCATGGAACACTTCTAGGACAGCACAGGTATGACTATCTTGATTCTGTCATAAAATCGTCATGGATGTACATGCATGACAAAAATGCGACCTACTGTGACAAACACGTATCATCACGGAAGTGTATTTTTTTTGTAGTGTACACCTTGTTAGAGAAGTTGACGAGGAGCTGGGAGTCACCCTTGATGGTGAGACGCTTCACTCCCAAGGCCGCCGCTGCCTTGAGGCCGGCGATCAACCCTTCATACTCCACAATGTTGTTGGAGACCTTCTCGCCCCGCTGGAAGCAGAGCTGCATAGCATAGTAGAGCTTGTCTTGGGTGTGCAAGATGAGCACTGCTCGAGCCCCCGCGCCTTGGCGTGCGAAGGCGCCGTCGAAATACATGATCCAACCATCTGATGCTTCACTTCCCGGTGAGAGGGATCGGCTCTCGCCGACTTCAGGTTCCGGGGCATCGGTCCATTCGGCCACGAAGTCGGCGAGGGCGGCCCCCTTGATGACCCTGGTTGTGCTGAACTCAAGCTGAAATGCCTGTAGCTCGATGTTCCACTCGGCGACCGTTCCCGTGACATTGGGGCTCTGGAGCACCCTTTCCAATGGATAGGCTGAGACGACCTTGATCGGGTGTCCTTGGAAGTAGTGGCGCAACTTGCGTGAGGCCACCAGGAGCGCGAGCAAAAGTTTCTGTGGCATGGGATACCGTGCTCTCGCGTCCTGCAGCACCGTGCTGACGAAGTACACTGGGTGCTCGACGAGGGCGGGAGCGTCGATGGAGCCTGCAGCTGCCGGAGATTGGGGCGTTTCCTGAGGTGATGGGACCTCAGGAGCCTGGTCATCCGTTGGGGCCCCTGCAGGCCCGAGGACACCGTCTTGCTGGGTCTGACCGTTCACTGTCGTTGTTGCAGCTCTTGCGGCACCGTCTTGGTGCTGCGTCGCCCCGGCCGAAAGTGCGGCACGGCGCGGCGGATTCTTGGCCTGGCGCACTTCTAGAACAGCCACCAGCGCCGCGCTGGCGGAGTGGGGAGTGGCAGCTAGGTAAAGCACCAGGGGCTCGAGGGGACGAGGCGCCGCCATCACCGGAGGGCTGGTCTGGTATCTCTTGAGGTCTTGAAATGCCAGGTCGGCCTTGATACGTCTCCAACGTATCTATAATTTTTTATTGTTCCATGCTATTATATTATCCATCTAGGATGTTTTATATGCATTTATATGCTATTTTATATGATTTTTGGGACTAACCTATTAACCTAGAGCCCAGTGCCAGTTTTTTTCCTTGTTTTTGAGTATCGCAGAAAAGGAAAACCAAACAAAGTCCAATTGACCTGAAATTTCATGGAGATTATTTTTGGACCAGAAGAAGCCCACGGAGTATCGGAGATGGACCAGAAGAGTCTCGAGGCACCCACGAGGGTGGCGGGCACGCCCTATCCCCCTGGGCGCGCCCCCTACCTCGTGGCCGCCTTGGAGACCCCCTGACTTGTTCCCGACGCCAAAAATCCCTATAAATATAGAAACCCCCGAAAAGAAACCTAGATCGGGAGTTCCGCCACCGCAAGCCTCTGTAGCCATCAAAAACCAATCGGGACCCTGTTCCGGCACCCTGCCGGAGGGGGGATCCCTCACCGTTGGCCATCTTCATCATCCCGGCGCTCTCCATGACGAGGAGGGAGTAGTTCACCCTCGGGGCTGAGGGTATGTACCAGTAGCTATGTGTTTGATCTCTCTCTCTCTCTCTCTCTCGTGTTCTTGATTTGGCCCGATCTTGACGTATCGGGAGCTTTGCTATTATAGTTGGATCTTATGATGTTTCCCCCCCTCTACTCTTTTGTAATGGATTGAGTTTTCCCTTTGAAGTTATCTTATCGAATTGAGTCTTTAAGGATTTGAGAACACTTGATGTATGTCTTGCCTGGGATACCCGTGGTGACAATGGGGTATTCTATTGATCCACTTGATGTATGTTTTGGTGATCAACTTGTAGGTTCCGTGACCTTGGGAATCTATGCATAGGGGTCGGCACACGTTTTCGTCTTGACTCTCTGGTAGAAACTTTGGGGCACTCTTTGAAGTTCTTTGTGTTGGTTGAATAGATGAATCTGAGATTGTGTGATGCATATCGTATAATCATACCCACGGATATTTGAGGTGACATTGGAGTATCTAGGTGACATTAGGGTTTTGGTTGATTTGTGTCTTAAGGTGTTATTCTAGTACGAACTCTAGAATAGATTGAATGGAAAGAATAACTTCGTGTTATTTTGCTACGGACTCTTGAATAGATCGATCAGAAAGGATAACTTTGAGGTGGTTTTGTACCCTACCATAATCTCTTCGTTTGTTCTCTGCTATTAGTGACTTTGGAGTGACTCTTTGTTGCATGTTTAGGGATAGTTATATGATCCAATTATGTTATTATTGTTGAGAGAACTTGCACTAGTGAAAGTATGAACCCTAGGCCTTGTTTCCTAGCATTGCAATACCATTTAAGCTCACTTTTATCGCTTGCTACCTTGCTGTTTTTATATTTTCAGATTACAAAAACCTATATCTACCATCTATATTGCACTTGTATCACCATCTCTTCGCCGAACTAGTGCACCTATACAATTTACCATTGTATTGGGTGTGTTGGGGACACAAGAGACTCTTTGTTATTTGGTTGCAGGGTTGTTTGAGAGAGACCATCTTCAATCTACGCCTCCCACGGATTGATAAACCTTAGGTCATCCACTTGAGGGAAAATTGCTACTGTCCTACAAACCTCTGCACTTGGAGGCCCAACAACGTCTACAAGAAGAAGGTTATGTAGTAGACATCAGGCCTCCGGGGTCCATTCGAACGGGCCCTTCTTCTTCATCAGCTTGAAGAATGGCAGGGCGCGCTCCCCAGCATGGAGATGAAGCGCCCCAGCGAGGTCACGCAGCCCGCAAGCTTCTGCATTTCCTTGAGGGTTTGCAGCGGGCTCATGTCTTCTATTGCCTTGACCTTCTCCGGGTTAGCCTCAATCCCCCTGCGGGACACGAGGAAGCCCAGCTGCTTGCCGGAGGGAACGCCGAACACGCACTTCTCTGGGTTAAGTCGCAGGTCCACCTGGCGCAGGCTTGCGAAGGTATCCTCCAGGTCCTGAATCAGGGTTCTCACCTCCCGGGATTTTACCATGATGTCGTCGACATAGGCTTCAGCGTTTCTCCCGAGTTGCTGGCCCAGGTAGATATGCATCAGCCGTTGGAAGGTCGCCCCTGCGTTGTGCAGCCTGAACGGCATGCAAGTGTAGCAGTATACCCTGCACGGGGTCAGGAAAGCCGTCTTCTCCACATCCTCCACTGCCATCTTGATCTGGTGGTAGCCCGAGAAAGTGTCCAAGAAACACAGCAGGTCACACTCGGTGGTGGAGTCGATGATCTGGTTGATGCGCGGAAGCGGGAACGGGTCTTGGGGACAGGCCTTGTTGAGGTTGGTGAAGTCGACACACATGTGCTCCTTCCCGCCTTTCTTTGGCATGACGACGTGATTCGCCAGCCACTCCGGGTACCGGACCTCGCGAATGACACCTGCTGCCTCCAGCTTGTGGGTTTCCTAGACGATGAAGGACTGCTTCTCCGTGGACTGTTGCCGCACCTTTTGCTTCGCAGGGCGCACATTGGGGCACACCCTTAAGTGATGCTCGATTCCCCCCCTCGGGACTCCTACCAGCTGCTTGGGTTCCCAGGCGAATACCTCCTTGTTCGCGTGCAAGGACTTCACCAATGCCTCCTCTTGATCTAGGTCGAGGTTGGCGCCTATGGTGAAGGTGGCTCCTGAGGGTCCACCTTCCTCGACCGGTACTTGCTTCGTTTCGGCCCGATCTTGAGTGAACAACTGCTTCTTCTTAGCCGGCGCGGCGTCCTTAGCTCTGGGGGTGGCCTCGTCGGCCGGGCATGCTGCCGCGGCAGCCTTAAAGGCAAGCTTGAGTGCCGTCAGAGCCTCCTTGGTGTCCCCCGCCATGGTTAGGACGCCGTTGCTCCCATGCATCTTCATAAGGTTGTAGGCTGGATGGGTCACCGCCATAAACTGAGCCAAGGCCGGGTACCCGAGGATGGCGTTATATGGGAGGCCGATGCGGGCGATGTCGAAGTCGATCAGCTCTGTGCGGTAGTTGTCGCGAGTGCCGAAGGTCACAGGAAGGCGGATCTGCCCTAGGGGGCTGGTGGAGCCGCTGCCGACTCCGGAGAAGGGCCTGGTGGGACGGAGCCGTTCATGCGGCACGTGAAGCAAGTCGAAAGCTTCCACGGAGAGCACATTAAGGCCGGCCCCGCCGTCGATGAGGGTCTTGGTGACGGCTACGTTGCAGATGGTGGGCGTGCAAAGCATTGGGAGCACGATCGAGCTGGCAGTGGTGACGGGGTGATCCCCCGAGTCAAAGGTGAGGTCGGCCTTGGGCGCCGCCCATCCTGGAGGAGCTCCTTGCTGCACAGAGGCGGCGCCGGTCTGGCGGAAGAACTGCTTGGTGTGACAGTCCGAGGGTGGTGCTTGCGAGCCGCCGAGGAGGGCTGCGATGGCGACAGGCGCCGGTGCCGCAAAGCGCGCGACGAAGAGGCCGCATAGCTCCTCCCAAGAGGCCACAGAGGATCCTGGGAGGGCGAGCAGCCAGGCGCGCGGTGCGCCAACCAGGGCCATGGGAAACCAGTTGGCCATGACTTTGTTGTCGCCTCCAGCTTCCAGGACGGCCTCCTCGTATGCTAGCAGGAAGGCCGACGGATCTGCTGCGCCGTCGTAGCGCGGCGGCATCTCCGGCTTGAACTTGGGAAGCCACTGCACCCACCGCAAGGCGGGGGCAAAAGCTCTGAGCCCCTTGGCGCCACCGTGGGCGTCTGTTGACCCAGTCGGAGGAGCAACACCGGCCATGGGGACAGGGCGGGGAGGCGGTGCCAGCGGAGAGGCGAACTTCAGCGTACCCCCTACCTGGCGTGCCAAATGTCGGATTACGGGTTCTGGCAAAACCCTTGAGGTTCAAACTATGGGGTGCGCACGAAGATCTCTCTCCCCCTAGCTCACTCTCTCACCATGATCTCAAAGCCTAGCTCGCCGAACCCGAGGAACAAGGGACACAAGAGTTTATACTGGTTCGGGCCACCGATGTGGTGTAATACCCTACTCCAGTGTGGTGTGGTGGATTGCCTTGTAGGCTGGGATGAACAAGTACAAGGGAAGAACTACCTCCTGAGGAGAGGTGTTCTTGAGCTCGGTGAGCTTGTGTGTGTGGATGGAATGGATCTGATCCCAGATCAGTTACCTTCTACAGTGGTGGCTAGTCCTATTTATAGAGGACCGGGTCCTCTTCCCAAATGTTAGGCGGGAAGGGATCCCACAACGGCCAATTCGAAGGGGGATAGCTAGTACAAGCTATCCTGACAAAAGGTGGTCTTCGCCTGCCAAAGGCTCTAGTGGTGACGCCGTCGTGGGCTCCGCGATGACCTCCATCCTGTCGTCTTGCTGGTCTTGGTCTCGGTGCACCTATATGGAAACCTTTGCTTGATGCCTCGGGACTCCTCGCCTGCGCCTGCTCCTTTAGCACCAAAGAGGAAACCAACACTCTGCGCCCGCTAGCGCCCACCTGGCTTTGGTCGTCATGGCTCACGTGATGGGAACCTCACGAGGTGCCCCTCGCCTTGATCTCTCCGCTCCTCGCGAGCCAGCCTACTGAGGCTGCCCCTGAGGAGGTCTTGTGTCACCCGCCTCGTGAGACTTGGCCCCTCGCGAGGGTCTTGAGTATTTGCTGGTGAAGATGGGTCGTACCAGGCCGTTAGTGTTGCCACGCCGTGGGCCGCAGGCAGGCAAGTCTGGGGACCCCCATTCCCAGAATACAGACAGTCCTTGTTGAAGGTTAAAACAGCAAAGTTGACGAAACATCGTTGTGGTTTTGATGTGTAGGTAAGAACGGTTCTTACTAGAAGCCCGTAGCAGCCACGTAAAACTTGCAACAACAATGTAGAGGACGTCTAGCTTGTTTTTGCAGGGCATGTTGTGATGTGATATGGTCAAGACATGATGTGATATATGTTGATGTATGAGATGATCATGTTTTGTAAAAGTTATCGGCAACTGGCAGGAGCCTTATGGTTGTCGCTTTATTGTATGAAATGCAATCGCCATGTAATTGCTTTACTTTATCACTATGCGTTAGCGATAGTTGTAGAAGCAATAGTTGGCGAGACGACAACGACGCTATGATGGAGATCAAGGTGTCAAGCCGGTGACGATGGAGATCATGACGGTGCTTTGGAGATGGAGATCAAAAGCAAAAGATGATGATGGCCATATCATGTCACATATTTTGATTGCATGTGATGTTTATCTTTTATGCATCTTATTTTTCTTAGTACGACGGTAGCATTATAAGATGATCCCTCACTAAAATTTCAAGGTATAAGTGTTCTCCCTGAGTATGCACCATTGTGACAGTTCATCATGCCGAGACACCACGTGATGATCGGGTGTGACAAGCTCTACGTTCACATACAACGGGTGCAAGACAGTTTTGCACATGCTGAATACTCGGGTTAAACTTGATGAGCCTAGCATGTACAGACATGGCCTCGGAACACTGGAGACCAAAAGGTCAAACGTGAATCATATTGTAGATATGATCAACATAGAGATGTTCAACATTGAAAACTACTCCATCTCACGTGATGATCGGACATGGTTTAGTTGATTTGGATCACGTAATCATTTAGATGACTCGAGGGATGTCTATCTAAGTGGGTGTTCTTAAGTAATATGATTAATTGAACTTAATTTATCATGAACTTAGTCCTGATAGTTTTTGCATATCTATGTTGTAGATCAATAGCTCGCGTTGTAGCTCCTATATATTTTTGATATGTTCCTAGAGAAAACTAAGTTGAAAGATGATAGTAGCAATGATGCAGACTGGGTCCGTGATCTGAGGATTATCCTCATTGCTGCACAGAAAAATTATGTCCTTGATGCACCGCTAGGTGACAGATCTATTGCAGGAGCAGAAGCAGACGTTATGACGTTTGACAAGCTTGGTATGATGACTACTTGATAGTTTAGTGCGCCATGCTTAACGGCTTAGAACCGGGACTTCAAAAACATTTTGAACGCCACGGAGCATATGAGATGTTCCAAGAGCTGAAATTGGTATTTCAGACTCATGCCCGTGTCGAGAGGTATGAGACCTCTGACAAGTACTTTGCCTACAAGATGGAGGAGAATAGCTCACGCAGTGAGCATGTGCTTGATACGTCTCCAACGTATCTATAATGTATGAAGTATTCATGCTATTATATATTCTGTTTTGGATGTTTATGGGCTTTATTAAACACTTATATATTATTTTTGGGACTAACCTATTAACCGGAGGCCCAGCCCAAATTGTTGTTTTCTTGCCTATTTCAGTGTTTCGAAGAAAAGGAATATCAAACGGAGTCCAAACGGAATGAAACCTTCAGGAGAGTTATTTTTGGAACGATAGCAATCTAGGAGACTTGGAGTAGACGTCAGGGAAGCTTCGAGGTGGCCACGAGGCAGGGAGGCGCGCCTGCCCCCCTGGGCACGCCCCCACCCTCGTGGGCCCCTCGTGGCTCCCCTGACCGACTCCTTTCACCTATATATATCCATATACCCTAAAAACATCGGGGAGCAGAATAGATCGGGAGTTCCGCCGCCGCAAGCCTCTGTAGCCACCAAAAACCAATCGGGACCCTGTTCCGGCACCTTGCCGGAGGGGGGGATCCATCACCAGTGGCCATCTTCATCATCCCGGCGCTCTCCATGACGAGGAGGGAGTAGTTCACCCTCGGGGCTGAGGGTATGTACCAGTAGCTATGTCTTTGATCTCTTTCTCTCGTGTTCTTGAGGTGATATGATCTTGATGTATCGCGAGCTTTGCTATTATAGTTGGATCTTATGATGTTTCTCCCCCTCTACTCTCTTGTAATGGATTGAGTTTTCCCTTTGAAGTTATCTTATCGGATTGAGTCTTTAAGGATTTGAGAACACTTGATGTATGTCTTGCATGTGCTTATCTGTGGTGACAATGGGATATCATGTGATCTACTTAATGTATGTTTTGGTGATCAACTTGCAGGTTCCGTGATCTCGTGAACTTATGCATAGGGGTTGGCACACGTTTTCTTCTTGACTCTCCGGTAGAAACTTTGGGGCACTCTTTGAAGTACTTTGTGTTGGTTGAATAGATGAATCTGAGATTGTGTGATGCATATCGTATAATCATACCCACGGATACTTGAGGTGACATTGGAGTATCTAGGTGACATTAGGGTTTTGGTTGATTTGTGTCTTAAGGTGTTATTCTAGTACGAACTCTATGATAGATTGAACGGAAAGAATAGCTTCGTGTTATTTTACTACGGACTCTTGAATAGATCGATCAGAAAGGATAACTTTGAGGTGGTTTCGTACCCTACCATAATCTCTTCGTTTGTTCTCCGCTATTAGTGACTTTGGAGCGACTCTTTGTTACATGTTGAGGGATAGTTATATGATCCAATTATGTTATTATTGTTGAGAGAACTTGCACTAGTGAAAGTATGAATCCTAGCCTTGTTTCCTAGCATTGCAATACCGTTTTCGCTCACTTTTACCACTTGTTACCTTGCTGTTTTTATATTTTCAGATTACAAATACTCATATCTATCATCCATATTGCACTTGTATCACCATCTCTTCGCCGAACTAGTGCACCTATACAATTTACCATTGTATTGGGTGTGTTGGGGACACAAGAGACTCTTTGTTATTTGGTTGCAGGGTTGTTTGAGAGAGACCATCTTCATCCTACGCCTCCTATGGATTGATAAACCTTAGGTCATCCACTTGAGGGAAATTTGCTACTGTCCTACAAACCTCTGCACTTGGAGGCCCAACAACGTCTACAAGGAGAAGGTTGCGTAGTAGACATCAAGCTCTTTTCTGGCGCCGTTGCCGGGGAGGTGAGTGCTTGAAGGTATATCTTTAGATCATGCAATCGAATCTTTTAGTTTCTTGTTTTATCACTAGTTTAGTTTATAAAAGAAAATCACAAAAAATGGAATTGAGTTTGCCTCATACGCTTCATCTTTTTAATATCTTCCGTGAGAATGATGGAAAGGAAAATTGTGCTCAAGTGCTAGAAGAAGAAGTCTATAAATTTTTTGGCACTAAATCTTTGAATGATGAGCATGATTGCAATGTTGTTAGTATGAACTCTTTGAATATCCATCGTACTAATGATGATTGCACTAGTCATGATGAAAATGTCTCTTATAAGCATGTCAATTTTTGTGGAGTGCATAGAGTTTGCAAGTACACACCAAATAGGGAAGATAGATTTTGCAAGAGGCATAAGTATTTAGAAACCAAATGGTTGCAAGAAAGGCTAGATGTTTGTGCTGAAAATTTAAAATATCTTTGCCACACTTATGAACTTTGCAATGAACATGGTCATTTAAATCTCCAATGCAAATTGTTTCATGATCGAATCGTGTCCAAAAATTGTGATGACTTGATTTCCCTTGCACATCATAATGAACTTAGTTTGCTTTTGGGTTATGAAGAAGTGAAACGTATAACTAAGCATATTCCAGAATATAACCTTGAGAAATTCCTCGATATTGATCTAGAAGAAATTTTTATGTATTGTGCGGTGAATTGCATTGAAAATCCTTATGTTGCCAATTACATAAAGAAGAGAAAGAAAATAGAAGAGGAAGAGAATACTAATGAAAGGGAAGAGACTTCCCAATATCCTCCTATTATTTCTTATGATGAATCAGGTAACGAGGAGGAGCTTTCTATTCAACCAATCTCATTAATAAGGAGCTCAAAGAAGAGGGTTAAACCCACACATGATGTGAATAAGAAAAAGAAAAGACGAAGAAGCAAAGGTAGAAAGGTATCCCTCTCAAATGATGTTGCTCCTACTACTCATTGTGATGATGATAATTGCTATACTATTGGTGCTATCCATACTATTAATGATGAGAGTGATTATGCTTATGATATGAAAAGGCCCAAGCTTGGGGATGATATGTTTGATGAGAATGACATGTTTGAGAATATATTTGCTGCAATTAATGTTTGTCCCAAGCTTGGGGATGCTATGTTTAATGAAGATGATATTTCTAGCCTCCCAAGTATTGATGAGCAAATTTATTATGATGATAGCATGCCTCCTACTTATGATGATTATATTGATGAAAGTGGGTTTGGAAGAGTGTCAACTTTAGGAAGTAATGATCCCACTATTTTGGAGGATGTTGAATCTTATTGTGATAATTATGAAAGTGGATTTGGAGAGGTCATGACTTTATTTAGTAATGATTCCACTATCTTGGAAGAGATCTCAATTGATTATGTTGAGAACAAAGTTGCTACTTATGATGATTATTGTGATGACACTTATGCTATAAAAAGTAGTGATGATTATATTTATAAAACTTGTCATGATTACCCTTTTTCTGAACATTAGTCTTTTAATGTGGAAACAATTTATAGTATTCGAGTTTCTTATGATACTCCCACTATTCCGAATGAGAAGAATTTTTCTTATGTGGAGAGTAATAAAATTTCTATGCTTGTGGATCATGAAAAGAATGCTTCATGTGATGGTTATATTGTTGAATTCATTCATGATGCTACTGAAAATTATTATGAGGGAGGAACATATGCTTGTAGGAATTGCAATAATATTAAGTTTCCGCTCTATGTGTTGAAAATTTTGAAGTTATGCTTGTTTTGCCTTCCTATGCTAGTTGATTATTGTTCCCATAAATTGTTTGCTCACAAAATCCCTATGCATAGGAATTGGGTTAGACTTAAATGTGTTAGTCATATTCTTCATGATGCTCCCTTTATGTAATATCTTTTTTTGTGAGCATCATTGAAATCATCATGCCTAGCTAGGGGCGTTAAACGTTAGCGCTTGTTGGGAGGCAACCCAATTTTATTTTAGTTTCTTGCTTTTTGGTTCTGTTTAGTAATAAATAATCCATCTATCTTCTGTTTAGATGTGGTTTTATGTTTTAATTAGTGTTTGTGCCAAGTAGAACCTTTGGGAAGGCTTGGGTGAAGTCTTTTTGATCTTGCTGTAAAAAACAGAAACTTTAGCGCTCACGAGATTAGCTACAACTTTTTACTGGAGAGTGCTATTTAGTTGATTCTTTTTGCAGATGATTAATAGATAAATTCCTCACGTCCATAAATTTATTTCAGAATTTTTGGAGTGCCAGAAGTATACGTTTGATACAGATTACTACAGACTGTTCTGTTTTTGACAGATTCTGTTTTCTATGTGTTGTTTGCTTATTTTGATGAATCTATGAGTACTATCGGAGGGTATTGTCGGTGTGGAATGATACCTATGGGATCAAAAGAATCCCTACTACGGTTGCCGGGGCGCGGGGTTGCGAGAAGAGCAGGGCTAGTAGACAGCACAAGGATCGTTTACCCAGGTTCGGGCCGCGAGGATGCGTAAAACCCTAGTCCTGCTTTGGTGGGTGTATTTCAGAGAGTTCTTGAGCTCTCGAACTAGCTGTGGTGAGTGCGTGGTTTGAAAGAGCCGAATCCTTCTTCAATATGCCATGGGCCTCCTTTTATAGTCAGAAGGGGCTGCCACAGTGGCACACAGGAGGTGGAAAGGCGTACAGTGCCTTGAGCTTATCGCTCGTATTACAGGACAAGACGCATTTAATGCGTAGCTTAGGTGTCCCCTTGCTTTATCGGGGACGGGGGCGAGGCCCGTCCCGTCCATCGCCGCTCCTCCTCGCTTTGACACGCGCCTCGGCCAGTGATGCGTGCGGTGCCATGTAGGCAGGCAGGCAGCTGAGTTGGCGCAGTGGTGGAGCCTTCACGAAGATCTGCATGCCGCCACGCAGGCGCTCGATGAGTTGGCCTGGGAGTTGCATGTTGCCACGCAGGTGCCCGCCCAGCTGGTTGGGCTGGCAGCTGCATGTGAACGGTGGTGGAAGCTTGGTTGACGTGGGCCTGGCGGTGGCGCTGCTGGCATTCTTGGTGAGGGCCTTGCCGGGTGGCCCGGCAAGGGTCTTGCCGAGTGGCCCGGCAAGGGCCTTGCCGTGGCGCGATGTTGTCCCCGGCAAGGGCCTTGCCGGGGGTCTGGTGGCCTTCCTCGGCAAGGATCTTGCCAAGGATCGTCGTCTTCTAATCCTCATCTGATCTTGAATATGTCTTCACAAAGATCTGCATGCCACCACAGAGGCGCCTTCCCGAGCCCTGGCCCCACGTGGATGATGGCGTTGGGGACCGTGGGCTCAAGGGTGGCTCACTCTGTTGGTGTGGGGCGAGCTGCCCCGGCAAGGATCTTGCCGGGGCTGCTGAGGCTGCCCCGGCAAGGGTCTTGCCGGGGGAACCTGCTTCGTCCCTCTACTCTTTGTGGTATTGGCCTTGGCGTTGCTCTGATCATCTTGGGCTTCGGTCTTACCTTGGCTCACCTCCCCTGTTCTGCCTGGTGTGACCGCGGGCGCGGCTCCGACTGCCCGTGCACAGGTATAGGGGTACAAAAACGCACCCCTCTTTTTGTACACCGACAGGAGCCCCTGCGCCTGGGCCACACATAAGCGCGACACGTTGTTGGGCCAGGCCCAAAACGGTGAGCGGGCAGGCGGGGCGGTTTTTACCGCGGTAAAAACTCTTCGCGCGCTTTGCTCCCCACGACCTGCGCGCGCGGTGCGGCGTGGAGGGGTGTGCGTGACGTGGACGGCATGCGTGGGGCGGTTTCCGCACGCATGCGTCACATCGCAGTAAAGAGGCGGCTCGCGCCTTCCCCGTAAAAAGAAGGAGGCGTGGAGGCGCGGCTCATTTACTGAATGGGGCCGGGTCGCGGTCTTCAAGGCGTCCACTCTCCACGATCACGGGGTGGGGGGATGTCGCTTCACCCGTCCCCTCGGTTCTGCACGTTCGCCATGCGTCCTTCATGCGCCTGGGGTGGCAAGCGGTGGAGGCGGGAAACCGGGCCGTCGCGGGTTGGGGCAGCGGGTCGGTCCTGATTCCCTGCGCCTCCGGTGGCTGGATTGGCCGAGCGGGGCGGCCGTGTTGGGGAACGTAGTAATTTCAAAAAAAATCCTACGCACACGCAAGAACATGGCGATGCATAGCAATGAGAGGGGAGAGTGTTGTCCACATACCCTCGTAGACCGAAAGCGGAAGCGTTATCACAACGCGGTTGATGTAGTCGTACGTCTTCACGATCCAGCCGATCAAGTACCGAACGCACGGCACCTCTGATTTCAGCACACGTTCAGCTCGATGACGTCCCTCGAACTCCGATCCAGCCGAGTGTTGAGGGAGAGTTTCGTGAGCACGACGGCGTGGTGACGATGATGATGTTCTACCGACGCAGGGCTTCGCCTAAGCTCCGCAACGATATTACCGAGGTGTAATATGGTGGAGGGGGGCGCCGCACACGGCTAAAATATCGTATATCAATTGTGTGTCAAGAGGTGCCCTCCTGCCCCCGTATATAAAGGAGCAAGGAGGAGAGGGCCGGCCAAGGGGAGGTGGCGCGCCCAAGGGGGGAGTCCTACTCCCACCGGGAGTAGGACTCCTCCTTTCCTTGTGGGAGTAGGAGAAGGGAAGGGGGAAGGAGAAAGAAGGAAGGGGGCGCCCCCCTTCCCTAGTCCAATTCGGACTAGCCCATGGGGAGGGGTGCGGCCACCCTTTGGGGCCCTTCTCTCCTTTCCCGTATGGCCCATTAAGGCCCAATACGAATTCCCGTAACTCTCCGGTACTCCGAAAAATACCCGAATCACTCGGAACCTTTCCGAAGTCCGAATATAGTCGTCCAATATATCGATCTTTACGTCTCGGCCATTTCGAGACTCCTCGTCATGTCCCCGATCTCATCTGGGACTCCAAACTCCTTCGGTACATCAACATACATAAACTCATAATAAAACTGTCATCGTAACGTTAAGCGTGCGGACCCTACGGGTTCAAGAACTATGTAGACATGACCGAGACACCTCTCCGGTCAATAATCAATAGCGGAACCTGGATGCTCATATTGGCTCCCACATATTCTACGAAGATCTTTATCGGTCAAACCGCATAACAACATACGTTGTTCCCTTTGTCATCGGTATGTTACTTGCCCGAGATTTGATCGTCGGTATCTCGATACCTAGTTCAATCTCGTTACCGGCAAGTCTCTTTACTCATTCCGTAATACATCATCCCGCAACTAACTCATTAGTCACAATGCTTGCAAGGCTTATAGTGATGTGCATTACCGAGTGGGCCCAAAGATAACTCTTCGACAATCGGAGTGACAAATCCTAATCTCGAAATACGCCAACCCAACAAGTACCTTTGGAGACACCTGTAGAGCACCTTTATAATCACCCATTTACGTTGTGATGTTTGGTAGCACACAAAGTGTTCCTCCGGTAAACGGGAGTTGCATAATCTCATAGTCATAGGAACATGTATAAATCATGAAGAAAGCAATAGCAACATACTAAACGATCGAGTGCTAAGCTAACGGAATGGGTCAAGTCAATCACGTCATTCTCCTAATGAGGTGATCCCGTTAATCAAATGACAACTCATGTCTATGGCTAGGAAACATAACCATCTTTGATTAACGAGCTAGTCAAGTAGAGGCATACTAGTGACACTCTGTTTGTCTATGTATTCACACATGTATTATGTTTCGAGTTAATACAATTCTAGCATGAATAATAAACATTTATCATGATATAAGGAAATATATAATACTTTATTATTGCCTCTAGGGCATATTTCCTTCAGTCTCCCGCTTGCACTAGAGTCAATAATCTAGTTCACATCGCCATGTGATTTAACATCAATAATTCACATCACCATGTGATTAACACCCATAGTTCACATCTCTATGTGACCAACACTCAAAGGGTTTACTAGAGTCAATAATCTAGTTCACATCGCTATGTGATTAACACCCAAAGAGTACTAAGGTGTGATCATGTTTTGATTGTGAGATAATTTTAGTCAACGGGTCTGTCACATTCAGATCCGTAAGTATTTTGCAAATTTCTATGTCTACAATGCTCTGCACGGAACTACTCTAGCTAATTGCTCCCACTTTCAATATGTATCTAGACCGAGACTTAGAGTCATCTTAGATTTAGTGTCAAAACTTGCATCGACATAACCCTTTACGACGAACCTTTTGTCACTTCCATAGTCGAGAAACATATCCTTATTCCACTAAGGATAATTTTGACCGCTGTCCAGTGATCTACTCCTAGATCACTATTGTACTCCCTTGCCAAAATCAGTGTAGGGTATACAGTAGATCTGGTACACAGCATGGCATACTTTATAGAACCTATGGCCAAGGCATAGGGAATGACTTTCATTCTCTTTCTATCTTTTGCCGTGGTCGGGCTTTGAGTCTTTACTCAATTTCACACCTTGTAACACAGGCAAGAACTCTTTCTTTGACTGTTCTATTTTGAACTACTTCAAAATCTTGTTAAGGTATGTACTCATTGAAAAACTTATCAAGCGCCTTCATCTATCTCTATAGATCTTGATGCTCAATATGTAAGCAGCTTCACCGAGGTCTTTCTTTGAAAAACTCCTTTCAAACACTCCTTTATGCTTTGCAGAATAATTCTACATTATTTCCGATCAACAATATGTCATTCACATATACTTATCAGAAATGTTGTAGTGCTCCCACTCACTTTCTTGTAAATACAGGCTTCACCGCAAGTCTGTATAAAACTATATCCTTTGATCAACTTATCAAAGCGTATATTCCTACTCCGAGATGCTTGCACCAGTCCATAGATGGATCGCTGGAGCTTGCATATTTTGTTAGCACCTTTAGGATTGACAAAATCTTCTGGTTGCATCGTATACAACTCTTCTTTAATAAATCCATTAAGGAATGCAGTTTTGTTTATCCATTTGCCAGATTTCATAAAATGCGGCAATTGCTAACATGATTCAGACAGACTTAAGCATTGCTGCGAGTGAGAAAATCTCATCATAGTCAACACCTTGAACTTTGTCAAAAACCTTTTTCCGACAAGTCTAGCTTTGTAGATAGTAACACTACTATCAGCGTCCGTCTTCCTCTTGAAGATCCATTTAATCTCAATGGCTTGCCGATCATTGGGCAAGTCAATCAAAGTCCATACTTTGTTCTCAAACATGGATCTCATCTCAGATTTCAAGGCCTCAAGCCATTTTGCGGAATCTGGGCTCACCATCACTTCTTCATAGTTCGTAGGTTTGTCATGGTCTAGTAACATAACCTTCAGAACAGGATTACCGTACCACTCTGGTGCGGATCTTACTCTGGTTGACCTACGAGGTTCAGTAATAACTTGATCTGAAGTTTCATGATCATCATCATTAACTTCCTCACTAATTGGTATAGGCGTCACAGAAACTGGTTTCTGTGATGAACTACTTTCCAATAAGGGAGCAGGTACAATTACCTCATCAAGTTCTACATTCCTCCCACTCACTTCTTTCGAGAGAAACTCCTTCTCTAGAAAGGATCCATTCTTAGCAACGAATGTCTTGCCTTCGGATCTGTGGTAGAAGGTGTACCCAACTGTCTCCTTTGGGTATCCTATGAAGACACATTTTTCCGATTTGGGTTTGAGCTTATCAGGATGAAACTTTTTCACATAAGCATCGCAACCCCAAACTTTAAGAAACGACAACTTTGGTTTCTTGCCAAACCACAGTTCATAAGATGTCGTCTCAACGGATTTAGATGGTACCCTATTTAACGTGAATGCAGCTGTCTCTAATGCATAACCCCAAAACGATAGTGGTAGATCGGTAAGAGACATCATATATCGCACCATATCTAATAAAGCACGTTTATGACGTTCGGACACACCATTACGCTGTGGTGTTCCAGGTGGCGTGAGTTGCGAAACTATTCCGCATTGTTTCAAATGAAGACCAAAATCGTAACTAAAATATTCTCCTCCACGATCAGATCGTAGAAACTTTATTTTCTTGTTACGATGATTTTCTACTTCACTCTGAAATTATATGAACTTTTCAAATGTTTCAGACTTTATGTTTCATTAAGTAGATATACCCATATCTGCTCAAATCATCTGTGAAGGTCAGAAAATAATGATACCTGCTACGAGCCTCAATATTCATCGGACCACATACATCTGTATGTATGATTTCCAACAAATCTGTTGCTCTCTCCATAGTTCCGGAGAACGGCGTTTTAGTCATCTTGCCCATGAGGCACGGTTCACAAGCATCAAGTGATTCATAATCAAGTGATTCCAAAATCCCATCAGTATGGAGTTTCTTCATGTGCTTTACACCAATATGACCTAAACGGCAGTGCCACAAATAAGTTGCACTATCATTATTAACTTTGCATCTTTTGGCTTCATTATTATGAATATGTGTATCACTACGATCGAGATCCAACAAACCATTTTTGTTGGTGTGTATGACCATAGAAGGTTTTTATTCATGTAAACAGAACAACAATTGTTCTCTAACTTAAATGAATAACCGTATTGCAATAAACATGATCAAATCATATTCATGCTCAACGCAAACACCAAATAACACTTATTTAGTTTCAACACTAATCCCGAAAGTACAGGGAGTGTGCGATGATGATCATATCAATCTTGGAACTACTTCCAACGCATATCGTCACATCGCCTTTTTACTAGTCTCTGTTTATTCTGCAACTCCCGTTTCGAGTTACTACTCTTAGCAACTAAACCAGTATCAAATACCGAGGGGTTGCTATAAACACTAGTAAGTACACACCAATAACATGTATATCCAATATACCTTTGTTCACTTTGCCATCCTTCTTATCCACCAAATACTTGGCGCACTTCCGCTTCCAGTGACCAGTCCCTTTGCAGTAGAAGCACTTAGTCTCAGGCTTAGGTACAGACTTGGGCTTCTTCACTTGAGTAGCAACTTGCTTGCCGTTCTTTTTGAAGTTCCCCTTCTATCCCTTTGCCCGTTTCTTGAAACCAGTGGTCTTGTTAACCATCAACACTTGATGCTCTTTCTTGATGTCTACCTTCGTCGATTTCAGCATCGCGAAGAGCTCGGGAATTACTTTCGTCATCCCTTACATACTATAGTTCATCACGAAGTTCTACTAACTTGGTGATGGTGACTAGAGAATTCTGTCAATCACTATTTTGTCTGGAAGATTAACTCCCACTTGATTCAAGCGATTGTAGTACCCAGACAATCTGAGCACAAGCTCACTAGTTGAGCGATTCTCCTCCATCTTTTAGCTATAGAACTTGTTGGAGACTTCATATCTCTCAACTCGGGTATTTGCTTGAAATATTAACTTCAACTCCTGGAACATCTCATATGGTCCATGACGTTCAAAACGTCTTTGAAGTCCCGATTCTAAGCCGTTAAGCATGGTGCACTAAACTATCAAGTAGTCATCATATTGAGCTAGCCAAACGTTCATAACGTCTGTATCTGCTCCTGCAATAGGTCTGTCACTTAGCGGTGCATCAAGGACATAATTTTTCTGTGCAGCAATGAGGATAATCCTCAAATCACGGATCCAATCCGCATCTTTGCTACTAACATCTTTCAACATAATTTTTTCTCTAGGAACATATCAAAAATAAACACATGGAAGCAACAACGCGAGCTATTGATCTATAACATAATTTGCAAAATACTATCAGGACTAAGTTCATGATAAATTTAAGTTCAATTAATCATATTACTTAAGAACTCCCACTTAGATAGACATCCCTCTAATCCTCTAAGTGATCACGTGATCCATATCAACTAAACCATGTCCGATCATCACGTGAGATGGAGTAGTTTCAATGGTGAACATCACCATGTTGATCATATCTACTATATGATTCACGCTCGACCTTTCGGTCTCCGTGTTCCAAGGCCATATCTGCATATGCTAGGCTCGTCAAGTTTAACCTGAGTATTCCGCGTGTGCAACTGTTTTGCACCCGTTGTATTTGAACGTAGAGCCTATCACACCCGATCATCACGTGGTGTCTCCGCACGAAGAATTCTCGCAACGGTGCATACTCAGGGAGAACACTTTTATCTTGAAATTTTAGTGAGAGATCATCTTATAATGCTACCGTCAATCAAAGCAAGATAAGATGCATAAAAGATTAACATCACATGCAATCAATATAAGTGATATGATATGGCCATCATCATCTTGTGCTTGTGATCTCCATCTCCGAAGCACCGTCATGATCACCATTGTCACCGGCGCGACACCTTGATCTCCATCGTAGTATCGTTGTCGTCTCGCCAACTTATTGCTTTTACGACTATCGCTACCGCTTAGTGATAAAGTAAAACAATTACATGGCGATTGCATTGCATACAATAAAGAGACAACCATATGGCTCCTGCCAGTTGCCGATAACTCGGTTACAAAACATGATCATCTCATACAATAAAATATAGCATCATGTCTTGACCATATCACATCACAACATGCCCTGCAAAAACAAGTTAGACGTCCTCTACTTGGTTGTTGCAAGTTTTACGTGGCTGCTACGGGCTTACCAAGAACCGTTCTTACCTACGCATCAAAACCACAACGATAGTTTGTCAAGTTGGCGCTGTTTTAACCTTCGCAAGGACCGGGCGTAGCCACACTCGGTTCAACTAAAGTGAGAGAGAGACACCCGCCAGTCACCTTTAAGCAACGAGTGCTCCCAACGGTGAAACCAGTCTCGCGTAAGCGTACGCGTAATGTCGGTCTGGGCCGCTTCATCTCACAATACCGCTGAACCAAACTATGACATGCTGGTAAGCAGTATGACTTATATCGCCCACAACTCACTTGTGTTCTACTCGTGCATAGCATCAACGCATAAAACTAGGCTCGGATGCCACTGTTGGGGAACGTAGTAATTTCAAAAAATTTCCTACGCACACGCAAGATCATGGCGATGCATAGCAACGAGAGGGGAGAGTGTTGTCCACGTACCCTCGTAGACCGAAAGCGGAAGCGTTATCACAACGCGGTTGATGTAGTCGTACGTCTTCACGATCCGACCGATCAAGTACCGAACGCACGGCACCTCCGAGTTCAGCACACGTTCAGCTCGATGACGTCCCTCGAACTCCGATCCAGCCGAGTGTTGAGGGAGAGTTTCGTGAGCACGACGGCGTGGTGACGATGATGATGTTCTACCGACGCAGGGCTTCGCCTAAGCTCCGCAACGATATTATCGAGGTGTAATATGGTGGAGGGGGGCACCGCACACGGCTAAAATATCGTATATCAATTGTGTGTCAAGAGGTGCCCCCCTGCCCCCGTATATAAAGGAGCAAGGAGGAGAGGGCCGGCCAAGGGGAGGTGGCGCGCCCAAGGGGGGAGTCCTACTCCCACCGGGAGTAGGACTCCTCCTTTCCTTGTGGGAGTAGGAGAAGGGAAGGGGGAAGGAGAAAGAAGGAAGGGGGCGCCCCCCTTCCCTAGTCCAATTCGGACTAGCCCATAGGGAGGGGTGCGGCCACCCTTTGGGGCCTTTCTCTCCTTTCCCGTATGGCCCATTAAGGCCCAATACGAATTCCCGTAACTCTCCGGTACTCCGAAAAATACCCGAATCACTCGGAACCTTTCCGAAGTCCGAATATAGTCGTCCAATATATCGATCTTTATGTCTCGGCCATTTCGAGACTCCTCGTCATGTCCCCGATCTCATCCGGGACTCTGAACTCCTTCGGTACATCAACATACATAAACTCATAATAAAACTGTTATCGTAACGTTAAGCGTGCGGACCCTACGGGTTCGAGAACTATGTAGACATGACCGAGACACCTCTCCGGTCAATAACCAATAGCGGAACCTGGATGCTCATATTGGCTCCCACATATTCTACGAAGATCTTTATCGGTCAAACCGCATAACAACATACGTTTTTCCCTTTGTCATCGGTATGTTACTTGCCCGAGATTCGATCGTCGGTATCTCGATACCTAGTTCAATCTCGTTACCGGAAAGTCTCTTTACTCGTTCCGTAATACATTATCCCGCAACTAACTCATTAGTCACAATGCTTGCAAGGCTTATAGTGATGTGCATTACCGAGTGGGCCCAGAGATACCTCTCCGACAATCGGAGTGACAAATCCTAATCTCGAAATACGCCAACCCAACAAGCACCTTTGGAGACACCTGTAGAGCACCTTTATAATCACCCATTTACGTTGTGACGTTTGGTAGCACACAAAGTGTTCCTCCGGTAAACGGGAGTTGCATAATCTCATAGTCACAAGAACATGTATAAGTCATGAAGAAAGCAATAGCAACATACTAAACGATCGAGTGCTAAGCTAACGGAATGGGTCAAGTCAATCACGTCATTCTCCTAATGAGGTGATCCCGTTAATCAAATGACAACTCATGTCTATGGCTAGGAAACATAACCATCTTTGATTAACGAGCTAGTCAAGTAGAGACATACTAGTGACACTCTGTTTGTCTATGTATTCACACATGTATTATGTTTCCGGTTAATACAATTCTAGCATGAATAATAAACATTTATCATGATATAAGGAAATATATAATACTTTATTATTGCCTCTAGGGCATATTTCCTTCAGGCCGAGCCCTAACCCCGCCCCTTTATAAAGAGGGGGAAGGGGGGATGGCGTCCCGCATTCTCCTGTCATCTATCTCCTCTTGCTTCTGCTTCTTCCTTTCACTCGCCATGGAGAAAGGGAACCCGGGTCCCTCGACAGTGGCGGCGAGGGTCGCCGCTCGACAGCGCGCCCCTCCTCCTCCTGAGCCCGTGGTGGTGGAACCAGCCGCGAGGGGAAGGGGGAGGGGGCGAAGCCGTGGGCGAGGCCGGGGCAGAGGTCGTAGTGCTCGGGGAAGAGGAGGACGGGGCGGCGCGCCGGCTTCGCCCCCGCCAATGGTGCCTTTCCCGATGGAAGGCCATGTCGGAGACCAGCCCCGCGAGTTCTTCATCAGGCTGCGCCGGCCTCCGCGTCGTCGTCTCCGTCTTCCTGCCCCGTTCGCTCGGGAGATGGAGCGTGACCGGCCCCAATCCCTCATATTGCACATGAGGGGTTGTGGGAATGGGGGCACGCGGGTCGACGTCGACTTCCCGGCTCGTCGGGTCATGTACCTCCGTCATGGGTGGAAGACGTTTGCTCGCATCCACAGCCTGACGGCGGGGCTCGTCCTCTACTTCAAATTAATGGAGGACGGCCTGCTCTCCGTCAAGGTCTTCGGAGAGTTCGGAACTCGCCTGAAGTGCTACATGGAGAGCTCCTCTGATGGAGATTCCGACAATGGAAGCTCTTCCTCGAGCGAAAGTGATGAGGAGGACAGCGGGGACGAGTCCGACTAGGCGTCGGACGCCCCGAACCTGAGCGGGTGCGGCAGCAGCAGCATCTGCACCTGGCCGCTCCTCCGGCAGAGGTTTGCCGGGGGCGGGGCCAGCTCCTTGAACTTCTCGAGGCCGTCTCCTTGGGCGGCTGGCGTCGGGAGGCTGCGGAAGAGGAAGAGGGCGGGTGGCAAGGCCGTCAACTCAGAGTACACAGGCACCGATGCCTTCATCGCGTATTGCCAGTCCTGCCACCTTGTCTTCCAGCTCCTTTCCCGGCACCGTCATCACCGGCCCACCCATGGGCGGCCACCGAGGTGTTCTCTTGGTGCTTTCTGCTGCTCGTAGCTCACCTAGGTGCCCCTTTTGCCCTTTCGCCTCCTTGGCCTGCCTCCTGAGGAGAGGGACAAGAAAGGGATTACGGGCATCTTATCTCTTTTTTAGTTTGTAAGCCTGCGGGACTTCATTAAATTTAGAACTTGTAATCCCCTTGCTCATGTTTTTCATTCCGTATGAACTGTACCTGTATGGGATGTTTTTTAATGAAAAAGGGATGCTTGCCGGGTTTTTCGTTCGTGGGTAAATCCCGCGACAAGGAGCGAATCCTTGTTATTGTTTAAGATAAACGTTTTTCGCCCGGCAACAGGCCTTGCCGTCCCCCCCACTCCACTCGACCGTTCTCGCGCTCTTGGCGGAGGCAGGGATGAAGTAGGCTTTAGGCTCCTCGTTCTACCTCCTTCCTGCCGCGGCTACAACCAAATCCGGACCCAGGAAATAATCCTTAGGTATAGGAAAAAGGGGAGCACGGCAGCCTAGAGATAAAAATGAGGTTTCACATGCCCCAGTTCTATTCCGAAATGCATGACAGAGGATAGAAGACTTATCTAGATCTGCAGCCCCCCGGCAATCTCATCTTGCCGCGGTTGGATCCTTGTGCTTGCAGCCCCCGGCAACTCTGGTTTGCCGGGATCGGGACGCCGGCCCGTTTTCTTTCTTCCAAGTAGCTCGGCAGAAGTGCTCATGTGCCCTGCGAAACCAAAGAGGACAGAAGAGAAACAGATAGACTCGCACTCGACCTCTAAGCTAGGGGTTAGTCGCTGCTGAGCACTATCAACCCTAACCAAGGAAGAGACTCGACCTAGCATGCATGCTATAACTTAGGGCGCCAGCGCTTCATTTATTTATGCTCAGGGTCTGCGCCTGACTTTGTACAAAGGGTCACATGCCTTGCCAGCAAAGCTTGTACAAAAGGTGGCTTGTCGGGAGGCCCGGCAAGCCGCGCCTTATGGGTAAAACTTGCGAAGATGCTCGATGTTCCAGGAGTTGCTCACTGGGACGGCATCTTCGGTCTCCAGGCAGACTGCGCTGGGCCTGGTGACTCATATTACCCGATAAGGGCCTTCCCACTTCGGCGTCAACTTGTTGGTACTCTTGGCCGACTGAACGCGCCGAAGAACAAGGTCGCCTTCCTCAAAGCTTCGGGCATGAACCTTGCGGCTATGGTAGCGGCGCAAGGCTTGCTGGTAGCGCGCTGCTCTCACAGCCGCCCGAAGACGATCTTCCTCAAGGAGCGTCGCGTCATCTTGGCGCAACTGCTCTTGCTCAAGCTCATCATAAGCGAGCACTCGAGGTGACCCATATATGAGTTCCGTGGGGAGAACTGCTTCTGCCCCGTAGACCAGGGCAAAAGGTGTCTGGCTGGTGGCTCGATTTGGCGTCATCCTGATCGACCAAAGAACCGCCGGCAATTCATCAATCCAGCGCCTTCCGCTCTTGTGCAGCTTGTCAAAAGTCTTTGTCCTTAGGCCTCGCAACACTTCAGTATTTGCCCTCTCCGCTTGGCCGTTGCTCCGTGGGTGTGCCACGGAAGCAAAACAGACCTTGCTGCCAAGGTTTTGAATGTATTGCATGAAGGTGTGGCTCGTGAACTGCGTGCCATTGTCGGTGATGACTCTGTCTGGCACACCAAAACGGCAGACCAGTCCCTTGAAAAACTTGACAGCTGACTGAGCAGGTTGGCAAATGGAACGCCGAAGACACACTTCTCGGGGTTCAGCTTGAGGTTGATCTTGCGCAGGTTGGCAAATGTCTCTTCCAGATCTTGCACAAGAGTTGGCCCGTCCTTGGTTTTGACCACTATGTCATCCATGTATGCCTCCATATTTCTATGGAGCTGAGGTCCAAAACCAATTTGGACTGCTCTTGCGAACATTGAGCCAGCACTCTTCAACCCGAAAGGCATCCGTAAAAAGCAGTACGTACCACATGGGGTGATGAATGCTGTCTTTTCTTCATCCTCTCTTGCCACGAAGATTTGGTGGTAGCCCGAGTAGGCGTCGAGGAATGATAACAGATCACACCTGGCCGTGGAGTCAACAATCTGGTCGATGCGCGGCAATGGGAAGGGGTCCTTAGGACAAGCCTTATTGATATCTGTGTAATCAATAAACAGCCTCCACTTCCCATTCGCCTTGCGCACCACTACCGGATTGGCCAACCACGTCGGGTGGAGCACTCCTCTCACCAAACTTGCCGCTTCCAACTTCCTGATCTCCTCTGTGATGAACTCTTGCCTCTCCAGAGCCTGCTTTCTGACCTTCTGCTTGACGGGCCGCGCGTGGGGGCAGACAGCTAGGTGGTGCTCAATCACCTCCCTGGGAACACCAGGGATGTCGGATGCTTGCCACACAAACATGTCGACATTCGCCCGCAGGAAGGTGACGAGCGTGCCTTCCTATTTGCTGTCGAGGGTGGAGCCTATGGTGAAGGCCCCTCCCGTGCCATCCTCCCTGACGGGCACCTTCTTGGTCTGCGGTGGCTCGGCTCTGGATCTCTTGCTCTTGTCGGTAGAGCTCTCTGGCACGTCCTCGACGGTAGCACAGCACTCCGAGGAGGTGCGCTTGCCGGAATGGGTGCGAGAGGTCTTGCCGGGCTTCTTCTTCCCTCCCAGGCCTTCAGCGGCAGGAGCAGGTGCCTTGGTGGCAGCTGCTGCAACTGCCTCCCGGTAGAGTTGGTCGGCGCAAATCAGCGCGTCCTTCTTGTCGGAGGGGACGGAGATGTTGGTCTACGGCCCGGGCATCTTTAGCATGTTGTAGGCGTAGTGTGACGCCGCCATGAACTTGGCTAGTGCCGGGCGGCCGAGGATCCCGTTGTAGGGCAAGGGGATCTCGGCCACGTCGAAGACGATCCTCTCCGTCCTGTGGTTCAACTCTCCTCCAAATGTCACGGGCAGTGTGACCTTTCCCTTCGGCTGGCTCCTCCCCGGATTGACCCCTTGAAACGTGCCCGTTTCCTCGAGGTCTCCATCAGGGATTTGCAACCTTTTGATCACGACAGGCAAGATCAGGTTTAGGCCGGCCCCGCCATCAACCGACATCTTGTTCACCCTGAGGTTGCATATCGTTGGTGAGACCAACAATGGCAAACACCCGACCGCGGTAGTGCGGTCAGGGTGATCCTCTGTAGCCTTCCGAAACCCTTGCTCACCAGACTCATCGTCCTCGTCGTGATCATCGTCTTCTTGTTTCTTGTTGCGGCCCCGGGCGGCCCTCTCTTGCTGGTTGTCCTTGCCGGGGCGGCTTCCTTGGCCGCCACACTTCTTGCCGGATCCCTCAGCACCGTCCTGGTCCTTCTCCTTGACCCGCCTCTCGTACTCAGCTTTTTGCTTCTCAGCAAGCAGCTCAACTTGCCGGCAGTTCTAGAGGTCGTGGCCCTTGGTGTGGTGGATCTTGCAGTATTGTTTGCCGAAGCTTCCTGGCTTGTCGATAGCCGCCAAGGCCTGGCAGGCGGCGCACCCGGCAATCTCCTTGCCGGAGGTGTCTGCCTTGACCTTCTTGCCGGCACCGGTATCGTCAGATCCCTCAACGGCAAGCACGACCTTGCCTTTGCGTTTCCTGTTGCGACGCCGGCCCTTCTTCGTCGGGGTGGCGGCGTCTTCATCGGTAGAGTCGGTTTCCGCGCCAGCGTCTTTGCCGGGGTACTTCCTTCCCTCTTCAGTTCGGGCGCATCTATCGGCCAGAACATAGAGCTCGGCCACATCCTTAATCTTGGTCATCGCCAGCTCCTCGCGCATCTTGCGATTGCGCATGTTCTGGTGGAACGCGCTAATCACAGCAGCGGGATGAACGTCGGGGATGTTGTACTGCACCCGGCTGAATCTCTGGATGTACTTGCGCATGGTCTTCCCTTCCTTCCGGGGAATGAGATGCAGATCACTGGCCTGGCCATGAGCTTGGTGGCCTCCCGTGAAGGCGCCAACGAACTCATGGCACATATCCGACCAAGAAGAAATGGAATCCACCGGCAAGTGCATCAACCAAGACATCACGTTGGGCTTGAGCGCCAGCGGGAAATAGTTGGCAAGCACCTTGTCGTCGCGAGCCCCAGCAGCCTGCATCGCGATGGTGTAGATGCTGAGGAACTCGGACGGATGGGTCTTGCCAGTGTACTTCTCGCCGACGCCGGGCTTGAACGTGCGGTGGGACGGCCACTGGAACTGCTACAACTCACGGTAAAGGCCGGGCAGCCCACCTCGTAAGGTAGGCCACCGAAGCCCCCCGGTGCCGGGTGGTCCATAGCGGGTCCCGCCCGCTTGTCTGACTGGCGGTGCGTTTCGCGCCGGCGCTCGACGGTGGTTCGTGCATCTTCGTGAGCTCGTTCTCGAAGAACTTGGCGCTGGTCGCGGTGGGTCCGCAGGTCGGATGACGGTATAGAGATGTTATCACAAGCGTCGTCACGACAGGCAGACGCCCGCGGCGGCTGGCGAGGAGGAGGAGAGTGCACCGTGGCCGCAGCTCCCCCGGTCCTCCCAGTGCCAGCACGTGGTGGCTCGGTGGAGTGCCGACCCGATGGCCCCGCTGGTCGTGGATCGTCTTTGTTGGCGACAGCGACGAGGCTCCGGATGGTGGCCCTCCACTCGTCGAGCTTCTCTGCAGCAGGAGGGAAGTCGAGGAACAGCTGCGTGGATCGCGGTGCGCTTCAACTTCTAACTACATTAGAAGGAGCTCCGTTACGACCCAGCGGCTGCGTGCCATTTTCGCCAGCGCTTCGGCGGGCGTGCTGATCCCCTTCATCCCGCGGACGACGCACGGGGCTCTTCCCACGGCGGTGCCCAGGGTCACCAACATGGTGATGCTGCTCGACGCGCACAGCATGGGAAGAGCGCGCAGTGGTCGCCGGTGTGGGCGTCCTGGATGTCGCTGCGCCGCCCGAAGGTGGCACAACGACACCCCTGGAGGGCCCCGCGCCGCCTGCGGGGGGCCTAGCTCCGTCTTTGGATCTGACGACGTGCAGCCGGTCGTCTGGCGCGCGAACGACGCGCTCGCCAGGCTCTGACTGCCTGGGCGATGCTGGTGCTCGCGGACCGCGGCCCGGGTCCTGTCTGTGACCGGTCCACTTCTCGTCTGCACCGGCACGGGCCGTTCGGCTCCCAACAAGCCGATCACCGTGGCCGTCTTCTTCTTTGGATCCATGGCGACGAAGAAGTGCTAGGCTAACTACTAGACCAGATTCTCACAATCGTGCCCCCTACCTGGTGCGCCAAAGATGTCGGTGTGGAATGACACCTATGGGATCACAAGAATCCCTACTATGGTTGCCGGGGCGCGGGGTTGCGAGAAGAGCAGGGCTAGTAGACAGCAAAAGGATCGTTTACCCAGGTTCGGGCCGCGAGGATGCGTAAAACCCTAGTCCTGCTTTGGTGGGTGTATTTCAGAGAGTTCTTGAGCTCTCGAACTAGCTGTGGTGAGTGTGTGGTTTGAAAGAGCCGAATTCTTCTCCAGTATGCCATGGGCCTCCTTTTATAGTCAGAAGGGGCTGCCACAGTGGCACAGAGGAGGTGGAAAGGCATACAGTGCCCTGAGCTTATCGCTCGTATTACAGGACAAGACGCATTTAATGCATAGCTTAGGTGTCCCCTTGCTTTATCGGGGACGGGGACGAGGCCCATCCCGTCTGTCACCGCTCCTCCTCGCTTCGACACGCGCCTCGGCCAGGGATGCGTGCGGTGCCATGTAGGCAGGCAGGCAGCTGAGTTGGTGCGGTGGTGGAGCCTTCACGAAGATCTGCATGTCGCCACGCAGGCGCTCGATGAGTGGGCCTGGGAGCTGCATGTTGCCACGCAGGTGCCCGCCCAGCTGCTTGGGCTGGCAGCTGCATGTGAACGGCGGTGGAAGCTTGGTTAACGTGGGCCTGGCGGTGGCGCTGCTGGCGTTCTTGGTGAGGGCCTTGCCGGGTGGCCCGGCAAGGGTCTTGCCGAGTGGCCCGGCAAGGGCCTTGCCGTGGCGCGCTGTCGTCCCCGGCAAGGGCCTTGCCGGGGGTCTGGTGGCCTTCCTCGGCAAGGATCTTGCCGAGGATCGTCGTCTTCTAATCCTCATATAATCTTGAATATGTCTTCACAAAGATCTGCATGCCACCACAAAGGCGCCTTCCCGAGCCCTGGCCCCACGTGGATGATGGCGTTGGGGACCGTGGGCTCAAGGGTGGCTCGCTCTGTTGGTGTGGGGCGAGCTGCCCCGGCAAGATCGCTGAGGCTGCCCCGGCAAGGGTCTTGCCGGGGGAACCTACTTCGTCCCTCTGCTCTTTGTGGTCTTGGCCTTGGCGTTGCTCTGATCATCTTGGGCTTCGGTCTTACCTTGGCTCACCTCCCCTGTTCTGCCTGGTGTGACCGCGGGTGCGGCTCCGACTGCCCGTGCACAGGTATAGGGGTACAAAAACGCACCCCTCTTTTTGTACACCGACATGTATGAACCATAGGTAAGTTGGAATATAGTAGATATTACACCAATATGAATTTAGAATGAGTTCACAACAGTACCTAAGTGGTGATTTATTTTCTTATACTAACGGAGCTTACGAGTTTTCTGTTGAGTTTTGTGTTGTGAAGTTTTCAAGTTTTGGGTAAAGATTCGATGGACTATGGAATAAGGAGTGGCAAGAGCCTAAGCTTGTGGATGCCCAAGGCACCCCAAGGTAATATTCAAGGACAACCAAGATCCTAAGCTTGGGTATGCCCCAGATGGCATCCCCTCTTTCGTCTTCGTTCATCGGTAACTTTACTTGGAGCTATATTTTTATTCACCACATGATATATGTTTTTCTTGGAGCGTCATTTTATTTTGTTAGTACTTGCTTTCTGTTATTTAGAATAATGTTTTGCATCTCTATTTTCAATAAAAATGTCAAGGATAACCTTTACCATGCTTATTTTGCAAGTATACATGTTGCTGTTTCAAAACAGAAAGTTTACCGCTGCTGCAAAAATTCCCTAGAAAAGTCAGAATATGATAAAATGTTGAATTTTTTTGCATATTGAGCTCTGATAAATTTTCTACAGTGTGGTAAAATTTCATAATGTTTGGAGTTAGAGAAGTATGATGAATCTTGCATTCTTTACAAACTGTACTGTTTTGGCAGATTGCTGTTATGTTTGCATTGTTTGCATATGTTTGCTTGTTTAATGATTCTATATGAGGATAGGAGTATTAAATATGCAGAGGCATTTAGTATACAATGTTTAATAATAATTTTAGTGATTTGTTACAGTAGGAAATGATAAGGTTTTTGCATTGGTTTATACTAACTTATTTCACAAGTTCTTGTTGAGTTTGGTGTGGATGAAGCTTTCGATATTTAGGGAGACCGTGATATGAGAGGAATTAAGGAGACACAAAAGCTCAAGCTTGGGGATGCCCAAGGCATCCCAAGATAATATTTCAAAAAGTCTCAAGCATCTAAGCTTGGGGATGCCCCGGTAGGCATCCCACCTTTCTTCTTCAACAATTATCGGTTAGTATCGGTTGAGCCTAAGTTTTTGCTTTTTCACATGATGAGTGATATCCTTGAAATGTCGTTTTATTTTCTTTTGCTTGCTGTTTGAATAAAATATCAAGATCTGAAATTCTTAAATGAGAGAGTCTTCACATAGCTACATAATTATTTAACTACTCATTGATCTTCATTTATATCTTTTTGGAGTAGTTTGTCATTTACTCATGTGCTTCACTTATATCCTATGAGTAAATAGTTGAATGAGCGACTATCATAAATCTGAAATTATATATGTTTCATATGCTTATCCCATGGGGAGTAATGACTTCACATATAAGAAGTAGAGGTGGTAAATTTATTGAAAGTTAGGAAACATTGTATTAGTCACTTGAACAATTCATGAAAGAATATTGAGGGAAGAGAGATTTCACATATAAATATACTATCTTGGACATCTGTGAGCACTCATTGAAATATGACATGCTAAAAGGTTGATGTTGGACAAGGAAGACAACGTAGTGGGTTATGTTTTCTTATATCCGAAATAAAGTATATTGTCATGGATCATCCAACATGCTGAGCTTGCCTTTCCCCCTCATGCTAGCCAAATTCTTTGCACCAAGTAGAGATACTACTTGTGCTTCCAAACATCCCTTAAACCAGTATTGCCATGAGAGTCCACCATACCTACCTATGGATTGAGTAAGAACCTTCAAGTAAGTTGTCATCAGTGCATGCAATAAAGATTGCTCTCTAAATATGTATGATCTATTAGTGTGGAGAAAATAAGCTTTATACGATCTGGTGATGTGGAAGCAATAAAAGCGACGGACTGCATAATAAAGGTCCCTATCACAAGTAGCAATATAAAGTGACGTTCTTTCGCATTAAGATTTTGTGCATCCAACTATAAAAGTGCATGACAACCTCTGCTTCCCTCTGCGAAGGGCCTATATTTTATTCTTGTCTTATACCTTATGCAAGAGTCATGATGATCTTCACCTTTCCTTTTTACATTTTATCCTTTGGCAAGCACATTGTGTTGGAAAGATCCTGATATATATATATATATATATATATATATATATATATATATATATATATATATATATCCAATTGGATGTAAGGCATCATGAACTATTATTGTTGACATTACCCTTGAGGTAAAAGGTTGGGAGGCGAATCTATAAGCCCCTATCTTTCTCTGTGTCTGATTAAAACTTTGAACCCATAAATATCACGTGAGTGTTAGCAATTGTGAAAGACTAAATGATAGTTGAGTATGTGAAGTTTGCTGAATCAAAGCTCTGACATAGACCCTTCTTGAAAATAAGATGAATTGTAATTGTTTGATGACTAATAACACGGTTTGTTAGTTTTCAAGAAAGTTTATGATCTATACTTTAACATGTGAATAGCTTGTAACTTGACCATGAGAAGTCCTATGAGTTGAGCTACTGTTATGATATATAATTATGCTAGAAAAGGTGATTGAAATTATCATTGATCAAACTTGTGCACCTGCTAGCATTCACACTTCATAAATTCTTTCTTTTATCATTTACCTACTCGAGGACGAGCAGGAATTAAGCTTGGGGATGCTGATACGTCTCCAACGTATCTATAATTTATGAAGTATTCATGCTATTATATATTCTATTTTGGATGTTTATGGGCTTTATTAAACACTTTTATATTATTTTTGGGACTAACCTATTAACCGGAGGCCCAGCCCAAATTGCTGTTTTCTTGCCTATTTTAGTGTTTCGAAGAAAAGGAATATCAAACGGAATCCAAATGGAATGAAACCTTCGGGAGAGTTATTTTTGGAACGGAAGCAATCTAGGAGACTTGGAGTAGACGTCAGGGAAGCTTCGAGGTGGCCATGAGGCAGGGAGGCGCGCCTGCCCCCCTGGGCGCGCCCCCCACCCTCGTGGGCCCCTCGTGTCTCCCCTGACCGACTTCTTTCGCCTATATATATCCATATACCCTAAAACATCGGGGAGCAGAATAGATCGGGAGTTCCGCCGCCGCAAGCCTCTGTAGCCACCAAAAACCAATCGGGACCCTGTTCCGGCACCTTGCCGGAGGGGGGGATCCATCACCGGTGGCCATCTTCATCATCCCGGGCGCTCTCCATGACGAGGAGGGAGTAGTTCACCCTCGGGGCTGAGGGTATGTACCAGTAGCTATGTGTTTGATCTCTCTCTCTCTCGTGTTCTTGAGGTGATACGGTCTTGATGTATCGTGAGCTTTGCTATTATAGTTGGATCTTATGATGTTTCTCCCCCTCTACTCTCTTGTAATGGATTGAGTTTTCCCTTTGAAGTTATCTTATCGGATTGAGTATTTAAGGATTTGAGAACACTTGATGTATGTCTTGCATGTGCTTATCTGTGGTGACAATGGGATATCACGTGATCTACTTGATGTATGTTTTGGTGATCAACTTGCGGGTTCCGTGACCTCGTGAACTTATGCATAGGGGTTGGCACACGTTTTCGTCTTGACTCTCCGGTAGAAACTTTGGGGCACTCTTTGAAGTACTTTGTGTTGGTTGAATAGATGAATCTGAGATTGTGTGATGCATACCATATAATCATAACCACGGATACTTGAGGTGACACTGGAGTATCTAGGTGACATTAGGGTTTTGGTTGATTTGTGTCTTAAGATGTTCTTCTAGTACGAACTCTATGATAGATTGAACGGAAAGAATAGCTTCGTGTTATTTTACTACGGACTCTTGAATAAATCGATCAAAAAGGATAACTTTGAGGTGGTTTCATACCCTACCATAATCTCTTCGTTTGTTCTCCGCTATTAGTGACTTTCGAGTGACTCTTTGTTGCATGTTGAGGGATAGTTATATGATCCAATTATGTTATTATTGTTGAGAGAACTTGCACTAGTGAAAGTATGAACCCTATGCCTTGTTTCCTAGCATTGCAATACCATTTTTGCTCGCTTTTACCACTTGTTACCTTGCTGTTTTTATATTTTCAGATTACAAATACTCATATCTATCATCCATATTGCACTTGTATCACCATCTCTTCGCCGAACTAGTGCACCTATACAATTTACCATTGTATTGGGTGTGTTGGGGACACAAGAGACTCTTTGTTATTTGGTTGCAAGGTTGTTTGAGAGAGACCATCTTCATCCTATGCCTCCCACGGATTGATAAACCTTAGGTCATCGACTTGAGGGAAATTTGCTACTTCACTACAAACCTCTGCACTTGGAGGCCCAACAACGTCTACAAGGAGAAGGTTGCGTAGTAGACATCAGTGCTCAGAATGTCTAGGTACTAGAATCGCTTGAATCAAGTGGGAGTTAATCTTCCAGATAAGATAGTGATTGACAGAGTTCTCTAGTCACTATCACCAAGTTACTAGAACTTCGTGATGAACTATAATATGCAAGGGACAACGAAAACGATTCCCAAGCTCTTCGCGATGCTGAAATCGGCGAAGGTAGAATTCAAGAAATAGCATCAAGCGTTGATGGTTAACAAGACCACTAGTTTCAAGAAAAAGGGCAAGGGAAATAAAGGGAACTTCAAGAAGAATGGCAAGCAAGTTGCCACTCCCGTGAAGAAGCCCAAAGCTTGACCTAAGCCTGAAACTGAGTGCTTCTACTTCAAAGGGAATGGTCACTGGAAGCGGAACTATCCCAAATACTTGGCGGATAAGAAAGATGGCAAAGTGAACAAAGGTATATTTGATATACATGTTATTAATGTGTACTTTACTAGTGTTCATAGTAGCCCCTAGGTATTTAATACCGATTCAGTTGCTAAGGTTTGTAATTCGAAATAGGAGTTGCAAAATGAACAGATACTAGTTAAGGGCGAGGTGACGATGTGTGTTGAAAGTGATTCCAAGGTTGATAAGATCACCATCGCACACTCCCTTTACCTTCAGCATTAGTGTTGAACCTAAAATAAATGTTATTTGGTGTTTGTGTTGAGCATGAATATGATTGGATCATGTTTATTGCAATACGGTTATTCATTTAAGTCAAAGAATAATTGTTATTCTGTTTACATGAATAAAACCTTCTATGGTCATACACTCAATATAAATGGTTTATTGAATCTTGATCATAGTGATACACATATTCATAATATTGATGCCAAAAGATACAAAGTTGATAATGATAGTGCAACATATTTGTGGCACTGCCGTTTAGGTCATATTGGTGTAAAGCGCATGAAGAAACTCCATGCGGATGGACTTTTGGAATCACTTGATTATGAATCATTTGATACTTGTGAACCATGCCTCATGGGCAAGATGACTAAAACTCCGATCTCCGGAACAATGGAGCGAGCTAATGACTTATTGGAAATAATACATACCGATGTATGCGGTCCGATGAGTGTTGAAGCTCGCGGCGGGTATCGTTATTTTTTGACCTTCACAGATGATTTGAGCAAATATGGGTATATCTACTTAATGAAACACAAGTCTGAAACATTTGAAAAGTTCAAAGAATTTCAGAGTGAAGTTGAGAATCATCGTAACAAGAAAATAAAGTTTCTACGAACTGATTGCGGAGGCGAATATTTGACTTATGAGTTTGGCCTTCATATAAAACAATGTGGAATAGTTTCACAACTCACGCCACATGGAACACCACAGCGTAATGGTGTGTCCGAAAGTCGTAACCGTACTTTATTAGATATGGTGCGATCTATGATGTCTCTTACTGATTTACTACTATCGTTTTGGGGTTATGCATTAGAGACAGCTGCATTCACGTTAAGTAGGGCACCATCTAAATCTGTTGAGACGACACCGTATGAACTGTGGTTTGGCAAGAAACCTAAGCTGTCGTTTCTTAAAGTTTGGGGTTGCGATGCTTATGTGAAAAAGCTTTAGCCTGATAAGCTCGAACCCAAATCGGAGAAGTGTGTCTTCATAGGATACCCAAAAGAAACTGTTGGGTACACCTTCTATCACAAACCCGAAGGAAAGATCTTTGTTGCTAAGAATGGATCCTTTCTAGAGAAGGAGTTTCTCTCGAAAGAAGTGAGTGGGAGGAAAGTAGAACTTGATGAGGTAATTGTACCTTCTCTCGAATTGGAAAGTTGCTCATCACAGAAAACCATTTCCGTGATGCCTACACCAACAAGAGAGGAAGCTAATGATAATGATCATGAAACTTTAGATCAAGTTACTACCGAACCTCGTAGGTCAACCAGAGCACGTTCCGCACCAGAGTGGTACGGTAATCCTGTTCTAGAAGTCATGTTAGTAGACCATGACGAACCTACGAACTATGAGGAAGTAATGATGAGCCCAGATTCCGTGAAATGGCTTGAGGCCATGAAATCTAAGTCGGGATCCATGCATGAGAACAAAGTATGGACTTTGATTGACTTGCCCAATGATCGGCAAGCCATAGAGAATAAATGGATCTTCAAGAAGAAGACGGATGTTGATGGTAATGTTGCTGTCTACAAAGCTTGACTTGTTGCGAAAGGTTTTCGACAAGTTCAAGGAGTTGACTACGATGAGACCTTCTCACCCGTAGCGATGCTTAAGTCTGTCCGAATCATGTTAGCAATTGTCGCATTTTATGAAATATGGCAAATGGATGTCAAAAACTGCATTCCTTAATGGATTTCTTAAAAGAAGAGTTGTATATGATGCAACCAGAAGGTTTTTGTCGATCCTAAAGGTGCTAACAAAGTGTGCAAGCTCTAGCGATCCATCTATGGACTGGTGCAAGCATCTCGGAGTTGGAATATACGCTTTGATAAGGTGATCAAAGCATATGGTTTTATACAGACTTTTGGTGAAGCCTGTATTTACAAGAGAGTGAGTGGGAGCTCTGTAGCATTTCTGATAGTATATGTGGATGACATATTGTTGATCGGAAATGATATAGAATTTCTGGATAACATAAAAGGATACTTGAATAAGATTTTTTCAATGAAAGACCTCGGGTGAAGCTACTTATATATTGGGCATCAAGATCTATAGAGATAGATCAATACGCTTGATAAGACTTTCAATGAGTACATACCTTGACATGATTTTGAAGGAGTTCAAAATGGATCAGTCAAAGAAGGAGTTCTTGTCTGTATTGTAAGGTGTGAAGTTGAGTAAGACTCAAAGCCTGACCACGGCATAAGATAGACAGAGAATGAAAGTCATTCCCTATGCCTCAGCAATAGGTTCTATAAAGTATGCCATGCTGTGTACCAGACCAATTGTGTACCTTGCCATGAGTTTGGCAAGGTGATACAACAGTGATCCAAGAGTAGATCACTGGACAGCGGTCAGAAATTATCCTTAGAGGACTAAGGAAATGTTTCTCGATTATGGAGGTGATAAAGAGTTCGTCGTAAAGAGTTACGCCGATGCAAGCTTTGACACTGATCTAGATGACTCTAAGTCTCAATCTAGATACATATTGAACATGGGAGCAATTAGCTAGAGTAGCTCCGTGCAGAGCATTGTAGACATAGAAATTTGCAAAATACAAATGGATCTGAATGTGGCAGACCTGTTAACTAAACAAGCAAAACATGATCACACCTTAGTACTCTTTGGGTATTGATCACATGGCGATGTGAACTAGATTATTGACTCTAGTAAACCCTTTGGGTATTGGTCACATGGTGATGCGAACTATGGGTGTTAATCACATAAATGTGTGAACTATTGGTGTTAAATCACATGGCGATGTGAACTAGATTATTGACTCTAGTGCAAGTGGGAGACTGAAGGAAATATGCCCTAGAGGCAATAATAAAGTTGTTATTTCGTATTTCCTTATATCATGATAAATGTTTATTATTCATGCTCGAATTGTATTAACCGGAAACTTGATACATGTGTGAATACATAGCCAAAACACCGTGTCCCTAGTAAGCCTCTACTAGACTAGCTCTTCCTTAACATGGACATGTGTTGTCATTTGATGAACGGGATCACATCATTAGGAGAATTATGTGCTGGACAAGACCCATCCGTTAGCTTAGCATAATGATCATTAAGTTTTAGGGACAATTGCATTTTTACCCCTAGTTGGTTCCTACCCACGGGTTTTGCCCTTACTTTTCGAGCTTGCTCAGTTTTGCCCTTACTTTTTCCATCGTGGTCCCTCGAATGCCCTTTGACCATTTGACCAAAACTTTGAAAATTCTTAACTAATTCATATGAACTCATAAAAAAGCAAATAAGATATCAAAATGTTCAGATAAACATTACCTTTATGTGCATATCATTTGCATTCAGGACACAAGCACCCTTTAAACTACCTGAGGTAATTAATGTTATTAACATTATTAAAAATAAAAAGGTATAAACAATATTTTTTCATGAATAAAAATTACATGCAAATGTAGGTGATGTTTTCTGAACATCCAGATATCTTATTTGCATTTTTCTGAGTTTGTATCATCTTGTTATGAATGTTCTAACGATTTTGACCATTATTTGGAAACTTCATAACAAGTTGATACGAACTCAGAAAAATGCAAATAAGATATCAGGATGTTCAGAAAACATCACCTACATTTGCATGTAATTTTTATTCATGAAAAAAATATTGTTTATACCTTTTTATTTTTAATAATGTTAATAACATTAATTACCTTAGGTAGTTTAAACGATGCTTTTGTCCTGAATGCAAATGATATGCACATAAAGTTAATGTTTATCTGAACATTTTGATATCTTATTTGCATTTTTCTGAGTTCATATGAATTAGTTATGAATTTTCAAAGTTTTGGTCAAACGGTCAAAGGGCATTCGAGGGATCTCGACGGAAAAAGTAAGGGCAAAACTGAGCAAGCCCGAAAAGTAAAGGCAAAACCCGTGGGTAGGAACCAACTAGGGGTAAAAATGCAATTGTCCCTAAGTTTTATTGCTATTGCTTTCTTCATGACTTATACACATTCCTTTGACTATGAGATTATGCAACTCCCGAATACCAGAGGAATACCTTGTGCGCTATCAAACGTCACAACGTAACTGGGTGATTATAAAGATGCTCTACAGGTATCTCCGAAGGTGTTTGTTGTGTTGGCATAGATAGAGATTAGGATTTGTCACTCCGAGTATCGGAGGGGTATCTCTGGGCCCTCTCGGTAATGCACATCATGATAAGCCTTGCAAGCAATGTGAGTAATGAGTTAGTTGCCGGATGATGCATTACGGAACGAGTAAAGAGACTTGCCGGTAATGAGATTGAACTAGGTATGAAGATACCAACGATCGAATCTCAGGCAAGTAACATACCGATGACAAATGGAATAACGTATGTTGTCACTACGGTTTGACCGATAAAGATCTGCGTAGAATATGTAGGAACCAATATGAGCATCCAGGTTCCGCTATTGGTTATTGACCGGAGAGATGTCTCGGTCATGTCTACATAGTTCTCGAACCCGTAGGGTCCACACGCTTAACGTTCGATGACGATTTGTATTATGAGTTATGTGTTTTGGTGACCGAAGATTGTTCGGAGTCCCGGATAAGATCACGGACATGACGAGGAGTCTCAAAATGATCGAGAGGTAAATATTGATATATTGGATGATAGTATTCGGACACCGGAAGTGTTTCATAATGTATCGGGTACGTATCGGAGTACCGGGGGTACCGGAACCCCCCGGGGGAAGATATGGGCCATTTGGGCCATAGGAGGGAGGCAAGGTGGCCCACAAGGGGTGGCGCGCCCCCCCAGGGAAGTAGTCGAATTGGACTAGGGAAGGGGGCGACGCCCCCCTTCCCTTCTCCTCCTCCCTCTCCTTCCCCCTTTCCCCTTCCGGTAAAAGGAAGGGGGGGCGAATTTGACTAGGAGCCCAAGTGGGACTCCTCACTTGGAGCGCACCTAGGCCGGCCTCCTCCCCTCTCCCTCCTTTATATACGGGGGCAGGGGGCGCCTCTAACACACGTCAATTGTTCCTAGCCGTGTGCGGCGCCCCCCCTCCACAGTTTACTCATCCGGTCATATTGTCGTAGTGCTTAGGCGAAGCCCTGCGCGGATCACTTCACCATCACCGTCACCACGCCGTCGTGCTGACAAAACTCTTCCTCGACACTTTGCTGGATCAAGAGTTTGAGGGACGTCATCGAGCTGAACGTGTGCAGAACTCGGAGGTGTCGTACGTTCGATGCTTGATCGGTTGAATCGAGAAGGCGTTCGACTACATCAACCGCGTTAAGCTAACGCTTCCGCTTTCGGTCTATGAGGGTACGTGGACACACTCTCCCCCTCTCGTTGCTATGCATCTCCTAGATAGATCTTGCGTGAGCGTAGGAATTTTTTTTAAATTGCATGCTGCATTCCCCAACAGTATGTTGGGGTCGCTGGTAGGTTAGCATATCGGTGACGGTGCGGGGAAGGTCAGCACCCAAGGGGTCGAGGCCATGTCGTGGGAGGGCGTAAAAAGAGAGGTCTCCGGCACTGGCAACAGAGAAGGAGTCCGGCGGTGGCACGGCGCCACAGTTCTTTAGATGGTTGCTACTATTTTTCTTAGGAGACAGGAGAAAAAGAAAGGAACATTTTTGCTTTTGCCAATTTTTGTTATGCCACTCTACCTTTTGACATTTCACTTTTACAACTCTTATCTTTTGACAATCATCACAATTGTCATTCCGTGGCAAAAGCAAAATTTTCAGAGTTGAAAGTGTGATACATAGTCAAAAGCTACAAGTGGCAAAAGTTAAATAAAATTATTTTCCTTTTACCACGGAATGACAATTGTGATACATTACCAAAAGCTGAGAATGGCAAAAGTGAAATGTCAAATTTTAGAGTGGCATAAGAAAAATTGGCAAAAGCTAGAGTGCCAAAAAGCAAATTTTCACAAAAAGAAAACACACACACAGAGGGAGAGTGGGATCGTGTAGAAAGCCGAAACGACTGGAATAAAAGTTCGATGGGCTTGCGGCCCACGAAACGTCCAACACGACATATCTCCTCTCAAAAATAAAAGAACATGTCCGACTACCAGTTTCTATTACGCGCGTACCTACCGCATACCCTCCTATGTGCCGCATCTTCTGTAAGGGCGGCCCATTCTAGGTTTTCCCCCACCGGTTTTGGGAAGCTTCCCTGAGCCAATTTTTCTTTTCCTTTTGTTTTTGTCGCATGGTATTTTCTCTGTTTTATCTTTTTTTCGTAATTTTACCTTCTTCTTCTTCTTCTTAAGCGTGCATTTTTTTTTTGAAATTCATGAAAAGTTTTCAAACCCATGGAACATTTTTTGTATTCGGGAACAAAATTTCCAATTCATGAACAATTGTTGAATTCACGGACATATTTTCCAAATATGTGAACAATTTCAAAATTTGTGAACATTTTTTAATTTGTAAAAGTATTTTATAATTCATGGAGATTTTTCAAAAATCACGAATATTTTTTAAAATTCATGAATTTTTTAAAAATTTACAAACATTTATTGAATGCATGGACATTTTTAAATTTCGTGAAAATTATCGAGAACAAAATTTTGAAGTCACCAACATTTTCTGAATTCGAGAACCCTTTTTAAATTTCGTTTTTTTAAATTCGCGAATATTTTTCAAATACATAATTTATTTGAAAGCTCGAGTATTTTTAAGGAATCTAAAAAAACAGAAAAGAAAAATAACAAACAAAAAGAAACGAGAAAAGTTTAGGGAAGGCGCGCCCCGCACCTGGGCCGGCCCAAGTTCGCGCGAGGGGCGCGGCCTCGCTTTCCATCGCACGGGTTGGGAAATAGGAGTCCCGGTCCGAGCCGGCTACCTATCATTGTACTAGGATATGTACGCAGGTCCGATCTAGAAATACGACGTACAGATACGACCGACCTAGACAATTACAAATACCTAGATAAGGATCTAGAAATACGTAGATACGGGTACCACATACGTACCCCGGCTTTCCCTTTCGTTTCGAAGCTCTCGCGTTGGGCAGCGAGGTGATCGGCGGAACACGAAGATCAAATCGAGTAAGTCGCCTTCTTCTTCCTCCGTCGATCCGATCGAATTAGGGTTCGTGCTTTTCGTCTCCTTTTCTGCTTCCTTGGTCTTTGGTCTCTGTTCTTGACAGGGCAAGATCAAGATGGCCGCGGTTCTTCCTGCGCTGCTGCCAACCCCACCGTCGGCCCCAATCGCTACGTTGCTCAAGACACCGCGGACGGACGGGAAGCCTGGCCGTGCGTCGGCGAGCCGGAGATGGATAGATAACAGATTTATGATTCTGGCCGCCGCGTCGGACTTGACCGGCGGTGAGCGCGTCGGACGCGTGCTGTCGGAGATGAGCGGAGGCGAGCGAGTCAAACGCGTGGCATCGGACATGGGCGGCGGCGACCGTGCCGGACGCGTGGCATTGGGCATGGGCGGCGGTGACCGCGCCGGTCGCGAGGAGTCCCGAACCAGCTGGAGCGCTGTCAAGAGGCCTGCGAGCCGCGCCCCTTCCACTGATCGGTGTGACAAGAAGCCCAAGGCTCCGGTCGACAAGGAAGCTGCTCCGGAGGCAGAGCAACTGTTCGCTGGTCCGACGTTCATGAGCGTGGTGCCCCCGGATCCCAGCGAGCTCCCGATCCCTTGCTACTTCATGAAGAAGGCCCGCTAGTGGACTAGCAAGTAGCAAAAACACATGGGATTGGTCCCTTACTACAGTCGTCGTCGTCGTCGTGCAATATTGCTTTGTAGCCAAATTTCAGCGCTTATTAGATGCGCTTTTAGTAGTGTAATTTGTCATGGCTCTGGGTTGTGTTCATGTTAGTAAAACCCAACCCAGAGAGGGGCGGATGGGTGGCATGACAATGATAAACTGTCTTCATTTTATTTTACTCCCCACTTCCTCTACTGAAGAAATCCAGTTTTAAGATCACCGTTGAGCCTCACACCTGCTCCGCTAAATCTGTCGCCATAATCAAGACTGGAAATCTGTCATAATCTTGAACAAGGCAATTTGCTAGGACGCAGTTCAGGGCTAGAACAGATAGTCTCTGTTGATTTAACAAGTCGATTCATTTATAGTTCTTGATCTGGTGCAGCAGTTCCATTTCTACTGCTAAGAGCAGAGCTACTCTGCAACGAACCAGCCATCACAACAGGAAGAAAGGTATGGTCCACCCACAGCGTGCTAGCACAAATAATTCAGTTAACAGCAAAGGGACCTTCACACAGATACTTGGATTTATGTATACACAACATACTTCCGGTAATATCTAGCCAGTTTCAAGGCTCAAAAGTTAAACCACAGTAAGAATAACTCAGTGCACTCAGCCTAACTGTAAATTTCAAAATTTCAGTTACAAGTGCAGATTCAGAGAAGTCGATACCACTACGTGGGCCAGCCTCATTCAAGAAATCATACTGAAATTGAACAACCAAATTTACTTTTCAGCAGGATAAAGTTGAAAACTTGAGTTCCACATGGGCTTGCAAACCATAAAATGGCATTTACTCGAGCAGGCATAAACATAAACCTGACATGTTGAACTCACCCACGATTACAAACAGCTGAATGAGAAGACGTACTAATTGACCACGGGTTTCCCTTTTCTTACTTCAACCTCCCAACTAGAAACAAATCTAGTTGGTTGATTACAGTGACTTCCACTTTTCTAGATTGATCAAGCGGACTTGCTCTTCTCTTATTTAAACTACACAGCTGAAGATAAACCACACTTATTTAAGCACGAGCTATGCAAGAAGCCAGCACCAGCAGGTTCACGTCGACAGATGTATCAATGCAACACCACTGGCGTTCAATTAACGAATAGCACGATCTGAAAAGATATGAGTCACAAAAATCATAAGCATGTCAGCTAATTGAATGGAAGCAGCGCTGCTGCATTTCGTAAAAAAAAAATGAAGCTAAAACTTCACGCCTATGAAGAATGAAAAGTGGGACATACAAATGATTGAGTTTGGATGGTGTGCTTCAGGTTGAGTACAAACTACAAAGGAGACAACATATACAAGTTCCTTTATCTAGCTCATTTTCCAGCACAGATACCATCATCCATATTTTTATGTTGCCAACAAAAGTACTTCGTATTTATTAGTACTATGGTCTCGGAGACTCTGACCAAAAATTCCCAATTCACAACTAAAGAAAATATCCAAGCACGATGCTAAGTACTACCTGGAGTGTAGAAGCTGGTGTAGGGAATGGCAGTGCAGACGCTTCCCCTGCTGGACACCTTTCTTACTCGGCCGGACTTGAGCTCGATGGTGAACAGGCCAACAATAGTCCTCACGAAAATGACACCGAGGCCTTCGGCGAATCCACTCACATCGGGAGTGATCATGAGGGCGTGAGAGGGGAGTGTTGGTGTCTACCCCTAGCCCGAGCTCTCCCTCGCTCTCTCTATCACCTCTCTCTGTCCTGAACCAAGGAGAGGAAGAAGGAAGAAGAAGCAGAAGTAGACACAGTGGTGGTTTTCCCGGCGCTCGAACGCCCGCTGCACGAACAGCGTATTTTCTCCCAGAGCTCGAACTCTGTCACACCACAGGTGATTACAATGATCATCACAAGGCTTTTAAACCTGGGCCGGCGCTGGGGCATGATCCCCACATCCTCCACCCAGCCGCATGCCCTGATCGGCTCGCTCAGACCGCGCCCTCGCCGCGCACGTACGCGCTCGGGTCGCGCGAGCCCGCAGCGATCACACGCGCTCCCTGCGGATCCTAACCACCTAGGCCTACATCTACGCACTGGTGTGCACGCACGCACGCACACACCGCGCCACACACGCACGCACACAACCCAGACCCGGCCTATACACTAGTCAGACACAAGTCAGACTATGCCCAGACCATACAATAGTCGGACACTATCCAGACTATTGTCAGACGAGTGCCCCGCCGTGGCTTATTTGCTAACAGGGAGCAGCTTCCCGAGGTCGACGACTCGATGTTGCACCCATGCTGCAGCTCCATCGGGATCGACTTCCATGGATCAGAGGTAGATGCTGGATTCCTGCACGCCAGCAAATCCCAGTGTGCCGTCCTCCGCTGTTATGAGGACGACGTTATTCTCATGCACGTCCGGCCGGTCAATCACCGATAGCTTCCTCTCGCCAACAAAGTCGCATTGCAGAATTCGCGTGCTTGGATCGCAGAGGAAGTAGACTGCATTTCCAGAGAGGGCGCTTGGCTGCATCTCGATGGAAGCATCCGGATGCTCAACAAAGCTCGTGCTGCTCCATGAACTCGCCTCCGACGAGTAGAAGCACGCGGACGTGATCCAGATCCCCTCCTCCTTATCGGTGCTGTTAAACAGATCAGGGTTTGAAACAATGCTGGATGCTCTTGGTGGGTACGGCTGTCATATATTTATAAGAGGGAACCGTACAAATACCAGTTATATTACAACACGTATATCTAATATATACTTAGTTTAACACCCTTCCTCAATCTTAACTATGTCCTGAAACACTCAGAAGGTTAAGATTGCGACGACATCCTTCAAAAGAAGGCAAGGGCAAGGGTTTAGTGAAAATATCAGCAAGCTGATCCTTCGAAGAAACAAACTTAATCCGAAGGAGCTTCTGAGCAACACGTTCCCTCACAAAATGATAGTCAACTTCGATGTGCTTCGTTCGGGCATGAAATACTGGATTGGATGAAAGGTATGTTGCACCGATGTTATCACACCAAAGAACAGGCGGCTGAGTTGGGGAGACCTTCAACTCTCGAAGCAATGACTGCACCCACATGATCTCAGCTATGGCATTAGGAACAGCTTTGTACTCAGCTTCGGTACTACTCCGAGACACCGTAGCTTGCTTGCGAGCTTGCCAGGCGATCAAGTTAGGCCCAAAGAACACAGCATGTCCCCCCGTGGATCGCCGATCATCAGGACAACCAGCCCAGTCGGCATCAGAAAATGCTGAGATCAGTCCAGAACGCGCAGGCTGAAGATGGAGACCATATGAACCAGTGTGACGAACATAGCGCAAGATGCGCTTAACAGCTGACCAGTGAGAATCACGTGGTGTATGAAGATACTGGCACACACGGTTAACTGCAAATGATATGTCTGGTCGAGTAATGAGCAAGTACTGCAGTCCACCCACAATGCTGCGGTACTCTGTGGCATCCTCAGGAGCAAGCAAGTCACCAGCAAGAGCTGTCAGTTTGTCTGTAGCAGACATGGGAGTCGTAGCAGACTTGCACTGCAACATACCGGCACGACGCAGGAGATTGTGACGCCCCCGATTTGATCGTACACTAATCATGCACGCAAATGTGTACGATCAAGATCAGGGACTCGCGGGAAGATATCACAACACAACTCTACAACATAATTAAGTTATACAAGCATCATAATACAAGCCAGGGGCCTCGAGGGCTCGAATACAAGTGCTCGATCACAGACGAGTCAGCGGAAGCAACAATATCTGAGTACAGACATAAGTTAAACAAGTTTGCCTTAAGAAGGCTAGCACAAACTGGGATACAGATCGAACGAGGCGCAGGCCTCCTGCCTGGGATCCTCCTAACTACTCCTGGTCGTCGTCAGCGGCCTGCACGTAGTAGTAGGCACCTCCAGTGTCGTAGGAGTCGTCGTCGACGGTGGCGTCTGGCTCCTGGACTCTAGCATCTGGTTGCGACAACCAGATAGAAAGGAAAAGGGGAAAAGAGGGAGAGAAGCAACCGTGAGTACTTATCCAAAGTACTCGCAAGCAAGGAGCTACACTACATATGCATGGGTATATGTGTAAAGGGGCATATCAGTGGACTGAACTGCAGAATGCCAGAATAAAAGGGGGATAGCTAGTCCTGTCGAAGACTAAGCTTCTGGTCATCTCCATCTTGCAGCATGTAGAAGAGAGTAGATTGAAGTCCTCCAAGTAGCATCGCATAGCATAATCCTACCCGGCGATCCCCTCCTCGTCGCCCTGTTAGAGAGCGATCACCGGGTTGTATCTGGCACTTGGAAGGGTGTATTTTATTCAGTATCCAGTTCTAGTTGTCATAAGGTCAAGGTACAACTCCGGGTCGTCCTTTTACCGAGGGACACGGCTATTCGAATAGATAAACTTCCCTGCAGGGGTGCACCACATAACCCAACACGCTCGATCCCATTTGGCCAGACACACTTTTATGGGTCATGCCCGGCCTCGTAAGATCAACGCGTCGCAGCCCCACCTAGGCTCAACCGAGAGGTCAACACGCCGGTCTAACCCTATGCGCGCAGGGGTCTGGGCCCATCGCCCTATGCACACCTGCACGTTGCGAGGGCGGCCGGAAGCAGACCTAGCCTAGTGGCGTTCCAGTCCAATCCGGCGCGCGCCGCTCCGTCGCTGACGTCAAAAAGAGCTTCGGCTGATACCACGACGCCGGGATACCCATAACTACTCCCGCGTAGATGGCTAGTGCGTATAGACCAAATGGTCAGACTCAGATCAAATACCAAGATCTCGTTAAGCGTGTTAAGTAACCGCGAACGTCGACCAGGGCCAGGCCCACCTCTCACCTAGGCGGTCTCAACCTGCCCTGTCGCTCCGCCATAAAGATCCACTTGCGGGTACTCCTACGAGCCAACCCGACTTTAGTCATCACATGTGTCATGTATATAGTATATAAGTATATATCCGTGATCACCGCCCAGGTGATCACGGCCCGATAGTATAGCACAGCAGACAGACAAGAATGTAGGGCCACTGATGGAAAACTAACATCCTATACTAAGCATGTAGGATTGCAGGTAAAGGTAACAACAGTAGTAGCAAGGATAGGCTATGCATCAATATAGGATTAACGGAAAGCAGTAACATGCTACACTACTCTAATGCAAGCAGTATAGAGGAGAATAGGCGATATCTGGTGATCAGGGGGGGGGCTTGCCTGGTTGCTCTGGCAAGTAGGAGGGGTCGTCAACTCCGTAGTCGAACTCGGCAGCAGCAGTGTCGGTCTCGTAGTCTACCGGTTAGAAGAGGGGGAAGAAACAGTAAATACAATGCAAACATAAACATGACGATGCGTGACATGACAATGAGCAGTGCTAGGTGTGTCCTAACGCGACAGTAGGTGGTACCGGCGAAGGGGGGGAACATCCGGGAAAGTATTCCCGATGTTTTGCGTTTTCGGACAGATGGACCGGAGGGGGAAAGTTGCGAGTTCGATAGGTTAGGGAGGTGTGGTGGATGAACGGACTGCGTATCCGGATTCGTCTCGTCGTTCTGAGCAACTTTCATGTTGAAAATATTTTAATCCGAGTTACGGATTAAAAGATATGATTTTCTAAAGATTTTATTAATTTCTGGAATTTAATTAATTATTTAATTTAATTCGAAAATGGATTTATGACATCAGCATGATGTCATGCTGACGTCAGCAGTCAACGTTGACCATTGACCTGGTCAACCTGACAGGTGGGTCCCACCTGTCAGGGGCTGTTACCTAATTAACTACTGTTTAGTTAATTAATTATTTAATTAGATTAATTTAAACAGGATTAATTAACTTAATTAATTTAGTTAATTAATTAATTAATTAAATTTATTTTTATTATTTGTTTTATTTAAATATTTATTATTTAATTTATTATTTTTATTTTTATTATATTATTATTTTATTTATTATTTTTTTAAATCATTTATTATTATTATTATATTTTTTCTTTTCTTTTCGTTCTGTGGGCTGGGCCCCATGTGTCATAGGGCCACGGGGTTCGGGCCCAGGGGGCAGTGGCTCAGGGGGGCGAGGCCCCTCCTGGCAGTGGCCCAGGGGCCACAGGCGGGCGCGGGCGCGGCGCGCGTGTGCGGCGCGGCGATGGCGGTGGGCGTGGGCGACGGGCGCCCGTAGCCTGCCCAGGGCAGGGCGGGGCCGTGGCCATGGATGAGGCCGCCGGCGCGCACGACGCCGGCCAGGAGGGCGGCGGAGGGTCGCGGGCGGCGCGGGGGTGGAGGTAGTGGCGGGGCTGGCCGGAGCGGGGCCGCGGACCAGAGGGGGGACTGGCCGTGGCCGAACCAGACGGCCGGGACGAGGCACGGGCGCCAGGGCGCGAGGGGAGGTCGACGCGGCCGCGGGTCGAGCTCGTGTCCATGGTGGATGGCGGGCGAGATGGCGTAGAGAGGAGGAGGGCGGGGGTGCGGTGAGCGCGTTCGGGCCCCGGGTCGGCGAGTGTGCACGGCGACGGAGGGGGGCCGTGGGGCGGGCGCTCGCCCGCAGAGGGTGCGGCGAGGCGAGGCCGGTGGCCAGGGCGGCCGCGGTGGTCGCGGGGCGCGGTGAGCGCGGGGGCGAGGGAGAGAGAGGAGGGGCGCGGCGCACGGGGGAGAGGGCGCGGCCACGGCGCGTGTGTAGGCACGCCGGGCAGGGCGACGCGCGGCCCGGGCGCGGGCCGAACGCGGGGAGCGCGGCGACGGGCGCGAGCGCACGAGGGAGAGGGAGGGAGCGAGGCGGGGCTCACTGGGGCCGTAGGGGGATTGGCAGCGGGGCGCGGGGAGGAGGCGAGGACGACGGCGACGCGGTGACGAGGTGCAGGCCGGCGAGGAGGCGAAGGCAGGTCGGCGAGGCAGCGCTCCGTGCGGCGGCGACGTACTGGCGCGGTCGGCGATGGTGGTCTCCTCCCGATCCAGATCGGGGGAGGCGGAGGAGGAGGGGATATTTCGGTGGGAGTGGGAGGAGGTGTCGATGGTGGGTGGGGGGAGTGGATAAGGTGAGAGGGGCGTCGGTGGGCCGGCCGGGTGGGCCTGGGGGTTGGCCCAGTTGGGCCAGGGTCCAGTGGGGGGGCTCCCCTTTTTGTTTTTTTTTGTTTGTTCTGTTTTCTTTTTTTTGTAATTTCTTTTCTTTTATTTATTTGCTTTTCTGTTTTATTTCAATTTAATTTATTTAGGCATTTTATAAAAATATGTTTTCTCCACAATAATTATCAGTGCAATATCTAGCACCCACCGAACATTTTTGTTTAAATTTTTGAAAACTTTTATTATTGACATTAATTTGAATTTAAATTTTGAAAAGGTTTCAAATCATCGCGAGGTTAACAACAGTAACCGTGGTGACGTGGCATCATTAGCGTGGGATTACTGTAGCTTAATTATCCGGGCGTTACAAATCTCCTCCACTACAAGAAATCTCGTCCCGAGATTTAGGAGGTAGAAGGAAAAAATGCGGGGTATTCTTCGCGCAGACGATCCTCTCGTTCCCAAGTGGCTTCATCTTCAGAATGGTGCGACCACTGGACTTTGAGGAACTTGATCGCCTTCTGACGTGTGCGGCGTTCAGCTTGGTTGAGAATGCGGACCGGATGCTCCTTATAGGAGAGGTCTTGCTGCAATTCGAGCACTTCATGATCCACTGCTCGGATTGGGTCCTTGAAGCAACGGCGGAGCTGTGACACATGGAACACATCGTGAACCTGAGAAAGGTTCGGCGGAAGCTCCAGTTGGTATGCCACTTTTCCACGCCTTTCGAGAATAGTGAATGGGCCAATATATCGAGGAGCTAGTTTGCCCTTGATTCCGAAGCGGTGAGCACCCTTCATTGGTGTGACTCGAAGATAAGCCTTTTCGCCAGGCTGATAGACCATGTCTTTATGATGACGGTCATACTGACTCTTCTGACGTGACTGAGCAGTCTTGAGATTCTCATGAATAACGCAGACTTGTTCTTCGGCATCTTGGATAATATCCGGACCGAAGAGTGGACGTTCCCCAGTTTCTGACCAGTTCAGAGGGGTTCAGCACTTTCGTCCATATAACACTTCGAAGGGGGCCATCTTCAGACTAGCTTGATAGCTATTATTATAAGAGAACTCAGTATACGGGAGAGATTCCTCCCATTTCTTGCCGAAGGAAATAACACAAGCTCGAAGCATGTCTTCGAGAACTTGGTTGACGCGTTCAACCTGCCCCTGCGACTGAGGATGAAATGCAGTACTAAATGACAGATGAGTTCCCATAGCTTCTTGGAAACTTGCCCAGAATCTTGAAGTGAATAAGCTGCCACGATCTGAGCTGATAACCAATGGAATACCGTGGAGTGAAACAATCCTGGACATATAGAGCGTTGCCAGTTGACTAGCAGTGATCGTTTCCTTGACCGCCAGAAAATGTGCAACTTTGGAAAGCCGGTCAATGACGACAAGAATAGCATCATTACCTTTATGTGATTTGGGAAATCCAGTGACGAAGTCCATCTCAACATGGTCCCATTTCCATTCAGGAATAGAGATAGGTTGCAGAGTTCCAACAGGCCTTTGATGTTCTGCTTTGATACGACGGCAAACGTCACACTCAGCAACATAACGAGCAATGTCTTGCTTCATATTAGACCACCAGAATCTCTGACGGATGTCTTGGTACATCTTTGTACTACCAGGATGGATACATAGAGGCGTATCATGAGCTTCTTTCATAACTTCCTGTGTCATATCCAGGTTTTTCTCTGCACATGGCACCACTAGGCGGCCCTTGAAGTATAAGGTGCCATCTTCAGCAATAGTGAAGAATGAGGGCTTTCCTTCTGCGAGGTAGCGCTTAATCTTGTGGGCTTCAGAGTCATACTTCTGTAGCCTTTTGATGCTATCCACGAGGTCTGGTTTAGCAACTAGGGTATTGAGGGAACCCTGGGTAACAACGTGGAGGTTCACCTTGCCAAACTCCTTAGGAGGGGGAGCGAGTGCACCCGGAGGAACAATATGGAGGTTCAGCTTCCTGAATTCTTCAACAAGCGAGGGCTGAACTTTGTGAACCTGGAGGTGGTTGCAGTAAGACTTGCGGCTCAAGGCATCAGCCATTACATTAGCCTTGCCTGGCGTATAGGAAATACCCAAGTCAAAGTCTGCAACAAGCTCCATCCATCTCTGCTGACGGAGGTTCAGGTCTGGCTGAGTAAACAGATACTTCAGACTTTGGTGGTCAGTGAAGATCTCGCAACGATTACCGAGAAGGTAATGTCGCTACTGCTTCAGCGCATGAATGACAGCAGCAAGTTCGAGGTCGTGAACTGGGTAGTTCTCTTCGTGAGGGCGCAATTGCCGAGAGGCATAAGCAATCACTTTGCGGTCTTGCATTAGGACACAGCCTAATCCTTGACAGGAAGCGTCGCAGTAAAGGACGAAGTCCTTCTTAGTATCAGGAGGAGCTAGAACTGGGGCAGAAGCCAACTTGTCTTTGAGTGCCTGGAAACTTTCCTGACATTTGTCTGTCCATTGGAACTTGACGCCCTTATGTAACAGGTTAGTCAGAGGCCTGGCGATCTTAGAGAAGTTCTCGACAAATCGACGGCAATAGCTGGCGAGACCGAGAAAACTTCTGACTTGCTTAACGTTCTTGGGAGGAGTCCAATCAAGGATAGCCTGGACTCGTTCAGGGTTGACGGCAATACCATCCTTAGATATGACATGCCCAAGATAGGTTACTTCCGGTAGCCAGAATTCACATTTGGAGAACTTGGCATATAGTTGATGCTCTCGTAGCTTTTCCAGCACAAGTCGAAGATGTTCAGCATGTTCTTCTTCGTTCTTGGAAAATACCAGGATATCATCCAGATAAACCACGACGAACTTGTCGAGGTAATCCATGAATATATAGTTCATCAGACGAGAGAAGGTGGCTGGAGCATTGGTTAAACCGAGACATGACGGTGTACTCGTATGAACCATATCGAGTCACGAAGGCGGTCTTTGGGATATCCTCTTCGCGAACACGGATCTGGTGGTAACCCAACCTCAAGTCGAGCTTAGAGAACACTGACGAACCCGCGAGTTGATCATACAGATCATTGATCCGAGGAAGAGGGTATTTATTCTGAATGGTAGCTTGGTTTATAGGACGGTAGTCTTGAACCAATCGGTTAGTCCCATCCTTCTTCTTGACAAAGAGAGAAGGTGCTCCCCAAGGAGAGCAACTTGGGCGAATGAATCCTTTGCGAAGAGAATTGTCGATTTCCTCCTTAAGCTCAAGGAGTTCATGCGGTGGCATCTTGTAGGGTCGCTTGGCTATAGGAGTGGTGCCTGGTTTCAAGTCGATGATGAATTCGACAGCTCTAGCAGGGGGAATCCCTGGAAGTTCTTCAGGAAAGACGTCGAGGAATTCACGCACGACGGGAATGTTTTCAATACCCTCGAGTGGTGCAGCATTCAATGCATTCAATGCATAGAGCCTTGCCTCGGCATTTTGCACCAGATGGGCTTGGTAAGTAACTATCTCATCTGAAGGGTGTAGCAGATGGACGGTCTTAGTGGTGCAAACGATTGAAGCAGTATGCGCTTTTAACCAATTCATTCCCAGAATGAGATCAATGCTACAGGACTTCAGTACGATGGGAGAGACAAGAAATTCCAGTCCTTCGATTTCAACGGGGACGTCGTTGCAAATCATGGAGGTTCGACATTGGCCCGCAGGGGTGTGTACTAATAGTGAAGCATTCATGTCTTCGCTTCTAATGCCATGCATGAATGCAAAATCTTCTGACATGAATGAATGTGATGCACCTGTATCAAATAAAACGGATGATGGTACTGAATTTACGAGGAGTGTACCCATCACAGTAGCAGGCTGGTCTTGAGCTTCGTTGAGATCAACGTGGTTGGCATGAGCACGACCATAAGACTTAGCATTGTTGTTGCGGGGCTGGTTGTTACCACAGCCAGTTGCTGGAAGGGCCAGTTGATTCTGGTTCTGGTTGCATTCTCTATCACGGTGCCCTGGTTGACCACACCTGAAGCACAAGCCATTATTGGGAGTGGGAACAGGGGCTTGGGATGGTGGAGCTGGAAGTCTTGACTGCCTAGATGGTGGTGGAGGCAGACGAGGTGCAGCATAGGTCTGCCTTGGGGCAGATGCATTTGGACGGTACATGCTGTTCGGGATCCATATCTTATGCTTCTGTGAGGGCGAGGCCGAAGATGAGCCCGTGTCACGGTTGCGCCTGTGAGAGCTCTGGTATTCCTGCAGACCAGTTTCGACATTATTGGCCTTGTTCACCAAGGTGGCGAAATCAGCAAAGTCATGCACTAGAAGTGTGAGCTTGATGTCAGCTTGAAGGCCATCACGGAACTTCTCCTGTCTGCGTGCATCAGTTGCAATGTCCTCTTCAGCATAGCGAGACAAGTCCAGAAACTCCCGCTGATAAGCTTCAACAGTTTTGTTGCCTTGGGTGAGGTTGCGGAACTCACGCTTCTTCCGGTCCATGACTCCCTGAGGAATGAAGTGGGCACGGAAAGCAGCTTGGAAGTCTGGCCAGGTGATGATTGTTCCAGATGGCAGTGTACGCCTGTGGCTGTCCCACCATTGAGTTGCGGGTCCCTTCAGAAAGAAGGAAGCAAAGTTGACATAGCTGGCAGGGGCTACATTGGCAGACTCCATCTCATAGGTGATGTCACGGAGCCAGTCATCAGCATCCAGAGGCTGAGTTGAGCTGCGGTACACAGTTGGGTTCAGGCGCATGAAATCCTGCAGAGTTACTGGGGTTGGTTGCTGGTCCATATTGGGGCGAGGAAACTGAGCCATCATATTTTCCATGAATTGGCGGTTCAGTTCAAACTGTTGGATCATACCAGCCATGTACTCAGGTGGTGGTGGGGCATTGCCACCACGACCACGACCACCTGGTCTAACCATCCTGCTAATATATAACAGGGGTAGTTCAGCATTGAGAAATTTGCAAAGACAAGAATCATTCATGATGAAACATGCATAATGAAAGGAGCACGATAGCTACTACATAGTAGTCGGCATAACTTACAAAAGGGGTCATGCATAGGGTTTAGTACACAGAGTTCAGTACACAGAGTTCAGTACATAGACTAAAGCAACATAGGCGGCACACAGGCTCGCGGCGAATGCATCTAACACTACAAGCAAGCCTACATCAGTCCCAAGAGGTACTGTGGAGGTAATCGTAGCCCGACAGCTGGTAGTGAGGCAACGGATAGCCCTCCACGTCAGCAGACTGGGGGCCGCGGATACTCAGGTGTAGAGCCCGACGCTCAGGTGGCAGAAGAGGACCAAGTGCGGGAGAGTAGCCTCCCACCTCTGGCCAACCGACACCGTGGGGCATCACGGTCCTGGCTGGGTAGATCGCAGTACGCGGTAGCTGTCCAGATCGGACAAAGGGGTGCAGCAGTGTCAGAGCACGGTAAAGGTGCTGACGGGTGGTGTACATCTCGTGGCGAAGAGCTCGGTTAGCTCGATCCAGCCCATCAGCATGCAGAACCAGGTTCTGATGGTAGAAGGGCTCTCGGGTGACAGTGGAGTAGGCAGCAGTATAGTATCCCTCCGCACCAACATCAGATGCGATAGCAATGTGCTTGAAAGGGGAGGTGTCCAACTCCCGATACTCTCCACGAAGACGTGTCAGAGCAGCATAGGCAGCATCATGGACAGCCATATCGATGGTCACACCAACACCATGTGCGGTGTGCAGCACAGTAGTGGAGTCATACTCCCGCGAGTAGAGGTGGACGATGGCACGGTACTGCTCCTGGTTAAAGTCCTGGTACTCCTCGTAGATGGTGTACTCAGGGTGCCAGCGATAACCCAGATAGGTCATCATCTCAGCTAGCACAGCCGGTGATCCCGAGGCACCAATGGCCGTCGTGTGACACACGACCTGCCTCGTGGGTTCCATCTGAAAGCAAAGACGTTTCAACGGAGTCAAATGACAGTGTGAGAATTGTTCAAAATACTATTCTAAGAAATAACTATGGCTTATCCAACTTTGGGGTGAATGCGGTCACGGGATCCTAGTGTTAGAGTTAGTAAATTCGTTTAACCCGAGTAGTAGAGAGTTCAGAGTCCCAGAGTAAAGGTCGAGGAGTAAAAGATCCTAGTACCACCCAATGGCGACGTGGGCCCGAAAGACACACAGCCATGTTAGTAAAAGTTTTGTAATGTCTAGACTCGACTTCGGCCAAGGAGTGTGGAAAGGGGGATTCCTACAGGCAGTCGGCTCTGATACCAACTTGTGACGCCCCCGATTTGACCGTACACTAATCATGCAAGCAAATGTGTACGATCAAGATCAGGGACTCACGGGAAGATATCACAACACAACTCTACAACATAATTAAGTCATACAAGCATCATAATACAAGCCAGGGGCCTCGAGGGCTCGAATACAAGTGCTCGATCACAGACGAGTCAACGGAAGCAACAATATCTAAGTACAGACATAAGTTAAACAAGTTTGCCTTAAGAAGGCTAGCACAAACTGGGATACAGATCGAACGAGGCGCAGGCCTCCTGCCTGGGATCCTCCTTAAGAAGGCTGTCATATATTTATAAGAGGGAACCGTACAAATACCAGTTATATTACAACACGTATATCTAATATATACTTAGTCTAACACCCTCCCTCAATCTTAACTATGTCCTGAAACACTCAGAAGGTTAAGATTGCGACGACATCCTTCAAAAGAAGGCAAGGGCAAGGGTTTAGTGAAAATATCAGCAAGCTGATCCTTCGAAGAAGCAAACTTAATCTGAAGGAGCTTCTGAGCAACACGTTCCCTCACAAAATGATAGTCAACTTCGATGTGCTTCGTTCGGGCATGAAATACTGGATTGGATGAAAGGTATGTTGCACCGATGTTATCACACCAAAGAACAGGCGGCTGAGTTGGGGAGACCTTCAACTCTCGAAGCAATGACTGCACCCACATGATCTCAGCTATGGCATTAGCAACAGCTTTGTACTCAGCTTCGGTACTACTCCGAGACACCGTAGCTTGCTTGCGAGCTTGCCAGGCGATCAAGTTAGGCCCAAAGAACACAGCATGTCCCCCCGTGGATCGCCGATCATCAGGACAACCAGCCCAGTCGGCATCAGAAAATGCTGAGATCAGTCCAGAACGCGCAGGCTGAAGATGGAGACCATATGAACCAGTGTGACGAACATAGCGCAAGATGCGCTTAACAGCTGACCAGTGAGAATCACGTGGTGTATGAAGATACTGGCACACACGGTTAACTGCAAATGATATGTCTGGTCGAGTAATGAGCAAGTACTGCAGTCCACCCACAATGTTGCGGTACTCCGTGGCATCCTCAGGAGCAAGCAAGTCACCAGCAAGAGCTGTCAGTTTGTTTGTAGCAGACATGGGAGTCGTAGCAGACTTGCACTGCAACATACCGGCACGACGCAGGAGTCCTGAGAGTACTTCTTCTGAGTAAGAGTCAAGCCACCATCAGAATGAAGAACCTCTAGGCCCAGAAAATAATGCAGTCTCCCAAGATCCTTAACAGCAAACTCAGCACCAAGAGAGGACACAAGCCGATCTGTAGCAGAAGCAGACGAACTGACAAGGATGATGTCATCAACATATACCAGAATGTACATAGTCACCTCAGGTCGCTGTAGAATAAACAGAGACGTGTCTGCTGTAGAAGGAACAAACCCATGCGCACGAAGAGCAGCGCCAAGACGGGCATGCCATGCACGCGGGGCCTGCTTCAAACCGTAGAGAGCTTTGACAAGGCGACATAAATAATGTGGCTGAGCAGGGTCAACAAAACCTGTGACACCCAAGTTTTTATTTGGATTTTTCAAAAAGATTTTATTTGACTTGAGGGGAGTGATTTAAATTTTTCTTCAAGAGAACTCTCCCTCTCATATATTTTTCCTTATGGCAAAAGTTTTATTTGGATTCACCCAAGATCTGCCTTTGGTCTTGGAAGTCCTTGCTTTTCATTTGGACTCAAGACAAAATGTTTTTCATTTGGGAAAAGTAACTTTTGAAAACCTTTTCGAATTTTGCACTATAGCTTTTGGAAAGTCCTTTGCCACTTTCAACAATTCCTCCTTGCCATGGCCCTAGTGCAAATGATCTCTCCTAACCCTTCCCTCACCTTTGGATCATGTGTTACACCAAATCCAGCAAGTTGAACCTCCCCATGTATCTATTTCCATTCAAATTATATTCAAACAAATTTCTGTCCTCTATTCTACCACTTGGAGATTTATAAAGGAACCCCTTTTTCTGTTTTGATTTTTGCCACCAAACCAACTCTCCCTCCTAGTCCTTTGAAACCCCAACCTAGAACTATGAAGATCCACTGGTCTTCAGTTCAAAATTTCCAAACTACACTTGCTACAAGTTTGGACCAGATTTGTCAAATTTGGTCAAATTCATTTAAAACCTTCTCCAAAAATTCCAAGTAAAATCAGGCAGCCTCTGGGTGCATTGAGTGGTCATCTCACCAAGTTACAGCTCCAGAAAAATTTATCTCATGGCCAAAACCTCCTGTCGAACACCTGCAGTGCATGGTCATTGTCAAGTTCAGAGTTTCAGAGATTCAGTCAAGTGGCTGCTGTCGTTTTCTTCAGAAGCGGA